>NC_054372.1:6755396-8045396 GCF_017654675.1 Xenopus laevis | reverse complement strand
GCTTACAAAGGGGATCAGATAAAGTGTTCTTACGTATTGTCTCTCTGAACAGATATTATTTGAGAAAATTATTTGACATGTCCAACTTCGATAAAAGAAAAAAAGGATGGGGGTTATAAAAGTGCTTTAATAAGTCAGAACCATAGCCTCTTGTCAAGCTCAGTATTGGAGTATTGGAGTACATATACATTTTACAGACATATCATAATATAAACATCTCCTAGACAGGTCCCCTGAAAATAATCATACTTATGAATAAACTAAATTACTGTTTGTAAATCTGGCTACTTTTGCAGTTGGAGTTAGTTTGGAGTGATTGTTAGTATGGAGAGGTATCTAGACAGAATGGGAGAGCAATGTTACCAGTAACAAGCAGATTTTTATCCTGGTGAAGTCACTATTAATGGTACTTGACATATCTTGTGCTTTAATCTGCAGTGACACTGGTAAATCAGCTCCCTTGCTGCCAGCCAGATCTGCTCGGCATGGAGCGACAGTTTGCGTTGGCTGGCACAGAGGGAATAGTTTGACCTGCTGTCTTTACTACTTTCCTAGTAATAAAAGTGACATTAATATATATATCTATATTCTATAGATGTTATTTAAAAAAAGAAATGTAAAATTGAAACCTCAAAAATCTATTTGTATTGATTATTTTCTCACTGGTCCTTACTGTTTCCACAACCCCAGACTGGTAGGAAGATGAACTTGCCCCACTCTTGTTAGTGACCACAAACTGATCAGTTTCCATAATGACAAATGTACTTCCATTGAGGAGCATCAGCCATCTGCATTGTTGTCATTGGCCATTGTACACATCACATTTTTGACATCTCAACAGATGCTTTAATTGAGAACACAGTAGGATCCATATTGTCCTGGTCACCTAAAGCTCTCAGCACTTTAACTCCAAGCAATCAGCCCTGTGGGTGCTAATGGTTTTTCAGCAAGCAAGATGGATATTAATTGGATGTCCATGTTTTATCATAAAAATCATAAACCTAGTTAGGCTATATTCTCTAGGTTTGAAGAAAACCCTTATACGTTTAGTAAGCTCAAACGAAACAGAGGACTATTCTGTAAGAATAAGAACATTCTCTAACTACATGGTTCAGGCTGTGGTCTCAAAGTGTTTAATCAAGAAACAGCTTCCCACCCTTCAAGCTTGCTGCTCATTTTGTCATAATTAAGATTGTTGGCAAGTTGATTGAGGCCAGCTTTGAAGTGATTTTGACACATCCCATGGTGGAAACACTGGAGTTACCTCCTGGTCTAGGGTGGCAGCAGCTCCAGGGTTCACCAGCATTATAAGCATCCTTCGGCCCACAATGATACTAGAATTGTGGGCGAAATGCTTGGCAAATTGAGTCCAAAAATTGCACTTTGCACAAAGCACTTGCATAAGTAAGTGACCCTTAATTTTTTTGTAGTGGGGTAGAAGAAGAATGAGGGTCCAACTATGGAATATACAAGCAGAGAAGCAGCATTTCAGAATGAAAGGAAAAAAAAAACTGTTTCCCATGTAGCAGACCATGTTCCCATGAGTGATATTATCACTGTAAAGGCTTCTCGGAGGCTCCCAAATGTACAGCAGCTCTCTCCTCAGATTAGAAGGGAATAGAAGGTCGATGTCTGTGGGTTCATCTCTCTAATCTTGTTTGTGTTGATCACAGCGACACTCAGATGCAGTCCCGGATTTACATAGTGGGCGCCCCTAGGCCCCCTACTGTTCGTCGCCCTTGTCCCCTCCAGGGGCACAGCAGCAATGGAGATTGCCGCACGGGAAATTTAAAAATGATTGTATCTCCAGCGTATCCCCATTGTTTTTGAACCAATATGGGTGTGATTGGGCAGCATGCCGCCCCCCCTAAAATCCTGCCGCCCTAGGCCCGGGCCTAGGTGGCCTTTCCACAAATCTGGGCCTGCTCAGATGTAGCCCATGTAAGTGAATTAGTCGTTCCATCGCGTCCTAGGGCGGCTCAGCCAACTTACATAAATGACTTAATGGAACGGACAGTGAAAAACCTGTCCGTAAAAATAGGGACATTCTCTAACTATATGGTTCAGGCTGTTGCCTCAGAGTGTTTAATCAAGAAATAGCTCCCCCCTTTCAAGCTTGCTGCTCATTTTGTCATAATTAAGATTGTTGGCAAGTTGATCGAGGCCAGCTTTGAAGTGATTTTAATCAGCGTCGAATCAATCTCCAACAAAAGAATGCGAGGAAAGGAAACAAAAGATAAAGCCAATGAGATAAAAAAACATGGGAAAGGAACAGAACATTAAAGGCGAACGCCCACCAATAAGCAAATAGACTACATTTTTGGAAATACGATTGACACCTTTTTATTTTGTTTTTGATGCTACAATATTAAAGATAAAGATTAGGTGCCATTCACCATTTCCATCAGAGCAGGATAAAGAACCAGAGCAAAACACTTTCAAACCTATCACAACAACTATCAAAGAAAAAAGTTTCTACTGACTCATTTAGGTCACATAGATAAAAAAATCATCTACAGAGTATCATATAGTTTAGATAGTTATGGCCAAAAGGAGACCATGGAATACAGAGTAAGAGTGTGATGTAGGCATGCACCTGTGACATTACTGCTGATGGAGCTAGGAGTCATAAGTTCCACCTTAAGGAATTGCCACCTGACTTACAATGGACTTTAGCACCTTAGTGTTCTACCAGGAGTTAGTTTTTCCAAGAGCAGGCTGCCTAGGGCTTTTGACTTTCTCAGGTGACTCAAGGTCATATGGAGACTTCCATCAATTGTAGAGTGTCTGAGATGGTTCCTGCTGATTTACAGCCTTAAGACGTCTATACGCCTTGAGTGAGCGATATTGAGAATGCAGTTGGTCCTTGTGAGAGCCACATCAACAAACAGATGCGCTCCTTGATCCAATGGGATTTTTATACCTGACCACTCGACATCTGGATGATTTTCAGACAGATATCGGTTGGGGAAGCCCTCAGAGGACCCCATATACTGGCCAATAAGCTGCCAACTTTGTCTGTCGGTAGCTTTTATTAGCCTGTGTATGGAGACCTATAGAATCATATTTATCTTAGTTCCTACAAAGTTTTATTGGGTATACAGTTCTTATATCTATGGAACGCATACTATACAATCTGCTTACAGACCAGACACTATACAGTGCTTGTACCTACAGATAGAGCTGGATCTACTGGACCACAATTTGTTGCCAGTGAACTCTATCCAGTTCAAAAGGAAAAGGGCAGAGCATGCCTCCCCTGCAATATATTTTAGATCCTTCCTCCCAAAAATAAGGTGTACTTTGCATAGATATATTAAAAATGTACATCTGTTAGATCCTCTACACTCCTGCCATCTTTTTAGTTACAAAATATTATTCCCCATTTATAATCACTAGAACCTGTTTCAAGGTCTTTATAGATTGTACCTGGATTAAACCCATGTCAAACGTTACTAAAATAGTATACAGATCAACAGTTCGTAGTATCAGTTCCCATCATCCCCAGCTAATGTTTGGGGTGGCAAAGCAAGAACAATCTGGTTCCATGGTATCTATAAATTGGCACAGGCTTTACTCCTACTCTACCTTTGTGCTGGAAGTAATATATGCCGGAGCAGCTGTGCCCGCACTGAAATCTTGACAAGGCAAGTAGAGCTCAGTAGAATCATGGCTCAGCTGAGACTTGCTTCTTGCTGATGCAGACACAAAATCCAGATTAGAAGCTACAATCAGCACAAATCTATCAACACTGCTTTGGGGATATGATTTGTCTTCACTTTTATTCCTCTGCTATTAATTGATATTCAGATGTTCTGTGCTACTTAAGGGAAACTGTCTATGGATATAAAATATATTCACAATGTAAAAAACAGATGCTTTGACGAATTTCTTATGATGTTCTTCCAAAAATAAAATCTGCTGAATGAATACCTTTGTTTTTAATGGCGTTCGAATATCAAGGTCATATAAAGGGCCTTGCAAAACGTTCCTCACTGTGCAACATCCTCGTAACAATGGTGCATAAATGCAACGGATATATTAAAATTGTACATCTGTTAGACCCTCTACACTCCTGCCATCTTATTAGTTACAAAATATTATTCCCCATTTATAATCACTAGAACCTGTTTCAAGGTCTTTATAGATTGTACCTGGATTAAACCCATGTCAAACGTTACTAAAATAGTATACAGATCAACATTTCGTAGTATCAGTAATGTTTGGGGTGGCAAAGCAAGAACAATCTGGTTCCATGGTATCTATAAAGTGGCACAGGCTTTACTCCTACTCTACCTTTGTGCTGGAAGTAATATATGCCTGAGCAGCTGTGCCCGCACTGAAATCTTGACAAGGCAAGTAGAGCTCAGTAGAATCATGGCTCAGCTGAGAACACGGAGCAATTGAAAGCATTTTGTCACCCACTCATTCTTCAGTTTGGCAAGATGGGCTGCATTTATTCTTATTTGGTCTAGATGATTGCTATTCAGGTAGGGGAAAGGCAATTGTGAGCATTTTACTGCCTGCCCATTGAACTGGAAATCACTTGGGTGACAAAATGCCCTCGGTGGTAAAGTGTGTCATTGCGATTTTTTTCCTTATGTAATCCAGGGACAATTGTTCAGACTTCTTCGAAAGTATTCTAACCAATGTAATGGCAGTAGAATCTTGCATCGTCATGTAGTGCAGGATAGAATATAAAAGTGCAGCATTTGCCATGTTCAGGATACACTCCAATAAATGGAATGCAAGTTGAGACAACTTACTGTCACCATATACAGAGGTGCCAAGTATGTTTGATGCCCAAGGCAATACTACCAGATGTATTGTTGTGCTTGTATATCCCACGACTTACTCAACCACCCACCACCACATAGCTCAATCTGCAGACCACCCACCCCATGTGCCCTTACTCATCCCCTCCCTTCCTGCTGCTTTACCCCAAACTCCTGTCCCTCCTGTCCCTCTGTCACTTGGTCTGCACAGTCACCATTTGCTCCCCACTGCTGGTATCCACTTGTTTATTACCCCAGGTACATGTCCCATCGGCTTAACCCTATTTTCTTCCCTGCCATTCAAGACATGATTTAGGTTCCTTTAATAACAAGTGAAAAGTTTTTGCCAGGGCTATTAATCTGCAGCAACCAAGCAGTTGCTTTCGAACATGTGGCCTATGATTGCTACATACTCATTGCTTGCTGTGGGTTCCTACAATTGGAACAATTATTCCTGGTGTTTTTACTAGTGATGGGCAAATTTGCGCTGTTTAGCTTCGCCGGAAAATTTTCGAATTTCGCGCCAAATTCGCGAAACGACGAAAAATTCGTGAAACGTCGCCGGCGTCTCGTTTTTGACGCCGGTGCCCCAGCGCGAGTTTTTTCGGGCAAATTTTTGCGTGTGTTTCACGAATTTATTTGCTGGTGGCGAATCGCGCACTAGTTTTTACATAACCTGATTCATTTCTCCTGACATAACATATTTAAACAAATACATATTTACAACTTGGTGGGGAAAGATGTCATTAATTTTATTTTTTTTATTTATTTTTTTAAAGCAGTGGCGTTTGGGATTTTGCAGGGAGAATGTATCTAGAGACACTCTGATTTGCACTTGTGAAAGGTGATAAATGGGTCACTTGGCAAATCCAGCCCTTCTTTTTAACAGATTATTTTATGTTGTTATTGTTAAAATATCCGCCAGCTCACTTAGTATGTACTATTCTGGGCTGCAGCAATAATGCCACAGTACACAATGTCTAATTGCGAGAAATCTATCACAATAACAAGATGGAAAATTGAACTAAGTGCAGTGATTAGAGAACACCGGTGCGTGCAATAAATTAAACATACAAAATTTGTATATACTTCCAGAGCGCCCTGATCGCCTCCTCCGGAATTTTCTATTTCTTAAAGTTCGCAAAAGAAAAAAAAAGCATATGTTAGTACTGGCAGGACCTGTTTTAGGTAGAGAAGTCACCCAAACACCTGTTAAGTCAAAAATGTGTGACTACATTTGATCTTTATATCCTTCTTGTTATCAATTAAAAAACTTTTCAGTCATTGAGCCAAATTTAATTCAGTGTTGATAAATTTATCACATGAAAAGTCATGGATGAGGGTCAATTGGAGATGCAATTCAATTCAGAAAAACCTCATGGTTTTCATGGTTTCATGATCTCATGGTTTATCATGAGAATGTGTCTCCATGTGAGCTCAAAATTTAATTGAGAAATTTATTTTGGCCACACCTGCCATGCCCCTGACCCCACCTCCTTTCTGTCTCCCTGCCATGCTCCCTGATCCACTGCTGCAGATGATTTTGGGGGACTTCAAGAGACAGCAGGAGACAAATCTGTTACTACATGAAACTGCTTAAATCAGGGAGACTCCAGAGAAATATGGGTCAATTGGTAAGGTTGGTAGGTTGGTAAAAATACACAATTGGAGCATGTCTTACTTGCAAACAATTAAACTTTGTGGATAGAGCTAAACATTCACTGAAAAGTGCTGTATATATATATATATATATATATATATATATATATATATATATATATATATATATATATATATATATATATATATATATATATATATATATATAGTGGATAATGTACCCCCGTTCTTTAAAATATAAGGGCAATATTTTTTATAATATACAAGCTTCAGTGAGTCACTTGACACCAAAAAACACAGATTATAACTGAAGACATAACTAAGCACTGTTTATATAGTGAATAACGTACCCCCTAAAACATTAGTATATTATAAGTCACCAAGGAGTTCCATGACCATAGAAAAGAACGTGGTCGAAGGCCAAGTGCTTTTATACAGGTCATGGAACTCTGAGGTTACTTCTAGTATCCTCATTTTTTCCATCAAGGGGTACTTTATTTATTATAATACACAAGTTTTAGTGAGCCATGTGACATTAAAACATCATTAAGCTCCGTTTATAACTGATGACATCATTAAAGGGATACTGTCATGGGAAAAAAATATTTTTTCAAAATGAATCAGTTAATAATGCTGCTCCAGCAGAATTATGCTTTGAAATCCTTTTCTCAAAAGAGCAAACAGATTTTTTTATATTCAATTTTGAAATCTGACATAGGGCTAGACATATTGTCAATTTCCCAGCTACCCCAAGTCATGTGACTTGTGCTCTGATAAACTTCAATCACTCTTTACTGCTGTACTGCAAGTTCTGGTGATATAACCCCCTCCCTCCCCACCCCCAGCAGCCAAACAAAAGAACAATGGGAAGGTAACCAGATAACAGCTCCCTAACACAAGATAACAGCTGCCTGGTAGATCTAAGAACAACACTCAATAGTAAAAACCCATGTCTCACTGAGACACATTCAGTTACATTGAGAAGGAAAAACAGCAGCCTGCCAGAAAGCATTTCTCTCCTAAAGTGCAGGCACAAGTCACAAGACAAGGGGCAGCTGGGAAATTGACAATATGTCTAGCCCCATGTCAGATTTCAAAATTGAATATAAAAAAATCTGTTTGCTCTTTTGAGAAATGGATTTCAGTGCAGAATTCTGCTGGAGTAGCACTATTAACTGATTTTTGAAAAAACATGTTTTCCGATGACAGGATCCCTTTAAGAGCCGTTTATAAGAATATAATTTACAGGATATTCATGGCTTTTGAGTATTATAAGGATATCATTTACAGGATATTCATCACTCGTGGGTATTATATGCATATACTGTAACCTTCACATGACTTTGGGAATGTATTGCATTAAAGGTAGGCATTCCCTTTTATTTCCAAGCAAACACACAGATCTTTAGAAGTCTATTTTTTATTCTATAGACAGTTTTTTCCCCCCAAATTAGTCCTGGGTGTTCTTCTTTTCCCAAATCACTGCTTTGTTCAAATCTTTTCTGCCACCTCTGCAATCCATCTTTAAAACTATAAATTCACTTAGCTTTGATCTTCTGCGAATTATCCATAATTAATCTTTTTAATTTCCAAAACCAACTTCCTGCAGAACTTTAAACGCAGAGGCAATTTTACTAAAAAATGTAATTCACCGAACCATTAATATTCTGATATTTTTTAACACCGTCTTTCAAGGTTGTAATAAAAGCCATAACTTAGGTAAATGGAGTTTGAGAAAAAAAATTACCTTTCCTGTCTCCCAAATCATGTGTTCTTCTATATCGAACTTTTATCACATTAATTACAGTATGAAAAACAGCTGCAACATTTTTGGATATTCCAGTAAAGCGTAGGCACTATCAGTGATGAACATTGCAAATCGGTTTGATCCTGGGAAGCTACTAATGACGGTGTCTTCTCTACAACATAAAGCTACATCAAGTAGACTATAAATGTTATGTTCAAGGCCACCATAGCCCTCCAAAATTGCCCCTAGGAGCTCCCAGTCTTCCTTTCTGATGATTCACAGCACATGCTCTGGGCTTAGGGACCGACTCACAATATACAGTACTTAGGCTAATAACTAATTACATCAGAGTCACATTACATGGAAGATCAAAAATGAGTGCATTCTACATTAAAATTCAATACATAGCCCCATAACTTCCGCTGCTAAGATAGATAAACCTCATTTTCTGCTTGATGGCTTTCAACATCCCCCCATGCTTAGCTTCCCAGCAACAGCCCAGAGCACAATGAGCATGTTTTGTATCAATTATATTCAAATGACGGCCTAACAAGGTCCTGGCCAGCTCCTGTGGACAACTTTGGAAGGCTTGCCTATGTCTTTACTGCCATAGGCTGATGTACCTCCATGCTGTCACAGTAAGTTTAGTATATAAAATACAGAATTTGTTTTTTAATCGAAAAACTAGAGCTATAAGTATGAAATTCTTATAATAATTCAAAAGTCCTTTTTTATCCATATAATAAAAACACATCTACGTCTAGGTGACTACAACATTCCACCTGCATTATTTTAAAGGAGGATATGAGATGAATTACCATTCAAGGAATTGTTGGCAAAATACATATATAGCCCACATCAATTATAGTGATGGAGTAAACCTTATGTTGACATGGGCCAACTCTCATGATGCACATGGAATGCCATAATACAACATTCATTTCAAAGGAAAAGGTCTGTTTGAATGGAGCAGGACATGGTAGGACATGGTAAGCCACCTACTGTAACTCAATGGTTTCATGTCTGTTTGACAAAATTATAATTTAATAGTTAAGTGGTGAGGGGTTTATTCATCAAGACACCCTTATGCTCATGTCCCCTAATGGTCTTAGTTGTTCTGCCTTGACTACATCCTCGTGGAATGCACCTAAAAAACAAATAAAGTTATTTTGTTCTGTTTGGTTTGCAAGAACTTCCTGGTGCCCATTTCTTTATTGGTTAAAGCACAGTAGCCTGTGGGAGTTGTAGTTGCACTACACCGCCTTTTGCGAAGGCCCTGCCTTAAGTATTGAGTCCAGTGTAACCCGTATACTAGCTGGTTGTTAACCCCGTTGACCTGTATAGTCCAAAAAGGTGTTACATTTGTTTGATGAAAAGTCACGTGACCTTAAGAATTCAGATTTGGTTTGGCCAGGCACTTGACTTTGGCTTAATTCAAATCCATCTGAAAAAGTTTGATTCCTGAACTAAATCTTGGATTTAGTAAAAACATGGCAATTTTTGTCAGAAAATTGCACTTTACACTCAACATTTGTGTTCCTAAATTAACATACAATCAGAAATCGGTTGAGTTTATATTGGACCTCAATCACTGCTTGTATCCTATAGCTTGCCTTGTGATACACAACTTTGTGTTCTGTGTTTTCAATAAATCTGTTATGTCTCTATTTGGGAAAGTGGAAGTCTGCAGACACTTCCATTAAAAGGATGAAATCATTTTCTTTGAGAAGCAGCAGCAGAGAGATTGGCATTAGAGAGCCTGGCATCAGACACATTCCCTAGGATTGAGGGCACAAAACGCTTCTAAATTGAGAGCCTGCTGCTAACCAGATGTGGTGCAATCTGTTGCTCTTCCTCTTCAATATTATATATCAGGTTCACAAACACTTAATACCAACCTCTAGGCCTTCGAGATGGGATTTTGAATACATTGCAGTGCCCTAAATTGTTTAATGAGCCTGGGCCACGTATTATTCTGTCGCTGCCGGACAGGTTGCTCGCTAGGCACCTGGAGTTATTCTCACACGTTTTAAAATTGGACAGCAATTGTATTAAGGGAAAAGTATTGTAAAAAAAAATAAAACAATCTTGCTTCCAAGAGTTTACTAGTAAATTGACTATTGTAAACTGTCCAAGGAAGAACTTATCTGAGGGGTGGGAGATGCCCATTCTTTTTTTGCTACTTGTAAATCACATAACCCAGTAACCTCAGTTACTCCACCAAAACACCAAACAGCAGTGCTAATGGGAGATGCCACCACTTACTAATTGAGTTAGGACTCCTAAAGCCATCTTTCTGTAACAGTATGTAAAACTGGCTTCTTGGTAATTCAGAAACGTCTATGTCCCATTGAATTCACGTGGCAGTGTTGTAAGTTCTGCTGGATATGACAAGCAAGAGGTTTTGTTAGGTGGGTGCATAGGTGTCTCCCGTAAATGGCAAAAAATTCTCGGGAAAAATTTGTGAAAATCGGACATTTTCACGAAAAATTTTGAAAATTGGAAATTGACGCCCGCGTCCAAGCTGACGCTAGCGTTAAAGTCAATGGGCGTCTGAATAGTTTTGATGCATTCTGATTTTGATGCAAGCACCTACAAAAATGTTGACGCCGGTGAATTTTCGCTGGAGATTCGTGAATTTATTTGCCAGCGCCAAAACACGGAAATTCGCCATGAATTCTTGCCAGGTGAATTTATTCACCCATCACTAGTCTCCAGTTTCATCCCCTAACTTGTATGTCATTAAAATGTTCAAATTAGGGCACAGCAGAAGATCCAGGTCAAAGTGGGGCCCTATCCTTAAAATCTTGCCTATGGCAGACAACAAGGGTGAGGTTGGCCTACTCCCCCTGACACTGAGCAGTGCACCAAGGGGCTATTACCCCTTTGTTGTTATTTTAACTGACTGGTTTGCATTCAGTTGCACTTGCCAGATTAACTTAATGTATTTTCATGTAGTATAGTAACTTTTACGGGCAGATTTATCATGGGTCAAATTGAAAATTCTAATTTTTAAATTCAAATTTCGAGTTTATTTTAGTGTAACTCAACGAGGGAATAGTCCAAATTTGATTAAAAAAAATATATCAAAATTTGCATTTTGAAATTTATCATGTACTGTCCCTTTAAGAATTCAAATTCGACTATTTGCCATCTAAAACCTGCCAAATTGGCTTTTTAGCCTATGGGGAACCTCTTACAATCAATTTGGAGTTGTTTGTCGGACTTTTGAAAAAAAATATATATTTTTGGTGAAAAAATTTGATTTGAATTTGCATCTCGATCCTATTCAATCATCTTTAAAAAATTCGTTTTTTAAAATAAATGATAAAATAATTGCTTGGTAATTATTTTTTTTGAATTTCAAGTTTATGGGAGTTTAGTTTTTAGAAACTCCCATAAACTCGAAATTCAACTCTTGATAAATCTGCCCCTTATTTAATGCTGGAAAGCCCCTTAAATCAGCATTGCCAAATCTTCTCTGCTCCCCCCATACTCCTTAATCAAAAGGAGACATCTAGGTCCACCCACAAGGTTCTAATATTGTAATGACGTTGCTGTTGGATTATTACAGTAAGGGGCAGATTTATCAAGGGTTGAATTGAAAAATTGAATTCTTAAATTCTAATTACAATCTAATTTTCCCTGCCTTAGCAACCACCAAAAAACCCTACGAAATGAAAACTCTTTCTCGTTCTTTCACAAGCACTATCTCTCTTTTTTTCCAACTGTCACTTAGCAGATCTGCCAGTCAAGCTAGCTTGAAGCAAAGAGATACCTATCTGAGATACTGCAGGATGCTTAGTGTCACTCAGGCTCCAAACAACTGAGTTACTGCTGGAATGTGTGACTGAAAGCTATTCTCCCGCTAACAAAGAGGTGAACTGTATCAGTCTTTTGTAAAGCACAATATATATATTTTAATTGGACGTTCAGAGATGTTATAAAGTCATTACGGAATTTCTTTGGATGATGTTATTCAGCTCCTGGGTCTTCGCAAACATTCAACCGATTGTCCTACCCAATTCATTCTGTATTTCATCCTAGAAATATATTCCATTCATAAGCAGGAATCCATCAGAGAACTGGCACCGGCTGCTCCCGCAGGAATAGGAGGATCAGAATACACGACTAGCTGGCAAGTATAGCAAAAAGGATGTTGTTTGCATATGGAAATGAAGTACAGTACACGTATTCTGTATTCAGATATAAAGGACAATCACTCACATAGGCATGAAGCAGGGATTAAAAAGAGAAAGAGAGAGAAAAATCTCTGCATATGTCATTCCTCCATCCATTCATGGGGGCAATCATGGCCCCTTGAGACTCCTATTTGAGTTTTTTATGTGAGTGCCCCAGAAGCGATGACATGCTTAATGTGTGATCCAGGGAGCAATAGACAGTGAAAGATGCTTAGCAATTAAAGGTGAAACTTTCTCCTTCTCTGCACAGAGGCTGTTGTACAGACAGCGTTTTGTACTTAAAGTCCCTGTTAAATGTTCTCGCTGACTGATCAGATTGATATCCAAGGCAAGATGCCAGCCTGATGATGGAGCTGTGTTTCATGCAGTTAAAGCTAACTTTTCTACTCTTGAAAGATCAAGGTGGTTCCTGCTAAATATGGAATGAAATTAGTCGTAAGTTTGGCCACAGAGGAGCATCTCACTTCATCCTTCCAGTTCTACACTAATCAGCCTGCTGTGACGGACATTTTTTCGTGCACACATA
Source organism: Xenopus laevis (assembly GCF_017654675.1). NCBI lineage: Eukaryota > Metazoa > Chordata > Amphibia > Anura > Pipidae > Xenopus > Xenopus laevis. The sequence goes on along the minus strand of NC_054372.1, from coordinate 8,032,526 downwards.
TGGATGTCAAGAGCTGTCGAAGAGACATGTCCAAGTGGGTCACACATCAGTTTGATCTTATTCATGGATGAACTTGCACTCTCTATCAATGAAGGTCAGATCCAAACAATGAATAGGAGTGACCCATATTACCAAATGATAAAGACAATATGTTGCTAGATTTAAACATATAGCAGTGGTCCATATGAGGCGAGTTCATTTAATCTCACTCAGACTCGAAACAATAACCAGGGCTCAAAACAATAATCAGGTTTTATATATATATATATATATATATATATATATATATATATATATATATATATATATATATATATATATTTCTGCTACAAATTCCAAATAACCAGAATGAACAGATGTAGATTGTTGCCATATCCCAATATGGGCACCATTTTTAAAAATAGTTGAAGAAATTGACCACAGAACCATTGACATAATGACATGATATAATGACCAAGTTGCTCACATTGCTCCAATGAACTATATCAATTATTTGTTCTTTGCCTTTCTAATGTCTTATTAGTGGCCAAAAACAGTGGTGTAACAATGCTCCACTGGTTCCCCTGCCCCACAAAAAAAAATCTTTGTAAGGGCCCGGCGCACTTCTACTCAGCCCTCCCTCCACTTGCCCACCCACTCAGCCACTCAGGACAGGAAGGTAACTGGGGACAGGGTTTTATTACAGCTATAGAGAAAGCAGACCCCATGATCTGGACCCTCCTGCCCCTCCCTACCACAGACAGAGCTTATGTCTCTCTCTTTGGTGTTGTCTACATTCTTGTTTCTAATATTTGTCCTCAGATATAGTGATGAGTGAATAAATTCCGCAGGCGCGAATTTGTGGCAAATTTCCACGTTTCACCACCGGGAATACATTTACGAAACTGCAGTGAAAATAAGTCGGAGAAAAATTCACTGCTTCGAAAATATAATTGGCGCGCGTCAGAATAGTCGCACGCATAAACATTGTCGCGCATCAAAATTATTCAGATGCCCATTGACTTTAATGCCTTTGGCCAAAATAGGTGTGCGTATAACAATTGTCGTGGGCATCGATATTGACACGCATCAAAATTATTTTGACGCCCATTGACTTTAATGTATTTCACAAATTTTTTGCCGTTTTGCCCATCACGGCTTAGGTCAGTTTAGATCTTGCTACATATTGTTCCATGACTAAGCTTTTGCTCAGTGAATTCAGATGGCCAAGAACACTTACTCAGCCACTTTTTTTTAAGTGACTAATCTCTTTATATATCCATATTTCATTTAGATTTTGCCAAGGGTTTCTGGCAGACCAGGGATGTTAGCATACAGAACAAACTAATAACTTAACACTGCCAGAAGCTCAGGCCAAATCCATCCCCAAACACAACTAACGGATAATGAAGGGAAGCCCATCTCAAACTCGAGCAACATCTAATTAATTTATTTCAAATATAACAATATAATGTTGTGGATTTGAGGGCAAGGAGAACATCAAAACTCTACTATATGATACAAAAAAATAAAAGGAGCCATGTAGGCACCAAGATCAAGTCATGCATAGCAACTAATATTATCCTGGGAGCTCTAATAATGCTGGGACCCCATGGCATCTTCAAGCTTTTCAAACACACTCAGGGGCAAATTCACTAAGATGCGAAGCGCCGAACGCTAGCGTTAATTCGCTAGTGTTTGGCATTTTCGCTACTGCGCAAATTCACTAACGAACGCTGGCGTAGTTTCGCTAGTGTTACTTCGCAACCTTACGCCAGGCGAAGTTTCGCTAGCGACGAAACGACGCAAATTCACTAACTTGCGCAGTGTACTGAACGCTACCTTTTACGCTAGACTTCCTTCACCACCTCAGACCTGGCGAAGCACAATAGAGTAGATAGGGATTGTTTAAAAAAAAGTCAATTTTTTTTCTAAGTCCCAAAAAAATGCTGGCGTGTTTTCTACATGATGGCTGATAGGCTGAAAAAGATCGAAAAATTTTTGGGGCTCCCCTTCCTCCCCCCTACATTTCCTGACTCATGGCAACTTACCTAGACAGTGGGCACATGTGTAGGGCAAAACAAAATTTTTATTTGCAGATTTGAAGGTTTTCTAGGCATTTGTAGTGTAGATACGTGTTCCTCCATTGAAATTTGAATTTCGCGCCGTATGCAAATTAGCCTTCGCTGGCGTAACTTCGCTTTATATAGCGAATCAACGCTAGCGCAACTTCGCAACCTTACGCTACCCCTGTGCGCAACTTCGGATTTTAGTGAATTTGCGGAGCCCTGGCGAAACTATGCCTGGCGAAGTGCGGCGAAGTTGCGCCTGGTGCAACTTCGCATCTTAGTGAATTTGCCCCTCGGTGTATAACAAAGGTAGGGTGGGATGTACCTGTATGGGATTTTGATTGGCTTTAACCTGATTCTGAAGTTGACAATGACTAATGGTTGGCCAGAACTGGAATGTACCTGTTCCCCCTGTTCACAATTTTCTATTGTAGCGGCAGGGAGGTTGTTACGACACTTGGAATACCGTCTTTCAAAACAGTTGTGACACAAAGACACAAAGATCTAGGAAGACTGCATGGATGTGCAATTAGAATGATCAGGGGACTTATTCATCACCATAAAAAGGTGAATGCCCATGGCGTGAAATGAGATTTATTTCATGTCTTTCTCAGGCACGTGCTCACTACCTGCTCACAGAAGACTGCCTAATGGAAGCAATATGAAAATTCCCTCTTAACTAATCAGGAGACTTGACTCCAGCCAATTTATTCACCTCCACCAGGTTAACGTTATCACAGAGTTCTGCAGATAATTGAACCGGGATGACATGCCGCTGGTATGATCAAAGCGCCCTATGTATTCAATTATTTTTTGCAGACCTCTTAGACTTTATTACATATACAGTTATTAAAATGCACTCGAAGCTCCTGCAGCAAGATCAGAATACAGCTTGATCACCGGCTCCGAGTCGCTTCTGAAATGAAACTTGAAGAAGTCATCTGAACATTCCTCCATTATAAGGACAACGTTCAACAGTTCATGTTGATTCCTGCATTTGTTTTCATCAGAAGGAACATTTAATTACAGTTAAAAAAATGTAAAAAGAGGGGGTGACTTTAAAATAGTTCACATCTCACTGGAATGAATTTGTTTTTGTAGCTAACAGGGTAATTGAGACCTAGGATAGAAGACCAGGGCCTTTTCTGCTAAAATCTCTCAGTGTTAGAGAATAGTGATGGGCAAATTTATTCGCCAGGCGAGAATTTGCGGTGAATTTACGCAATTCGCTGCCGGCGGAAAAATTTGCGAGACACCCGCAAATTTTTCGCCAGCATCTTGAAACGCCGAAAAATTTGCGAAACGGCGCCAGCGTCTCATTTTTGACGCCGGCGTCCGTTTTTAAAGCCAGCCTCTCGTTTTTGATGCCGGCATCCGTTTTCCGTCAAAAACGAGACGCCGGCGCCGTTTTGCAAATTTTTGGCCGTTTCAAGAATTATGCGGTAAATTCGCAAATTTTTCGGTGAAGCAAAACGGCGCAAATTCGCCCATCATTATTAGAGAATATAGATATTTGTAGTGATGGGCGAATAACTTTGCAAGTGCAAATAAATTCGCTAAATTGGCATGAAAATTCGCTGGCAAAAATTAAAATTTTGGACGCACATCAGAAAAGTCGATTTTCCTCTACGCCTTTTAGTAAATTTAGTGACAAAAAAAAGCCAGCAGCAGATTTTTCTACCTTTAAAACATTTATTTTGGCCATAGCTAAAGTTGAATGCAACTGACCATTTTTGAGCACTTAAATGCCAATGTGAGACAGACGGGATCCTTTACCAATACAGGTGCCCTGTTTTTATTTTTACCCACAATGCAGTATTTTTTTCCAGAGTAATTGTGGCCATGATGGGAAGTTGCATCTGACAAAAATGTGCCTGTTGGGAACCCTGTAATTACTTCCATTGTAAAGGTGGCAGGAGCCCCAGGGTTCACATTTGGGCATTATTATAGGAGACAGAACAGATGCATGGGTGCCGAGCACAACTATATGGAAGTGCAAAAAACATCTTTTGGGCACAGAAACCCTAAAGAATATGCACAGCAACTGCATCTGTTTTTTTTCTAGGATCAAGCTGTGGTCCTAAAGAGTTTCTCTCTCTACAAAAATGAATGGCTGATTCTTCATCAAATCCCATAAATGCTCATATTTAGCTCCTAACCTTTTGCTGCACCGGGGATGTTAGAAACTCCCGCAAAGCAATTTTCTCAAAATATATTGTCCCTGCACATCCAAGTCATAAACCCAGAAATATTAGTGATGCCTTCAGCCAGCGAGAATTAAAGAACATACCGGACAGATTTAGTAACATAGTAAGTACTGAAATGTTCCGTTCTCCCTAATTTATTTCTGTTCAAGGTAGCAAAGAATATTAATGCAGAGAATGCATTTCATATCATCTCATTGTACAAGATGTTCTCAGCTGTGAAAAGGAAATTTGTAGTTCGTTTACAATAGCGGCCGACGCCAAAACTGTTTTTGTTATTTAAGGAAGCTCGTATTGTACGTATTTATAGCTGCCAAGATCTCGCAACAGCCTGCCCGTAATTCTGCCCATGCGTGAACGTTGGAATATCTCATTAACTAGTAGCAAATGTGGGAAAAAAATGGAAATTTTGTAAGGGGGGCCAGCACTAAAGCGTGACATAGAAAGGACAAAATGGACAAATCTAAAACATAAACTTGAGATACTTTCTCCTACTGAACTGAAGGCCGTAGTTGTTTATCATGGGGATATCGTTTTTGTCATCCGCAGACATATCAGTTATTTCTATCCTGTATCATCTAGTTATTTGTGTCCAAAATCTATCCAATGCATATATTTGCATATCTCAACCTTTATTAATTAATGTCACTTAAAGGAGAACTCAACCCGGAAACTATTATTAGTCACCATAAAAGGAAATGTCATTCTTCGCACCTTTCCAATACACATTCATTACAGATTTAAAATGTTTTTAAAGTTATTTGTAATTGTAATGGCTATTGAAAGCAGTGCCTGTTGCATCCATTTCTGTTCTCTGGTTCTGTCTCTTGTAACAAAGTTACAGTCAATTTTCCAGCAAGTATTTCAATCAGCTGATTTCTGCTACATTGTTTCAGATCAGAGGGGGCTGTGCAAAGAGGAAGACAGACATTGCTCTCAACGGCAATTGCATTTACAAATAATGTTAAAACTATTGAAAATATTTACTGAATGTCTAATGGGAAGTTTCTTAGAATGATTTTTTCTTTCAGTTTGCAAAAAAATTTTTTGGGGTGGTGTTCCCCTTTAAGTAACAATTATAAACAAAGGTAGGAACCTGGAATATCTAATCCAATACTGTATAACATGTTCCTTATCTGTTATCTGTATTATTTATTGTTAGTAGTGATGGGCGAATAAATCCGCGTGGCGCAAATTTGCGGCAAATTTCTGCGTTTTGCAATTTCTGCGTTTTGCAGAATCCGCCGAATAAATTTGCAAAACTCCTGCGAAAATTCAAAACATTTTGGATGCACGTCCGAAAAGTCGCTTGCGTCAAAATTACCGCACGTCAACACTATTCGGACGCTCATAGACTTTAACGCATCAAAATCAAAGTTTATGCAAGTTTTTCACAATGTTTCTCGAATTTCACTGGAAATTCGCAAATTTTTCAGTGAAGCGAAACGGGAGAAATTTGCGCATCACTAACTGCATGCTATAATATCTCTGTGTTGCCTTAGGGCAGGACTAGATGATGCGTTTTGACCCGACACGCCGCAATGCGACTAAACGCATGCACTGCGTTTTCATCTGACAGTCGGATCAATGTAGTTGTTTATGTGCGATTCTCCTTCACTTCCGTTTTCACTAAACCATCCGACACATCGCATGCGTTTAGTCGCATTGCGACGTGTCAGGTCAAAATGCATCCTCTACTCCTGCGCTTAAATCACACAGGAAGTCTGATTGTATCACTTTCCTATGAGCACTAAATGAGATTATTTGAATTCTAATAACATTTACAGTTCCCCCAATCATTAGATGGCATAGCAAGCGTCAGACCCAGGTTGGCTTGGTTTTCTTCCCTCTGTGTGTAGGCGTGTGGGTTAATTACTTAATTGCTTTATTGTAAAGCTCAGAAACCTTTTTTGGCTGCTGCTGACACAATGGTAATGCGAGCCGCGCTGTGTAAATCAGTTATGGTCGGACACATTGCTCGCACTTCTGCTATAGCCAGGTGCTGAGAGATAAACCTGGGAAGGCATTTGCAGCAGCTCGGTCACCTTCAGGAACATCTCCTAATTAATGATTATTTGATTCTGTTAGGACACTGATATTTCAAGGAGAAACATTAATTTATTGGGCACTGTACATGGCTTTGCCGTTAGTACATTAATCTGCGCTGTGTAATGGCAACGGGGAGGGCTTAATTGGCAAAGGCACAGTTTATCACAACATACAGTATCATGAGAACAAAGGCCATGCAAATTAGAAGCCGCAAGCTCAATTAAAATCTGTTAGTGTTCAGAAATGTTTCATAAAGGGAAATTTATTCATTCAAATCTTCGCATTAAAAGGCAGCACCTTTAAAGCAACAGCCAGTGTTGGACCGTGTCACCAGGGAGCCACCAGAGAAGTTTGATCCCGGGGGCCTCTACTAAATGTGTAAGACCACAAAAGGTGCCCCAGTCCGATTCTGTGGGAGAGTTGCCAAGACAGTTCTGCCCTTAGCAGCAGGAATTAGATACAGGGCACAGGTAGGTGGTTATTATATTGGGTTCAGCCCTGGGCCCACCAGGATTTTCTCTGGTTTCCTAGTGGATCCATCAAACCTGTCCGTAGCTCTATACAGTTATTCCACCAAATTACTCACAAGACCTTCAGAAAAGGTCAACTGGCTCAAAAGGACTTCAGAATAAGATTTTGAAAGAAAATGCCATTCTTAGCAATTTTCCATTATACAGGTATCCGGAAACCCATTATTCAGAAAGCTCCGAATTATGGAAAGGTTGTCTCCCATAGACTCCATTTTATTTAAATAATCCAAATTTTCTCTGTAATAATAAAACAGTTGCTTGTCCTTGATCCCAACTGAGATATAATGAATTCTTATTGGAAGAAAAACCAGCCTATTGCGTGTATTTAAGTTTTATGATTTAAGGTATGAACATCTAAATTACAGAAAGAAAAATCCATTATCCGGAATATCCCGTGTCCCAAACAATCTAGATAACAGGTCCCATACCTGTATATTAATTGCACCAACATTAATTACACGAACTGCTCTTAAAAAACAGCAACGGCCTGTCCCTCTCTAGTCTCTTCCCTGGTGGTTATTTTGCTGCATTTCACCACGACAAACACCCATAGACTCGAATTTTTATTAAAAAATAATGCTGCACAGATAGAAAAATGTTGGGTGAAAAAAAGATCATTGACTTAAGTACATTTGGAGAATTCCATGCCGTTTCGTGAATTTTCGGCAAAGCGAAACAGGTCAGATTCGCTCAGCAATACTGTATTAATTATACTGCTTTAAGCCATTATATTGATTACCATAAGGTGAAATGTATAAGATTATTGATTAGTATTGACCTATTAATTCAAACAGGTGAAAGCTGCAATACTGTTGCTCTTTTTTCCAGTACTGTTTAGTAGTGATGGGCGAATTTATTCGGCAGGCGCGAAAATTCGCCAGCGTCAAAAAAATGGATGCCAGCGTCCGGTTTTTGGACGTCGTCGCATTTTCGCCAAAAAAAACCAACACCAGCATCAAAAAAACAGACGCTGGCATAAAAAAAATGATGCCGGCATCAAAACCGATGGTGGCGTCAAAAATTAGACGGCGGTGGCGTTTCGCGAATTTTTCGCCGTTTTGCAAATTTCTTGCGAAATTCGGAAATTTTTCAGCGAAACTGCGCAGATTCGCCCATCACTACTGTTTAGAGTGTGACCATACAAGTGGATGATGCCTGTTTTAGAACAAATAATTGGATTTTGAAAGTGATTTGTTTCAAGTACTATATGCATCTTATTTAATTGTTCTGTTACTTTGTAGGGTCTCCGACCCCAGCACCCAAAAAAAAAAAAAAGATTGACATTGGGGCTTAAACTTTGTCATTTTTATTTATTTATTTATTTTTTTGAGTGGGATTAGTACAACCCTTTCTCAATTTGGATCATAACTTGTGCTTTCAAATTTAACATTTTTCACTTGCCATTGCAAAATCCGCAGCTACAATGCAATTGGAATTGAGGGGGAAAATGTTGCATTGTGGGGGGGTGCCAATCTGTGAATGCTTTTTGCCCTGTGTTTTATATATGACACATATTTACATGTTATTAACATGTATTTATAGCACCAACATATTTCACCGCGCTGTACACATATAGGAAGGCCTTCCTATATCTATGTGTGTAATTGTTGATTGAGTAATTAGAAGTTGCAATTTCCTTCTTTCCCTTTCTATGAACCACTGGAAATCCTCTGATTTTATTTTGGGCACAAATGCAGCCCATGAGATGAAGGCAGGTAGCCTGGCGGAATAAAGCTCCGGCATCGGGTCTGTCATGAATGTAAAATGAAAGCAGCTTCTAAAAATTGTGTGTAATAATCTTTCAAAGATGACATTTGCAATTCAAAATGTGACTACTTGCTTAATGAGTTTCTTTGTTGAAGAAAATTAGCTTTCTTGCCAGTCGCATAACACAATAGTTAGTGCTCTTCTTCTTCTTTTTTTTCCCTCCCCCTTATGCTTTTCTGTTTCCTGATGCAGAACATGCTATTTCTGAAAGTTTACATAGAGGGGTGGAATGACTAATCAGAGCTAATTTTTTGGTGGAAATTGTCAAAGTATGGAAACTCCTGCGGAGTTTGAAAATATTGTATTCTTATTTAATACTCAGCTGGTGGCGAGAATACAGCCTGGATATGGTGCATAAGGGTGGCCAGGGTTTACTTCCTCAAGTCCTACTTCCTCACAGAACACAAAAAATATTTTCTTCATTTCAAAACTAATGATGGCACCTGTAGCATAGTTGGTACATCAAGCTCTTTTTTTATAGTCATCCATCACTTACAGAATACAAGTATACACATGGCCACTACTCATGCTCTAGGTCCCTATGCCATGTCCCCAGTAGAGGAAATATCATACGAGAAGAGGTAGAGGATCCTAAAAGTGTCAGTAGAGTCAAGAACATATTCCTAGAAGCAAGGCTGACCACCTGGGTGACCAAGTTGGGGAAAGTTCTACTTACAGTACGTGGTAGATCTTACCGAATTTTAGATTTTTGCAGCATACCTTATTTTATGGAGAGGCCTTCAAAGATTCTACTGATTATAGCAACTATCAAGGAAGCATCCAAAACTGTCCAGGCCACCGTCTATAAGAACCTTCTTAAAGTACTGCTGGTTCTTGCCCCAAAAGTACACACTTAAATGTTCTCAGGGTGAGAACTGTAAGTACCAACAGGCAGTCCATCTGTCAACTTCAGGTTGACCACCTGGGTGACCAATTTGGGGAAAAATCTCCTTATGTGGTGAACTTTACCAAATGAGCAGATTTTTGCAGCATACCTTACTTTATGTAGAGGCTTTCAAATATTCTACTGGTGTATTGTAGCTATCAAAGAATCGTCCAAAACCGTCCAGGTCACCTTCTTTAGACTGTAAAAAGAAGTAAGAATAAGACGTACTGCTGGTTCTTGGCCCAAAAGTGCACACTTGAGCATTCTCATGGTGAGAACTGTAAGCACCAACAGGCAGTCCATCTGACAACTTGTCCATCTTCAATGAAGATTGAAAATGCACCATGTACATTCAGCTTTAAGGCTGCACTGTAGACCTTTTTGTAAAGGAGCCCAGGCATCCAAAGACAATTGGTGAGGTCAACAAAAGAGTGGATCTTTCCCAAGGTAGTAGACTAAACCAGTCAGATCTAATCATCTGACCTCCCCTCAGACCAAAGATCGAATTACAAACAGGAACAAGTAGATCAGCCCAACAGATATACATTTGCCCAATCCCAGGCCAAATATTGACCATAATGTTTGTTGTTTTGGCCCCACATATTTGCCAACAAGCTGTTGATTTGGTCTGGAGTGGCAACAATGTATGCGTCTGTATGAGCAGCTTCAGTCAGGAAGTTAATAAACCATCTCAGTGCATTTCCATCTATACACAGCGGAGAGGATAAATGAATCCACAAGTGTTAATTTTCTACTTAACTTTACCGTCATGTAATGAAAAATCTATTGATTTAAAAAGGGCCATATGACAGTCATATCCAAGTTACTTAATTAAAATCGCTTTAATATAATGTCTGTCAATCACTTTATTGTATTATACAGGCAGAGTCGAGTGGGGAGAGGCAAGAGCCTGCAGATTAATAAGCTTCTGTTTCCATCTTCCTGAACAGTCAGTGATACCTCTTACCTGTGGTTAAATGGAATACAGTTATCTTTCTTTATAATATCTCTCTCTGCTTTAGTTCCAGGGGTACCAAGGCCACAAATAAGCTCTCGACCCTAATCTCCCCCTAACTGGCCTTCAGACTGGACCCACTTAGCTCATAACAAGGTTACAGATATATAGAAAGATTGGGGTAACAGTCACCCTGCTATAGTTCCAGGGGTACCCAGGGTAAAAATAAGCACTTACCCCAAATCTCTCCCTAACTGGCCTTCAGGCTGGGCCCACTTAGCTCATAACAAGGTTACAGATCATCATTTATTTTCATCATCATTTATTTATATAGTGCTGTCAAGTTACGCAGTGCTTTACTGCAGTTATAGCAAACAGGGAATAAATGGTGGCTAACAGACAAGGATTACAGAGTACAATAGGGTTTACAAACTAAGAGGTTAGGGTACAATTGAGACAAAAGGATCATATAAACACTTTGTCATTTTTGATACAGCAATGATTAATTAAGGTACAACGAATAGGCCTCTTTAAACAGATGGGTCTTTAAGGAGCGCTTGAAAGTTTGGAAGGAAGGAGAAAGTCTGACAGCTTGTGGCAGAGAGTTCCAGAGAAAAGCAGAAGCCCGAGAGAAGTCTTGTAGACGAGAATGGGCAGAAGTGACCAGAGGAGAAGTGAGGCGAAGATCAGAAGCAGAGCGTAGGTTTCGTGAAGGAGTGTATTTGGAGATTAGAGATGAAATATAGGGAGGGGTTTCATTATTAAGGGCCTTGAATGTGAGTGTAAGTAACTTGAATTTGATTCTAGAAGAGATTGGGAGCCAGTGAAGGGACATACAAATGGGAGCAGCTGATGTTGAGCGGCGAGATAGATGAATGAGTCTAGCGGCCGCGTTTAGAACAGATTGGAGTTGTGAAAGGTGACTTGTTGGAATACCTGTGAGGAGTAAGTTGCAGTAATCAAGGCGGGAGATGATGAGAGACTGAATCAGTGTTTTAGTTGATTCTGAACTGAGATAGGGTCGTATTCGAGCAATGTTGCGCAGTTGAATACGGCAAGATTTTGCAAGTGTTTGAATGTGTGGTGAAAAAGACAGATGAGAGTCTAAGATAACTCCTAGGCAGCCTGTGTGGTGGAATGCAGGTGGTGTTGTTTACGGTGAGTGATATCTGAGGGACAGGGGAAGATCTTGGAGGAAATATGATGAGTTCTGTTTTAGAAAGGTTCAGTTTCAGGTGGCGCTGTGACATCCAGGAGGAGACAGCAGAGAGACAGTCTGTGACTTGGGAAAGGACAGAATTAGAAAGATCAGGAGTAGACAAGTAGAGTTGGGTGTCATCAGCATAAAGGTGATACTGAAGTCCAAATGACTGAATGAGTTTTCCTAGTGAAGTTGTATAGAGCGAGAACAGCAGGGGGCCAAGAACAGAGCCTTGAGGAACTCCAACAGAGAGTGGGAAAGTAGTAGAAGTAGAGTTAGAGAAGGAAACTTTAAAGGAACGGTCAGACAGATAAGATGTAAACCATGAAAGAGCAGTGTCCCGAATGCCAGATGAGTGTAGAATGTCAAGGAGGAGTGTGTGGTCAACTGTGTCAAAGGCTGCAGAGAGATCTAGTAGGATTAGAATGGAATAATGACCTTTAGACTTTGCCAATAGAAGATCATTGGTTACTTTGGTGAGGGCAGTTTCAGTCGAGTGTGATGGGCGGAAGCCAGATTGCAAGGGGTCAAGGAGGGAGTTGTGAGTGAGATGCTGGATCAGGCGTTTATAAACAAGCCTTTCTAGTAATTTGGAGGCGAATGGAAGAAGGGAGACCGGTCGATAGTTAGTGGGAGAGCTGGGATCAAGGGAAGGTTTTTTGAGGATAGGAGTGATTAGTGCTTGTTTGTATAATGATGGAAAGGTACCAGTAGAGAGTGAAAGATTGAATAGGTGGGTAAGTGCAGGAGAGAGTGTATCAGAGATTGGGTGGAGAAGGCGAGAGGGTATGGGGTCAAGGGAGCAGGTGGTGGGTTTTGAGCTGGCTAGAAGTTTGCTGACTTCATCTAGAGTTGCAGGGGTGAAGGAGTGCAAAGTAGATGTGAGTGGACTGCACGTTGGTCTGAGATTGTTGTTGGACGGTATGCTCAGCCTAATGAGATTGATTTTTTCATTAAAGAAATGAGCAAGGTCTTGGGCAGTAACATTAATAGGTGGAGGAGGTGGAGGGGGGCATAGGAGTGAGTTAAATGTGGCAAACAGCTGCTGTGGTTTGGAGGACATAGTAGATATTAGATAAGAGAAGTATTGTTCTTTGGCTAATGATAGAGCTCGGTTATAGCAGGAGAGCATGAATTTGAAGTGGATGAAATCAGGATCAGTTCGTGACTTTCTCCATCGTCGCTCAGCTGATCTACTACATCTTCTGAGGTACCGTGTTACACTAGTGTGCCAGGGTTGGGGTTTAGCTGGCCGGCTGTGACGGGTGGTAGAAGGTGCAAGGGAGTCAAGTGCTGTTGAAAGGGCATCGTTGTAGAGAGAAGCTGCCATATTGGGACAGGAGAGAGTATTAATATGAGATATGGATTGTGCTGATACTGTTGATAATTGTTGTGGTTCAAAGTCATTAAGGTTTCTGTACGTATGGGTAGAGAGAGATGGTTGTGAAGGTGCGGGTGAAAGCAGTATCTGAAAGGAGAGTAGATGATGGTCAGACAGAGGGTAGGGAGAGTTTATTAAGTTGGATGGGCAGCATGAGTGGCAGAATATAAGGTCAAGAGCATGACCCTCAATGTGGGTAGGTGAGTCGGTCCACTGAGAGAGACCAAATGAAGCTGTTAGAGAGAGAAGTTTAGAGGTGGCAGCAGAAGCAGAGTTGTCAATGGGGATGTTGAAGTCCCCTAAAATGAGAGCAGGTGTCTCACTGGAGAGAAAGTATGGAAGCCAGGCAGCAAAGTGATCCAAGAAGGTGGAGTAGGGACCTGGGGGGCGATATATGACAGCAACACGCAGAGAGATTGGAGAAAACAAACGTATGCTGTGGACTTCAAAAGAAGTGAAGGAGAGAGAAGACGGTGTAGTTAGATTTTGAAACCTGCATTTGGGAGAGAGAAGAAATCCCACCCCACCGCCATGACGGCCATCCGGTCTAGGAGTGTGAGTAAGTGAGAAGCCTCCATAGCAGAGGGCAGCAGGTGAAGCGGTGTCTGAGGGTGAGAGCCATGTTTCAGTGATTGCAAGAAGGTGAAGGGATTTAGCTATAAAGAGGTCATGGACTGCTGTTAGTTTATTGCAGATTGACCGTGCATTCCAGAGGGCACATGAGAAAGGCAGGGAGGGTGTTGGCTTTATGTGAATTAGGTTTGCAATATTAGAAGTAAGTAAAGTCAGAGAGACTGGAAAAGACCTTGTTGAATGCCTGAGAGTAGGAATAAGTGAGGGTACAAATGAGTGAGTTGGACCAGGGTTTGGGGAGACGTCCCCAGCTGCAAGTAACAGTAATAATGAGAGTGAGACAAGGTGTGACCTAGATTTGACAGTGCGAGCAGTGTGTTGTTTGATGGGATGAGAGGGGATAATAGATTTAACAATACAAGATAGTGTGCTTAGATTGAGAGAGGGTGATGGGAGCAGTGAAGAGGAGATTTCAATTTCAGGATAGTTTGATGGATGTTGGAGTGCAGAGGATATATGCAGAAGTATAGAGGAGAGAGAGAAAAAGAAGGCAATCAGATTAAACATAGTTGGACAGTAAAATCCGGCTTATCTTGTTGATAGAAGAATTGTTGAGCAGTGATGTCCAGTGTTTGCTTGGAGATTCCAATTCAACTCTGTTGTTCAACTCTGTCTAACTCTATATGTTGTACTTAAACTTCTGTACTTGAACTTGATGGACTTAAGTTGTTAAATCTGCCATGGCTCTCCTGCCATGCTCACCCCTGCTATGCTTCCCCTAGAATGAATGTCCTGATATACAGCAAGAGGGTCACATGGGTGAGGGCCAGCAATTGATTAATTAAGACAAGTTAAAGACAGAAGAATCTCTGAGTCTGGTCATCTAACAGACATCAATAGCAATAAAATGGACATACCAAACTATTCACTAAAGCAAGCAACAAATTGCTAGATAAATGTTAACTGATGCATTTTAACACCTACCCACAATTGAATAATTGGCAATGGTAATACAAAGATTTGCAGCAGAGTTGGATGGTGAGATGCAGAAAGCTAGGAGCAGTAAGTTCAATTAGCAGGAATTAGACATACCCACAATTGAATAATTGGCAATGGTAACAGATATATAGAAACATTGGGGTAACAGTCACCCTGCTATAGTTCCAGGGGTACCCAGGGTACAAATAATCACTCACCCCAAATCTCCCCCTAACTGGCCTTCAGACTGGGCCCCCTTAGCTCATAACAAGGTTACAGATATATAGAAACATTGGGGTGTCATCCTGCTATAGTTCCAGGGGTACCCAGGGTACAAATAATCACTCACCCCAAATCTCCCCCTAACTGGCCTTCAGACTGGGCCCCCTTAGCTCATAACAAGGTTACAGATATATAGAAACATTGGGGTAACTCGTCCCACCAACTGACATTCAGGCTGATCCTAACATATACTTTGTTTGGGTCTTACTTGTGGTCCAACCCTACAGTTTTGGAACAGGTACACTAGGTAATCAATTGTAGGTAAAAGCACCTAAAAACAGAACTCTGTAGGTTGGGGTGCAAGTGCTTTACGTTCATGCTTCAGATGATAGTTGGGAGTGAGAGTTGTATACCTGGTCTTGTCAAGGTGTCATTTCCACCTCAACCCTTCCAAATGGTGAACTAAAATAATTCTGAAGCCCCAAAACAAAGAGAGGGAATTCACTTTTCTCTCAATGGGAATAAAGGGATATCATATAAATACTGAATTATTGCATGTGGCTACTTGTCAGAACTCTTTAAAAGCCAGCCATTGAATTCATCAAGGAAACCATCTCCAGCAACAATAGTAATTACTTGATCGCCTCGACTGAATCAAAGGATTGCTGCATGATACAAGCTGAGCTTAGGCCTAGATTAATCAAATGCTGAGAACATTTCCCAGAGAGAAATCTCTCAATAACCTAAATGATGCTTCTGCACGGTGAAATGATCTTAATCTCCTGATGATTGATTCCAAGATGTTTTATTAAAACCTTCCAAAGTTGCCGCAATACCATTTACCAGAGACCAAGGAGGCTAATGTGCCAAGTGCAACCTCTATCAAGAGGCAATCAATAAAGCATCGCCCAATGTAAAACCTGAACTCCACAAGAAGAATTTCTTTAAGGCATTAACGTATCTAAGGGCAAAAATCTCAGACCCCCTTACAATGCTGGCTTCCCAGCGGCTGCTGAACAGACCTAAAAATCCCAGCTGTTCTATAGTATATCTCTTATTTTATATAGAGGAACGTATAACCTAGTGTGCAGTAACCCTACTTAATTTAGACTCACATCAAAAAATTAAAATAATTAAAATATCATGTACTGTTGCCCAGCACTGGTAAAACTGCTGTGTTGCTTCTATAGTTTAGATATATGCTGTGTAGCCATGGGGGCAGCCATTCAAGCACAGGATACACAGTAGATAACAGATAAGTACTACTATAGTTTATATAAACAAGCTGCTGTGTAGCCATGGGGGCAGCCATTCAAGCACAGGATACGCAGTAGATAACAGATAAGTACTACTATAGTTTATATAAACAAGCTGCTGTGTAGTCATGGGGGCAGCCATTCAAGTACAGGATACACAGTAGATAACAGATAAGTACTACTATAGTTTATATAAACAAGCTGCTGTGTAGCCATGGGGGGCAGCCATTCAAGCACAGGATACACAGTAGATAACAGATAAGTACTACTATAGTTTATATAAACAAGCTGCTGTGTAGCCATGGGGGCAGCCATTCAAGCACAGGATACACAGTAGATAACAGATAAGTACTACTATAGTTTATATAAACAAGCTGCTGTGTAGCCATGGGGGCAGCCATTCAAGCACAGGATACACAGTAGATAACAGATAAGTACTACTATAGTTTATATAAACAAGCTGCTGTGTAGCCATGGGGGCAGCCATTCAAGCACAGGATACACAGTAGATAACAGATAAGTACTACTATAGTTTATATAAACAAGCTGCTGTGTAGCCATGGGGGCAGCCATTCAAGCACAGGATACACAGTAGATAACAGATAAGTACTACTATAGTTTATATAAACAAGCCGCTGTGTAGCCATGGGGGCAGCCATTCAAGCACAGGATACACAGTAGATAACAGATACGTACTATTATAGTTTATATAAACAAGCTGCTGTGTAGCCATGGGGGCAGCCATTCAAGCACAGGATACACAGTAGATAACAGATAAGTACTACTATAGTTTATATAAACAAGCTGCTGTGTAGCCATGGGGGCAGCCATTCAAGTACAGGATACACAGTAGATAACAGATAAGTACTACTATAGTTTATATAAACAAGCTGCTGTGTAGCCATGGGGGCAGCCATTCAAGCACAGGATCAGTAGATATGCATTGTATGGTGCATTATGCTATTTGGATTTGGCGCACTGTACTATTTTGGATTATGGTGTGTCATGTTATTTTTAGATATAATACACCGTGTTACAGTATTTTTCCACATGGAACACTATTCTATTTTGGTGTATGTTGTGCCATTCTCTTTTTGTTATATCATTCTATTTTTGGATATGGTATCCCATGATATTTTGGATATGGTACATCATGCCATTTAAGTGTTTCTGATGCACAATGCTATTTTGGGATATGGTTCATCATTCTATTTTAGATTAGGTGTGCTGTGCTATTTTGGATTATGGTGTGTCATGCTATTTTTAGACATTGTACTCCATGCCATTTGGTGTATGCAGTTGATTTACCCTGTGTACAAGACAACCTTGTAGTTAACACCTATAATGTTACATATAGTGCTTCCATCGCATGCCCACCACATGCACAACTGAGTTAGTGAGGTCCATAATTAAATCTTATTTAGAACGTATTCCTCTTGCCTGAACCACCTCTAAACAGAAATAAACAGAGTTTCCGTAGCTGGGATGATTTATGTCGTTTAACAGAAAGGAATTTTCAGACAATGGAGGCAGCGATTCTAAAGACAGGGTCTCCAGGGACAGAGCAATGAGTAATTGTCAGTTGATAAGTTGCTTCATCGTTAAAGGTCATCTGAGGTCAGTTGAAACAGATATTTTTGAAACCTGATATTGTTTTCATTCAGAATTATATTATACAAGAGCGGCAATGGTGCCATTCTGTAACAATATTGGCTGTATCTGGTTCACCTTATCTGATTTGGTGGGAGTTTTTTCCTAACCAATCACATGTTGTCCTTAGAGGACCTATAGCTGTACAATATCTCAAATAATCCCCAGTCCATGAGATTTGGATTAGAGAAGGCAAAGGGTAGCAGGGAATTCCATACGTCAACTTTCTTAGAGGTCAAAGGCATCAATTACTATAACTTGTGCACGAATAGTGATGGGCGAATAAATTCGTCAGGCGCAAATTTGCGGCAAAAGATGGTGAAATTGCTGAAAATATTCACCAGTGTCAAAATATTTTGGAAGCATGTTGGAAAAGTTGCTCACGTCAAAACCGTTGAGCGTCAACATTAACATTGACTTTAATCCGGCATCAAAATTGACACATGCATCAAACTTGACGTAGGCGTTAAAATTTGCATTTTGCAATTTTTTTTTACCGTTGGAAATGAACAAATTTTTCGGAGAAGCAAAACGGGACAAATTCGCCGATCACTTTACACAAGGGCTGCAGAAGTACTATGGGTGCAAATGCTTTCAGTCAAAATCCCTTGCATCCAGGCTTTGGCTCTACACCTAATGCTAGATTGGAAATCCAGATCATGGTGCAGCACCATCAGGCGCAAAATAGTCCTGTCCCCACTGTCTGCCATAGGGCAGGATTGCTCGCTCCAACTGACATTCCCTAACTTGTATATTATTCAAAGCGACAGGGGAAAGGCAGAAAAGGAAATCCTATGTGCCTTATTCCCGCCTGCCACTTGTGAATGCAGTGCTGCTGAATGCAGGCAACAATGTATTCATAGGGCACACACAGAACCCTGTGCTCCAAATAAACGGCAATTCAGAATAGTGTAGGGCGAGGTGCATGTACAGTCCTGCATTTTCTTAACTCCTGTTGTCACATGCAATTTAATTTGCACCAGCTGAATAGTAAATATTCTATATAATTATATAATGTAAGGCAAATCACATGCACCTAACACTTATCCGGTGACAAAACTCTGCAATGCTGCATGGTGAGCGCAGGAGAACTCCGCCCTCTTTTAGTAAATGAGCCCCAATGTAGTGTAATTGCATCTACAGTAGGTTGGCTGCACCAATGATTTATTAGGGAAGACAGCCCTCTTTACTTACACAACCAGCCAATCACAGTTCTGTAGATTTAAGTCAACTGATCCAAATTTGTGAATGTAAGGCTAATGATTTTTTTCTCGTCCAAAGAAGACGAAAGTGATGCAGAGCTGGAAGGAGTCCGTAGCACAGCGATACAGCCAGTTGATAAGAAATGCAACCTTCCCTGGCTGCGCATTATCATGCGACACATCCACTGCCCTGATAACCATTGGGCGTGACTGGAACTTCAGGGATTTCTATGGTTAAAGCCACGCAGACGTCTGCTCAAGGATATGCACAATAAATAAAAGATGAGGGAGCCTCAGCCACAGATTTCAGAAAGTAAGGATCCCAGGACATTATATAAATCAGGTTGAAAAAAGACCAAAGTCCATCGAGCTCAACTCCTCCAAATGAAATGAAACACAGCATTTATACATGTCTTTTTTTAACTAAATGCCTCACATGTCCTAGTCCTGTAGTAACCAATATGTATAAGAAACGGATCCGCACACACGCTGATTAATGCAGTCGGGGAATATCACCTTTTATTCAGCCATCAAACATCAACGTTTCGGGGGGGGAACACACCCACCCTTCATCAGGATCAAATTATTTGTGCAGTAGCCAATTTAAACCCAACTTCCCACGCCTTCTTTTCCCATCATGCAACTTGCCACAAAAATTAACCCTTACGTGGAATGCAAGAAATTTAACCCATATATAACATACAATGAAACAATCAATTTTGATAAGACAGGTTACAAAAGGATCTTTTTCTTTTTCTATCTTAAAGTGTCCAAGTGCAATAATTATTATATATAAAAATGTAGTATCAAAAAATTTTTTTATAAAAACATTCACATACATTAAACACCATCAGCTGAATGATCACTTAGAATATTAAGGGTTATTAGAAAATTCCGAGGGCAGTAAGGTATTATAATATTTATACCACACATGGATTTTTACAATATGGTGTTTAATAGTGATGGGCGAAATTCGCGAAACGGTGACGCCGGCGCCCGTTTTTTCGTAAAATTTTTTTTGACGCCGGCGAATTTTTTCCGCAAATTTTCGCGGGCGTTTCGCGAATTTATTCGCTGGCGGCGAATCGCGCAAATTCGCCGCAAATTCGCGCCTGGCAAATAAATTCGCCCATCACTAGTGTTTAATGTATGAGAATGTTTTTATAAAAACATTTTTTGATACTACATTTTTATATATAATAATTATTGCACTTGGACACTTTAAGATAGAAAAAGAAAAAGATCATTTTGGAACCTGTCTTATCAAAATTGATTGTTTCATTGTATGTTATATATGGGTTAAATTTCTTGTATTCCACATAAGGGTTAATTTTTGTGGCAAGTTGCATGATGGGAAAAGAAGGCGTGGGAAGTTGGGTTTAAATTGGTTACTGCACAAATAATTGTATCCTGATGAAGGTTGGGTGTTACCCCCCGAAATGTTGATGTTTGGTGGCTGAATAAAAGGGGATATTCCCCGACTGCTTTAATCAGCGTGTGTGCGGATCTGTTTCTTATACATATTGGTTGCTAAGGGACCCGGCCGGGTCAACGGAAGGAACGCACCACCAATTGCAGGATTGGTGAACTACAGGTATGCGGTAGGAGAATTACATTCTAGTCCTGTAGTAAAACATTGAGGTGACCCTTCAACACAAAAGAATTTGAGCAAGACGGGTTAATATGATGGATACCTGTGCTGCTTTGGCTCTGAGGGGGAGAGGCTTGATGGTTCTTTAGGGGTGGAAACTAGGTCTCCAATTTTCCATCAGGATCCTGATGAAGGTAGACCCACACCAAAACACTGGGATGGCTAAATAAATGGGTTAAACATAGTGATGGGTGAATTTTCACCACGAATTTCGCAAAATTTCCCACGAAATTCACAAAACTGGTAAAAAATTCACAAAATGCTGATTTTGACTCCGGCAACAATTTTCCATCTTCAAAATGGGCACCTGCGTTGAAACAGTCTCCGGAGTTCAAAAAAAACTATTATTGGTTGCTAAGGGTTACATGTAAATTTTCTGCAAAGCCTCATAGTGTTCCGAGCAGGACTTTCTTTGTACTGATGTGGTTTTAATAAGAAACATATTCAATCACTAAGTCCCAGGCAGAAGATGCTTCAAACCCCATAGTCAGTTGTTAAGCCTCCTGGGGATATTTTCAAAGATGGATCTGACATACAGACACAATTTAATTACCTTTTCTCAGTAATTTGTTAGATAAAACCTACTCAGCCATCAACAGACGGCTATTTTGCTTGGCCTTTGGTATTCATGAGATTAGTCTAATCTATTTTAGTTTTGTTTCTGCACTGAAAAGTGATTGAGGATTCCTTTATTTTTTTTTCCCCCCTCTTCTGGCAAAATTAGATTATCACAAAGAAGTATGCC
The DNA here is from genome assembly GCF_017654675.1 of Xenopus laevis. NCBI lineage: Eukaryota > Metazoa > Chordata > Amphibia > Anura > Pipidae > Xenopus > Xenopus laevis. Next base: position 8,011,228 of record NC_054372.1, on the reverse strand, counting down.
CCAAAGAAATGAAAGCCTATCTAGATAAAGCCGCAAGAAAAACGCTGATATGAAAAATGCGCTAATTAGCATGGCATATCCTTAATGATATATCCGTCAGATCTGCGAGGGAGAGAGAGTGGCATTTCTGTTCTTTAGAGCAGACACTAAACAACAATTAATCCACTGCTTCATATTTTACATCATATTACACCTTCGGTTTATGAGACTAGGAAGTGGGTAGAAGTCTGTTTGGATTAAGGGATAACCTACTGTGGCCTTTATTTATATTATGAGTGGTCGGGGGAAGTAGTTGCACTTTGCTGATCACCTACATCAAAACAATAAAAATATAGTGAAACACCTAAATCATGGGCTGTGGTGGAGATAAAGTTCATTTGCTCAGTGAAGGAGCCATTCTACTAAACAGGAGCAATATGAAACAATGATTCTACTGAGAGGGCAACAATATCATACAATCCATCCAACGAATAGGAATCAATCTGAAATAATCTTTTCACAGAGTAGGACACAATATAAAACAATCATATTACTGAAAAGGAAACACTACGAGCCATTGCACTGAGCAGTGAACAATTTGAAACAGTCCTTCCAATGAATAAGAAACAGTGTAAAACAATCCTACTGAATAGGAAACAACAGGAAACAGTCATTCTACTGACCTGGAGACAATAGGAAATAGTCATTGTACTCAGCAAGAAACAATAGGAAATAGTCATTCTTCAGAGAAAATAACAATAGGAAACAGTCCATGTACTTAGCAGGTAACAATAGAAACATTCATTCTAGTGAGCAGGAAATAATAGGAAACAGTCCATGTACTGGAAGGAGACAATCATGTACTCAGCAAGAAACAGTAGGAAACAGTCAATCTTCTGAACAGATAACAACATGAAACAGTCCATGTACTGAGCAGGAAATAACAGAAACAGTCATTCTACTGAGCTGGAAATAATAGAAAACAGTCCATGTACTGAGCAGGAAACAATGGGAAACAGTCATTCTACTGAGCAGAAAACAATAAGAAACAGTCCATGTACTGAGCAGGAAACAACAGAAACAGTCATTCTACTGAGCTGGAAATAATAGGAAACAGTCCATGTACTGAGCAGTAGGGATGGGTGAATTTTTTCGCCTTGTTTCGCCGCAAAAATGACGCCCATAGACTTGTATGGCATTGTGTGTCAAAAAAAAGACACGCGTCAAAATAATTTTGGTGCACAACAAAAAGTTTTTGACGCCCATAGACTCTACTAAGCAGAAAACAATAGGAAACAGTCCATGTACTGAGCAGGAAACAATGGGAAACAGTCATTCTACTTAGCAGAAAATAATAGGAAACAGTCCATGCACTGAGCAGAAAACAACAGAAACAGTCATTCTACTGAGCAGGAAATAAGAAACAGACCATGTACTGAGAAGGAGACAATGAGAAACATGCATGTACTCAGCAAGAAACAACAGAAACAGTCATTCTACTGAGCTGGAAATAATAGTAAACAGTCCATGTACTAAACAGGAGACAATGGGAAAGTCATGTACTCAGCAAGAAACAATAGGAAACAGTCAATCTTCTGAACAGGAAACAGTACATGCACTGAACAGGAGACAATGGGAAACAGTCAATCTTCTGAACACATAACAACAGGAAACAGTCCATATACCGAGCAGGAAAAATGGGAAACATTCATTCTAATGAGCAGGAAACAATAGGAAACCGTCATTTGTCTGAGAAAATAACAATAGGAAACAGTCCCTGTACTGAGCAGGAAATAATATAAACAGTTATTCTACTGAGCAGGAAATAATAGGAAACAGTCCCTGTACTGAGCAGGAAATAATATAAACAGTTATTCTACTGAGCAGGAAATAATAGGAAACAGTCCATGTACTGAGCAGGAGAGAATAAGGAACAGTCTTGTACTCAGCAAGAAACAATAGGAAACAGTCAATCTTCTGAACAAATAACAACAGGAAACAGTCCATGTACTGAGCAGGAAAAAATGGGAAATGATCAAACATTGTTATACTAAACAATTCCTTTAAGAACTTTTTGCCAAATGGAACTGTCGCACACTCTCTGAAGGTCCCCATACACAGGCTGATATAAGCTCGATATGGCCGACCTCAAGGTGGGCACATTGGGGAGAGATACGCTTGTTTGGCACACAAAGACAGCAACAAATTTAGAGTGATCCGTGCCCTCTCCTAGCAACAGGTATTGTTGTCTTGATTCCCCCCAAACCAGGGAACATGAGGATGAAACAACATATACAACATAATAATATATGGATGGCTCATTACAACTGGTTTGTGCCTAGGACTGCATATTTACATTCATTGAAATATATTGCAATGTTCCCTGCTAGCAAGATTCTTACACACTTTCCAGAGAAATGTCCATGCATTCCATATTTGCATTTCATATTCCTCTGGTCGAACAAAAGATTTGTAATTCCCAAAGTGCTAGTGATTTCAGAACATACCTGTTTTTAAACCCATCCCTGTCTAATTAATTAGAAGGCAGCCCCCCAGGGGAATGCAATGTTAATTAGAATTCTGCAGCAATAAAGGGTTAATCAGCAAAACCACCAACGCTGCTCGTCTGATGATTTTTAGTGGAACTGAAAGCTTTTGCTGGCATTGAGTAACGACTTCCTATATTAAATAGGGGCTGGGGAATCAATGCTAATGGAGACAAGCACGTTCAGCCATTTGATTTCTCTATGACCACCAATATATTGACATAACAATAAATCTTGCGCTTCCTTGGCAGATAAGGTTACAAACGCCCAATGATTTGACCCTTGGGAAGAAAGCAGAGGACGTTCTTTGGGCAATGACACTGCAATTTTAATTTGCTCAAATGCAGATTACAGTGCAGTTAACTGCGCATTACTGACATTATTTACCAATCCATGTCGGTCTGAACATTAACTCTTCAAATGACCATGAAATAAAGAAAACTTGGTTGTGCCGCAACCGAGCTGTCACTGTGTATGATGAATTTTTGCCATTTTCATAGAACTATCAGTCTGGTATTTAAAAGGAATCTGACATTTCCAGGCAGCAGAATCCAGCTGTTTGTCATTTTACTAGAAATAGGAGGTCAAAAAGCATTCCGCTATAGTCTTTATCTGGGGGTTCTCACCTTGCTTTAACCCTCATTATGGAGTGAAACTATAAGTAATAAAACCTTTTTGAGCAGAGGTGAGGAACACCCACTATGTTTGTGAGAGTTATAGTTCAGCAACCACTATCAGAGTTGTCATTTTGACACTAAATACTGGTTATGGGATAGTAGGTATAGTAGGGAGAGATGGTGCCTATAGTAACAGTGGATAATAGTCTCTGGGAAGGGAGTGTGACTGTGGGATAGCAGGTATAGTAGGGAGAGATGGTGCCTATAGTAACAGTGGATAATAGTCTCTGGGAACGGAGTGTGACTGTGGGATAGCAGGTATAGTAGGGAAAGATGGTGCCTATAGTAGCAGTGGATAATAGTCTCTGGGAAGGGAGTGTGACTGTGGGATAGCAGGTATAGTAGGGAGAGATGGTACCTATAGTAACAGTGGATAATAGTCTCTGGGAAGGGAGTGTGACTGTGGGATAGCAGGTATAGTAGGGAGAGATGGTGCCTATAGTAACAGTGGATAATAGTCTCTGGGAAGGGAGTGTGACTGTGGGATAGCAGGTATAGTAGGGAGAGATGGTGCCTATAGTAACAGTGGATAATAGTCTCTGGGAAGGGAGTGTGACTGTGGGATAGCAGGTATAGTAGGGATAGATGGTGCCTATAGTAACAGTGGATAATAGTCTCTGGGTAGGGAGTGTGACTGTGGGATAGCAGGTATAGTAGGGAGAAATGGTGTCTATAGTAACAGTGGGATAATAGTCTCTGGGAAGGGAGTGTGACTGTGGGATAGCAGGTATAGTAGGGAGAGATGGTGCCTATAGTAACAGTGGATAATAGTCTCTGGGAAGGGAGTGTGACTGTGGGATAGCAGGTATAGTAGGGAGAGATGGTGCCTATAGTAACAGTGGATAATAGTCTCTGGGAAGGGAGTGTGACTGTGGGATAGCAGGTATAGTAGGGAGAGATGGTGCCTATAGTAACAGTGGATAATAGTCTCTGGGAAGGGAGTGTGACTGTGGGATAGCAGGTATAGTAGGGAGAGATGGTGCCTATAGTAACAGTGGATAATAGTCTCTGGGAAGGGAGTGTGACTGTGGGATAGCAGGTATAGTAGGGAGAGATGGTGTATATAGTAACAGTGGATAATAGTCTCTGGGAAGGGAGTGTGACTGTGGGATAGCAGGTATAGTAGGGAAAGATGGTGTCTATAGTAACAGTGGATAATAGTCTCTGGGAAGGGACTGTGACTGTGGGATAGCAGGTATAGTAGGGAGAGATGGTGTCTATAGTAACAGTGGGATAATAGTCTCTGGGAAGGGAGTGTGACTGTGGGATAGCAGGTATAGTAGGGAGAGATGGTGTCTATAGTAACAGTGGATAATAGTCTCTGGGAAGGGAGTGTGACTGTGGGATAGCAGGTATAATAGGGCGAAATCCATATAGAAATTCAGTTTAGTATCACTTATTTGGGTATTTTTGTGAACATGAAGCTTTATTTATCTTTTCAAGTACATAGTTGGTATCTTGTTTTCCCTTGAATAAAGTATCCCTTGAAACTCTTTATTTGCAGCTTGTGTAACAGCTAAATGTGGCTAGTTTGGTTACAGAGAACTCTTTAATCTGGAGTTTGATTTGACCCCTGAGTTCATGCCATTCATCGGGGCTGAGGTCATACAGTGAATTCTAAGTGCAGTAGGTTTATTGATTCTCTGCAGCCAATAATATCCCAGAGTCTTGACCTTCCATGGACAAAGAGCCCTTTATATGGCAAGATGTGCAAAGACCCACCCTGACTGGCAGTAGAATCATAGGGCGAGCTAAACTCAGGGTTCATTCCTAATGATGGGTGAATCTGTCCTGTTTCGATTCACCGAAAAATTTGCAAAACTGCAAAAAATATTGTAAAAATTTGAAGAAATTATTAATTAGTCAATGATCGTCAAAATAATTTTGACTTGTTACAATTTTGACTCGTCAATTTTTGTACACATGACTCTTGTCCAATGCATTAAAATCAATGGGTGTTCCAAAATTTTTGATACGCGCCAATTTTTATGCTCGTGCCAATTTTGACAAGCACCATTTTTTTTGTTGAAGCAAGTTTTCCATGGTGAATTTTTAGTGAAAACATCTTGCAGGCTGCGAAATCTGGAAATTTGCCATAAATCCAAGCCTGGTGAATAAAGTCGCCCATCACTATTCATTCCTTATCTTACACTTTTACTTAAGTGCCAAGTGTTAGGGGACACAAGAGGAGGAGGTACCTGCTCTGCAGAGCTTACAATCTAAGTGTGGGAGTAACAGGCCTAAATAGGAGGGCATGAGTGCTTCTACTATAGTTGGCCTATAGTGTTGGCCTACAAGAGCTAAGATAGCATGCTAGGTACCTTTGATGATGCTTTGAGAGTAATTATGGCAGGCGCAATGGAAAAACATTGCATTGTGGGGAAATAAGCCATGGCTACAGGGTCAGAACCAAGTGGGACACCAGGAAAAAAACCTGGTGGGCCACTACAACCCAGGCCTGATCCCTGTGGCCCAAAAGCAAATAAATGTAAAAGGTATGCAATGCGGCAGTGGCAAGAGACTAAGAGGGGGTTATGTAGGAAGGGGGGCCCTGGAGCCCATTGTCCCATTGTTACAGGCACATTGTCCAATGGTTACAGGCACATTGTCCCACACTTACAGGCACAATGTCCCACGCTTACAGGCACAATGCCCCACGCTTGCAGCCACATTGTCCCACACTTAACGGCACAATATCCAATGTTACAGGCACACCCACGCTTACAGGCTCATTGTCCAATGGTTACAGGCACATTGTCCCATGCTTACAGGCACATTGTACCACGCTTACAGGCACATTGTCCCATGGTTACAGGCACATTGTCCCATGGTTACAGGCACATTGCCCCACTCTTACAGGCACATTGTCCCATGGTTACAGGCACATTGTCCCAATCTTACAGGCACATTGTCCCACGCTTACAGGCACATTGTCCCAATCTTACAGGCACATTGTCCCATGGTTACAGGCACATTGCCCCACTCTTACAGGCACATTGCCCCACTCTTACAGGCACATTGCCCCACGTTTACAGGCACATTGTCCCATGGTTACAGGCACTTTCTTGCCTTCCTCTACACACTCCCCCACAGCTGCAGCCACGTCTCACAAAGTGAAAAGTCTATAGGGCTTTCCCTCTGTAACTACAGATCTGCAGGGGCCTCCAAACAAACGGGGGCACAGGGGCTGTGCGGGTCCTTTGCACTAATACAAAAGAAAAAATTACCGTTATTGTGTGTGTATGTGAGATGTTACAGGATCTTTCAGGAGTGGAGCAGAGAGGAGTTGCCATCTGCTGGAATGTGGAAGGAAGGACAGGGCTCCCAATTCCAGCACATTCACTCCTGTCTCCCTGTACTGATTACCTTACTACCCACAACCCCTCTACACTTCTGCGTCACTCGCTCCATCACACAGGCACAGACGGAGAATGAATAAATCTCTATTCACAGACCATTTCCTATTATAAGGTTTCATTGGGCAGGGCCGGCACTTCCTGCTGTCCCTCTGTGGCCCTGGGTTGTCCATATGTACTCAATGAAGCACGCAGGGTGTGACAGTGCTGAGCCTCAATAAAGGTCACTGGTCGCACATTCAAGCCGGGTTGCTTCTCCTTTTCAACTAAAGCTCAAACACAGAAACACTGCTGATATATACCATCTGTCTGCGGCTAATTAGAATCAATTCTGCATGAGCAATCTTCTGTATGCCCACATGTACTGCAGAGTATTTTTGTATCGCAATTATTATTATCAATTATAACATTAATAATGTGATTCCAAAAAGTCACATGCCATTTGTTTATTAAGGTAATAGTTTCTGTCAGGTTTTTAGTTGGTTTTCCATTGAAAAGAGCATGAATAATTTACAATCCTTAGAGAGAGAGAGAGAGAGAGAGAGAGAGAGAGAGAGAGAGAGAGAGAGAGAGAGAGAGAGAGAGAGAGAGAGAGAGAGAGATTACAATCATTAGATAGATAGATAGATAGATAGATAGATAGATAGATAGATAGATAGATAGATAGATAGATAGATAGATAGATGATAGATAGATAGATAGATAGATAGATAGATAGATAGATAGATAGATAGATAGATAGATAGATAGATAGAGATTTAGCTTCTCCTGCTCAGGGAATCACATTTATTAGTGGTTTCATTTTCTGTCCTTTTCAGTGGGAGCAAAAGTGATTTTTCTGATGAGGAGAATATCATTTAAAGACTCAGTGACCCCTAGAGGTGAAATGATCAGGTAACATGGTAGTTAATGGTAGTAATTAAGCTGGGTTTCTGTATAACAGAACATTCTGTCCCAGTGGCTGCACAGATCCTATCTGATCCCCATTGTAAGCAGCAGTCCTGTCCTGCTTTATGGCAGCTGAGATTCTAGCTATCTGTATAACAGAACATTCTGTCCCAGTGGCTGCACAGATCCTATCTGATCCCCATTGTAAGCAGCAGTCCTGCCCTGCTTTATGGCAGCTGAGATTCTAGCTATCTGTATAACAGAACATTCTGTCCCAGTGGCTGCACAGATCCTATCTGATCCCCATTGTAAGCAGCAGTCCTGTCCTGCTTTATGGCAGCTGAGATTCTAGCTATCTGTATAGCATGCCATGCAATATCACATAAAAAAATTAGTTTGATCCATTGTTTAAAACAGCTGAGTTAGGAAAGCTAAGCAAAGAAAGGGGAAATCAAACCACAGTAGTTTAAAATATCTATGATTCTGAAACTGCATTGTTGAGACAGATACATAAATCTTTACAGTTTTCAGAAGAATGCGTATTTTAAAACTACTGGTGTTCATCATCAAACTTAAAGGGGTTTCCAAAATGAGGGGTGTTATGGGATATCAAACCCTTTCAGATAAACTCATGCTGGATAGGGTATACGTGTACAGACCTGGATAAATGAACATATACAGCCCTTTGATTTCGATTGTCGCTGACCATCCAAGACTGGCTGTAAGATATAAGCATTGCTTATCAGGCAATAATGCAACCCTGTATCCCTTAAATAATCTTAGCTTATATCACTATGGCAGCGCATCCATCAATTCTTCTATTCGGAGGTTAAAAATATTCCGCACTGTAGAGGATGCAGAGAAGCTTATTTTCCTCTCTCGCAGGTTCTTTTTGTTTATGAGAAGCAGGTTCTGAGACTAAATAAGAAAGCTCCATATAAACACACTGTCAAAAACATCTGAAATAATGGCCACATTCTGGCTGTAAAACACCGATACAGACTCCAATATTGCTATGGATACAATGTTACCCCCCATTCAGCTGTCAGAAGAGCTGCATGGAATGTTCCGTCTGCAAAGGAACCGTCATAAAAATGACAGAAACAATTATGGATATAAATCTGACACCCCGTCTCATCCACTCTGGTTTTTTTGTACTTCTCAAGGCGGATGGTTCTTAAACACTCAGACGCTTATTCGCACCTCGGAGTGGAATCCAAATGAAAAGTATATAAATATAGATCCAAATTCCCTAAGCACATGTTGTTAATAACCTGAGCAAATGCTGGAGTCTTAATATTTAAGTGGCTCTAAATAAGGGGGACCTCTTGGGGCCGAGCTGTTAAAGGGCAGCACAGAGCAGGCAGTTGTAGGTAGAAAATATGATGGGTAGTGATGGGCGAATTTATTTGCAAGGTGCAAGTTTGCAGCAAATTTCGGCGTTTTGCCACTGGCGACTAGTTTTTTGACAATTCCGACACCGGCGGCAGTTTAATGCACGGCCATTGACTTTAATGCAATTGGACAAAATAGGCGCACGTCAAATTGTCGTCGGCGTCGGAAGTCAAAAGTTGCGTTTCGTGAATTTTGTTGGAAATTTCATGAATTTTCTTGCGAAACAAAACAGGACAAATTGCCCATCGCTGATAATGGGATAATAGGAAGCCAGGCAAGATGGAGGTAGAGCAAGATGTACCCGTCCGGTTTTGAGCCGGACAGGCAGTAAACTCCTAGATTGACATGTTGATTGGCCAATTGCCGATTGCTATGTCATCACCCCACTCCACAATGTCACAGCCACTCCCCCCTATGATGTCAACTCCTGCTCTCTGTCCAGAAAGGGGGACAGGGAATGGTGGCAACGACTGCCAGGCCAAGGTATTTTGGCACCCTAGGCAAGGGCTTCAATCAGTGCCCCCACCCAGTCCTGCAATACCATTTCCCACCTTACCATTCCTGTTGCCCCCTGTACCTGTGCCAGCAGACATCATAATACCCCCATTTGTACCTGTGCCAATGTCAGTAAATAAATCAGATTGCACCCAAGCCCCCAATCTATGCCTGTGCCAGCATAACCCAAAATATCCATCATATTGTTACACCCAATCTGTGCCTGTGCCAGCAGCAGCCAAAAATCCACACTAATATGTACTTGTGCAAACATGAGCCAAAAATCCATCATATTGCCCCCAAATATGTGCCTGTGCCAGCAGCAGCCAAAAATCTACAATATTGCCCCAAATATCTGTGTACTGTGCCAACAGCCACCATATTGCCCCATGTACCTGAGCCAGCAGCAGCCAATCCCTCATATTGCCCCCAATCTGTACCTGTGCGAACAGCAGCCAAGAAATCCAAAATAATGCCCCCAAATATGTACCTGTGCCAGCAGGGGGGAGTTGGAACAGGCGGTTTATAAAGTTTAAAAACTATTAAAGGCTAAGCATACCAGAGTTAAAAAAAAAAAAAGAAATTCCCCTTCAATGTGCACCCCCCCATGATTGCGCCCTAGGCAGGCGCCTACTCTGTCTACCCCTAGTTTCAGGCCATGATGGCAACCTTAGCAAGATGGCTCCTAAAGAGGAAACAGGGTCAATATTTGGATTTTTTGGGCCCACTGGCTAAGACCCTGTCCTTTCATTATGGTTGTTTTTTTAATTCTTTATACATTTGTGATTCTTTTGTGCGCCATAAGAATTGTTTTCATGTGTGATGCTGCCTATCGTTAGTAATACTAGTATGTTTAGGGTGCCCACTATTGGCCTATGCTCTGGTCCCCTGCTCCCTGCTAGTACCACAGGGGCTACATTCTTACTACAGGTATGGGACCTGTTATCCAGAATGCTCGGGACATGGGGTTTTTTGGACAAAAGATCTTTCCATAATGTGGATCTTCATACCTTAAGTCTACTAGAAAATCATGTAAACATGAAATCCGCAATAAGATGATTTTGCTTCCAATAAGGATTAATTATATCATAGTTCGGATCAAGTACAAGCGACTGTTTTATTATTACAGAGAAAAAGGAAATCAGTTTAAAAAACATGGAGTATTGGATTAGTCTATCGGAGATGGCCTTTCCATAATTCAGAGCTTTCTGGATAATGGGTTTCTGGATAATGGATCCCATACCTGTACAACAATGATGCTGGCAGGCCACCAGAGAATTGAGTTCCTATGCCGCTCCTAACAATTTACCACCCAATCTCTGGCCTTAATTGCTTGCCACAAAATCAAGGTTTTTATTGTGCCTGAGGCCTTTGATTGTTGCTGAAGACCTCAGAGTCCAAAATTGGTAATTGGGGAGCTTCAACCAAGCCCTGGCACCATGGCAGATGCAGAGATACAGGAGTGCCTGAGTTAGTAGCTAATATTGACCTACAGGTGTAAGTCTAAATATCTTTAAAATCTATGGGCAAAGACATTTAGCACATAATCTAACTTGCCTGTGAGAAGATATTCCAGCCCATGAGAGCTTCTCATTGTGGTGAGGGCAGATAAACAGACATATTTAGGTTAGTTTTTCCAGTTGGAGGCCCATTGGCTGAATATGGCAATCCAATAGATTTTTATGGCCTCCAGACTGCTCAGTGACCTCATGGTATGACATCATCATCAATTAGTAGCAATTAGTAAAGTAAATAAATGGCCCTAGATTTGAAAACAGATGGGCAGCTCTAGGTGACTTTGGAAAACGAATGACGCTCAATTATGTAGATCTGTGGCTGCCTCTGGAAATAATGTTATATAATATTGGAGAGGCCTAATTTTGAATTTAAATTAAAATCCAAAACAAATTCAACTAAAATTGAAATATTTTTTTTTGTAATCACTGTAAAGACTTTTCTTGGACATGGTGTAATCTTGTCTCCATTCATGTCTGTCTCAATTCAGTAATCTGGACCCAGGGCCCTTAGTTTTGATATGTGCATGGAAAATCTTGTGTAAATGTGCAGTATAGACTATAGAATTACTTATCCCTCTTGCCCAAATATATGAGAGTTACTAAGTGACAGATATTTATTTACAAGAGACTTACCCAAATACTTCCACAAAAAGTGTAATCATGTTGGATACATGGAAAAGCACCTTGAACAATACAAGTCTCTCCCAAGACAAAGATAAAGGCACGTTCTGGCGTGATATTATTATAAGCAGAGAAGATCAGAGGAAGACATTGTCACAACTTCACGTATCATAGTCAACTCTCGGGAAGTTAATGCAAAAAATATGCCAGGGTTTTCCTCCACATGGCCCTCCTTATACCAATCCCTACAAGCACTGAATAAATGTATATCAATGCGCTCAATTATTCAGACTTTTCTCATGGATTTGCTATGAAGAGGTACATCATTTGTGAGTGTAACTAAAAACCAAGAGAAGCCGTTTCATTAAACGCAGGCCTTCCAATTATTTCAGGTTCTAAGGAGAAGCAAAATGCGTGGGGTTGAGTCATTCAGAGATGGATGAGATAATCTCCTAAAGTAAAAAAAAACAAAAAACAGCTGAAAATGGGCAAAAAATGTCAGCATTGTTGATGTGTTGGTCTTTTTTTGCAGCTCAGTTTTTATTCAAGTTCCGAAAGAGTGAAATGAACTGCGAAGCAAGTGTTTGCGGAACACTGATATCAGCACAGTATGCACCTTTCTTAAAAGGGAATGATGAACAGCATGGGATTATGTTTTTTATTTTTTTCTGTGGCAAGGACAGTTGCCTGGCAAGCAGTTTTTCTGCTTCACTGATATTGATGGGAAATGTTACCTTAAAATGAAATAATAAAAAATTAAGCAGGATGGGGTGGGACCCTTGTTGTCAGAGGAGGGTCAGTTGGTTGATTAGAACAGAAAACAACAGAGATTCTGAACTGTTACTTTACTTTATCTATACTAATAAGGAACCAAGTAATTAAGGATTCCTTCTAAATAGACCCAATTCTATTAATATAACAAATGATGCATGGATCACGCAAGGGAAAATTCAACACTAGAACATGTAAAGATAAACAAGGGTCCGGGACTGGATGGTATTCATCCCAGGGTACTAAACAAGCTTACTGATAATTATATAGAAAATGATGCGATCCGCATCGGAGCTCACCCAGTCTCGCTGTGTCCTCCTGGTCGCAGCCTGTGTGAGACGCCAGCTACTTCCCGCCGGTATTCAGTGTAGAGCACTCGATAGTCTCATCAAATTCGGCGCTGTTCCAGGACACGATTAGCAGACTACAGCATCAGTGCAAAAGGTAGGCTTTATTTGAACACACACATGGTTGGGATATACAGCGGTGGGTGTGCAGGGCTGATTGACTTACGCGTTTCTTGCCGGATCTCCCGGCACTCCCTCAGACTCTGAGGAAGTGCCGGGAGATCCGGCAAGAAATGCGTGGGTGTGCAGGGCTGATTGACTTACGCGTTTCTTGCCGGATCTCCCTGCACTCCCTCAGACTCTGAGGAAGTGCCGGGAGATCCGGCAAGAAACGCGTAAGTCAATCAGCCCTGCACACCCACCGCTGTATATCCCAACCATGTGTGTGTTCAAATAAAGCCTACCTTTTGCACTGATGCTGTAGTCTGCTAATCGTGTCCTGGAACAGCGCCGAATTTGATGAGACTATCGAGTACTAAACAAGCTTAGCTCTGTGATTGCCAAACCTCTTTACTTAATTTGTCAGGAGTCATTGAGGTCTGGCATGGTGCCGAGAGATTTGTGAATTGCTAATGTGGTGCCGCTATTCAAAAAGAGATCCTGTTCTCAGCCTCAAAACTATAGGCCGGTTAGTCTGACGTCAGTGGTAGGAAAGATTTTTGAAGGGGTACTAAGATATAAAACACTTGACTTCATTGCAAATCATAATACTATGAGTTTGTGCTAGCATGGTTTTATGAGTAACTAATCTTGCCAAACAAATTTAATTGTCTTCTATGAGGAGGTGAACAGTTACATCCACTCTGCAATGGCAGTGGATGTGATATACTTGGACTTTGCTAAAGCATTTGATACAGTGCCACAAAGAAGGTTAATGGTTAAATTAAGGAATGTTGGCCTGCAAATAGTATTTGTACCTGGATAGAGAACTGGCTAAAAGATAGATTACAAAGATTGGTGGTAAATGGAACATTTTCTAATTGGACCAGTGTTGTAGTGGAGTACCGCAGGGCTCTGCACTTAGTCCTTTGCTTTTCAACTTGTTTATTAATAAATTAATTTTTTTATGCCAGGCATGCATTTGCAGCAAAATTCATCACTTCGCCAACTGCAAATGTTTCCCAGTTGCCCCAGTCATGTGACTTGTGCCTATATTTTAGGATGGAATTACTTTCTGGCAGGCTGTTATATCTCCTACTTAATGTATCTGAATCAGTCTCAGTGGGACTTGGCTTTTACTATTAAGTGCTGTTCTTAGATCTACCAGGCAGCTGTTATCTTGTGTTAGGGAGCTGCTATCTTGTTACCTTCCCATTGTTCTGTTGTTAGGCTGCTGGGGGTGGGGGTTGATATCACTCCAACTTGCAGTACAGCAGTAAAGAGTGATTGAAGTTTATCAGAGCACAAGTCACATGACTGGAGGCAGCTGGGAAATTGACAATATGTCTAGCCCCATATCAGATTTCAAAATTGAATATAACAAAATCTGTTTGCTCTTTTGAAAAATGTATTTCAGTGCAGAATTCTGCTGGAGCAGCATTATTAACTGAGGCATTTTGAAAAAAACATGTTTTCCCATGACAGTATCCCTTTAATGAATTTTGAGATAACACGTTGTCTAATTCTGGGCAGTGTCATTCTGTGGCTACTAAAGCAAATAAAGTTCTGTCTTGCATAAAAAAAGGACATTAATTCAAGGGATGAAAACATACTTTTTGCCTCTTTATAGGTCATACTCATCTGGAGTATGGGGGCAGTTTTGGACTTCAATCCTTAAGAGGGATATAAATGAGCTGGAGAGAGTGCAGAGACTAAGTGCAACTAAACTGGTTAGTGAGATGGAAGACTTAAATTAGGAGGGGAGACTGTCAAGGTTGGGGTTGTTTTCTGTAGAGAAAAGACACTTGTGAGGGGACATAATTACTCTAAGTACATTAGAGGAGATTATAAACAGATAGCGGGAGATCTATTTTTCCATAAAATGGTTCATTGGACCAGTGCCCCCCTTAAACTAGAGGAAAATAACTTTTTAATTAGGTGGTTCTTCACAGTCAGGACAGTGAGGTTGAGGAATGCACTGCCGGGTGATGATTCAGTTAATGACTATAAGAGGGACTTGGAAGATTTCTTGGACAGACATAATATCAAAGGCTATTGTGATACTAAAATCTACAATCAATATATATATTGATACATTATATAATTTCAGTGGTGTAAATATGTGGATGCTGGGTTTCAATTAGAGTGGTTGAACTTGATGGACTTTGGTATTTTTTCAACCCAACTTAACTATGTAACTCTCTAACTCTCATGCACTGAAAAATAGTCCAAATTATCCCCGCTGTAAATAAATCCTGAAAAGAAAAAGTAGTATAAACTTCTTGTCATGTAATAAGACATTTTCTAACTATGATCAATTAAAATTACCCACATTTTATTTGAAGACTCACAAATGCATGGCAGCCAATGGATAAAATGCCATGCTGTGAGTTGACAGCTGTAGCTCTTTCTGAGACATAAATACTCTCTGGAAAATAGAGGCAATTCTCTCCTCTTGTATTCCCCTTGTTTACTAGGAGACACAACTCAGATTTGTTATAAGAACATTTTCTAGCTGGGAGACAATTCTCAGATTTGCAGCAAGTAAATTGTTTCGGTGGGGCACAGTCTGGCCAGAAACAATTCTCGAATTTGCCTGTTAAAAAACTCTTGGTCAAGAAGACAATTCTACACCTTTACCAAAAGGGAAATAAAATTGTCTCTCAGAATCATATTCCAGCAGATATTGAGACACAGTTCCCAGACTTGTCTCAAGAAAAGACTCAACTCCAAACCATGTCTCTATTATACCTCCTTGTGTATCATATTGTATTCAGACATTTTGTGCAACTTTTTTGAATTTCAAAAATTGTTATTGTTCTAAACTATAAAAAACATCTACACACGACACGTGTGTGTGTGTGTGTATTTCTGATTTTTTTTTAGTAAAACATTTCTAAATAAAATATGACAATTTGTGTGGAATGTGTTTTTCTGTAAAAACAAGATAATTGGTCAATGGCTTCAGTACTTTTGCATGCCTCATTATCTAAAGCCATCAAACACAGATGTAGAATTTCAGGATGAACATCACTGGTTTATGTTCAAACCTTCACCTGGTGATGTGGCTCCAGAATTCTCAGGGGCCCTCACTTCTGCATTTTCAAATCATCTTTATTAGCAAGAAGACCAAAGTCAACTCCTTTGTTATGAGTGTAAAAAGCACAAAGCAACACAAAGCTTTTATTTTTTTTCCCCTTCCTTCTGATGTCTTTTTCTTTGGATTTAGCAGAGAGGGTGACAGCTACTTCACAGAAATCTCTGCATGAATCACTTAATTTGCCACATTCTTCCTGCAGACAATGTTTATTGGATCATTGTCTTATGTCTTTGATTGAATTCTTCTCCAATTTAGGTGTATTTATCTTCACCCAGATAGGTTGAACTGTGGGTTGTTTTGTGAATTTCATTATTCATTAGTTATGATGTGTTATCCATGAGGGCCATTAGTCTACTTGATGATATTTATTGAAGAACCGACATTGCAGTTGCATTACAGTTCGTATGGCCAACATATTCGATTGGGATCCCCATGAATGGATAGACATGTACTAAACATTCATCAAGAACCAAGCAAATCACATTCAAGTAAAAGGGAAGCAGCTACCAATGAACTTGACTGATCTCCAGTGCCATCAACTTTGAAACTATGACAGTATAAATAATAGTACGAAAAGTAATATTAATAAGAATAATAGTAGAAGGCTTGAACAGTAAGATAAATGCAATACTAATGAAACTTAGTAAAACAAAAACCATAGATGACTTCTCCAGCTCACCACTGTGCCCTTGGCCAGGTGCTCAGTCCTCACTGTCCCCACTGTATCCACATAAACTCGGTTATTGGACAGCACTTCTGGAAAAAGGCTTTATTGTAGCAGACTGCTGGTAGAACATCTAACGCATTTCGGGATTATCTCCCTTAATCAATGAAATTTAACTGCCCAGAAATTAAGGGGCTTATTTATTAAAGAATTTTAAAAAATAAAATCTGAATTTTTAGTGGAAAAAAAACTCAAAATATTTGAGATTTATTATACTCAGAGGCTGCAAAAAGTCTGAATCTGAAAATCCGCCATCTAAGACCTGCCAAGTAGTGATGGGCGAATTTATTCGCCAGGCATGAATTCGCGGCGAATTAGCGAGATTCGCCGCCAGCGAATAAATTTGCAAAATGCCCGCCAAAATTCGGGCGAAAAACGAGATGCTGGCGCAGTTTCGCAAATTTTTCGCCGTTTCCAGGCGAAGCGAAACGGCGCAAATTCACCCATCACTACTGCCGAGGTTGTATATAAGACAATAGGAGAGGTCATCTATGTTTCAGTGGTCTGCGCTGGAATCAGCCTGAAAATCCAACTCTTTAGTGATTTTCTGACAAAAATCTGAAAAATTCGGGCTTTATGGGAAAAACACAAATAAATTGAGAGATTTGGAGAAAAAAAATCCGTAAAAAACGTACGATTCAGATTTTCACTCAATTTTATTGAGTTTTTCCCTGATCCGATAAAATCAAGATTTTTTAATAATAAAGAAGATCAAATAGTGGATACTAGTTTGGTCTGACTTTTTTCTATAGAATATTCAGAAAAATTTGGATTTTGATAAATAGCCCCCTAAATGTAAGGTGAATTTAAAGCTTGCTGGCACCACCAGTAACCAACTCTGATGGCTTGCCCTATTCCAATACACTATAGCCGGATAATTCACCTGGAACTTTTTATCCTGGAGAACAAATTGGACATTGTATAAGGAGCATCAAACTTTTAGTGCCAGGGTTGTGGACAATAAATTGTTTGATGACTCTTGCTCCTCCTGCATTTTATGAAGCAAAGTGGAATCAATATATATATTTTATACCGATTTCATTATCACCTCAGGCAGGCTGACATTCCTACTTTATGATCTGATTTCGTAGGTTGTAAAAACAGTGATGGTTAATGCAATGAATTGAAGGGTGACTTTGTTCCATTGGATTTTAGGGAGTGAGGTTGCTCTGACATCAGTTACAATGACGACTGCTTTTTAGCTCAAGAATGAAATCTTGGCTCCTCTTTAGTAGCCACTGCTCTTCATTAAATGCTCATGGAACAGAGGTTCTATCTTGTAGACTGAGTTTACAACCCAATATAATTAGTGCCCGAGGCACGGGGAGGAACCTGCCTATTGTGACCGATGTGTCCGGTGGACTGACCTTATATTCCATCTTTATTAGTGTCTGGCCAAAGTGACAAGAATTATCCACACATGTTCCGGTATTAATGTCTTGTGCCGCAGGACAATTTATTAATAGAGCAAATATTAGAGATCAACAAAGTATTAAAATGCCAATCAGAATGAAAGGATTCAGTGAAAAAATGGTGAAACGGATTCTGGTTTTGGAAATCAAAAATGATGGATGTTACAAATAGGGATGGGCGAAAATCGGGCAAAATGCATTAAAGTCTATGGGCGCCAACATTTTTTGACGCACAAGGGGTGGCAGGAAGGGGTGGGACCCTTACTATCAGAGGGGGGTCAGCTGGTTGATGAAAACAAAATAAATGCGCAGATTCTGAACTCGTATTTTTCATCTGTCTACACAAATGAAGAACCAGTAAGTGAAGGTTTCCTTCTTAACACTCCCAATTCTAGTAATACAACTAATGATGCATGGTTCACATATGAAGAAATTCAAAAGAGACTTGAACATGTTAAGATTAACAAAGGTCCAGGGCCAGATGGTATTCATCCCAGGGTAATTAGCGAGCTTAGCTCTGTGATTGCCAAACCTCTTTACTTAATTTTTCAGGATTCATTGAGATCTGGCATTGTGCCGAGAGACTGGCGAATTGCTAATGTGGTGCCTCTATTCAAAAAAGGATCCCGTTCTCAGCCTCAAAACTATAGGCCAGTTAGTCTGACGTCAGTATTAGGAAAGCTTTTCGAAGGGTTAATAAAGGATAAGATACTGGACTTCATAGCAAATCATAATACTATGAGTTTGTGCCAGCATGGTTTTATGCGTAATAGATCTTGCCAGACTATCTTAATTTCTTTTTACGAGAATGTAAGTAGAGACCTCGATTCTGGGATGGCAGTGGATGTGATTTACTTAGACTTTGCTAAAGCAATTGATACAGTGCCACACAGAAGGTTACTGGTTAAATTAAGGAATGTTGGCCTGGAACATAGTATTTGTACCTGGATAGAGAACTGGCTAAAAGATAGACTACAAAGAGTGGTGGTAAATGGAACATTTTCTAATTGGACCAGTGTTGTTAGTGGAGTACCGCAGGGCTCTGTACTAGGTCCCTTGCTTTTCAACTTGTTTATTAATGACCTGGAGGTGGGCATTGAAAGTACTGTTTCTATTTTTGCAGATGATACTAAATTGTGCAGAACTATAGGTTCCATGCAGGATGCTGTCACTTTGCAAAGTGATCTGTCTAAACTGGAAAACTGGGCAGCAAACTGGAAAATGAGGTTCAACGTTGATAAATGCAGGTTATGCACTTTGGCAAAAATAATATAAATGCAAGTTATACACTAAATGGCAATGTGTTGGGAGTTTCCTTAAATGAAAAGGATCTAGGGGTCTTTGTAGATAACACGTTGTCTAATTCTGGGCAGTATCATTCTGTGACTACTAAAGCAAATAAAGTTCTGTCTTGCATAAAAAAGGGCATTAACTCAAGGGATGAAAACATAATTATGCCTCTTTATAGGTCCCTGGTAAGGCCTCATCTGGAGTATGGGGGCAGTTTTGGACTCCAGTCCTTAAGAGGGATATAAATGAGCTGGAGAGAGTGCAGAGACTAAGTGCAACTAAATTGGTTAGAGGGACAGAAGACTTAAATTATGAGGGTAGACTGTCAAGGTTGGGGTTGTTTTCTCTGGAAAAAAGGCGCTTGCGAGGGGACATGATTACACTTTACAAGTACATTAGAGGACATTATAGACAAATGGCAGGGGACCTTTTTACCCATAAAGTGGATCACCGTACCAGAGGCCTCCCCTTTAGACTAGAAGAAAAGAACTTTCATTTGAAGCAACGTAGAGGGTTCTTCACAGTCAGGACAGTGAGGTTGTGGAATGCACTGCCGGGTGATGTTGTGATGCTGATTCAGTTAATGCCTTTAAGAATGGCTTGGATGATTTTTTGGACAGACATATTATCAAAGGCTATTGTGATACTA
Organism: Xenopus laevis; assembly: GCF_017654675.1. NCBI lineage: Eukaryota > Metazoa > Chordata > Amphibia > Anura > Pipidae > Xenopus > Xenopus laevis. The sequence continues at coordinate 7,991,362 of NC_054372.1, read as the reverse complement.
AACTCTATAGTTAATATAGGTATGGGTATATAGAATTTTAATTAAAAGTAGGGAGGGGTGTGTGTATGGATGCTGGGTTTTCATTTGGAGGGGTTGAACTTGATGGACTTTGTCTTTTTTCAACCCAATTTAACTATGTAACTATGTAACTATGTAACTTTTTTTTTCTCCCATTGAAGTCATTTCAGCGGCAAAACTCTGCTAAAAAAATCTCTTTTCCCGAATTACAAAAGCTCCAGGAAACGAATCAGGGGCAGTTTGGCCATGTCTAAAGAACAGAAAACAATGTTTATTGTGTGTGGCCATTCAGCACAGACTTGTGACCTCACCTATAGGCTATCATGGAGGGCTCCACTCACAAGAGGGCTAATTGGCGGAATGTAAACAAGTGAAGTGATTGTCTCTCTTTCAGATACACAATTAAGAAGAGGTCAGTGTGTGCTTTTTCTTTCATCCAAGGAAAATCTAAGCAGCTCTAGGCAGCAGAGCACCTGGCTAGTGTCATTATATTAAACAACTGGCACATTGTGTGTCGGTAATAATAACCAGTGATGGGCGAATCTGTGCAGTTTTGCTTCTCCAAAAAAGTCAAAATTTACAGCGAAATTCGAGAAACAACGTAAGTTTCCTAAACGTGTTGAAGTCAATAGGTGCAAAATAATTTTGACGTGCATCAATTTTTTTTTTTTGACGCTGCAGATTTTTTGCCAGCGAATTGTCGCCGCAGTTTCACAAATCAACTGACTTGTGGCAAAACGTGGAAATTCGCCACAAATTTGTGTCTGGTGAATTTATTCTCCCATCACTAATAATAACCCTTTCTGTCCACATACTGAGTATAAATCTATATTTAAGCCCACTGTGCTATCTCTCTTTCTTTCCCGGGATGCATAGTTCAGGAAATATTGATCCTTTATCACCAATCAAATATATCTGGGCCACTTGTTTCAGAGTCTGTGGATGACGTATAAACAACTAGTCCTGGCCCTTTTATGTTGACACATATGGACATAGAGAAAGAGAAAAATTGCCAGCGAACAGTTTGCCTTTAAAAATAATGATTACAAAAAAAGGTGTTAATACCACACTTTGGCCAAAATATGTAAGCTCACGTGCCAAGTCAAGGCCCCATGCCCCTCATTGTATGTGAGTCCTACACTGTTTGTGAGCATTATAAATATGTAGTGCATTTAAAATCAAGTCTCCCAGCAACCAATATAACTGAGTAGTAAGACCAAAGTGCACTTACCGTTAACTCAGGAGCTCTAGTGAGAAAGCAGAGAGCTTTTAAGCCCCAACCACCACCTGTGAATAATTACCTCCTACACTATCTATTATCATTATTAATTATAATTAACTATAATTAGTGATGGGCGGATTTTCTCTGGTTCGGCGAAAAATTAGCGAAACTCTAATTTTGACGACCGCATCCATTTTGAAGCCAGCGTTAAAGTCAATGGGGGTCCAAATAGTGTTGATGTGCGACCATTTTGACGTGAGCAACTTTTCGAATGCGCTTCAAAATTCTGCGAATTCACGTCTGGCGAATTTATTCACCCATCACTATCTATAAGTAATTCCCTGTTTTGAAGGCTCAATGGCAGCTATAGGCAATATTTGGCTACAATTTCTACATGAAACACAGAAAGAAATTGCCAGCGCTCGGTCTAACTCTGTGGCATTGACCAGCTGCTATAAACACTAGTGATGGACGAATTTTTCCTGGCGAAAAATGAGCGAAACCCCGCTGGCTTCTCGTTTTTGACGGCAGCGTCCATTTTTGGACGAAAACTGTTTTTTTTTGCAGAATTTTCGCCTGCAAATTTACGCAGTTTTGCGGTGGGAATTCGGCGTGAATTTGCTCCTGGCAAATAAATTCGCCCATTACTAATAAACACCATTGGGCACAACAGCATGAGTTAGACCGAGGGCTAACTCATGCATAGAGTATGTCAACTTTCCAGGTCATCTTAGGCCCCTGATGAGGAGCAAAAACATCAACTAGCCCCATGTTGGAAACTATTGGTATTTTTAAAACCAAATTTCAATGTACACCAAACACTATCCACAACTCCATCATTGTCTCACTGATGAGCTTGGTTGATGTTATGGAATATATTAGGGAAAATTTGAGCACCACAATACAAGGGATTGATGTTGGTAACAAAGGAAAATCGAGGAAGAGGCTTTCAGTCTGAAATGTTGCCTATGCATATTTTTGGGCAACAACCACAACTCATTAAATGCTCTAGTGATTTACATTCAAACTGCATAGAAACGAGTAAAAGGATTTCTGAGCCACTCCCATCAGGCAAAGGCTGGCTATTTACTATTCAAATGAATGCAAAAGGGCTGCAGGCAAGGAACGGGATTATGATCACTGCTGTTCTTATTGAGAGGGCCAAAACAGTCAAAACATTCCATGTGGCAAGTACCTAATAGTAACTGGAACCTCCCTTTCTAATTCCTTTGGTTGACGCTTGTGCTTTGAACATTGCTCAAATACTATGGGCAGCATCACATCCCACTGTATGGAGAAAATCATTTAGAGTTGCTAAGGCCTAGCAAAAAAAGCAAGCAAGAGGCCAAAGCACATGCATGAGTTCTTTGCTCCTCACTAATTAACTGTTTCTTCTTATTAGCAATTAACAGAACTGGCCAGAGATGTTCTCCAGCCCAGCTGGTACAATGTTATATAGTAATAGTAATACAGTCAATCCCTCTGTTGCCTGATTGCAGCCTCCCTACCTTTTCTGTGGATTTTATTCAAACTGAAATCAGCCCATGCTGCCTAATCAGCGTGCCAGCAATGAACCGACATCCTTGGAACAGCACACGGCTGACTTACTGTGCATTTCATTCAAGAAATAAAAGGATAGATGGCGAGATAACAACCATGTGTTGACTATTGTTTTTGCAGTTGGGTACACAACTCAAGCTAACTCAAATAAACGCTTTCAGCGTCAATAAATAATAATAAATAACTTTGGCACATGTCCTGCTTGTAGAGAGACAAGGTTTCTGATGATTTTATAATACATCTTCTAGGCGAAAGGTGCATCCCCCAAAGGCTATACTGTAAGTCAACTGAAATCAGACTCCTTTGCAGAGAGAACGAAGAGGGACAAAGAGAGGGCGAGTGAAGAGCAACTTGATTATTTCAGAAACAGTACAGAATGTTTAATTTTGTATTGTTTTTATTTCAGTATGATGGAGTTTGTATTACATTTTCATTTTTTGTAGTAGTTCCCCTTCAAATCAAAAGGAGAGTGGTCTGAACCATATATGTGCAACTTGCAACAGCCATGTTGGGGTATAAAACTCTTTTGATGAAGAACTATGCTTTTATGATACCCTAGATGATAATTATGACCCACAGATGGAGCACAACAAGGTGGGCACTTAGACATCTGTTGCAGAATGCTAGTGTTGATCATCCTGAGGGAACTAATGATACTAATGCAAGTTTGAGTGCAAAGTAGTAACCCATGAGCGACTATTCCCTGCAGCATAGAATTAAATAAATATATGATTGGTTTATCTCCATGCCTATTTCTTCCATGTCATGATGATTGCAAACGTGGTGCGTATCCATAATTTTGCTTCTTTACCCGTATTTCACTGTAATTGCAACTGGGTCAGATTGTGATGCCTCACAATTAATGTCCTGTGTATTACATTATCAACCAGGTATCCCAAAGTCATTGCCCATGAGCACTGTTTTGGCCGCCATCACTAGATTTTGTAATTTCAAGCCTTTTTATTACCCAATTTTAAAGTTATTTTCTGTTGGCGTTAAACCACAGGTCTAGACATACACATAAATACTATTTCATATAATATATTGCCCTTTCCAAACACTGTATCCGCTATTGTAAATGAGCCGTGTCAAATTGTGTCTGATAATTAAGAAAGCGGCTTTCAAAGTAAATCCTGGATATATCAGATCTTGTTGATTAATACAGAGATAATTTCAGATAATACCTGTCCTATGAGCGTCGTACAATATGGAAAGTCATTTAGACAGCCGCCAACCTTTTCCCTCTCCTCTCTTCCAAATGTTTTCCCATACAATATGACAGAAGAATATGTTTTGATTGATTTCATTAAGACCTCAGTGTCTCTGACATCTTGACTTTAATTTACATCCTAATTTTACCCTAGCGCTGCTGGAGAGGCTGAGAAGGAACGGAGACTATGAAAGAGAAATATCTCTAGGAAACAGACGGCGCCTGCAAAATTGCCCTCACAAACTGGGAAGGGAGGTGTGTAATGCGCTGAAGGGGGAGAGACAGCAACTAATCCAAGGTTAGAAGGGAAAGAACATTCCAGTCTGGGTACTTTAAGTGGACACTGCCCTAGATTAATGATAATAATGATGATGATGATGATGATAATAATGATGATAATAATAATGATAATAATTGTAGTTGTAATAATAATAATAAGAAAATAATAATAACACGTATTATTATTATTATTATTATTATTATTATTATTATTATTATTATTATTATTATTATTATTATTATTAATAATAATAATAATAATAATAGTGTATTTTATCCACTGCCCCATTTTTGGGGACCCCCCCAACCCCAATGCATGCACTTGCTGGTCACATGCATGTCTTTGCTGGCTCTACCACATTTGGCCCCTGCTTCCCCCCATCCAAACAAAGATTTGCCAAACACCACAGGCTAGTGTAGCGGGGATCCCCTCCAGCCAGCACTGGGGAACTATTATCAGGAGAGACCCAGGGGAAATTAGGTAATTTGTTTTGCTCCCCCCATACTTAACCCACTGATTATCATCTTATTTTCATGTGTGGGACCTGTCTGATATTAGTCCAAAAATGGGCCAGATATCTATCCAATACCGTCACCAAAATGCTCCCAAATGTCAGTGTCCCTTCCCCCAACATCACCAATATGTCCACTTTGTCTAGATTTTGCTTCTGACAAAGGTGCCAACCCTAGACACAAAAAGTCTTTGCAGACACATCAGGTGAGGACACATCAAAGGGCCAAATATGTCCTTAGAAGATGTATCTGCCTGGATCCACCATGTCATCTGATTTTGGCCCAGGAAGACTTGATTTGATCCAGAGCAAAACTTGGGCAAAGATTTGTTTGTTGACCTTGCCAATCAAGTACATGTATCTAGCTTTGGATTTTACAGAGATGTCAACTAACCCAATGTCCATTTTTGAGGAAAAGGCAGTTGTCTTCTGTAGACTAGCGATCATGCACCCCCCCATCCTGGTTTGAGCACACCGAGTACATATGGGGTTGACGGTTTGAGTGGGCGACACAATTCGGCTGCCTTACGAAGCATCAACCACAACAAATGGAAAATGTCTTTTGGGCGTTTAGGCCCTCAATGTTTGTCCTAAAGGAAAACCTATTTGACCCATTAAAATAACACAGGGCCGAGTAGATAAAGAAGGTGCACAAGGGAGCTGGAATCTTTCCTGCAAAGCTCATTTATGTGAGAAAGAAATACAAACTTAAGGCGCATAACAGCAAATGTTCATTTCTCTGAAATTGTTTGTCTAAACAAATTGAAGGGAAAGTAACTGTTATGCGCCATCCTCTGACACGTTTGCATGAACGCTCTGACTGGTGCTTTATGCTTTATGGGACCGTTATTCATGAGTCGTTGGCTGGAAATAAAAAACGTCCCCATTCACTGGGAATCAGAACCAGACTCTCTGGGAGATTTGCAGAGATAAAACCTGACGCTATGTAAATCAACATTAAATCTCATCATAGACAATGTCTGCAGGGGAAATGTGTTGCTTCTGTAGTTGCTTAAATGTGCAATCCATAGGCCAGCTAATGCCAATGCCAAAACCTCATCATAGAACACAAGCTGCACCAAGCGACACTGAGCCATAGTCTTGCACCAACTAAATTGCCCTGGCTTGTTGTGTACACAAACCATTCCTCATTCTTGCATTTGCAGTGGCCAATATGGAAAAGATGGAATTGGTGTCATTGCATTTGTATTGCAAATGTTCCCCATTTGTTTTCCTTCTAAAAGGCAGATAATGTTCAGTGTTTGTGCAGTTCCTGCAGGATTATGCTTAGCATGTGTGAATACCTATGGTTGCATTGTTTTATAGTATATCTCTGTACAGACTATGAGCAAACTTAGGGGCTGTTCCTGTTGAATTGTGCTTAGTACAGGGGAATACCTATGCTGTCATAGTTTTATGGGATCTCTCTGTACAGACTATGAGCAAACTTAGGGACTGTTCCTTCTGAATTGTGCTTAGTACAGGGAATACCTATGCTGCCATAGTTTTATGGGATCTCTCTGTACAGACTATGAGCAAACTTAGGGGCTGTTCCTGCTGAATTGTGCTTAGTACAGGGAATACCTATGCTGCCATAGTTTTATGGGATCTCTCTGTACAGACTATGAGCAAACTTAGAGGACTGTTCCTGCTGAATTGTGCTTAGTACAGGGGAATACCTATACTGCCATAGTTTTATGGGATCTCTCTGTACATACTATGAGCAAACTTAGAGGACTGTTCCTGCTGAATTGTGCTTAGTACAGGGGAATACCTATGCTGCTATAGTTTTATGGGATCTCTCTGTACAGACTATGAGCAAACTTAGGGACTGTTCCTGCTGAATTGTGCTTAGTACAGGGGAATACCTATGCTGCTATAGTTTTATGGGATCTCTCTGTACATACTATGAGCAAACTTAGAGGACTGTTCCTGCTGAATTGTGCTTAGTACAGGGAATACCTATGCTGCTATAGTTTTATGGGATCTCTCTGTAAATACTATGAGCAAACTTAGAGGACTGTTCCTGCTGAATTGTGCTTAGTACAGGGAATACCTATGCTGCTATAGTTTTATGGGATCTCTCTGTAAATACTATGAGCAAACTTAGGGGACTGTTCCTGCTGAATTGTGCTTAGTACAGGGAATACCTATGCTGCTGTAGTTTTATGGGATCTCTCTGTACAGACTATGAGCAAACTTAGAGTACTGTTCCTGCTGAATTGTGCTAAGTACAGAGGAATATCTAAAATAATTAGGTTAGGTGTAGGTAAGAGGCCCTCTTTTCTGTCCTTATAGTGTTAGGTTCCTCCAACAGAGTATAGGAGCCGCCACTTCTCCTTATCTTCATAAATCAGAAATCACCACTCTGGAGAACCAGAGGAATATCTATGCTGCCATAGTTTTATGGGATATTTTTGTACAGACTATGAGCAAACTTAGGGGACTGTTCCTGCTGAATTGTGCTTAGTACAGGGGAATACCTATGCTGCCATAGTTTTATGGGATCTCTCTGTACAGACTATAAGCAAACTTAGGGACTGTTCCTGCTGAATTGTGCTTAGTACAGGGGAATATCATTTTGACGCCGTTCCTTTGGCAAATCGTGGTTCTACTGTATACTGAGAGCTGGGTGACCCTTTAGGTCCAGAGATGTTAGGTTTAAATGATGTGATATTTAAATGATTTGGTCTCATGTGAAATATGCAGTGATGGGTGAATTTATTTGCCACGAAAAATCACCCGCGTCAATGGTTTCTTTTTACGCCAGCAACGGAATCGACGCCAGCGACAATTTAGATCCCGGTGACAATTAATAGACGCCCATTGACTTGCTGGAGTCCGTTTTGCAAATTTTGCAGGAGAAAGCGACAAATGTGAACATCACTAGAAATATACTGTGTGGCCTGTGCCCAGCCTGCTGCACTGATTGTTATCTCTGTGGCCAGGGACTTGTCATATATATAAATACACAGAGATGCCAGAGATGACAATGAGACATATGTCCCACATGTTATACATAGCTGTAATGCCTGATGCATTGTGACTTTCCTGTAAGCATCAAAACACAAACGACTCTCATCATTCCTGCCAATAGGAATCCAGGGATTACACGTCAACCTACAAACGCTGGGCCAAATTGTCCTGGAAATCTCTACAGGGCCAACATGTCATATTTTGAGCCAATCAAACACACTGACAAAATACCTGAGCTGGGATCTTAAACAAATTATAACCTTTTTTTAAAGGGATACTGTCATGGGAAAAGAAAACAATTTTCAAAATGAATCAGTTAATAGTGCTGTTCCAGCAAAATTCTGTGCTGAAATCCATTTCTCAAAAGAGCAAACAGATTTTTTTATATCTAATTTTAAAATCTGACATGGGGCTAGGCTTGTCGATTTCCCAGCTGCCCCAAGTCATGTGATGTGTGCCTGCACTTCAGGAGAGAAATGCTTTCTGGCAGGCTGCTGTTTTTCCTTCTCAATGTAACTGAATGTGTCTCAGTGGGACATGGGTTTTTACTATTGAGTGCTGTTCTTAGATCTACCAGGCAGCTGTTATCTTGTGTTAGGGAGCTGCTATCTGGTTACCTTCCCATTGTTCTGTTGTTGGGGGGGGTGATATCACTCCAACTTGCAGTACAGCAGAAAAGAGTGATTGAAGTTTATCAGAGCACAAGTCACATGACTAGGGGTAGCTGGGAAATTGACAATATGTCTAGCCCCATGTCAGATTTCAAAATTTAATATAAAAAAATCTGTTTGCTCTTTTGAAAAATGGATTTCAGTGCAGAATTCTGCTGGAGCAGCACTATTAACTGATTCATTTTGAAAAAAAATTTTTTTTCCCATGACAGTATCCCTTTAAGGTTAAAAGGTTTTAAAAAAAATTAAAAGTCAAAATGAAAATGCTAATGAAAGAAAATGTCATTCGAAGCAATTTTCCCAATAAATATTCATTGAAACGTCCTGTGGCTTTAAAGTTATTTTGTAAATGTAATTACTATTGAAAGCTGTATCTGCTGAAACAATGTAGCAGAGGTCACCCTTCCTCGAGGGTCATCAACTGACTTCTGCTACATTGTTTCAGCAGAGAGAGTCCAGCGAGGGACTTTCCGTTGTAATTACATTTACAAATAACCTTCAAAGCGCTGAACATTTTAACGAATGCACATTGGGAAGTTGGATAGAATGTCATTTTCTTTCTTTAGGCGCCATTTTTAGCTTTGGGTTTAGGGTCCCTTTAAATCCAGCTGTCATATCAAAGACCAGAAAATAATTTTCCAGGTTGATTCCCCGTAACCTGGTTAAGAAGCCGGAGCGACTCTCAGATTAAAGGAAAAGGCTGATGTTATTAAGAGCCAGCGGATCCAAATGTAAATGAATGGAGGACAATACACAGGCCAAACAATGTTATCAGTAGCCATCGAGTCCTCTAATGACGGCACAATGGACTCTCATTTCAGTCTCTAATAGGATGTGTCATGTAGATGTATTTGAAAGGTAATGAATGCACTCGAGCACTTTCTTCACTTCATTATTATGGAGGCAAATATGTTTAATTTCCGTCACCTTCTTACTAACCATGGCAGCAGCCCAGAGAGGATGGATCGGAGAGTTATGAGAAAAAATAATGTTGCAGGGAATCCATTGGCAACTGCTGCAGGACTACATTTCCCAGCATGCTTTAACAGCCAGCAGGTGGGATATTAATCTGGAACCCTCCCTGTATGCACTCGCGTAACTAGAAAAATCTTCAAAGGGGCCCAGCGCACTCCAATCCCCATCCTCCCGCCCATTTCAGCGCACTCTGATCCCCATCCTCCCACCCATTTCCTGTCCAGCCTCCGCCCCGTCCACATCCCACCTCCACCTCGCCCACGACTCCACCCACTTCTGCCCAACTTGCGTTCCCCTTCCTCACCGCAGCAGGGGAGTAGAGTTTTTTTTATTATCTATAGAGTTAGCAGACCTCACAGTCTATGGGGGTTATTTATTAAAGTCCGAAAATATCTTAATATTTTCTGAAAAAAACAAAATCCGCACAGGTTTTTTCAGCTTATTTATTAATACACTTTCCCGTAGATTTTGCTTGCGGGAAAAAAAATCAAAAAAAAAATTTCAGATTTTTTTTATTCGATTTTTTTCTGATTTTTAACCCGAAAACTCTAATTTCTTATGTTTTTTGCCCAAAAACTCCCGAAAACTTCAGGGTACCCAGCGCACGTCATTGGGACTTCTCCCATTGACTTATATCCAACCTCGACAAGTCTGAGATGCCGGATTTTCTGATTCGGGCTTTCCCATCCTCGGGGTTTAATAAATTCTGAAAAATTATTGTCTGATATATACAATTATATAAAAATATCACGTATTTTTCTCGATTTTGCATTCAGAGTTTAGTAAATAACACCCTAAGACTAAGGAGTATCGTAGGATGAATATAGAGCTTGCCAAATCACCAGATACAGGTCTCTATTCGCTTATTTTGATTTATTTAAAAGAATAATGATGGGTGAAAATATGATATATAGCGATGAGCGATTTCATTCGCCAGGCAAGGACTCCGTACTTCGCCACCTGCACATTTTTTTATGAAACTGCGGCAAAAAATACACTTCGACAAAAAAGTTGCGTGTGTAAAAATTGTCGCATGTAAAAAAAGCCCATTAACTTTAATGCATTTGGAAAAAAAATCGCCAAGACAAAACTGTCGCTGAGAATGTTTTTTTGACGGTCATTGACTTTAAAGGGGTTGTTCCCCTTCCAAAAACATTTTTCAGTTCAATTGTTTTCAGATTGTTTCCCAGAAATAACAACTTTTTTTGATTGCTTTCCATCTTTTATTACAATTATTTGCTCCATTTAGTTGATACATTTAGTTGCTACAATTAGTTGCTACATTTCTCAGCAGTATCTGTGGAATATCAGCAACTATTGTATCAATTCTAACAGCTGCCTGTAATGAAACTCAGGGATTCTGCTCAGCAGGGACAAAGGTAACAAATGTATCAAATGAATGTATCAATTTAGAACTTCTTACAGGGTCGGCGACCCCCTCCCAGAGCTGCTTTAGAAGGTGAAAAATGTAAACTTTACACTTCAATATTAGAAAAATAGTCACAAATAGAAAGTAATTGGAAAAAGTCTTTATTTCTGGTGATGGTGAACAATCTGATACCGAGTGAACTGAAAAAGTGTTTGAAGGTGAATAATCCCTTTAATGCATTTGGAGTGAGAAAAAAGAAGAATCGTCACCCATTGACTTCAATGCATTTTGTGAATTTTTCACTGGTTTACGAATTTTTTCGGCGAACTGAAACGGGACAGATTTGCCCATCACTAATGAGAAAACCCCCTTTTTTCAAGCCTCAATGATGTAAACTGTGCTAAAGAAAGAAAATGAATTTTCTTAATAGGGATGCTCCAAATCCACTATTTTGAATTCGGCCGAACCACTGAATCCTTCGCAAAAGATTCGGGCGAATATCAAACCGAATCGGAATCCTAATTTGCATATGCAAATTAGGGGCAGGAAGGTAAAAACATTTTTTACTTTCTTGTTTTGTGACAAAAAGTCATGGGCTTTCCCCTCCCTGCCCCTAATTTACAGATGCAAATTAGGATTCCGATACGGTTTGGCCGGGCAGAAGGATTCAGCCGAATCCAAATCCTGCTGAAAAAGGCAGAATTCTGGCTGAATCCCGAACTGAATCCTGGATTTGGTGCATCCCTAATTCTTAAGCAGCTTTCACTTTCTCTTGTATTCTATTGTGAATGTCATTGCTATCGGCAGCAGTGTCTGTCTGACCATTTCTGCACTTCTGCTTCCGCCTCGTGAAACATTGTAGCGGTGTAGATGAACATGCTGCACCTGGGAAGAAGCATGCAAGGATTGTTTCTAGACAGACAGACACTGGCTTTAATAGAAATGTATAAATAAACACAAATGTGCAATGAATAGATATTGGAAAGCTGCTTAGAAGTGCATTAAGTTTTATCAGGCAATCTCCTGTTTTAGGGTTTATATCCCCTTGAAGCCGGATCACCTTTTGTTCTATGGCAGGTGCAGCCAGTGATTGGTTAAGTGGTTAATCAGCACCGTATTGATTCGATGTTCTCTCTGAGATTAGCTCATCTGTCCCTGCGGGCTGCGGAAATCCCAATGGGCGTCCTGCAAACACTGGCAACAAGGAAGGCACAGGGCTCCCAGTCTATTGGCAGAGATTTCTTTCAGTCTGAAGAATTAGCCTGTGGCCTATGAATTCCTTCCTTCCCTCCTCCCCTGCCTCTTCTTTTCCCACTTAGACGGACCAGCATCTCTCTAATGGGGTCAGTTTTATTCATGTAAAGGTGGGACATTCATCTCGGAGCAGTCTGTTAGACTGTCACACTGATGTACAAATCATTCAGTGCCGAGGAATTTCCATTCACTTCATCCAATAGTTCTTTGTGCCACACGCAAGGAGACTGGAAATCAGGGTGACGTTATACAACTGCCATCCAGCATTAAGGGATAAGGCAGGAGATAGGGGGCAGCTCACGCCCCAATGGGACTTTCTCTTATTTGGATACCAGGTCTCCTCAAAGGGGGCAACTTCACTTATCAACAATTATACCAGACTGTGCCCATAATATAGAGCACAGATACATAGACCTAACTTTAGTGGAGAAATGTGCAGTAAATATAATAAGGATTTGGAACACTTTATTACAAACATTTATTGCTCCTTGAATGTATCGAACAAATATGGGGAGAACATTCTGTATATTTGTATTTATACATATCGAAGCTTGCCTTAGAGAGTGCAGTATAAGAACATCATTTGTTGGGTGCCCATCGCATTCCTTCCTTCTCTGTATATTTGTATTTATACATATGGGAGGAGGAGGTGCCATATTGATTCCCTTAGACAGTACAGTATGAGGGTATAGCTTATTGTGTGCCCAGAACATTCCTTCTCTGTATATTTGTATTTATACATATGGGAGGAGGAGGTGCCATATTGATTCCCTTAGACAGTACAGTATGAGGGTATAGCTTATTGTGTGCCCAGAACATTCCTTCTCTGTATATTTGTATTTATACATATGGGAGGAGGAGGTGCCATATTGATTCCCTTAGACAGTACAGTATGAGGGTATAGCTTATTGTGTGCCCAGAACATTCCTTCTCTGTATATTTGTATTTATACATATGGGAGGAGGAGGTGCCATATTGATTCCCTTAGACAGTACAGTATGAGGGTATAGCTTATTGTGTGCCCAGAACATTCCTTCTCTGTATATTTGTATTTATACATATGGGAGGAGGAGGTGCCATATTGATTCCCTTAGACAGTACAGTATGAGGGTATAGCTTATTGTGTGCCCAGAACATTCCTTCTCTGTATATTTGTATTTATACATATGGGAGGAGGTGCCATATTGATTCCCTTAGACAGTACAGTATGAGGGTATAGCTTATTGTGTGCCCAGAACATTCCTTCTCTGTATATTTGTATTTATACATATGGGAGGAGGAGGTGCCATATTGATTCCCTTAGACAGTACAGTATGAGGGTATAGCTTATTGTGTGCCCAGAGCATTCCTTTCTTCTCTGTATATTTGTATTTATACATTTGGGAGGAAACAGACAGTACAGTATTACATTAATGTCGCTGTTGGGGTCTACTAGGCTATGCAAAAAGCAACCAATATGGCAGTTCCCACAAGTGCAAAGGAACATTTGGATCACACAGTGAGCTGTGCCAGAATACTCAATGTTTTCAAGGGAAGGAGGAGAACCCGACTTGCAGAAAGGGTCTATTCTCCTACTGACCTTGACTGTTCATTTAATCAAAGAATTGAGACTGCTGAGCGCTCTCGGATTACGAGCAGAGGCCTGGCCCTTTCAGTGGCGTGACCAGCGCATGGTCCTTTCATTCCTTTGTGCAGTCGTTTTATGTCCACCACAGGGAAAGTGTCCTCCGAGGAGTCAGGCTTTGTTACAAACTAATCTCTTGTCTTTCACAGGGTCTTTCATTTTGCTGTGAGGCTTTTGGGATAAACACTTTCCCAACAGTAATGGCACTCGCCGCAGCCAAGCACTTCACTTTCTAAATGGATCACAGACATAAAGAACACGGGTCACCAGGGTCAGCTTTTCTATGATCATCTGTACCAGCGGGTTTAGTCTCATGAGCCCTCAGCTAACTACAACTCCCAGCCACCTCTAGGCTCTGGGGAATGATGAGTGATGTACAGTGTGAGCTGTGAATGTATAACCAAAAGCAAAATTATTGCAACTATACCCTTATAGCAGCGGGTCCCCAATTATAGTGGGGCCCAGAGCAGTTGCAGAGGGACGTAAACTAAAAGCCAGTTAGGGGTTACTGCTCATTTGTGTCCTGGGTACCCCTGACATTATAGCAGGGTGACTGTTACCCCAATGTTTCTATATATCTGTAACCTTGTTATGAGCTAAGGGGGCCCAGTCTGAAGGTCATTTAGGGGGAGATTTGGGGTGAGTGTTTATTTGTGCCCTGGGTACCCCTGGAACTATAGCAGGGTGACACCCCAATGTTTCTATATATCTGTAACCTTGTTATGAGCTAAGGGGGCCCAGTCTGAAGGTCAGTTAGGGGGAGATTTGGGGTGAGTGTTTATTTGTACCCTGGGTACCCCTGGAACTATAGCAGGGTGACTGTTACCCCAATGTTTCTATATATCTGTAACCTTGTTATGAGCTAAGGGGGCCCAGCCTGAAGGTCAGTTAGGGGGAGATTTGGGGTGAGTGATTATTTGTGCCCTGGGTACCCCTGAAACTATAGCAGGGTGACTGTTACCCCAATGTTTCTATATATCTGTAACCTTGTTATGAGCTAAGGGGGCCCAGTCTGAAGGCCAGTTAGGGGGAGATTTGGGGTGAGTGATTATTTGTGCCCTGGGTACCCCTGGAACTATAGCAGGGTGACTGTTACCCCAATGTTTCTATATATCTGTAACCTTGTTATGAGCTAAGGGGGTCCAGTCTGAAGGCCAGTTAGGGGGAGATTTGGGGTGAGTGCTTATTTGTACCCTGGGTACCCCTGGAACTATAGCAGGGTGATACCCCAATGTTTCTATATATCTGTAACCTTGTTATGAGCTAAGGGGGTCCAGTCTGAAGGTCAGTTAGGGGGAGATTTGGGGTGAGTGCTTATTTGTGTCCTGGGTACCCCTGAAACTAGGCTAACAGTAGGATTATCCTGGTTATAGTATAACACACCAATGGCCTATACTTTGTGCCCAAAGTACAGATGTCTCTAAATGTAACGTGGCTCCAGCTGAATATACAGGACACACACACACCAGGCAGTTGGCAAGTTAAAGTGTCACAGCAATTTCCCTGTAAGACACCAAGTTGTCTGATTCAGAGATGGACACCCGGCATTGACATGTCAGATTCCAATTCACTGGGCCCTACATAGAGAACAAAGACACTTTTTTCCCCAAGCTTTGTAAACTGATTGCCTTGTGTTTGGGACCAGCCATGTGTGATCGCCGAAACAAAGAGCTTTAAAGAACCTTTACTTGCTAAATTCTTCCAGCACTCGAAGGCTTGCAAACAGCATGCACCTCGCTTTGTGCTCTCCGTCTCGGCCTCCAGTTCGGCTGATTATACGATTCTTTTGGCTTTATTCTTTTTTTCTAACCCCCTTCCAGACTGCCTACACGGAGTCCAATAAGATGGCAATTTGCATGCTTTTGTAGTTCAACTTAATTGGTTTAATATTCACATGACGCAAGCCATGGCATTAATTCAGAATAAAATATTTTTTCATACTTTTTAGTAGGGAAGACAAGTCTGCAAACTGTTAGCCATTGGCATCATTCCCTGCACCAGGGGAACTTACAATCTAAGCTTCACACATACCAGGTTGCAGAGACTTGGGGCATCGCCTTAGGATCAAGATTGTGTCAGTCAACACAGGATTCTTGAGCAGTGGGCTGGGGAGGCAGCCCCTATTGTGCACATCATTTGCTCATATAAGATGGTAAGGAGAGGACTGAGGTGCATCAATCTTTGCATCAGATTCTTGATCAGTGCAGAGAGCAGCACCCCAGGGTGCAAGTGATTTGTAGTGAGCACTAAGGAACACCGTGTTAGTAAATGACCCCTTGGCAATGGCCAATGCCTCTAAATCCTGATGGAAAAGGGACAGACAGGCCCATAAGAACCTTCTGCAATATCACTGTTTTACCAATTGGAACATAAAACTGAAATGATCTCAATTGCCCCTGGAACTTTGCAGACGTGTAGGCTTGAGGCTGCGGATCTGAGTGAGGACATGCGTGTGTTTGTGTTGTGTGTTTGTGTGTCTGATCACAGGGTGTGTGTAGGGGATGAAAGGGGCTCTTTAATAACACATTGTCCTGCTGGGAGGTCTGTTCTGTTGACGATTCACTTATCCTGCAAACCCAGTATTTACATGTCTAACGACAAGGAAACAAATGTCCAGACTAATGCCACTCGTGTCCCTTGGTTATTAATGACCCCGTAGGGACCTGCTAATTATACAGAAAGGGTGGGGGTCGCTCTCTGCTGGAATCTCTCCCCCTTTAGCCCTGGCACGATTGTAATTTATTCCCTGCTGAGATCCAAGTAACCTCCCCGAATTCTCTGCTCTTACTTTTCCAACCTTAAAGTCTCCTGAAAGCATATTTGGATGCCACCATGAATTTATTGTAGGGATGCACCGAATCCAGGATTCAGCTCAGGATTTGGCCTTTTTCAGCAGGATTCGGATTCGGAAACTGGTATTTTTAAAGCATTTTTCTTCCCATTCAGAATAAGTGTTGTGGAGCTCACTGTGAGACCTGTACAGTAATAATAATACACACGTGCTACGAGCTTGATCTGTTCAACTAACTTCATTACACTTTCCACCGGCAGCTTCTCCCCAAAGGTTTCCTGGGCTCGGAATGGAATATGATATTGCTTATGTTTCACCAAGCAAACCGATTGGTAAACAATGAAATGTTTTTTAAAAAACAGGACACAATATCTGTTTTCTGTCTGTATGTCTCTCTATTCCTTGTCTCAACCTTTTCCTCCCTTTCTTTCTCTTGATCTCTATCTATTTCTGCCCCTTCCTTCCTTTTTTCTGCCTCTGCTCTCACAACTAGTGATGGGCGAATTTGTCCTGTTTTGCTAATTTCCCTCGCAATTTGCTAAATGGGAGAAAAATTTGTGAAAAGTGAATTTTGATGCTGGCATCAATTTGCGGGCGTCAAAATTGGCACTAGCTACAGTCAATGAACTTGTCAATGTTTACTTGTCGCCGGCGTCAGACTGTTCACAGCAATTTTGCGAATTTATTCGCTGGCGGCGAAACGTGGAAGTTCACCGCAAATTCGTGCCTGCCGAATAACTTTGCCCATCACTACTCACAATTATCCCCTGCACTGTCCCTCCTGTCGCACCCCATCTTTTTGTCCTGGGAGTTGCTGCTGCCCCGCCCTCCCCCGTGCGCCTTTTTGCGCCTGAGGGGGTCCAGGGGGGGTCCACGAGGGTGGCAGAGAGGGCCAGTAAACTAGCGCAGAGAGAATAACTGCACTGTCTGTGCTAGAAGAGCCGAATTTCCGGTTTGAAAACTGGAAATTCGCTCTTAAAGTACAAGGAGTGGCATTTTTGCCGCCCCTGATACCTAGTGGGCAGCTGCGGCCTGAGGCGACAGCCTCAACTTGCCTCATTTGCAAAGCGCCCCTGTGTGCCTCCACTAATGGGATTAACTTGCACCCATCACTGCATTGAGTAGTAATAAATGAGCCCTTTATGTATAACTTTTTCTATCCCACGTTCACTCTCTCCTTTCTATTTACGTTCTCTATCTCCCTCTGTTTGTCCTATTTTGGACTATGGTGACCACCTCAAACACTTCCTTTTTTAGGACACAGTGCATGTTCCCAAAGGATTTTATTGAACACCCATGCTAGCTCTCCCTCCCTCCTTCTCCCTCCCTCGCCCTCTTCCTCCCTCCCTCTCTCTCTCTCTCTCTCTCTCTCTCTCTCTCTCTCTCTCTCTCTCTCTCTCTCTCTCCCTCCCTCCCTCTCTCTCTCTCTCTCTCTCTCTCTTTCTCTCTCTCTCTCTCTCTCTCTCTCTCTCTCTCTCTCTCTCTCTCTCTCTCTCTCTCTCTCTCTCTCTCTCTCTCTCACACACTCTACCTCTCTCTCTCTCAAATCAAATGAACTTTATTGGCAGGACCAAATACATTTCTCTCTCCCCCCCCCTCTCTCTATATATTTATTCGCATTCTCTCTATAGCAATTCTGCAATGCTACCCCTTTTTTTTTTTTTCAAACATTCTCTTAAAAAGCTTTTTCATGGTTCTTTGCTTCTTGAAATTAAGGACAAAAACTTAAATATCAGAGAGAAAGTTGTTTGTGCCTGTGAAGGGAAATAAAATCCCTGCCCACATGGCTGCCAGAATTCTTACTACTGAACTGCCTAAAGCATTGGACCGGCAGTTACTAGGAAATTAAGGATTTTCCGGAGAGCAGGCAGTGCAAGGTCTAAGATTATCCCCATTTGACTGAGATGCGAGGTGTCCAGACAAAATGACATACAGACCTTGTCAAATATGAGCACATACCCATAAAAAATACATATGGAGCAATTTTTAACTAGTAAGCAGATCACCCATGGTTGGTGAACCCCACTCACAGACATGATGCTGCTTCAGCAGTTTGTGTTGCAAAGCTGGAGACAATTTGCATTTAACAAACTGTATTTTTTATTGCTGCATTTCCCATTCATACTTCTCTCTTTCTTTCTATGGTGTCTCACCAAGCCTAGACCAACCAGCTCAGTTTAAAAACAGATTGTCCTTCTACAGGTTTCCATCTTGCTTTTTATCTCTGTAACACCCACCATGACCACCACTTAGCACTTAGCAAAGTAACCTCCACACTCACTAACACTTACCAGACTACTACACACTATTTTCCTATTTTTGGCTTCACAAGTGTCTCAATCTTAGCTAGAATTCTTTTTTTTTTTTTGCAAGATTTTCTTTATCGAATTTTTACAATCATAATAGATTAGATAGAGACTGAAAGTAGGAAAAGGGATAAGGAAGAAAAAGATTGTATAGAAAAAAAGGGGGGGATGGGCTCCCCTGTACAGAACGTTAATCAAAGCGTATGTGAGTACCATCCTCAGCAAGAATTCTAATTGGGGCCGGGGATGCACCACTCGCCATACTGACTATATCTCAACCCTAGAGTGAGCCTGGCTCCTGTCTGGTCTTTCACTTCCAAGCCTTGTGGAACTAATCATGGAGAGTTACATAGGTCAAAGTGGTTCTTCCTGTGAGCCTTGCTCCTTATATTATCTTTATTAATATACATTACTAATAATTATAAATATATCAAGCAAAGGAAATATAAGACCTAAATTACTGGCTATCTGGTTTCTGTACTATACATTTTACAAGCTATGGGTTTTTAGACCTAGGGAACAAGGGGGTTGAGCTTCAGCAACAACATAAGAGTAACTTGTAAACTCACTTGGCAAACACTGGAAATGACTAGTGATTAACAAATTTTTGCCAGGACACAGCACAATATTGCTAGGCTTCTGGGAAAAAACACTGCATAATGGGAAAAAACATAGTGATTGTGCATGAAATTGGACTTTGCTCATTGCAGCAAGGTAAGTGAATGCTCCCTGTTAAATACAATTGTGGGGTTCTAACCCTTTGTTACATGCTAATGTAGCCCTATGTCCTGGTATTATGGATGGAAAGAGCCTGATGTAGAAGACTGAAGTTAAAGAACAATCTTTAACCACATTTGTTGCATTTCTCGATTTGCAGAAGGTGGCATTAATGACATCGTCCTCATAAAACTTGAAAAGAAAAACTTGAATTGCATAAGGACTAATAGTTAAAGAGCAATTTTTTGTAGGCATTGAATCCCTATCTTTTTGCGATTGAGGTAGAAGAGCAGAGTGTCCCTTTATGATCAGCTTTGTACTTCCTTCTGCAAGAGGCTGAGTGATTCATGGAGCAAAAATATGGAATTTTAATAATTACATTCTTAATGCTTGCAATTGACAGAAATGATGTAGGATGCACTGAATATATTGAATTAAAGGGAGTCCTCTATTCTTGTATGCACAAGAAAATGACAAGCAGGGGAAAAATAACACAACGAAAATGGTGTTCTGTAGAGTAGGAGTTACTTTTATGTTCCCTTGTGAGTCAGTGTAATATTTTCAATAGATTGGATAGACAAAGCAAAGCTAAAGACTGTTTAATATAACAACTGTCTCTGTATGGAAACAATATTATCATAGGCAGGTGTATGTCCATAAATACCCTCTATAATGCCTAAGCTGACCCTACACTCTTTGTTGGGGGTCCCCAACCCTATTTACCTGTGAGCCACATTCAGATGTAAAACAAGTTGGGAAGCAACACAAGCACGAAAAAATGTTCCTGGGTGGTACAAACAAGGGCTTTGATTGGCTATTTGTTAGCCCGTATGTGGACTGGCCGCCTACAGGAGACTCTGATTGGCAGGACACCTGGTTTATATGCAACCAGTAATGGGACTGAACAGAACATTCTGATGGGAACTTGAAGGAAAAGGTACATTTCAGCTAAAACAATGAACAAGTCAAAAAAAAGCAGTTAATGAGACTTTCCATGAAGATGCAAGGTTTTTCTGTAACCAGTGAGAATGAACTGCTTGAGAACTGAATTATGTTAACTTGGTGGGGAGGCAGGAAATAAAATCAAGACAGAAAGGAAAATTCTACTGTCAATGTACAGAATAGGAAGTATTTAACCCAATAAGAAGACCTGATATCCTGATGGGAGCTTAAAGGGAGAGAAGAAAGAGGAGCTTCAAACACCCTTATCTCAAGAGCATTCTCAGTATTCTGATTGCACCACATGTGGCGAGACAGTGCAAGAAGCCTTTATCAGGGCTATACTAGGGTCTAGGCATGAAGAGATGAGAAAATGTGGTCATGTGACTGCACACTCCAGCCCAACGTACTTATCTCACACAGAAATAAACATTCCAAACTTATTTCTGAGAATTGCTAGGAGGCCGTTCAGATGCAGATCGTGCAGCTCAAAGGCAATTACTATTCCACGGGCAGCAGATCTCACATTCCAGGCTTAGGGAATATTATCAGATTCACTCAATCGCCACTGAAATATTCGGCACAATACAAAAAGTTATTCATGACTCACAATGCACCCGTGCAATTATTTCAGATGATTTGAAAAATGAAAATAGACAATGCTCCACAGATTGTGATACATTTGCAGTAAAACCATGTACTGAATTTCTCCTTTTTTTTTATACTAAGCAAAAAAATATAAGTGTTGAGATCAACAGCTGGGAGCTGGGTCAATAGTTCTTCAAAATATGGAATAAATTAAAAGGTGCCCATGTTTTGAATGACAGTAGAAATAGATGACCTTGACAGAAGAGAGAGTTGAAGCAAACACAATGGATGAGCTTTGTTTTCCTAACTAGGCAGAGAACCCCACCATGGTTGGGGTGAGACAGGCGAAAAGGAGCCAAAAGCCCTTCAAGTGAAAGACATGCAGCATAAAGCCTTCTGATTATTTATTATGTACTTGCCTTGTGACATATACATAGCACTGCTTTAATACCATAATTTAGAGTTTAACTCTTACAAAAGGCATGATGGGTGGAGACATGCAAATAGAAACCCTGTATATTATAAAGTATTTTGTGACCACATAAAATCACAAGGCTGCGAATTGGGTTATATTTGTCATGAGTATCACTCATGTATTATACCCCCTACTCTAAATGATAAGGATATTAGAAGTCACTGAGGGATTGTTCTGTGACCATATAAAGGCACAAGGCTGCAGGCTGAGTTATACAGGGAACTCTGAGTATCACTCATGTATTATAAGGGATAATGTACCCCCTACTGTAAATGATAAGGATATTAGAAGTCACTGAGGGGTTGTTCTGTGACCATATAAAGACACAAGGCTGCAGGCTGAGTTATACAGGGAACTCTGAGTATCACTCATGTATTATAAGGGATAATGTACCCCCTACTGTAAATGATAAGGATATTAGAAGTCACTGAGGGGTTGTTCTGTGACCATATAAAGGCACAAGGCTGCAGGCTGAGTTATACAGGGAACTCTGAGTATCACTCATGTATTATAAGGGATAATGTACCCCCTACTGTAAATGATAAGGATATTAGAAGTCACTGAGGGGTTGTTCTGTGACCATATAAAGACACAAGGCTGCAGGCTGAGTTATACAGGGAACTCTGAGTATCACTCATGTATTATAAGGGATAATGTACCCCCTACTGTAAATGATAAGGATATTAGAAGTCACTGAGGGGTTGTTCTGTGACCATATAAAGGCACAAGGCTGCAGGCTGAGTTATACAGGGAACTCTGAGTATCACTCATGTATTATAAGGGATAATGTACCCCCTACTGTAAATGATAAGGATATTAGAAGTCACTGAGGGGTTGTTCTGTGACCATATAAAGGCACAAGGCTGCAGGCTGAGTTATACAGGGAACTCTGAGTATCACTCATGTATTATAAGGGATAATTCATCCCCTACTGTAATGATACAATGATGACAAATATTAGTAGTGAGAATTATTGATGGGCCAATATGTCCCTCTTCGCCGGAAAATTCTCGAAACGGCGAAAAAGTCGCAAACAATTTGCAAAACGCATTGAAGTAAGTGGGTGTCAAAATTATATAGAAAGTGCGACACATTTTTTGTTGCAGCAAATTTTTTTTGTGCAGCAGTAATGTCACGGCCGGCACCCAATACCAGAACAAGTGCCAAGTACCCTGGTCTCGGCTCGGCTTCACCAGTAGTGTGACCACCGTTGGGCTTCGGGAGGAGCCCTCAGCTTACTCAGGTACCACCTGGACTTAACGAGGGGCACAAGGCGAGATGTTCTGGCTGGCAAAGGGGCACAGCAGGTAGATAGTCTTTTGGGCCGAAGGTCACGGTACAAATGGAGCAGGCAAGAGAATCGTCAGACAGGCAGGGTCGAGGCAGGCAGATATCAAGAATCGTCAGGCAGGCAAGTGTCAAACCGGGTAATCAAACAGATGGGGTCAGGCAGAAAGAGTAGTCGAGATGCAGGCAAAAGTCAGGATTCGGATATCAGAATTGTCAGGAACAGGCAGGGATCAAAACCAGATTTACAGACAAAAGTTACACAGGAACAGACAGTACAAGGCTTCAGGAACCACAGAATCAAGATTCTATCACGGCAATCTACTGTGGACTGAATTGACTTAAATACTTTTTGAATTTCGCGTATGACGTCAGCGCGCCTTCGCCTTTAAATGAACGGAGGCGCACGGCGCGCGCCCTATAGAGCAGCCGGCGCCAGCGAAAACACGCTGGCGCGGCTAGGAAGAGGAATGGTGCGGCGGGCGTCCCCACCGCACAGGTATTCTTACAAGTTAAGTGAAAAAATTTGCAGGTGGTGAAATGTAGAAATTCGCCACAAATCCATGCCTGGAGAATAAATTCACCCATCACTAGTGAGGATCAAATCAAATCAGAATCTCAGTAAAAATATTTTTGTATGCAATATCATTATTATTATAGTAGTATGTTAAATCTCTGTTACCTAAGGACAGAATGTGCTGAATCTGTTAGAAGAGCTACACTATGTTACAAAAACACCTATTTTTCCATTTTCTAAAATATCCCCTCCTTTTTGCAAGGAGCCAACGTTTGCACTGAGGAGACCTACTAAATGTTGTGTTTAGAATAATCCTGAAGAAGTGCTTAAAAAGGTTTGTTGTACTTGTACGTGGATAAGACTCCTCCATCAAGGTAGGTTTAGCCAGTTGTAATTGACCAAGGTAATGGCAAATAACCATTTTCATTTTGAAATATTTGATACCAAAGTCAATGGGTAGAACCCGCAGGTGTTGTCTCTACGCTCCTTAGTCGACCTGTTTCTCCTATAACAATTGAATATGTGCCTCGTATCTTCAGCCAGACTGTAAAGGCATCATGGCGTTTCTCTTGTATTTGCATGGATTTATTGGCCTGTGTAGATCCATTTCAATAGACTGCAATGTTAACCTCGTCTTCGCTTCTGCTGACTTTTTTTTTTTGGCTTTTTTTTTTCTTTTTTAAATCTACAGTAATTTAATAGTTTCTGTTTGCCAGCTGTACTTACATTTTCAAGGATTCTCTCTATTTTTACTTGACCAGCTGTGCACAGCACAAATATATTTCATTTTCAAAGCCATCCTCAGCACACACTTCCTAAGCTTTCTCTGCAACAGACTTAACTGAGGCATCTGGCACACACACACCCAGCAAAACACCTTTATCTATTCAAATGTGAAGTGTACAATGTGCAATATGGGCCACAAATGAAGTCTACTCCATTTCTATAATTATTATTTGGGTGCTAAACAAATTTGGGCATACATATAGATATCCAAACCACGCAGCTCTCTCTCATTATGGTTAAGAATGGTCAAATCTGACCTGTTTCGTTTCGCCAAAAATTCATGAAACACCAAATGCATTGAAGTCAATAATACGTTTGTCGCGTGACATTTTTCAAACTGCACAAGGCTTTTATTACTATATATAGAGTATAAGTAAGTCTAGAGCAACAGGACTTGCCGCGTAATCATTGAAGATGTTTCACTACTTATCCGAGCAGCTTCTTCAGTTCAGTTGACTGAATGGGAAGTACTAGTATAAACTCTTCCAATCCCAATGGCACATTGTAACTCTTCAGAGAGGTGACATCTCAAAACTCACAGAGGTGTGATGTTGTGAACTGAAGAAGCTGCTTGAATGAGTAAGGAAACATTTTTAATGATAGCAGGTCCAGTTGCTCTAGAATTACTTATACTAGATACACCATGACCTGGATGAATGAAATCATATATACATCAGAGTCTATTGGTGTTTCTTTGCTGCAAAATGTGGCAAAATACATTGCTCATCCCTTATTAGCATCCCTTATTATGGTCCATCACTTTACTGTAGGGATGCACCAAATACATAGTAACATAGTAACATAGTATGTTACAGTAGGTTGAAAAAAGACACACGTCCATCAATTTAAACCTTTTAACTTTTTTTTAATCTGCTTAACTGCCAGTTGATTCAGAGGAAAAAAAAAACCCATCTGCAGCCTCTCAGAGGTAGAAAAAATTCCTTCCTGACTCCAAAATGGCAATGGGACCAGTCCCTGGATCAACTTGTACTATGAGCTATCTCCCATATCCCTGTATTCCCTCACTTGCTAAACACCATCCAACCCCTTCTTATACCTATCTAATGTATCAGCCTGTACCCCTGATTCAGGGAGACAATTGCACATCTTCACAGCTCTCACTGTAACAAACCCCTTCCCAATATTTAGCTGGAACCTCTTTTCTTCTAATCGGAATGGGTGACCTTGTGTCAGCTGGAAAGACCTACTGGTAAATAAATCATTAGAGAGATTATTATACGATCCCCTTATATATTTATACATAGTTATCATATCACCCCTTAAGCGCCTCTTCTCCAGAGTGAACATCCCCAATTTGGCCAGTCTTTCCTCATAGCTAAGATTTTCCCTTTACCAGCTTAGTTGCCCTTCTCTGTACCCTCTCTAATACAATAATGTCCTGTTTGAGTGATGGAGACCAAAACTGTACGGCATATTCTAGATGGGGCCAGTGCTCTATACAGTGGGACCCCCTCCTCCCGTGACTCTATGTCCCTTTTAATACAACTCAAGACCTTATTTGCCCTTGATGACTGGTATTATGTAGGGCTTGGATTTGGTCCAGCCAGGACTAAGGATGGAAGATGACCTCTGACGTGCACAAGTTAAGGGCATCTTAAGATCGAAGGCATCAGCAGAGTTGTCTGTTCTAAAGGGATCTGCAGAGAGGTAAAGTAGATCCATCTAAACTGCCTTCTGAGAACTCCAGATGGGGAGAAGGTTTGGTCACAAAAATTTAACTACTGCCTTATATCGCTCCATGTGCCTTTAGCTTTAACACTACTACTTCATTTCTGAGCACAAAGTGTATTAAATGATGTAGGATACCTAAATCTGGCCAATGTGGAGCCATAACAGCCTAACACACCGTAGCATGGAAACCATTTTTTGGATAGTAACAGGCCGCCAGTGCTTTACCATGCAAGTGTGAACTTAAACATACATAAGCTTTTGAAATTCATACAGGGTGAACAGTAAAGCCACTTTTAACACAAGTATATTGTCCCCACTACCAAGAGAAGGGGTTTGATCAGTTATCAGCTTTATGGGGGTGGCCTGTTAGAGTCAATAAATACCCTTTAATCATAGTGGCATCAGTTCTAAAATGTGTTTGGTTTTGTCACATGAATTACTGAAACTTGTGTATACTAAAAATAATGTACAAGTATGGGACGTGTTATCTAGAATGCTTGGCACTTTGTGGATAATGGATCTTTCTATAATTTGGATCTAGTCTACTAGTCTAAACAATAATTAAACCCAATAGGCTGGTTTTGCTTCCAATAATGATTAATTATATTTTGCTGTGGATCTAGTACAAGCTACTGTTTTATTATTACAGATTATTATTTTAAATGAGAATTATTTGGATTATATGGATCCTATGGGAGATGGCCTTTCCATAATTTCTGATAATGGATCACATTCCTGCACCTCCACTTTAAAATACCTGGATAGACATATTACATACAGGTCAAGCTGGAGTTACATAATCTGTCCCAGTCCTGCTAACCAGAAAGTGAGTTCATAAATAGGTAAATAATGCTATCATAATTATGGCAGCAGCACATTCTATTCCACCCATTTCTAATGCATTGTATAATTAGACTCTTAGTAATAATGCTGGTATTGCTTCTGAATATCCCTACCATACAATATATATTCTGAGCAAAATTGCTGCTGTGTCAATTTTCAAAGCTGAATGTAAGGCCCAAATTCTCAATTACAATGGAGCTGTTATGATATCATCATACCCTAAATGGAAATACACAGGGACGGGGGCACCAACAGGGCAAGTGCAGTCTGAAACCCAGAAAGTTCATATTATTTTCTATAAGATTAGAAATGCAAGGGACTGCTTTGGAAAAGCTTAAAAGCAGGATTCTGATCTTTAATATAAATCACTGAGGAAGTGCTCAAGACCCCAGTGTTACTATGACCCAAGGTCTTCACTATCCATGGGACTTGATTACTAACCCCTACATCGCTCTAAGAACCTGCATCTTAGTGTAAACTGGTTTGGATCCCTGGGGCATTGGGGGATTAATGTAATGACACAGTGACAGCAACACTGCAAGGATTATAGTGAAAACAGCATTGCAAACCGAGCAGGTGCCCACACACTCATAGGTGCTTCTCCCTCTGTACAAACATTCTATATGTGCATAGAGATTATGTATGGATTTAGATTTAAGGTTAGATGTGTGTGTGCACATAGATGGAGAGAGAGAGAGAGAGAGAGAGAGAGATAATGGATGGATAGATGCTAGATTAAAAGATAGATAGATAGATGATTGATAGACATAGATAGATGATAGATTGATAGAGAGATAGATAGATAGATAGATAGATAGATAGATGATAGATAGATAGATAGATAGATAGATAGATAATAGATAGATAGTAGATGGATAGATAGATGAGAGAGAGAGAGAGAGAGAGAGAGAGAGAGAGAGAGAGAGAGAGAGAGAGAGAGAGAGAGAGAGAGAGAGAGAGAGAGAGAGAGAGAGAGAATGGATGGATGGATGGATGGATGGATAGATGCTAGATTAAAAGATAGATAGATAGATAGATAGATAGATAGATAGATAATAGATAGCTAGTAGATGGATAGATAGATAGATAGATAGATAGATAATAGATAGATAGTAGATGGATAGATGAGAGAGAGAGAGAGAGAGAGAGAGAGAGAGAGAGAGAGAGAGAGAGAGAGAGAGAGAGAGAGAGAGAGAGAGAGAATGGATGGATGGATGGATGGATAGATGCTAGATTAAAAGATAGATAGATAGATATAGATAGATAGAGAATGGATAGATAAATAGATTGATAATGAATGCATGGATAGATAATAGATGATAGATAGATAGATAGATAGATAGATAGATAGATAGATAGATAGATAGATAGATAGATAGATAGACTGACCAACGGACAGAGTAATGGTAGAAAGATTGATAAATTACAAACTTTTTCCCTCTTGATTAGTAAAATGTTACCATCTTATAACGGGCAACACAAGGACGCGCTGATGCACATATTTGCACAAATGGACACACGTTCATAGTGCAACACTTGCAAGTACAATGCTTTATATTAATATTCTAACAGGGTAAACGCAACTAAAAAGCAAACAAGGGTTGCAGGTACACGTAGGTGTATGCAGGTACAGTACAAGGTACAAGGGTTGCATGTCTACAAATATACCCAAAGATGCATGTTCCCTTACATAAATATTCATCAGCCTGCACTATCGCACACATGTACACACATTGGCACAAATAAGCACAAAGCCTTTTATTCCCGTACACAATCCAAGCCATTGTGCTCTTTAGTAGATGTTGATATTTGCCAAAAAAACTCCTTAATGTCCCTTATCTACAATGTGCTGGGCTCTAACATTATGTGTGCCCTGGACAAGCTGCATGCTTGATTCTTCTGCCTGCCACACAGTCATGTAGAATACTGCAGTGCTCTTCAGTGTCTCTGTAGCTGGGGAGCAGGGGAAACGAGTTGAGAGAGGGAGAAAAATAAACAGAACGAACGACATGGGCATTGAGCAATCAATGATCACTAAAGGAAACTAGACAGAGCCCCCCTTCATCCTCTTTTCTATGTATCCACCAGGAAGCTGGAATTAGCACAGTTCTGATGGTATCAGCAATGCAGGAAAATATTCTATAATTGAAACCCTCATGCCAACATTTGCTTGTCAATAGTGTTGGACATCATCTCCAAAGTAAGATTTACACGAGTGCTTTTAATTCAATGTCGCTAGCCTCTTTTCCTAATTGCACATGCTTCAGAGTAGCAAGATCAACATGAAGACAGTGACAGAAAGAACAGGGAAAAAAATCCATCTCAAGAAAGAGAACAGGCTGAGAAAGGAATACTTGGATAATGAGGACCCTGCAACCTTCTGACCAGCCTTCAACATCAAGGCTGAAATATCAACCCCCCTAAACACAGAATTTGTTTCTAATAAGCATCTACAGATCCATGAAAATCTGAACCTGAAACGAAAACCCACCTTGAAAGAACATTTCCTATGGCAACAGCCCATGTCACCATGTACAGGAATAACATGAAAAAAGACATGATGACATGTTGATAAAGAAATACATTTTCAGTCATTGCAAGAGCATCAGGTAAAACAGACAAACGGATGCAAAGCCTCTAGAGTATAAGAATAAGGATTATCACCAAAAAAATAAAAAAAAATAATAATCTTGCCCTGTTGTTCCTTAATGTAGTTGATTTTAGGGGGGACACAAGAAGGAAGAAAAGCTTCCAGTATTAACCAGCAAGGAATATATATTATTTTACTGGTTCACTAAAATGTTGATTTTATGCCCACCCCTTTCAATCTGCCCATGTCTGAGATTCTCTGTGCAGGCATAGAGTCATGAGTAGCTTACGACACTCAGTGAACGCTAGGTGCCTCTGCATGCTTCAGCAACATACTGCTTCAGCTACAGCAAAAAAGGATCTTTCTGCCTGATTGTCTTTCTCTACCCCTGCTAGAAGCATCAGCTAACAAGCAAAGCAGGGAGGGGAGATAAAGGATTCACAAATTAATCTCCCCATGGTCACCCAGTGAATGACTTCTAAGCTATCGCTGTGGAGTTACATTTTTTTTTTGCCTTTTTGGTCAATGGTGGTGGATTCAGGTGATGGACATTGAACAGACTGCAAGATCCCGGAGAGTCTTTAGCAAAGAGTTTGGAGGCTTTTCCAGAACGTCACTGTGTTAACTGCAGAGGAAGAAGGGAACCGCAGATGAGGGGGAAAGACCCGGGCTCTTAGTTGTTGTGGAACTTGAAGGACCTACAAGTCATCTGAAAGGTAACCAGACCCCCCTTCCTCATTCATCTCATAGAGGAGACGCAAAGTGGGACATTGTGAGCCTGCCAGCATTGTACAAACTGAAAGGCAGCACAGAGGGGTCTTTTAGCCCTGCATATAATTAGCTAAAACACAAAGGGAGCAGCTGAATGGAGCCTGCCACTCTCTGGAAAAAGGGTGGGTAAGACAATTTTTTTTTAAATGAATTTCTTACATGAAGAAATATCTATATTTCAAACCCTTCCCTGCAGCATTTAACATGAACAAAATCTCAGCCTCTCCTCTGCCTTTGACTACCCATGAACTTTAATGCTGCCGACAGTCTCACTGCTGTGAAGTCTGCCCCCACCTGTGTGTCTGTTGATCGATGTATTTTATTAAAATATGATGTAGAATCTGGGAAAGATTCAATGGACATTCTCGAGAAAATCTGGATATATTCTTGCTAATGGATTTCCTTCTCATTGGTTTCTGTTTAAACTGGCTGCTGAGGAAGCCCCCAGGGTTAATACTGTGTACGTTGGGTGTCTTTGTTAAAATGCTTCCACTGGTGAATAGTGGGTGTCCGAGGCTCTGCCGTTGCGAGGGCAGGTTCCTGTACTGTGAATCACAGAATTCCACTGAGATGCCTCACAACCTGTCGGGTGTAATGGGCTTGTCTCTGCGGTACAACAGCCTTTCAGAGCTACAAGATGGACAGTTCACAGGGTTAATTCAGCTCACGTGGCTCTATCTGGATCACAATCACATCCACACAGTAGAGGGAAATGCCTTTCACAAACTGCGTAGAGTGAAAGAACTCACTCTTAGTTCCAACAAAATAACACATCTGGCCAACACCACTTTCCGACCCATGCCAAACTTGCGCAGTGTGGATTTATCTAACAATAACGTACAGTCTTTGGAACCGGATCTCTTTCATGGGCTGCGCAAGCTGACGACTTTGCATATGCGCTACAACGCCATCAAGTTTGTACCAGTAAGAATCTTTCAGGACTGTCGCAGCCTAAAGTTCCTGGACTTGGGATATAATCAATTGAAGAGCCTTGCTCGTAACTCCTTTGCAGGTTTGTTTAAACTCACCGAGCTCCACCTTGAGCACAATGACTTGGTGAAGGTGAATTTAGCCCATTTTCCCAGGCTCCTGTCATTGCACTCTCTATTTATGAGGAGGAATAAAGTCACTATAGTTGTTAACTCCTTGGACTGGGTATGGAAACTAGAAAAAATGGACCTTTCTGGAAATGAAATTGAATACATTGAACCTCATGTTTTTGAAAGTTTACCTCATCTGGAATCACTGCAACTTGACACCAATCGGCTCACTTACGTTGATCCCAGAATCTTAAACTCTTGGAAATCTCTCACCAGCATCACCCTTGCTGGGAACAACTGGGACTGTGGACGCAATGTTTGTGCTTTGGCCTCTTGGCTTAGCAGCTTCAAAGGTCGTTATGATGGCAATATGCAATGTACAACCCCGGAGTATGCCCAGGGTGAGGATGTCCTTGATGCAGTTTACTTTTTCCATTTGTGTGAGGAACTAGTAGATCCCACTGGTGCTAATGCTATTTCTACAGCTCTGAACAACAGTGACAGAATTGCTATTGACAGCCCCACTGCTACAAGTTACGATGTGCAGGACACTGAAGGTGAAAGAACCACCAACGTGCAAACCGCAACCGTGGCCAATGAACACCACGAGAACACTGTTCAGATCCACAAGGTGGTCACAGGGACCATGGCACTGATTTTTTCCTTTCTCATTGTGGTTTTGATGTTGTATGTTTCTTGGAAGTGTTTTCCTGCCAGCCTTAGACAGCTGAGACAGTGCTTTGTGACACAACGTAGAAAGCAAAAGCAGAAACAGACCATGAATCAAATGGCTGCCATGTCAGCCCAGGAATATTATGTTGATTATAAACCCAATCACATTGAAGGAGCTTTGGTTATCATTAATGAATATGGCTCCTGTTCTTGTAATCAGCAGCCTGCAAAGGAGTGTGAGGTGTGATTCTTATGGCAATGAAACATTGTACCAAACGAATAACAATCACAGACAGGTGAATGGGCAATGGTGTGTTTGGTGATGCACTGGATGATTGACATGGAGAAAGACTTGACATTTTAGCTTTATTGTGTCTTAAATCTACAGGACAGTCAACCCTAAAACAAACATACAAAAAAAAAAAATATTCATACGGTATGAAGATCTGTCTATATTCAGGAATATGAAAGTGTAAAAAAAAAAGGTACCCCATTGATTTTTTTTGTAAACTATGATGTTTAAAAATAAAAAAAAATAGCATTTACAATATTGGAAGAGTGATTGACTAAATCGATGACTATAAAAAAAAAGGAGGTATTTTTGTATCCCTCTAAATCTTTGGCAATCTATTATCTGGCTCTTTATAAATAAAATCAACCTTGATTTAGCTAAATGTGGACTAGTGGATCATGATTCCTTGATGCCATCAATGTCTCTGAATGTGTACACTGCAGCCCAACCGGAAACATACCTACTGTCTTCTTGGTAAGAAAATATGGGTTAATGGTCTACCAAAATTCCCTACAGCTGGTGGTCTATGACTGATAGATCGATAGATTATTTTGCATGAGAAGATGCAATATTGTCCACCAGTATAAACCCTAGATTTCTTCTATTTTTACTGAGGGCATAAAGTATATGGTATTTCTTTATTTTTAGAAAGACTTGACTGCAAACCAGTCTAATGGATGAAAACACGAGGCTTTGATGTTAGGAACAGTCAATCTCATCCTAAAAGTGCTTTTTTTTTTTAAAAAAAATATTTCCAATACAGCCATGAAAGACCCTTAAACTCACAGCACACCATATGTTTCTGGTTGCTGGGAATTAATTATGCAGCACTCTAATTACTATTCAGCTACATGGTTCTGAATTCATCCCCCCCCCACCACAAAAAATTTGGGGTCAGTAAATCTTTTTAAGCTCTATAGACTATTTGTACTGATTTTGTAAGTCAGTTAAATGATGTATTCATCCCAACAGCTGGAAAGAGACCCGAGCAAGACTCATTGATTTTGTTCCATGTGTTTATTTATTCCTTCAGCCTAGCTTCTGGTGAAATGGTCTGGTTTAATGCAATTTTGAGCAAAATGTTGTTTTTTTAGTGCAATATTAAAGAGGTCTATTTAGAAAAGTGTGTGTCAGGGGGTGGTCTAATGAATTACACACAGAAAAAAAGTGCAAGCTTATGCAGTAAATTCAAAGCTTTTGTGAGGGGCACATGAATGCCCTGTAAATATGCAATCAGCCGGGAATCTGAAGATGTGAAAAAAAAAAACCCAGCAGATCCTTTTCTGGAAAGTGTTGCCATTAATTTCTGTTACTATGGCAACAGGATAAAATACAAATGTATGGCAAATGAAGAGTTAATAGCTATAGGCTGGTATGTGCCTCCTCTTGGATTGGGAGGGGGCATCTTTTTTCTCTAAATTGTATTTTTCTTTCCCATTCAACAGACATACAGCATATGCAATGAGAACAAATTAGTAATCTGATCAGATCGACCTCTTGTCTTCCAGATAGGACTGCAATGCACTACCAGGCAATCTGTTGCATGCAGCTTCTGGTAGGGAAGGATGGGTTAATATTTTCAGTGCTGGCACAGGAATAGGATGCTACATATGTCCTCTCCCTTGCCTATAAAGCACATAGTTCCTGATTCAACATAAACATGTTTTAAATATCTTTGCAGTTATTTAAAGAGCTCTTCCAGGCATCCATCACTAGACCCAGCCAACATCCCACCCAACACCAAGAAATATCTCATTATCTCTCCCTATGGTGTTCATTTTTCTCTCCACTAAATAGGCTTCGAGCCAAGATTGTTAAAGAATTAAAACATTATTTATAATACTGGGCACAGATCATTCACCCTTTGATGTTCATTGATGCTTCTTCATAGACTAAAACTGACCAAGTACTACATCTTGAATCTGAATTTTACACACATTTTCCAATTTATCTTTACCATGTTTAATGTCAGTATTATTTGATCTCCTTTTTTTTGAGAATTTCATTTAAATAATAATTCTGAGATATTGCCTGCTAGTCTTAGGTTTCCCATTTCTTCAGCCTCCCTCTCTCTCTGTGTGTCTCTCAAAAGTGCTCTTTTATCTTATTAAGGTTTATTGTTAGCACGATTTTAAAGGTTGTGGAGAATTCTAACCTTTTCAATGGATTTTGACATAAAGAAAGTTTGCAGTCGTGAGAGCTGAGAAAATACAATAAACAAGGGTATAGATCTTTAAGAGCACAGTGCCATCTTCAGTAAGGATTCATATTTTTTTTAATATCTCTTTTTCTGAGATTCACAGCACTCATTACAATCATTTGCATATCATTTTTTTAGCAAAAGAAAATAAGATAATAGCATAGTAGATATAATCTTTTTTTGTCATTAAAAAAAAAAACAAGAAATAGTAACTGTGCCTAAGTGGAAGAATTGTTAAAAAAACGAATATTGTGTATTTATCTGATCTTTTTGCAACCCAAACTAAACCAATGAATCACTAAACTTGAGTGGAAGAATTTAGGGATTTGTAAGAAATAAAATAATAATAAATAATAAAATTAGTATATACATATTTTTAAATTAATAAATGTAATGTTTACCTAATTTTAAAATGTGAAAATATTAAAAAAATGTCACTCTGCTTGAGTGGAAGAATTTTAAACTTCATAAAATAATGCATATTTACATATATACATTTTAAAAAAAAAAAGTTTATATTTTGGAAGGTTATTTTTGTGTTTTGTTTTGAATCCTGAAGTTACCTTATTTCAGCCTTGGTAAACTGGACAAATTAGCAGGTTTCCAGCTAGAAATCTCAACAGTGACAAAAAGGTTTATTTATTAAAATATTTCAGCTGTTACAGTCTAACAGGTTTTATTGACTGAACAACCTTTGTGGAAAAAAGGGATTTGAGCTCATTGATTTCCTTAAGAATCTGAATTGCTTCAAATTTTGTGGCTGTTGGACTTATGTTTTATCTGGGCCTACCTTTAGTTTGCAGTAAAATAGACACATACTGATAGATCCTATATTAGGCCTCTCTGCATGTTTTACAATATTTTATAAAGGTTAAAGAGAAATTGATTCCCAAATAGCATTGTTTCCTCCACTAAATCGTGTCACAAAAACGAGAGGTTTCAGTTAAATATTTACAATGATCTTAAACAAGTAATCTACGAGCTATATATACCCCTAGGGACTTGTGATATTCACTGTAGTGTTATTCTTGCAAAGCCCCAACAATTGTACACAGATGAGTACATATACTGTTCAACAATATGTCTACATGAGACAAGGGAATACAACACAAGTTGATTAAAGGTCATTATACTGACAGTTATGGATTTTGGAAAAGTTGAAAGGTGTTCTACGACTTTTCTTCTTTAGTAGAACAATGGTATTTTGATGCCTTACAGTTGCTTTGAAAGTTATGGTCTACTGGTCTACTATTGAGTTGGTTTAATAGGCCATTGGGGTCACTGTCTCCT
This sequence comes from Xenopus laevis, assembly GCF_017654675.1. Classification (NCBI taxonomy): domain Eukaryota; kingdom Metazoa; phylum Chordata; class Amphibia; order Anura; family Pipidae; genus Xenopus; species Xenopus laevis. The sequence goes on along the minus strand of NC_054372.1, from coordinate 7,955,896 downwards.
TGCAATTTATAGAGGATGCTATATTTATCCTGACCAGATAAGTAATATGCCAGCACATATCTTGGAAATTAAGACTCTCAATCCTTAATGACTTATGCCCATGTTTATTATTCTTTTTAGGATATATTTTGTCTTTTGTACATCTAAAATCTGAATCCAATGGATATTGTTTTCTAAAATGTTTAGTTGATCTGGATTATAATATAAAAAAGGTAGTCTTTATAGTCATGTTTCTTTCAGTTGTACTTTTTAAAGCAGTTTCTAGCTTTCAAGCAGTACACATTTTAGTGTTATTAATATTTTGATTTTTGCCTTAACAATATCTTTGAAATATAGATTGGGTCCGCCAGAAAATTCCCACTCTATCAGCCTATATAATCAACATCTGGCCCACCAAGAGGGTGGCTCAATTAGAGGGATCCACATATTTGGCCTTTGACAGTCCATTTTCCATATATGACTAATTAATTCAAAGAGTGACTATTTGACCATCATCATTTACTCCAATCACTTGAACTGGGTATTATAATAATAATAATAATAATAATACTACTACTAATAATAATAATAATAATAATATGACTGTAAAATGGTAGTTCCTAGTACCTAGCCAATTCACCTTCCAGTTTAGGCCTTTTGCTTTATGAGTGAAATTGCTAGCACACACACATGTCCATAATTACTGTATATCCAGGCCAAACCTTTCATCCATGGAAAATCTACATCATTTAGGCTGATCATAACTGTTGATGTGATGAAATTAGGTGTCTCAGCCAATGAGTTCCCAATGGCACTTCTAGCTAATTGTATCCATAATATCTACTTCAGATGTTCAGCATTCCACACAGAGGGGGATGGGTCAAACAATTCATTCCAGAAAAATCAGATTTGATTTTCTTGTCACTCCACATGTCGTCAGTTTAAAATTCAAGATTATATCAGACAGAAACAATGCAAACGAATCTCTTAAGTATTCTTTGTATTAACAAAAAAGTCAATCATTTACAATACAACGTTAAGTGATAAAAAAGCCTTTTTAAACTTTCAATAAAGGTAGCATTCCAAAAAGTTGCAAGAGCCACTACTGGTACCCACAATTGCTTTAATACCACATGCCATAAAAAATTACGGAAATAATTTTCATCCTTGAAAGAAATTATGTATCAAAGTCTGAATGCCAAAAACTCAAAGAAATTTAGGGGGGGGGGTTTATAAAAAAATTGAATTTTTAGTGGAAAAAAACTAAACATTTTTGGGATTTAATATACCCCGAGGCTGCAAAAAGTCAGCTTTTCGGGAAAAATCCCCCCAAAAAAACATACGATTCGGGAAAAATACTCAAAAATAACTTACAATCCATTTTCTTGTATGATTTTTTGTGGTTTTTCCCAAACCGATTAATTCATGCTTTTTTTTTTAATAATGAATAAGGTCAAATCGTGGACTCTAGTTTGGTCAGACCTTTTTAATTTAAATACTTCAAAGGCCTGAAAAGTAAGGATGCCAAGATATCTTTCGCCTTCTAATCCAGGAATAATATATGTTTACTGTGTTTGGGTCAAGATTGATCTATATTTTATTCCAGAATAAAAGTATTTTTCTCTTCTGGATGCTCCTTACCTGGATTGATAGTGAGGGGGTTGCTTACTCTTTTTGACAACTTTGCTTTGTTACTAGTGATGGGCGAATTTATTCGCCAGGTGCGAATTCAAAAAAAAAAGTCACCGGCGTAAAAAAAAAAAAATCGGACGCCGGCATCAAAAACGGACGCCGGCATAAAAAACGAGCCGTTTCGCGAATTTTTCGCCGTTTCGCAAATTCGCCCATCACTATTTGTTACTTGGCGCTGTAGATATTGAAATACTGAATCCGCACAGGCACTTCAGCTTGTTACATCCATACAGTGCTGTCAAAGTCTTGTTCACTCTACTGTGAAAGCCTTTAGAGCACCAGCAAATTAGGAACGGCTTCTAGTGTAATGAAGGACAACCAAATACCAACATGCTGCCTTTACAGAAAGCTTATGCCTTCTTCACCATTTATATATTACAATGAGCAACAGTAAGTATTCTGATGTCTCGTTAGTACCCTGACACCCTGACATAGATAGAACAGGGGTATTAGCTGTCATTCACACCACCTTCTAACTGTCAAAACTGTCATTCTTGCCCTGTGTTATAAAGAGAACCTCCAAAACATCTAATCAAACGGGAAAAAAGGCGTTGCAGGAGTATGGACTGCTTTCTGGGTTTTTCTTATACATTTTGTTATAGAAAAGAATTTCAATGTATTTGCATTGGTTTTATTGATATTCTGTAGATACATTTATATACATTTTAACATTATCTAACTTTTTTTTTTTTTGTAACTTATATTTTTATTTCACACAAAAAAGAAAATACAAGGTAGTAGTATGGTCGGTACAGTCATTTCAGAAGAAGCATATTGAACAGTTGAAGGTCACAAAAATAAGTTCACAGCCACTGCTCGTTATCACAGACCACACTAGATATGGTAAACAGTATCTGTACCGATTAACATTAATGCCATTGTACAAAATAATACAGTAGAAAAGAAAAGGAAGAGAAGACAAAAAGAGACCAACTAGAAAAAGAGGGGCAGAGGTCAGTAGGGGGGAAGGGGGGGGGTCCTAGTTCTCTAAATGCCAGTGATATTTCTAAACAGTTTGCGAGTTAAGTTCCAGGCTGAGTGGAATTCGAGAACAGCTCCCATGGGGGCCAAATCTTAAGATAGAGAGGGACACTATTGCGCAGTCTAGCCAAGTTATATTCATATTGCTTGACGGTATTAACCCGGCGTTTGACTTCTGGTAGGGAGGGAATAGAGGAGGTCCTCCATTTGGCCGCAATGGAGATGCGAGCCGCTGAAAGTATCTGGTTAGCCAATTTTTGAGTGTGTTTCGGTAGACGTTTATAAGGCTTCCCTAAGAGTACATGCAGTATGCATTTATCCAATGTATGGCGGGTCACCTGATTTAACAGGATTATAACTTCATCCCAGAATGACAAAATATGAGGACAAAACCAGAAAATGTGGGGCAAGGTCCCCCGGTGCCCGCATTCCCTCCAGCAGTTAGGAGAAGTATCCGGGAACAACCGGTGGAGCTTGACTGGTGTGTGGTACCAGAACATCAAAATTTTAAAGATATTCTCTTGTTGCCTGACACACGTAATCCCTCGTTTAGTATTATCCCAAATGGCTTCCCATTCCTTGGCATCAATCGTCCGCCCAACACATTCGTCCCATTTTGGCATATAGCTGTGCCTATTTCCTGTACCCGGGGAAGGGTTAATCAGTAATTTATAAATGGAAGAGATTAGACCTTTTTGGGGTAATCCCTGGACTGCTAGACATTCAAAGGGGGTAAGCTGTTCATCCCGCTGTGGTGCCAGTAATGGAGTACAGTAGTGTCTCAACTGAAAATATTCATACCACGAAAGTGAAAGATCTGGTGCCCTATCTAGTAGCGCCTCTCTCGTAGGAAAGGTACCAATGGCTGATGAGGTCAGATCCCGTAGAGTGAAAAAAGGGGCATCTTTCCAGCGTTGTAAATATTGTGGGGTCAAAGCTGGTTGGAACTGAGGGTTACCCAAATGGGAAAGTAAGAGGGAGGGATTGGAGGCCAGCCGGTGTTTGAATCTCAACTTCCACCAAAGTTTCAAAGTAAGGTCTGTAGACTTAAGCATCGGTACTGGGGGTCTACTTTTACTAGGATTGGACCAAAGCCAGGCATTAGGGTGAAAGGGTCGGAAATGTTGTGTTTCAATATTAACCCAAACAATGGCGGAAGACCAGCAAGACCACGCCAATACCTGACGAAGTTGAGCTGCCTCATAATAAAGCCTAAGCCGGGGCACCCCCATACCACCCATCTGAACCGGGGTTGTTAAGGTGTGTCTATTGATTCGGTGCCGTTTCTTTCCCCATATAAAAACGTGGAAGAGTGTCTGAACCTCTTTAAACAGCATCTGGGGGACAGGAATGGGCAGGGTTTCAAAAAGGTAGAGAAATTTAGGGAGGATAGACATCTTGAGAGAGGCTATCTTACCCATCCAAGATATAGAATAACCAGCCCACTTCTGAAGTGTAGATTTTGTCTCTTGGACCAAGGGTGGGAAGTTGTATCGGAAAAGATCGCTATAGCGAGGCGTGATCTTTACTCCTAGGTGGGTAATATAGTCTGTCTTCCAATTATATTTGAAAGTGGCCTGTAGTGCCTCCAAGGACGGAGCAGGGATAAGTAAGGGAAGAGCTTCAGTCTTAGCCACATTAATTTTATACCCAGAGAGAATGCTATATGTATCTAACAATTTATGTAGGGATGGAAGGGACACCTGTGGGTTGGTTATCGTTCAGAGCACATCATCCGCAAAGAGAGCGATTTTGAACATTATCTAACTTGTGGAGCAATCAACTGATTCATACAGTAGCTTAAAGTTGAGGCTCTCCAGCTGTTAAACACATGTAAAGCTCAGCCAGATGATTGTCAGTTTCCCAAGATGATTTTGCACTCCCACCACTATAATGTAGATGTGGACACACTTTGCAGTCTTATATAGCCATTTTATAATACAATTCCCACCCGCAAAAACAAAGTTGGCCTGTATATAAGAAATGGCTCACTATAGGCCATCCCTTGAGAAAGGGGAACTTGTAACAGCAGCTTCACTGGAACATACTGATTCCTTCCATAGGCAAAGTAACGCCTCTAGCCATCACTCTATACAAAATATTAATGGAGGAATGACCATGCACTTCTTCTTCATGAGACTCCCCATTGAACAGGGTCACTTTCTAAATCTCAAAGTATCGCTCAGAGATAAGAACCTACAATATCACAGTTTCTATTCTTAGGTTTGCTTGGTGGGGAGCACATCTATACAATGCAAGTTCTCCAACATTAAGAATAAAAGAGAAGAGAACATTATTATGAACAGACCTTGAGTGTGCATGTTTTAGCCCAGCATGAAGGAACATTTGCATGCATTGCTAAGCATTAGCTTGCTGTGCTGCCGAGATGACTGACAGGCAAAGTCATAGTAATAAGGCATATATCATTAAAAGAAATAGTAAAACGCATTTACATATTAAGGGCATGAAGGCGTTTGGATATTGCAAAGTACAGTTCTGCAACAAGTGTAGCCAACCTGCAACTGCTGAATGGCCAAAACGGTCACTGCTTTAATATTGGGGATTAGTCCTCAAAAAAAGATTCTTAATTATTACAATTAAAGCAGCGTCATGAAAACCAAGTCATCTAAAGGCAAAGACTTGGTTCCAATCAGTAATAGTTTTTAAGATTAGAACCATTTCTACAAGTTTCCAAAGTTCTAGCAACTCTAGATTAACACAAACAAGCAAGGTTTTCTTGACAAGTAGCCTTATAACTATGGAATGTATATCCCAGTACAGCTGCTTCATGAAGAGAATTCCCCACCTTCACAGCCGCCACAATAAAAAAAATCCTTTTTGCACCTAAAGATGAAGCCTCCTTTCTCCTAATCTCAAGGAATGCCCCTGTGGCATCTTAAAGTGTCTAACAGAGAATGAAGAATCATTTATTATTTAGTCCCCTTATATTTTTAGGTATAGTCATCATATCACCCTTGTGTCTCTAGAATCAAACAATCCCAACAAGCCCTGAGGCCTTTTATATGCTTTATCATCTATGACATATGGTTAATTCATTTTGGGAATTGACCTACTTAATAATACCTTTCAGGAATCCTGGCACAGTAATAACTCCAGCCACCCTAGCCAATAAGTGATTTCCTTTTGTTAATTGCAGTAGACTGGTTTGGTTGCTATGGGTTACTGGATTGCATGAAATATACTACCAATCAGAATCAGTAGATTTCCTTATAAGTGCAGTAGACTAATAATGCTAGTTATTAAGTAGTTGCTATGGGTTAATGCACTGGTCTAAAAAACATTTTTTCCTACTTTAAGAGACTCTATATTTAGCTATATCTATAATATATATCAGCCCTGTCCTGCTTTATGGCAGCTGAGATTCTAGCTATCTATATAACAGAACATTCTGTCCCAGTGGCTGCACAGATCCTATCTGATCCACATTGTAAGCAGCAGTCCAGTCCTGCTTTATGGCAGCTGAGATTCTAGCTATCTGTATAACAGAACATTCTGTCCCAGTGGCTGCACAGATCCTATCTGATCCCCATTGTAAGCAACAGTCCTGTCCTGCTTTATGGCAGCTGAGATTCTAGCTATCTGTATAACAGAGCATTCTGTCCCAGTGGCTGCACAGATCCTATCTGATCCCCATTGTAAGCAACAGTCCTGTCCTGCTTTATGGCAGCTGAGATTCTAGCTATCTGTATAACAGAGCATTCTGTCCCAGTGGCTGCACAGATCCTATCTGATCCCCATTGTAAGCAGCAGTCCTGTCCTGCTTTATGGCAGCTGAGATTCTAGCTATCTGTATAACAGAACATTCTGTCCCAGTGGCTGCACAGATCCTATCTGATCCACATTGCAAGCAGTCATGTGTCAGAGAGCTCTGCAATGTCCGGAACGGGCTACCAGACAAAGCGTGGCCCAGGCTTTGGGGCCTAGCCCTCCGGCTGAACATACAAAGCCAAAGCTATGCTCCTCTTCTCTGGGAACCCCAAGATCAAGGAGGAAAAGGAAGAGTCTGGGAAGCCAAGTGAACTGACAGTTGCAGCAGACCTGCAGTCTCAGCATGGGGAATCCAAGATGGCGCCTGCAAACACTGCACAAGGAGTTGGGGGCGTCGGCAATGACATCACAAAGGCTCCTGTCAGTCAAACTGAGCCTCTCACCTGTGCAGGTGCAGCCAATGTTACAGCTCAATCACCAGGGGGAGAGAATGTGCAGGAGGAACAGCTTGTGATTGGAAGTAGGGGGAGGGACCAACATTTAAAGCAACAGTGGCATAGCCAAGCAAAGGAGCCATTCCATGCAAAGGCAAGATTAAAGGCAAAGACAAGAAAATCACTGCAGATGAGGCTGCAAACATTACAAAATGAAAAGAAAAAACTGCAGATATCAATAAAGTGTCTGAATAACCTCGTATCCCTGTCTGATGGGAAGGAAACTGAACTGAACAGGAGAAAGAAAGACAGTTTGTTTGATGAAATGAGCAGCATTGACAAGTGAATAAACCAACTGTATGGGAAAGTCGGGCCGTGGAAAGAAATATATCAGAACAAGCAAAGGTTTGAGTCAATGCTTTCTGGTTATAAAGCAGCGTATCCACATCCTGCTACTGGGCGGCGCCAGACCCGATCCAGTGCCTCTAACAGTCCAGCCACTTTGGATAATGGGAGGACTTCCTGGAGGCAAACCCAGGGCCTGATGTAACTAATTTGGACTTTGAGCCTTTGACAGCTGAGATCACGGAGGATAAAGTTATTTGGATGCCCATTGACTTTAAAGCATTTGGACCAAATAGTCGCATGTATAAAAATTGATGCTCACGTCAAAATTGACTATTTTTACACCCATTGACTTCAATGTGTTTTGCGAATTTTCCACAATTTGATGAGTTTTGCAGTAAATTTGCTAACTGCACAGATTTGCCCGTTACTACCATTGTCTTCTACATGATCTCAGGAGGTTTGAGATGTAGTACTTTTTTTTTCAGACCAGACTTTTAACAGCATCATGTTTTAATAAATCTCAAACAATTTGAGTTTTTTTCTATGAAAAATCTTAGTTTTCCCCTTTAAAACTCTGACCAGAAAAAAAAAATCAGACTTTAATAAATAACCCCCTAAAACTTGGAATCCATTAACAACACATCTTTCCTATTAAGTTCCTATTCCTGTTAAGATCCTATTTAGGGGCCGATTCACTAAGGGTCGAATATCGAGGGTTAATTAACCCTCGATATTCGACTAGGAATTAAAATTTAGCGCAGATAGTTCGATCGAACGATCAAAGGATAATTCCTATGATCGAACGATAAAATCCTTTGAATCGAACGATTCGAAGGATTTTAATCCAACGATCGAAGGAATATCCTTCGATCAAAAAAAGTTAGCCAAGCCTATGGGGACCTTCCCCATAGGCTAACATTGACTTCGGTAGCTTTTAGATGGCGAACTAGGGGGTCGAAGTTTTTTTTAAAGAGACAGTACTTCGACTATCGAATGGTCGAATGGTCGAATAGTCAAACGATTTTTTCGAAGTCATAGTCGTAGTCGAAGGTCGAAGTAGCCCATTCAATGGTCGAAGTAGCCCAAAAAAAACTTCGAAATTCGAAGTTTTTTACCTTCGAATCCTTCACTCGAAGTTAGTGAATCGGCCCCTAAATGTTCTATTCTCTGGAACAGGTAAGAAGTTGAAAAGGAATTACGTTGTTGAGACTTACAATTTAATATTAGCAAATAACAGTTGGGAGCCTCAGTTATACTGTATTCTCTGCTCATTACAGTAGAAAGCTATCTTGATTTCCAAGATTTAGTCTTAATGATCTACGTGTAAAGGCTGTTATGATATTAGAAGAAGAAAAAAAAATCTAAATAGGAAACACAACTCGTGGGGTATTTATCTTACTAGTCATGACTGGTCTTTGAAGTTTAGTGCAATAGAAAATTTACTTCAGATCCAGTTCATTTCCCCAAGCATTTTCTTAAACATAAATTTGTAGACACAGCTAAAAGGCATTTAATTCCTGTTCTAAACAGGCCAGTGAACATTAAATGTTTTGTCCTAATTTAATATAAATGTTCAGCTGCACTGGACATCATTATAGCCAGCAACTGTTCAAAGTACAACAATAGAAACGTTTACTGTGTCTCTGCCCTGAACATTCCTTACTGGTTGCAGTAACCACTGGAAAATGCAACTGAGTTGGAACAGGTGGGTCTCTTAAGACAACATCACTTTTTATTTGTAATTCTAATTAGCTTATGTCTTTACAGCAGTGATAAAACGTTAACGCCATTCAAGATTTGAGAAGATCAACTCAAACTCAGTCACTTCAGAAACTTCAGAAACATCCAACCACTACAAGTAGTGGGGATAGATCATATTTTAAACCCATTACTAAATGATTTAAAATATAAAACAAAATAGCAATTAATTAATAAATAATAACAGACTAGGGTCTGATTTATTAAAAATTGCAATGATAGTTTTATTTTCTTGATTTCAAAAAATTTTGAGAAAATCGATGCAAAAAAATATACCATCACAATTAGGGTTCCATTTACTAACATGGAATTGCCATTTTTTTTTCAATTAATCACCAAAATTTTTTTGAAATGTTTCTAAAAATCTCTAAAAATTTAAAATTTTTACTTGAAAAACCGTGAATGCCAAAACTTTGCGAAGTAATAGTAAAAGTACTATAGGGGTTAATGGGAGGTGCTCTAATCCTATTGGACCAATTTCAATCCAATCAGAATTTTAGATGTTTCTTGATTCTTTGAAAAAAAAATTTTTTTTTTGAGGTATTAGAGATATTTGTATTTTTTTAGCGCATCGTTTAATTTGTACTTCTTATATTCGGATCTTTTAATAGATTCAGTGACATCCGTGATTTTAGAGTCTGTGAGTTTAATCATGGCTTAAAAAACCATTAAACCCACTTAAATTCAACCTTAAATAAATAAATAAGCCTCTTACAGCCACACTTGAGTTTTCCTACTTCACATTTTTGAGATATACCAATTGCAACAATATTAAAAATTAGAATGGAAACATTCTGCGTGTGTATACGTTTTTTTTAACAAGTCATATATGTAAAAATAAAATGAATAATGTGATTTTTGAGGCAACTTTTTTAAAAATATGCAGCATACCAGTTTAACAAAGGTTGATGGTGGAAAAAAACACTCAAACTGAAATTCTGCATATTAAAAAAGAAAAAAAACCTTCAATTTTAGTAAATCAGCACCTGTGAAAAAAAATTTAAATTGCAAAGAAAACAATGGAAGGCAGTAATCCTTTAAAAAAGTGCAAATCAAACCTAAAAGTCATGTACAGTAAGTCATTCATTAGTCCTGTCCAATGTACCCAAAAATTGGGAAGTTTTTTTTTTTTTTTTTCAAATGACTCATAAATTAGTAACAAAATAATATAAAGCCCTGAATTGCTGTAATTTTTAAATAAATTTTTAAATAAAGACTAGTTTGTATCAAGGAATCAATGAATCAAGGAATCAATGTATACGTGATAGGAAAATGGATGCTTTGGAAAACCCAAAATTTACTCACAGTTTTCAAAATTTTTTAACTAAAAGATGTCTATGAATATTGATTTGATTACATCAGTTTTCTCAACTCTACCTTGAGGTAGAAAATAATTTGTGTTGTAGTTTCTCAAGTAGAACAATTTATTCACTGAGCCATTTTTTCAGTTCTTTCGTCTCTCTGTATAGTTTCTCAGTATTATGAAGAGAATTTTATTTGAAGCAAATTTGCCAAGAAAAAGTCCAATACTTCATTTAATGAAAATGCGTAGCCAGCAAAATCAAATTTATTGCGAGATTTTGTACATAATTCACTTTTCTTCCTCTGATAAATGTGCCCCTGTGTCTCAGCTTCAGCCTATTACAGGATAGACATGACAGACTTGAACATTTTCGAAAGTATTATTAATACATCCCTAGAGGTGAGACAAAACACTACATTTCTGCTATTTTATTTTATATAATACAACTCCACTGCCAGCGAATTGCATTAAATCTTTTCTCCTTTCTTCAAAAATCTTTAATTCTGAGAATTAGATACGAATGTCCTACAATGGAATTTATAACATGTATTTTTATTTTTCTTTAAAAGCAAATAAATACAATGATATGGGATAGAATAAAATTAAATTAAAGTTCAATTGGTTATAGATATTTTGGATAAAGATAGAATGGAGACTATTGGTGGTTCGCCTGTATCTAGAAATTATTCCCAGAGTTTATTGTTCCACCAAAGGCTTGAGAGCACCTACCATTAGTAGATTTTGGAGGTCTTTCCTTAACAATATACCTGGTAGCAGTAAGCTTCACTTACAGAAATTGAATGCCACTGCCACAAACAATATTTTTCATACAACATTCAACATTTTGATACCCCCAAAGCTTACATTCAAGACAGGGTACAAGAACATGCACACTGTTCACGCATGGTACAAGAACACGCATACCTTTTAAAGTGTTTTTTTGAGGAAACCATCTAAAAAGTCATAGATTTTTCCATTTGCTTTGTTGTATCTTGGCCATTCCATGTGCCCGAGAGCATTAAAAAGATGTCAGGCCTGAAGGCGCAGTTTGCAGTTGCTGACCAAGGAGGAAGGGGTGCAGATATGAACACAGTTTGTGGTACAAAAGGATTAAGAAGAAGAGTCGTCAATAAGGAAAAAAGTCTATCCAGGCAGCAAGGTTTCGTAGTCAGGGTTCAGGCAAAAGTCGATAACAAGAGTTCAGATAGTAATAATAACACCCAGGAACACGACAGAGTTGAACTTATAATCGGGCAATGACTGAATCCTCTGGCGTCCTTTTATAGGCAAATTTTTGCTGCAAAACGCGCGTGATGATGTCATGCGTCATGTGCTGACATTGCGTGTCGATGCTGTATGTTTTGATGACTGCGCCATGACGCTGCGTCCAAACATGACATGCGTCCAACGTCCATGTGGTTCCCCTGGGCGCCACCATTTTGGGAAGGACGCCAACATGGATGGAGGCAACGGAAAATGCTCCTCACAAAAGACAAATCAATGCAGTGTGCAATGGTATTACAATGCATCTTAAATGTACTCCTACATTGTGCACTTAGTTAACAATTCTTTTTAATTAGCTCTCCTAATGCTTCACTTAAACAACTATCCTTGGAGAAAGGAATTATTGCCAATAAATTGTTTGGGTTATAAAAGAGAGGGAGCCAGTCAATACACAGTACTACTAGCAAATTCTTCAATTGTGAGGTCAACACGAAGGGCAGCTGCTATTCCACTAAAAATCTGCATTATTGGTGAAACTAAAAAAATAGCATTTTGCTCACTGCACTTCATTCTTAAATGATCCCAAGAGGCACTTGTGCTCTGATTATAATAGAGAGGTTTAACTGATGAACCAGCAAAGCAGAATAAACTAATCTGCAAAATGATCTGTTTGCTAGAACCTTCTTCCTTTTGCCTTTGAGACTTTCAGAGGATTCTGTTTCTGTTGAACTTGTCTCCTAAGGACTCTCCATGTTTTCTGTTTCAATTAAAAGAAATCACAGCTCAATCAACATTTTAATGGGTGATCATTTCCCCTTAACTAAAATTACAGTATATCATAAAGGCTACTTAATTGTGAATTAAAAAGTAATTGAGTAGCTATGGGCATGCATGGAATAATAATAAAAGATGGTTTCATAAAACATCCAATACTGCTCACAAAATCTATTAAATTGTTTTTGGGAAAAGAATAAAGGTCGAAAGAGTTTAAGTTCTACACGGGAAATGCTTCATGGAAAACATAAGTAAAAATTAGAGAAACGTTATTTTTTTAGAAAAATAAAAATATATTTTATATTTTGTGTCCCACTAGAATGAGCTTATTTTGAAATAATCATTCCGGAAGCTTTTACCCTTTAATAGGACCACATTTTAGAATTTTTTACCATTTGCATATTCACTATAGATTCTATTTAAAATATTGATCAAATTAAATGGGTTAATTTTGTGTATAAACATAGCAGTAGCCGCAAGTTACAGCTGCATTACTTTCTCAGTCCCCAAAAGAGCCTGGACTTGATGAATGTTTCATCCGACACAATAACTTATACATTTAGGGGCATATTTATCAAGGGTCGAATTTCGATTGAAAAAACTTCTATATTCTAATTCAAAAAGACCAACTGAAATTAAGTCAAAGTTTTTTTGGTAGTTTTTGATCGAATAGGTCTGTATTTGGCTGAATTCGAATCGAACAAATCAAAGGAATAGCACATTCGATCAAATTTGATTCTAAGTTTTACCCCCAAAAAACTTTGATTTTTCAAAGTCCACCAATTGACTCCAAATAGGTTCTAGGAGGTCCCCCATAAGCTAAAACAGCAATTTGGCAGGTTTTAGATGGTGAATGGTTTAAGTCGAATTTTTAAAGAGACAGTACATGATAAATTTCGATATTCTAATTTTCTATTTTTTTTTAAATTCAAATTGAATTTAGACTATCTCCTAGTCGAAGTACACAAAAAAAGCTCAAATTTCGAAATTTTTTCATTCGAAAATTCACATCGACCTTTGATAAATCTACCCCTTAAAATATCTGAATAGTGATGAGTGAACCTGTCAGGTTTCGTCAAAAAAATTTCAAAACATCGGAAAAAACGGTGAAAATTTTGCAAAACGCATTGAAGTCAATGGGAGTCAATTTTTATACGTGCAACTCCAAATGCATTAAAGTCAATAGGCATCCGAATCTTTTTGACGCATGAAATTTTTTTCTGTTGCAGCAAATTTTGCCGTGGTGAATTTTTGCTGCAGTTTCACGAAAACATTTGAGGGCGGCGAAATGTGAAAATTCCCTGGGAAATCATGTCTGCCAAATTAATTCGCCCATCACTAAATCTGAACAGTACTGTAGCTTCCCAGTGGTGAACTATTCTCTATTTCAGGGATGATTGTGAATGATGAGAGTTAAAGTGTAACAATGACTGGAAAGTCTAAGGTTTTCGATGACCCTCCAATATTTCATAGTGTACCAGTTAGTGTTTAATTTATATGGGAGCTGCTGAGCTTTTGCACATTCCACTTTAGTCTCATGATTTACAAGAATCAGCTCCTTTTTGATGAATTATTGAATTAATCCAGTGATCATAACAGCAGTGATCCATTTATTTATTTTTTAACATTGAGGGGGTTATTTATCAAAATCAAAAAGGTCTCAATATCTTCAGAAAATGACTCCGACCAAATCCACACAGACTTCCCCCCCGACCTATCAATACATTTTTCTGAAAATTTATTGTGAGGGAAACAACTCGATAAAATTGTGAAAAATACAAATCGTATATATTTTTCCGATGTCTCACCAAAAACTGTGATTATTGAACGAAACCCCACAGATCAGGATATCAACGGAACATGTGCCATTGACTTCTACGTGAACTCGGCAAGTCTGAGTTGGAGTACTTTTTTATTCAGACGTTTAACATTCGGATCTTAATAAATCTCGAAAAATGTTGTTTTCCCCTTTAAAAGTCAGACAGAAAATATATATATATAATAATATATAACCCCCTGAATGTATTTTACTGTTTTTTTTTTTTTAATATATTTAGTTAAGTGTCCGGTCCCATCATGAATTGTGTATTCTATTTTCTTTATATGAAGTTAAAAAGTGTTTTAATTTAATTTCATAGGAGAATTTTTAGGTGTTGGCTTGAGCCACCAACAAGTGAAATTAAGCCCTATATAACATGATTGGTATATTATTATATCACTTAAGCTCTCCAACATTTAGGGGCAGATTTACTAAGGGTCGAAGTGAATTTGAGGGAATTTTCGAAGTAAAACAATTCAAAATTCAAGTAATTTTTTGGATACTTCGACCATCGAATAGGATACTACGACTTTGAATTTACTTCAAAGTAAAAATCATTCAAATATTCAACCATTCGATAATCGAAGTACTGTCTCTTTAAAAAAACATCGACTTCAATACTTCGCCAAATCAAACGTGCCGAAGTGCTATGTTAGCCTATGGGGACCTTCTACAACATCTTTCAAAGTCTTTACACATTGAATAAAAATCCTTCGATTGATCGACCACAGGATTGCAAAAATTTGTTGAAAAAACTTTTTGCAATTTGAAATTTGACCCTTGATAAATCTGCCCCATAATTATAAGTTAGTTTGTTGAATTCATACTTGTGAGAATATAACAAATTACTGTTTATCATAGTATATGATATGATAGGATATATATGTGCTAGTCAGTATATGATGTTTATGGTATGTATACAATAGGGGTGCCCAATAGATAGATTGTGTCCAGTAGATAAAAGTGTTAACAAACAGCTACATTAAACTATATTGGCTTGAGAAGTAACTATGGCATTGGAGGTAGAAAACCTCAATGTACTGATTTTATTTAAAGAAGATCCCACAATACTAAACTATGGGCACCCTTAATAGACAAGAAGGCTTTTTTTTTTCTATCAGAGTCTTCTAGTTGTTCATATACCTGTTAAACTCTCTGGGGCAAATTCACTAACCTGCGGAGTTGCACTAGCGCAGGCTTTGCCACTAGTGATGGGCGAATTAGCGAATTTCAAAAAAAAAATGTACAATCTTTTTCAGCCTATCACCCTTAAAAAAGGAAAAGACGCCAGCGTTTTTTGGGACTTAGAAAAAATTTCAACTTTTTTTGAAGCAATCCCTATCTACTCTATTGCACGTCGCCTGGTCTGAGGTGGCGAAGGCAAGTCTGGCGCAAGAGGTAACGTTCAGTAAAATGCGCAAGTTAGTGAGTTAGCGTAGTTACGTCCCATCGCCATATCTCAACTTCGCATGGCGTAAGGGTGCGAAGTAGCGCTGGAGTAGGTCCACTTCGCTAGCGAATTTACGCCAGCACCCGTTAGTAAATCGGCGAAGTAACAAAATGACGTCACGCTGGCGAATTTGCGCTAGTGTTAGGCGCTTCGCACTTTAGTGAGTTTGCCCCTCTGTACAGATATTGGGAGAGATGTGAGAGATAGTTTGTGGAGAAAGGAAGGGTATGAATACATTGTCTTGTGGTTTGGGTTTAACTTTTACAGTTGGGTGGATGCACCTACAAATCTCCAAGTTCTACTTCTTCTCTTCCTCAAAAAATAAAAATTTGCAGTTCGTAAAAATCTAATATAAAACATATAATTTTATTTCCTTCCAGGTGAAAAATGTTCTAGTGTGAGTGTTTTGCTATTTCAAAAATAGAAATTATTTTCAACAAATACCCCTGGTGATCCTGAGTTGTATATCAAGATCTTCTTGCCCAAGGAGGTATTTATCTGGATTTTTCAATGAAAGTGGAACACATTAGATTACAGAGTTACTTTACTTCCAGAGCCTTCATATGCTAACAACGTTTGATCAGCATTGGCATGAAATAAATTGCATCTGGTAAATTATGATAAGAAGGAAAAAAAAACCACCTATTAATGTTGCTGGGCGTACATAGAACAACAGCATCTTGTTCCCTCACTTTCCTTGAAATGAAAATGCGAGGGAGTAATTTAATGTAACATGCAACATCAATAACTTACAGCTCGGCATCAAAATAAACAACGTTTGCTGCTGAATTAAGAAGATCCTTCTTTGATGAGACTTGATTTAAGTTAACATTTCAATTCATAGGAAAGAAAAGTAACTGCCTATTATTTTTCTTGTTAATTTTGTACAAATATAACAGTTGACTTTCATAGCTAGCTTATTATTACAATAAAAATATCTTGGATCCCATTGAACTAATCCTTTGAGACCGGTTTTATAAAATACTAAAGCAGTCAATTCACTAGATGATTCTTTTGTTTCTTCTCCATACAATATCTATATATATATATGTATATATTTATTTATTTATTTATATGTCATTCTCTTGTTCTCTTCTTATTGCTAAGCACTTTTCCATCTCCTGGTGGTTGTATTCAAACCAAAGAATTTAGCCGCACACTCGCCATTGCAACAAAAGTGAAGAATTTATTTAGCCCTCGAAAATATCAGGCAGGCAATGTTTCGGACCCCACTGGGCCTTTTCACAAGCCTCAAGTGGTAAGTGGTCAGTGGTGGGTGGTGTAAAAAGAGTTGCCTGTCTGACATTTCGGAGGGTTAAATAAATTCCGTTGCAACCTCTTGTGTGTCACTAAATTCTTTGGTTTGACAACAATCACATCTCAAGTTGCAGGCTAGAGACCTACAAGCGAGCACCTACCATCACAACAGATGACGGCTATGACAGATGATGGTTATACCTGGGTAAGTGCACTCTAACTCCTTATTGCACCAAAACTGTGGTTGAACATGCCATAGCCCCACTTTATGTTAAAGGAACAGTAACACCAACATTTAGGGGCCGATTCCCTAACTTCGAGTGAAGGATTCGAAGTAAAAAAACTTCGAATTTCAAAGTGTTTTTTGGGCTACTTCGACCATCGAATGGGCTACTACGACCTTCGACTATGACTACGACTTCGAATCGAACTATTCGTACTAAAAATCGTTCGACCATTCGACCATTCGATAGTCGAAGTACTGTCTCTTTAAGAAAAAACTGCGACCCCCTAGTTCGCCATCTAAAAGCTTTTAATTAACCCTTGATATTCGACCCTTTGTGAATCAGCCCCTTAAAGTGTTTTAAAAGAATGACAATAAACTATAGTGCTTTCCTGTACTGGGAAAACTGGTGTATTTTCTTCGGAAACTCTACTATAGTTTATATAAACAAGCTGCTGTGTAGCCATGGGGGCAGCCATTCAAGCACAGGATACACAGTAGATAACACATAAGTACTACTATAGTTTATATAAACAAGCTGCTGTGTAGCCATGGGGGAAGCCATTCAAGCACAGGATACACAGTAGATAACAGATAAGTACTACTATAGTTTATATAAACAAGCTGCTGTGTAGCCATGGGGGCAGCCATTCAAGCACAGGACACACAGTAGATAACAGATAAGTACTACTATAGTTTATATAAACAAGCTGCTGTGTAGCCATGGGGGCAGCCATTCAATCACAGGATACACAGTAGATAACATATAAGTACTACTATAGTTTATATAAACAAGCTGCTGTGTAGCCATGGGGGCAGCCATTCAAGCACAGGATACACAGTAGATAACAGATAAGTACTACTATAGTTTATATAAACAAGCTGCTGTGTAGCCATGGGGGCAGCCATTCAAGCACAGGATACACAGTAGATAACAGATAAGTACTACTATAGTTTATATATACAAGCTGCTGTGTAGCCATGGGGGCAGCCATTCAAGCACAGGATACACAGTAGATAACAGATACTTACTACTATAGTTTATATGAACAAGCTGCTGTGTAGCCATGGGGGCAGCCATTCAAAGCTGACAAAGGAGAAAAGGCACAGGATACACAGCAGATAACAGATATGTTCTGTAGTATACAATGAAATTCTTCATTACTTATATCTATGTTATCTACCATGTATCCTGTGCTTAAATGGCTGCCCCCATGGCTACACAGCAGCTTGTTTATATAAACTATAGTAGTACTTATCTGTTATCTACTGTGTGTCCTGTGCTTGAATGGCTGCCCCCATGGCTACACAGCAGCTTGTTTATATAAACTATAGTAGTACTTATCTGTTATCTACTGTGTATCCTGTGCTTGAATGGCTGCCTCCATGGCTACACAGCAGCTTGTTTATATAAACTATAGTAGTAATTATCTGTTATCTACTGTGTGTCCTGTGCTTGAATGGCTGCCCCCATGGCTACACAGCAGCATCTTTATATAAACTATAGTAGCGTGTATGGAACAAACGCATCAGTTTTACCAGTGTAGGGCAATACTACATTATATTGTCATATATTGTCATTCCTTTTAAACACCTTTTGGTGTTACCGTTCCGTTAAAATTCAACAGAAAGGAATTTTATTCTGCTGCAATGTAGTGGAAGGAACTTTCCTTAAATCTGCTGATTTACTAGCACCTTAATAATCATGTACTTGCTTAAAAACACAAATAATATATATTTTTGTTTCTAACAATGTTAAAAAAAAAAGTACAAATATAAATTCATGAATCAAGTAACCCTGTCTTTCAAGCAATATGCACTTTAAGGGAAGCCTTTAAGGACAATAACAGCTGAGGCATGTCCTACTTCTTTGTTATTGATGTTTACTCTATAAAAAGCTTCCTATGTGGTACCCTGAAGCTAACGACTGAGTATTTACTGAGGTAAGATACTGGAGAGAGGCAACTAGACAAATGTCTTCAGTAACAGCTCATTTCACTTAGCTCTGTGCGTGAGTGATCTCTCCATGGGTGACAACAGTGAGAAGAACTAAACAGCTTAATAATACATACACTTGGGCTTGGAAAGTATAACACATAAATACAAATCTAACTGTATATATGTTGGATAAAAATAAGCATTTCTAGACTAAAATAGCATTTCTTGGGATATCTACAGCTAATATATAGTTAACTAGGGGTCATTGAACTAAATGGGATTGAGGTGCTTGATAGGATACTTGGATCATGAGATAATTCCTTCTTCTCTTCCTGTTAAAGCAGGAAGGACCCATCTACTGGAGAAGTCAATGGAATTCTGCAGTAGCGAGAAATGGCCCCATACACTTATGAGAATTAACATCTGAAAAATATGATTTATATATTAGGTAGGGATTTAGTGTACCTGTAGATTATTTTTCTTCTGCTAATAATCTGTGTGATTTACTGATATATTGACCAAACTGCACAGGGAGCCATATCTTTCTCCATGCCATGTTTGTGCTGGGAGCAGCTCAGATGAGTAAATTCTATTAAAAGGCATAGTTACATAGTTACATGTTTAAAGTAGGTAAATAAGACCAAAGTCCATCAAGTTCAACCCTTCCAAATGAAAGCCAGCATCCATACACACACACTGACCCCTCCATACACTCACATAAGATATATATACCCATATCTTTATTAATTGTAGATCTTACAATAGCCTTGGATATTGTGCTTGTCCAAGAAATAATCCACCATTTAAAGCATTAATATAAACTTAGCATTAAATGCTTCATATGAAAGTCCTTTTATTCTAGTCTGAAGGGGAGGCCTCTGGTACGGTGATCCACTTTATGGGTAAAAAGGTCCCCTGCTATTTGTTTATAATGTCCTCTAATGTAAGTGTCATCATGTCCCCTCGCAAGCGCCTTTTTTCCAGAGAAAAAAACCCCAACCTTGACAGTCTACCCTCATAATTTTAGTCTACCACCCCTGTAACCAGTTTAGTGGCACTTAGGGGCATATTTATCAAGCGTCGAATTTCAAATTTGAAAAACTACAAAATTCGAATTCAAAAAGACCAACCAAAATTAAGTCAAAAGTTTTTTTCTGCCGAATGAGTCAGTTTTTGATCGAATGGGTCCATATTCGGCTGAATTCGATTAGTATGAATCAAATTAATAGCACATTCGATCGAATTTGATTCAAAGTTTCCCCCCCCCCAAAAAAAACTTCAATTTTTTAAAGTCTACAAATTGACTCATAGGTTCTAGGAGGTCCCCCATAGGCTAAAATGGCTATTCGGCAGGTTTTAGATGGCGAATGGGTGATGTGTTCTAATTTTTTTAAATTCAAATCAAATTTGTACTATTCCCTAGTCAAAGTATACAAAAAATAGCTCGAAATTCAACTTTTTTGAATTTGAAAATTCACCTCAACCTTTGATAAATCTGCCCCTTAGTCTCTGCACTCTCTCCAGCTCATTTATATCCCTCTTAAGGACTGGAGTCCAAAACTGCCCCCATACTCCAGATGAGGCCTCACCAGGGACCTATAAAGAGGCAGAATTATGTTTTTATCCCTTGAGTTAATGCCCTTTTTAAGACACAAATTACTATAAATGAAACAGTGGCCAAATCATCGTAAAAAAATTGTGTCCTGCTTCAAAAGTAAAGAAATATAAAGATTTAGGAGACATAGGCTTCCTAATAAGAGGACCACTATTTGTAACCTCCCTAAAACAAAATGTCCCCATCCTTGTCACAAGGCTTTATCAAGCAACCCTTCGAACAAAACCGTTTTCAGGTATTATTTACTAGCTGTTATTTATATAGTTCCAAGGCATTTATACAGAGCTTTAAAGAGATTGTCCCTTTCCTCATGGAGCTTGTATTTCAGGGTCTCTATCACTTTCATACAAGTACTGAGGTTCAATTCATCAAAAGCCCACTAGCCTGCTTGTATGATTTTGAGGTATAGGACGAAACTGCAGTATGGGGGGTGGGGATCCCATGCAAACATGACAAAACATGCAAGGGGTCATTTATGTTGGAACACTGCAGAGCACTAAGAGGTGCAAGAACACTTTCAAAAGCCCTTTTCCCTGGTCTGGCTGCAATCTGCAACTTATTCATCCCCCTCCCTCCTCATCCTCACTCAAGGGGCACAAATGTGGCCATTTTTGGCAGTTTCCACATTATGTTCCTTATTGTAATTGTCCCCTACAAACTCCTCGCACATGGGGCCCAATTCTGAAGCTAACACAGATAACCAACACCACAAGGAAGTTACTATTCTGTCCTGGATCTACCCTTGTTTTACTTTTCAAATAGTGCTGAAACCACAACATTTTGAATTATGAAAAATGCTGGAATTCTTGACTATGAAGATTTTCATTCATCCAGGTCATAGTATATCTAGTATAGGTCAATGTAAAAACAATTACTCAGCAAGTCCAGTTGTTTTTACATTGACCTATACTAGATATGCTGGAATTCTTGTACTGCTTCAAAAGTAAAAAGGATGGGAAATCAAAAGTTAACAAATGTCTTGTCTATATTATAGAAACAGGAGAGGCAGCTAAGGTTGCCTATAACCAGGAAGCATCTTGACAGCATCAAGCAACAGGGATCAGCAAGGAAGCTTCACAGTTTACACACTGGACTTGGTTTATGATGTGTAACAGATGCTTTCTCATACACAGCAGATGCATAGACTAGCTAAACAGTATGTTATAAGATCATTATACTATTTATTCTTGTTTCTGAGATGTAATATTTACTTTTTATCATTGTTATATGTTATCAACCTGTATGTAGATATAAATCAATTGTCTTGTACTCAGTTGACTTCCATATTTGTAGCTACTAAATTTGGTAAATATGGAAATTGGTTTAATTGGTTTATTGGAAATTGGTTTAATTGGTTTAATTATTTTTTTCCACCAGGAATTGATCATAGTCATCATTTATAGCTTAAGACTATCCTTAACTGGACATTAGCCCAGCTGCTGGTAAAAGGATAACATTATATGCTGCATTTCAAAAAGTTGCCATGATTATTATCACCTTTAGGCTAACTTTTAGTATGTTATAGAATGGCCAATACTAAACAACTTTTCATTTGGTCTTTTTTTTTAATTATTTGCCTTCTTCTTCTGACTCTTTCCAGCTTTCAAATGGGAGTCACTGGCCCCATCTAAAAAAAAACCTGAATGCTCTGTAAGGCTACAAATGTATTGTTATTGATAATTTTTATTTCTCATCTTTCAATTCAGGCCTCTCCTATTTGGACCCTAGCATCCACATGGCTGAAATTTAAAACGGGGATGCTAAATAACTCAAAAACTGCAAATAACAAAAAATTAAAACCGATTGCAAATTGTCTCAGAATATCACTGTCTACAATCATACTTAAAGTTAACTCAAAGGTGAACAATCCCTTTAAGATGGCCATACAGGGAGCGCTACTTTTCCAAATGAGTAGATCTCTACACAGTTGGATCACTCATGAGCTAGACCTAGGGACCAACAATTAGAATAAACAGCAGGTTTATGGAAACCCATGGGATTTTCAAACCTGCCTGATAGATATCTGACACATACCATATATTAAGAAAAATTAGCAGACCTAATAAGGAACCCATACTTTAAATAAAGTTTTTTGCCAGTGTTTTAACCTTTGTCATCATTTGTTGAAGTATTATAATAGATGTTTAACTCATTTTTAATCTAATGATGAAAAAAAGGAAAATGATTTGTTTTTTGCCTATGAAAGTGTTACTAGTGAATTGAGATTTATAGTGTATCATTAACTACTGAGCAATGCTATCAATCTTGTGTTTTTTAATTCATAACATTAGATTCCCATAGACTTCCTAATGTTGGGAATTAAATATGCATAAAGTAGAGCCACAGTATAACATATTGTGGATTCAATTACAATCCAGTTTGGGAGAAAAAACAAAAAATGTCAGAACATACAATGCCACTAGAAAAAAAAAAAGATTTGATCAACCCAACGTGGGAAAAGCATAAAAATATTATATACAGTATAGTGCATAGATTAAAAAAAAAGCCATATAGAAACATTTATATCAAAGGAGGAAGAGACAAATTTAATAAAATGTGAATGCTTAAAAAGAAATTTAAAATGAATTTACAATGAAATTAGAATTTTGAATGATTTTTTTCATGTAACACATGGATAAAAATACCTTTAACTTTTGTACACCTTATATAATATTCAGAAAACTTGTATATTGCCGGTATGAAAAAATGACAGATATTGTGTATTAGTCAGAGGACTAATATTAATATTATTTTTAATTAATATTATAATAAAGTTAATATTAATATAATTATCAGAGGAAGAACGATGCACCCAGAGATTTCAATTTAAATTAAAATAGTTCTTGTTGTACTGATTTCTGTATTTCAACAGCCCCTACTAAGGCTAGTGTATGTACAGCAATGTGACTTGCTACTGGGTTTGTCCATCAACCAATGTAAATGAAATGATTCTGTTTGCATGCATTCAGTTAAGATTAAAGATACAGTATTCAATACATTTTTAGTATAAGTTGGTTGACACTTTAAATCCTTGTTTTGCCAACATGTATTGCTACAAATTTATACTGTAGGTGATGAGCTTTATAGATGTAGCTCTACAAGTCCATGTCCATACATTGCCCAGTTACTGATGCAAGTGCAGACTGTGATCATTGCCTTGTACAGGTATGGGACCTGTTATCCAGAATGTTCGGGACCTGGGGTTTTCCGGATAACGGATCTTTCCGTAATTTGGGTCTTCATGCCTTAAGTATACTAGAAATTCATTTAAACATGAAATAAACCCAATAGGCTGGTTTTGCTTCCAATAAGGATTAAATATATATTAGTTGGGATCAAGTACAAGCTACTCTTTTATTATTACAGAGAAAAAGGAAATAATTTTTAAAAATTTGGATTATTTGGATAAAATGGAGTCTATGGGAGACGGCCATTCCTTAATTCGGAGCTTTCTGGATATTGGGTTTCCGGATAAGGGATCCAATACCTGTACTGGATTTAGAATTGCAACGTTTCTGACTTCTTCATGAATGACATGTAAATAATTATAAATAAGATGGCATTGATAACAAATATAGGGAATGAAGGTAACCCTAGATCGTTTATTTTTATTCAAATTTGCTTCAATGAGGAGATCAATCTTTACGTTTTGGATCAGTCCTTTAGTACCTGCTAAGATTGATGTTTCTTGGTATTTACATGACCTATGTTCTTTTGAAAGTATTTCTTTTTTGTAGTTATACACTGTATTTGTATTTGTTAGTGATGGTAAATATAGAGATACATATGCAAGAAAATGTTCTCTTTACTTAAAGTAGATAATAAAGAGAACATTTCCTGATTAAAATTCAATTTTCTATTTAAGCTTTAGGCAAACATTTTGTTATATTTCATGTACTTATCAATCCATGTACTCAAAATGTTCTTCGATGTAAGGGTGAATGTATACATATGTTGGGGTTTATTATGAACTCCAATAAAAAGCATTAATAAAGAAAAAGAAGAGTGTATTGACATCCATGGTCTAACCCAGGTATCCCCAACCTTTTGAACCCGTGAGCAACATTCAGAAGTAAAAGGAGTTGGGGAGCAACACTAGCATGAAAAATGTTCTTGGGGTGCCCAATAAGTGCTGTGATTGGCCATTTAGTAGCCCTTATGTGGATTGCCAACCTACATTGAGGCTTTGTTTGACAGTGCACCTGTTTTTTATACAACCAAAACTTGCCTCCAAGTCTTGAATTCAAAAATAACCACCTGCTTTGAGACCACTGGGAGCAACATCCAAGGGGTTGGAGAGCAACATGTTGCTCACGAGCTACTGGTTGGGGACCACTGGTCTAACCATACACACCACTCTTCAATGGAATGCATCATTTGCTCCATTTCGGAGCCATTCAAGTGCTGTGTCTGACAATTCTAAGCTCTGCAAAGGGAAGGCAAGGCGCATTCTGGGCAAATCATTTGTTGTTTGCGCTGAGCATGTTCGAATGTAATGAACCTTGAGCCTCTAAATTGCCCATTCCCATTATCCTCCACCAACTGCAAGGTTTATAAAGATAATGACAGTTGCAGATCTAAAACAGCAGGAGGACTCATGCACTAGTGTTTTAAACATGACCCCTTTGCATTATACGGTAGATCATCATCTGTGTTTCTATAAATAGCGAACAAATACCTTCAATAGCTTTGATCAATTAGCTATTTTTAGGCATGCTGTTCATATACCTGGAAAATTAAATGAAGGACTGATCCCACAGGGACTGAAAAAATAAAACAGATGTTAAATTACAGCCCATTCTCAACTCAGTAGTGTTAGTATGTCAAACATCTGTTCAGTGTATCTCTGTATATTGTCATTAGCACAACCAAAAATCAAAGCAAAAAAAAAAAACAGAAGTGTGAAATGAGGGATTTAGTCACTTAGAATCAGAAAAACACAAAGACATGATTCAACCACACAAAAGGCTTTCCTGTGTTTTGTGTAAAAATAACAAACCACAAATTAAATGGAAATAACCAGAGCAGGCCAAAAAGGGAAAAATGAGATAGATACAAACGATTAGTGATGGGCGAATTTATTCGTCAGGCACGAATTTGCAGCGAATTTGCGCGATTCGCCGCCAGCGAATAAATTTGCGGCAAAAATTCGCTGGCGTCAAAAACAGGCGTCGGCGTCAAAAACAAGACGCCAGCGCCGTTTTGTGAATTTTTCACTGTTTCGCGAATTCCACGCGAAATCCGCAAATTTTTCGGCGAAGCGAAATGGCGCAAATTCGCCCATCACTACAAACGATAATAGGAGAAGAGCCAATGAGCATCTTAGAGAAAGATATATTATGTATTCTCATACACTTAATACAAGGCTCGTCTGATGGGCCATGGAAATGATAAATTCATGAGTTGTGTCGTGCCTCTCCTCAGAATTATATTGTTATGTTTTTGGAATGGAAAAATGCAGGAAATATAAAAAAAAACACACATAGCTCTTTTCAATTTATGCATGAAAAAATAGGACACTGATAATAGATCATATAGTATGTGAACTGTCTACTGGTTAATATGCAATGCAATGTCTGTCAAACAACTGTTCCTACAACATCAGCCACCAACTCTAACCATCAAATACTCAACACCATTCCATTCAATCCCATTGTTTGGAGATACAAAAAGCTGACAACCCCAGTCATTCCCTCCATTTACTCCAGTACAGCTGTGCACTACTGCCATTGGAGAATATGACTAGAAAAGTTAAAAGTAATACAGGGGGTGAAGCTTCCCTTAATTCAGTAACCAACACTTTTCTCATGTTCTTCAACTTTGGTTTCCCTTGACCACAGACCAAAGAACTGTGCACAAAACATAGGCATGTTTATATAAACTTTAATTGAGGATGACTATGATTATTACCATTTTACACGCAAATAAAATGCATACAGTATATGCAGATACATTTTATTTAGAACCAGACAGTAATTGTAATTATTTAAATTAATACAAACTTTCTGATATCCCTGGCCTTGTCTCTTTTTTATAGGTCTGATTTAATGGTACCCTGAGCTTTTCAGTTGCATACACAATACATGCCCGTGACTATCCTTGAGTTTGTCCACAAGCAAGGCCTTTAGTTACCCTTTAAGAAATTTCCCCAGAAAATGGATCATTTAAATATTGATAACTTTGTCTAAATAGCAACTCTTACTTGTGTATTTCTGTTTTTACTCCTAAATTATAGATATGTGCAGTTAAAGTGGAAGCTGCAATATTGAAACACACAATCAAGGGAAGACTTCTAATTAAATTGCAATGAGGAATTTAAAGAACAGAACAACACTGTGAAAATAATTAAATTTATACATAATTTAAAGGCAATTTCATTGAACATATTTTTGCCTATTCTTTTCATTTCAGACGTGTGTAAACGAGAGATATTACAGAACCACGTGTTCTGAACAGTTTGCCACTTATTTGACGCAATTACCACCAAAGTACAACTTATTTAGTATAAAGGGAATAAAAAAAATGATCCACCTTGTATCCTGTAATATCTGACACATTCGAGTAATTTGGTTTAAATGTCTCTAATTAGTCCAGGATGGCAACATGTTTGCTGCATAAATTATACAAAGCAGTTGAATTAAATGTCACCTACTGTGCAAACTTGTTTGAATGAAAAAGCTTCATAAATATTGCATGGTGAGATAATCACATTTCTATATGTTACTTAACAAAAGCAACATGTCAGCCATCACTGAAACACCGGGAGCAAGATGCTACATATGCTAAGAACACAATTAACAACCATAAAGGGGAAAATGCCCACCCTTCTGACATGAGCTCATTTTCTTTGGCTTATATAGAAAAAGTGCAGAAACACTATCTGAACTTCTAAAAATAAATAGAAATGTATATTTTTTGAAAGGAAACCATGACAGTCTGAGTCTGATCTGATTTTTAAGAACAATTTCCCAACTACCCTTAGGCTGGCAGAGTCATGCAACTGCTCCTTCGTGTTCCACAGTGAAGTGATGGATTCTAAGACATCAAGTCCCTCTGCTTTCCATTTTGGGTAGTGCCTTCTTTTTCTGGAAAGTAGATTTCTTATGAGTCAGATTAGACATGTAAGTTTATTTGTGGATTTGTTTTTCACAATTAGCCTAGAAAATGTAGTTATTTATAAATGTTTTTTACAAATTATTTTAGATGGTAAAGCCATAACATTGCCCCTCTCCCCTAAGAAAAGTAATTAGGTATTTTTTTCCTAGAGGAATGAACCTTATTGATCTATGGGCCAGGCACATTTGTATTCTTGATTTTCTTATTATCTATTCATGAAGGGCATGAATAGATCCATCACAATAGTCAATCATCTTTAGAACTATTGAACCTCTATCTGATGCTACCCAAATACTACATAGCCCCATGTTGGTCCAGAGCTGCACTCATAAGGTGTTCCAGCAGCATAAAACCTGCACTGACATTGGATTCTTCCAGCAATAATTCAGATAAAGGTACTACCATAACACCAACATGTTGATACACTAAGGGATCTTTATCCTTCTTCACCCTGATGAGGCCCTTGCATGGATCAAACGTTGGTGTCATGGTGGTATTGTCTGTTATATAAATAGTATCCACTTCCAGAATAAAAACTTCTAGTTGCTTACATCAGGATTTATCATGAGGAGCAAGGTACCACTTTTTCTCATGTTTCTGGAGGAAACCCTTGCAAAGAAGAAAGCAGTCAATGCAGATAATGCCCTAGTTGAAAAAAAGACTCTGTAACACTAATGTTGCTGACGTGTAGTGGTGAGAAAATCTGCCCCATGTCGCTTTGATGAAGAATTTATAAAACTGGCAAGAAATTTGCAAAATAGCGTAAAACACATTGAAGTTAATAGGTGGCAAAATGTTTTTTACTCGTGACAACTTTTTGAACACACAACAAATTTTCTCACTCCAAATGCATTAAATTCAATGTGTGTTTTCCTTATTGCAACTTTTTTTGTCCGTAGCAACTTTTTCGTTTCTGTGACTTTTTTGTCCAAATGCATTATTTTATGTTTTTTTCTTGTGGCGACTTTTTTGTCTCTGAGACAATTTTTTTGTCGCTGCAAAATTTCTTTGCGGTGGATTTTTGCAACAGTTTTACCAAAAAAATTTCAGATGGAGAATTGAGGACTTTTGCCTCGAATCCAGACATGTGTTCTATGTCCTAATCAATGTCCTTATATCCTAGTATATGAATGTCCTAATTAAGCATAGTTACTCCTACAGAAATCCATTTGCACACTCATTTACAAATAATAGATATTGCCCTTATGGATAAGTGATCTGCAATTTGAGCAGCTTGAAAATTCCCCTACTAACTTTCTAAGCTCTACTCTGCTGAATCTTTTTCAGGTCCCTCTGAGGAATTCTCCTTGTCTGCAGAACCACTGAGCAATCAAAGCAGATTTCTGTTCAGAAACGATGAACGTAAAATAATAATAGATTCCTCCACATGGTACAAAGAGCCCACAGCATTTCATGTCTATGCAAAAACATTGATATAATTTGTTCTATCCCCATGACACATAGCAGCCCAGCATATTTTTACTTTTAATATATAAAATCCAACAACTACTTGATCTTAGACTGTGATCAAGTTGTATATAAACAGCCTTACACGCAATTACCTATACTATACACTATACAGGCTCTTTCTGTTCAAAGAATGTTTTCTATAATTTTGCTAAGACTCTTGACTCACATGAATGAGAGATCTCATCCCATGCTGCATTGCAGTTGCCTTGTATGTGAAACACTTCACAAGTTCAAATCCTGATTATTTCATTTCAGTTTCATCTTTGAAGTCTTCAGAACAACGGCTTGGGACATAAGGTGCTCATTTGCATCAAGTGGTAGAAAATATTGACAGAGTTATACTTGGGCTGTACACAGTCTGGATTTGTGATCTCATTTATGGAAAGAGGTATGCTGGAAAATGCAATTACTATCTGTAAATCATTTTGCTCTAACCTTCTATTTCAATATCGGTAAATAGCAGAAAGCAACTGAAGCTATTTTACTTAAAGACTGAAGAGTATAAATCCTTGTGGCAACATTCATCTATCAAGGGATTTGATGTTCTCCAAAGAACTTTGCTGGTATCACCAAAGCGATCATTCTCATGAAAAAGGCGTTCCTATTGATATGCATGACTTATGATTCTTTATTATTTAAAGTAAAATACAATCTTATTTGGTAAAAAAGTTTCATTTTTTTACAGTTTAATTTTCCCATCACCTTTTTTGGATGCTAAAAGCTTTAGTTTTACATTTGATATTCTTCGTCAAAATATTAAAGAAATTCTATCAATTATGTGAATTAATAATACACAGTCTGATAGTTTTCCTTTTTGGGGCCTTTTTATTAAAATTTAAATTTAATTTTTTTTCACAAATCAAATTTGTTTTTCTACTTAGTGTTTTTTTAATTTTATAAAACATTGAAGTCTATGGGCTACAATATTTTTTCATGCGTGTCAAATTGCAGAACAAATTTTTTCACCCATTAGAATCTATGGGCATCATTTTCCCTGTGAAACTTGGAAAAACATTTCACTCATTACTAATAGCAGCCAATTACAAGTTTACATTATAGCAGGTGACCGGTAAATTCTACCTTCTGACTGGTTGATATCATTGATTAGACCAGTAACAAACTTTGCATCTTTTATTACATTACATCATAGGAAGAAAAGGTAGCTACTAAGAACAGCTTTGTACTCAACCGAGGTGGGTAGTTCCGCGGGTGATATTTACCAAGTGTCGGAATTCAAGTAGGTAGGACCTCCTTGGAGTCCCATTTGAGACGAATTGGTACATTGGGAGCAGAGACTACTGACATAAGTAATTCTCATTGTGAACTCAGAATGGGATGTGGAAATTAAAGGGATTCTGTCATGATTTTTATGATGTAGTTTTTATCTCCAAATTACACTGCAAATAATTCACTCTACAATATACAATGGAGAAAAATACCAGTGGCACAATAAAAATGGAAAACATTTTTAGGGTTTATTCACCCCCAAAACATACAGAAAAAAGGCAAAATTTTGGGCAAACGGGGCCCTTTACCAAGCCTAGTACAACAATCATGTTATCCACATTTAAAGTGTAAGGAAGGGGAGTGGATAAAGACTCCTCCATTTCCCAGAAAGTGAATATATTCTAATCCTTGTAAGTATAATCCTCTAAAGTCTATGAAAGTCCATAAAAAGTCCAATATTCAGTGTGTAATTAAAACATTAAGAAATTAGTTGTCGTTGATACTCAAAAAATAGTTTTCAATGCTAACATTTTTTTTTAAAGTAGTGTTATTGAGAAAACTCAGGAGATTCTTATACATTAAATAGTATTTACCTGAGATGCCAGAAAAACCAATTCCACATACTGTACTCAGCACCTTCCTGAGACACATAATAGTATGTTGGAAATGATGTCAGCACTCAGTGCTTGATACTAAGAACCTTAAAAGAAAAACAAAAAACAAAAAAGCACCATTGCTTTTGTCTACAATATACAATTTCATTCCTGGACCGGCAAGTGTATTTTTTTTTTTTGTAGTTCTAATATTGGTGTATAGGCTGCCATCTCAGGTCATTTTGCCTGGTCATGTGCTTTCAAAAAGAGCCAGCACTTTAGGATGGAATTGCTTTCTAGCAGGCTGTTGTTTCTCTTACTCAATGTAACTGAATGTGTCCAGTGAGACCTGGATTTTACCATTGAGTGCTGTACTTATATCTACCAGGCAGCTGTTATTTTGTGTCAGGGAGCTGTTATCTGGTTACCTTCCCATTGTTCTGTTGTTAGGCTGCTCAGGGGAAACGGAGGGGATGATATCACTCCAACTTGCAGTACAGCAGTAAAGAGTGACTGAAGTTTATCAGAGCATGACTGGGGGCTCCTTGGAAATTGACAATATGTCTAGCCCCATGTCAGATTTCAAAATGAAATATAAAAAAATCTGTTTGCTCTATTGAGAAACAGATTTCAGTACAGAATTCTACTGGAGCAGCACTATTAACTGATGTGTTTCGAAAAAAAAAAAAAAATACATGTTTCCCATGACAGTTACCTTTAAACATTAAATTGCTGTACAAAGGAAGAAAGTTATATTTTAAACAGATCTACTGTTCTTGGCTAAGGACCACTAGTGCTCAAGACTCTTTGTGAAAGTGAATGTTTTGAGGGTTATAGTCCAGTATAGAGACCCTTCCTTCAATTCTGTGAGGGCCCAGCTATTTAATAGTGATCTACCAAAAGAGTGCCTGGAAAGGTACCCCTTAATTATCTATAGCACTATAGAATGTGAAATAGAGCGAGCTTGGTGATGTACATAAATTGTAGAGATGAGCTAATTTTTTCGCCAGGCATGGATTCGCTGCAAAATTCTGCATTCTGCAAATTTTTCCATGAAACTGCTGCAAAAATCTGGTGTGAAAAGTTTCACTGCGACAAAAAATTTGACAAGACAAAAAAGTCGCCATAAGAAAAAACATCAATTGACTTTAATGCATTTGGACAAAAAAGTCCATGAGACGAAAAGTTGCCTAGGCAAAAAAGTCACCACAAGTAAAACTCCCACTGAGTTTAATGCATTTGAAGTGAGAAAAAATTGTAGCACGTGAATTTTATATGCCAATGCGCCTCTCGAATTTTTTGCCGTTTCCCAATTTTTGACAGATTTGCTCATCACTAGTAAATTGTATCATGATTATTGTATTCTACTTACAATACAATACAAATCCCCTCAGTGGAGATACTGTATTTCCTTAACATCAACATATTCTAAACACAAAAAAATAAATAGGGGAAAAGGTTTTGGTTTACTGACCATCACAATCTAACAAACTTCATCACAGTGACTAATACAGCTGGCAATTTCAATGCCAAATCAGAATCATAATTGAACAGTATCCAAAAAAAAAAAAAAAAAATTAATAATCATTTTTAATAAAAGTCAAGTTGTTTTCTTTCCCAGCGCTGTACATATGATAAACCATATATCAAATTTTCAAATTCAAGTAGAGCGAGTTTAAAACAGAGTTTGGAAAGTGAAGGTGAGCAAATAATCACACACCATGAAAACGTCTTTACGGCCCCGCTCATATGATAAGTCATTAGTGATGCCATATTAACGCGGGGGAGGCTTGCTCGGTTTCATTTAAAGGGAAAAAGAAAAACTGTCATTAATTAAAATAAAGTATCAAGGACACAATGTGACAACATAAAAAACAGCTAGAAGACTCTTACGGTAAATCAGTCATACTCTACCAACGGTGTATAGGAACACAAACTATACCGAATAGTATAATTATTCAAGAGCAGTAATAACAGGCTTGAGACACATTCTGCTCAATGCTCTTTACATTAAGGGGGTGATTTGTTACTCTGGGTTTGTCTCGCTCGATAAAAAAATGCTCCACCTGAACATCTCCACCGTTTTGTAGAGTCATTAGGAAACCTATCAAGGATTATTACAAAAAGCAGTAAAGTGACAGGTCAGCCGCCAGTGACACTGAGCTGTAATTAAAAATGTTTAATAAATGATGAGGGGCAGGCTGTTCATTAGGATTTTTAATTTGATATCTACTTCTGTTCGGTGGCTTGCTGTAAAGTGTTAGCCATTTCCGCTGCTTTTCAGTTCAGGCACAGGAGGAGAGAATATGAGAAAAGAGAAATGTGGTCATATAGCGCAATTTCTTGTCTGCCCCATGCAGTCTTATAGATACTCACTATTAGTGATGGGCAAATCTATTCCATTTTGCTTCTCTGAAATATTTGCAAATTTACAAAAGAATTTGCAAAACGGCGAAAAATTATCAAAAAGCATTGAAGTCTATGGGCATCACAATAATGTTGACGTGCGAAAATTTTGATGCGAGCGCCAATTTTTCTACTTGCGACTATTTTCTCCAAATGCTTTAAAGTCAATGGGAATCCGAATAATTTTGACGCGCGGCAAACTTATACTCGTGACTAATCGGACAGGCAACAATTTTGTTTGTTCGCTCCGGAGTTTAAGCCGGTGAATCTTAACCACAGAATTTAATCGATGGCTGTGAAATGTGGAGATTTGGCGCTAATTCATGCTTGGTGAATTAATTCGCCCATCACTGCTCACTATCACTGGATGGCGTGGTCTTTGATCATAATATTCTTATATATAAATGCTAATTATTACTGTTGGATGACTTGGTTCTTTTTATATGATAGTACTGACTCTGGCAGCAATGCTATCTTTAAAGCATGACAAGTAAGGATAAGTGCGGCACATTACATTTCCCGGTTATATACCAATCAAAAGCAACAGCAGCTTCCAATAGCTCCCCATCTTCTTTTCACAGCACGCACTCTGGGTTGCTGGCAGTTATCTGGGCTACCCACTCACAGTATAAAGTATTACTGAGTGAGCACATTCAGTGTTAATGATACTCACAAAATGGCCCAACAATATCCAGGATAGCAAGCTACAGTTCACAAATTTGAAGACCTCATTCATTACTTATTACCTACAGTAAGTTGGAGCAACACCTTTCTCCAGAACTATGAGCTTTACCATATGTCTGCCTGGAAAATACATTTTATACTCAGGAATGTGGAGGAAGGGTGTCACAGAACATTTGTGTATAGGAATATACTCACAGCACCAATGGTCAGTATATACAGTATCCCCTCAGGACAGAGGTGCTCCTAGCTTTCAGGCCTTATCCTAAATGAAATCCAAAAGGCACTTCTCTAATCCATGGTTCTATACACTTCATTTCCTACTTCTGATACACCCAGGAATCCAATCCCACTCACACTTGTCTGTGGAGCCTGTGCTGCTAGGATAAATAGTCCTAAACTGTATATCCTTCCTAATGATCTATTAAAGAGAACAACGTTCCAGTTTCTAGATCTGATTTGTCTCAGTTCCACCTCTCCCTTCTTGCCTGCTTAGGTAAGAGAACTAACAAAATGGACCCTGAGCATGTGTTTGTGCTCAGTTTATATATCCTTATATACTATAAGTACATATACAGGGTCTACTTACCTTATGAGGCTAAGGACCCCCTTAGCTGTCCAACATTAGGCCCGCATATCTGGTCTGATATAAGAGAACTATTCTCTTAAAGGGGAAATTAAATTATTAGTCTTCTACACCGGGATGCTGAACATCTAAGCTGGTACAACAAATTCTGTATATAAAATTCTAAATGTTTAGCGATATTTATTTTATGGCTTTATTGCCCCTTAAAGGAATGTATTAACACTACAGTATGAATGCATGTCATTTTTTAATTAGTTCCTTAGGAAAATTAACCATAGAGTGTGATGAGACTATAAGCTCTACTGTGGTAGGGACTTTCTCAAATGATGAACAATCTCTATACAGAGCTGAGGTGGTCCTCTACCAACTAATCTCCATAGAACCCACGTGTTGGCCTTTGGCTAAGAGATCTGATGAGCCCAGTTGAGCCAAACTGGCCACATTGAGGTCATTATTCTAAGTGAAAATCATGACCCCATATCTGGCCTTGTATATCTTCTTACAGTGGAACTGTACTCAGGATACATTGATTAGTAATTAAGGCAAGTTAGGTATAGTGAGTGAAACCAACCAATGGAGCAGTAAATGGATAAAATATTTAGATGGAAAGTTTGATTTCTATAAACCAATATTATTTTCCTTTGAAGTGTGACAAATAAAAGCATTATAGATAAATATATGTTTGTCAGCATTCTAAACTGTACGGGATATCGCCCCAATTTTTAACCAGTATTAGCAACTGACTTATTTAAAAACATAGGATACAATAAAATCTAAATGACTGCATTTTTTTTTTTTAAGAATGAAAAAAAAGAGTGCTAATAATATTAATATAAAAAAAATGACAAACAACATTGGCTGGTTTATTAATGGCCAGATATATTTCTAAGCAATAGCTTTAAATGAGGTATCCAATCCTTAGTTTCAATTAACTATTGTAGAATTAGCTGATCTCAGTGCTAATACTAAATACAAATAGCAAGAGATAGCTACAAAGCAAAGTAAAATATTTACACTGAGTCCTCTCTGACAGCACTCCAACTGCTTTGTAATGAAGCAGTAAATCCAATGAAGCTAATTTCCTTGGGACCGACTAACCTGTACCCTAAAGCTGGCACACAGAAGTCAATAAACTTTTATGGGCCTTTCCTTCTGAGCCATTTTCAGCAGCTAAATTACCAAGTCCCATTACAAGGTGTGCTATGGTCGTCCAACAGTAAACAGACGCTTTATTGAAAAAAGGTCTGCAGCCAGAAGTTCAGAAGACAGTTCTAGTAATATATTATTTTGGCAGTAAGAATACTCTGCCCAAGTTATAAGCTAATCAAATTGCTGAGGGATTTTACTGAAGATGTCTAATACACTAAAGAATAGGAGAGAAAGTCTAATGATCAGCTAATATTGAGCCCGCAATAAATAACATGTGGCTGGCACAAGCCACAGGGGAAATTTTTACTTACAGTAATCTTGGATAGGGTTTGCATATTAAACCACTTTATGCATAGCTCCAACGATCTTGGCATCGACCAACTCACAGAAGACTTCATGACTGTTCCTATTTTTAAAGGGTTTGTTTACCTTTAAAATAAATTTTAATGTGTTGTAGAGAGTGATATACTGAGACAATGTGCAATTGACCTTCATTTTTTTAATTATTGTAGTTATTATTATTATTAATATTATTATTATTTAGCTTTTTATTCAGCAGCTCTCCAGTTTTTAGAAGCTTTCTGGTTGCTAGGATCCACATTACCCTACCAACCAGGCAGTGGTTTGATTTAGAGATAGGAATATAAATATTATAAATATTAAAAATTAGTGGTGAGCACAACTTTCCCTTGTTTGTTATAGTTATACAGGAGCAGTGATCAGCTCCATGTTGTAGCTCCCACCCTTCCCAGCTATAGTCAGGTGACCCCACTGGTGTCTAATAAAAGGGCAGCCAAGTTTGGGAGTTTTACTTTGAAAGCAGCAAGTTAAGTTGCAGGTAAAACTTAGTCCCTTTGTAAAATGTATAATGAAGCAATAGAATTCTTAATGAATCAGATGAAAATTGAGTGTAGGACTGGCCAGATATACAATGACTTTGACATAGTTGGCAGCTTAAATATATTGCAATATATGACCAAACAATCCCTGTTTTGTTTAAAGGGTAAGGCATTTTTCAGTAGCAGTAGCACAAAATGTCTCTGTCTTAAATATATTGATAATGGGTTGAGTGCAGAGGACTCTTGTATTTGTCTATATGTATTTTGTGGTCACACCCTCATTGCACCCCCGCCTAATGGTTTTAAAAATTAGTGATGAGCACAACTTTCCCTTGTTTGTTATAATCTATAAAAATGTAGTTCCATGTATAAAAAATGTAGTTACATGTATAAAATCCAAAAACTTTGGATTATTGAATCCAAAGTTCTAGTGGGAAAAAAACCTTGAATTTTTGGGGATTTATGAAAGCCTGATGCTGCAAAAAGTCAGAATCTGAAAATCAGCAATCTCAGACCTGCTGAGAAATCCTTATCCTGTTTGGAAGTTTCTGTAGAATTCACTGGAATTAGCACGAAATTACAACTATTTCTGACTTTTTGGACAAAAATCAGAAAAATTCTAGCTTTTCAGAAAAAAAGCCTGAAAAAATCGAGCAATTCAGGAAAAAACTCAAAATATTATTTTATCCCTGATGCGAGTAAATAGTGCTTTTTAAAATAATAAATAAGGTCCGATCGTGGATTTTAGTTTTATCTGATGGTTTTTTTATTACTTAAAAAAATTAATTTTTATAAATAATCCCCTAAGTGTAAGAGGTTAATTTTGAAAATATTGGCAAAAATATCAGGAAGATATTAATAGGATTGGGACTGTTAGTCTCTCAGCAGTTGCTCCGACCTATGCCTTTATAAACACTGCTCAACTTGAGAAACACAGTTGGACTGTAAGATTGTTAGACTGTAAGACTGTTAGAATAAGGTTTTTTTTGTGTACGTATAAGGAGTAAGTACCTTGAATACTGGATTAAAGACAACTCTGGGATTGTGCACCTCTCAACAGGGGCAGAACTACTGGGGGAGCAGGGGGTGCGAGCAGGCCAGGGCCCGCACCCCCTCAGGACCCCCCGGCAGTCCGCCCGCCGCATTTTCCCCGGCCAGTTCTGGGTGTACGGAGGGGGGCGGGGGCCTGGCTGCGCGTCCTGCGCCAGGGCCCGCCCCCCTCTAGTTCTGTTTTTGCCTCTCAACTAATTTTGCCATTAAGAAGGCCCATGGAGTTCCAGTCACAATCTCAAATGACTCTGAAGTTTCCCTCAGGTTGCCTTACCCGATACCAGACTCGTAGTTTCAAAGTCTATACGATCTCAGTTTTTGTTGTCTTCTCCATGAAAATCACAGGACAATATGTAGACATTAATAATAGTGATGGGCAAATTTCTCCCATTTCGCTTTGCCGAAAAATTTGCGAAAAAGCAAAAAAAATTGCGAAAAAGCAAAAAAAATTGTGAAAAAATTGTGAAATTCGAACGTTTTTACCAAAAAAATCATGAAATTAGAAGGATTCCAATTAAAAATTGTGAAATTTTAAGGATTTCACTCAAAAATCGTGAAATTTGAAGGTTTTCACAAAAAATAGTGAAAATCTGACGTTTCACTCAAAAAACATGAAATTTGAAGGTTTTCACAAAAAAAGTGAAATTTGAAGGATTTCACTCAAAAATCTTGAAATTTTAAGGATTTCACTCAAAATCTGTGACATTTGAAGGTTTTCACAAAAAATCGTGAAAATCGAACATTTTCACAAAAAACTCATGAAAATCGGAAGTTGGCGCCGGCGAATTTTCACCGGCTAATTTTCACGGGAGATTGGCAAATTTATTCACTGATGGTGAAAAGCAGAAATTCGCCGCAAATTCATGCCAGGCGAGTTTATTATCCCATGACTAATTAATAATTGTAAAAACAGACTCTCAGCAGCTGCTTGAGAAACAGGCAGAAGGTAGACATTTTTTGGCCTCCATGCAAGAGCTAAACACCTGGCTGAACACTGTAGGTACTGCAGGCTCACTGGTAATTTGTGACACAATGTTAACATTCTAAGCTTTTCAAATCCAACATCAATTAGAACTCTGCTATGCACCAATGTCATTTGCAAATCAGGTTTCAATGTGATCCATTAAAAAAAATGAATATTTCGAAATGGGATTTCTACTTGAGAGAGAGGTCCCTCATAAATATATTCACAAGAGTAACTCAAGACAAAAATAAACTTAGTGGGTGGACAAGATGGACTGGTTGCTTGTTTATTGCCATTAATATTACTAAGCTTACTGACAGTTAAAAAGCAAAATGATTTATTCTGGTTATATTTTGACACTGCAAAGTTGTGTATGAAATGCATGAGCCCCTGTTGTTACACATCCTTGTGTGTCATTATGCCAGAAAATAACTGCGCACTCCTACGGTTATGATCCTGTCTACCTACGAGTTTCCAAAAAAAGAATCTAATCAGCCCTTTTCTGTTTCAGACAGAGTTTTAGTGATTTATTTTGTTCCAGCCTAAAATCCCAGACTTTGTTCTTAACACCCCGTGTCTCTTGAGGAACGTAGTATGTGGCCTCCATTGCATATCATTTTTTCCAATCCCTCTTGGCTGTGACCTCTCACTCAAATCCTTGTCCCAGTTTTATTCGTACATTCACATTAAGCTCTTCCTTCTTTTCTCCTTGTCAGATTATTGTAGGACTCGGCTGTCGGCTGATGTAAAAAATATAAAGCACTTCTTTACAAACTTTGTATTCCATTAATCATCCTCTTGATGCCATTTTTGATTTAATTTTTACTGCAATCACTGGTAAGGAGCAGGTGCAATAAAATTCATAATATAATTGTTATTACATAATTGTTATTACAGTCTCAATAGAAGGAACATAGGGGCAAATTCACTAAAGGAAGAAGCGCCTAACGCTAGCGTAGTGCATTTTCGTTAATTTGCCGATTCACTAACGGACACTGGTGTAAATTCGCTAGTGTTACTTCGCACCCTTAAACCTGGCGAATTTGCGCAACGGACGTAGCTACGCAAATTCACTGATGCATGCATTTTTCTGAACGCTACCTTTTACACCAGACTTCCTTCACCACCTCAGACCAGGCGAAGTGCAATAGAGTAGATAGGGATTGCTTCAAAAATTTTTCTAAATCCCAAAAAACGCTGGCGGTTTTTCTTTTTTTATGGGTGATAGGCTGAAAAAGATCTACATTTTTATGGGGGCTCCCCTCCTTCCCCCCTACATTTCTTACTCATGGCACCTTAACTATACAGTGGGCACATGGGTAGGGCAAAATAAAAATTTTATTTGCTGTTTTGAAGGTTTCCCAGGCTTGTGTAGTGATGCTACATATACCTCCATTGTAACTTCAATTTGGTGCCATATGCAAATTAAGCATCGCTAGCGTAACTTTGCTTTGCTTGGCGAATTAACGCTAGTGCAACTTCGCAACCTTATGCTTCCCCTGAGCGCAACTTCAGATTTTAGTGAATTTGCGTAGCGCTGGCGAAAATACACCTGGCGAAGTGCGGTGAATCGGACGCTGGCGCAACTATGAATCTTAGTGAATTTGCCCCATAGACTTGTGTTTTCCAATTGTAATCAAAACCGTAACATCATACAAGTCCCCGAATCACCAAGCAGCAGGGATGCAAGAAAGACTTTATTGTCCAAAGAATGAAACCTCCAGAATGTGCAATATTGTGACCAATTAATTCACTCTGTATATGGTAAAAATTGAGCGTGGCCAGATGTAAAAAGCACAACACATTAGGGATACATTATTGATTGGCCATAAAAATCCTGTGTTGAATTTTAAAAAAAGTAGTTTTCAAGTGTTGTGTTTGAATGAGTAGCTCGGTCCCTAATATTCATCTCCTTAGTCTAATAAGTTCCATAAAATCCTTCACTTCATTCCACCCTTGTTTATTCTAAAAGCTGAAACCGGAAAAACATAACCCTTTCTTAAAAAAAAAAAAAAAAACTTTGTAAA
The DNA here is from genome assembly GCF_017654675.1 of Xenopus laevis. NCBI lineage: Eukaryota > Metazoa > Chordata > Amphibia > Anura > Pipidae > Xenopus > Xenopus laevis. Next base: position 7,915,264 of record NC_054372.1, on the reverse strand, counting down.
AACATTTAAAAATTTGTTTGAAGTGCCATCAAAATGGCCTTGATTGCTTGTGAAGCCAAGTTCTACTATGCAAAAATGACCCAAACCAAAGTTATTTGCTCTCTTTGTGGGTGTTTTCACATTTGAATGGTATCACAGACTACAAAGAAAAGTGGATATTGCAAATACCATCATGAAGGTTACAGATTCTTTGCTCTCAAACTACAAAATAACTATTTATATTGTTTGTCGGCTCAACCACCAAAGACAAAATGTAAGAACCCTCACCTTTATATCCGCTGAGAAAGATATGTGGCATTGCTTTTTAAAATCAAACAATTCCGCGAAATAATGTTAGCGATGAAAATTGAAACGTAAATCCTTTCCATTAGTCTCGGCATGTGATGATAAATAAGACTAACTGTAAGTAATCAGGATTTATACTTAAAAGGTCTTCCTGGCAATCAGTTCCTCGAAGAAAATGGAATAATAACTATTATAAATCCAATATTATTTGTGCAGATGAACGCAGTGAGCTAATTAAATGAGCCTGAACACTATCAAACACTTTTAGAAATGTGGAATATACTGTACTTAAAATGCAACATTATATTTTTTACTCCTACTTTATTAAGTAGACATCCTATTACAATATTAATGGTGCCTAAATGACCTATTTCCATTCTTTTGTGGCTTTGTGCACAATAAAACTTTTATCTTTTCTAATGACTAGTGATGAGTGAATTTATTCGCCAGGCGCAAATTCATGGTGAATAAATTCATGAAACGCCCGCGAAAATTCGCCGAAAAAAAAATCGCCGGTGTCAAAAATGAGACGCTGGAGCTATTTCGCAATTTTTTTGCAGTTTCCCAAATTTCGCGGGAAATTCAAGAATTTTTCGGCAAAGCGAAAAGGCGCAAATTCGCCCATCACTACTAATGACAGTTTTGTTTACTGGTTTTTGTTTTTGCAAAGTCCTCGTCCACACCTTTATGATTAAAAAATAGGGGGCATTGCTTTCCACTTGCTAGTCTGCATAGGCTAATCCTCATTTTGTTGAAAACTCTGATTTTCACTAATCCAGACTAAGACAAGGTTGGAATTAAGCTCTAACAAACCTTTTCCGAGCATCTGTGACCAGAAATATTTGATTAACTTTATCTCCTTAGCTGTTCATGGTCATTGTGTTGACTTTGCATGCTACATTTCCAGGCCATGGGTCATACTTTACTATAAAGTCATACATGTTTTATTTATACAGGTTAATTATCTAGAAAGCTCCGAATTATGGAAAGGCAGTCTCCAATAGACTCCATTTTATCCAAATAATCCAAATTTTAAAAATCGATTTCCTTTTTCTCTGTAATAATAAAACATTACCTTGTACTGGAAACCAAACAAGATATAAACAATCCTTATTGGAAGCAAAACCAGCCTATTGGGATTATTTAATGGTTACATGATTTTCTAGTAGACTAAGGGGCCCATTCACTAAGTTCGAGTGAAGGAATAGAGGAAAAATAGTTCGAATTTCGAATGTTTTTTTTGGCTACTTCGACCATCGAATTGGCTACTTTGACCTTCGACTACGACCTTTGACTTTGAATCAAACGATTAGAGCTAAAAATCGTTCAAATATTCGACCATTCGATAATCGAAGTACTGTCTCTTTAAAAATTTCTTCGACCACCTAGTTCGCCACCTAAAACCTACCGAGGCCAATGTTAGCCTACGGGGAAGGTCCCCATAGGCTTCCTAACAATTTTCTGATCGGAGGATAATCCTTCGATCGATGGATTAAAATCCTTTGAATCGAACGATTATTCCTTCGATCGTTCAATCGAATGAATTGCGCTAAATCCTTCGACTTCGATATTCGAAGTCAAAGGATTTAAATTCGGCAGTCGGATATCGAGGGTTAATTAACCCTCGATATTCGACCCTAGGTAAATTTGCCCCTAACAATATCAATACTGAAACAGTATCTTGTACTTGATCCCAACTAAGATATAATTAATCCTTATTGGAAGCAAAACCAGCCTATTGGGTTTATTTAATGTTTACTTGATTTTCTAGTAGACTTAGGGGCAGATTTACATAGGGTCAAATATCGAGGGTTAATTAACCCTCAATATTCGACTGCCGAATATAAATCCTTTGACTTCGAATATCAAAGTCAAAGGATTTACCGCAAATAGTTTGATCGAACGAAAAATCGTTCGATCGAACGATTAAATCCTTTGAATCGTTCGATTCGAACGATTTGAATCCATCGATCGAACGATTTTTCTTCAACCAAAAAATCATTAGAAAGCCTTCCCCATATTCTAACATTGCACTTCGGTAGGTTTTAGGTGGCGAAGTAGGGGGTCGAAGTTTTTTTTAAAGAGACAGTACTTCGACTATCGAATGGTCGAATAGTCAAACGATTTTTAGTTCGAATCGTTCGAATCGAAGTCTAAGTCGTAGTCGAAGGTCGAAGTAGCCAATTCGATGGTCGAAGTAGCCAAAAAAAACATTCAAAATTCGAAGTTTTTTTTATTCTATTCCTTCACTCGAGCTAAGTAAATGGGCCCATTAAGATATGAAGATCCAAATTATGGAAAGATCCGTTAACCAGGAAAACCCCAGGTCCCAAGCATTCTGGATAATAGATCCCATACCCGTATAATTTTTTCGTAGGAAATTCAAACATAGAAAAGTATAGCAAATGTAATTGTTTGTTGAGGGAAAATAATGTTTTTACAAATGTGTACTGTATTTGTTAAAATATGTCCTACTGTGCAACATATTCATTGCTAATGGAGCTGTTATATTTATGCCTCGGCATAAATGACTATATCACCTCTAACTGAGAGATATCTAGAAATGTTAGCCTTGCGAGACTGGTGCTTTATTGTAAATACCTCTTAAATCGAAACCATGAAATGATAAATCAAATCCAGCTGGCTGATAAAAAAAGTCTACATATAGCCTCAGCTTCCATGTGTAGGTAAGATTTACTGCTGTTACTAGACTACCATGATGCCTGATTTATTAATGGCCATTACACTAATGTGAGGATACGAGAAAGATACTTAACCCTTTCAAGAATGTGAAATATTGTTAGTTAAACCTTTTCTTCGAAAAAAAAAAAAACGATGAAGTATTCGGGGAACTGCAATTATTTTGGCAGTTTCTTTAAAGGACAAGATCCCGGCAGGATACAAGACTTCACTAATGATAAGCAAGAAAAGCAACAAATCTGATCATCATATAATATTTCTACAGACACATCAGTTGATTTAACCACCACAGTGCTCTCTAAGAGAACCATGATGGTTATACCCTGCCTGCCATAAATTCGCATTAAAATATTGGGACCACTCTGTCTATAAATAATAAATACTTTAGCCCCTTTAACACAAAGTCCCCCTTGTATAGTTCCATATATATATATATATATATATATATATATATATATATATATATATATATATATATATATATATATATATATATATATATATATATATATATATATATATATATTCTAACTTGCAATCAGTTCCACTAACCTGGGGTGGTGATTCTACTTGTTCTCAGAACTTTACATGGACTGATGTTCAACCTTAATAGATTAAATACCAGGTCCACACATTTTCTTCAGAATATTAGGTCTAGCGATGGGCGAATCTGTGATGTTCACATAAAACACATTGAAATCAATGGGCATCAAAATAATTTTGACGAGCATCAATTTTGATTCGAGCGACAATTTTTGCATGCGCAACTATTTGGTCCAAATGCATTAAACTCAATGGGCTTAAGAATCATTTTTGACACACAACAATTTTTATGCGCGCGAGAATTTTGACACGCAAATTAATTAGCTTTTGGCGGACATTCTACATGAATTAGTGTCTGGCGAATTTATTCACCCATCACTAATTAGGTCTATTTAAGCAAAATGGGGGTTTCTAGACCTGCTTATTCTGCTACATCAACTTGAACCAAATGAATCTTCCTTTGTACTGGGGGAAAGCTTTCATATTACAGCTGTCCCACTGAAGTAGGAGTATATACATTGCTTTAAACTTGTGTTTAAGGGGGTTTTTTTTAGATCTTATTCCTCCCATCAACCTAAACCAAATGATTCTCCTTTGTGCTGGGGGCAGGCCTGTATATTACAGCTGTGTAGTTGAAGTTGGAGTATGTGATAGGCGTTGCTTTTAACTTGAGTTTTAGAGAGTCTGCAGCTTGTGTCAGCAGGTTTTCTAAAGAGACATTCAGCTTAACATGCTCTTTTATCCATGAAAGAGAAAAGGGAAATAAAGAGTCTTACAAAAATAATACAACGTGGGGGCTGTTTGATTCCCTCTCTACAGTCAGGTAATAGTAACACATCATACCTGTAGCATCGAGATTCAAATCTCCCCCCATTCAGGATCCCCACAGAGTTGGGAACACTTTATTTCTGAAACTCTTCTGTCTAAGAAGGTGCTTAGTTTCGAGATATAAAGAATGTTCTAGAATAAACCCTCCTTGGCTTTACCTTCTTTTCTTTTAATGGCTCATACATAGTGATGAGTGAATATTTTTGGCTGTATGTTTTCGCAGCAAATTTCTGAGTTTCACCGCCAGCAAAAAGTGATTAGCGGAACGGAGCAAAAGAATCGCCACATGGTCAGTTTTGTGTGGGCGGTGTACAAAATTTCATGGTAGAAAAAGTCACCCATAGACAATAATTATATATTTTGCTACAAAAAAGTCATTGCTACATAAATGTTGCCCACAGAATTCAAATGTATTTCAAAAATTTTTCAAATTTCCTTGTAGTTTTGATGGTTTTTTTTTGCCAAAGAGAAACAGGTCAGAATTGCACATCACTACTCGTAAATCGATCTATGTGCTATTTTAGCTCCTTTTATAACACTTTAGACTCCTAAATAAAGAATCTGTGAGGTATGTGTGGAGGTGAAAAAAAACCTGCATAGCAAAGTGTGAGAATACCTTGTGGCCCAGTGGTGATGTGGTGAGGATGTCTGCCGTGTCTGCTCCCTTGGTGCTCCAATCAGTTAATTACATGAGCTTGCACTGCTTCCAGGTTGAGGGATGCGGTGGCATGAAATTCAAATATTTAAAGGGGCTGTGCCCAAATACACACTCCCCAACATGGATCTATCTCCATAGTTCCTGGGTGCGTTTCTAGTGTTCTGATCTTGTTCCTTGACCTTGCCTGTCCCTGATCATCCCAAGTCTGCTCCCTGTCCTGTATTTTGATTAGAATTTTGGATTCTCCTCTGTACTGCTAAACGGTTGGTTTTTGAACCGATCTGTGACCCCCGACTATGTTCTTGTCTCCTGATTCCGTACTGCTCTGTCTAATTGGTATTGACCTGGCCTGTCCCTTGACAATGATCCTTGTTTCCCGTTCCTCTTGTAAATGTTTGGTCCCCTTTGCTAGCCCAGAACTCTCTCCTTGATCCTCTCGCATTAAGACCCGGGGGCACCCGAGTAGCGGAGGGCTCATCCTGAAGTGAAAGGCTGTGGTTATAGGCAGAAGAGTGAGCTGAGTCTTGGGGTTTGTTCTGGGTTTGTGACACCATACGTTATTTTCCAAATTAAGTAGCTAAAATGCAACTGCAAAGCCCAAACAGTGAGAATGTTGCTTTAATTCCCCAATTCATAATAGTCTGATCAAAGCTAATTACTGATTGGTTGCTATGGGTAAACATGCTTTTTTTAGCATCTATAACTTATGAGCCCTAAGGAATTAAAACATTTTATGCTACCAACATGCCTCTGCCTAAAAACCAGAGGTCACGGCTCACTTAAGGAACTTGAAAAATGCATCCTTTTCTGTTCTGTTACTACCACATTAATTAGCAGGTAGCATTTATCAGATGTTTAAAAGCAAATTTCTCATACATTGCATTTGGTTACTAGGCATGGGGAGGTAAATGTCCTTTAGTATTCAGAAGAAGCTGAAGTTACAGTAACTGTGGGTTATAGTGAATAGTACATATACATACCAAGGCTTGTAATGATATGTTACCTGTCTTAACATACCATATACTTATATATAATGCTTTTTTCTATCCAAATGCCTACTGACTGCATGTGTATGTAAGAAGTTGGCTGACTGTCACAAACAATACTATGCTGATATGTGCGAAAGTAAATAGAGCAATATTTTCCTTTTTTTACATTCGACACATGTTGGAACGTACCACTTTACCACTGTCTATTACTGCTAATGGCATTCACTGTTGTTAGTAAGGCCAGCAATAAAATGGCCATACAGCATAAGCAGACGACAGTCTGTGAAACTTCAAACAGTGCCCATAAAACTGTCAGGAGAAAAGTGCCTCACCATAAATAAAAATGAATGCCTTCCTATTACAGTGTTACATAAAACATTTTTTTTTGAAGAATTCTATTAAAAGTAAAGGGAGGATTTTATAGTCAAGTATGGAACGTGCCGCTTAACTGGCTGACGTTATATAAATACATGATGACAATGATGATGATGAAGAGCTTCATAATATGCAAAGATATAAATGTCATTGGGGTAACCTTACACAGGGCATGGTGAGAAAAGTTGGTGTAACCCTCTCTTCTTAATTAACCATAATTAGAAATAAGTGGAAGGAGGCACAAGGGGGTTTAGATAGTATAGGTCAGGATCAGCTGGTGATGGAGAGACAGAAGAGCAGCAGAGGGGAGAAAGAAGACCTGGGTGGTCATGGAGTGGACCAAGTAGGGATGGTCTTGAGTGTCAATACTATTTGATTTGACTTTGTCATGAACACAAGAGGAGGGTTGTGGGTGCCCTCCAAGACTAAGTATAAATACAATGGAAGTGCTACTGATTTGGCCAATTAATCAATGTACATTCCCTGGTCCCCTGTCTCATAAGTAATTCAGTATCTATGCAATTCATGTGTTTACAAAAACAAGAGTTTTTAGTTACAAAGTTATGATCATAAAGTTGATAAGCCACCATTCCACGTCAAGGTAAACCCCATACGGTGGTCCCTAACTTGTTTACCTCCAGTCATGGTATAAAAAGGCTTGTGCCTCTGCATAGTAGCATTACTTGCAATAAGTTTCTCCTGAAACTTGGTTTCAGTCTGAGGGCTAAGTCCTCCCCCGTTAGGGCTAGAACTAGGGGTAGGCAGAAGAGACACCTGCCTAGGGCGCAATGATGTGGGGGCTCTGGGCAGGTACCTATTCAAAAGTCTTCTGCCTACCCCTAGTCTGGGTGGCTTGCTCTCCTGCTGCTCTCTCCCCTCCCCTCTGTCACTCTCCCCTACCTCCCTCCCCTGCCCCTTACATTCTCCTTTGTTACTCTCACCACCCTTCTATTTTTATGGCACATGGTCACTCACGCTCATGCACAGGGCTGGATTTCCTTTCTGGCCACCCCTTGGCCCCTAATCAGCGTGGCCCGGGGCACCCACACTGCCCCCTTCCCGTTAGCGCGCAAGTGCCAGAACACTGGGGAGTGTCCCCAGTGCTCCTCAGACAGCGGCTGGGTGGCATGCCACCCCTCATTTTTTGCCGCCCTAGGCCCAGGCCATTGTGGCCTTGCTGGGCCTGCTCATGCACGTGCACACAGGGGGCGAAGGTAGCCTACTGGGGTGCCTAGGGTGCCCTGAAGGCTTGGTCCGGCCCTTTCCCCTGTCATTAGCTTTTGTGGCTTTTAAGAAAGAGAGACTGCCCAAAATAACACCCATTTCTTATAGGCATAGGACCCACAACCCTCCTCTTTTGTATTTTGTCATTAACAGACTGGCTACAAGCTTTCTATAGCTGATTTAATCTGCTAACAATAAGCAGGGCAGGAACTAGAAGTTGGCAGAAAGGAGCATGCCTAGGGCACAATGATGAGGTGGGGTGCTAGGCTCTTCCCTCTAGATGAACCAGAGCCGTGAGCAGGGGCAGAATTAGCTTTTGACAAGCAGTGGGTGGCAGGGAAGGGGTATCTTAGTTGTGGATGAGAGAGACAGGGTGTGTGATGAGCATGTGGGGGGCTTCCAGGGACTGGGGTTTGCACAGAGAGGTGTTTCCTTATAGCCTGAAACTAACAATAAGCTTTGCAGGTTGGTACGATGGAGCAGGAGGGCTGCCTATTTAGGAACATCTGAAAATAATTTTATACATTTCTGCAGCACAAAAAACATTATCATCATCATCACATGTTCAAAACTAGTGATGGGTGAAATTCTTCCGTTTCGCTTCGACGAAAAATGTGCAAATTTCCCACGAAACGGCGAAAAATTTGTGAAAGTCGAAAATGGAAGCCCGCATCAAGTTTGGACGCACATCTGAAAAGTTGCTCGTGTCAATTTTGATGCTGGCGTTAAAGTCAATGGGCATCCGCATAGTGTTGACATGCGGCGACTTTTCCACTGCGCATCCAAAATGTTTCGATGTTAGTGAATTTTCACCAGCAAATTCTTATGGGGGTTTCGCGGATGTATTCGCCGGAGGGGAAACGTGGAAATTCGTCACAAATTCGTGCCAGCCGAATTTATTCTCCTATCACTATTCAAAACACAATTCATAAGGAACAGCCCCTAACTTTGCCCATTGGCTGTACAGAGACTTACCAGTATATTATAGCAGCCTAAGTACTAGTAACAATTCAGCAGGATTAGCCCATACACCCCCATAGCCTGTACACATAGCAGCACAATCCTGCAGGGAATATATATTTATATATAAAGAAAATATACTTCTACATCAGGTCATTTTTTCCTTTAAGTCAGCCCTTTTTTTATTTTTACCTAAAAGTTCACAGAAAGAGGAAAAGCCAATGCAAATTCACATAAACATTTAGGTACTTTAAGGAACTTTTAGTTTTACGGGAAATCTTATTTGATTAAATTGCCTCCCGTTGTTAAGTATAAAATGTAAATGACTCTTTTTTTTCCAATACACTTCCTAGTAGCCTTCACCTAAATTACCAGGGCACAATCAATATTGATTTAACGTGTGAGAGCGAGAGCAGGTGAAGTTTCCCTAAATGCCACTTGATAACGGCTGCGCGGGGCCCTTTCTCTTGAACAACTTGATTTTCTCTGCTTTTCTTGTGCTCTGTAATGGCCAGAGATTATGTACCAGAGACTTACAATATCTCATTGCCATGGGGTTTTAGCTTAAATATCTGAAATCAAAAACATACTATTTCTTTTACTTTACATTTGTGTTTAATAACATTATGACTTTCAGTATTTCAGATTTCCTTTTCTTTTTCTGCTCATGAGAGATGAACAAACTTTTTTAAACCTTGTACAGATTCACAATTTAATTTGCCATTTAACCGGCAAATCTTGCCCAGTTTTATAAATATAAACACTTGCAGGGCAAATATGTTTACTGTGTAAATCTCTCTGTGAGTATCACTCATGTATTATAAGGGATAATGTACCCCCTACTGTAAATGATAAGGATATTAGAAGTCACTGAGGGGTTGTTCTGTGACCATATAAAGGCACAAGGCTACAGGCTGAGTTATACAGGGAACTCTGAGTATCACTCATGTATTATAAGGGATAATGTACCCCCTACTGTAAATGATAAGGATATTAGAAGTCACTGAGGGGTTGTTCTGTGACCATATAAAGGCACAAGGCTGCAGGCTGAGTTATACAGGGAACTCTGAGTATCACTCATGTATTATAAGGGATAATGTACCCCCTACTGTAAATGATAAGGATATTAGAAGTCACTGAGGGGTTGTTCTGTGACCATATAAAGGCACAAGGCTGCAGGCTGAGTTATACAGGGAACTCTGAGTATCACTCATGTATTATAAGGGATAATGTACCCCCTACTGTAAATGATAAGGATATTAGAAGTCACTGAGAGGTTGTTTTGTGACCATATAAAGGCACAAGGTTGCAGGCTGAGTTATCACTAAAGCAATATAATGGATACTACTGCAAATAAAATACAAAGTCGCTAAAACTCAAATCCTCAACTCTTTGCAGTAACCAAACTAAGCACTAGTTATTAAATGCAATAAAAGGCACCAAGTTTGCCAAGGACCAGTAATCCATAGCAACCAATAAGTTTTTTTTTTTGCTTTTAAACAGGTGACCAGTAGATGCTGCCTGCTGATTGGCTACTACAGCTGGAGAAATGTAAAGTCTTTTACTTATATAACCCCAAGAGAGTTACTGGCCTTTCTGGTATGCAGTTTCAGCATTTACATATATATATATATAAAGTCCAAAAAGCGTAGATGTTTATATGATTCAGTAAAGGACTTCTAACAACCTCTATGCCATGAGTGCTTCCTTTTATTTTTGGACTTTATATTGAATTGGGTTAGCACCCGGCGAAATGATCGAATAGCGGAGGTGAGTCCCGGCAACCAATGGCTTTATAAATATATATCTCTGTAAGTGTGAGGCAGGCAATACCTAGTCCTATACAGTCAAGCTAGGATGCACCAGTGGGCACAAGGGTCTTGTTCTTACTGCCTGCCTATGAAGTGATCAGTACAGAGTGGTCTGACAGCGATTTGCTCGGCACTTGTTACCAGACTTCCAGGCCTAGGTTCAGAACACAGGCTATGTGCATGGGAACTCATTTTTAGTGATGGGCGAGTGATTGACGCAAAAATTGTGAAAATCGGAAAGTGCGTGAAAAAATCGTGAAAGTCGCTCGCGTCAATTTTGATGCTGTCGTTAAAGTCAATGGGCATCCAAATAGTGTTGACGTGCGGCAATTTTGACCCAAGCAACTTTTCAGACACACGTACTAAATTTTTTGACACCAGCAATTTTTCTCGGGAGAGTCGGGAATTTATTTGCAGGTGGCGAAACGCAGAAATTCCTTGTGGATTCATGTCAGGCGCATTTATTCGCCCTACTCATTTTTTCACTCTTTAGCTCTTGCTTTTGCTTCCAGGGTAACAATAACTAAGCCCTAGTCGGTAATTAATTGCAATTTCAACATTAACTTTAGCTGAAAGAGACCGAACTTGAGCCATTCTCTCCCTCCAATTGCTTTTTGTCAGATTTAGGTTTTCTCAACTTGTCATATTTAAATATAACTGTCCTCGTTATATTATTTTTTTTTTTCTTTCCAATTAATCTTTGCAAGTTAATCAAATGTACTTCTAGCAACCGATAGAAAAACACGACACCGGTTAATCCCATTCATATCCCACTAGTGCTAAGCAAGCCGCTCTACAGCTGACTTTGTATCCTGCGAGGGGAATGATCAGTAACATCAGACTGAATTGCATTGAGTGACATTTCACATAATGGCCCATCACTCCGATTTTACTATCCATAACTCTAAGTCGTCACTGACAAGGCCGATGAATGAATGAATGAAAATATATCTAACTGTATTTGAATAGCAAGAACATAACTCTGATGTGACAAGGGAGCTCTGCTGATGTTGCAGAAAGGCTTAATGCAAGGCAGCACTTTGTTATGGATTGGGTGGTTTGGTGCCATTGACCTGAAACAAGCGCTGACCAAACGAGATAACTCAACATCTCATATTTTATTTCCCACTCTGACTTGTCAAGTCAATGTCTTCAAAAGGAGAGTCATCTGAACAAAGCTTCTGCTATTGGTATTCCGTATCTAAGAGCTAGATAAAAAGAAAGGTGAATAATTTTGCATAAACCGGTGTCTGATTTTATTCCCTGACTTGTGAAGTCTGACGCACCAGCTGGAACATTTCCATTCTCTGAAAAATCACAACACAATTCGGCCTCGTTGCTTCTTAACAAGGTGATTGAACAGCCATTCAAAAACATCAACTTGGTGAAAAAAGATTGTAAAAGATGGGAAGGAGATTGTTGGTGTCATTGGTGCAATAAGGAGGAGGGAGATTCACTAATGGACAATAGAAAGTTGTTCAACATCATTAAAAGTAAGTTGTTATTGTAAGATTGTTTTGTAAATAATGATTGTGACCTCAACCAAATTTTTTTGTTGCAAATAACCAATGGCTGCACCAGGTGAAATTACTAAAGCAATGGTACCCAACATTTTTTTTACTTGCGAGACATGTTCAGGTGTAAAAAGATTTGGGGAGCAAAACAATCACAATAAGGGCTGTGAGTGGCTATTTGATAGCCCCTATGTGGACTGGCAGACTACAGGAGGCTCTATTTGGCAGTACAACTAGTGATGGGCGAATTTGCACCATTTTACTTTGCTGAAAAATTTGCGAATTTCCCATGAAATTCGTGAAACGGCGAAAAATTCGTCCGTTTTTTGATGCCGGCTGCCATTTTTTTCGATGCCCGCGAAAACATTTTTTTGACACCGGTGAATTTTCGCTGGCGTTTCACGAATCTATTCGCTGCCGGCGAGTCACGCAAATTCGCCACGAATTCGCACCTGCCGAATAAATTTGCCCGTCACTAAGTACAAGTGTTTTTTATGCAACAAAAACTTACCTCTAAGCCTGGAATTCAAAAATAATCACCTGCTTTGAGGCCACTGGGAGCAACATCCAAGGGGTTGGGGAGCAATATGTTACTCATGAGCTACTGGTTGTGTACTGTATCACTGTATTAAAGGATTATTTAAATTGATTATACAGGCATGGGATCCATTATGTGGAAACCCATTATCCAGAAATCTCCAAACTACGGAGTGGCTGTCTCCCATAAACTCCATTATAATCAAATAATCCAAATTTTAAAAAATTATTTCCTTTTTCTGTGTAATAATAAAACAGTATCTTGTACTTGATCAAAACTAAGATGTACTTAATCATTATTGGAAGCAAAACCAGCCTATTTATTTTTGTTTACATGATTTTTTAGTTGACGTAAGGTATGAAGATCCAAATTACAGAAATATCCATTGTCTGGAAAGCTCCAGGTCCCAAGCATTCTGAATAACAGGTCCCATACCTGTAGTAATAATAATAATAATACATCAATAATCGTTCTAAACTGAAAATTATAATTATGTATAAAATATTATATATTTTCACCTTTTTATTTTATTATACTACTTATAGATACCAAAATGATAGTTATTACAGAACAATAATAATATTTTTAAATGAATTACTAAATTACTATTCGTTTCTCTACTTTTTATACAGAATTAAATGTTAAAGGAGTAGCTGACGGAGGTAGAAAGTTCGGTAGTGTAATATTAATAAAGCATTTTATTGCTCAGAAGTCTGGCCAATCACCTTTTACAGTGGGAGGGAGACTGGGCTTTAGCCAAAACCACGGTATATGGGAAGATAATCCCATTAGTAAAATGCTGGGAAGAGAGTAAGGTGAACTTTAAATATTCATTCTCCCAACTTTGAAACAGTTTGTTGTACTTCAGGTTTAAATCAGGGGCCTAATAAAGACCGTAATGTCTATTTGCAATATGTGTTGTGGTGGTGGCACAGCCAAGTTCTGGAGGCATGGCTTTTTTTAAGAATTTAAAACAAAAACTCTACAACTGGTGAGAAATAAGCTATTAAAGGCTCAACAGGAGACCTGGAGACTGAGGGGCTGATTTATTTACAATTAAAGTGAATCATACAATAGCAAACACAGTTAGACATATACAGTATGTATTATCCGTTTTTGGTACAATTGGTCCTAGCACTGTGAATAATTGTCTGAATCCTCATTGGGGAGTAAGGGTTTGGATGGGTGATAGAGCCCTACAATCGAACAGAATGTTGTTCAACTGCTCAAAGCAGGGTTTGAATGCTGACTTCAAGAACCAAAAAAAGGTAGAATCAGACTCAAATTTTTTGAGATTTAATATACCCTGAATATAGAAAAAGTCAGAATGCAAAAATCCAGCATCTCAGACCTGCCGAGGTTGTATATAAGTCAATGGAGAGGTCCCTATCCTATTTGGGAGTGAATTAGCCTGAGAATCCAACTATTTCAGGTTTTTCGGGTAGTGATGGGCGAATTTGCGGCGAGAAATTTGCAAAACGGGGAAAAATTTGTGAAATTTTTGACGCCGGCGTCCGTTTTTTCAGAAAAAATTTTTTGACACCGGCGAATTTTTGCCGCAAATTTTCGCGGGCGTTTTGCGAATTTATTCACTGGCGGCGAATCGCGCAAATTCACCGCGAATTCGCGCCTCACTATTTTCGGGCAAAAATCAAAAAAATTCTAACTTTTCAGGTAAAAGCCAGAAAAAAACATACATTTCATGTTTTTGCTCAATTTTATCTAGTTTTCCCTCAATCCAATTAAATTGTGGGTTTTTTTTTTATAATAAATAAGGTCAAATCATTGGCTTAACTTCTTTATTTTAAAAAACCTGATCAATCTGGATTTTTATAAATAACCCCCCCAAGTATTAAGTGATGTCACTGATTTCCATTTGAATTCCATGTTTTTGTCAAGTCATTCATTTCTGTAAATAATAACCTCCCTTTTTCTTAATTATATTTTTCAGTAGTTATTTTTTTTCCACTGTAAAATAACATTTCATAAGTGCCTTGGGCTCAGACAGACCTTTTGATGAAAAGTAATCTAAAGATGAACAATCACTGCTTTGTTTAACCTTAGTTAACTGTTTCATGTACAGACATCTCTCTCCCACTGATCTCTAATGAGATGCTGCACATACCAGACCAGTTCTACAGTACAGTAATGTCCATACGTGACCTGAACCTGCAATAAGCGGCATCTATATCATATAGCATACCAGATTCCTGTGCAACAATTTGCACTATTTATTAAATTCTAAGTAATTGAATGCAACTTGAAAGGGTTGGCACAATGTTGGGATATGGCTTGCACTGAATAGAACTGAAGTTAAATGCAATCAGTACAGCCCTGCAATATTTATTAATTATATGTCCTTGAATTTTCAAGATGATTTGGTAACTTTAGCACATTGGCACACAAATAGACTATATGCAACTTGGTCACCATTTACCCACACTAATTTAAAGCATTAGTAAAAAGCTGCATTGTGGGTAAAAAAAGAAAAAAAATTGCAAAATTTGTTATAATGGACTAAATGCTAAGGGGGTTAATTATCAAAGTCCGAATTTATCTCAGTATTTCTAATATCCAACTCTGAGTAACTCCGAATTCCCGAATGGACCTTATTTATGAAGAAAAAAGCCTGAAAAAATAGGGAAAAATAGGGTCGGGCAAAACTTCAGAGCTTTCTGAAGTTTTTTGCTCCATCTCCCCAAAATCATTGGATATTGGTACGGACATCAGCACAGACACTGGGACCTTTCACATTGACTTATACAGGACCTCGAGAGCTTTTAGATGCCAGGGTTGGTTTGAAAAATAGAGGATAGACTTCTCTTAATCCAAGGGTTCCATATGCAAAGTAACATAAATGACTTAATAATGTAGTACTAACAGAAAGGGAGGTGCTGAGGGCATTGGGGTGAGGGCTCCATGTACCACAACTTTGAAGCTGCCATGTGCTACAGCTGTACTTTTCCTTGTTACAAATTAGCATCAGGACTGAGCCGCTGCTGTGCCAAACTTTGTCTGGCATACAAGCATTAGGATAATAGAATCAGCGGGACACCTTTGCTGCCCTCATCTGTACCCCTGTTAATTTTCTTGATTACAAAATTAATCACAAAACATTTCAAAGGAAAATCTAATCCTCCCAAATCCGTGCACCACCGCAGTCAGTTTACAAAGGACTTTGTCTTTTACTGATATCCAGATAAATCAAACTGGTGCAACCGATTCTATTAACTCTGCAACTTCTGAAAGCATGGGCTTATGGCTAATATAATAAGGTGAATTTCCAGTACTTGAAGGACGGTATCCTATACATGGATGATGGACTCTTAAGGAACAAGGTCAGCTTGGTCAGAGTCAGATACTTGCGATAGTTGTCTATGGGCAGATAAATCAGTCTGGCACAACCAACTCTTTTGACTCCATTACTTCTAAAGGCACAGCTTATGGCTAATGTTATGTGAAATGAATCTCCAGTAGTAAACAATCCATGAAGAAAGTCATTCTATATGTGAATGATGGACTCTAAAGGAGCAAAGCCATCTATGTCAGTGTCAGATACTTGAGATACTTGCCTGTGGGCCTTCAAGATGACACTGATGTGTTGCCTCAAAACCCAACAAGCAGAGGAGGCTGGGATGACTATGTGGAAACTTGAAACCTTGTCACACCATGTGATTAGGGAAACAGACAACAACCAATAATTTGTACAATCAATGATGCCCCCAAGCCTTGGTTCCTGGTGCACCCAAATCAGTGTGCAGCATATACGTCATGCTGATACATTACTTAAAAGCAATTCTTATCTTAAGAATTAAGAGTGATACCTTTGGTCCAGGCCATCCAACTCTTGTCTACAGAAGACATGTTTTGTGAGGACAATAAACTATTCCCTGCTGCTGGAAAACAATGAATCTTGATATGTTACTCTTTTGGTCTACTGTTAATATATTGCCATAGAGTTACAGTCTTTTGTCTGTAACTTATAAATTCTGTTCTGTGGCCTCCAGCCTGTGCAGGGCTCAGGTTAGTTACCTTTATTTGGACCCCCTCTGTCATCTGAACACAAGTTACCCTAAGTAAAACATTCTATACAATGTTCACCACAAAGGTATGGTGGATCAAAGCCATTTTAGACATATTTCCTTGTCAAGTGAATTTCTGTGATCCTTTGCAGAAAATGTATTGTGAGGTCAATTTGCATATCCATTCTACATCTTCTAATATTAAGTCAAGAATAATAATCACACAGGCAGCTATATAATCTCTTCTGTTTTTGAACACTTCAAGGCTACATTAATGTTGCTTGCTTCTTCTAATTGGGTATTCAGCAATAGAAATCCCTGAATATTCTTTATTTTCTACACAAACCAAGGCTTTTCATATCACACTTAAAAAAATACATACAGTATGCTTGTGGCTACATGGAAGATGAGAGGCTTGTTAAACAAGGTGAATATCAGACAGCGTTGGTCTAGGATGTTCAAGCCACCAGAGCCTTCCCAGAGTTTGATGCCATGAAAGAGTGGGATCAATTCAGTGTGCAACTTCTAATGCAGATACAATGCTCTCAGGATAACAAAGAATATTTTGAACTTGATTTTTCTACTAATTACATCTGTCTGGTTGCGCCTTGTGGTTGGAACACACGCTTAAGGCTTCATTTATAAGATGAAATCTGCAGGAATGCATTCGGTAATGAGCCCAGAGCATTGTGCTGACAGACGCAATTTATTCTATACTTTCTTCTTTCCTTAGCAGTAAACAGATTCTATATATAAGATCCAAAGGAAAGGTACAGCTCAAGCTTGGGAGGGCGTTAAAGAGGCAAGGAAGAGAATAAAGAAGAAACAAAGGAGGGAAGGAAGGTCAACAGTTTCAAAGACCCATGAACAATAGTAATGCTTTTCTTTAAGGTATTACAAGGACAATCTCAGGTAAGTAGGGATAATCAATAATAGTTCTCCCACAAGAGACAACCCTTGTACAACAACCCTTTTCTTGTCATCTTGGGAAAGGTAAAGCAGGTATAAAAATCACGTAGGCTGAAGATGGTCATGGTCACTGATGTTCTCCCTAATGTATTGCATAAGCAGTGATTATAATCCAATGTTTTGGGCAGAGGCCAGTGTTCAGATAATCAAGAACTTGCATAGAACGATGTGAAGGACCCATCAGGGAAAGATCATCATACTATTTTTTGTATTTGCCCAGCTTTATCACCTCTACAACATATTTCATTCCAGATATTTTCAATTTTGTACTATTGTAAGCCTAACTTTCTTCCACCACCTATTTTTGTTGATGATTGAACCTTGGAATGGGCTCTCCATGGGTGATATGCCATGTTCATTAGGGATTTAGTCCAATCTATTCTCACAGCTAATCCTAAAAAGGCATACAGTGTAGAGTAAAATGATCAATACAGCTAACCATTGATTTCTATGTCATATGTAAGTTTAGCAACATTGGAGTTGCACCAGTATTGCACTTTATTCACCTCTCCCCCACTCCCCGAATGAGCCAACCGTCTGTAGCAGTTAAAATTTGAAATTGACTCCATTGTTTTCTTTAAATCAATTATTTTAGTCCTTCCTTGTACAGTAATACCCATTCTGCTTGCTAAATAAACGACTTTCAAATAATTTAACAAGAAAAAGAATTAAGTCATGTTTCAACAAAAAACACATTTTTATGCGGGGAGCATAAGGTTAAATTTCAGGTCACTTTACCTTTTAAAAGACAGTTTTTCAGAAATCCTACAAACAAAACACAGGCCTTGTTCTTCAAAACCTGTCTTATTTTGTACAGCAGAGATAGGGAATAGGCTGTAATGGAAAGCAATGCAATCCCCTCTGAATTAGTCCGCCTGACTAATGATTTTATTATGCATGGTAAATTACATATGCAGCTTTACTGCCTGTTTAAGGGAAATAAATGGAAAATAAATGCTGCTTATAAATAGGTATATATTCCCCTTAATCTGAAAATGTTAGATTAGTCTACAATGTTATTTTATCCCATCCCTGTGTAAAGAAGATGAGAGGGGAGGTGAGGGCAGATATAATATGTTGCTCTGTGTACAGAGTCACTCTGGGTAGAGATTAATGAAATATTAATAGTTAATAGCAGGCCATCATGTGGCCCCTACAAAAACCGCAGAGGGGACACATAATAAAACTACAAAAATGACACTATTTTTTTGTTTAACTAGTTGATAACCAATAATGGTCTAACATGTCACAATTGGAAATTCTGGGGGCAGTGATGAGTGAAATTTTCCTCCAAGTTTCGCCATTTTGCTAATTTTTGGCGAAGCAAAACAGGTCAGGTTCGCCCCTCACTACTGGGAGGTATACTGTAATTATGACAATTGCTGCATCTACCGATCTTGTTGGAGCAAACTAGAAGAAGTAGCCCAAAATCATCTGTCTGCTATAGGCAAGTAATAAGTACAGGGCCCTTTAGTACCCTGTATCATGTGCTTGCAAACGTACATGTCACCCATTTCTACCCTGCCACCTCCTCATGAATACAGAGTTGCTAAACACGGCAGTGCTGTATACATTAAAAATGCACAGTTACAGTATTTGTGCTATATTCTGGATCACAGACCTGTTTTGCCAATATATATTGAAATTGTTCATTAATAAGGGAATTATTGGGCCCCTTTAGCTTGATGGTCCCCCTGAGTCTGATTCCTCTGTAGGTAGTTTCGGATCAACTCTTAGTCAACTCCTTTGGTTTGTCTCTTATTACCAGTATCTCTATTCAGGCAAGGATTTGTAAATGTGATAACAGACCTTCTATGTGGGATATGACCTTCAGTAAACACATAATGCAGAGAGTTGCAGTTTAACCACATTCTCTTTATTGTCAAGGCCTTCAGCAGAACATCAGCACATTCACAGGGATCAAACTCCCAGCCTTGTTGCAGAACATTGCCCATAGCAGTACACTGCCAAGGGGGTACATGCTCACAGGCACCTCTCTTGGGTCCTGGATGGCTCTATCCAGCTCTAGCCCTTCCACTTAAACCCTGACTGGTGGACTTCCCACTGGGAACTCTATGCCCAATCACTCCATAGCTGCCCATGCTAATTACCTCTCTCTTACACTCCCTAGAGTGTATTGTTACACCACTAGGCCTTAGTCTACCTAGACTCAGTACCTCTTCCAGGAGATGACTCCTCTGCTCATCTTGCTTCCGATGACACATCTCTGATCTCACTTCCTGAAACCTTCCCTTTTAGAACTTGCTCTATTCTCCACGCACTGGAGGCTTTCCCTTACTAGCTCCCCCTAGTGTCCCACCCCTACATCACCCGGCCTGCCCCTTACTTTACCAAGATGCAAGAATGCAAGATATAAGGCAAAGCAAATAAAACCAATGAAATGCATTCATTGTGAAAACACTAACTTTAAATGTGGCAGAGATGAACATAGTAAAGATTAAGCACGTGTCTGAATTTCAGGAGTATTGTACAATGGAAGCCATTGTTGGATCACAGTATTTCCCTCTAATCCCTGGAGGGTATTTATCCGTGTTTTCCCGTAGAAGTGAATAAAACATGCAGAATTATTTGCTTTTCCTTTACAAACCCTTAGGACTCATTTATGAAATGATTTAGTGAGGACAAGACAATAATTTTATGACTCGCGCACCTGTTATCTAACTACTAAATAATTAATTTGATAAATCACATTTTCATTTATTGGGACGTCACCTCAATTCAACCGTGAAATCTTAAAAGAGAATTGGGAAATAGGAATGCTCCCCTTAGGTGAGATAAATTATTTTGATATCACTCTAAGCAAATGCCTGAAAGGAAATACCCCATATATACGGTATATATTCTCAGGATATCAGATAACATTTTAACAGCATTAAGGACAACTAAACCCCAATGGAGCTCCATGTGAGAGGCTTGAGGGGCAATATTTTCCCTCGTATTCTGTCTATTTGGCAAATACAAATCAGCTCTATCACATCAGACTTCATTCATTCCTTCATACAGTGATTATATTTATATATTTGACTGATGCCATTATATTTTCCCAAGGAGGCAACCCAAGCCCCGCTGGCATGCCCCAGACAAGCCCTTGTGAAATGGCAATAGAAGTCTGATAATCGCTTCCTCCGCAGAATCTTTTGAATCCCATAAGCTTACAGAGTTTAGAGCCAGAGCGAGCTATGAAGAATAAATAGTAGTTGGATAAATAAATAATTGATCAGCATTTATTGAACTACCATTAATAATGAATGTGCATCGTGCAATGCAATGATAGTCCCACATCTTCTCCAAGCAGTCACCTCTAATTAGCTCCTATAGCTCAGCTCAGAGTAGGTCTATTCATTTCCTTTGCTAGACTGGCGCTCTCCGGCCATCGCATTGTGATTAGTCCCGACAAATTTATCCCAAACAACAGCTGTATCAGACAGTCCATAAGCTTAAAGCTCAGGAATAGTAATGGGCGAATTTGCGCTGTTTGGCTTTGCCGAAAAATTAGCGAATTTCGCACGATTTTAACGCTGGCGCCCGTTTTTGACGCCGGCGCCCATTATTTTGACACCGGCGGGCGTTTTTGACGCTGGTGAAATTTTTTTTTTTTTTTTTGACGCCGGTGAATTTTGCCCGCGAATTTATTCGCTGGCGGCGAATCGCGCAAATTCGCCGCAAATTCCCGCCTGGCGAATAAATTCGCCCATCACTACTCAGGAAAATCCAGCTCCGAATGACACAAATAGCACCTCGATATAGCAGTTAGTTCCATTCTGGGAGGAGGGCGTAGATAACTACTTCTTTTTATTAAAAATAATAAATGATCTGTTCACATACTGATCTTGCACAACTATCAGAAATACATATTAAGTGGCTGTGAATGGAGGATAGAGTTGAACAGAAAATATTTTAAATATTTTACCTTATGGAACTAATGAAAATCAACAGAAAAAAAACAATGAGTTCTAGATTGCAGCACTGCATTAATTGGTTCAATTAATCGCTATGGATGTGTACATACAGGCAGATACATGTTCAAATCAAGGGAGATCAAGGGTTAATTTTTCCTGCTTTCAGTGCATACACCCTAGTGACTTATATAATACACTGGAACAATGGCTACATACAACACAATGCAAAAGTAATAAATAGCAACTGCAGCATCAAACATTCATAGAGAGAGAGAAAGAAATTACTAAAAGTGCTAAAAGGAACAGGGTTGAGCAAGAGTTCAATTCTGTCTTAAGAGGGAAGTCAAATTAATTGCTTAGTGCTTTTTTGCCAGAACTTTGATCCTATTCTCCTAGATTGTGTTTCCTGTAACTCCCTATCTTTTACATCTGAATGATGGGAAGTAAGAGGATGGGTAGCAGAAAGGTATGGGGTGGTTATGCATGGGTAGGGGATAAGTAGAGGATGAATAGGCGAGGGGGGTTGACTATTTGCCTTCCTCCCCAGGATCTATTCTTTGAAGTAGCTGCAAGTGCTCCAAAACAAACCACAGAGACTTGCCACAATTCAGCAAGGCAGGAAGGCAGTGTCCAAAGGGCAAAAAAGGGGCACATTTTATCTCTCTATCTCTCTCTCTCTCTCTCTCTCTATAAGATATGATGGGGGGGAGCACGACTGTGTTTTTCTCCATACAAGGAGCACTGTCCTGGGAAATGGGAACTTTGGATTCACTGAGGGTGCCTAAAATTTTCCCACCCAATGACTGGAAATGTAGGAAGCATGGAAAGAACAGAAAGGAAGAGTGGGGAGGGATTGGTGTCCCAAACCCAGAACGAATTCCAAGGTCCTGGTCACAGCTCAGCCAGCTGCCTTTAACAACTACCTTTCACTTCGGGAGAAGCCCTCAGCTACTCGGGTGCCACCAGGTCTTTATATGAGAGTACCAGGGAGAGAGTTCTGGGCAGGTAAGGGAACTGCATGATATACAGAAATGGAGAGTAAGGAGCGCAGTCGAATTCTCAGGCTGGGTCAATACCTAACGGGCAGAGCAGTACAGATTCAGGAAACAAGAGCTTAGTTGGGGTCACAGGCCAGGTCAATACCAAACAAGCTGAGCAGAACAGTAGCACAAGATAAGAGCGTAGTCAGTAAACAGGCCGGGTCATTAACAATATGCAGTGTAAATAGATAATCCAGAAGAATGGTTTAATACAGGCAGAGGTCAGGACAGGCAGCTAGACAGGACAGGATCAGGCAGGGTCAAAACAACTATAAACCCACAGAAATTGCACCCAGGAACTACAAATAGACCTTTACATTGGGCAGCGTAAAGCCTGCGCCTTTAAATATTTGAATCTAGCGCCAAACCACAATGACGCAATTCGCGCAGCTACTTCAAGCCCGGAAACAAGCTGTGCAGCTATTCTTTTACTATGCGCATCAGTGCTGAAATTAGAAGATGTGGTGGGCGTCCCCACTGTGGGTTGACGGACATCTCCATGGCACCCACCCGCTATACCACCAGGGTGAGTTCTTACAGAATGTATATAAGGAAAGGAAGAAAAGGGAAGGGAGAGAGAGAAAGAAGAGAAGGAAGAAAAAGCATGGAGGGGAAGGAAAGGAAGGAAGGAAGGAAGGACACTAATGTCAACCAATCAGCAATTAGCTTTGAACTATCTACTACAGGTAAGGAAATGAAAGCAAATGTCTGAGTAGATAATATTAGCAAATCAGCACTTGTGTAAGTGAGATCTAAAGTGTAGCTTCTGTTTTTCAGAGGATATTCACCTCGTGATTAATACAAAACTTCCAGATTTAGTTGAGGATTTTCCAGCATTACATGTACATAAGCAGACACAGAGCACCACTACCCTAGAGACAAACACACCATTAAGGACATTTTTTATATTTTCTCAACAATTGCATTTTGCTAATCAGAATTTTTCTGGTAGACTTCACATTTTGATTTATGCTTCAATGTTTGCTCCTTAAATAAGAAAACCAGAGTGGAAAAATGAATTGCTCATTTGCATATTTATAATGTGGGTGCAGCTTTGATTCCTGAGTGTTCTCTCCCTAACCGTAACAATCTGTATGTCACATATAATCAGAGATTGAAAGCTTTACTCTTTCTCCAACCACCCGGCCTCCTTAATAATTGAACACAAGTCAGTAAAAATGACACAACTGCTGTTGCACTGCATTGTATTGCATTGCTGAAAGTCAGGTCACTTCCCCGCAATTATTCTCTGTAAGTCCGAAGCGTCTTCTTCTTAAGAGACTAAAATGTTAAGTATCTGAAAATAAATGAGCAAAATACTAATGCAAATCCCACTGCTGTCTACAGGATTACCATAGAAACCTCAGATAAGGCAGGCTAAGAATAAAAATGATGTAGAATAGCAGTATGGTTAAGATTAAAAGAATTCAATAAATAAAAAAGCTGCAATTTTCAATTGCTTTGGTTAGATTTTATTGGACTGAGAAGAAGTTAAGTATTCTTTTCAGAATCCAAAAGATTCCAGCATCCCTCCAATGTCCAAGTGCAGGATGTCAAGCAGGGGTGAATGCCCCAAGCCCTGTGTAAATAGGAGTGTGGAAACCCAATAACCAATTTCAACTGCAGGTAGTGTGGCTGTGGGATAGCGTTATAATGGGGAGAGATGGTGCCTATATCAGCAGTGGGATAATAGTCTCTGGGAAGGGAGTGTGACTGTGGGATAGCAGGTATAGTAGGGAGAGATGGTGCCTATAGTAACAGTGGATAATAGTCTCTGGGAAGGGAATGTGACTGTGGGATAGCAGGTATAGTAGGGAGAGATGGTGCCTATAGTAACAGTGGATAATAGTCTCTGGGAAGGGAGTGTGACTGTGGGATAGCAGGTATAGTAGGGAGAGATGGTGCCTATAGTAACAGTGGGATAATAGTCTCTGGGAAGGGAGTGTGACTGTGGGATAGCAGGTATAGTAGGAAGAGATGGTGCCTATAGTAACAGTGGGATAATAGTCTCTGGGAAGGGAGTGTGACTGTGGGATAGCAGGTATAGTAGGGAGAGATGGTGTTTATAGTAACAGTGGATAATAGTCTCTGGGAAGGGAGTGTGACTGTGGGATAGCAGGTATAGTAGGAAGAGATGGTGCCTATAGTAACAGTGGGATAATAGTCTCTGGGAAGGGAGTGTGACTGTGGGATAGCAGGTATAGTAGGGAGAGATGGTGTTTATAGTAACAGTGGATAATAGTCTCTGGGAAGGGAGTGTGACTGTGGGATAGCAGGTATAGTAGGGAGAGATGGTGCCTATAGTAACAGTGGATAATAGTCTCTGGAAGGGAGTGTGACTGTGGGATAGCAGGTATAGTAGGGAGAGATGGTGCCTATAGTAACAGTGGGATAATAGTCTCTGGGAAGGGAGTGTGACTGTGAGATAGCAGGTATA
The DNA here is from genome assembly GCF_017654675.1 of Xenopus laevis. Taxonomy (NCBI): domain Eukaryota; kingdom Metazoa; phylum Chordata; class Amphibia; order Anura; family Pipidae; genus Xenopus; species Xenopus laevis. The sequence continues at coordinate 7,890,451 of NC_054372.1, read as the reverse complement.
GTAGGGAGAGATGGTGTCTATAGTAACAGTGGATAATAGTCTCTGGGAAGGGAGTGTGACTGTGGGATAGCAGGTATAGTAGGGAGAGATGGTGCCTATAGTAACAGTGGATAATAGTCTCTGGGAAGGGAGTGTGACTGTGGGATAGCAGGTATAGTAGGGAGAGATGGTGTCTATAGTAACAGTGGATAATAGTCTCTGGGAAGGGAGTGTGACTGTGGGATAGCAGGTATAGTAGTAGGGAGAGATGGTGCCTATAGTAACAGTGGATAATAGTCTCTGGGAAGGGAGTGTGACTGTGGATAGCAGGTATAGTAGGGAGAGATGGTGCCTATAGTAACAGTGGATAATAGTCTCTGGGAAGGGAGTGTGACTGTGGGATAGCAGGTATAGTAGGGAGAGATGGTGTCTATAGTAACAGTGGATAATAGTCTCTGGGAAGGGAGTGTGACTGTGGGATAGCAGGTATAGTAGGGAGAGATGGTATCTATAGTAACAGTGGATAATCGTCTCTTGTGACTGTGGGATAGCAGGTATAGTAGGGAGAGATGGTGCCTATAGTAACAGTGGATAATAGTCTCTGGGAAGGGAGTGTGACTGTGGGATAGCAGGTATAGTAGGGAGAGATGGTGCCTATAGTAACAGTGGATAATAGTCTCTGGGAAGGGAGTGTGACTGTGGGATAGCAGGTATAGTAGGGAGAGATGGTGTCTATAGTAACAGTGGATAATAGTCTCTGGGAAGGGAGTGTGACTGTGGGATAGCAGGTATAGTAGGGAGAGATGGTGCCTATAGTAACAGTGGATAATAGTCTCTGGGAAGGGAGTGTGAATGTGGGATAGCAGGTATAGTAGGGAGAGATAGTACTGGCAATAGCAGTCAAAATAATACCATATGGAAAAAGACAGCAAGAGGAGAGTTGTAACCATAAAGGAGATAGGAAATAGTAATACATATTTTCAATGTTGCCCAATCTTTGTCGCCTGGGGAAATACTCTAACTACTTACTGTTGAACACTATAGGAAGGATGCTAGGAGTTATACAATGCTACTTTATAACTATTATTAAGTATTTTTAATTAGTGGCCCAGCCTCTTTTAAAGATGGCCCTGCTAAGAATAAGATTGTCTACAGAGCCACCTATGTGATGATCACAATAAGCAGTAAAGTGATATTATGAGGTGTATGATGCAGAGTTAGATACTTTAACCCGACACTTGTAAAATCTAACTTCCGTACACTATAACTTATTATTCACCTTACATGCATCTCTGGGATTACTGCCTTAGGTCCACATAGATCGCTGGATATTGGATAGTTCCTACTGGATTGTGTTTATATCTTATACTGATAGATGCATGATATATTTCTTAAATAAACAGTTCCATCTCAAAGCCTAACACTGCATCTCCTGGAATGGAATGTACTTCACTTCAAGCTATAGGCATTGATTTTAAGCAAACTGCAGGTTTTGGAAGGCGCTTTGTATTGGTTTTTTTTTACATTTTTTTAGGTAATTGGGTTCTCACAATAAGTTGATATGAATTGAAATAGTCTCGGTGCTCTTTATTTCTTTATTGCTACTTGTCTGGGTAGTGATAGAATTGATGAGTGATCCATCCATACCATCTGCAGGTTAATCATATCCAACTTGACTTGTCATTGCCATTGCACATACAGTATGACTAATACCCCTTTGGTTTAATGTTTAGTGAAATAATAATGGTATTTGCTGTCTTATTAAATGTTTTGTATTTATCCTTTATTCAAAAAATGTGAGGGGTCTTTACTGCACTAAAAATAAAAGCAATAGAATACAAAAGAATGAAAAGAAAAAAAAAACAGAGGAAAAGAAGTGGTAGGAGCCAGTGTTGGATTGGCCCACTGGTATAGCAGGAAAACTCCTGGTGGGCCCTACTGCTCACCCAACCATTTCAATTATATGCCTATGCCCTGGCCATTTCCAATTCCTAGATGAGAACAAAGATGAGAAGGCAAGAAGGAGAAGCATTTAAGACAATGAAAAATGAGAGGGCCTATACATGCAACTAGCACCTATGCAATGACAGCTATGGCATCTTTTATCCACAAACCCATTATCCAGAAAGCTCCGAATTATGGAAAGGTAATCTCCCATAGACCCAATTATATCCAAATAATCTAAACATTTAAAAATGATTTACTTTAATCAAACAGTTGTACTTGATCCAAAATAAGATATAATTAATCCTTATCGGGGGTAAACCCATTTTTTTAGGGGTTATTTAATGTTTAGATGATTTTCTAGTAGACTTAAGGAATGAAGATCAAAATTACAGAAAGATCCCTTATCAAGGAAACCCCACGTACTGAGCATTCTGGATAACAGCTTCCATACTGGTATTTTCTCTCCAACAGAGGCCTCTCTTGGAAACCCAAGGCATTGTGTATTGCCAATTGTTTAGTTCAGCCATTGAAAGTGACTCAATAAAACAACAAAGAATTCAAAAATGTTATTGGATTCCTATCCCTATTTTCCTACCTCCTTTTTTTTTCTTTTTCATTTCACTTAAGTGCAATATAGTTTGTAGGTAACATTTGCTGTGTAGCCTGGAATGAATCAAGGGAAGTGGCACTTTCGAGAGAATAAGCGTCTCTTAATCAGCTAAATAGAAGGGAGGCATTCTTCAAAAAAATGCAGAGGAATGTGATGAGATGAGTAGGATGACGGGGAACATCTATGTTTAAGCCTTGGAAGCCTGAAATAGAAATATTACGGTACTTCTAATACTAGTGATGGGTGAATTTATTCACCAGGCGCAAATTTGCTGCAAATTTGAACGATTCGCCGCCGGCGAATACATTTGCGAAATGGGCATGAAAATTCACCAGGCGAAAATTCGCCTGCGTCAAAAAAAAAAAAGGACGTTGTTTTTTTGGATGCGGGCACATTTTCACCGGCGAATGTGCACCGACGTCAAAAAAACTCCAAAAAACGCCAGTTGTTTAGCAAATTCGCCCATCACTATCTAATACTATTATTCCACATAAAAAGGATCGATAGGTAAAATGTAATTGGTGGTTCCAAAGTGGAATAGTATAGTATAGCTCACACACAAACACACATACACACGAATATATACACATAAAAATGTGCAGATAAACAACAACATGAAAATGCTGTATTCTCTTTTACAGGAGTAATGTGAATCATCACTAATGCTTCTCAATGCTTCCTATTACAGTACTGTGCTTATTATCTGTCTCATTCCCCCCTTCCATTTGGTGCTGGAGTCTTTTGTGGCAGTGCCCCTGAAGGTACATTAACAAAAGACGTAGCGTGGGTTAAAAGAAACTATGTTCTGACCTGAAAAAGCAATTTCTGCATTCATCTATGCTGACAGTATCTAGAGGCACCATTTAACTCAACCTAAAAGCTGAGAAAAGAGAGCGGGAATGGAATGGCTCTTCCCTAGACAAGGACAACGAGCTAATGAGGCAGTTTTAAGTATGAGGATATAACCAGTCAAAGACATTCAATGGAAACTAGATGGGATCTGTCTTGGGAAGGACATAGAGAACATTTATCCGCTGGCTTCAAAGGGGTTCAACTTGGTAAATTTCAACATTAATATTTTTCATATTTATGATGTTGTTGTTTTTGCTGTCAAAATCAGTAGTGTACAACCTTCAGCTCTCCAGCTGTTACTCAACCTCAGTTCTCAGAACTGTTCTGCCCCTTCATTTGGAAACCCTTTAAAATGATCAGCTTACACCCCTATAGCAAAATATTTTTATTCTAGGAATGCATGACTCCAGTAGCACAACAACACACCACTGGTCGCCCCTGCAAAAAAAAAAAAATCTTATGAGGGGCCTGGCGTACACACTCACACCTGAACCACCCCCTCCCCTCCCACCTGTCCTCGGTTTGTACCTCCCCCCAAACCACTTATCGCTGTAATTTTAGAGAAAGCAGACCCCATGGTCCAAAAATTTTTGGACGAGCGTCGGAAAAGTCAATCGTGTCAACACTAATGCCAATTGACTTTAACGCCAGCATCAAAACTGACGCGAGCATCAAAATTTACTCAAATTGACACAGGTGTCAAAATTCTAGTTTTGCGCACTTTTTTACCGTTTTGCAAATTTTGGCGAAAATTCGTCAATATTTCGGCGAATCAAAACAGGAGAAATTCACTCATCACTATTTCACACATGACCAGATCCAGATACAAAAAGTACTAACCACCGGTGTAAAGATGTATTTTAAGTTGAAATAGATGCTGGTTTCCTGCTGTGACATCATTTCCAGTTACCTACAGCCCCTTTAAAAGAAGTTTGTTGGTTTACTGGAGTTAGTTTGTTGGTTTACTGTGGTTAGAGTCTACAATAGGTTATGCTTATTGTGCTCAGCCTCACTCTATACATTTACTTTTCTTTTGTACATTGATTTTTTTTCCAGCACAATGCAGTAGTGCAACACTTTCGGAAAGAACGTAGCTTCCTAAATAAGCCTCTCAGTGCAAAAAGGTTAATTTCGGGGCCTTAATTCTCATGGGAGTATATTCCGCTGTCGGATATATCAATTATATTGCTGTTGTCGCTAAATAAATATTCCTTGTTAATAACACAATTTGATACCATCATTACAACACAACGTTTTCTGCATTATTACCGGACTATTATCACACATCTTTGCTAATTGAAGATTTGCCTTGTTATTTCTCAATACCTAATTAACGGATAATGAATCATACATTCAGAGAGAGATGAGGAGAAAGTGAATGGAATATAACTGCCTTTGGGAATGCTATCCCCCCTCCCATGCTAATGAGATCAGTTATCTGTAAACCTGTTATCCAGAAAGCTCAGAATTAAGGGAAGGCCACCTCCCATGGACTCCATTACAATCAAATATTTCAATTTTTTTTTTAAATGATTTCCTTTTTCCTCTGTATTAATAAAACGGTACCTTGTCCTTGATCCAAACTAAGATATAATTAATCCTTAATAGGTGAAAACAATTCTATTTTGTGTAATGTTTAAATATATGTTTAGGTCGAGTAGTGATCCAAGTTATGGAAAAATCCCCTTATCTGAAAAAACACAGGTTTTGAGCATTCTAGATAATAGATCCAGAAACCAGAAATCTCTGAATTACAGCTTTCTCCCACCAATTCCATTATAATCAAATAATTCATATTTTTAAAATAGATTTCCTTTTTCTGTGTAATAATAAAACAGTAGCTTGTAATTGATCCCAACTAAGATATAATTAATCCTTATTGGAAGCAAAACCAGTTTATTGGGTTTATTTAATGTTTAAATTAATATAAATCAATAAATTAAAATAAAAATGAATACATTTTTAGCAGGCTTAATTTATGGTGTTACGGAAAGATCCCTTATCCAGAAAACCCCAAGGCCCGATACATTCTGGAAAATAGGTCCCATACTAGTATATTCATCTGTTCTCCTAAGCATTGAGCATTCAGTAAAACAGGGCACTTTATGCAAATAATTTAACGTGTGTTTTAGTTATTTTAGTTTTTAAGTACACAGTCTGTTTCTGAGGTTGTGTATATGTGTGTGTTAAGTAATAAAAACAAATACAAAAGGAGAAGAAGCAACAAATAAAAAACATAATTGAGAAAATAAGGGAAATGGATTTTTCATGATTTTGAAAACTTTTTTTTTTTTTTCAATGGAAAATTTAAAACAGGGTACCCTGTAATTTGTTTCCATATTAGGAGATCATGGGGTGACATAATTACACATGATTTAACATTACTGAACTGCTCTATTGACTTCCCCAAGAGTTATTAATTCATCACCTGTCACCATCTCCCGTGACCTCGCAATCCATTTGTGAACTCAAAGACTAAAATATTCCTTTTAAATATGACTTTATACTGCTAGCAAAGTACCATGTATTCATTGTGATAGAAACTGTTTAAATTATGTATTTACAGGTTGCTAATGGATAGATTTCATTGAAGCCTCTTCAGGTAAGTAACACTTACTCAATACATAAAATCCTCTTGGAATGTTGGCATGTGTATGGAAATTTAGGAAGGGGCAGAGGATGTGAAGCTTGTCTTTGATGTACAAACCCAGTAGGTGACAGAGAGCGAAGAGAAGTTACAGTGATGCTTTGTGTTGGGCTTTCGGACCCAGGCTAATAAATTCTTCTTGTCTTTGAAACAGATGTTTTCATCCCTCTGGTAGACTAGAAACCAAACTTTTGTTGCAGTCATTATTAAATTTTAACAAGCATCTGTAAAGCAAATGGCATGACTTATTGATGAGGTGGCAACACGTTCCTCGGTTGTGTACATCAAAGAGAATGCTGGCAGGCCAACCATGAAATGGTTAAAGCATAATGTTGTGTCTGAGGCAAGTTCTCAACTGTTGATTCCTTAAATGCAAACTGTAGATCAGTTATAAGAAATAACACTGCCCTCTAGCTGTTGAGAGGCCTGCTAAAAGTCAAACTTCAAAAACAGTTTGGAGGAGAATTCATTTTTTTATTTATATACAGTATGTCTCACTGGTATTAGTCTAAAAGCATGAACTCTCCCACACCACCCATACATCTGTAATTTAGCAATTGAATAGACTAGCTTTCCCCTTTTTGAATAAGTAACATGGTAAAACAGCTATGTTCATTATGAACATTTATCTCTTTCTTTTCCACTCTTCTTACCCAGACTTGCCATTCCCTGTTTACTGATGGCTAATGGACACTTTACTTTGCACTCTTGCACTTAATATACAGACAGAGGGTATCTCTTCTTGGACTTACCACATTGTGCCGGTATATTTTTTGCTTTATATGCACTAGTCTTACTATCATTAAGATGTATCCAACCATTAAACATATTTATCCCCCTACCCTGCAGTAAGTGTAAAATGATGATCAATCAATCAAAATGATCAATTAAGACTGTCAAATGCTTCTCCTTTTAGCAGTTAGACTAGAGTCTAGAGTAAATTTCTGGACAATACCAGTATTTCTCATACTGAAGACTTAACACACACCTTTAAATTTCATGCGTAAACCCAAAATTCTTATCCAGGAACATCTTGTAAAATGTTTAGTTCTGTTTTCTAGTGTTAACTCTTGTTCTCGTGTTCTGGTCATGAAAAAAACTCAACCTGCACCCCACCCTAACCTGCAATACCTTAAACTGAACTCGACCCTTATCTGCAAAATGTTGACAGTGTAGGACCAGCATCCAATCTGTACCCTTGTCTTCTCACTCTGTATGCTATGTGTGCTTTTGGTTCCAAGACAGAGAATCGTCAGGAGAAGTGATGGAGTGAACTTCCCCAATCTGACCTACACCCAACCCTAATTTTGCCTTTGTACGACCTGTGCCAAACCTGTTCCCTTGTCTTCTCACTCTGTATGCTATATGCACCTCTGGTTCCAAGACAGAAGTTATGGAGGAGTGTACTTCCCCAGTCTAACCTGCACCCTAAACCACAATGGTTGGGCAGATTTTACCCCGAAACCGCCCAACTGGTGGTCAACCTATGGATCACCTCAGCTTTTGGGTCAACCCATCCATCATTATTTCATATATACTGCTCAGATTCAGAGTACAGAGAAGTCATGAAATGGTGTGGAAATTTTACTCTCACTCTCACTTTTTAATTGTGATTAAAACAGTAAAGGTTCTGTTTCCTCCACTTCTACTTTTCTGATTGCATTTGTGAAAATGACACTGTGAAAAGTATAGTGTATATTAAACTTAGTATACAACATTAAATCATGCGTCTCAGAGATACTGTTTAGCGAATAGATCTCAGGCAGCCTTTTGGCATGCAAAGGAAGGCTCTTATTTTCTCCCCCAAAACAAATAAATATTAATAGTGTCTAGAAGAAAGTAGAGGGCTACATAAAACGTGTCCCATCCTCTAACAGATCAACATATTTTATCTATATAGGTTGTCATTTTTTCTGCTCAGTGTCTGAGAATAATGTAAACAAGTGTTTTATTAAAATATTATTCTATTGCCAGGAATAAAGTTTCATTGTGAAAGATTTACACATCTTTTAAAATGAGAAGTTGCTGGGGGAAAGCAACAATATTTTATTATTTTTAATATTGCCCTATTCTAAAACAGTTTTTTGTTCTAAATAAAATTCTGCTGCCTCCATAAACACCAAGGAGATATGGAGACTTTGGAATATACTTCAAAAAAAGTTCATTTTTCAATTAAAGTTTATTATTCTTTTACTTTACTTTCAAAGAAAAAGTCGCTGTTCAGATAAAACCCACCATTTTCAGTGATGGAAATTAAAGGAAGTGGAAGTTAAAGAGAAAGGCTAACCATTATGTATAAATCCAACAGTGTTTGCATTAGAAGGCCCCAGTCACCCAACCAAACAAGGGCACAATAAAGAGGGTTTAATATATTGTATTCTTAGTAGGGCTTACGATAAAGAATTTTGAACCTTCTACAAAATTTTGTAGGTGATATAATATGTTGAAACTTATTTATACTGCTATAGTTTCCAATAATGTTAAAGGAGATGGAAAGGCTGGATCACTGGGGATGCCAATTTATTAAGTATTCCCCAGTGATGACCTCAGAACCCCAGATTATGCTCCTTTTCATTGAAAAAGTGCTATTCCAGAATACGATATTATTGAATGTCATATCTTCTTTACTTTCACAGGGATCCCTTGCAACTTATCTTAAATGAAGATGTTGGCTGGGGTCTATGGTAAGCAATTATAATCACTAATTACTAAAGGTACACTCTTTAGTAATTCAGCCATTCCTTGTAATTTTAGCTACTTGTGTTGTTGGAGATGAGACTGTGGGGCAGACCATTACCTAAACTTTTGGATTTGCATGTAACAATACTGATTCCTGATCATATAAGCTCAGTTTGGTTATAATGGCTTATTTTTCATTTGTCTTCATGATTTAGTCAAGTGGACTACTATAAATTTAACTGGAAATAGTCTCAAGCTTGCATCAACCTCAAGCATTCTTCAGAACTCTTCCTTCTGTTCAGACTGAGTAGGAAGCTACTGGATTGGAAGAGAAGATAGTGCCCTGCAAAAGTCATCTAGAGCAGACAATGTATAAAATAAATTCACTGGTTGTTATACAACTGAAGGGGACTGATAAATGGTGTCCTCGTTTATGGTGCATTACCCTAAGGATTGGTCACAAAGAGAACCCTTAGTCTATGGAGGGAGACATTCCCCACAAGCTGGGTCAAAGAACAGCCAGTACCTATGCAAAGTTTAGCAACCAGGTAGCAGTAGGCTTTAATATTAAAGAGTAAGCCATATAAATCTAGATGCTTTTTGACAGAGGCTTTTGCCAATGACTCTGCAGAGTGGGAAGAAGTCACCGGTTGAGCCATTGTTAATACAGGACTAGTAAGGGGCAACTTTATCCAGTCACAGGTCTCTCTATTAGATATAGCCATGTATAGGGCTACCTATATGAGCAGCTCTTTGCTCCACTGAGAATTATTAACAGGGATTAGAATCCCATGGGTATTGTTGCCTAGTCAGGGACTCAGTAACAGGTTAAAGGGATTAGATAGCTTCTCACCTGCGTTCCCCTAATCAAGAGTTCGCAGAGGAAGAAGTTCTGGGCCACACTGATTGATTGATAATCCCTTCTCAAGCTGTACATGAGGGAAGGCTCTACTAATAAAATAATAATAATATATATATATTCTCTTTTGGGGATTTGGTCTAATAAATACTGTAGTTCCAAGAACCAACAATGCCCATTCTTTAAAATATATACTGCTTACAGTAATAATGTACCCTGCCTCCACACCATTGTAAGAGCTCACCCATAGGTCTCATCCAAAGCACATACTGTATAGGGGTAAATCTAGTTGGAGTGCTGCTCAATTTACAATAGCCTTACACAATCAATGTGTATTATTTACTGACATGCAACAAGTTCAATGCCATAAACAAATATGTTGACCAAACAAGTGGGAGCTGAAGGAAAGAACCAGAGGAGCTATCCCAAACATTAACAATACTAGATTGATAAAATTGTAGTAGAATACTTTTCATATTCATTTAGCACACATTTAGAAAACATATTAGTGAAAATGATTGAGAAAGTAATTCCCTACCCAAAGGAAGGTTATAGGTGATAAAACTTTTGAAAAAAAGACGCTAAGTGGATCTTAAAGGAGATTTATAGGATAAATTAATCTTCCCTCATTTTGTAGGCAATAATGTATATCATATGATTCTGCTTTTTCTTTTGGCTTTAAATGAATACAGTCTTCAAAAATGGCTCCATTATTGGAGCTCCCATAGATGTTGTCTGGTCTCTGTCTGTGTTTAAAATGGGTGTGTGAGTCTTAACAGTCCCTGCCAGAAGCACTCTAGGAGGGGGACAGACAATCACAGTCACACATGGAAAGACAGGCTTCAGTTCCCTATTAGGTCAGCCCAGTTGCTGATTGGTTCCTATCCTACAGTGCAGTGTGCTGGGTGCCTCTCCTGCACAGCCTGGGAAAGGAGGCAGCGGGAAGTAGAACAGATAATTTTCATAAATTCTCAATAAATCAGCCTGAGACTAATTTTTAAAGCACAATTCTTCTATATATAAAAGAGTATAAAGCACTGGTATGTTCTTGTTTTTTACACAACACTTCTCCTTTAAATCCTGAAATACTAATTTGCTACCGGTCTATTGGCTTTTGTGTATTTCAATTCCATTTTTTCGCATGTATTTAAATATTACTTCTGTTTAGTCATCCTATGATTAAGTGCCATATGGAGGCACAAAACGCATACTACTTTATTTTATGAATCTATTAGAGATGGGGTTCTGATTGTGCCAGTCAAGATGGCTTGAAGTACACCTAACTTTGCTTAATTCTGACCCGAAAAGAACATTTAGACAATGTCATGGGCAATTAGTATATAATTGTGCATATCCACAAATAATATACAGAGTAGGAGAGGGGGAGGTTTCATACTTACAGTCAATTGCCACCAGGTGTCAAGTGTGTACGTTTTGTAGAACATTGCACATCCTGCTCCAGCCAATTTTTTTTCTATTGGAATAGGTTACTGACGTGGTCAACCAATGCCCAATACATACAAACCTAAATGTTTTTTTTATTACATAAATCCACGTGATTTATTTATACCATATGTCTGCCTGTCTTGTAGACATTAAATATAGATCTGTGAGTTTATACTGTACAATTCTGTAGCATAAATGAAAGCAAACATCTAAAAAAAAATAAATAAGCAGATTCCTTGTATTGCTTGGAAAAAACACACATGTAAACCGAAATAGCATACTTGTCGTACATAGCAAAGGCAACTTGTAATTCTCAGCAAATTAAAAAAAATGACAGCTTGCGACAGCTATGGTTCAGAACCTCAAAGTCTCTGAAGATTCAATTATCTTTCTAGTTATATGCGCTATTCATAGCATGGATGAGTGTAAAATAGATAGCATATAAAATGAGTCTAGATAGAATAAAACATATATACATAGAGGATAATGAAGTACATGTCATTTGCTTGAAGTCAAAAGTTCCTGTTTTACTTTTATTGTTCTCTGTCAGTACAGATAGGAGTTTTTTTTAGAGTGGCTGAATAAAATTGTATCAGATCAATAAAGCTTCATTTGGTGCTTTTCATGCTTTTATCAAAAATTTTCATGTACAGTAGTTCACAATAGACTATCTATTGTTAGAGATGAGAAGCTCTGTGTTGGCTAAGAGCTTTCAAGTATCTTCATGACACACTGGCATTTTTTCTGTGGCCAGTACAGAACATTAGATGCAAATTATATAGTTTCATTCCATTCATATTCTGGGTTACACTCATGGCAAGACTATTTGAAGACGTTAATCACGTCTTTTCTTTTCATGGTCTCCGTTGAATGTCTAACAGGTCAGATGTTTTCAGGACACGTTAGTCATTTTGGTTCTGCCCTTTTTCATTTTGAGACTGGCTTTCGAGTTTCTTGGGCCAGTCAAGGTTATATGAGACTGACTTTTCAATTTGCTTGGGTCAGTCAAAGTTATATGAGACTTGCTTTCGAGTTTCTTGGGTCAGTCAAGGTTATATGAGACTGACTTTTCAATTTGCTTGGGTCAGTCAAAGTTATATGAGACTGACTTTCGAGTTTCTTGGGTCAGTCAAGGTTATATGAGACTATATGGAGCACAGTTGTGTTACCCTTATGGGAGTTATCATGAATAGGCATTGTATGATTTTTAATACACATATCTACATGTCATTGTTACTCTTCATTATATCCCATGAATACCTGAAATATGGACATAGCATATGATATGTGGTCTACTCACAAATGCCAATGTTGCAGTGTCCTAACCAAGAGCAAAAGAAAAACCCCTTTAGATGTGTACAGTATGTGCATATGGCTAGAATGGCTAATGCAAAACAAAGAGAAAAATAATTATTATAAGGCACACGTATTCCATCTGCCTGGATTGATGGTAACTGATGGTTTTTCAAACAGAATGAACATATTTTGAAGAGAGGCCAAATAGAATGGAGAACCACAAAGGACACTACAAGCACATAAGTGTATATAGGATTGCTACCATCCTGTCTAATACTAGGATCATCAGAAAGGTCCTCTGAAATCCAGACATATAAGCTTGAATGGTGGCAACCCTAGAGATGCTTAAGCCACATTTTGGTCTTGTGATTGACACAACAACATATGAGGATTTTTACCTTACAGCTCTCATCCATCCAAGTCCCATATCGACACTGTGTGTGGAAAACAAGAAGGTATTAGATATTTCACCTCAAAATTCTGAGGCATATACGAGTAAAAAAAATGTAGCCATGTGTAATTGAGTCAAGAAAGATAGCCTTTAAAACCAGTTATGTTGCACGTTTATCTGCGCCTTGGGTTTCAACCAAGAGCATTTAAGAGAAGAACACATTTATATTATATATGCTTTCCGTAGTGATATAACAAAAATAATAATAATACATATTACATTTAAATAAGAATTAGAATTAATATGAAGCATTGTGTTAAGTAGAGGAAATATAGACAGGATCAGACCTTCATGGATAACACTGAGTGAGTAACAGCAGATACAGTTTTAGTAACACACAAACATTAATCTAGAATTTTGTGGGAAATGGCTGGTTCGGATGTATTTTGTTTTGTTGTAAGAAATGCTGGTTTCCATATTGTGAAGATTGAAGTTAATTAATGTGCTGGGCAGTGAGTTCTGGTCGGGTTGTAATACCCTGTAAATCAGGGTGCATTGTAACTGACTGCAGTTCTTATTATCCTGCAGAATTATGGAAAGTCCTGTACATTTACATGATTCTATGGCCATTCTATAGACAGGTTTGTGCCCTTATATAACAATTAGCCCTTTATTGTTCTTTGCATTAAAAATGGCTCTGTCTATATTTAAGCATCAGTCTCTGTCAGGGCCGGTTACACAGAAGTATTTGGTTGACACATTATAAACCTTTTGGACAGAGTGCTCACTGTAAGGGGACTACCTGGAAGTCACCATAACATGCAGCACTTTATCAGGGCTGGAACTAGGGGTAGACAAAAGAGGCACAATGGTAGGTGTTACTAGGCACATCTTTTGTTGCCCAACCTTAGTCTGAGCCCATGACTCCCACCTCTGTTGCCCATCTTGTGCATGCAAATAATGAGGGCCTCTCTTAGCCCATAACAAGGTCATACTTATAATATCATAATTTAAAACATTGCTGTACCAGCTATTCAGTCAGCCTTACAACAATAGAATAAAACCCCAACTGCCTCTATATTTGACCTTGAAGAAATGCATGCTCCCAAAATCTTACCCTAACTCACATTTAGTACCTTAAAGCAGGTTGTCTCAATAGAATTCTTTTGGTCTGAATCTGGCCTGAAGGATGTTATGGCTGGGGGATTTTTGAATTGTACAGAGTTTCCCATTTACTTTTTTAATGTTTTTTTAACAAATTTATATTTAAGAAATGGTTGTGGCTTTTGTCTTCTCTTTTTCAGCTAACCTTTCTTATTCATCCTACCCTTTGTTTGCCTTATGCAAGAAAATATCATTCTAAGCAACTTTCCAATATGCATTTGCTATAAACTTTCTTTTATAAATTGGATAAACTTTAGTATATATATTTGCTATTAAAAATGTTTAATGATGTCAGAAGTTCATTAGAATTTTTTTTTTCTAGAATGAGACAAAAAAAAAAAATAAAATTTTGGTTTTACTTTCACTTTTTCAGTGTAAATATCAAAAATAAGGAATCAATGAACCCGCCAATTTTATTTGGGATGAGATAGCTACAGAATTTGTTTCCATTTGAAATCCGTATGAGATTTTTTATTGATAACTAAAGTAATAAATAAGACAAAAGTGTACAGAATGAATACCTTAACATAATCTAATACATAAACATGAAGTATATCTAAAATAATTGGGGTGATTTGTATTCCATAATGGAAGGTGTGCCGCTGGCTGCAATTTGTGCAATCTCTGATTGCTGCATGATTGGCGAGCTGGCGGAACATTAGGTAGTAAGAATGTCTCTTAAGACACGACAACTGCCTTTGCAAATACTAAAAGTTTTAAATATTGATCTTGTTCCCTTAGAAATGTTGGCCTTGTTATAATTCTACCCTCAGGCAGCCTACATCTCTAAACACATCACATGTCTCTGCTTGAATCTAACAGTCCAAAATCAGTAAAAAAAAAAAAATTATCCCGATGTGTCAAACTGAAAAGTTTATCTCAAGTTTTTTTTGTACTTGCTTTACATAGGACACATTTCATTTAAATAAACTACCAGATTTTACAGTGCATGTCTCCGATAAACTGATCTTTTTTCAACAAATGCACAACATTTTTATACTCAATAAGGAAATTCTCTGAGTATTTTTGAATTGTTCTAAAATGAGGCAATCAGTATAGCATATATAAATATTTCTACCCCTCCGAAATATGTTTTTACCAAAAAAAAAAAATTTAAACATGAAAGGTATTGAATGTATTTCTCTCAATCATTAAAATATACAAAAAAATAAAAACAAAATAAATAAATACTGAAATAAAAAAAAAAGTTTATCACATTAAGCTGTGGAATAAATCATGATTGCCATCCAAAATTGCATTTTTCTAGGGAGGGGTGAATTTTTTCGCCTTGTTTCGCGGAAAAAAAAAAACACCCATAGACTTGTATGGCGTTGTGCGTCAAAATAAAAAGACGAGCGTCAAAAAAAATTTTTTGACGCCCATAGTCTTTAATGGGCATTGGCGACATTTTCAAATTTTTGGCGAAACGAAACGGGTCAAATTCACCCATCCCTACATTTTTCCCCTCATTTTTACAAATGAGAGTGTTTAAAAAAATTTGGAAAAATAACATAGCCTGAATGTTGAAGATATACCACCCATATAGTTCAATAGAAGCTCACCAGGGTTTAGTTTAGGGATGCACCGAATCTACTATTTTGGATTCGGCCGAACCCCCAAATCCTTCGCGAAAGATTCAGCCGAATACCGAACCGAATCCTAATTTGCATATCCAAATTAGAGGTGGGAAGGGAAAAACATTTTTTTACTTCCTTGTTTTTTGACAAAATATCACGTGATTTCCCTCTCCATCCCTAATTTGCATATGCAAATTAGGATTCGGATTTGGTTCGGCCAGGCAGAAGGATTCGGCCGAATCCGAATCCTGCTGAAAAAGGCCGAATACTGGCCGAATCCCAAACCGAATCTGCATCCCTAGTTTAGTTGGCAATTTTTATTAATTTACTTTTCTAATATTTTTTTGATAAATCACAAAAATTTGATTTTGAAAACTATATTTTGATATTTCCATTGTTAATACTTTTGTCCTACTCTGACCCCTCCCCCCAGTATTATGCCTCGGCATTAGCTCTTGAAACAATCATCCCTACATATTATAATTTCCCTTCCTTATTCGACATGTTTCACAAGAAACAGTCTTTGCTTTCTTGAGTGCTTCCATCCCAAACAACATCATTGTTCACTAATTAATGGTGTACTTGCAGAGAATTAACTGATGGTGATCATGTAGCCACAATTGATTTTTCTTCAACAGACTCGAAAAAACAGCAAGGTATCTGGATAGTAACATCTTTATTAAGTTACTGAGCAAAAACACATAGTTAGCACGAGGGCTTGAAATGAACACTAGCCCAAATTGCTTTTTTTATGTAGCCACTATTACATTCAATGAGTATAAATAGAACCAAACATTGATTAGTTAACAACATATAGAACAAAAACAACATCTCACATAGAAGGTCCAGCTGCACATGCCCTAAACCTCCAACCTACAAAAGGTTTCCAAAACTACTATCCCATTGATTGTATAGACTGGCACAAAATAGACCAAGAGAAAAGTGGTGCAATTAAAAAATGTTTATTTAAAGGGATACTGTCATGGGAAAAAATGTTTTTTTTTCCAAAATGAATCAGTTAATAGTGCTGCTCCAGCAGAATTCTGCACTGAAATCCATTTCTCAAAAGAGCAAACAGATTTTTTTATATTCAATTTTGAAATCTGACATGGGGCTAGACATTTTGTCAATTTCCCAGCTGCCCCTGGTCACGTGACTTGTGCTCTGATAAACTTCAATCACTCTTTACTGCTGTACTGCAAGTTAGAGTGATATCACCCCCTCCCTCCCCCACCCAGCAGCCAAACAAAAGAACAATGGGAAGGTAACCAGATAACAGCTCCCTAACACAAGATAACAGCTGCCTGGTAGATCTAAGAACAACACTCAATAGTAAAAACCCATGTCTCACTGAGACACATTCAGTTACATTGAGAAGGAAAAACAGCAGCCTGCCAGAAAGCATTTCTCTCCTAAAGTGCAGGCACAAGTCACATGACCAGGGGCAGCTGGGAAATTGACAAAATGTCTAGCCCCATGTCAGATTTCAAAATTGAATATAAAAAAATCTGTTTGCTCTTTTGAGAAATGTATTTCAGTGCAGAATTCTGCTGGAGCAGCACTATTAACTGATTCATTTTGAAAAAAATTTTTTTCCCATGACAGTATCCCTTAAAAGAAAATGCATCACAAAAAAAAACAACTGCCTGACATGTTTCGTGCCAAAAGGGGCACTTAAATATAATGAACTCTGATGTTTCGAACATGGTTTTTTTTTTCGTATGCACAATACATCTTCTGCTATTGGATCCAATTACTATGAGCCTTTCTCTACCCCAATAAGGCCAACAAAGATAAACAATAGACTCATAAACAAGCAATCACAGTTCAGCTATAGAGCCTTTTTGTACAGCTGATTATAGATATACTATATTAGAACACAGTGGTGCTACTTATTATAGGAATTTGCAGTGATTTTCTGCATTTCGCCAATGGCGAATAAATTAGCAAAGCTGCCGCGAAAATTCACCGGCATCAAAAATTTTTGGACGTGCTTTGGAAAAGTCGCTCGAGTCATAACCATTGTGCTGCAACATTATTCAGAAGCCCATTGACTTTAACGCCAGCGTTCAAAATTGACGAGGGTGTCAAAATCCGAGTTTTCATAAATTTTTCGCCGTTTCGCGAATTTCACTGGAAATTAGTGAATTTTTGCCCAAGTGAAACGGGACAAATTTGCCCATCACTACATATCGTAATTACTTACAGAAGTCTAAAAGCTGTAACTCTTGCCCTTTCTATTTCTTATCAAAATAAATTAATATAACTTGGTACCAAATGCTTGCATTGACTTCTAAAGGTTGACTTCTGACCTGAAGAGTTCTATGGAAGAAAATGGCAGATAAAAGAGATAAGAATATGGTGTTTTTTTAACAATGCACCCTTTAATATATTTAAGTTTACAATTGATTATGGATAAAATGAATAGTGTCCCTGGTAATTTACACATATTCACCCACAAGCAACCACAATCTGCAGTAAATATCTATGTTCTGCAAGTCTATTATTTTTCATTTTCAGTAGGGATTTGATTTGTCTAAAACCATGTTGTTTCTCCGTATGCAGCCAGCATGTAACCAAAAAAAAAAAAAAAAAAAAACATAAAAGGAAATATATTGGCTTTAACAAAGGCTTAGTTTGCGTCTGCAGGACCGGGAGATAATTATGGAAATAGGATTAGAGATGTGTGCCATCCTTAGTCAACACGCAGCAATAAAAAATTCTGCCTTTTAAGCAGCAGTTTATGATAAGAGAGAATAATCTTTTTAACCTCCACAAAGTAAGCACAGTGCCTCATTCACTAGCACTAAATACATTGAATACAATCATTAGTGTAGGGATACGGCAAATATTGGCATTTAGGCAGTTGTAAAAGTTGGTTGTTCCTGATGTAAGGAGTCATTTACAAGGCAAAGGACAGGTGTTTTAAGTTTCTCCAACTACTACTCTCTGTAAACTGAATGTTACTCATGTTGGGAGTATGAAACAGGAACATACTGTACCTCAAAAGAATAACAGCAAGTCCGACTATGATGACATGTTGGTGTCCAGCTGTACAAAGCAAATTGTTATGTTTCAATAGGGCACAGCTTGTTCTCACACCTCAGCAACTAGTTTAGTTTTTAATTTATGATTATATTTGGTTGGATTGATGACAATCTGAGGCTCTTGAAAAGGCATTGCTACTCCCAGGCTCTCATTTTTTTTTCAGTATAACTTTTTTTTGTTACAACATTGAAATCATCATCACTGGTTGGGCATCTCTAGTGTTCCTCTATCTACAGGTTCTACCTTTGATTCTGTTAAATTAATCATTGTTTTCTTCTTCTCCTCTTTTCTCTCCTACTTTGTTTCTCAATTTTCCCAGTGAGCGTTTCTTATTCCCACCTATCTGTGTGATTCTATTCAGGGGCGACCCTGGGGATGCGGCTGCCCCCCTCTCCTGCTCCGAGCTTAAAAATCAATGTTGGATTGGGTCAAAGGGAGCAACATCGCTAGTGCAATTAGTGCAATAACGTTCTCTTGCACTGGTCACTAAACCGGCTGCAATAGGTTGGTTTTTCCTCCAATAAGGATTAATTAGATCTTAGTTTGAATCGAGTACAAGGTACTGTTTTATTATTACAGAAATAAAGAAATTATTTTTAAAAAGAATGGACACATTCTGGTTGGGGGTGGAGGTTCCTTGTTCTCCAGTGCCACTAAGGTGTCCCAGTCCAACTCTGGATATGTAGCTGTGAATCTTAAATTCTTAGTACAAGAAAAAAACAGGCAGTTAGATGAAGAAATAAGTTCACCTAAACCCTTCCGTTTGTTGCCTTTATGTAAGAATAGCTGCCAAGCATTATGATGTTCAGCAGTTCCAAGCCCCACTCGACTCGCTCATTGCAGGCGCAGTACAGTGTGCACTGAAAATTGAAGGCAAGTCATTCTGATCTAACCGAAAAAAAATCAGGACGGTGCAATTTGAAATCTTTTATTCTAGATATAGTAGTTAAAAAAGACACTTCCTTCCCAGTAACCGAGGTGAAAAAATGATACAAAAGCCAATTCATCACGGTTTCAGGAGAGAATGTGAGCGACAATTTCTATGGAATCAATCAGCATCTGAAACATTTCACACGGGCGGCAGAAAAGGGGGCACTGCTTTTAAAATTGCCTTCAGTATTCACTGTGACAAGATTTGGGCCAATTGCCAGTCAGCTTTAAAAAAAAAAAAGGGAGGAAAAAAAAAAAAAAACCTTAAAAACACGTTACATAATGGGTTTGATTTAAACAGTTTGAGCTTTTCGTTTTTGTGGAATCCCGGCGTGCTTTGTGAAAAACAAAATGTAATTTTGCTTAAAGCAACAAGGGGTGAAATCTTTTTAATCTTCCAAAACACTGACAAAATATACCTGGTGGGTATAAATACTCAACTTTCTACCAACGTGTTAAAAATGTAACTTTGCATACAACCATGCCACCTGCCAAGTAGTTTATTTCACTCGAAAGTCTTTAGCAATTTGCAAAACTGGCCGATGGGATATGAATTGAGTCGACTGGCTGAACCGAATCCTTGAAATCATGTGACTTTAACATCTCACAAACAAGGAAATTGTGATTTTTTTTCCAGCAAGGTATTTTTTGACCCTTAATTGCCCTAATTTGCATGTTTACATCATTTCCTTTTGGATATGTAAATTAGGGTTCAAATTCAGTTCAGGAATTGTCTGACTCCTTCTTGAAAGTTTCAGAATTCAGGAAGATCCCTGAATAGTGGATTTGGTGTATCCATACACTGCCTGTTTTGACCCAGACAACCAGGTTTTTGGAAGGGCTGCCCAGGTCAAAACTGCCTGTCCATTTTTCCAAATTAAGGCAGGATTTTTTTATTCTGATATGGTGATTGACCAATCACCATTTGCCACATATAGCCCCACCCCTGTGATCGTTCCATCCTGCTTCTATGATGTTACCCCCCCACCCAGTGACAGCAACACCTGCCCCCCCACTCAGATCTACTGGCTGGACAAGGTGGCTCAGGAAGGGGCTTGAAGGGGGCCGGTAGCCCTGATGCAGTAACCCCGGTGGGCCCAGATCCCCCCAGTCTGACACTGGTTTCTTTACATCCTTCTGCTGAATTGTTCTTGGAGTTTTAGACTGCATCTCATTAACCCTTACAATAAAACACGAGCTTCAGCTGCTTCAGTTTCTAAGAATATTGATTTCTCTTTTGTATGTCAAAGAACATAGAAGTTTTTACGTTGACCAACAAAACCCCCTTCACATTTTCATCTCCTGTTTCATCTCCTGCCCTCCTTGGTTTCTCACTGAGTTTATGATGTTTCAGTAGAATTTTCTAGATAAGTTCAACATTTTTTTGAACCGTCCTTTTTATTGATATTATCGTGGTGTCATGTCAGTAATAACAACACCGAGTTAATTTCATGAATTCCTTATATGATACTGTGCATTAAAATGCACCTTCAACCAAAAAGTTTTAGCAAATAAATAGTTAATAATCATTTTCAAGATTACATTATAAACTCGGAATAAAGTATTTAAAGTATATCCAAGCAAAATTTAAACCTGGCCGTTTCCCAATTGCCCAGGACCTTGTAAAACTTGTGTCATGGCAGCTTTTCATATTCTTTCTGGAAAGGTTAATATGCAACATTTTATTCAGAGATATTTGCATTAAACCACATACAGTACAAAAATAATCTTTGACCCTTTCTTCTGTTGTTCACTTTTCATGTATATATCATTTCCCAGAACTAGCTCATTTGCTTTAACTAGAAAACTGCTACAAGGCACATTTGAAGAGAGAGAGAGAAAGATAAGGCTCATTTATAATGAAAGATAAGGTGCAATAAACTGGAGCAAATCACCTGGACTTATACCATTGCCCCAGGTGCAAGTGCAAGAGCACTAACTGACACAAAACGTCTCCCTTTATGGCCCATGTGCCTGGGGGAATGGTTTGTGCTGCCTGCACTTTGCACTGAAGCCTTAACTCTGTCCCCAATAGTTACAGTCCCATTAGAGAGAGCAATATAAGATATCCAGATTGACACCATAAACACAATTTCATTAGCAACACATGGTTAATGCTAAGATAAGGCTAAGGTGCTGATTTTCATTCCCGGTCATATGTTAATGCTGTGAATTGGCAACACTACTGAAAGAATAGACTTTGAGAGTTTGAACACAGATTGCTCATCAAGTTTAAGCTGGAACAAATTGACAACATACTGCAAATTACTCACCATGTAAACATTGGGGCTGAATCTAAGCAAACTGTCCATATGGTAGGGTTTCATATATTGTTTTTATATCTACTCTTATTTGTACCAGCAAGGCTACCCTGACCATTTCACACTCACTTCACCAGGGCCCGGGCCAAGGGGTAGGCAGGGTAGGCAACCGGCTAGGGCGCAATCACTGGGCGCGCACTTCTCTCTCTTTTTTTTTTTAAACTTAACAATTCAGTTCCCATGTTTAGTAAAAGCATTACAATACTAAAAAAATCTAATGCCTCCAACCCCTTCTGGGGTTTGTCTAAGCCTTGTATAATTTTGAAAGTCCTCCCCCTCCTGGGAGTGCGACTTGGTGCCTTCCACTTTGATGTGCTGGCACACATGCACATTGGGCAAGATGCCATTGTAGACAGAGTATCGGTTGGGCCTGGCAGAGAGAGGACCTGCTGTGCACGTCTGAGCACTAGTAACTCGGCGCTGAAGACTTGTCTGTCCTGCTGGCCGGGGCCCTGGTTGCTTTGGGCAGCTGCTCCAGTCCTAATCCTTTCATTGAAGTCACTTGCTGGGCACAGGTACAGATAATGGGGGCTTGGGTTGGGGTGGCACAGGTACAGATAATGGGGGCTTGGGTTGGAGTGGCACAGGTACAGATAATGGGGGCTTGGGTAGGGGTGGCACATGTACAGATGTGGGGGCATGGGCCCTATGATGGCTGCTGGGCTGGCACAGATACAGAAGGGGGGCATGGGGCCCTTTGGTAAACATTTGTTTATTTGTAAACATTACATATTTATATAAATTAAACGTTTCATCAATAATACGTTTTCTTTTATTAAAAAAACGTAATGGTAAGGTAGGAAATGCTAATATAGGAGGGGAGGGGCGCTGATTGGAACCCTTGCCTAGGGTGCCAAACTACCTTGTCCCAGCCCTGTCCTTCACAATGTAATAACATGGACTAAACTTAGGGCTCTTACACACGGCCGTTCCGACCTGCGCTCCCCTGCGTTCCGTTTTTTGGCGTTCAGCCGCAGGGGAGCGCAGGAATAGACGCAAGTCATTATTTGAAATGGGGCTGTACTCACTCAGGCGCGTGTAGGCGACGAACGCAGGAAAAATGCAGCATGTTGCGTCTGAACCTGCGTTCGGCGCCTACACGTGCCTGAGTGAGTACAGCCCCATTTCAAATAATGACTTGCGTCTATTCCTGCGCTCCCCTGCGGCTGAACGCCAAAAAACGGAACGCAGGGGAGCGCAGGACGGAACGGCCGTGTGTAAGAGCCCTAACACTGACTAGTTCCTCATTCACAGGGTCCCTGTCCTTGACTTCAACTGAGGAGATCTCCTTATCTCAGGAGGCTTTTCTTCTACAGAAGCCTTCTACCTCAGGCTCCCTGGAACTTGAAATCTCATGCTTGTTACAGACTACAACTCCCTTGGCCCTAGCCCTAAGCAAGAGAATTCCATGGTTCAGCATCTTTTACCTGGGGAGTTACAGGTTCTCAAAACTTCCTTGAACCAATAGACATCCTATTTATTCCACAGAGCAGGTCTACACTAAAAATAGGGATAATATAAATTTGTAATCCTACCTACACTAGAATAAATAAATAAAGCTGTTCCTGGAGTAAGACATTCTAAATATATTCAGATTTATCATAAACATCTGTTTCAACATTCATTTCATGGGAGCACACTCTGTGTTTCATTGTGTTGATATGCTTCTGAAGATAATTAGGTCATATTGAGTATCTGCTATTAGCCATTAGATTCTAATCCTTAGATTCATGAAATATTAAGAAGAGGTTTGAGGGAAAGGACCTTGATTTAAACGGATCAGGGAAGGTTTTGGAAATAAATATAACTCATCATCTCAGACATTCACAATGATCTAATTGGCTGTTTTGTTCAAGCCATCATTAATGTACTTTAAGTGATTAAGACATGACTAAGTAGATTTTTAGTCTGTACCTGGTGACCTTTGAAAGGAAATAAAAGATGACTTGAGCTAACAGAGCAAAACAATGAAACATATTAAATATATTTCAGATAGTAAAATATAAAGCTGAGTTCAGTCGAAACTTTAGACAATAGATTTTGCTTCATCTGAGAAATGGCTGAACAAATTCTTTATACATTCGCTATTATTGTTTTTGGTCAAATGTTATCCATTTATGTTATGGTGCAGCTTTCAAAGGAATGCTTATTTCACTACAAGTCATGCATACAAGTCATTAGGGTTGAGGAGACTGCCTCATACAGATTTAAATAAACAAAAGGAATCCTGGGAATGAATTCCAAACAAGCTCCAAGAAAATCCCATTTACATGGGTTTATCCCATAGGCTAATCTAGTATAGGTAAATCTAAAAACATTAAAAACATAGGCTAAAGCTCACCCACTGGGTTTTTAAAGCAGAAGCCATGATAATAGCTGATCAGATTCCCAACTACAGACTGGTTTCACCTTTCTTGAGGCTCATCAGTGTAGTGCAGGGTTATCTGATCAGCTTAGATAAATACTTTATTTGCTACAAGTCATGGTAATCAAAAATGGACCCAATGACTCAACTTTCTGATCGTTGGCCTGGTTGGAGGCTCTTCTTAGCCAAGACCCATGCTCAACATTGACGCCCAACCAGCTTGCGTATGCTTTTCGACTCCTCTTATCCTTAGACCCATTTAAAAGATTCAATCTTTGCTGTGTTGAACAGATCCAGATAAAAGTACTCAACTGATTTCCAAAAGGTTAATAACATTACTAAAGCTTTTATTTCCACCCTCCAAGCAATGTAAGGCTGCTAGTAAATTTTGGAAAGGCTTTTTATCTCTTGTGCCTATGTCTGTCACTACAAAAGAGATAAAGGGAGTTATAAAAGAAATGCATTAATATGACAGAATGCCCTACATTTATCTTGCTTAACCAGCTATATTTTAAATGTATCGGTTTGTACAGGGCAATAATCATTAGATAAATCAGAAGCTTTAAACTTTAGACTAAACCAATGGTAGTTGCGTTTTACAAAAGCTTACAGGGTTAAGAGTTTGATTTTATTGCAAATTACAACCTGGCTACCTTAACTTTATACGATAATGGATACACAGTGTAGTTAGTGTTGTCCTTCCCAACAGACAATCATCTTCAAAACACAAGTATAGAAACCACTGTGAAATCTAAGTGAATCAATACATATAAGCAGGACCGCCATCAGAAATCGCAGGGCCCCATACGACAAAATTTCCTGGGCCCCCTGGGCTACGCCCCCCGGGAAAGCCCCACCTACAGGTCCGCCCTCCCCACCACACAGTAAAAAAACAAAAAAAATATTGGTGGCTAGGGTTCCCACATGTTAATAAAAAGTAAAAAGATATTGGTGGTCAGGGCCCCAATAAAAAAACATTTGTGGCCAGGGCCCCCCATTAAAAAATATTGGTGGCTAGGACCCCACATGAGAAAAGAAAATTGGTGGCCAAAATTGGTAGCCAGGGCCCCCCCCCACATTATAAGAAAAATGGTGGCCAGGGCCCCTTAAACGTCCATGCCTTCCCAAAGTCAGCAGCTCTCAGAAAGATGGGGGGCCCGGCTAATCAAGTAAGTGTGGTGTGGCCGGGCCCCCCTTACCCTCGGGGCCCCCTACAACTCTCCCCCCTGTCCCCCCCTGAAGGCTGCCCTGCATATAAGGCTTTAGTTTGCCTTTAAAATACAAATTACATGCCAAGATTGCAACAAGGCAGGATTCCAGAGTCTTGCTAATTATGACCATTTGACAGCTCTATTTTTGTTGATGGAACCTTTGTATCTGAGAAGAAAAAAATGGAGTTTCATTCAGTGGCACAAAAGTAGCAGTTAATCAGCATGCGAGAGAGGCTGCTTGTTGATGTTCGCTACCTTCAATAATTTATTATTTTGACTTACACTTTACACATGAGCAGACTTGTCTTAACTGCAGTAAATACCGGCAGTCAGCGAGGAGAATACGCAATTGGCCGGTGACACTAATTATGCTGCCTCAAAGATGAATTAAAACAACATTAAATGAGATTGCTCACCAGTGGTAATCTGCCTTTAACTGTGCTTCAGAATTTAGCTCATTTATTTGGTCATTAGGGTTGGTTTGGAGAACTGGAGGGTCACAGACTGGACACCCTTGGGGTGTATAGTAGAAGTCATTTATTGCATTTATCTAGATTCCACAATTAGCCCCTCCAATACTGATCAGGTAGGTCCAGTCTATCCCCTGTCCCCATACACTAACAGACCCTTCACGGTATCCAATGGATAGGCCCTACCGGACATGCCCACATAGCTGGCAGTTTGGTCTATATGGACCAATCTGCTTCATTATATCCAATCAGATGTGATTATTGGCTGTTTTAAACACTACAGGTTTATATCTAATTACTGGCAAGAAGGCAAGAGTGAACTCTTCTAGTCGCACCCTAACGAGCCAATTTTTGTCCATATAAAAGGATGTTTTTCTACAAAAATGTTTTTTTTTGCTGCGGCAGATTTTTTTTTTCGCTGGCAAATTTTCACCGTGAATCCATGCCTGGTGAATTTATTCACCCATCACTATATGTGACTATTCCTCTGCCCTCTATAACAGGTAATAACTCACAATGCAACAAAGCATCAAACAATCTCTCCTATGGTAGATAGTCAGGGCTAGATCCTACTAGTTCAACAAGCACTCCAGCAGCCAAAGAGTTCATTTACATTCAAACACACTCTCCTGCTAGCGGTACTAGTTATTCAATATATAAATAGGCAACTTTCCCTTTACACACATACAAAGAGTTAATAATACATTTAGGCACAAGCTTTCCTACGGGCGATGAGTTTGTTAGAGCACAAGGACAAAATGTATTTAAATGTTATATTTAATATTACTGCAGAAGCAGTGAATGTATATAAAAAATATATTACAAAGAAGACATACATTAAACAAAGAATTGCTAAACAGTAAATAAAATAAATGGGAGTAAAAAAATTAAGAAAACTCTAGGTAATTAGCCAAGTTTAGGAATTTCCTGTAGTGTCCTCTGAGGCTGCTGTCCCCAACCTTTTTTGGCCCAGGGACCGGTATAAAGGAAATTTTTTTTGCAAGAACTGGGGGGGGGGGGGTCGGGAGGGGGTCAGCGGTGCCAACAGCAACTGTGTGTCCAATTCAGTCCAGTTCAGGACTGTCCGCGGCCCAGTTCTTCGCCATGGCCCGGCGGTTGGGGACCCCTGCTCTGAGGCAAAAGTTGGCAAACACTGGGCATACATTCCACTGATATGGAGCCTCCTTGCATGACATGGGGTACTAGATCTGTCACCTTTTTATTGCCTGCTGGGACATTATCAAACCTTATGTATGAGCTAGGAGTGCCCAGGAACTTGTCATTTACTACCCCCTGTAGGGGGTTGTTATTTTCAGGCCAGATTCCCCAATATAATATTGGTACTTGCCAGTACCCAATATTGTAGTGAAAATATGGGCATGATGTGATCCATATGGGGACAATCAGAATGATACCAAACACGTGTCTCATGTTCTAGTCCCCTTGGCTAGTGTGTGGGGCATCGGCAGACGAGAAAGTGGAGAGGAGCCACTGCTCCGGCTAAAGTTCCAAAACAATAAAAAGTATGACCCCCCCCCTCATACGCTCTCTGTCCTTTTGAACTTGTGCAACAAATAATTAGAGAGCTTAAAAGATCAGCCTGTGTCTGACCAGCTGTCAATTAAAATTGGGGATGGGCACATTTTTTTTGCCTTGTTTTGCAGCAAAAATAGACTTGTATGGCGTCGTGCGTCAAAAAAAAAAAGACGCACATAAAAAAAAATTTTGCCGCCCGACAAATTTTTTTTGACGCCCATAGACATTAATGGGCTTTGACGACATTTTGTCGGCGGCAAATTTTTGGCGAAACTAAACGGGTCAAATCCGCCCATCCCTAATTAAATTACGTTTCTTCCAATGCATTGTCCAAATAATTATGTCTCTAAATCATTGGATGAACAATGACATTGTGCAGCAAGTGGCCAGTGTGTGGTTGGTTCAAGTATTTGCCATATAGAAGTTTGCACAGCTTATGATAGTAGATCAATATATAATACAAATAATTGTTTAGCTTTACTGCTGTACAAGAAGAAAATGAAGAAGCTGATTTATTGTTACAGTAAATATTTCAGTGATAACACACCGTCGTTTATTTGCTCAGAAGTAATTTCTGATTTTTTCCCAGCTGAGAATGATTTGTCACTACGCACTCTTTATGAATTCCAAGCTAAACTCGACGTATATCATTATTTAATACTGGTTTCCCAGATTGATGTGATTATGGAAATAAGCCCCTGCTATGTTTTCACTTGTTGTTACAGGGATCAAGCGCTAAATATCTGTAAGAACTTGAGGAAGGCAAAATAAAGTGAGGTTTCTGTGAACATCCACTCGATGAAAAAAGGATTCCTTCCATTTTCATTCCGACTGTATAGAATTTGTAACTGCTTCACTGCTAAATCCCTTTCTTTATAAACCTAGGAATCTAGGGATTTTAATTCCAACATTACTGGAATGTTTTCTTTGCAGTTTAAATCATAGCGATGGCAGTGCTACACTGGGTTTGGTATTTAATGCAACTAATACAGGTATGGGACCTGTTATCCAGAATGCTCGGAACCTGGGGTTTTCCGGATAATGGATCTTTCTGTAATTTGAGTCTTCATTAGGGATGTAGCGAACTGCCGATTTGGTGTTCGCGAACGCCGTTCGCGAACACCGGCAAAAAAATGCGAACGTTCGCGAACAGTTCGCGAACTTCGAACACCGCTAAAATCGTTCGATTCGAACGATCGAAGGATTTTAATCGTTCGATTGAAGGATTTTCATTCGAATCGAACGATCGAATGCTTTTCATTGGATCGAATGCTTACAATCGTTCGAACGAATGGAAATCGTTCGATTTTTAGCGGTCGAAGGAATTCGAATGGTCGAACGATCGAACGCGAACTCAAACTGCGAACGTTCCCAAACGTTCGCGAACAATCGGCGGACGCGAACGGTCGAAGTTCGCGCAAACTAGTTCGCGGGCGAACAGTTCGCTACATCCCTAGTCTTCATGCCTTGAGTCTACTAGAAATTCATTTAAACATTAAATAAACCCAATAGGCTGGTTTTGCTTCCAATAATGATTAATTATATCTTAGTTGGGATCAAGTACAAGTTACTGTTTTATTATTACACAGAAAAAGGAAAAAAAATTGGATTATTTGGATAGAATGGAGTCTATGGCAGAGTCATTCCATAATTCAGAGCTTTCTGGATATCGGGTTTCTGGATAAGGGATCCTATACCTGTACCAAAGACTATACAATATGCTGAACTCACTTTCAAATCAAGCCTATTTTGTCTACAGCATCTTGCCCGAGCCCGGTAAATGTATCACACCCTGATCTTCAATTTATAAATATAATTTAAAAGAACCAGGACTTATATAAACTGTTCCTCTCTTAAGGCTATAATTATCTGTGTAGTGTGTAAGATCCCTTAGCTCAAGACTCTACAGTGCATAGAACTAAGGCAAACATTTTTGTAACTCTACATTAAAGGGGACCTTTCATTAAAGTACTAGAGAATACGCAATAGTATAGGTATTGTAAGCCCACAATTTAGAAGGCATCAGATATCCCATGTACTGTAGATTATAGGCAGTATAAAACCAGGGCCACTATCACTAACAAAGGGGCCCCATACTGTTAAGTTAGCTGGGAACCAATTATTAGCCTAATGGTCACCTGGGCACCTTGGGAGATGGACCCTGCCAATGAGTGGATTGAGACTCCAATGAAAAACAAAAACCTTACCAATGCATGGTCATGTCCATTATCAACCTCGGCCACTTCATGACAAAAACCCTCCCACAATTAATACAAATTCCACCTACTCAGCCCTGCTTATTTTGTCACCAATGACTTGCACCTTTGCACTTCTCAGGGCCAAGAGGCCCCTGGCTGGACTACCTGCTGTACACACTTGGGGGTAGATTTACTAAAGGGTGAAGTGACTGATGAAGACGCTGATGAAACTTCACCAGCATTATGTCTTTCAGGCACTTGGACCAATTTAAAAACAGGCAGAGGTGTAACTTTGCTAGCAAAAGAGACAGATGCAAATTTCCACTCTGGCGAATGGACGTTACTCCACAAATTCACTAAGATGAGGGTTTTACTGAACGTTAGCTCTTTTGCCAGACTTGCCTTCGCCAGCTCAGACCAGGAGAAGTGCATTGGAGTGCATAGATCTTCCTCAATTTTTAGTGGAAACATTTTCTAAGTCCCAAAAAAACACTGGCGTCTTTTCCTTTTTTCAGAGTGATAGCCTGCAATAGTCCGTAAATTTTTTTTGGGAAACCGGGTTCCCCCCTACATTTCCTAACATATGAAACATAAACTATACAGAGGGCTAATGTGTAGGGCATTATAACAATTCTATTTTCTTTATCAAGTTTCCATGGACTTGTGTAATGTAATGTATTTGCTGCAACATATACGTCCATGCAGCTTTATAAATTCCCGCCGTATGCAAATAAGCCAGCCCTAGCGCATCTTCGGTTTGATTGCCGAAGTAACGCTAAAGAAACGTCCCCAGTGTTTGGCGTCCTGGGTGTGAATTCGCATTTCAGTAAATTTGCATTGTCCTAGTGAATTTACACCTGGCGAAGTGTTGCGATGGCTGCAAAGCCATCACTGGTGAATTTTTGCCGTTTAGTAATTTTGCCCCTTGGGGTTTATTTATTCAGATTTTTTCTTGTCTGAGTTTTAAAGGGGAAAACATTTTTTTTAGAGATTTATGAAAGCCTGAGGCTGCTAAAAGTCTGAATAAACAAGTACTCCTTCTCAAACCTGCCAAGGTCATGTAGAAGTCAATGGCAGATTTCCCATTTACAATTGGAAGATATATTATCTGCTCTAGGTTTCCCACAACAATCGGAATAATTTGTGTTTTTTAATTGATAAATACAATAAAAATGTGTATGGGAGTTTGGTCGAAGTGGTTTTAAGAAAATAGTGAGACATTTTCAGGTTTGAGTAAATAACCCCCTTGATGGCAGCCCTGTGTAGAACCTTGTAAAAACTGTGCTCAGGTCCTTCCATTCAATAAATCTTGTAACTGCTGCAGCCTTGATGTATCCTGGATTTGGTGGGGTAGCCATAAAATAAATAAGCCACATATTTCCGTTTAAAGCACAATTGACACAATTAAATGTACAGGTGCAGTATATTAGTAATGATTTCCTTTGAAAGTCTCAGTGAAATTTCCATTGGCAGCTGTGCTGGGATGAGTGATCTCCAAAGACTTCTTTTTCCTAAATGAATCTGTTGGGCCTCCTAAACATAACTATATCATCCATTAATGATAGTGAACACAATGGTCGGATTGCTCTAATAAACTGCATCGATTTTCATTAGGGGGATAAAATCTTAACTATCTCACACTCATTACGGGCCCTTCAGGATCCTAGAATTCAGTGTTTATTTGGCAACTAATTGAGAGTTTTCGGCATAGCGCTCAGAGAGCAAGCCAGAACCGATTTCATTACTGTGTCATTAACAATTCTACACTGCTCCATTAAAGATAAGTGTCACCGTTTGGACCTCTTGTTTCTTAACATTGAGAGAAATCTCATACATTAGAGGACTTGTATTTGTTGTACCAGATTTGTAAATAACTATGAAGTCCCTTTATTACTTTATCCCCAAGGTGAACAAAAAAATTCAAGTATGGTGGCGATGCTTCTGCTTCTGTTATGATTATTAGGAAATGAAGAGTGTTCCTCGTTCTTACGCAGACACAGTCTCTTTCGGTGGCACTCATGCCCCTGCAAACAATGAATGCATCACAAGAGACATAAATTGGGATTCAGTGATGGTAGAAGGCCTTTTATTTTGAATTACATTTGCGCTCTATGTGAGCTCATTGCCGAGTGAATGTTTAGTGCTCTAAATAACAAGGTTTGGATGTAGATTCCATTCTTCTCATAAACACAACGGAAAATAAAACCAAGCCTTGGGATGAGAGAAGAGGTAATGTATCTGCATAAAGAGATTTTTTCATGATTAGGTTTCACCAGCCTTAAAAAAAACTTTTTGTTTTTTCATGGCACAATGGCCAAAGTCAGGAAGCTTTATAGAAAAACAGATTATAGAGAACTGCATATTAGTTATTACTGATATTTATAGACAGGTCACCTGCCCCTGCTGGTTTATATAGAAAAATATAGCAAAAGAATGTTTGTAGATGAATAATTAGTACTTGTCCTAAGGCATATATGGAAAAAAAGCTAATTAAGAGGAAACAGATGAAAAAAATAAACATGATATAACATGTATATTTAAAATTCACATAAGGGCTTAACAAGTATCAAAGCAACTTAATAAAAAGCCTAGAGATCACTGGGATTGATCTACTAACACGGGTGCTAATCATAGCAACACTTGAGATCTTTGCAATAGTTTTCTAATTTAGAGCAGACTGATTAAATCGAATTAAAACCAATTGTTTGCTAAGAATCAGCAAAGTAACCCCATTTACTCATTTGGAGGGGTTTGGGGGTCATTTGATACGGCTGAACTTTGTAATGGAATAAAGTATTTTTTTTACCTGAATTACATATGTAATGATGTACTGTACCACCTATGCAAGTAAATGAGTCTAACACTCATTGTATGACTAGTGATGGGCGAATTTATTCGCCAGGCGCGAATTCGCAGCGAATTTCCACGATTCGCCACCAGCGGATAAATTCGCGAAACGCCCGCGAAAATTCGCGGCAAAAATTCGCCGGCATCAAAAAAATGTTTCAGAAAAAATGGACGCCGGCGTCAAAAACGGGAGCCGGCGTCAAAAACGAGAGGCAGGTGCCATTTCGCTAATTTTTCGCCATTTTGCGAATTTCGTGTGAAATTCGCGAATTTTTCAGCGAAGCGAAACGGCGCAAATTCGCCCATCACTATGTATGCCAATAAGACCATGAGATCCTGGATGCAAGTTCGATAATCACTCTCCACTATTGCTGCTCATGACTATAATAAAAACGACTGTACTCTCAAGAGGATTGCAGGAGTCTGTGCTCAACGTTGTGCAAAGTGTAAAAATTATGGCAGATTGCACCAATTTTTACTCCTGTGCACCCTCTGTTGCACTTGATAAATAACCCCTTTAGTCCATTTGAGTGAGACGTTATGTGCAACTCTTGGTAGGGAAGAAGTCAACAGTCTGTGTCTAGCAGTGCAGGTCCACCAATTGTTATGTTTCTTTTATTTTAAATCTACAATGTTAGACCAGTGTTAGACATAAAACAAGGTTTTAAATAAGAGACAATTGTGGTAAAATGCCACTAACTGTTTGTACAATCCATGAGTACATCATGTTCTTCAGTGAGTTACAATTACTCTTTTTGTGCTCAATATTGATTTCAGAGGCAAAGTAATCAAGACTAGATATGCACCACTTCAACATAATATTAAAATTGTCTTTTTTCCAATGCTGGATTTTAGCTCTAATTTACTGTATGGTAGAATTTCAACAAGATTCATATAAGGGAGAAATACACATTATAACATTTGCACAAATGCAGGATCCTCCCTCTACCTATATGCCTGACAATATTTTTGTTGCTCTGAAATAAGCTTGTGTGTATTTTACTCAACCCTATGGCTGGGCAAATCTAACCACTAATTTCCTTTAATTTGTGCTTCCAGTGATATTAAGGAATGCCCAGAAGAATTCTCACATTAGGAGGCTTCTTATCCAGTGCTTTGGGTCCTTTACAGAGAACCTGAACCATAACTGGTACACAAACAATCTACAGTAAGTCACCATGGGACATGATTAATATGCCAAAACAATTACTCTATCCCTCACAATCATTAAAATATAACCCTTTACCTTAGTTTGGTAACCAGACTACTGAGTATATGAGCCTCATTTAGTGCTTCCTCCAATTTGATGGTTACTTGGTGGTTAATGAATAACAAAGCATTGTATGCAAGTGTTGGCCAAACAGGTTCTCAGCTGGTATAACAAAAGCCCAACCTTCTGTCAGCTTGGACATTTTCTTAACTGTGTTTGGAAACCATTGTTTTATTTGTAGCACAAAGACACATTTGTATAAGAAAATACAATTTCTTTTAATAATAGCCCAGCTAAAATGGAAGGTGGTTTGAGAAGGACCTGAGAACATTCTATCGAATCAGCAGGTACCACATAGAAGCTAGTTGAAACATGATGAACTACCAACGTCTAGCCAGCTGCTTACATGTGCAATGAAATCTCCCTTCAAGGACTTCAAGTGTACGTGCACCAAGCCCAGGCAGCGGATAGCTGATAAAAATAACAGCTTTTCAAACAGGGAGCCTGGAATGATGTGATGTGAGCTTCTGAGAGTTGAGTAGAATCCAGTTGATCAATAGAGGCATTTGTTGCTTTTTTGGTTTGGAACTAAAAAAAACATCTGATTAAAAGGAAACAAAGTCTTTTCTCAGAAGGTTGATGACTGAAATTCACAATGGAATATAATTATCCAGACAATCTTCTGTTCCATCCCTATTGCAAGATACATTTAAGGCACAAGAAGATACTTGTAATTTCTCCATCATGCATCAAATGCAAATAGCATATGAACTGGGCACTTAGGATGTTGAGAATGGGGAACAGAAAACAGACTTGAATTTAACAGTATGATGGGTTAAAATGAATAGTAGTTTGATGATAAACCCTTAACCAACGAGTGTACCCATAAGACTCTGACTTACCCAAATGGCAAAATGATGTCCTTGGGTTGCAAATATTGTCTCTCACTCATAAAGTGGGCTATTCGAATATCTTCCTTGACACCAGCTACTTCTACTAAGGCCTTATACCTCAGGCTGTCCAGCACCTACCAAGATGTGGGGTCCAAAATAACAAAAAGTCTAAGGTACCTGACACTCTTGGCCAACCACAAAACTGCCAGAGAACCTCAAACCTGGAAAGGGAACAAGCTCCCCTTTCTTCTAAACAATGGAGGGGAAGTTCCTATGTTATAGGCTAAACCTTTATCCTCCTACATCTGCAAAAAAGGTAATTTTGTAAGAATGTATTGTAAGTAGAGAATTAGTTAGAGGATTTGTGGATTAAAAGCAAACCACCTCTCCAGCAAACACTCACCACCTGAAAATAACTCACATCCAGCTTTACTCGTTTTACTTTCTTTCTGATAGCTATAAAGTAAAATGTGAAAACCCTATTCATTCAGGCTTGAAGGTGGGGGGCAGCTACACGAATTGTACATAATTGTTAAAGGCTTACAGTAGGTACACTCCTACATTATCACCACATTTTTCGTTTGTTCAAAGGGATCGTAAGACATCACTATTTAAAGCAAATTAGTTGCAGGACAATGGAACACCCCATGTCTTGTTGAGGAAGAAGACATTAATAGGGACATAGGGATGTTTGAAGATGAAAGTGTGTTAGAAATTAAGAAGGAAAAAAAAGAATGTAGAAAACTGGTTTTCAAAACATCAAGATTTTTTGCCGAAATCCTTACTACTATGTGTGCTGCTGTGTACTTCTGTTGTGATGTTGCCTCCTACCTGATGTTCATTTCTAAGAGTGGCGCAGCAAAGCTGTGATCTTACGCCTTTATTTTTCAACTTTCTTTGCAACAAATATCCCCCCACCTTTCCAAGGGTCCTGAATGCTTTTGAAATGCTTACAGAAAAAAAAAAATACGAAACAAAAACGCTTTCTCAGTATTTGCAGACATAATAAATGGATGTGCTGAAATGAAAGCAGGATCATGCAGAGATAACTAAAAAATAGCTTATTAGGAAAGATAAACAATCTGCAGAATGATATAATACTACAGCTTTACAATGGGATGGCGCAGAATCACAAATGCAAGTTCTTGAGATATTTCTGTTCATGTAGCTAAAGTTTA
The DNA here is from genome assembly GCF_017654675.1 of Xenopus laevis. Classification (NCBI taxonomy): domain Eukaryota; kingdom Metazoa; phylum Chordata; class Amphibia; order Anura; family Pipidae; genus Xenopus; species Xenopus laevis. Next base: position 7,854,797 of record NC_054372.1, on the reverse strand, counting down.
AAAGGCTCTGGAACTAACTCTTTAGCAGAATATTCTCCAGAATGAATTGTATACATTGAAAATGTAAGGATTAGCACTCTTTCCTGTTCATCAAATTCTTAGTGGCATGGTTGGATTTAAACCACAGCCCAACTGCAGATGGAGAAGACTTTAAAGTATCTGATGAACACCATCCATAAGGCATGGTTACTGGAATAGACTGTCTGTTGACTTTGGGCACACCAAAGCCATTGGGCCTTGACTACCATCCAGATAACCTATATTACAATCCACCATTCGCTTTGTGTGTGATGTCAAAACACAGTTTTGCATATTTTGGTTTCCTATTGTATGCTATTTTGTTAATGTAAATATTAGCAGCTTAATATTTATTAAATGTTTCCCTAATTTCTATAAAAGTTTTTCTCGTCCATATTGCAGTATTTATCTTGTATGAGTTGTTATTTTTTCCATACTGACTAGTCAATACACCTTCACCAACCATTGCACTATGATCTAAGACCCCTATCAAAAAACAGAGGAGGGATGATCTAGAAGCCAGTGATGCATGGTTTGATGCCACTTGGGGCATGGCTGTTTGAATAGGACTGTAAATGGAATTCTCCATCTCTTAAACCATCAGACTTTAGTAAGTATTGTTATATTCAATTTTATGTATCTGCTTGTACTGTATTTCTATTACCTTCCTGCTCCCAAATAGATGACTTTAGCGATGACTCACACACCTCTCATCTCCATATGGAAGCTAACATAGAAATATCACATGAAATTGAAAATTGTACTTGTGCCCATAGCATGAAAAATACAGTTTCTAGAAATGAATTTCCATATGGAAGGGAATACACAGCAGCGATGGAATTCCAGGGACTACATAGGATAATTGTACATACAAATGCTGTGAGGGAGAAAACGAGATTGCGGAAAAAAATGCAGACGTTCAAATTGCAATCACAAAAAAAGACCCAATTGAGTAAAAAAAATTTGCCACAAATCTTGGCAAAATTTAATTTCTTATATATCGCCCTACTGAGTATGATTAAATTAGAATGTCTTCTTCTACGTATAGGGACTATTGATTTTCTAATGATATATTAAATTAAAGAGACAAGTTTTCAGAATTCCCTGAAAGAGACATGAGTAGAAAACTCAACACAATGACATAAATCTTGCAAAAATGAACACATTATTATTGTTATTCTGTTTTCTTTATATTATGATATGGAAATCTAAAAAAATCACTGTAAGCACCTAGCAATTGTCTCGAGTACTTGCACACAACTGCAGGTTTCCTATTCATTAACCATATGTACCGACTAATTATTGCAATTCTTTTAATGTCACTGTCTACATGTGTAATATCAATTAAAGGAAATGAATGTAATTAACTAATACATGGCAGGGTGCAAGAAAAGCTAATGAGTTTGTTTATTTAAAAAAATTATATCTCAGCAGCAAAAAAAAAACATAGCATATCTAAAGTGGGCCAGTTGGTCATGTGATATTGGGAAAACACTAGAGAAGGAGGATTAATCACTTTATGAATATGCAAATGAATCTTGTTAACCTTAGCGAGGCATCTGGAATGAACAGGGAACATAAGTAATATAAAACACGTGCATCTGGAATTTCTATTATTAAATCAAAGAGAGAAACACGTTTTTGTTTATTATGCCACCCAGGTGCTAGAAAAAAAAAGACATTACCTAGAAATGCAATTAATATTTCTGAAAATGAATCAAAGGAACATGCCTAAAAACACATTTCTGAAAAAAACACCAATGACGTTATTAGTCATTGTATTAGTCATTAGTATTAATTTCACAAAGCTAATGCCTTCCTGTTGATTTTGACAAAAATTTTGGTGAGATTTCTCCATTTCTCAAATATTTCTCTGGTTTTGTAAAATTTTCAGCAAATTGAAATGGGCCAGTTTCACTCATATTAACATTGCTTGTACCAAACCACTATGGGGTATATTTATCAAAGAGTGAAGTTAATAGTGAAGTTCCACCACTAGAGTGAAATTCCGCCACTCTCCATTCATTTCTATGGGATTTTTATAGGCGTATTTATCAAAGGTTGAACTTTCACCCATTGATAAATACGCCTTTCAAAATCCCATAGAAATGAATTGAGAGCTGTGGAATTTCACTCTAGTGGCGGAACTTCACTCTTTGATAAATTTACCCCATTATATGCTTGCTGGAGGGGGCAACAATCCTAGAAGATGGGCAATTTATTACTAAACCCACAGACTCAGCAGAAAAAGGAGGATGGTAAAGTAGCACTAAAGAGCTTCAACTGAGCTTGGTTATTTTTGACCACGCTACTGTATATAATAATTCTTCTGCACATAAACCTTCCCTTCCAAGCAAACAAATTTAACCATGAACCAAGGGCCACCAAGAAAATAACAGGTTAACTAATGGCAAGGTTTGTTGGAACATCAAGGTGCAGATTTATCGAGGGTTGAATTTCGAAGTGCAAAAAACTTCAAAATTCAACCATCGAATAGGTTACTTCGACATTCGAAGTTGAAGTCGAACTATTTTTAACATCGTACGATCGTACTTCGAATCGAACATTTCGAACGATTTAATCGTACCATTTCACTTCGACTGCTAAAAACTTAGCCAAATGTTGTAGGAGGTCCCCATAGTCTAACATAGCAATTCGGCAGGTTTAAGGTGGCGAAGTGTCGAAGTCAAAGTTTTTTAAAGAGACAGTACTTCAAGTATTGAATGGTCGAATAGTATTTTAACTTTGAATTGAAGTTGAATTTAGGCCTATTCGATGGGCAAAGTACCCAAAAAATTGTTCGAAATTCGAAGTTTTTAACTTCGAAAATTCACTTAGCCAGGCTTGATCTACAGCATCAGCACTTAACCGCTTGCACATTAATGGAAGTAAATCCTTAATCTCACTAGCAAAGTTCCAACATTAGTGATGGGCGAATTTGTACTGGAAAGTCCGTGAAACGACGAAAAAATTTCAAAATGCATTGAAGTCAATGGGAACCAAAATTATTTTGACTTGTGTCAATTTTGACAACCACAACATTTTTATATGTATGCTTCTTTTGGTCCAAATGCATTAAAGTCAAAGGGCGCAGGACAATTTTTATGTGCGCCAATATTCTGCTGTGCGCCATATTTTGACACAGCAGATTTATTTGCCCATCACTGTCCAGCATATAACCTACCTGGAGCAGAAAGGCAGCTTTATCAGAAAAGAGAGGATTTCATATTAATAATCCTCGGTTGTGTAATGATATTTAAGTCTTTACATCTACTGCACTTTTTACAGATAACTATTCCTTTTACTCATCTTACCTGCTTGGACTATGGTAATCTTCTTCGAAGTAAAAATCATTCGACTATTTGACCATTCGATAATCGAAGTACCGTCTCTTTAAAAAAAAAACCTTTGACTTCATACTTCACCAAATTAAAGCTACCGAAGTGCAATGTTTGCCTATGGGGACCTTCCACAGCACTTTTTTAAGTTTTTTTTTTTTGGTCAAATAGAAATTGTTCGATCGATCGCTAAAAATCGTTTGATCGAACGATTTCTATTCGATCGTTCGATCGATCGAATATGCTAAAAATCCCTCAACTTCGATATGCTTCTTAACAAATTCGGAATTGTTCTGTGAAAAATGTGTTTTCACTTATGGGCAGATTTATTAAAGGTCGGGGTGAATTTTCTAATGAAAAAAAATTCGAATTTCGAGCTATTTTTGTGTACTTAGACTAGGGAATAGTCCAAGTTTAATTCGAATTTGAAAAAAAGTCAATATCGAAATTTATCATGTAAGTCTCTTTAAAAATTCAACTTCAACCATTCACCATCTAAAACCTGCCCAATTGCTATTTTAGCCTATGGGGACCTCCTAGAACCTATTTGGAGTCAATAGGTTTTTTGGGAAAAACATAGAATTTAATTTGATCGAATGCACTATTCCTTCGATTCGAACGATTCAAATTTGGCCGAATACAGACCTATTCGATTGAAAACTGACCATTCAACCCCCCAAAAAAACTTTGACTTAATTTCCGTTGGTCTTTTTGAATTTGAATTTCGAAGTTTTTCAAATCCAAAATTCGACCCTTGATAAATATGCCCCTAGTTATGACCTACAATTAAAAACAATATTCTTTATTTTGTTACAACCCAACAAGATGCAGGATATGTATTTACATTACTCTTTCGTGTGTGATTACTTTAGCATGTAGAGTATATGAAACATATTGAATTGCCTTATGGCCTATATCACAAAATAATTTCTCCAATTTGCTTTTTTTCCTGTCCTCGGAACAACATGTCCTCAGTCTCAGGAATATGCTAGGCCAGCATTAACTACAGTGATTAAAAATCTCCATGGCAACATAACTTTTGCAGTTTTGGCAATGACTGTAAGAGATGCAATTGAGTTCCAGCTCCTATTTAATTTATTGTGATAGGGATTTCAGCACATTTGCTACCAGTTCTACACAAGATAACCTTCCCAAATATAGACAGGCCATATAATGATGGTAATATATATCCCAATATATCTCTGTGCTGCCTGGGCTCATCAGCACTATAAATAATGCTCAACTCTTTAGACATCGGTAAATCAATTATCATCTAAGTAGTTTTATATATATATTGGCTTGTTTTCATTTTGCAATTCTTGTATGCAGTCGACTTCAAAACAGAATATTGTGAAAGGATAATTTAAGCAGAACGCACAGGAGTTCTAATTCATGTCAGTAAAGCGATCATTTCATTCTTGCTGGCGGATCGCATTGTTTGATCCATAACCGCAGTGAAGAGCATCATATAAAAGCATGTTAGTTCCCAGGAAGACCAATAATGATCCTATTATACCTGCCTTTTACAAGGAAAACCTGACAGGCCATCACATACAATACCTAACATCCTTCGTATAGCGTTTTATGTTTATCTCCCCGAAATATAACATCTATGCACAACTAAAATGTTTTCTTCTGTGAATGCACATGTAAATACAACATTTACCAGACACCTGTTGAGATTCTAAAAACGGGACTACATTTTGGAAATTAAATGTTTTTTTGTTTTTTTATGTGATCTTTCTTTCTTGAGACAAATAAAAAATGCAGATACCGTATATACTCGAGTATAAGCCGTCCCGAGTATATGCCAAGGTACCTAATTTTACCTCCAAAAACTGGGAAAGCTTATTGACTCGAGTATAAGCCTAGGGTGAGAAATGCAGCATGCTTCTGGTAATTTTCAATCAAAAAAATTAGGGGTTCTGCTCCCATTGGAGGTGCCGGCGTCTCATTTTTGGATGCCGGCGACCATTCTTGGATGCCGGCGAATATTCTTGGAGACTATTCTTGGACGCCGGCGAATATTCTTGGAGACTATTCTTGGACGCCGGCGATTATTCTTAGGCGCCGGCGACTATTCTTAGACGCCGGCGACCGTTTTTGCGCTTGACCCGAGTATAAGCCGAGGTAGAGTTTTTCAGCATATTTTGGGGGCTGAAAAAATCAGCTTATACTCGAGTATATACGGTACTTCATTTAGCAAGATGGGAAGCCGGTTGCTATTGAGTTTGAGAGCACAAAAAGACTGTGGTATATCAAGGCCCCCTGACAATTTGTCTTGTGTCACTAAGGCTTTTCAACGTGCTATGGTAGGAAGACAATAGAAAAAAATGTAAGATATAATTCTGAAATTCTGCCAGATGTAATTTCTTACATGGCATTTTGATTGATTTCATGCATGCAAAAATGTAGCTTGTGGGTACAGTGTGTTACTCAAACCCTGTATCAGTACAATATGTGCACTGCTATTTTTTTGTGTGGTGCTTACTGTAAATGCATTAAATATGCCTGATCTTGGTATCTAGTGCCATGACTGATAATAGTAAAAGAGATAGAATGTCAGCATTTTGTAAAGAGGTCAGGAGTATTCATGTGAATCATGTACTTTCCTCTCTAAAACTAAACATTATGTAATGTAATGTTGGTCTACAAAAGGTGTTGGGTAGTGATGGGCAACAAAAATTCACCTGGCGTGAATGCATGCAAATTTTCGTGTTTCGCCGCCAGCGAACAATTTGCGAATCTCCAGTGAAAATTTGCCAGCGTCAAGAAACTTTTGATGCATGTTCGAAAAGTTGCTTGCGTCAAAATCTCAGTGTATAAACATTATTTGGAGGCCCATTGACTTCAACGCCGGCATCAAAATTGACGCGGGCATCAATTTTTGAGCTTCACAAATTTTTCACCGTTTCACGAATTTTGCGGGAAATTTGTGAATTTTTCAGTAAAGTGAAATGGAATCACTAGTAGTGGGCGGTTTTACATTTGCTGATAGAGATATTATCCATCCTATGCTTGGAACTATACTTTAGGTCTTTGGTGTGTCCCTCAAGCTGTAGCCACCTATTAAATAAAACTTCTAAATCATGAAGTGGGTCACAGGGAGTGATTACAATTACAATGAAACAATTTAAAATAAGTGTGAGTGAGTATCTAAGTGGTATATATTATATACAAATATAAGGGGTGGTTGAAAGAGGTACAGTTAGTTGGTGAGAAGAGAATTCCAAGAGCCAGTTGGAGAACCAGTAAGTAGATGAAGAAATGGCCAATAATATATTAAAAGAAACAAGTGCTAAACATAAGACATTTCAGAGTGAAAGTCTTTAAAAAATTCAAAGATTATTTTTGACAATAAAATACAGGAGAAGATGATAAAATTGCACCGCTCAGTGGGATATTGCTGGGTCAAACTAAATGTGTAAATGCACAATGATTAAAGTGCCATTGAAAAAGAACGAGAAAAAAAATAGGATTCTGAAATAGCAATAACCTTTTTTTTTTTTCTTAACCAAAAGCTTTTAAAGTTCCATTAAACAGGTAGATAATATACTGTACATCTCTCTATGGTGATTTGCTCTTTCCAAGTCCTAGAAGTCTTACTATAATATTACGGTGCATGCATGTATTCAGTTCTAACCTTTATGTTTGAATTTATTAAGAGATGTTATTTATTGATTTTATTAAGAGAACAATTGCATGGCACTAAAGAGTTAATTTATGAATTAATATATTAAAAGAACAGAAAACATCACTGTAACGGTCGGCACCCAATACCAGAACAAATACCAAGCACCCTGGTCTCGGCTCGTGCTTCACCATTAGTGTGACCGCCTTTGGCTTCGGGAGGAGCCCTCAGCTTACTCAGATGCCACCTGGACTTAAACGAGAGGTACAGGGCAGGAGTTCTGGCCAGCAATGGGGCACGACTGTATAAGTCTTTAAGGCCAAAGGTCACGGTACAGACAGGAGTAGGCAAAATCGTGGTCATACAGGCCGGGTCAAGGCAGGCAGAAAACAAGAGTCGTCATGCAAGCAAAGGGTCAAACCGGGTGATCAATCAGGAGGGTTAAGCAGAATCAAGGTCGGTTTTTGGCAAGGGTCAGGTTTCAGAGATCAGAATAGTCAAAATAGCCAGGCAGGGTCAAACACAGGAATCAAGACAGACTAGAAGCTTTACAGCAAGGTACAAGGCACCAGGAATAAACCTATCACGGGCAACCACATAGCAACCAATATCCCTTCAAATATGTTTGAATTTGGCGCCATTGTGCGCTGACAATCACTGACCATTTGCTAGAGCTACTGATACATTGATTCCAGTATGCTTCAAACTAGTAAACTGGGGGAAAAATTGAAAAAAATACAGACCATCTACAAAATTGTTTACTGTTACCTTCAAGGCAGTGAAAATGTATTGCTTCACATTGAAAAAAAAGCTGCATCTTTATTGGTTTTGTCCATATATTTGAAAACACCTATTACTACACATGCAAATTAGATGAGAAGTGAGAAAAAATCATCTTCATCATTTTTGGCATGAAATCAGCATTGTGTGCACAAGGACAGGAGGTCACCATTAAAGTCAATCAGTAGCTCCGCAGGAGAATCGGAGCTGAGAAACTTGTATTTGAGAAAAAGTTGCAATAGTGGGGAAAAAGTGCAAAAAATATCAGTATTTCAAAAAAATCTTATAGAATAATCAAGACCGTGTTTTGTTTTTGGGAAAAAAGCCTTTCACTAACCAAAATCTCATTGTTTCATGCATTTTCAGTAAAGATGTAAAATCGTAAGGGACAGATTTATCATCTTTTTAATCCAGGTTTTTTTTATATTTAGGCAAAAATTGCATATCCAAGTTTCTGAAACACGAATTTTCAAGATGTATTGTTTTAATAAACAAAAAAGTTTCCTCCATTATAATTACTAATATCCAATTGGTTCCCCGTTATAACTACTGATAAGTAACATGGGCTATTTCCACTGACCTTACTTCCCCTTTCCTTTATAAATAGGGAAATTTGTTAAGTATAACTATCTACCTCTTCTAAAGCAGCATTCTTTGAGCAGCTCATTATCAAGGGCCTCTCGTTGAACTGGTAATTCGTTTTATCAGCTCCTTTAAAGCTCTTTGGGATCAGGAAGTGGCAGGAAGTACTAAAGTGAAATAGGCTTCATATGTGTGTTTAGTTATGGAAACAATAGATATTTCTTAACTTAAATAATAGGCAAAAATATGTCCAGTACAAGCCCTACCTTTCAGATCATGTTTAAAAGGAATGTATACTACTACTACTACTTTAAATGCAAAAAACTTTAAAACCTGAAACAAAAAAAATTCCATTTAAAAGCTGGCGAGTTCCTGAAGAAGTTAATGGGAGTTGAATATCAAAATTCAAATTTTCAAGATTAACTTGAATTTTTTGAAAGTGATATGTGATTAAAATAGGTCATAAATAACTATGTCATGAACAATTGTGTTGCATATCCATTGTCCTCCCTCTTCAATTATAGGAGAAGTGGAAACATAGGAAAGCCAAATACTAGAGCAGGAATGGCAGAAACGAATGGTTCTTTTTCTTGCAGACCTGCTCGGCGTTGCTGTAAATCCATAAACAAACAAAGACGCTATGGAACATGTTTATAATGCTGTTTGAAATTATCTATAGTGTAAAATTAACAACGCATTTATAATGCTCCATTGTTATCCTTACACAAAAATGAACGTTTTGTAGTGGAAATCATCCATTCTAAAAATTTATCACCAGTATTTGTAGAGGTGGACATTTTTGTATTGCCAGACTACATCCCCAACTAAAAGCAAATATCTCATTGGTCTTCAGCAAAAAGTAGAAGGAACAATTATAGCAAGTAAATTCTTGGTTCTGTAGGAACCCCCCCCCCCCCCCAAGACCCAAGTAGACAAAGCAGGGATAAAAGGAGGTTTCAGTATCAGCAAGTTATGGAGAACCCTACTGAGAGAGGTGCCAGTACATAATTAATAGGGTCCAACAAGAGCTGGATGGAGCTGGTATCTTTGGAGTTCTAGGACTTCAGAGAGAGCTCTAGAGTCAAAGAATTGTATAGAATGACTCCCAGAGAAACACAAAATGCAAAGACTAGATTTTATACCCATAGTATATATTGTATCAAATTATACCAATTATCTACCTGTCCTGAAAGCTCCCTGTCCAGATTTCCACATGAGGAAATCCTTCTGGATTTCCAAATTTGGATGTGAAGTGAATGATGCATCAATCAGCCAATTGCTGATCACTGTATCATAGCCCTACCCCCTGACAGCACTGACCAACCTACAAAATATCACCCACCCAGCCCCCATTAAAGAGGAACTATAATGCTCCTCCCAGTTGCTAATTAAAGGTGTGATAGTAATAAATCCTTAGCATGTGTAAGCTTTATGGGTCAGAGGGGAAACTACAATTACGGCAAACAAAAAGAAATAAAAAGAAAAATCTAGGTTCATCAAATAGAAATGTCCTCCTAGGTACAAGGGAACATTGAATGCCCCATTAGTTTGTGCCCATTTCCGTTCCCTATCTAGCCTGTCCCTCAAGAATAGAGCACTGCCCAACTGTATTTATGAGAAACTTGCACTTGTGCTAAATTCGGAAGCTGTTTTTTTGTACTTTACAACCGAGTTTGGCTTTAAATAAGATACTTATATAGTACTCCCCTTTATGATCATTGAGATATTTGTAGAACCAACTAGCTTTGCTTTCGTGAATGCTCCCCCTCCGCATCTCAGCTCTCCATCTGGGTGGTATTATTAGATTATTAGTATAGCAACCGCCATAAACTTGAACATTGTTACACGGCAAAATCAAATCAATCTGGAAAAAAAATATTAATTTATCTCCTATAGCAGCTTTTTGCTTCAAAAATCTTTTGTCTATGCTTACCCTTCCTGAATAGTGACATTTTGAAAGAGCAAGGTATTTAAGCAATAATGACTTCCCTTCCATAAAACGCTAAAGCCTCAATTATTTATGGTTAGCTGAATTTTTATAACCCTATTTCTAACAAGCAGTCATTTTTTCCCTTTTTTACATTATGCTACTTAATGCACTTTTTATTTTCACACCGTTTGACTTTTTCTCGATGGAATGCAGATTTTATTTTATGAAAATGAAGCTGTTTTTTGATTGGCTTAACATGTTTACTTACTGAGTCAGGCAACCTGTGCTCTGAGGAAGGAAGAAAAAGACAGAAATAAAATAGCGCACACACCCAAAAGATTACAGTGTGCTTGAACTGAATCTACCCCCCTAATGATTTATTACTGGATTCTGCTGATCCCATAATCCCGTGCAACATTCTCAGATGCCCTCCATGGTACAAAGTTATCCTAATGTTAGAAACTGATTTAAAATCATCATGCTGTCATCATGTACAGTTACATGAAGGCACAAGGCCATAGACTACAGACCATGGAACTGAGTATCACTCATGTATTATAAGGGATAATGTACCCCCTACTGTAAATGATAAGGATATTAGAAGTCACTGAGGGGTTTTTCTGTGACCATATAAAGGCACAAGGCTGCAGGCTGAGTTATACAGGGAACTCTGAGTATCACTCATGTATTATAAAGGATAATGTACCCCCTACTGTAAATGATAAGGATATTAGAAGTCACTGAGGGGTTGTTCTGTGACCATATAAAGGCACAAGGCTGCAGGCTGAGTTATACAGGGAACTCTGAGTATCACTCATGTATTATAAGGGATAATGTACCCCCTACTGTAAATGATAAGGATATTAGAAGTCACTGAGGGGTTATGTGACCATATAAAGGCACAAGGTTGCAGGCTGAGTTATACAGGGAACTCTGAGTATCACTCATGTATTATAAAGGATAATGTACTGTACCTCCTAATGTAAATGATAAGGATATTAGAAGTCACTGAGGGGTTGTTCTGTGACCATATAAAGACACAAGGCTGCAGGCTGAGTTATACAGGGAACTCTGAGTATCACTCATGTATTATAAGGGATAATGTACCCCCTACTGTAAATGATAAGGATATTAGAAGTCACTGAGGGGTTGTTCTGTGACCATATAAAGGCACAAGGCTGCAGGCTGAGTTATACAGGGAACTCTGAGTATCACTCATGTATTATAAGGGATAATGTACCCCCTACTGTAAATGATAAGGATATTAGAAGTCACTGAGGGTTTGTTCTGTGATCATATAAAGGCACAAGGTTGCAGGCTGAGTTATACAGGGAACTCTGAGTATCACTCATGTATTATAAGGGATAATGTACCTCCTAATGTAAATTTCTGTTTCTTTCTACTTAAGTAGACATTAATGATTAATTGAACACCCCAGATTCATATTGAGCTTGCCATGGCTGACAGATGATGACTATAAACCTCATATACAAAGTGAGTGCAAAGTGCAATATATTATTCATTTGACAATTAGAATTATGCATTGTGCATATGCTGCACTTTAAGACCTGCTCCAATATGGAGGTGTATTTTTGACATTTCTGTTTCCACTAAGTTCTATTACACTGCTCATATTAAAAATTCACAATTTTCCACTAGCAGATGTGGCATTAAATATATTTGTCAGTGTGTAAAAGGTATATTTAATATTAGGACAGGGGAGGGAGGGGAGCACAGCAGAGGGGAGAGTGACAGAGGACAGCGAACACAGACTAGGGGTAGGCAGAAGACACTGCCCAGCACCCCTCTATAGTTGAGCCCTAGGCAGGAGCCTTTTCAGCCCACCTCTAGTTCCACCCTTGGTATCTTCCAAACATGGTCTATGGCATGGGGGCAGCCATTCAAGCACAGGATACACAGTAGATAACAGATAAGTACTACTATAGTTTATATAAACAAGCTGCTGTGTAGCCATGGGGGCAGCCATTCAAGCACAGGATACACAGTAGATAACAGATAAGTACTACTATAGTTTATATAAACAAGCTGCTGTGTAGCCATGGGGGCAGCCATTCAAGCACAGGATACACAGTAGATAACAGATAAGTACTACTATAGTTTATATAAACAAGCTGCTGTGTAGCCGCCAATTCCCGCGATTGGCCCGCAGCGAATAAATTCACAAAACCGCAGCGAAAATTCACCAGCATCAAAAAAAATTGGACGCCAGCGTCAAAAATGAGATGCTGGCGCGGTTTCGTGAATTTTTCGCCGTTTCAATAATTTCGTGGGAAATGCACGAATTTTTTGGCGAAGCAAAACTCCCCAAATTCGCCCATCACTAGCAAATATATATCTGTCTGGGTAAAGAGAAATGCCAATTACTAAATTATCTGTTATCCTTGAGCTCTCTCATAAGCCTTCTCAGGTTTCATTTTAAAGACATCAATTAAGCTATGTTAAATTGCTGTACTGCTTGGTAATCAACACTGAGCATAAAGATAAATAAGCATCAATAAACAAACAAACAGCAACAAAAAACCCACACAGTATCTTCCATTTTCTCAGAAAATTAGTGTTCACATACAGAGAGTTTGCCTAACTTTAGTCTGTGCCAGAAGCCAAGTTGGTAATAATGATGTTATTTATAGTGATGGGCGAATTTGCGGCGTTTCGCTTCCCCGAAAAATTCGCGAAATTGCGCCGGCGTCTCGTTTTTGACGCCAGAGCCCGTTTTTGACGCCGGCGCCCGTTTTTTTGACGCCGGCGCCCGTTTTTGGCGCCGGCGCCCGTTTTTGGTGCCGGCATCCGTTTTTTCGGAAAAAAAAAATTTTTACGCCGGCAAATTCGCGCCTGGCGAATAAATTCGCCCATCACTAGTTATTTAATATGTAGATATTCCAACCTTTATGTAGATGTTTTGTGACATTTAATTGTTATTTCTTCGGTACATTCACCACTTTGAGATTCCCCAATTTGTCTGTAGTGTGTTAGAGGCCTAACTAGTCCTCATGGTGGGACATGGTGGGGGCTTCCATTCCTTGCTCCATTAGGTGGTTTTCAGCTGCCAAGCTAGAGGCAGCTAAGTAATTAAGCTACAGGAGAGCTGTAGTTAAAAGGAGGTGTGGGACAACACCTCCGAGCTTCTTCCCCTGGATACCTCCTGGAGCTGGAGGAGGGTGAGGGGCCACATGAGGACCTTCTTGAGTGAAGAAAGGTGCCTATGTGTAGCTGGCCAGGAAAGTGATTCCCAGCTGACCTGAGTTGGAGAGAGAGCTCCAAAGGACTGGAGAGAAAAAGAGAAACCCCTCCCAAGATACAATCTACAGAGAGGATTCTGGGATTTGTGGTCCACCAAAAGCCAGTGACGGCTAAGGAAACCGTGAGTTAAAGTTAACACCAGTGAGGGTGTGAGTTGGGACTGTTAATGCTAATGTGAAGCTAATGTTATCCCCAATGTGAAGCCAGTGGGCTGAAGATTTGTGTTTGTGCCAAATAAGTCAGCAAAGCTGCATTTAAACTTAAAGGTGGTGTCAATCTCCATTCTCTGTGCTGAAAACTGTGCCACGGCTATGATCTTCGCTACCTGAAGCTCACAAAGAATACTATGATTGTTTATTCAATTGAACTATATGGCTTCATGATCAGAGCAAAATATCAGTGGCAAGACCTATATGACCCTGGATTGGGATGAACACAATAACAATATGCAAATAGACATGGCCCACAGATACGCATGTGCCAAGCTGATGGTGCCAGACATATAATGCTCCACAGTTTATGCTCAAGTTATGGTTTTGTTGCACATTTTTAATGGATTTAAGAAAGACTAATTTGAATTGAACGGATGAATGCTGTGCTACGATCTTCACAACATCCTTTCGCTCTCCCTCTACTTTGCTTGAAAAGTTTATGTTGCTGCTCATGGCCGGATGGTGTTTCTCCAGGGATTGGAGGAGCAATTTGAATGGAACTGAAATGAGTAATGAATACACAACTATACAGCTGCATTTTTTGACTCCATGCAGGAACGAACAATTATGACTTCAAGACCATTTAAATGAGTATTGATATTTGCTAGCTCAACTAATGGTCACAGGCTCCCTACCAAGTACGGTGTTTTTGTATTGTTTCATGGTAATCAAAAGATCAAAGAATAGGCCCAAAAATGTTCCCCAGCCAGGTACCTGACAAGGCGCACAAAACGAGTCAAGCAAGACGTGCTGTTTGCCTATGGACCAATAAAGATTTTGGATTTCAAAGCACTCCAGTGTGCACGGAAATTCAGTTTTTTCTTCTCCTATCCGGCGTGGGATGCCAAGGGACTCCAGCACCCGGCGAAACATTCATGGGCTGCATGTACTATAAAGAAGGCTTGCGGTGAGTCTGAGTGGTATTTTCTATTTACAAACATTAAATAAACCCAATAGGCTGGTTTTGCCTCCAGTAAGGATTAATTATATCTTAGTAGGGATCAACTACGAGTTACTGTTTTATTATTACAGAGAAAAAGGATTATTTGGATTATTTTCGAGTCTAATGGAGAAGGCCTTTACATAATTTGGAGCTTCCTGAATAACCGGTTTCTAGATAACAGATTCCATACCTGTACTGGCAGTAAGAAGCTGCAAGTTGTTGTGAATATCAATGTCTCTGAATGCATTTTGAGTTCAGTCTAGCACTTTCTCTTGTGGTCCTAAATGAGCCATTACATGAGGGTATCTACCTATAATCACTAGAATTAATATTTACATAAATGTGGTATAATTAGGCCTCAAATGCAAGTGGGGACCTTTTAACTGACCCTGTACAAACCAGGTTCTTGAATTGCATAGACCTGGGTAGATCATGGAGCATATTTTCTCTCTCTTGAGTGGAAATATTGCACAGCAATAATTTCAGTATATTTCATATATATACATACATATATATTTATAGGTTGAATTCTTTTAATATAGAGCAATTTTATTTTTTCTATTTGGCATCATCTTTTAGTAAAATCAAATAAACCCCTGCAATATCCTTTCTTCAAGCTTCACTGGCTGTTACATGTGCTGTTTGGTTATGAAGCAGATAAGAATACAAATCCAGCAATGGATTGCCACCACGGTTATTAGCAGAAGTAGATTAGCCATGACGGTGGTCTATACTTGTGGCTCTTATGCTCATTAAGATTTTCATTGTGCATTTTTTTCTAATATCCTGTAGCCCACTGTACATTTAATGGCACAATAGTTTATCAAAAACGAATGACCATTTTAATGATTTATGAAATCTTCTATTGCTATTGTACAACAATTGTCCTATGGCATAGTCCTGGCTGGCCTCATCCAACCTTCAGTGGAGATTTGATATATACTGTATTTGGAATTTGCAAAAACAGATTAGAGTGCTGCAGGAAAGGTTATCTTGCTGAAAATGTTAAAGGCTTAATGCTGGCACCCTCTATCCAATATTTTGCTGTTCTTCAATAAAAGTCATGTGTGAAGGAAAGTATAACCCAATTTGCGCAGCCAAGTGACAGAGAATTACTCACATTGCGGTGAGTTAAATTCTCCAGTTGAAAAAGCAATCATCTTGGCACGAGTACCATCTGAACAATGAAGAACGACTTCCAAAATGATGCTCAACAGAGTGGCACAGCAGCGCTAAACGGAATTATAAATTAATTTTATATCAAATGTGCTCATTTTATGTTTGCAAAAAAAGAAATAAATAAATAAAAATGATTTTCAAAATGAGCATTTGTTGCCGTGGTAGACAATGTAATAATAAAAGTTAAATTGGTGTAGGGAATCCTCAAGGCTTAGACTCAAAATCTAAATGAATGAAATCCCAACTAATAGATATCAGACCTAATGATGAATTTAGCTCTAGAGAAGCCTGCCGAGCAGTGTAGTACTAATAAGCTTCATTACTTGTAGGAAATAATGCGGTTTGTAAAAATATAGCAAGCATTAACCAACCCATAGAGAGCTCTTTATATGTAGTAGAGCTAAAATATTGAATTCATTGATGTAAGCAAATCACAGCTTGCCAGTTGTCATGTTAGGGAATAACTAAGAAACATGTCTTTAGGAGCTAAAAGATTTTGTTTTTTTGATGTGTATTGGATAATTAAGATTTTGATGCAGGGTTATTTAGTATAATGGTTTAAAAACTATTGGTGAGCACAACTTTCCCTTGTTTGTTATAGTTTATACATAAACAGTGGCCAACTCCATATTGTAGCTCCCACCCTTTGCAGCTACAGTCAGGTGATCCCAGTGGTGGCCAATAAAAGGGCAATCACATGGGAGCTTGAAAGTAAGCAAGTTGAAGGTAAAACTTAGTCCCTGAGCAAAATGTATAACAAAGCAACAGAATTTGTAATGAATCAGATAAAAGTTGAGTGTAGGACTGGCCAGACCAGGGGCTTGATAAAGGGCCATAGTAGCCCGAAATGTTGCCTAAGGCACTTTAAGTAAAGATTCGCTTTTTTCAAATCACCCGAGTGCTGCTGCTTTTGTTGATCTGAGTTTATTCTACCCTGGCAGAGGGCACAGCGTGCACCTGGGGCTGCAAAGAGCCGTTTGCTACTCTTGAAGCACACATTGAATTGAATTGACTGGCCAGACCAGGGATGATGTTACTGTCCAGCTTCAATATATTGCAATATATGTACAAACAATCTCTGTTTTGCTTAAAAGTTAGAGCACTTTTTGGTAGCTTAAGGCACAAAATGTCTTAAATACTGTATATTGATATTGGGTTGAGTACAGAGGACTTCTTGCATTAGTTGGTATGAATTTTGTGGTCGCAGCCTCATTTCACCCCGCTTAATGGTTTAAAAATTATTGATTAGCACAACTTTCCCTTGTTTGTTATGTTTAGGATAATGGAGAGTGAAGGCTAGTCTCATTTACAAAGCAAGTGCAAAGTCCAAGGTTTTTCCAAAGATGCAGAATTCTTTCTCAGAAATCAGCCTATAATTGCAGATGCCTGTAAATTAGCATGGCTTTTGCATGTGATTTATTAGTTAAAAAGTGTTTGCTTGTGTAGAAACAGCTTTTTAATTTACAACCCCCCCAAGTTAGGTTTTGACGCCAGGGAAAACATTTTACTCATTTTCTAATTTGAGTACTTTCCAAAACACAACAGCAATAAACTCATTTGAGTTCTATAAAGTTATTTGTTTTTAAAGGGATACTGTCATGGGAAAAAATTTTTTTCAAAATGAATCAGTTAATAGTGCTGCTCCAGCAGAATTCTGCACTGAAATCCATTTCTCAAAAGAGCAAACAGTTTTTTTTATATTCAGTTTTGAAATCTGACATGGGGCTAGACATATTGTCAATTTCCCAGCTGCCCCAAGTCATGTGACTTGTGCTCTGATAAACTTCAATCACTCTTTACTGCTGTACTGCAAGTTGAAGTGATATCACCCCCCTCCCCTTTCCCCCCCAGCAGCCAAACAAAAGAACAATGGGAAGGTAACCAGATAACAGCTCCCTAACACAAGATAACACCTGCCTGGTAGATCTAAGAACAACACTCAATAGTAAAAAAAACCCATGTCCCACTGAGACACATTCAGTTACATTGAGAAGGAAAAACAGCAGCCTGCCAGAAAGCATTTCTCTCCTAAAGTACAGGCACAAGTCACATGACATGGGGAAGCTGGGAAATTGACAAAATGTCTAGCCCCATGTCAGATTTCAAAATTGAATATAAAAACATCTGTTTGCTCTTTTGAGAAATGGATTTCAGTGCAGAATTCTGCTGGAGCAGCACTATTAACTGATTCGTTTTGAAAAAAAAAAAAAATTCCCATGACAGTATCCCTTTAAACTGGAACACCGAACATTTAATAATAAACTCAAAACTCGAAACTCAAATCTCAAAAAGTCAATCACAATTATTTATGGAAAAAATCTTGATTGCCTTTGAATAGTGAAAATACACCTTCATGTGACCCCTCCAGAAGTTTACCAAGTTTTATTTGCCAGTTTTTCATCCAAGTTTAAAGAGTATGTCAATTGATAATTGATCTTGAAAGTTCTAGCTAAAAAAAGTTAACAAAATAAAAATATTTGCAATCCGGGCTTTCAACAAAAATGAATCGAGTTGTGAGAACAATACAAAAAGTTGAGGTAACAAAGCTTTTTTAGTAATTTGTTCAAGCTTTTAGAATCCAATATTAGAAAATCTTAAAGAACTTCATGGAATTATTTATAAGCAGTTAAAGAAAAAAGCAATCCACCTCTGATCAGTCTTGATGGTAAAAGTATGAATGGTCTATAAAGTCAACAGTTTGAACAGTTTCTAGATTGCAATAGCTGTCAGAATGAGATATTCTTTGACTTAACAAACTTTTGTGGAAATCTTTAAAATAAGATCCACAAGTGCTTCAAAAATCTTCGCCCGTTTTGTTGGGGTGCAACAACAAAAAAATTAAAAGAAAAAAATTATAAGATCATTAATATTATACATGTATAAACCTTAGACTTTACAAAATAGCACAAACTAGTCAAGAGATTAGTATCAGAATTATAGAAAGGAGTCTTTCTCTTTATTTGCTATATAGTGGGACATCTCATGACTTCTGATCAGTGTTGCACAATCACGTTAGTCCCATATTGATGATGTGTCAAAGTTGAGGATGGCAAAAGAATAAATTTGTGCAGAACGACAGGGTGATAATAAATAGCTGGAGATAGTCCATACTAATAGGATCAGCCAGGATATATATCACCTCTGGGGATACAAATAATGTCTGTACAGAATGTCTTATGGAAGAATAATGGCAAACGAGATTCCAAAAATGCCTTGATTTTATCTTCTAAACATGTGCTTTTTAATAACTGATAGGGATGTAGCGAACGTCGGAAAAAAAGTTCGCGAACATATTCGCGAACTTGCGCAAAAATGCGAGCGGTTCGCGAACGGTTCGCGAACCCCATAGACTTCAATGGGAAGGCGAACTTTAACATCTAGAAAAGACATTTCTGGCCAGAAAAATGATTTTAAAGTTGTTTAAAGGGTGCAACGACCTGGACAGTGGCATGCCAGAGGGGGATCAAGGGCAAAAATGTATCTGAAAAATCTGCCTGTGTGTGCTTGGAAGAGATAGTGTAGGGGGAGAGCTGTTAGTGATTTCAGGGACAGATGATAGTAAGTTTGCTGGCTAGTAATCTGCTTGATACTGCTCTGTATTGGAGGGACAGAAGTCTGCAGGGATTTGAGGGACATTTTAGCTTAGGTAGCTTTGCTGGCTAGTAATCTACTGTTCTCTTTAAACAACTGCCATACGTTGACCTTGTAGGCATTGTTTGCCCAGTTTTTTTGGACGCAGCCACTGAAGCACAGTTGCCAGAAAAAATATGCCATATAAATGCTGAAAATAGTCATTTTTCGCCATACGTTGACCTTGTAGACATTGTTTGCCCAGTTTTTTTGGACGCAGCCACTGAAGCACAGTTGCCAGAAAAAATATGCCATATAAATGCTGAAAATAGTAATTTTTCACCATACGTTGACCTTGTAGACATTGTTTGCCCAGTTTTTTTGGTTGCAGCCACTGAAGCACAGTTGCCAGAAAAAATATGCCACATAAATGCTGAAAATAGTCATTTTTTGCCATATACGTTGAGTCAACGTATGGCAAAAAATGACTATTTTCAGCATTTATATGGCATATTTTTTCTGGCCTCTGTGCTTCAGTGGCTGTGGCCAAAAAAACTGGGCAAACAATGCCTACAAGGTCAACGTCGTTGACCTTGTAGGCATTGTTTGCCCAGTTTTTTTGGCCACAGCCACTGAAGCACAGAGGCCAGAAAAAATATGCCATATAAATGCTGAAAATAGTCATTTTTTTGGTCGCAGCCACTGAAGCACAGTTGCCAGAAAAATTATGCCATATAAATGCTGAAAATATAAATTTTTTTGGTTGCAGCCACTGAAGCACAGAGGCCAGAAAAATTATGCCATATAAATGCAGAAAATATGCATTTTTTTGGTCGCAGCCACTGAAGCACAGTTGACAGAAAAATTATGCCATATAAATGCTGAAAATATAAATTTTTTTGGTTGCAGCCACTGAAGCACAGAGGCCAGAAAAATTATGCCATATAAATGCAGAAAATATGCATTTTTTTGGTCGCAGCCACTGAAGCACAGTTGCCAGAAAAATTATGCCATATAAATGCTGAAAATAGTAATTTTTTTGGTTGCAGCCACTGAAGCACAGAGGCCAGAAAAATTATGCCATATAAATGCAGAAAATATGCATTTTTTTGGTCGCAGCCACTGAAGCACAGTTGACAGAAAAATTATGCCATATAAATGCTGAAAATATAAATTTTTTTGGTTGCAGCCACTGAAGCACAGAGGCCAGAAAAATTATGTCATATAAATGCAGAAAATAGGCATTTTTTTGGTCGCAGCCACTGAAGCACAGAGGCCAGAAAAAATTAAACCAGTAGGGTTTGCACCCTAGTTTGTAACGGTGGCGGAGGGAGGAGGAGGACGCTAAAGGACAGCTGTGTGTGGAGTCATGAGGCTTGAAGAGAAGGACAGCTGCATAGAAGTCAGAACAAGTCTTCCGGCGTGCAGTAACCCTCCGAGATCCACCCCTCATTCATTTTAATAAAGGTCAGGTAATCGACACTTTTGTGACCTAGGCGAGTTCTCTTCTCAGTTACAATCCCTCCTGCTGCACTGAAGGTCCTTTCTGAGAGCACACTTGAGGCTGGGCAAGACAAGAGGTTCATGGCAAATTGTGACAGCTCTGGCCACAGATCAAGCCTGCGCACCCAGTAGTCCAGGGGTTCATCGCTCCTCAGAGTGTCGATATCTGCAGTTAATGCCAGGTAGTCCGCTACCTGCCGGTCGAGGCGTTCTTTGAGGGTGGATCCAGAAGGGTTGTGGCGCTGCCTTGGACAGAAAAACATTTGCATGTCTGACGTTACAGACTGGCCAAAGGGCTTTGTCCTTGCAGGTGTGCTCGTGGCAGGATTACTGGCACCTCTGCCCCTGGAATGTTGATGAGTTCCTGAAGTGACATCACCCTTAAAAGCATTGTACAACATGTTTTGCAGGCTGGTTTGTAAATGCCGCATCTTTTCGGACTTGTGGTATGTTGGTAACATTTCTGACACTTTATGCTTGTACCGAGGGTCTAGTAGCGTTGCGACCCAGTACAGGTCCTTCTCCTTAAGCCTCTTGATACGGGGGTCCTTCAACAGGCATGACAGCATGAAAGACCCCATTCTCACAAGGTTGGATGCAGAGCTATCCATCTCCGCTTCCTCATTATCAAGGACTGCATCATCCACGGTCTCCTCCCCCCAGCCACGTACAAGACCAGGGGTCCCCAAAAGGTCACCACTAGCCCCCTGGGAAGCCTGCTCCTGTTGGTCCTCCTCCTCCTCCTCCACAAAGCCACCTTCCTCCTCTGACTCCACTTCTGGCACCTCTCCCTGCGTTGCAGCAGGTGCCTGGGTTCGTTCTGGTGATTCCGACCAGAAATCGTGCGCTTCCAGCTCCTCGTCACGCTGGTCTACAGCCTCATCTGTCACTCGTCGCACGGCACGCTCCAGGAAGAAAGCGAAGGGTATTAGGTAGCTGATGGTGCCTTCGGTGCGACTGACCATATTTGTCACCTCTTCAAAAGGTCGCATGAGCCTGCAGGCATCGCGCATAAGCACCCAGTAACGGGGGAAAAAAATCCCCAGCTGTGCAGATCCAGTCCTACCACCCAGTTCAAAAAGGTACTCGTTGACGGCCCTTTGTTGTTGCAGCAGACGTTCCAACATAAGGAGCGTTGAATTCCAGCGAGTCTGGCTGTCAGAAATCAAACGCCTGACTGGCATGTTGTAGCGCTGCTGAATGTCAGCAAGGCGTGCCATGGCTGTGTAGGAACGTCTGAAATGGGCCGACACCTTTCTGGACTGGGTGAGAACGTCCTGGAATCCTGGGTACTTGGAGACAAAACGTTGGACTATTAAATTTAACACATGTGCCATGCAGGGCACATGTGTTAAATTGCCTAGTCTCAACGCTGCCAACAGATTGCTTCCATTGTCACACACCACTTTTCCGATCTGCAGTTGGTGTGGGGTCAGCCACCGATCGGCCTGTGACTGCAGAGATGACAGGAGTACAGATCCGGTATGGTTTTTGCTTTCCAGGCACGTCATCCCCAAGACAGCGTGACAACGGCGTACCTGGCACGTCGAATAGCCTAGGGGGAGCTGGGGTGCACAGGTGTGGAGGAGGAGAAGGAGGACCCAGCAGCAGAGTAAGAAGAAGAAGAAGACGAGGTAGAGAGCGATGGAGGAGTAGAGGTGGTGGCAGAACCGCGTGCAATCCGTGGCGGTGACACCAACTCCACTGTTGTTGTTGAGCTACCCATTCCCTGCTTCCCAGCCATTACCAAGTTCACCCAGTGGGCAGTGTAGGTGACATACCTGCCCTGACCATGCTTGGAGGACCATGCGTCAGTAGTCATATGGACCTTTGGCCCAACACTAAGTGACAGAGATGCGGTAACTTGGCTCTGCACATGTTGGTACAGGTGTGGTATTCCCTTTTTAGAAAAAAAATTGCGGCTGGGTACCTTCCACTGCGGTGTCCCAATTGCTACAAATTTGCGGAAGGCCTCAGAGTCCACCAGCTGGTATGGTAAAAGCTGGCGGGCTAAGAGTGCAGACAAGCCAGCTGTCAGACGCCGGGCAAGGGGGTGACAGTCAGACATTGGCTTCTTACGCTCAAACATGGCCTTCACAGAAACTTGGCTGGTGGCAGATGACTGGGAATGGGAACAGGTGGTCAAGGTGGAAGGCGGAGTGGAGGGTGGTTCAGACGGGTCAAGGAGAGCAGAGGTAGAGCAGTAAGATGCTGGACCAGAAGGAGTGTGGCTTTTAGTTTGCCTGTTGCCTTTGAGGTGTTGCTCCCAAAGTGCTTTGTGCTTGCCGCTCATGTGCCTTCGCATAGAAGTTGTACCTATGTGGCTGTTGGGCTTACCAAGGCTCAGTTTCTGACTGCACTCATTGCAAATTACAATGCTTTTGTCAGAGGCACACACATTAAAAAAATCCCACACTGCTGACTTTTTGGAAGTGTGCGATCTGGCGGTAACAGTAGAAGTTGGCGGAGTTGGCGGTATTGGCGGCAATGGCGGGTGCGTTGGCCGGCTGAACACAGGTGCCGATACATGTTGTTGCCCTACTGATCCCTGCGGGCTGTCCTCCCTGCTTCTTCTAAGTCTTATTCTCCTACTGCCTCTCTGACTCTCCGTCTCTCCATCTGAACTACCCTCCTCTTGCTCTCTTCTACTAGGCACCCACAAAACATCAATCTCCTCATCATCATTCTCCTCAGATGCATCAATTTCTTCTGACACATCAAAGAAGGAAGCAGCAGCGGGGACCTCCTCCTCATCACTCATTATGTCCATCTCTATCGTGTTCTCTGCCAGAATTAAATCTGGTGTAAGGTCCTCATCTCCTTCATCTTCTTCTGGCAATAATGGTTGCGCATTACTCAGTTCAAGAAACTCATTGGAAAATAACTCCTCTGACCCCAGTGAAGAAGGGGCACCGGTGGTGGAGGAAGTGTTACGTGGGGTGGCCATAGCAGTGGAGGATGAGGAGGATGTTGTGGTAAAGTTAGAAACGGTAGAGGATGGGGTGTGCTGTGTAAGCCAGTCAACTACCTCTTCAGCATTTTGGGAGTTCAGGGTCATTGGCTTTTTAAAACTGGGCAATTTGCTAGGGCCACAGGATTGCATAGCAGCACGGCCCCTAGCACGGCCTCTGCGTGGCGGCCTGCCTTTGCCTGGCATTATTTTTAAAAAAACAACAACAACAACAAAAACTCAGTTGGTTTTTCTGGAAACGATAATACACACAGCTAGATGGCGGGTTGAAGAAAACACTGTGCAAATAATGCCTACAAAGTCAACGTATACACTACTACAGCGGTGGATACGGATTACGTAAAATATATGAATGCTGCTTGAAAAAAAGTAACTCAAGTGGTTTTTCTAGAGACGATAATATTATCAATATTTAGACAAAATGTGAACAAGGTCACACAGCTCGATGGCGGGTTGAAGAAAACAGTGTGCAAATAATGCCTACAAGGTCAACGTATACACTACTACAGCGGTGGATACGGATTACGTAAAATATATGAATGCTGCTTGAAAAAAAGTAACTCAAGTGGTTTTTCTAGAGACGATAATATTATCAATATTTAGACAAAATGTGAACAAGCTCACACAGCTCGATGGCGGGTTGAAGAAAACACTGTGCAAATAATGCCTACAAGGTCAACGTATACACTACTACAGCGGTGGATACGGATTACGTAAAATATATGAATGCTGCTTGAAAAAAAGTAACTCAAGTGGTTTTTCTAGAGACGATAATATTATCAATATTTAGACAAAATGTGAACAAGCTCACACAGCTCGATGGCGGGTTGAAGAAAACACTGTGCAAATAATGCCTACAAGGTCAACGTATACACTACTACAGCGGTGGATACGGATTACGTAAAATATATGAATGCTGCTTGAAAAAAAGTAACTCAAGTGGTTTTTCTAGAGACGATAATATTATCAATATTTAGACAAAATGTGAACAAGCTCACACAGCTCGATGGCGGGTTGAAGAAAACAGTGTGCAAATAATGCCTACAAGGCCAACGTATACACTACTACAGCGGTGGATACGGATTACGTAAAATATATGAATGCTGCTTGAAAAAAGTGACTCCGGTGTTTTTTCTGGAGACGGTAATATTATGGATATTTAGACAGAATGGGAACAAGGTCACACAGCTCGATGGCGGGTTGAAGAAAACAGTGTGCAAATAATGCCTACAAGGCCAACGTATACACTACTACAGCGGTGGATACGGATTACGTAAAATATATGAATGCTGCTTGAAAAAAGTGACTCCGGTGTTTTTTCTGGAGACGGTAATATTATGGATATTTAGACAGAATGGGAACAAGGTCACACAGCTCGATGGCGGGTTGAAGAAAACAGTGTGCAAATAATGCCTACAAGGCCAACGTATACACTACTACAGCGGTGGATACGGATTACGTAAAATATATGAATGCTGCTTGAAAAAAGTGACTCCGGTGTTTTTTCTGGAGACGGTAATATTATGGATATTTAGACAGAATGGGAACAAGGTCACACAGCTCGATGGCGGGTTGAAGAAAACAGTGTGCAAATAATGCCTACAAGGCCAACGTATACACTACTACAGCGGTGGATACGGATTACGTAAAATATATTATGGCTGCTTGAAAAAAGTGACTCCGGTGTTTTTTCTGGAGACGGTAATATTATGGATATTTAGACAGAATGTGAACAAGGTCACACAGCTCGATGGCGGGTTGAAGAAAACAGTGTGCAAATAATGCCTACAAGGCCAACGTATACACTACTACAGCGGTGGATACGGATTACGTAAAATATATGAATGCTGCTTGAAAAAAGTGACTCCGGTGTTTTTTCTGGAGACGGTAATATTATGGATATTTAGACAGAATGGGAACAAGGTCACACAGCTCGATGGCGGGTTGAAGAAAACAGTGTGCAAATAATGCCTACAAGGCCAACGTATACACTACTACAGCGGTGGATACGGATTACGTAAAATATATGAATGCTGCTTGAAAAAAGTGACTCCGGTGTTTTTTCTGGAGACGGTAATATTATGGATATTTAGACAGAATGGGAACAAGGTCACACAGCTCGATGGCGGGTTGAAGAAAACAGTGTGCAAATAATGCCTACAAGGCCAACGTATACACTACTACAGCGGTGGATACGGATTACGTAAAATATATGAATGCTGCTTGAAAAAAGTGACTCCGGTGTTTTTTCTGGAGACGGTAATATTATGGATATTTAGACAGAATGGGAACAAGGTCACACAGCTCGATGGCGGGTTGAAGAAAACAGTGTGCAAATAATGCCTACAAGGCCAACGTATACACTACTACAGCGGTGGATACGGATTACGTAAAATATATTATGGCTGCTTGAAAAAAGTGACTCCGGTGTTTTTTCTGGAGACGGTAATATTATGGATATTTAGACAGAATGGGAACAAGGTCACACAGCTCGATGGCGGGTTGAAGAAAACAGTGTGCAAATAATGCCTACAGGGCAAATAATGCCTAAAAGGTCAACTTATACACTACTACAGCGGTAGTAAAATAAAAAAAAGTAAAATAAAAATGAATATTAAAACAACACTGCTAGACTAATAGCACTGGGCTCTTATAGTAGTAGTAGTAGTAGTAGTAGTAAAACAACAAAAAAATAAATAAAAGCAGTCCTTACAAGGACTACTGTTATTGCAGCAGTCAGCAGATGAGATCAGAAGCAGGACAGCTGCCCACTGCAGCTACATACAGAGCACTGCAGTAGAAGGTAGATTACTAGCCAGCAAAGCTACCTAAGCTTAAATGTCCCTCAAACCCCTGCAGACTTCTGTCCCTCCAATAACAGAGCAGTATCAAAACGATTACTAGCCAGCAAACTTTCAACTGTCCCTGAAATCACTAACAGGCAGCAGCTCTCTCCCTACACTATCTCTTCAGCACACACAGGCAGAGTGAAAAAACGCTGCAGGGCTTCGGTTTTTACAGGGAAGGGGAGTGGTCCAGGGGAGAGCTTCCTGATTGGCTGCCATGTACCTGCTGGTCTGGGGTGAGAGGGCAAAAAAAAGCGCCAACAATGGCGAACCCAAAATGGCGAACGTCGCGCGACGTTCGCGAACTTCCGGCGAGCGCGAACACCCGATGTTCGCGCGAACAAGTTCGCCGGCGAACAGTTCGCGACATCTCTAATAACTGACAATGTTCTTGTACCAAAATCACTAACAAATGATTTTTCTTGAAACACATTTGACATAAAAGAAAAGCTAAATGGAGAGGCATGAAAGAAGTCTTTAAAAGAGGTAGCTTGAATAAAAAAAAGACAACAAAGGAACTGAAATTTGGAAGCATAGTCTGTATTCTTTCTCTAGAGAAGAGATCTGCAACTGTTCAGAGTCAAGGATTTTGCAGAATTAGAGAAAATCATCTTTTTCAAGGATACGTGAGGGTTCTGCAACATATGGAGAGTCAAAGGTTGACTATCGTTGTGGGACTTCAAGCAGTAGATGGAGGGGCCAGACTAGAGGCCAGTTAGGATGAAATTTATATGGTGTCCTAAATATTCCTGAAGACTACACAGAAGGACAGTCATCGTTAGGTATTAGCTCTCCTGTAAATTAAAGCTATGGCAGGATAACTGCCAATGTTTTAAAATAACTTCAACTTTTACAAACAGCCTAGGCAACAGAAATGAAAAAAAAAAAGTACTTCAAACTGAATTTAGAAGATCAGATATCCAGTTTTTTTCTATCCAAATTTTTTTGCAGATTGAAAGATATTTTAATTCTGAACAACTTTCCTGCATGCATTATACTGGTTTTAAAAGTTATTTCAAACTAAAAGGAAGTAGGTGTTTGTTGCTTGAAACAATGTTGTGGAAACCAGCTTCAAGCCTTGACGCCAGTTCCCACAATGCATTCTTCTCCAAAGTATCTTAATCAGCTTCTCGTTGGCTAAATTATTTCTAGTGACAACCAGTAGTACATATAACAGGAAGGTACAGACAAACTGAGCATAAAGAGCTGGATCTGGCACTCATGCTTGGCTTATGGATATGCAATTAATAGCCTGGTTACATTTTGACTGCAGCCTGTAGAACGATTATGTCTCTTTCAACATGGCTGACGTATGCAGTTCATGACTGGGGTTGACTTGAATGTGGTTCAAAAAAATTGTGTGGTCAGCATGTCTTCAGAAGGGCCCATCACACTACTAACCCCCTCCTCCCAGCCACTTTCTATCCCGCCTTCACCCCACCCATGCCCCGCCCATTCCCAGACTCTAGCCACTACAGCCCGACTTGAGTACCCCTTCCTCACTGCAGGTAAGAGAGCGGCTGGATAGGAGGGTTTCTTTTATTAGCTATAGAGGAAGCAAACCCCACAGTCCCCTGCAACTGCGGGGTCTGCTTCCTCTATAGTTATGACACTGCCAGAAAGCAAATTGTATTCACTTTTTGAGAACTTGAATTTTTGTTTTAGTGTGTGTGCAGTTATTTAAGTGTAACTCATTGGCTACACCTCTTTTCGATTTAGTTTTTGTTTTAATTTTCATATAAATTGCAACTTTTTCACTTTCACAGTAATTAATATTCTCAGTAATTCAACTTTGAAACTACAGTTTAGAATACAATTACCCCCTGAGGTCCACTTAAAGAGAGGTATAATACAAGAAACTCAATGCTTCTCTTATGTCTACCAAGGAAAGCTATACATGGAATATATTGCTGTAAATTTAACAGAAATTCTTCAATTAGAGGCATGCTGTTAATATACCCTACTTGAAAGTCTTTCTCATTAGCACAGTGAGGGAGGAGTCAGTAAGTTCCTAGCAGTCCTTTTTCTTAAGTGTAGAAGTTTTCTTGCATAGCTCAAGGAAGCCATGCACATTTATTGGATTAGCAACTCAAGCATACTAGATATATACATTTTTTATTAGAGTTAATTATTTTATAATGTTTGCATAAGGTCTAGTAACCCTAGCAACTATTCAGATGTTAAAAATCTGAGCAGTAATCTGTACCTTCTGATTGTTTGCTATAGGATAAATTCTGTCAGACTGGTTATTGGGCATTTTTTATATGGGAATACTGGGCAAAAACCTTACAGGATTAGCCACCTAAACCAGGTTCCTGGAAATCTTATATTGTGAGTCTTACAAGTAGGCGTGAATGTTCCCTGTGTCTGTCAAACTACTGTGGAATAAATTCTATTTTTTCTGATGATCTGCACACACGTACAACTCTGTCCTGACAGTCCACCATTGACTACTATACATTTGTTATATATAAATGTCCATTAGAGAGGGCCAAGTCAGGTGTTGTACATTAGATATAACATTTATTGTTTAATCTTTATGGTTTATTGTGCTGTTATCATCATTCACGGGCAGCATGACGAGGCTTCAAGGAGGCATCACATAAGATAAAGTAATATGCCCGAGGTCACAACGAGTTGACAGACTTGACAAGGAGCTTCTCTGCTTCTTAATTCAGTGTTTAGCTAACCCCCGTTATGCTCACTCTCTAACTGGCTTCCCCTGGATACACATGTGTGTAGAGAAGAAAGAAAGTGAGAAACATGGCATAAAAGAAGCAAGGGTCTACTTGAAAATGATAACTCCCTCTCCTGGAATTTGTAAGGCACCTCCTGGCAGCAGATTACAATAAACAATACCATCAGCGCTATCAGTGCTTTTAAGCGGGGAATGTTTTTCTATATGAAAGAGTCTAATGACACCCTTTGGTAACGATAGGCAAGTTAACAGCTCACCAATTACTTCTATTGGCTCAGATGCACCAAGCCCCGAACCCTGTGCTTAAGAGATAAATCAGCCTCCACTTCAATAGTGTAGTTCAACGACTCACAAAAGATAAAACTCTTACCAAATCGATGTTTTGACCCGGGTGCAGCCGCCCCGAGTCCGTCACCAAGAAATTCACGGCAGCCACAGCAGTCAATCTTTTTGCAACAGCGCACTCCGGATCCCACAAACAGACCGCCAAAGTCAAGAGTTATAGTTAAAAGGTATAAGCTTTATTTGAACATTAGATATATGTAAAAGTGTCCGAGGTCTGACGCGTTTTATGTCTACGCACTTCCTCAGAGACCCCCTGGCAGCAGTCATACTTAAAACATTCCCTTCCTCTTCTCAGCACTTAATTCCCTACACTGGGGGGTGACCCCAAGCTACTAAGCCTTCTACATTCCATGTTGGCGACCCAAGCTGCTCATCTAAATGAGGATCCATAAGTCTTTATACAGTATACCGTATATACTTAAGTATAAGCCGTCCCGAGTATAAGCCGAGGTACCTAATTTTACCTCCAAAAACTGGGAAAGCTTATTGATTCAAGTATAAGCCTAGGGTGAGAAATGCAGCAGCTTCTGGTAAGTTTCAATCAAAAAATTGAGGGTTTCTGCTCCCATTGGAGGTGCAGGCGTCTTGTTTTTGGATGCCGGCGACCATTCTTGGACGCCGGCAAATATTCTTGGAGACTATTCTTGGACGCCGGCGACTATTGTTTGGCGCCAGCGACCGTTTATGCGCTTGAGTTTTTCAGCATATTTTGGGGGCTGAAAAACTCGGCTTATACTAGAGTATATACAGTAACTAAAAAGTAGATAAATCTCACCAGTAGAAATGAGGGTGCAAGTCCTAGATCTGTAGCTTGAAAATTGTAGCAGGCACTCATAGATCCTCAAATATCCACGAGTAGAAGATGATTCACAGATACACTCAATCATAATCTCCTGAGTATATGACTAAGTGCATCTCTACAAAAAAATATGTAAGGCAGTTTTTGTAACACCTAATCTTGAATCTGGGGGTGCCCTCTTTTTTCACTCTATTAATTATCATAAACCTAACTCTTACTCCAAGGAGGAGCTATAACACACAAACTAATCCTAGATTCTCCTATTGACCCCTTCTACCTCAGGCTCTTCAGCACCATACAGCTCCTTTAGAAAGTGTGGTCCAAAGAGGAACAACCACATGGTAAAACCCCATTATAAAGACACCTGACACCCCTGGCCAATTCATAACTACAAGGGCATCTCTAATCTGAAAAGGTAAACAGTTACTCCTTCCCAACCCTGAATAAATCAAAAACAATGCTGGGGTTAATAATGAACAGCAGGAAACTTTAACATGACGGCATAAATCCCATGTAAGTGGGGGCTATATATATTAGTTAAGAAGACCAAGTAAAGAACAACTTTAATAAATTTGGATCTACCTACCACTAGTAAAACAAAAAACTTAAAGATATTTTAACAAGTTTGGAATGTCACTCAATTTAAAGCAGTATTATATGCTTATATTATAAAAAGCTAAAAAATGTAATTCTGAAATGTTCTTAGACAATGCAAAAGATTAGAAGAGAAATATTAAACTAAAGATCACATTCAAAAATGAAGTATTTTAATCATTCTCCTGTTCAGAACAGATTGGCAACATTTAGCTTTGGTTCTGAAATCAATTGAATGCACTTGAATATCATTCTGCATATTAACGAGAAGCCCTTTTAACTGGGGAAATATGCTAGAGATTCATTATGAACTCCACAAGACCCAGGCGCCTTTCATTTTATTTTCCATAGTTATTCACACCTCATCCTTACCATCTGCACACACAACATTAAATTGGATCCCTCCCGGACCTCCCAACAGACAACGTGAAATTGCCTCCAGCTCCGGAGCTCTGACAGTTACTGGTCTCACATGAACCAAACTATTTCACAGTCGCCCACAAGTGCAGCCAATCTGAGCCGGGCAAATAACATTAGTAAGGCGTGGACAGCTGTGCCCTGGGAAGAATATTATCAGCCTTTTGCAAACGCTTCACTAAATCGTGTATCATAAATTTCTCGTTAACTAGAAAAGTTGTGATTTCCTAACATGAGCGGTGAAGGAGAAGCAGAACGACACACAGTATATATTCCATTGCAGGACATACTGTATACGTTTCAGGAATAGAAATAATTTAATAACAGTCCCAAAGGAGCAAAGGGGAATGTAAACTCAAATACAATTATTTATAATGAAAGACAATGGTTCTAAGGAACAACTTGCATTCCTTACAAATGTTTAATGATTTTGGCATGTTTTTTGCACTTCACAATGGAGCAAAAACACCAGTGCCTGCCTTATGATTACAGCTATACCAGCTCTATATTAATGATGGGTGGTAGTGATGAGTGAATTAGTCCCATTATGAAACCTGCGAAAAAAAATTGCGAAGTGACAAAAAATTTGCAAAATGCATTGAAATCAATGGGTGTGTATTGCACTCACCTACATTGCAGTCTGCATCTTATGCTGGATTTGTCATTTAGTGAACTGATGCCATAGTATTTAAAACAACCCCCCCACCCACATATTATTATTAACATGTATTTATATAGCGCCAACATATTGTGTAGCACTGTAAATTGTAATTGTTAGCTATGATGGATACTTCCGGGATGTTACTGGTGTTCGTTGGAGGAAAGAGAATCATTTCAGTTTTAGAGAGGTTTAATTTAAGGTAGCGTTGCGACATCCAGGTAGAGATGGCGGACAGGCAGGAGGAGACGCAAGTTAGGAGTTCTGGGTTGAGATCAGGAGATGACAGATAGAGTATTGTCAGCATAGAGGTGGTAGTGGAAACCATACGAGTTGATTAATTTGCAGAGGGAGGAAGTATAGAGGGAGAATAGTAAGGGGCCCAGGACAGAGCCTTGAGGAACCCCAACAGAAAGAGGTAGAGGAGAAGATGCTACTCCGTTGTAGGATACACTGAAGGAACGATTGGTGATGTAAGAAGAGAACCAGGACAGGGCTTTGTCACGAAGGCCAAGCGAATGGAGGGACTGAAGGAGGAGAGGGTGATCTACAGTGTCAAATGCGGCTGAGAGATCAAGCAGTATTAGTAGTGAGAAATGATTGTTGGCTTTAGCAGTTAAAAGGTCATTAGCTATAGGCTACCCTAGAGCAGGGGTTCCCAACCTTCTTTAACCCATGAGCCACATTTAAATAAAAAAATGTTAGGGAGCAACACAACTATGAAAAAAGTTCCTAGGGGGTGCCCAATAAGGGCTGTAATTGTTTATTTGGTAGCCCCTATGTGGACTACAGATGGGTCTATTTGGCAGTTCACGTGGGCTTTAGACAACCAAAACTTGCAGAAATCCAAAACTAAGCACCTGCTTTATGGCCACTTGGAGCAACTTCAAAAGGGGTGGAGAGCAACAAGTTCCTTGCAAGCCACTGGTTGGGGATCACTGCCATAGAGCTATGTTCATAGGTGGCAGTAGCTCCAGTGGTCCAGTGTTTTTTAATCCAAGCACCAGAAATCGGGCAATAGCATCAAATTTGGGTCACATGGCTACTGAAATTGGCTTGATGCATCAGATGCAATGGCCTCAATAATGCTACAATCATGGTAAAAAAAATGACATTCTAGGTAAAAAAAAAAGTGACAGTTTGTGTCCAAAATTACACTGTGCAATTTAAAACCTGAGTCAACATATTGTTCAAGGCATTGAGGGAATTGGTGTCATAGTTGGAGAGGAGCTAAGTACTGCTATATTCTTTTAAACTATACACATAGAAATAACAGTGCAGAGAATTGCATTGACTGACTGATACCTTGACAACAAAAACATTGAAAAAGTTGAATTGATGAAAATAGTTTACTGTTACATTTATCATTAAAATGTTATACAGTATTAGAATTTTTTTTGCCTTTAAAACACATTAAATTCTTAGCTGTGGCATCTGGTACACCACATATATATTCCCCTCTATAATTAGCAACAGATGCATCAATAAAGTTTGTTTCATCCCATCACATGTATAGTATTGAGCTAAGTATCTTGGCTTATCAAGAAATAATGTTTTCTGTTTCATCGTTTAATGAAATTAAGTCATTTTGTCCTGGGTTTTTTTTTTCATTATCAAAGACAAGGTTCCATGGCAAAGGGTGAACTTGTATGAACACAGGTCATTTCCAGATCCATCCCAGGATGGAACCCATTTAAATTGTCAATACTGATGAGGAAATCCTCTGGGATTTAATGCATGTTGATCAATTTCTGGAACATGCTAATCATGCAGATTTAGTCATAAATTAAACAAATCAGCACCAAATGAGATTTAAGTCACCAGATCAATGGCAATCTGCTTTTAAAAGTCACAAATCCAGAGTTTAAAAAAATATTGCTTTCTGGTTCCAATGCCCTGATATAGCTATTCCCACAAATCACATTTCATATAAAGAAGGACCTCAAACGATCCTGAATAATTATTCATTTTGTCCATATTATCTTCATCATCAATCTAAATCGTACTAACCCCTAGGAATTCACCTTTACACAGTCTAACTCGGTGTATCATGGGAAATCATCTGGAATAGCCAGGGCTCCATTTGTAAGTTGATTCACTTACGTCTCTAAATATTTCTGTAACTAGGCAAGATAAATCCATTACAGGCAGACATCGATGCATGCTACAGGATCATTGCAAAGGTACCACTGGGATCTGATTCTCGGCAAGGCATTTTGCATTTTATAGAGAGATGATCTGAGTTATTCATTTTTATTCATGGATATAATTCGTAAATCAGCCACATTTAGGCTACATTCAATTTGTTGAGAAAAAAATTTCCCTGTAGACCACAATGAAGTTTTCATGAAATAAACCAGGAGATAATGGTTTCTCATACAAATGTGGTCCATTAGGTGAATCTTTAAGGATCTGAGCACCTACAGAATAGTTTTGAACCTGTCCAACAATAGAGGAGGGTTGGACAGATGAAAAGTCCACGCACATACAGTATAGGCATCGTCCCAATTCTCAATGTCAGCAATACCAATACTGCTGGTTGTTTTTTCAATGCTCTATAGAATTTTTAAGAAACAGTGGTTTAAAACTGATAATGGACCAGATATCCTGTTGGTGCAAAGACTACATCTGACTGTCCTCTCCTGCATATGGCCCTCTGTGAGATCTGCCTGCAGGCAAATAATTGGATCAGCAAGATTTTGCCAAACTCTTGAGTGACCAGTTTGGTCAAAGATTCTCTCATTTGGTAACCTCATACAACAAATAGGTCTCCCTGTGTATGGTCATCTTGAGTAGCACGTAGAGGGCAACATGGTGGTTCAACAGTCATCACTACGTCTTTGCAGGGCTAGAGTCCTAGGTTTGATCCAAGTCAGGGTGCTATTTGCAAGGAGTCTATATATTCTCCAGTGTGCATGGGTACTCTTCTAAATTCCAGATTTATTGGTTCCTGATAAAACTGATCATTGTGTGTGAAAATGATAGGGAACTTAGATTGTAAATTCCACTGGGACAGGGACTGCTGGGAACAGGCCCAGATTTGTGGAGAGGCCACCAAAGACCAAAGACCAACTACACCTGCTTTGGTTCAGAAGCTCTGAACATGAGATACAATAGTTTTTTTAAAAAATTTCCCATGCACCGTCCCCAGTGCTCCTGACCTGATGATAAAAATCTGTGCATGTGCACAAAGGAGGGGGAGGGGACAGGGGCGGGCCAAGGGGCGCCTGCAATGTAAATCCGGCCCTGGCTGGGAATAATCTGTATTTTCTGAAACCCCTTTAGAACATGAGTTCTATATGAATAAAAATAATATTGAAATATTTTGACAAAAAAAGAAATCATCACCAAGATTAAAAACAGGATCTGTCATGTAACTAATTAGATGTTTAAATATCAGAACATTGTAAATAGGAATGCATAGAATTTATTAATTTTGATTTGAATCAAATCCTATGTGAATAATTAGTTGAAAATTGAACTAAATCAGTAATTATTTGCATATTCAAATTTGATATATTCTTTTTGCTCATATTTGATTTTGATGCATTTTTTTCCGCCACTCAAGTTTTCGAAACTCCAATTCTTATATTTATGAAATTAAAAGAAATTCAAAAACGATGTATAGGCTAGGCTGTTTCTTTTCAGGCTGGTCACTCAAAATTGTTACTTACCCTTTTATTATGATTCTGTTTTGCAATAGGAAATGTAAAGTGTTGCCATTGACTTAACCTTAAACAACCTACTAATCTAAAATGCAGCCAAGTAAATCTGCTTAGTGATCAGGAAAGTACAGTAAATACAGTGTAAGAGGATATTGATCATTAATCTTGTTAATAGAGTGCCCAAACATTTAGAAAAGTAATTAATGACCACAAAGAATGACCTAATAGCTTAAAAAAAAGAGGGATGTGTGTGAAAAATGAGTTTTTTTTTATAGAGGAGAGGGATATATGAAGTCATAAAATGACAACATACACATAGAACGCAGTTTAATAATATTTCCCTCTCTGTCAGTACTTTATTTCTGAATAGTTATCAGTAAATATTTTTGCCAGGAATGGATTCACAGCATAATTCTGCACTTCGCCATCTGCCAATCTTTTTGCGACTTCGGCAAAAATCCGCCACTAAAAATTCCACTGTGACAAAAAAGTCGCCAAGACTAATTGTTTCCAAAACAAAAAAGTCGCCATAAGAAAAACGCCCAGTGACTTAAATTCATTTGGTGTGATAAAAAAAATTAATTTGTGCATAAAAAAAATGTTGACGCCAATTGACTTCAATGCATTAATGCATTGCATTTTTTAGCAGTTTTGCGAATTTTTCACCGAAGGGTAATAGGACAGATTCTCTCATCACTATTTATAAAGTCTCATTAGAATACTGCAAGAGCCATGGGGTAGTGATGTTAGTTTATGTCTCGTTGTAGCTTTGTTCATGACCAGCTTTATACCTGGAAGAAGTTAAAATTGATTTTTTGTTATTATTTAATAGATACGAGGGGGGCTTTATAATACCCCCCAGGCAGAAGTGCAAGAGCACTTAGGTGTGCAAAAGCATGTCTTTTCGGGGGTTATTTATCAAAGTCCGATTTTATCTCAACATTTTCAGCTGCAAACTCTGATTAAACCCACTCGGGTTTTTTACGCTTATTTATTATTACATTTTCCCGAAAATTTGGTTTGCGGGAAAAAGTCTGGTTTTTATTAAAATTTTTCACCCGAAAACTATTGCACAAGACCCAGCGCACATCAAAAAATCATTGGGACTTCTCCCATTGACTTATATGCAACCCTGACAGGTCTGAGATGCCAGACTTTCTAATTTGTACTTTTCCATCCTCTGAGTTTAATAAATTCCGAAAAATTTGTGATTTTTTAAAAGTCCAATTTTGTAAAAAAAAAAACAAACACATTTTTTGGGATTTTTGCATCCGGAGTTTAGTAAATAAACCCTTAGGGGCTGATTCACTAAGCTCGAGTGAAGGATTCGAATGAAAAATACTTCGAATTTCGAAGTATTTTTTGGGTACTTCGACCATCGAATTGGTTAAATTTGTTCGAATTCGAACGAAATCGAACGAATCGAACGAAATATCGTTCGACTATTCGACCATTCGATAGTCGAAGTACTTCCCCTTTAAAAAAAACTTCGACCCCCTACTTCGGCAGCTAAAAGCTACCGAAGTCAATGTTAGCCTATGGGGAAGGTCCCCATAGGCTTGCCTGTGATTTTTTGATCGAAGGATTTTCCTTCGATCGTTGGATTAAAATCCTTCGAATCGTTCGATTCGAAGGATTTAATCGTTCGATCGAACGGAAAATCCTTCGATCGATCGATCGATCGCAGGATTAGCGCTAAATCCTTCGACTTCGATATTCGAAGTCGAAGGATTTCAATCCGAGGGTCGAATTTCGAAGTATTTTTAACTTCGAAATTCGACCCTTAGTGAATCGGCCCCTCAGTGTTCATGCACTGAGCACTTCTGCTTGTGCCTTCTGCCACTTCATATTTCTGCAGATGAATGAGGAACCTACATGCCTTCCACCATGAATGAGTGGAGATAACCACATAAATGATCACAGGAAACCCAACTGATATGTCATCTAAAAAAAATATGCCATTCTTCCCAGGACATTGACCTGTTCTCTTGTCCATTCCAGGCCTACATTGTGCATTCACCCTGTGGACAATATGGTAGTAAAACAAAACAGAGGCGCCAAAAGGATAAAAATAGCTAAAAGCACTTAAAAACCCAATGGGTAATTCAGAGGAGGTAGTAATAAACTTACCTCCTCCAAGCAGACACCAACAAAAGTGGTAATTTTCAATAGTAGTTTATTCACAAAACTGTATTGCAACGCGTTTCGCAGGCATTTCCTGCTTCATCAGGCAATATGGAGCGGGAGCAAAAACCAACAGTGTCTTTGTATAAACACACCAGGCGCCTCTGTGTCAGAGGCGCCTGGTGTGTTTATACAAAGACACTGTTGGTTTTTGCTCCCGCTCCATATTGCCTGATGAAGCAGGAAATGCCTGCGAAACGCGTTGCAATACAGTTTTGTGAATAAACTACTATTGAAAATTACCACTTTTGTTGGTGTCTGCTTGGAGGAGGTAAGTTTATTACTACCTCCTCTGAATTACCCATTGGGTTTTTAAGTGCTTTTAGCTATTTTTATCCTTTTGGCGCCTCTGTTTTGTTTTACTACCATATCGAGTCCACCCCGAGTGGAGGGGTATCATCCCCACTTTCTTCTTTTACAGAGAGCGACTTCTTATTCCTGAGTGGGGTCAGGATAATTTCCCCATCTGCCTATACAGTGGTTGCCTAGCGGTAACCCTGGTTTGTGAGTATTAACTTGTTTACTCTACCATTACTCCTTGTTAAAACATATTACACTATTGGGGCTCTTGGTGTTCCTTTTTGTCTCCTGTGGACAATATACTGAAGTTACTCCCTTGATTCACTACCCTATGTCAAAGCAGAGCGTACTTGTAAAGAGTATAAGGGGGTAGGGGGAATGCAGGACATGGCTTTGGAGCATATTATAACATTGGTAGCAATTAGACACGCACTCCAAAACGTAATAGATGCGGTAGACGCAGAAGAAGCTTTATTTCACATTGGTCCATTTCTGTTGATGTGAATCAATGTAAGTTTTTTTATTAGTAGCATGAAGCATACAGTGTTTAATTATTCAAATTATTATATTGGATTAATACGTCTTCATCATCTTTATTTACCCAAGAGCGAAGGCCATTGCTCAACTCAGCAATGACGCGTTTCAAGCTAAGACTATGTAGTTGCTGTTGAACTACTGTACCTGGAAGTTGTAGTTTCCCCAATGGCAGATACAACTAAATGAAATAAAGTACATCTGTACTTCTTTTGTATTTTTACCAAAGTGAATTGACCCGCAACTGCTCTCAATAGAACAAACGCTTTCTCTGCTACATCACTAAAATCGGCCCTTTATGTTGCTGCTCAATTCCCTTTCTAAAGAAATCCATTTTAATAACGTTACACTGCTCTTTAATCAGCCATTTATTGATGTTAATAGAAGCAGGGGGTTTGCCATTCAGTATGGGTTCTGCAGTGACACAAAGCAAAACGAGGTATTAGTCAGGAAATAATCTGTATGAACCAAAGCCAAGTTCTTGAAACATCAACAGTTCTTGCACTGGACAAAGCCAAAAACAGAGGCATGAAATACACTCAGAGTGTTCAATCAATGCTCTAACTTTAAATCAGTACAGAGTAAAACCTGTGCCAATTTCCATCCAATCATGATCCTACAATTATCAGCCAAAAATACTCTGACAGCACTGTGCAAAAACGGAATGCTGCTAAAATAAAGGCAATGCAACGAATGCCACTGGTTTCACTTCAGAGATTTACAGTGAGAGGGTTTATCTCAATATTAAAATATTAAAGGGATACTGTCATGGGAAAAAATTTTTTTTTCAAAATGAATCAGTTAATAGTGCTGCTCCAGCAGAATTCTGCACTGAAATCCATTTCTCAAAAGAGCAAACAGATTTTTTTATATTCAATTTTGAAATCTGACATGGGGCTAGACATATTGTCAATTTCCCAGCTGCCCCAAGTCATGTGGCTTGTGCTCTGATAAACTTCAATCACTCTTTACTGCTGTACTGCAAGTTGGAGTGATATCACCCCCTCCCTCCCCCCCCCAGCAGCCAAACAAAAGAACAATGGGAAGGTAACCAGATAACAGCTCCCTAACACAAGATAACAGCTGCCTGGTAGATCTAAGAACAACACTCAATAGTAAAAACCCATGTCCCACTGAGACACATTCAGTTACATTGAGAAGGAAAAACAGCAGCCTGCCAGAAAGCATTTCTCTCCTAAAGTGCAGGCACAAGTCACATGACCAGGGGCAGCTGGGAAATTGACAAAATGTCTAGCCCCATGTCAGATTTCAAAATTGAATATAAAAAAATCTGTTTGCTCTTTTGAGAAATGGATTTTAGTGCAGAATTCTGCTGGAGCAGCACTATTAACTGATTCATTTTGAAAAAAAAAATTTTTCCCATGACAGTATCCCTTTAATGTTACCTGAATTATTGTAATACGCGCCGGGAGATTGCCCCAGTCTTTTACCTCCCGGCATGTCTTTCCCCGTCTCTCTGCCTACGTCACGCGCCATGGCCAGGCGCAAATCATGCTGGTGTCTTTTCACCGGCATTTGATGCTGAGCATCATGACGTCATTTTTGGGCGCCGTATTTAAATTTTTGCGCCAATTCCTCCTTAAAAGGCCTTGGGGTAAATTTATCAAAGAGTGAAGTTCCGCCACTAGAGTGAAATTCCGCAGCTCTCAATTCATTTCTATGGGATTTTAAAAGGCGTATTTATCAATGGGTGAAAGTGAAAGTTCACCCTTTGATAAATACGCCTATAAAAATCCCATAGAAATGAATGGAGAGTGGCGGAATTTCACTCTAGTGGCGGAACTTCACTATTAACTTCACTCTT
Source organism: Xenopus laevis (assembly GCF_017654675.1). Classification (NCBI taxonomy): domain Eukaryota; kingdom Metazoa; phylum Chordata; class Amphibia; order Anura; family Pipidae; genus Xenopus; species Xenopus laevis. The sequence goes on along the minus strand of NC_054372.1, from coordinate 7,814,014 downwards.
TGATAAATATACCCCCTTGTCTCCATTGTAACAGTGCCCAAGTTGCTTCTGTTTACAGACCCTGGTGAAGTGTGATTTTCTACTTGATTACTCTGGTTTTTGACTCCTGCCTGGTTTTTGACTTCGATTCCTACCGACTGCCTTGACCCGTTTGCCTGTTTAACTATGTTTTTGCCTAATCCTAGCCGGTACCTCATTTCGGACTTGTTTCTACCAAAACACACTGGTTCCACAGCAGAAAGCCCTGTGCCCCAAAAGGGCATTGATGAACACTGGAATCCGCAGGGGTATCCCTTGTGCATCTGAGTGTAGTTGCCGTCTTCTTAAGGTTCCTGATTGATGAGTAAGTTACAGTTATGAACTTGTAAAGAATTTCTTGTTTCAGTCGAGCTAATATCAATTAAGGATTATGTATACATGGGTATTTGAACTTGTGTTTCAGTGCTGCTGGTATGTTAGGTTCAATTCCAGCCTGGACACTATCTGTGTGTATGTTTGTTTGGGTTTCCTCCAAGAACTCCATTGTCTTTCCACAGTACAAAAGCATTCTAAATTACCTTAGTTGGCCACTAGATTATTGTGGATAACTCTGGTCCCCCAATCTCATTTAAAGTACCCACTACCCCCTTCACTTTAAAGTGATGCTGAAAAGTACTCGTTTTTTGTTGTTTGTTTTTTACAAGAACATGTCAGTACTACCTTTAATGGCTTTCTGGCACTAAGATAATGTCTCCCAGACATTCCTTGCTTACTCCAAAACAAATGCTCATGCTTGTCTAGTATGCCACTTTTTTGCCCAGAAACACAATTATGGACACTCTTTAATTTAATTACCATTCTTGATTACTAAACTTACTCATTATTGATCCAGCCTGCTGTTCTTCTAAACTCCTGTATTTACATGCCTGGTTTCTGCTTTTTTTGTGAATCCCTGACTGGTCCCTTCTGGTCCCTTCCTTGCTCCTGTGCTCCAGCATCCATCCTTTGTATAATTCCTATGGATCCCCTGGTTTTAACCTCCTACCTGATTCTTGGACTCCACTTGCCTTCTGCCTTCCCAGATCTCATCCTGTCTTTTGGACTCTTCCTGCCCTCCTCTGACCTGTTACTAGACTCTTCCTTAGCCTGCCTTTAGCCTCAGTCATTGGCCTGTATTTATTTTCAATTATTGCTTTCGCTTCTCATGGCTTCCAGTCTTTATGCAGTCAGGTTTCATAGTTGCCACTTTAGTGCTATATCTTCAGATGATCAAGGAGTGAGGAAATGGAAAAGCAGCAAAGTTAGAATTTTTGATGCTAGCTATGGCTCAATCCAAAAACTGAAAAAAACCCCAGACAAGTCCATCTCTATTTAAAAAAAAATATTACAAGTCTTTTGTGTCACTCAAGTATGAATTCAGACTAATTGTGTTTGTAACTATCTGTTCTCAGTCCATTACCGATGGAAGAGTCTTTTAGATATCAAAATATATTTTCCCCAGCCAATGTTAGCGAGTTGTGCGCTGCTGGAAAAATCATTTTAGCGGGAGCATTAATGTATTCATAGTTTGATCTCCAGCTGTTAAAAACTTCTCTTTGCCCATTTTTTTTCTTGAAATGAAAGATGAAAAGAAGGCAGAAGCACGCCATTAAGAAAGCATTTCTGTAAGTAGGAATAAAAAAGTGAGTGCTTAACACCGAATTACACCGTGCAGAGTTCCGCTAACAAACAGACTTTTTCTAACTAAGCATCCCTTACTGAAGAAATATTTATTTCCAAATATTTTTTCCCTTAATCTCCAAAATTGTTTATTTTGATGTTTGAAAATGGGCAACCCCTGGTGTTCAAATTTAGTGCTCTACACCTCGTGCCTGATAAATTCTGAGTGGGTGGAAACAAGGCAGAATGAAGATGGGCAGGATAAAACTGCAAACCCTATCACTGCCCTAAGGCAATGTGTTGAAATTGTCCACCCCAGAGGGGAAAGCATCATCTTTATCCCCCAGTCTATTTCCTCTAACTTCAAAACCAACAACTTTGCATGTGCTCCACATTGGACAGCCATGGCCAAACAGAGCTGCTTCCTGGGCAGAACTTTCATAGAATTAAGGGGGGAAAATGGAAGATGCACCTCTTCATACTATCAGACAAAATACCAATATTAAAAGAATGAAGATGTAAAAACTAGGGATGCACCGAATCCACTATTTTGGATTCGGCCGAATAACCGAATCCTTCGTGAAAGATTCAGCCGAATACTGAACTGAATCCGGATCCTAATTTGCATAGGCAAATTAGGGGTGGGAAGGGAAAAACATACTTTACTTCCTTGTTTTGTGACAAAAAGTCATGTGACTTCCCTCCCCGCCACTATTTTGCATATGCAAATTAGGATTCGGATGCGGTTCGGCCTGGCAGAAGGATTCGGCCGAATCCGAATCCTGCTGAAAAAGGCCGAATCCCGAACCGAATCCCGAACCGAATCCCGAACCGAATCCCGAACCGAATCCCGAACCGAATCCAGGATTCGGTGCATCCCTAGTAAAAACTCTAGATGCATAATATCCACTATGCTCCTCAGAATTGACAAATGACAAAATGTATTTTTAATTCCCATTCGTTGAATCAGATTACAACACGTTCTGGCACATTTTCCTCCATGATTCATTCATTCATTCTTCATTTTGGAAGAAGCACATACTTTAAACTTGCGCAATGGGATCCATAAAATTTATTAACCAATACAGAGACACAATTACAGTTTTTTGTTGTTGTTGTTTAAACTAAACATACTGTTCCTTGGGGGATTCGGGAACATCATTCAAGAGCATAAAGTAAATATTCTCTTGTACTGAAGTACATGTTGTGGATTGATTAATCCAAATATACAGTTTGCTTCTTTAACCATTTTCAAGTCATTTGGAATGCCACTCCAATAAACAATAAAAAAAATATACCAATATATAATTAACACCTTAGCCCTCTGGGCAAAACTTCATCACCACAGATGAAGATGAAGCAGAATGTTAACCTTATTGACTGATTTTTTTTAAAAAAACTCTTCTGCTTGCCTTGACTTAACCAGCCCACAAATACCAACACAATGGGGTCTTCTGCTATCCTTTAGGCGAATGGGAACATAATTCTGTAGTAAACTAAATGTCATAGATACTTCTGCGACAGAAGTAAGGAAAGAGATAGAAATGTTGGATGAAGTCACAATGTTGAACCATCGCGACATGACTGTCGAATGAAGATGCTGCACATTGCGTCTGCATCCAACAGTCGTGTCGCGCGGGATCAACGCTGTGACTTCATCCAACATTTCTATCTCTTACCTTATTTCTGTCACATGTGTTTTGTCGAAGCACGTTGGATCACGATGAAAACATCCATGTAGTCCTACCCTTAGAAGTTAACTTCTTTGGACTTTTGTGCGTTACTATTGAACTGCTGATACCTCTTCCCTGTGGGTGGATATGGCACTGGCAAAAATAAAAGGAGAACAACAGCTCTGTCTCTATTCTGTTCTATGTATTTCAGTCTGGGCTATTTGCCTGAGCCATTTGATCAAGACTATTTGTGTGGCTGACCAAATTGGACAATACATAGATGGTTTGCCCATGGGCCAGTTGGCCAGATCCCCAGCAATTCAGCCTATGAATAGCATCCCTTATTATTATTATTCTTTATTATAGCATCAACATGTACTTTAGAGATTATACTTTATTACCACCAGTCCCTTCCCCCTACAGAATCACATTCACACACACAATGGTCTGTTATAAGGATTAGTGAATTTCTCCCGTTTCACTTCACCGAAAAATTAGCGAATTTCCTGCAAAATTCGCGAAACGGCAAAAAATTAATGAAAAAACATGAAATTGGAGAGTTCACAAAAAAATCATGAAATTTGAAAATTTTCGCAAAAACAATTTGAATGTTTTCACAAAAAAATTGAGCAAGTCGAATGTTTTCACTAAAATTGAGCAATTCTAATGTTTTCACAAAAAAATTGAGCACTTTGAATGTTTTCACTAAAAAAATCGAGCAATTCGAATGTTTTTAAAAAAAAATCTAGCAATTCGAACGTTTTCACAAAAACTGGGTGAAATTTTCACCAGCGAAACGCGGAAATTCGCAGCAAATTCGTGCCAGCTGAATTTATTCGCCCATCACTAATAAGGATTCAATAAACCCGCATGTTCATTTTAGAAGTGTGGAAGGAAACCCACCTAGGGGCATAGGACAAATTAGTTTTGTGGCTGAAATCAAGCCCACGACCTCAAAGCTGTTAAAAAGCAGTGGTAACTAGTGACGGGCAAATTTAATCGCCAGGCGCAAACTTCGCAGGAAATTTGCGGAAAAAAAATTCGCCCATCACTAGTGGTAACCACTACACCTGTGTGCTGTCCCCCTTAAAGTTTCTTTATATAGTCTTTAGATAGCACCACTGCATAGCGAGCCCTTGGGTGCTGAAAGTAGAATGGACTGACAAGACAGCAAACCAATTCCAGAACAAACAAAACCTCAACACCTTTAACATTGATCCTTTTATAAAAAGAAATGAACTCTAATGGAACAATGTGTTAAACCTTGTGTAAAAATGATATGGGATTGTATGAAAAAAAAAAAAAAAATTCTACGTGATGACGGGATGCATTTAGGTTCCAGCGGTGGCACAGAGAGCATGGAGCCTTGATCGCTAGCTCAGCAAACTGCTGGGAGGATACAATAAACTAACTGCCAACTGCACTTATGTCATCTTGCAAGGGAGAAGCCAAATAAAAAAAACATGTAAGATAACAGTGATAGCTTATAGGGGGGAATGGATGTGAAGCAAATACTGCTGCAAACTAATTCATACACAATCACATATTTTCTGTAAGTGTTCCCTGCTGCATCCATGCCATTGCTATGTCGCTCTGTAAACCCTCCAAGAGACTGTTGTCAGTTAAATTGCAAATCAGAGGTTAGTGAGTCCCTACAAAACATCTAATATCATGTAAGGTGGCACACTGAGCCCCCCATCTCCAAGAGGCACAGGAATCTGAAATGGATCAGATATGTATGAGTGTGCCTTAAACTTAATGCTTTTGTTCTATGGCAGAGAGACACCTGAGAGAGGATGGGAACAGGAGAGAAGGAACTCATAGCTGAATGAATGAATGTCAGAAACACTGGACTTTGCAACAATAAAAAGGAAAAGGTAAGAAGAGTAATGATGTGTAGTGATGGGCGAATTTATTCGCCAGGCGAGAATTTGCCGCGAATTTACGCGATTCGCCGCCAGCGAATAAATTTGCAAAATGCCCGCAAAAATTTGTCCGAAAAAAATATACCGGCGTCAAAAACCGGGCGTGATGTCAAAAACAAAAATTTGTGAAATTCGCGAATTTTTCGCCATTTTGCGAATTTCACGAATTTTCCGGCGAAGCGAAAATGGTGCAAATTCGCCCATCACCAGAATTATGGCTGGCTAAACGGCAATACGATGCAACAGTGGGACAGCCCTTACTTTTGATTGTTAGTCTTATAGCTAGATGTTCACTTGATGAAACATCTCTAAAATGTGCCCAAGCACTTCAGGAATAGTAGCAAAGGGGCCCTGTGTCATTTACTGTAAGTGGGGGAAATAGAGAAACCTAAGTTGTCACGATAATTAACATTAAATAAAAAGTATTTATCGGAGGCTGCACATGGTTGTTAGTGTAGAGTATGTACACAAACAATAAACCAACACAGCCCTTGATATATAACTGTGGCAGTAATTTAAGGTAGGAAATTGAAAATCCTAAATTGTCACAGTGATTAATATTAAATAAAAAGTAGGATGATTTTTCAAACACCCATGTTCATTGATGGCTGCACATGGTTGTTAGTGCAGAGTATGTACACGAACTGTTAACCATCACAACCCTTCTTATATATTCTGCAGTCATTTAAGGTAAAAAGAAAAGCCCTCAGTTGTCATGGTGATTAGCATGGAAAGTAGGATAATCTTTACTAACACTAGGGATGTAGCGAACTGTTCGCCGGCGAACTAGTTCGCGCGAACTTCGACTGTTCGCGTCCGCCGCAAGTTCGCGAACGTCGCGCGACGTTCGCCAATAGGCGTTCGCGTCAAAATCGGTCGCCCATTCGACCATTCGATCGCTAAAATCGAACGATTTTCGTTCGATTCGAACGAAAATCGTTCGATCGAACGATTAAAATCCTTCGATCGTTCGAATCGAACGATTTTCGGATGATCGAAGTTCGCGAACAGTTCGCGAACAGTTCGCAAATTATGCCGGTGTTCGCGAACGGCGTTCGCGAACACATCGGCGGCGGTTCGCTACATCCCTAACTAACACACATGTTCAACAGAGGGTGCGCATTGGTGTTAGCGTACAGAATGTTCACATATTGTGACCCTCCATTTGTGGAAGTCATTTAAAGGGATACTGTCATGGGAAAAAAAAAAAATTAAAATGAATCAGTTAATAGTGCTGCTCCAGCAGAATTCTGCACTGAAATCCATTTCTCAAAAGAGCAAACAGATTTTTTTATATTCAGTTTTGAAATCTGACATTGGGCTAGACATTTTGTCAATTTCCCAGCTGCCCCAAGTCATGTGAGTTGTGCTCTGATAAACTTCAATCACTCTTTACTGCTGTACTGCAAGTTGGAGTGTTATCACCCCCTCCCTTTTTCCCCCCAGCTGCCAAACAAAAGAACAATGGGAAGGTAACCAGATAGCAGCTCCCTAACACAAGATAACAGCTGCCTGGTAGATCTAAGAACACCACTCAATAGTAAAATCCATGTCCCACTGAGACACATTCAGTTACATTGAGAAGGAAAAACAGCAGCCTGCCAGAAAGCATTTCTCTCCTAAAGTGCAGGCACAAGTCACATGACTGGGGGCAGCTGGGAAATTGACAAAATGTCTAGCCCCATGTCAGATTTCAAAATTGAATATAAAAAAAACAGTTTGCTCTTTTGAGAAATGGATTTCAGTGCAGAATTCTGCTGGAGCAGCACTATTAACTGATGTGTTTTGAAAAAAACATGTTTTCCGATGACAGGATCCCTTTAAGGTAAAAACAAAAGACCTCAGTTGTCATGGGGATCAGTGTGAAATTAGAAGTAGGAATATTTTTACTAACACCCATGTTCAGCGGAGGAAGGATCCGACTTCCACCCACATTGTCTGTGTCAGTGTCTCATTATGAATCAGCCATGTTTGCGGGACCCCGTTATTTAAAGTTAATGTGTGGATTCCTGCCCAATTGGCCTATAGGAAAGAAAGCCCTTTAATCAAATCACAGCAGTTTTATAATCCCATTATGCATTTTATGAGCAGTTACAATGGGAATCTTGGAACAGGAGGCATGGCAGAAATGTAATCTCTTTATTAATAATACACTCCGTTCCAAAGAGGATACAACTTTGCTCTGGAAAGAAACGGCGCTCCGGCTGCTTTTCCAAATTCCTCCGCAGAGTCTCAATTGACTATAGGCCTCTGGAAACCGATGGTTTAAGGAAGAGGTAAAAGCATCTGTTACAGAAAAACAATCTTTGCAGAGAAACTCAACGGGCTCAGCATGGCTTCATATTCCATTTATACACAGCAGCCTGCGAGGAGGATGAAGGGAAGAGCCAGGGGAGGGGATGAGGCTCTGCATCCCTTTACTAGACATTGCTGCTCTGCACTTAAACTGCGAGATAATGTTGCGCAGAACATGGTTTATTCCCAGAATTTTATTCTCTCACTGTTCCTTGGGGCTTGTGGTATTTTTTACAATTTGCGTAATCCTTTCTGTGCCACAGTCAGCTCTCGTGCCATTAAACACACCAGCATCTAAATGTCAAATATAGTAAAGGACAGTTTGGGGTTTTTACATATTTATTTGTCCCTGATACACCTGGAAATATAACAGGGTGACACCCCAATGTTTCTATATATCTGTAACCTTGTTATGAGCTAAGGGGGGCCCAGTCTGAAGGTCAGTTAGGGGGAGATTTGGGGTGAGTGATTATTTGTACCCTGGGTACCCCTGGAACTATAGCAGGGTGACTGTTACCCCAATGTTTCTATATGTCTGTAACCTTGTTATGAGCTAAGGGGGCCCAGTCTGAAGGTCAGTTAGGGGGAGATTTGGGGTGAGTGTTTATTTGTACCCTGGGTACCCCTGGAACTATAGCAGGGTGACACCCCAATGTTTCTATATATCTGTAACCTTGTTATAAGCTAAAGGGGCCCAGTCTGAAGGTCAGTTAGGGGGAGATTTGGGGTGAGTGTTTATTTGTACCCTGGGTACCCCTGGAACCATAGCAGGGTGACACCCCAATTTTTCTATATATCTGTAACCTTGTTATGAGCTAAGGGGGCCCAGCCTGAAGGTCAGTTAGGTTGAGATTTGGGGTGAGTGCTTATTTGTACCCTGGGTACCCCTGGAACTATAACAGGGTGACACCCCAATGTTTCTATATATCTGTAACCTTGTTATGAGCTAAGGGGGCCCAGCCTGAAGGTCAGTTAGGTTGAGATTTGGGGTGAGTGCTTATTTGTACCCTGGGTACCCCTGGAACTATAACAGGGTGACACCCCAATGTTTCTATATATATGTAACCTTTGTGACAAAGAGCTATGTCCCAATAGGCTGCCTGTATATGATGGGAGGTATATAGCACCCAGCCTGAGGTATTGGCTCCTTTAAATCTCCAGGGTAAGACAGGTTAGGACCCTGGAGCAAGGATATAGTTCAGTATGCTGCCCAATTAGTCCGCAGGTGGGGCTGTTTAAGGGAGCCTGGCGGGGAGTGGGTGGGTGTTGTACTGGGAGTCAGAGAGAACCTCTGAACACACACTGTGAAGTGTTTTGTGAAACAAACTGTGTGTTTGACTGCAACTCCAAATGGCAAATGTTTGTTACCACCGCAAGGAACTTTCCTATGGACTGTAACACTGCAAACCGGTGAGGTTTACATTATTATTTGACTGTTTAGCACGGAAATTGTGCCTGTTTAAGTTGTCTGGTTTGAACAATAAAACCCCAGGCAGGAGCCTGTTTCACTTTTGTTGCAAACCCAAGCCTCCTGTCTCCTCTGTAAGAACTGTTTTACCTGAGCCCTACCGGCTGCTTTGAGCTATTCCCCACAAATGGTGTTTCGGATGCGGGCAACAGAGAGACAGTGAGCATAATAGGACAACCATTGTTAAAAGGGCAGTGCTATCTGCTGCAGACTGTGGGAGTTGTAGTTCAACAACATGGAGGAACTTGTGTTGCAGCTGGCCAAAGTCAATGCTAGTCAGCAGGAGGCAAATGCTGCCCAGCAAGAGACCAATACCATCCAGAGGCAGAGTATGGCCACCCAGCAAGAGACTAATTGTTTGCTTGCAGCTCAACTGACAGCATTAGCAAAGGCGGTTGAGGCTGATCGACAACTCTTGACGGATGTGGTACAGCAGATGATTGCACTGGGGTCCAATGTGTCGAGTGGGGCCCCTAACACAGATAGCTCCATTAAGGCCAGTCGTTTTCTGCAAAAGATGACGCCACATGATGATGTTGAGGCATATCTGCATACTTTTGAAAGGACTGCCGAGAGGGAGTCTTGGCCCAAGTCCCAGTGGGCAGGTCTGGTAGCGCCTTTTCTGACTGGGGATTCGCAAAAGGCATACTTTGATTTGACCACAGCCGATGCCAAAGACTATGACAAGTTAAAAACGGAGATACTCCACCGCTTGGGTGTCACCTCAGCCGTGCGAGCTCAACGGGTGCACAAGTGGTCATACCAGCAAGAGAGGTCTCCCCGTGCCCAGATGTATGACTTAATTCATCTTGTGAAAAAGTGGCTGCAGCCAGAATCTCTGTCAGCTCCTCAAGTCGTGGAAAGAATTGCAATGGACTTGGTAGGGCCACTGGTTAAGTCAGCTCGGGGCCATCAGTATATTCTCGTAATTATGGATTATGCTACGCGGTATCCTGAGGCAGTCCCTTTAAGAAACACAGCCTCCAAAAATATTGCTAAAGAGCTGTTCTATATGTTTACCCGCACTGGCATTCCTAAAGAAGTCCTCACAGACCAGGGTACACCCTTTATGTCTCGGGTTATGAAGGAACTATGTAAGCTCTTGAAAATTAAACAGTTAAGAACTTCTGTTTATCACCCCCAGACTGATGGGTTGGTAGAGCGCTTTAACAAAACCCTGAAAAACATGTTAAAGAAGGTGGTAGATAAGGATGGGAGGGATTGGGACTGTCTCCTGCCATACCTTATGTTCGCCATTAGAGAGGTGCCCCAGTCATCCACAGGTTTTTCGCCCTTTGAGCTATTGTATGGTCGTCATCCCAGGGGTCTCTTGGATGTAGCAAAAGAGACCTGGGAGCAAGAGGTAACACCCCATAAGAGTGTGGTGGAACATGTTACCCTCATGCAGGATAGAATTGCTGCAGTCATGCCCATAGTCAGGGAACACATGCAGCAAGCACAGAAGGCCCAGAGTCGGGTTTACAACCGTTCAGCTAAGGTTCGAACTTTCAACCCTGGGGACCGAGTATTGGTTCTTGTCCCAACAGTTGAGAGCAAGTTCCTGGCTAAGTGGCAGGGCCCGTATGAAATAATCGAGAAAATAGGTGAGGTGAACTATAAAGTTTACCAACCAAATAAAAGGAAGAAAGAACAGCTTTACCACGTAAACTTAATAAAACCCTGGAAGGACAGAGAAGTCCTCACGGCTATAATTCAACCCCTTCCTCCTACCCAGGACGGTATACAAAAGGTGAAAATAGCTGAAACCTTGTCAGAGCCACAAAAGCAAGAAGTCAGGGAGTTTCTGCAAAGAAACACTGAGGTGTTTTCTGACATACCAGGTTGTACAAATTTGATAAAACATGATGTCATTACTGATCCTCAGGTTCGGGTCCGCCTTAAGCCCTATCGGATCCCAGAGGCCCGTAGACAGGCAGTCGACGAGGAAGTGCAGAGGATGCTGGATTTGGGGGTAATTGAGAAGTCTGTAAGTGAGTGGAATAGTCCCATTGTGCTTGTTCCTAAACCAGATGGGTCTATACGATTTTGCAATGACTTCAGGAAGGTAAATGAAGTCTCAAAGTTTGATGCTTACCCTATGCCAAGGGTTGACGAGTTGATTGAACGACTAGGTCCTGCTAGGTACATAACAACTCTTGACCTAACTAGAGGGTATTGGCAGGTACCAATGTCAGAAACAGCTAGGGAGAAAACAGCCTTTTCTACCCCACAAGGGCTCTTCCAGTATGTTCGTATGCCATTTGGCCTCCAGGGGGCCCCAGCCACGTTTCAAAGAATGATGGACCAAATTCTTAGACCTCATCAACATTTTGCCTCTGCTTATTTGGATGACGTGGTCATTTTTAGCAGGGATTGGCAAAGTCACCTCCCCAGAGTACAGGCCGTCCTAAATTCCATTAGAGAAGCAGGCCTGACGGCAAATCCCAAGAAATGTGCCCTAGGTTTGGAAGAAGCCCGTTATCTGGGGTACACTATAGGGAGAGGTGTTATCAAGCCTCAAGTGAACAAGGTGGAGGCAATTAAAGACTGGCCCCAGCCACTCACTAAAAAGCAGGTTCGTACTTTTCTTGGTATGGTGGGCTATTATCGTAGGTTCATTCCAAATTTTGCAAGCAGGGCTGCTCCTTTGACCGACCTGACCAAAGGGAAAGGGTCCACAATGATTAAGTGGGGTCCAGAGGCAGAGGAGGCATTCCATGATTTGAAAGTGGTTTTATGCCAAGATCCAGTGTTGGTCGCACCAGACTTCAAAGAGAAATTTGTTGTGCAAACTGATGCCTCTGGTGTTGGATTAGGTGCGGTATTGTCACAGTTAGTTGGGGAAGAAGAGCATCCAGTGGTCTACTTGAGCAGGAAGTTGACCCCTGCAGAAAAAAATTATAGTATTGTTGAGCGGGAGTGCTTAGCAATTAAATGGGCACTGGAAGCTTTGCGGTACTACCTTCTGGGCCGCCAGTTTGTGCTCATTACGGACCACTCTCCCTTAACCTGGATGTCACAGGCAAAAGAAAGAAATGCAAGGGTCACACGTTGGTTCCTTTCCTTGCAGAATTTCAATTTTACAGTGGAACACCGAGCAGGCAAACTGCAAGGTAATGCAGATGCCTTGTCAAGGGTCCACTGTATGGTGGCTAATGGTGTCCGAAACCCCGGGTTCGAACAGAGGGGGGAGGTATGTGACAAAGAGCTATGTCCCAATAGGCTGCCTGTATATGATGGGAGGTATATAGCACCCAGCCTGAGGTATTGGCTCCTTTAAATCTCCAGGGTAAGACAGGTTAGGACCCTGGAGCAAGGATATAGTTCAGTATGCTGCCCAATTAGTCCGCAGGTGGGGCTGTTTAAGGGAGCCTGGCGGGGAGTGGGTGGGTGTTGTACTGGGAGTCAGAGAGAACCTCTGAACACACACTGTGAAGTGTTTTGTGAAACAAACTGTGTGTTTGACTGCAACTCCAAATGGCAAATGTTTGTTACCACCGCAAGGAACTTTCCTATGGACTGTAACACTGCAAACCGGTGAGGTTTACATTATTATTTGACTGTTTAGCACGGAAATTGTGACTGTTTAAGTTGTCTGGTTTGAACAATAAAACCCCAGGCAGGAGCCTGTTTCACTTTTGTTGCAAACCCAAGCCTCCTGTCTCCTCTGTAAGAACTGTTTTACCTGAGCCCTACCGGCTGCTTTGAGCTATTCCCCACACCTTGTTATGAGCTAAGGGGGCCCAATCTGAAGGCCAGTTAGGGGGAGATTTAGATTATGGGCCTTATATTGTTTCAGTTCCCCTTTAATAAAAAAAAATCTTGATAGTTTAAAAAATGATTTTACATGTAAAATGATATGTTTACAAGAAACAGAACAAACTCCTGATTATCTCATTTATATAACCGTGTACTGTATATCTCCCAATTGTCTTGGGTACGTGTAACAGGACGGTACAAAGCAGAAGGCGTAGGACTCATTACCTAGTCCAGGTGAAAGCAAACTGTTCCTAATGAGTGAGGCTTTCCCTTCTCCTCTACCCATTGTCTCGTGGCTTTGGCAAGTGAGTACGGCAGACCTGCCAAGATCAGAAAGGTGCAGATCCGCCTGTGTTCTACTTGCCTTTCACTGCCTCGGGATATAAAGTGAGTTGGAATGCGCAACAAGCCTTTGGCTACATTGTCTCCAGCCACCTGCTGTGTTACTGACAAGATTCTATTGATAGAGAGAGTAGAGCTTCACTGGTGCCGGAGTTTGAAGACAAACGGGAAAAATGTCAATTATTGCCCTTAAAGTATTAAATTTTTTTAAAAAAAATAAATGGAAAATGCAACTCATTTTACAATGCCTGTAGCTGCCATTTAATTTGAAGTGCCAACTCGTTTTGATTACTATGAGTGATAGAAATACTGTGATGAGACACCCAAAGAAACAATGGTAGCTGAGGCAAAGCTGAAAGTGCAAACTGAACCAGTAACATGCCTAAGCCTAGTTTATTTATGGGTGGTGGGTTGAAGGGGATTACAGCAATAGTTGGAGGGGAATATTTTCAGGGCCGGAATTAGGTTTAGGCAGAAGAGACAAATGCTTAGGGTGCAACAGAGTGGGGGCATTGGGCACATACGTCTTTTACCTGCCTTCTCCTAGTTTTGGCCCATTTGTAGTATGGACTCCCATGCACACACCTGGGATATGCACGTGGGGCTGGGATGCATGTGCACATCAAACTGCAAGGGGAGCAAGTGAGGTCGGCATTTGGGTCCTGCAAACCCAGCATTGTAAATTTTGAATATTTGTGATGTATATAGTTACATAGTTACATAGTTAAATTGGGTTGAAAAAAGACAAAGTTCATCAAGTTCAACCCCTCCAAATGAAAACCCAGCCCCATACACACACCCCTCCCTACTTTTAATTAAATTCTATATACCCATATCTATACTAACTATAGAGTTTAGTATCACAATAGCCTTTGTATTATGTCTGTCCAAAAAATCATCCAAGTCCCTCTTATAGTCATTAACTGAATCAGCATCACAACATCACCCGGCAGTGCATTCCCCAACCTCACTGTCCTGACTGTGATGAACCCCCTACTCTGTTCCTTTAAATGAAACTTCTTTTCCTCTAGTCTGAAGGGGAGGCCTCTGGTACGTGATTCTCTTTATGGGTAAAAAGGTCCCCTGCTATTTGTCTATAATGTCCTCTAATGTACTTGTAAAGTCTAATCATGTCCCCTCACAAGCGCCTTTTTTCCAGAGAAAACAACCCCAACCTTGACAGTCTCCCCTCATAATTTAATTCTTCCCTCCCTCTAACCAGTTTAGTTGCACTTAGTCTCTGCACTCTCTCCAGCTCATTTATATCCCTCTTAAGGACTGGAGTCCAAAACTGCCCCCATACTCCAGATGAGGCCTCACCAGGGACCTATAAAGAGACATAATTATGTTTCATCCCTTGAGTTAATGCCCTTTTTTATACAAGACAGAACTTTATTTTCTTTAGTAGCCACAGAATGACACTGCCCAGAATTAGACAACGTGTTATCTACAAAGACCCCTAAGGAAACTCCCAGCACACTGCCATTTAGGGGCACATTTATCAATGATCGAATATCGAGGGTTAATAAACCCTCGAATTCGACCCTCGAATTTAAATCCTTCAAATTCGAATATAGAATTTGAAGGATTTAGCGTAAATCCTTCGATCGATCAATCAAAGTAAAAATTGTTCGATCGAACGATAAAATCCTTCAAATTGAACGATTCGAACGATTTTAAGAGATCGATCGAAGGATTTTTCTTCGATCAAAAAAAAGCTGGAAAAGTGCTTTGGAAGGTCCCCATAGGCTAACATTGTACCTCGGTAGGTTTAATCGTTTCGAATCGAAGTCGAAGGTCGTAGTAGCCTATTCGATGGTCGAAGTACCCAAAAAAATACTTCGAAATTCGAAGTGTTTTTCATTCGAATCCTTCACTCGAGCTTAGTAAATGTGCCCCTTAGTGTATAACTTGCATTTCTATGTCTACCCTCCTCCGTTCTAAGGGGCTCCACATGATCCTGGGGGTCTATTGGGGTATCAGCATACTATATACATTGCATTGTAGATGGGAATAAAGCTTTAAAGAACAGTGCAAGGAATAGACAGTATAGATGTGGCCCCTCAGTGTTGGGCTCCCTCATTTAGGCATCTGATGGACTATTTAACTTAAGCTTTTCTTCCATCCTGCTCCTGGTTCTACTGGGTAACGAGAAGGAAAACAACATCCCTAAGTCAGTGTGTAATGAGCAAAATTAAAATGAATACCTTGTCCGAGGCCGGCATTCCAATTCTTCCTACTTCTTCTAACATTTGCATAATTATATTACCACCAGCGGAAAGGGGAATGCGGCTATAGGGAAGCTAAATGATTCTAACACTGGTATGGAAGTGGAAAAAAAATGATTGCAAAGAATAACACTTTTAGCAATTTTAGGTATAGGAACCCGGGGCTTTATATAAATATAGTTGAGAGCGGCCAAAATGTGACTGTGGAAGTGAGTTCACAGAACATTATTTGGGTTCATATATACATTTAAATACATGCAAATTAAGTCATATGTATTAAAATAATATATGACCACATATGTGAGGAGGAATATCAGTCGGTCTCATTGAATCTCGACTCCAGTATAGAGAAGCACTTACAGGCAGTGGATTAATGCACTGGCTAAAAACGTGTTGTCGGGTTCCCATTTACCCAGGAGTCATGTTTCCCGTCAGTTTGAATGGCAGTCTAAATAATTTGTGGTTGAGGAACATGACTTGGAAATGATACGGGAGGAAGAGAATGGGAACTGTCAGACTGTTTCGTCGTCACACCAGCAACGACTGACACAAGTGAACTTTCTGCTATCATCAGGCTGCCTGTAATGCTTTGGGTTTAGGGAGACAGTAGTGAACATATCTATATTGTCGAATAGGAAAGAAATATGGCAGCTCCCATCCATGCCATCAGTTATCTGCCCCTCTCCCGATATTTATTTTTTTCCTTTGCATTTTAAAATTTATTGCCATGTAGCTGCAGGTAAATTTGTGATATCCCTAACAAAATCCCTTGGCCCGCCCCCAATCCACTCAAAACTTACCTTTTTGCCTCCTTCTGGCCATCGCACGATGTGGCTCTGCCACTTTTTATGTCATGTCTCGCCCCTTTTTATGTCACGGCCCGCCCTTTTGTCCCCACCACCGGCCAGTAGAAATGTTATTAAAAGGTGACAACCCTACGACAACCAGGCTTGCTCCCTTAAAGGAAAACTATACCCCCCAAAAAAACACTTAAGCAACAGATAGTTCATATCATATTAAGTGGCATATTAAAGAATCTTACCAAACTGGAATATATATTTAAGTTAATATTGCCCTTTTACATCTCTTGCCTTGAGCCACCATTTCATGATGGCCTGTGTGCTGTCTCAGAGATCACCTGACCAGAAATATTGCAACTCTAGCTGTAACAGGAAGAGATCACCTGACCAGAAATACTGCAGCTCTAACTGTAACAGGAAGAGATCACCTGACCAGAAATACTGCAGCTCTAACTGTAACAGGAAGAGATCACCTGACCAGAAATACTGCCGCTCTAACTGTAACTGGAAGAGATCACCTGACCAGAAATACTGCAGCTCTAACTGGAACAGGAAGAGATCACCTGACCAGAAATACTGCAGCTCTAACTGTAACAGGAAGAGATCACCTGACCAGAAATACTGCAGCTCTAACTGTAACAGGAAGAGATCACCTGACCAGAAATACTGCAGCTCTAAGTGTAACAGGAAGAAGTGTGGAAGCAAAAGACACAGCACTGTCTGTTAATTGGCTCATGTGACCTAACATGTATGGTTTGTTGGTATGTTTGTGAGTACAGTGAATCCTACGATCCCAGGGGACGGCCCTTATTTTTTAAAATGGCAATTTTCAATTTATGATTACCCAATGGCACATACTGCTAGAAAAGTATATTATTATGAAAATGGTTTATTTACATGAAGCTTGATTTTACATATGAGCTGTTTTATGCAATATCTTTTTATAGAGACCTACATTGTTTGGGGGGTATAGTTTTCCTTTAATCATAATCATTCCTGAAACGTGTCAGGCCTGGTTGTCTAACAGCCTCTTGCAATAACTGATTGCATCTTTTAACTGGAGTGCTGCCTGGTCTTTATTTAAGTGAACTGTGATTACAGCTGGAGGCTGAGCACCCCATAAGTATGTGGTTTGCCCAGGAAATATCAGACGAAGGGTGTAATGGTTATTTCTACTACAATGAAGCCAAAATCCCCTCTTCCTCCATGGAAGACTTCACTTCCCATGAGGCCTTGCACACTTCTGTTATTCCCATTTAATTAGAGACACCAGCAAGGAATTTGGAGAAATAGAGTCTTCTGCGGAGGAGTGGTGAGTACGGATACAATGATGGTATGAGCAGTCAGGGAAAGGAGAGGAGGGAACTGTAAGAGACAGCTATTACTTCTCATTGCAATTTTACCTGCAAATTATTTTAAAATAATTTGGTGTTTTAATGAATGTGTATTAAAGGGTTGCTTAGAATTACGTTTTCTTTCATTATCCAAAAAACAAAATAAAAACAGATTGTAGCACCGAGGGGTAATGATGTAATAAAAGGCACTAAGTTTGCTTAGGAGTAGTGAAGGGCGAATTTCTCCCGTTTCGCTTCTCCGAAAAATTTGTGAAACTTGAAAATCGATGCCCGTGCCAATTTTGACACCTGCGTCAATTTTGACACCAGCATTAAAGTAAATGGACATCCAAATAGTGTTGACGTGCGGCGGTTTTGACACAAGTGACTTTTCGGACTTGCGTCCAAATTTTTTGAATGGCAGCGAATTTAGTGTTGCAAATTTATTTGCTGGAAATTTGATGCGAATGCACGCCAGCCGAATTTATTGGCCCATCACTACCCAGGAGCAGTAACCATAGCAACCAATCAGCAGGTAGCATTTATTGGTCATCTGTTTAAAAGCAAACATCTTATTGGTTGCTATGGGTTACTGTTCCGGGGCAAACTTAGTGCCTTTTATTACATAAGGGGTTTATTATACTATCACTATACTTTACTTTTCTTACTGTACTGTCTCCATACTGTATTATCTCTATACTTTATTGTATTTATACTGTACTGTCTCCATACTGTATTATATCTATACTGTACTGTCTCTACAATTACTGTATACAACATAGGTAGCTGGACAGATATAACATGTTTATTAAAAAAGAGATGTTTTCAATTCATATAGCTCATAATATCAGCAGAAATGGGAATAAGTAATTATTCCTATTAACACAACACGGTTGTCAGAGACAGGCAGAAAGACATATTTTATTTTTATTCAGTTTATGAAAATGTGCCTTTATTGGGGCCCAGGAGGCGGGTGAGGCTGCGTGTCAGAGTGGAAATTGTCTCTGCACCAGGGCTGGGTGATTTCTAATAAATTTGGCCACCAGGGAAAGCCTCCTGTCTATCAGCGCGGCTAGTTTGGTAAAGAGCACAGCTGGTGAGGAATGTCTCAAGGAGCAGAGGTGTCCATCAACATTCTCCTGCACATATTCACCATTTAGAGTTCAGCACACTCCATCCAGTATGAAATAAGCTTTTGCTGGGGAAAAATCCTCGACAGCGTATATCTGTACATCAAGGTCCTATGAAACACACACAGGGCCCGATATACTATTACTAGGGCTAGCGCCCAAGGTTATTTCTGTGCCCAAACAAGGGGCCCATACTCCCATCCATCAGATGTTAGAGGTACCACTTGAGCATTTTGTGCCATTTTCAAAATTGTGTCCCCAAATATCAGGTGCAAAATTCTGTGCCGACATGAGGCAGGTGCGATTTATTTGGGGCATGTTATGTGAGAATCCTGGGAGTAGGGATGGGCCAATTTTTTCGCCTTGTTTTGCCGCAAAAATGATGCCCATAGACTTGTATGGTGGTGTACGTCAAAAAAAAAAAGTTGTGCATCAAAAAATTTCGCCCATCCCTACCTGGGAGTTGTAGTTCAACCTAGAGGGTGGCATAAAGGCATACCCGATTTATGTACAGGTATGGGATCTGCTATCCAGATACCTGTTGTCCAGAAAGTTCTGAGGCTGTGTCCCTCTAGACTCCATTTTATAAAAATAATCCAAATTTTTCAAAATGGTTTCCTTTTTCTATGTAATAATAAAACAATCGCTTGTACTTGATCCCAACGAAGATATAATTAATCCTTATTGGAGGCAAAACCAGCCTATTGGGTTTATTTCACGTTTACATGATTTTCTAGTAGATTTAAAGGCTTAAGATCGAAATCACAGAAAAATCTGTTATTTAGAACACCCAGGTCTCGAGCATTCTGAATAACAGGTCCCGCACCTGTAATTGTTTAGCCCTTCAGAAGGGGGCCCCAATTTTTCTCCATTGCTAGGGACCCCAATCTCTCTCCCTCCAGCCTGTGCTGATATATTTAACATTTTTAATGATGATGCAGCAAGGGAAAGCTAAATGTATGTAATGGCAAATGTGCAGTGACAAGTCTCTAACTGCGATGGATGCTGCCGATTACAAATAGTATGTGGCGCATTATAAACTGATAATTGATGCGGGCTGTAATTTATCAATTTACAGCATTCAAAGGTAGACGCACGTGCATCGACACTGTATATGCCGTATACTTTAGAATTAATGCCTGTCTCTCTTATTTGCCTCTAAATAGACATTAACATACCAGGGCATGGCTGACTGTGTGCAGAGAATATCCCCTCTCTGTATATTTGTGTTAACACCTATGAGAAGGAGCAGTTATATTATTGCGGTTCCTAACTTTGACCCCAGGCACAAGTGCAAGAGCATTGCCGGGTACAAAAGGGCAACACTTATTGCTCATTTTTAAAGCATTTTAATCCAGGTTTTGGTTGAACTCTGTATCTAACGTGGATTGGAAATCTATCACTAGGTGCAAAATGCACTTTACAGCCTACCACAATATAGAGCTCCATTGTGGTCTGCACCCATCAGACCTCCCTAAATTGCACACCTAGGGGCAGATTTATCAAGGGTTGAACTTCGAAGTAGAAAAAGCTTTGAAATTCGACCATCTAATTGGAATACTTTGACTTCAAATTTCGACGTTTTTAAACATCGAATTTGGCTATTAGCAGTTGAAGTAAAATCGTTCGATGAAACTATGAAATCCTTCAAATCTAATGATTCGAAGGATTTCATCCATCGATCGAACGATTTTTTCTTCGACTTCAAAAAACTTAGAAAAATGCTCTAGAAGCATAGGCTCACATAGCACTTCGGCAGGATTAATTTGGCGAAGTAGTGAAAGAGACAGTTCTTTGATTATCGAATGGTCGAATATTCAAACTATTTTACTTTGAATTAAAGTCGAAGTCGTAGTATCCTATTCGATGGTCGAAGTATCCAAAAAATTACTTCGAGTTTTTTTACTTCAAAAATTCCCTCGAATTCACTTCGACCCATGATAAATCTGCCCCCTACTGTACATGACTCTCCCCAGCCTGCCCCTCACGAACACAGCTCTGCCAAACACAGGTAGAGCTGTATTCATAGAGTAAATAAAGGTCTCTGCACCCCAAAACACATGACTGCTATATGTAGGTGTAGCAGAGTGACGTCCTACTGACTGACCGATGAGTCTGATTAGCCTTGGTGGCTAATGGCCACCAAAGCCATTTTTCTTTAAGAGACTTGCTGTCCTGATGCTTACTCTGTGGGAATCTGTCATAGTAGGGCAGAGTGAAAAGTGCCAAAGAAATGCCCTTTTTTGGAATTTGTTCCTGCCTTGCACATAACAAATGTCCCATTATTTTAATTAGTCCGTGCAGAGGAGATTTGGGTAGAGCATTTCCTTAATACTCCTGTACTTTATAGATTAATATTCCATTGTGCACTGTTTGGTTTTTAAGGGTAAATTAACAGAAGAAAGCAAATATTTTCCCTTTCAGTCGGCATCATCTGGGGAGTTTTAAAATGCATGGGGAGGTATTTGTTTCTGTGTATAAATGTTAATCATTTCTGCCCATTAACACTTGAGTTAACCCAACACATTCAACGCGTGCCGTTTACTCCGGATTAACGAAGCTCCATGGCAGAAAATGGGCGTTTCATCCGGAGCGGTGAGATGATCGTTTATAGGAAAGGGCTGGAGGCTTCTCATTTCTTTACAGCACATTAAAACAAAGTCAGTCTTTTTAGCCATTCTTAACCTTGTTTAGCATAGACGGCTGGATCTGAAATTCATCAGCTCGTTCGGTCCGAGAGAGATGTTAAGAAATGCGCCACTGAATAATTCTCTTCAAAGTGAACCTACAGTAAATTTAATTATTAATCACGCAATGTCATTTAAGAACCATTGTTTTTACGCCTTCCGATCCTTGTTGCCTTAAATGTTTGGATATTGCTGCAGTGCACTGGTTCCAGGCAATGTCTTAAGGTCTTCATTAGATGTGGGCCTTGTTTCTTGTGGTCATTACTATGCACCTCTCAAGGTCATTATCCACCTAGCAAGGTCAGATGCTTAGCAGACACGTTGACAGGGTCTCTGCCGCGCTTTCATTTTCCGAGCATTTACTTTTGTACATTTCAAGGTGTAAATGCGAGAGCCTTTATAAGTGGACTCATCACCTTCATTTCACACATTATACAACATTGAACATGGTTACAATCCCCATTAATGTTACCATTACTTTCTGCCTTTGACCTAATTATCTCTTGTGCTTCTGGCTCTCTCAGTAATCTCATTTGATCATGGCACAATATAGAATGATAAAGTAATATAAAAAAGTGGCATCTTTGTATTGTCTATTAAATGTGGAAAACGCTAATTACAAATTACAATTTGGATATACAAATGCTGTAGAGGACTATTTAATACATACAGTACACTTTAACCAGTTTGTTTCTATTAAATTGTTGTTCTACAGCTCTCATTGTCCACCAGTTGGTTGTAGTCCTGCCCTGGCTTACAGAAAAACAAAAATCTGATTTTGTGACAAACCATTTACAGAAGAAGCAGTATTTTACTTTTTTTCAGGGAACCAGATAAAAATAGAGAAAAATTTGGGAAATTTTATATTTAGATAAATTTATAAAAAATGTAAAATGAGGGGAAATTTAAGATCAGGAGATCTAGTATTGAGGTTTACACTCAAGCCATTGACATCTGTATTTCTTTAAATTTAACCTTAAACCCTGGTACCAGAGGATATGTTGGATGTTCCCATCATGGTAGGTGTAACTATTTTTATGTCACGCAGTCAAATTTCAGTTGTATTTGGCAATTACTGATCTGAACATCTTATCACAATGATGGCTACTAAGAAATTGCCAACTGCTAGGTCATGGCTATAAAGATAGACCTTGGCATAGATATTGTCTCAATTAAGGGAAGCCCTCTACAGCAAAACTGCTGACTGAGGGCTTGTGACTGGGGCAGAAAAATCTGCCAGGCAGGGGTGGAGTTTAGTTGATTTGAATCTGTAGCAGCTAGGGGGGCATCCATTTTGGATAGAGCAAACAGAGTACTCCCAGTGTGAACCTAATCATTGTCTACCTTATCCAGTTATTGGGATGTCTGAGCTAGACATTCTGTTCTGAAACAGGCGGCACAATGAAGATCCCGACATTAATAGCTGTGGGTACATCAATGAAATGTAAAACCCCTAGAATTACAGAGGAAAAAAATGCAGTCTACAAAGTAACATTATAATTCAAAGAAATCTAGTTACAATAAGATTCTTGGCCGATTCATACCAAAAGAAATATTTATAAAATGTTCAATCAAATGGAATGTTGTTTTTATGCATTTTGCTGTGTCTTGGTGAAAAAAAGCTACTTCAATACCATTGAGATGTCCTTCTCCTCTTTTAAGTTAGTTATAAATATGCAAAAAAATGTTATAAAATCTTGGCAAACTTCCAAAACACTATAATTTTGATGCATTTACTTCTTATTTATGAAAAGCAAGAAAATATGATGTTTTAGGTTTGATTAGCTCAGATCAATTCTTCAGCCTACAATAAAAAAAAACTCTGTCAGGTACAGGGGTCTTTGCAGTCAGAGACTGTGGGACCCCCTGTTGGAAAGGGGTGGGGCTTACATGGAATGCATGAGGTTTGGGTGGATTGTGAGCAGGGGGTTGGGAGAATTAGCATTGATTTAACCGAAAAACAACACATCCATGAGTTTATAACTTGTTTGTGGCTGATTCGATATTTCTCGGTCTGTCCAACCATTTTACAGCCCTGCTAAAAGAATTTAGTTTTACACATCAGTAAAACTGATGGAGAACATACTACAAACTTGTGGAGAAAAAGGCTATTTTATATTTTATTTTCTCATAAAGTGAATGCCATCCAAATTTTGTCAAATGGTACAGAATCCACCTGAGATGGATGCTTTGCTGTTTACTTGTTTGGATTTTATGCCATCATAAATTACTATGAAACAAGAGACTGGAGGCTACAGAGATGTGATAAGATTGTATTCCCCAATTTCTGTAAATATATATTTTCTTTCAAGTTGCAACCACCACACACAGAGGGGCTGTTATTGCTTACCTCAATAAAAAAACATGTAAGTTCACTCATCTCTCTATATTCAAGGGGAGACCAAAATTTGTAGGCCGTCATATGTAGAGGATATTTAGATGCAGTGGCGTAACTACTCACCGAAGGGCCCTGGTACATAATGAGTACCTGGGCACCCCTGTCAGGCCCTCTCCCCTATGAATTGCACGATGGACTGCAGATGGCGTGCATGCTGTAAAATCTCCCCCTGCCCAGCCACCAGCCATATCCATTTTCTAGGCTCCAGCAGGCCCCACAGGGGGTGCAGGCCCTGGTGCGATCACACCCTTTGCACCCCTGGTAGTTACGCCACTGTTTAGGGTAAGGCCAGACGAGGAGATTCGGGGAGATTTTGTCGCCTGGCGACTTATCGCCACGTCTTTTGCGCGACTATCTCCCCGAACTGCCTCAGTGTCTTTTCCCCATAGGCTACAGCGCAAAATCCCCTGCGCTAATGCACACGCGGTGATGCGTTTTCAATAGTCGCCTAAAGTTGCCTCAGTGAGGCAACTTTGGGCGACTATTGAAAACGCATCGCCGCGTGTGCATTAGCGCAGGCGACTATTCATTCTAGCCTATGGGGAAAAAACGCTGAGGCAGTTCGGGGAGATAGTCGCGCAAAAGACGTGGCGATAAGTCGCCAGGCAACAAAATCTCCCTGAATCTCCTCGTCTGGCCTTACCCTTAGATGTTTCAGAAAACAAGGAAGTTTGTGGTAGGGGATAAGCACATTAAAGAGGGTAAACCCCAAAAAGAGACTCTCATTTTGTTTTATGCAGGAAAATCAGGAATTGGTTTTTAAGACTTTTTAAACTACAATCTTCCACAAGAGGAGGCCTCTCCATGGCCTTCACAGTTCTCAGTACCATAATATAACAGTTTCCAACTAACAGTCAGACTTACGAACAACCTTTTACCCCATACAATAGTAACATCATTAGATGCACCACTTAAATATTAATATTATTACGCTCCAACCAGACAAACTCTAATTGATCAATAACTCTTCACCCCATCTCCATCAGTGGTGGAGAAACTGTCTACATAAAGAAGATATGCTTCATATTTGGTGTATATGCTACTGTACATCCACCTCAATGACACGTCACTACCTCTAACTCTTTGCATGGCAAGTCTAGGAGTCAACAGTCATAATATATGGAATATATGATACATCACATATTGGTTCAGATTCAATTCAGTGAGAAAAGGGTTTCTCCTGTGAAAAGTCATGGACGAGATTCAATTTGAGATGCAATTCAACTTAGCTCACCGTTTGTCACGTGAAAACTCTGATGAAGTCTATGGCTGAAAAAATTGCAACTGAATTTGGAGAAAAAAAATGTTGTCCTCAAATTGAATCTGTTCATGAGGTTTCACATGATGAACCATGAGATAACTTTTTCTCATTGGATTGAAGGCCCATTATTTGCTAAAGATACTACAATAACTGGAGACCATGAACAAATACCGTCTAGAATATCCGGTCTCATGAGCAAATATTCTAAAACCTGCAACTGCTGGTATAGACTCCTTTTGTTAGTCATTAAAACATATCTACATTGTATTTTTTATACGTCCATAACTTGGAAAAAAATAATAAAAATTGAAAATACAAAAATAGGAGAAGCCTCAAAATATAACTGCACATAATACAAAAAAATGTATTTCTTAGCAACATTCCAATATATAGTTTTTTAACGTAAGTGCTATTGTCTTGTCGCAGAAGAATTCTCTTTAGTTTGGACATAGTTTTAATGGAAAGATATTATTTGCAATAAGATTTCAAAAACCTGCCCAAATTGTCAGCACAAGGAACTGTGTCAACTTTATAAATGTTGCTGAACGTTGCGCACAGATTACTCATCTGAGGATATGGAGCAGAAGTTCTGTACTGGATATCAAAAGCAGATGAGCTCTCATATGGACATCTATAGGTGTCATTTTATGAACACACCTGCCAGTACAAGTGCAAAGGAGAGCACATATTGGCTCAATTCATTAAAATACTTATGTCCATACCAGACATACAGATGTGACCATTCTGCCTCATCTCATGAAAGGTGTGCAACTGCACCTATTGACAATGGGGAAATCTGCTGCTACCACCACCCTGGACCTCGCAGAAGCTCCAAGGTTTCCACAGTGGGTTCTGTAAAAAGGCCAAGCAGACTTGCATTCAGTGAATCAGATGCAAATGCTGCTTTTTAAAGGGATCCTGTCATCGGAAAACATGTTTTTTTTCAAAACACATCAGTTAATAGTGCTGCTCCAGAATTCTGCACTGAAATCCATTTCTCAAAAGATCAAACAGATTTTTTTATATTCAATTTTGAAATCTGACATGGGGCTAGACATTTTGTCAATTTCCCAGCTGCCCCAGGTCATGTGATTTGTGCCTGCACTTTAGGAGAGAAATGCTTTCTGGCAGGCTGTTGTTTTTCCTTCCCAATGTAACTGAATGTGTCTCAGTGAGACATGGGTTTTTACGATTGAGTGTTGTTCTTAGATCTACCAGGCAGTTGTTATCTTGTGTTAGGGAGCTGCTATCTGGTTACCTTCCCATTGTTCTTTTGTTTGGCTGCTGGGGGGAAAAGGGAGGGGGTTGATATCACTCCAACTTGCAGTACAGCAGTAAAGAGTGATTGAAGTTTATCAGAGCACAAGTCACATGACTTGGGGCAGCTGGGAAACTGACAATATGTCTAGCCCCATGTCAGATTTCAAAATTGAATATAAAAAAATCTGTTTGCTCTTTTGAGAAATGGATTTCAGTGCAGAATTCTGCTGGAGCAGCGCTATTAACTGATGTGTTTTGAAAATATTTTTTTTTTCCCATGACAGTATCCCTTTAATGGGTGCTTCACAAGTGAAGAACCTCTACTCAACTTGAACCTAATTTGCATCACACAATTTGCATTTGCAGTAAAAATAGTATTCATACCGATGTTGGCCACACAGTCACAATTACACCAGAATAATGTGACTAAATGCTGCATTATGGGTAAAAATATGGCAACTTGGGTCCAAAAATACCCTGTACTTCACTCTTGTTTATAAATGAACCTTTATAACATATACCCAATTAAGCAATGTTACCTCGTCACTTTCCCAACTTTTAGCAAATGCTTCTGTAGTCTTTTAACTGGTTGACAGACTCTGTAGCTGCTGAATATTTTACCTTTACATGTTAGTAGTCAAATGTTAGGAAAATGTTTATCCTCTGCAGCTCTTTGAATCAATCTGGGTGCGAATACAATAAACCAGACTGACAAGCTGATCCAGTGTATTACCTGCTAATTTGAGGCAAGAAAATTGTCCTAGAGAGAATTCCATCTCGGATAATTCACCCTGCTGCCACAGTGATGCTATTTTGCGGTTCGCTGTCACATTTGAAGTACACGGTTCATTATGATATGTACCTCAATCATTTTGTTTATTACAAGTTTCAACTTGCATATTTATCAATTGCGATTCTCTTAACATTGCTCTGTGCTTCTGCTATAAAACATGTCTCCTTTCATCATGTTTATTAGACAAGTTAACATGTGCAGCGTCGCAAGCAAATGTAACTTCCAGCAGAAAAGTAAAATAAGCATTCTTTTTGTTTAGAGATATTAAATAAAGTGATGGATGGGAATGTGTTTTATGAACTTACCACATTCTAGAATTTGTCGGCTACAGAACATTCAACCGGAAATATTAAGTTCCTCCAGCCAACAATTTTCCGTTAAATTCACCCACAATTTTTGGTGGCAATTAGCTTTGAATGCTGAAAGATATGGCCTAATATTGGTTTTTAAAACTGCACACCTGTTCCCCTGTCTATGATAGGATATATTACGCATCTATCATTAGGGATGTAGCGAACGTCGGAAAAAAAGTTCGCGAACATATTCGCGAACTTGCGCAAAAACGCGAGCGGTTCGCGAACGGTTCGCGAACCCCATAGACTTCAATGGGAAGGCGAACTTTAACATCTAAAAAAAAAATTTCTGGCCAGAAAAATGATTTTAAAGTTGTTTAAAGGGTGCAACGACCTGGACAGTGGCATGCCAGAGGGGGATCAAGGGCAAAAATGTATCTGAAAAATCTGCCTGTGTGTGCTTGGAAGAGATAGTGTAGGGGGAGAGCTGTTAGTGATTTCAGGGACAGATGATAGTAAGTTTGCTGGCTAGTAATCTGCTTGATACTGCTCTGTATTGGAGGGACAGAAGTCTGCAGGGATTTGAGGGACATTTTAGCTTAGGTAGCTTTGCTGGCTAGTAATCTACTGTTCTCTTTAAACAACTGCCATACGTTGACCTTGTAGGCATTGTTTGCCCAGTTTTTTTGGACGCAGCCACTGAAGCACAGTTGCCAGAAAAAATATGCCATATAAATGCTGAAAATAGTCATTTTTCGCCATACGTTGACCTTGTAGACATTGTTTGCCCAGTTTTTTTGGTTGCAGCCACTGAAGCACAGTTGCCAGAAAAAATATGCCATATAAATGCTGAAAATAGTCATTTTTCGCCATACGTTGACCTTGTAGACATTGTTTGCCCAGTTTTTTTGGTTGCAGCCACTGAAGCACAGTTGCCAGAAAAAATATGCCATATAAATGCTGAAAATAGTCATTTTTTGCCATATACGTTGAGTCAACGTATGGCAAAAAATGACTATTTTCAGCATTTATATGGCATATTTTTTCTGGCCTCTGTGCTTCAGTGGCTGCGGCCAAAAAAACTGGGCAAACAATGCCTACAAGGTCAACGTATACACTACTACAGCGGTGGATACGGATTACGTAAAATATATTATGGCTGCTTGAAAAAAGTCACTCCGGTGTTTTTTCTGGAGACGGTAATATTATGGATATTTAGACAGAATGTGAACAAGGTCACACAGCTAGATGGCGGGTTGAAGAAAACACTGTGCAAATAATGCCTACAAGGTCAACGTATACACTACTACAGCGGTGGATACGGATTACGTAAAATATATTATGGCTGCTTGAAAAAAGTCACTCCGGTGTTTTTTCTGGAGACGGTAATATTATGGATATTTAGACAGAATGTGAACAAGGTCACACAGCTAGATGGCGGGTTGAAGAAAACACTGTGGAAATAATGCCTACAAGGTCAACGTATACACTACTACAGCGGTGGATACGGATTACGTAAAATATATGAATGCTGCTTGAAAAAAGTCACTCCGGTGTTTTTTCTGGAGACGGTAATATTATGGATATTTAGACAGAATGTGAACAAGGTCACACAGCTAGATGGCGGGTTGAAGAAAACACTGTGCAAATAATGCCTACAGGGCAAATAATGCCTAAAAGGTCAACTTATACACTACTACAGCGGTAGTAAAATAAAAAAAGTAAAATAAAAAAAAAATGAATATTAAAAAAAAAAAATTAAAGTTGGTGCTGCTGAACTACTAGGAGCAGCAGATTAGCACACCAGTCCCACTCCCCAACACTGCTAGACTAATAGCACTGGGCTCTTATAGTAGTAGTAGTAGTAGTAGTAAAACAACAAAAAAATAAATAAAAGCAGTCCTTACAAGGACTACTGTTATTGCAGCAGTCAGCAGATGAGATCAGAAGCAGGACAGCTGCCCACTGCAGCTACATACAGAGCACTGCAGTAGAAGGTAGATTACTAGCCAGCAAAGCTACCTAAGCTAAAATGTCCCTCAAACCCCTGCAGACTTCTGTCCCTCCAATAACAGAGCAGTATCAAAACGATTACTAGCCAGCAAACTTTCAACTGTCCCTGAAATCACTAACAGGCAGCAGCTCTCTCCCTACACTATCTCTTCAGCACACACAGGCAGAGTGAAAAAACGCTGCAGGGCTTCGGTTTTTATAGGGAAGGGGAGTGGTCCAGGGGAGAGCTTCCTGATTGGCTGCCATGTACCTGCTGGTCTGGGGTGAGAGGGCAAAAAAAAGCGCCAACAATGGCGAACCCAAAATGGCGAACGTCGCGCGACGTTCGCGAACTTCCGGCGAGCGCGAACACCCGATGTTCGCCGGCGAACAGTTCGCGACATCTCTATCTATCATTCCTAATTTGCCCCTTGTCAGCCCCTTGTTAGTATATTTTATTATGGTATTTTGTTACACCAAAGATTTCCAA
This sequence comes from Xenopus laevis, assembly GCF_017654675.1. Classification (NCBI taxonomy): domain Eukaryota; kingdom Metazoa; phylum Chordata; class Amphibia; order Anura; family Pipidae; genus Xenopus; species Xenopus laevis. Next base: position 7,784,248 of record NC_054372.1, on the reverse strand, counting down.
AATGTAGTTGGGTCTCAGTAGTAGGGAATTTTTTTGCCTTGTTTCACCGCGGAAATGACGCCCATAGACTTGTATGGTGGGGTGCGACAAAAAATTTTGGCGAAACTGGTCAACGGGCGAAACGGGTCAAATTCGCCCATCCCTACTCAGTAGCTGGAGAGGGCAAGTCTGAGGGATAATTAGGGTGATATATGCAGAATATGTCAACATTCTCTCCTAGAAAAGTGGATATCAATATTCCATCTGTCTGTCTATTTATCCATCTAGACGGAAGGTATATATTTCCCAGAATGTTCTATGAAAAACAGCAGATGAGGATAATTACAGGGGTTGTGTTTTGCAGGCTGGGGAAGCCAGTTCCGGTTCTGGAATTAATACAGTAAGTTCCACTGGGTTCTTTGGCCAGGAAGTAGGAAGTGAGGTTTGCCTCATGCAGCTGAAAAGTACAGAGGGGAAAACATGTGAGTCCATGTTCATATTGTTGTTAGTTAAATAGCATTAAGAGCGGCTGAGACTCTGTCAAGATCAGGTTATCAAAGTATACAGTCGTCCAATGGACCAGTCAGTTTAAGGAAGAAGAAAATTCAGTTTTGTTAATTCACATATATAGTCAGGGTCAGACTGGGGGGCCCGGGGCCCACCGGGACTGCTGACCAGGGCCCCCTCCAGTCCCCCCTCCCCCTCTTGTGACACGCCGTGCATGAAGGCGCACATGCACACACGGAACCCCTCAGCGCACATGCGCACACGGCGCTGCGTGCAGCTGAAAATACTTTTTTTTTTAACAAACCCGAGCATCAGAAGAGGGGGTCTGGCCCGGAGGGGGCCCATGAGGGTTGGGGGTTGGTTGGGGCCCACCCGGTTTTTTTCCCGGGGGCTCGCTGGGCCAGTCCGACACTGTATGTAGTTAGAATGAAAAAAAATATATACTATGATGTTGAAAACCCTCCAGATGTGGATTTGTGCTAAAACTACATTTGGGGGGTTATTTATTAAGCTCTGAATATCCGAAATTCAAATAAAAAACAACCTATGCATTTTTCTGAATTTATTAAAGCCTGATCTGAATCTGAAACCCCGGCATCTAAAAGCTCTCGAGGTCCTGTATAAGTCAATGGGAAAAGGTCCCAGTGTCTGCGTTGATGTCCGTACCGATATCCGATGAGTTCATGGTTTTTGCATAAAAAACTCCGAAAACTACGAAAATATCATAGTTTTTGTGCAATAATTCTGAGTTTTCGGGGAAAGCACCGAAGTTTGCCCAACCCTATTTTTTCTGTCTTTTTACTTAATAAGTTAGGTCCATTCGTGCAGTCGGAGTTGATCAGATTTTTATGTTAGAAATACTTAGAAAAATTCGAACCTTGATAAATAACCCCCTAGATGTCACTGTCTCTTCCTTTTGAACGATCTACAGTATCTATCTGTCTCTTGAGATGACAAGTCATCAGCTAGTCTTATATGTGAATGAACAGATCTGCTGATCACTTAAACATGGTGGCAGTAAAGTTTTTGTAACCAGATGGGTGGTAAGGCACCTCTTTATCTAGCTGCCATTGATGCAAATTCATAGAATACTTCAATACATGCTACTTACAATGAGAAAGAACCAAGAGTTCTGAATGAACTGCTGCATGGCTGAAAACAAGAAGGTGTCATAATTGGTGATGAGCAAAGTTTTTCACTAAGTTTTGCCGTGAAAATGATACACATAGACTCGCACATAATGGGTGAAAAAAATTGCATTTTGGCAAATTTTCGGTTCAGACTCGACCATCACTAATCAAAATCTTAAGATATCAATGTGGCAATGTATGCTCCAAATATGCAAGGAGCCAATATGGATTTTAATAAAGAGAATTATGATTGTTTTATTGTTTATAATAAACAAGATGTACTGTGTCGTGCTTGTCTATAGAAAATGCCTCAATGAGTAGCCAGAGTTCCTCCAAAGTAGTATATCAGGCTATCACTGATAATGTTTTTGCAGCCATCTGCTAATATGTATTCCTAAAGGTAACTAGTGTAAACATCAACTGAATCCTTCTTTTACATAATGTCTAATGTCTATTTAAGTCAATATGAACAGAGCATATTTTCTCTTTAAAATTCTAAGAATTCTCCTGGAGCGGAGCCTTGAGAGCGGATACTTTCCTTGGCATTTGTTAATGACACAAGAAAAGTTAAATGGCGGAACAGAAAATATAGGGAATGTGAGACCACGTACACCCAATCATCTTTATTAGCTGTCAAATTATATTAAAGCTTCTAGAAGAAACTTGCAGGTCATGTGCAGTCTTTCAGAACTTTAACCTAATGCTTCAAGGTAATAAAGGGATTATTATGACATGTTGCAATGTTGGGATGTGTGTCATATTCTTTATTGAATTTCTTGCTTCCCAGTTAAGGCTGAACACATACAGTATGAGAAGAGTCTAATTTCTATTGACAACGCCGGCTTCAGCAATCAGGTAATGTGAGATCGATAGGCCTTGATGTACAATTAAACAGAGTGAATCAGTTGGGGTATTTTTAGCTGTTTTTCATTATGCATAGGTGACACTTTCAGAATTAAAAATAAGATCTGACAAGCGTGTGTACCTTTTATTATTATTATTATTATTATTGTTATTATTATTATTATTATTATTATTATTATTATTATTATTATTATTATTATTATTATTATTATTATTATTATTATTATTATTATTATTATTATTATTATATAAAAATTGCAAAGCAAAAAAGAGACATGAGGAGAACTGTAGGAATGTAAACATCACCCAGGAGGAATAAAGTAATTCAGGCTTTATATTCAGGGGGTTATTTATCAAAATCTGAATTTTTCAGATTTTGTGTTTAAAAAAAGTGCAACCAAACTAGAATCCACAATGTGGCCATATTTATTATTAAAAAAGCATGATTTAATCGGATAGGGGGAAAATTCAATAAAATCATGCAAAAACCCGAATCGAAAAACATTTCCAGTTTTTTCCCCACATCTCTCAATTTTTCAGGCCTTTTCCCGAAAACCCCAAATTTTTGGTATTTTTGTCCAAAATACAGTAGTCAGATTTTCAGGCTAATTCAAGCACAGACCACATAAACTTAGAAATAGGTTAGGGACCTCTCCCATTAACTTATATACAACCTTGGCAGGTCTGAGATGGAGGATTTTTGGATTCTGACTTTTTGCAGCATCTAGCTCTAATAAATCCCTAAAAATTTGAGTTAAAAAAATTGAGTTTTTCCCCAAAAAGCCTGAAGGGAGTAAATAACCCCCTTAATGTAACAATGAAGTAAATTATGAACACTGATAGAGGCATAAAAACATCAAATTATCAAATTTAAATACAATTTTAAAAATACTTTAATTTTAAATTTAATTAAATGTTATTTAAAAAAAAATATATATATATATATATATATATATATATATATATATATATATATACTGTATATATATATTTTTTTTAAGGGAAAATCATTGTAAAACCTTACCTTTACACTTAAATTGAAATTCAAGTGCTAAAAATGGAAAAGAAATGATCATAAGTGGTCATAACAGTATTAGAAATGTGCATTTGTGTTCATTTGTGCAGCATCGACAACTTTCAACACATCACCAAAAGGGTAAATTATCACAAACTTTGACTGGTAATAATATTTTGACAACTGTGCCAGACTGGTGAATGTGCGGTCAAACAAAATGCAGTCAACTGTAAGAATGAATTGCTATTTGGTGCATGATTAAGTAAGTGAGAGTTGATCAGGGCTTTTCAAAAAGAGACAGATAATCATTTACATTTGGGAAATATTTTGCCCTTGTTATTAAAACTAAACTTTACCGTAAGATGAAAGTTACTGTGCATCATTGCAGTAATAGCACACACCATCTGCATTGAGATACAGTACCAGGTACAGGTAAAGGATCCCCGATCTCCAGAAAGCTCCGAATTACGGAATGGCTGTCTCCCATAGATTTCATTTTATCCAAATAATCCAAATATTTATAAATGATTTCCTTTTTCTGTGTAATAATAAAACAGTAACTTGTACTTGATCCCAACTAAGATATAATTAATCCTTATTGGAAGCAAAACCAGCCTTTTGGGTTTATTTAATGTTTATATGATTTTCTAGTAGACTTAAGGCATGAAGATCCAAAATACGGAAAGATCCGTTATCTGGAAAACCCCAGGTATCCATACCTGTATTTCTATTCTATATTATGTTTTGAAGCCGAATCTTATGTTTTTATTGCAGCCAGTTGGCTGTGAGCTCTGCTTCTTGGGTGAGTGAAACCTTAGATAAAACTTATTTATGATCTAACCCAAAAGTACAACAAAAACATGTATGTATATTTTTTTTTTAAAGCGTTATTTTTGTGTTACTAATCCCTTAATCGGGTATTAGCGAGCAGAATTCACTCTATGACTATACTGACTTATGTTAACTGAAGGCTTTTATACACATGACTTCTAATATTCTTAAATGTAATTTTGGTGGTATGCTAATTTTTTACATGGCCTGTGCTGAGTAATACTAAGGGGCCGATTCACTAAGGGTCGAATTTCGAAGTTAAAAATACTTCGAAATTCGACCCTCGGATTGAAATCCTTCGACTTCGAATATCGAAGTCGAAAGGATTTAGCGCTAATCCTGCGATCGATCGATCGAAGGATTTTCCGTTCGATCGAACGATTAAATCCTTCGAATCGAACGATTCGATGGATTTTAATCCAACGATCGAAGGAAATCCTTCGATCAAAAAATCACAGGCAAGCCTATGGGGACCTTCCCCATAGGCTAACATTGACTTCGGTAGCTTTTAGCTGCCGAAGTAGGGGGTCGAAGTTTTTTTTAAAGGGGAAGTACTTTGACTATCGAATGGTCGAATAGTCGAACGATTTTTCGTTCGATTCGTTCGATTTCGTTCGAATTCGAACGAATTTAACCAATTCGATGGTCGAAGTACCCAAAAAATACTTCGAAATTCGAAGTATTTTTCATTCTAATCCTTCACTCGAGCTTAGTGAATCAGCCCCTTGATATGTGCTAGTATTCCCTAGTATTAAGCATAATTTAGCAGGGAGTGGGACATCAACTACTCAGAAGTTGCCCAGAGCAAGAAGAGAGAAATAATAATAAGAGCCAGTAGAGAGAAATATCATACTGTAACTATACCATAGTGAGTATTTCCTAGTTCTAGTGATGGGCAAATTTATTCGGCAGGCACAAATTAAAATTCATAAGTTGCAAAACTGTTTTGCGAATATTTTCTCCGCCATCAAAGTTGAGGTGTAAGTTTGTGCATATTCGCAATTTGAGTTTTTTCCCATATTTAAAAATCTTTTATGGACATTTCTTAAGGACATTTCTAATGGACATTTCTAATGGACAATTCTTAAGCCCCATGCAAACCAATATGCCCTGTGTAAAGTTTCTAAATCAGCCCCTGTATGTCTAAATCAGAGGTGTAACTGCTGGGGGTGAAATCACACCCCATTGGGGCCTTCCAGACACTTGCGCTGATGCTAAGGGGAGGTGGGGGGCGGCTGCTCTGCCTACACCCGAGCCCCCACAATCAAGTTAAAAGTTATTATCAGTGAAGGACAAATTTGTCCCTTTGGCTTTGCGAAAAATTTACTGCGAAATACACGAAACACTGAAAAAATTTGTGAAAAGCATTGAAGTCAATGGGCATCAAAAAAATTTGGACACGCTACAATTTCGTTGCCGACAACAATTTGTATATGCGCGCCTATCTTGTTCATATGCATTACAGTCAATAGGCATCCGAATAATTTTGAGACGCGACAATTTTTATGCGTGCGACTATTCTGACGCATGCCAAAATTTTTTTGGAGCAGCAGAATTTTCACTGCAGTTTCGCAAATTTATTTGCTGGCAGCAAAACGTGGAAATTCGCCGCAATTTTGCACCTGGTGAATTTATTCGCCCATCACTAGTTGTTATCATGTGTATTTTGTTGAATTTATTTAGATACTGTATTGCTCCTTTTCCTAGTCTAGTACACTAGACACATCATCCTTTAATTGCACTTACATTTTAATGAGACCAAACGTTTGTCATGGTCAGAGCCATGCTATTCTATAGTCTATAACATATGAAAGTACACCTTTTTGAGTTTAAAGATGAATGGTCACTGACACAAACAAGAATCCAATAGGCTTCAAATTCTTAAATAGGTTTTATGATATTTTTTTTGTTCCAGTTTTTTGGATATAAGTGGTTGATGAGCTCCCTCACCCCAACGTTTCGACCCAACCATACTGTTAGTCAGTTCACTGCAAATTGCTGAAACCTGCTGGAATCAGTCAATCTGAGCAGGTGGAATCTGTCAGTGGCTCACAGCAAGGGGCAAATTTACCTAGGGTCGAATATAGAGGGTTAATTAACTCTCGATTTTCGACTGCTGAATTGAAATCCTTCGAATTAGAATATCGAAGTCGAAGGATTTAGCGCAATTCGCTCGATCGAATGATCAAAGGAATAATTGTTCGATCAAACGATTAAATCCTTCAAATCGAACGATTCGAAGGATTATCCTTAAATCAGAAAATTGTTAGGAAGCTTATGGGGACCTTCCCCATAGGCTTACATTGGCCTCAGTAGGTTTTAGGTGGCGAACTAGGGGGTCGAAGTATTTTTTAAAGAGACAGTACTTCGACTATCATATGTTCGAATAGTTGAACGATTTTTAGTTTGAATCGTTCGAATCGAAGTCTAAGGTCGAAGTAGCCCATTCGATGGTCGAAGTAGCCAAAAAAAACATTCGAAATTCGAACTATTTTTCCTCTATTCCTTCACTCGAACTAAGTAAATGGGCCCCCAAGAGTCTGATGTTTGCGATCAGAAAAAATTAGATTAAGGAATTCAAAATGCAAAAAAATAAGGACCATTTATCAAACATAGAAGTGCAGTCAATTTTATCAGTAGGGTTGTTATCCTTTATGTACATTTTTAAAAAAAAAAAACATAAATCCTTAATTTCAAAAGGGATATCATACCTCCATTGTTATGTTTAATTTTAATTTAACATCCATTGTTATGTTTAATTTTCAGAGACCAATGTAATTTTGTTTTGACCAACTTGCTTCCTAATTCACTCTTTGATTTTCCTTGGGGCTCTTTGGTTTGTGCACATGGATACATAGCGCACCAAGAATACATATGTCAACGCTTTAAATGAAGCGAAAGAAAAATCAATGATTCAGGTTATAAGTGTCACCGATCCATCTAAAAATGAGCCTTACTCCCCCTTCCATACGCTTTTAAGATATTAGCTGTTTAACCCTATGATTTGCAGTTAACCTTTAAGGCTTAAGCAAATAGATTAGTTTCGTTACATTCCACACTGCTGTGTGAAAAAAATACAGTACAAAATATTTCACAGTCCCTACAGCAAAACATACAGTACATGTACGGGGCAGATTTATCAAGGGTCGAAGTGAATTCAAAGGAATTTTCGAAGTTAAAAAATTCGAAGTAATTTTTTGAATACTTTGACCATCGAATAGGATACTACGACTTCAAATTTACTTCGAATTCAATTTGAAGTAAAAATCGTTCCACTATTCGACCATTCGATAATTGAAGTACTGTCTCTTTAAAAAAACTTTGACTTCAATACTTCGCCAACTTAAATCTGCCGAAGTGCTATGTCAAAATTATATGGACGCCCATCAAAATTAGATGGACGCCCATTGACTTTAGTGCATTTGGACCAATGCATTTCATGAATTTTTCACACATATAAGAAATATATCATTAGGTGACCATCTTTTTCTTAAAAGAAACACTTAATTGATTAATTCGGACACTGTGCACTGATTGGTTAGTTCAAATGGACAATGGTATTTAAAGTTTGTTGAAATTGTAATATATCATCCTTGAAAAATGTCCCAACGAGGACCGAAACGTTGGACTATGATATAATAAAAAAGTGAATTATTTTTACATGGGTGTGCCGGTTCTTTGATGTTCGTGGATATAAACACATTTTCTGCCATCCATTTCTATGGCTGTTAGAGATAATTATCTCTAGAACCATTTACTCAGCTGTATTTCAAGGTGTTAGATAGATTAAGATAACTTTGAATTCATTTGGGATAAAGGCTGCTCCATCTGTACAACATTCAAACAACCAAAATGATCAAGGAAAGTTCACACATGAAAAAAAGCAAATTAACTGCATAATACATCTGTCCCCATATGGCACTCCATTTTTACATCTCACTCACTTAGAAATGAACTAGCATTAATGTTCAATGACCCTTAATGTAAAATGTTTCCTTAGCAAACATTTCCAGGTACTGTATAGACTTTATTTTTGCCTGGTATGTATGCTTTGGCATGCCGATAATTGCTCTAGAATGTGGCCTAATGTGGTGTTGTGTACCAGGTGACTTGATGTGACATCTTCAAATCTTTGGAACCATTTTTAGGTTGAAGAAAAATCGTTTGAACGATGGATTAAAATCCTTCGAATCAAACGATTCGAAGGATTTAATCGTTCGATCGAACGATTTGCGTTAAATCCTTCTACTTCAATATTCGAAGTCGAAGGATTTCAATTCGGCAGTCGAATATCGAGGGGTAATTAACCCTCGATATTTGATCATAAGTTTATTCGTTTTTGACGCCGCGGGTGTTTTGCGAATTTATTCGCTGGCGGCGAATCGCGCAAATTCTCCGCAAATTCGCCCATCACTAGTTGGCAGAGATCCAGGAATGACATTAAATTGCAGCTTTATCATCAAGGACTAAATTCTTTTGACAGACATGTATTTGCAGAGGAATTCCAAAGACCCAATTGTCACCGAGACAAAAAAGTCGCCAGAAGAAAAAACACCCTTTGACTTTAATATATTTAACTTTTTCTTTGCGCATACGATTTATATGTATGCGCCCTATTCAAATTGACCTAAGTGTAAGTGAACTAACGAAGTTTCACTAGGGAGAAACGAACATTAGTGAAAGGTCGCTATCAAATCCTCACACTGACGAATTAATGCTAGAGAAACTTTACCAGCGTTCGGCTGCAGAGACACAACTTTGCATTTTAGTGAATTAGTGCAGTGGTAGTGAATTTGCGCCTGGTAAACTGCTGTGAAGTGTGGTGAAAATTAGCCCTTTAGTGAATTTGCCCCACTGTTCTTGAAGCAGAGTAATAGGATGCCATATTTACATGAACACTGTATCTAATACTGGTGACATTTGTCAAATTTCGACATCTTGTCAAAGACTTGTCCGTGGTTCTGTTCTGTTTAAAATCATTGGGACTGAAGCTTGAATTTATTGGAAACATTATCACTGCAATTTGTCTTTTTTAGGCAACTAAACTCAAAGAATTTCACCTGAATATTGGGTGGTTTAGTGATTTAGTGGCTAGCATTGCTCATTCCAGCCTGGACATTTTCTAAAAAGGAGTTCTTACAATGGCTCTGCAGGTTTTCTCTAGTGATGGGCGAATTTCTCCTGGTTCGCTTTGCCAAAAAAAATTCTAATTTCCAGAAAAATTTGTGAAAAAATAATGAAAATTGAAATCCAATTTTGGACACGCATCCGAAAATTCTTTTGCGTCAATTTTGACACTGGTGTTAAAGTCAATGGGCATCCGAATAGCGTTGACGTGCCGCGATTTTGACGCAAGTGACTTTTCAGATGTGCATATAAAAAATTTTGATGCAGGCAAATTCGTGACAGGCTAATTTATTCGACCATCACTAGTTTTCTCCCATACTGCATGGGCAGGTTACGGTAATTGGTACCTGATTCAATTGACCCTTATGTGAATGTGATAAGGGCATAAAATTGTAAGCTTCACTGGGACAGGGTCTGGTGTAAATCTTGTTAGCACTATATTAATCATGGAGAATATGTTTTCTTTTAGTTACAGTCCTTTGTTTAAAAGTTGCCCCAATTGAGAACAATTTATAATGTTGACTTTCTTATTTTTATACAGCAGCTTGGCCTTTTTCATGCCTACAATAGACTACTATCTGAGCTGCAGCTACATGGATAGCTTTGGAAAATGCTGCAGGATCCAGATCAATAAGTTACATAAAGACATTTTTTAGATTCAAAACAAAGGCTTAGGGATAGAGAATAGAAACCAGAAAACCCTAAATAAAATCGTGAACAACCTTCGGCCATCGTATTCTCTACTACAGCTCAGTGCACCACACCGACTCCTGACCCTTTGCCCTGAGCACCACAGTGTTCAGTAATTACTTTTAGAGAAGTTCTTGAGTTTCCCTATAATTCAAAGCTATTAAAGAAGTACAATTCACAATAGGATTACATGATAACCAAATGGAAGTCTATTTCATTCAAGGTATATGTGCTTGTCATGTTCCAAGAGACAGGATACTAACATTCCTAGAATTGTCCTGATAAAGAACTTAAAATAGCTCTTCTATGCAATACTTTATGCACTAATTGAGGGGAAAAATGCATCCAGAAAGGATATAATATCTGGAGGAGTTACAGGAAGGTACGTTTGTTTTTAAAATCTACTTAAAGTTAATTCATTGGACTCTATTTTGCTCCATATGGATCGACAGTTGCCAAAACTTGTTATTAAAATTTATAAAGCAAAACTATGATGAATGAAGTATTTCATGGGAGTACAGATCACATGTGAGATTGAGCTTTGGAGTTGAAGAACATCAAATGCAAAGCCAAGAAAGAATATATTTCATAGCATACCAAGTGCAAATGAATTCACAGTGAGCTCATGATGAGTTGGGTTTGTTCATTCCATCCTGTTAGACTAAAACTTACCAAGGTGGCAGTTGCTCTTAATGGCCATTGTTTCATCAGGTCAGTAAAGTTATAAAGTGGTGGGTAAAAATGTACAGTAGCTACTGATGAAGGATTAAAATAGTCATAATGCACATTTAATCATGTGGTATAGCAATGCCAAATGGTTAAATGTCCTCTACTCCATCAATCAAGCTCTTAAGAACTATTTACGTTTTAAAATACACCCCTTATCTAGGGCAGGTGAGTAGTGATAGGCGAATCTGACCCGTTTTGCTTTGCCAAATGTGTGGCCAAAATGCATTGAAGTCTATGGATACCAAATTTTTTACCCATTGGAGTCTATAGGCATCATTTTTGTGGTCAAACTAGGCAAAACATTTTGCTCATCACTACAAGTGAGGTCATTAATGTGATATATTGACTCTTGAGAATATCTCTAATGTTATTTATGCCTGTCCTGATCCCCTGTATCCAAATAAAGACCACATAACTATTCTCAGAGGGTGTCAGCATAGTGTTAAGCTTTATCTATTGGCGTAAAAAGTGTTAGAAATGTGCCTTGATGCTTTATTCATTGTTGATTTTCCTGCAAAACCAGAACAGGCTCTGTTCCAGAGATGTGCGGCAAACTTTAATTTTTAATTTCCCAAGACTTTTTCTTTTCTCAATTTCCTATTTGAAAGATAATGGATTTGGTGACAGAGGGATTAGCACTGGTGAGCAAGAAACACAAGAGCGCCGGTCTATTAGTGATGCCAAACCTTCTGTCTGAGGGTCATTCATTTGTTTTCTGCTCACGTTGATGGTGACAGAAAATCATTGCTGAGAGAAAGTGTATAGTTGGGCCCCTTCATGATGTGAACTGGTGGTCTAAAAACCATGTCCCAAATGAGCAGATCTGACATGACAACAATCAGTACAATTATTAGTACTTCATCTTTGCATCAAGGACACTCATGACTGACTACTGAAGCTGAAAGAGTCTTTCAGTAAAACTGAAGCTGCAGCACAAGGTCATTGCACAGAATAAAGGTATCCTTCTGTTTTGTCTCCACTCTCAAAGAAATCTCATTTCTATTCACAGCCACAAGCCCACCATGTGTCCTTTCTACAATGAAGAGTTAACATTCCTGTAACACTGACTAAAATGTAGTTTGCGCGAGAAGCTTTGTAACCAAAGATGTTGAGTCACAGTTGACTGTTTAACTTGATATTTTCCAAGTGAATGAATCTATGAAAGGGAAAATCTACCATAAGTATTCAGTATTTATCTACCGATTATTTTCTTTATTTTTTTCTCAATAGGCAATTGAGTATATTGGAATATACAGTATAACTGTGTAGGATTTTTATACTAAAGCTAAAATGCCTTCATTAGTGATGGGCGAATTTATTCGCCAGCCGCGAATTTGCGGCGAATTTGCACGATTCGCCGCCAGCGAATAAATTTGCGAAACACCGTGAATATTCGGACTAAAAATTCGGCGGCGTAAAATAATGTTTGTCAAAAAAACGGCCGTCAAAAACGAGACGCCGGCGACATTTTGTTAATTTTTCGCCGTTTCGCGAATTTCGCCCGAAATTCGCGAATTTGCCGGGCGAAGCGAAACGTCGCAAATTCACCCATCACTAGCCTTCATAGGCAACAGTAACAACAGAAACAGAAATATAAGGGAACATATTTAGTGATGAGCGACTCTGTCCCACTTTGCAAATTTTTCAGGTGAAGCACAACAGAACAGATTTGCTCATCACTAAATATGTTCCTTCATATTTCTTGTTCTGTTGCTACAAATGTCTATAAAGAAATGCCTATAAGGTTGGTGGCAGATGGGGGAATTAGTCTCCCAGCGACAAAACTTCTCTACTGTGGGTGACTAATCTCCACGGAAATGCCTTCCCGACGGCAAGAATATGAATCGCCGGCAGAGTGGCATATAAATAGCTTTGGATTTCTGAAGTTTCCTCATGAGGCAACTTCAGGCGACCGGAAATCCTGATGGGAAGGCATTTGGGGAGATTAGTAGTCCACAGTAGAGAAGATTTGTCGCTGTCTGCTACCACCCTTATGAAACAAAATTGCGAAACACATTGAAGTCAATAAGCAACAATAAGCACAACAATTTTTTATGTGCAGGGATTTTTTTTCTCACTCCAAATGCATTAATGGGCGTTTTTTCTTGTTGTCTCTACGACTTTTTGTCCAAATCCATTAAATATGCAGTAGATGCTAGCATACCTTTAGCTGGACTTTTTTGGGGGGAAGTGTTGACATAAGACATTGCATCTTGATAAGGTGTGCAAAAGGCATTTCTGGAGATAATCTGCATCTGTATCTGGTTAACCATGCACAAGTGACAGACCAAGCTTCTTGATGGGTGTTTGCTGTTAGGCTGGAATTCTGGGGGGGAAACGTGTCCTTGTGGGTAAAAAGATGGTGCCTGTGGAAAGAAGTCGGCACCTGTGATTGTGGGCTTGAATGTAAAAGCTGAGGAGGAGGGTTTCCTTAAGTTTCTTCAACCATGAGAAGGAGCCCCTCTTATTGTGCTGCTTGTAACTCCAGCACTTCACAAGATCTGCCAGACCTTTGCTCCAGAATTACCTGGGAGTTGATGGGAACTACCTGGGAGTTGATGGTAATCTCTGGCACCTGATGGAGCTTCCACCATGGGAAGTGAAAAATCTTCGGTTATATATGGAAATTGTACCTGTTACTACTGCCAGTTTCTTTCTCTTAGAGACTGATCCAGAAAAGGCTACCAGAAATGGCTGGGAGATAGTTCCCAAAATGAAAGATTACTGTAACAAATAAGTAAGTGGTCACTGTAAAGAACATCACCCCCACACTCATTTGCCTGATTTATTGCTGCCTTTACATTAAACTTGCATCCCTAAATGAGCCCTGGGGTCTTTGAAAAATGTTTATAAAAGGACATTGTTGCACACATGGCCTTTAAGAAGCTCTATGGGTTTCACACCTGTATATATTTATTGCAGTTTTCGACCATTTCAATAAACCAAGATTAGTTTAGGAGCTACAAAACTGAAAATTGCATCCACCTTATCTTTCACTAACAGAACATGTCAATCTGTAAAACAATGGCCTCAAATTAATTTATTTACCAACTCTCAATAAGTCAGTTCAAAAACTATTTATTAACAGGCTATGCATAATTTAAGGACACTAAATGCATGAGCCATGTGTTAATTCCAGCTCAGATATTGTTATAAAAATATGGATTTCTGCAGCAGGAAACATACATAGCTAATTAGCTACCTGACAAAGTGCTATGGGAGCTGTTAATGGCAAAAGGCGCCTTATAAACAACAGTGATTTATTACTTAGGGGTGTAAGACTCCGTGCATTGCCTTGAATTGCATAAAATTAAAGGCAAGTGTTTGCTCGAGAAAACAATGGTGTCCCAATAACCCAGTCATGAAAGACACAGAGCACTCATGCAACTTGTAATATTTATATTACCATTTGATAAAAAAAAATGTATCCAGTGACTCAAAATTGTTAATGGCTTCCTTGTAATAGAAGAAATCTTGTATCGTGTAAGACTTTTGCTAGATGGGTTCAAGTCGGGACCAGCAGTGAGTGCACAGAGCAGAAATGGACAGATAAAGCTTTGAATTCAATTACATTTACAAAAATTATTGAAAATAATTTGTACTCAAAGTCATCCCTAGAATTCTGGATAATGGATCTCATGCCTATATGTAGCATATAAAGGGTTGCCACCTGACCAGTATTTTACCGTCCTGGCCGGTAAAAATGATGGTTAATCCCAATGTTATTAATAGGGAAAAAAGATAAATATATAGGGAGGCCGGTATTTTTTTTCAGAAACGGCTGCAACCCTAAGCATATCACATAGGTATTGTGCCATATTCCTGTACAAATCTACTACATCTTGAAATATATATTATACAGATGTATTTATGTGAAACCAATTCATGAAATAAATGTTGATCCGTGGAGCCTCGGTAATGTTAGTTTGAATGCATTACTGTAATAATGAATCCACTGGCGGAGTGAAGCTAACAAGAGGCAGATGCATTACGGAGACTTGATCATAGTCTTTGTTTCATCCTCTTATCATTTATCTCTGTTCCCCTGGTAACTATCTCTTGTTCTCTGCCTTCTGTTTATTTTTCCACATGTGTAAATATGCCCACTTTACTGGTTCCAGGGTCTAAGGGGGGCTTTGACCTCTCCCATCTTGTTTTGCAACATCTCTCAACATAATCTTTTATTTACCTTTTTCTATTGTTTCCTTTTTCTTTCTTGCTTGTCAAACTTTTCTCTTGCATCTCTTCATCTTCCTCGTTTCCTCTTGCCATGATGTCGATTTCATTTTGTATCCACCAATTTTATTTTACATTTTCCCTGCACAGTTCTCTGTGACATTTTCTCTCTGTTTAAAGAAAACTCTAAATCTTATCAGCTTTGAGATGTTCCCATTTGTTTGCCCCCATCTTGATATATATCCATGGTATGAGGTCATGGGCCGTTTCAGCATTTGTAAACCAATCACAATTACATTTGGGGCTATCTATGGTCAATCTAAAGGTAATTCCAAAAATGAAATATATTGTACTTTCTAGCACACTAACAATATATTATAGACAAGGGTGGAAGTTCCTGAATGATCCTATAATGTCATACATCACAATTCAGAATAGCAGACAATAGATGTGGTAGAACTTAGGACAACTAAGCACACAAAGTATCCTCTTGGTACTCAGAAAACAGAGATTTGCCGACTTGTGATATACTGTGTCTATAGCCCATGTTGGTACAACATCTTAATAGAAGAACTAGTCATAACTTGTCGAGATCTTATTCACTGTGTCCTCATACTGGGCTTGCTTTTTATTGATGTCTTTTTTTTTAGAATCTGTAGATGCATCAATTTCCTTTCATTTGGGGGAATCCAATACATACACTCTAGCTTTACCTAAACCCATCATGCTTCTGGAGGTCGCAACTAAGCTTATGAATCAAACAAAACTACCCTTCCATTCAAGATCTATATCACCAATGCACTATGGTCTCACAGTATGTCTACCCCTGAAAAAAAAATTCCACAGAGGTGCCATTGTCCCATTTCCCTCTAGGGGCCTGGAACAGGGGACAGACACCCCCTTTGTATGCCCACATTAATGCATTTAACCATTAGTACTAATCTAAGACTCATACATGTACTGTATGGGGTGACTCAAAAACCAGCCTGAAAGGCTAATATTTTGACATTAAAGTGATACTGTCACGATTTGTTATGCTGTAGTTTTTATTTATAAATTACATTGATTACACTGCAAATAATTTACCATATAAAAAATTATTCCTGAACCAAGAAGTATATCGTTTTTTACTTGTACTATTGGTGTGTAGGCAGCCATCTTAACTCATTTTGACTAATCCTGTCCTTTAAGAAAGAGCCAGCCCTTCATGATGGTAGTGCTTTCAGGCAGGCTATTGTTTTTCCAACTCAATGTAACTGGAGGAGTTGCAGTGGGATGGGGATTTGAGTGCTATTCTCATATGTACTTTGGAGCTGTTATCTTGTGTCAGGGAGCTGTTATCTGGTTAGCTTCACATTGTTCTATTGTTAGGCTGCTGGGGGAAGAGGGTGATATTACTCCAACATGCAGTACAACAGTAAAACAAAATGGAATTGTGGCAGAAATTTAAATTTGAACATTGAAAAGTTACCCCTTGAAGTTGACAGGTTAAATTTTTGACCATAAATGTTTCCAAATTGAGTCCAAAATGTTTTCATGAAAACTTCAGTGCAGCAACAGACACTCAGGGGCCTATTAATTAACATTAGAATTGTTATTTTTTCACAAATTTCTAATAATCCATGATTTTGTATTTTTTTTTAAAACTCTAAGAATTTGAAATTTAGCAAGTGAAAAAAAACGAAAAACTCAAATACAAAAATTTGAGGTCCTATAGAAGTTATAGGATAATCAATTCTGATACTTTTTTTCTAGAAATAGGGGTTTTCATATATTTTTTATCGATCAGCACTTTTATTCATTAGTGCTTTTCAGTTTGGACTTTTTAAATAAATTTCATGACATTTATGGTTTTAGAGAAAAAGCAAGAAAATCTTAATTTAAGAGGTTAATTTGGCATTATTCTGCAATATCAAACATTAACATTTGGGCCTATTTATTAAACCTCTAATTTTTCTGGTCAAATTTTTAAAGCAGAGAAACTTGAAAGGAAAAAAAACCTCAACTTTTTTTGAGATTTGTTATGCTCTGAAGCTGCTGAAAATTTGAATCCAAAAATACTCCAGCTAAACCCTGTCGAAATCATGTAGGCTGCTTGCAATTTAAAAACTGGAAAATGTTTTTTTACCATCAGTATTCTCAATAGTTTCAGGCTGCTTGCACTGGTTTTCGTTTGCTAATCAGATAAAATTGAGTTTTTATCAAAAAGTTGATAATCTACAGTTTTCAGAGTGACAATTTGAAAATGTTGGACAATTTAAATTGTTGCTCGATTTTATCACAACTTGTTTTCTTTTTCTTATTGGTAAATTAGGGGGATTTGGGTTTCGAAGTTTGCTCAATTTTTTTTTTTTTTAAAAAAAAGTGAGATAAAGTTGAATTTTAGTATATAACCCCTAAAACTATAAAGCGGTTTAAAGAGTTTTATTTAACACATATTACTTTGAAAAGAAATTAGCTAACAATATTGCACAGGGAGTAAGAAGTAAAATAATAAGTAAAATACTGGCATTTCACTTCAGCTTTACACAGTCACATGTATAGAATATTTCTTTCAATTGTTCTAAACCTAATTGTTAATTTGATAAAATATGTTAATTCTAGCCAGCACTAATGAGGTCCACTGTTTTCAAATTACTCTTAATTTTTTCCCATTGGCTTTTCCAGCAAAATTCAATTTCTATTCAATAAAGGACCCAAGTGTTTATTGATATCAATTATCTAAAATCACCAAATTGATTATTGTGCAGTACATGTTTTCAGTCAGATCTCTTACTTTATTCCTTAGTAAAGACTCACAGAATTAAATCAGGCCTTTCACCATGAATACAATAAGTTACATCTGACCGCTCTGTCTGTGCATACAGTCCAAAAATCCCCCCCCCCTCCGCATTGATCTGATCAGCCAGAGGTCTGTATGGTGGGGTTGCAATAATATTAACCTGTTATAAATTATCTGTTTAGAAAACAAGATCAACAAATTTGATTGTTATGCCACCCACACTGCTTCACTGTTTAACTGCAACAGAACAGAAAAAACAATTATTCACAAGTCTGAAGATTCACTTGGAGGTCCCACTATAAATTGATGGTCATAAAATTCACAGTTGCTATAAATGGAAAAAGGGGTGACTAGTGATGGGAAAATCATACCCCTTTTGCCAAAAATGTGTGAAACAGCAAAAAATAAAACAAATCACCAAAAGCTTTGAAGTCAATGGTTTCAATTGAATAAATTTCACAAAGTATGAATAAAGTCTAACAACTAATAGCAGCCAATCAGATCTTTGTTTAAAACTGTTGACCTGTAAATACTAATTGTTGATTGGGTTTCTATGAGCTGTTAGACCTTTAACTTTAATGAAGCAATAGGCAAGTATCTGTAACAACTTGGTGGTCTAGTGGGGGGACTGCAGGGACACCTTTCGCCCCCCTCAGCGGGGATGCCCGCCGCATCACTCGGTCGTTAGGCTGCAGGCGCCGGTTCCTTAAGGCATGCGTGGTGCGCATCTGTGTAATTTCTAGGCACAGTCGCACTGGCGTGATGACGCCAGCGTGTATTCTAACGCTATGTAAGGCCTGAATGGGCTGGTGATCATTGCCTGTTAT
Source organism: Xenopus laevis (assembly GCF_017654675.1). Lineage (NCBI taxonomy): Eukaryota > Metazoa > Chordata > Amphibia > Anura > Pipidae > Xenopus > Xenopus laevis. The sequence continues at coordinate 7,765,591 of NC_054372.1, read as the reverse complement.
AGAATTTGTTCCTGGAGCTTCTGAACATTGTGCTAATCTGTGTATCTGATCTGATTCCTGTTGTGACCCTTGCCTGGCTTATTGACGATTCTGACCTCTGTATCCTGACCCTTGCCTGATATCCGACTTCGCTTATTCTGAATCTTTTCTGATTGATCTCCTAGTTTTGACCCCTGCCTGCCCCGACCCGGCCTGATCTGACTACGATTCTTTCTACGCGTTGTACCGCGACCTTCTGCCCAAAGACTTTGCTTTACCGTTGTGCCCCTTTGCTTGTTCAGAACCCCTCATCTTGCACCTCTCTTAATAAGACCTTGCGGCATCTGAGTAGCTGAGGGCTCCTCCCGAGACCAAAGGCGGCAATACCCATATTGCCATATCTGACTTATTCATCATTATTATTGTCTGCTTCCTCAAATATCCTGGTGCTCACCCAACTATATGTTCCTTTGGCTCTTGATCTTAGTTTACATTGATTAGCTTTGCTATCTTGTAGTGCTGGGTTATTAGGCCTGATTCCAGACAGGTTATTACTTGAAATGGGTTTGTATGCTTCCTTTGTGCTTCAGTTGGTTTCCACTGATGCTCCAAAAGGAACTTCAATTGTCTCCTAATAAAACTGACCATAGTGCATATGAATGAGATATAGGCCCCTAGACTTTAAGATTAACTAGGGCAGGGACCTTGGGAATCATACAGTGTATATAATCTTTGCAAAAAGCAGAAGAATATGTTAGAGCTATATAAAAAATAAAATAATAATAAATAAGTTACGGCACGGGACCTGTTATCCAGAATGCTCAGGACCTGGGGTTTTCCAGGTAACAGATCTTTACGTAATTTGGATCTTCATAAATTAAGTCTACTAGAAAATCATTTAAACATTAAAGGGATACTGTCATGGGAAAAAATTTTTTTTCAAAATGAATCAGTTAATAGGGCTGATCCAGAATTCTGCACTGAAATCCATTTCTCAAAAGAGCAGGGGCAGCTGGGAAATTGACAAAATGTCTAGCCCCATGTCAGATTTCAAAATTGAATATAAAAAAATTCAGTTATTTAGGAGTTTTCGGGATAATGGGTTTCTGGATAACGGATCCCATACCTGTACCAGATAGAAGATAATTTAATGCCAGAGGAAATTGCTAATTCATTCAATTCAGCAACAGTTTTGCTAAAATTTGCACAAATCTGCTATAAACTCTTATTCCTTTTAAACTATACTTTCTTCTTACACTCGCACATATGTAGTGGCTCAATTAAAATATTCCTTTCTTTGGCACAGAGCATGAACACTGTTAAAAACTAAAATTGGTTTCTATTAGAGAAAGGCCTTGTGGCCGCCTGCGTTAGTCTTGGCCTCACAGGTAATCAATAAGGAAACTGATTTTGTTGGTGGGAGCCTTTCTCTAGCTGCAGAGATCAGAAATATAAAAGGATTTATATTCAGGTAAATCGATAATAATACTGACCTTCCAGTGTTATCAATAAAAATTGCTCTAACCTCTGACAGAATATACTGGCTCTCGCTTCATTTGCAATTTCTAAAGCACTGCTGGGAATAATATTTAGGTATCTCAGCTAAAGTGACAGACCAGCGAAAAATGCTTTCCAGAATGAATATTTTAACCACATCAGTTCCTACTGTCTCATTACAGCATAAACCTACCTAAACTCAACTTTACTACACTCGGCATAATAAAACAGTACCTTGTACTCGATCCAAACTAAGATATAATTTATCCTTATTGGAAGCAAAACCAACCTGGGGGGTTTATTTAATATTTAAATGGTTTTATAGTGGACTTAAGGTATGAAGATCCAAATTACAGAAAGATCTGTTATCCAGAAAACCATATGCATGATTCCAGGCAGAATACAAGCATAAATTGGCTTATTAGGATACAATCACGTAGGCAGATGTCAGCCAGTTTGATAAAATAAATTGGAAGTTGGATTAGAAAACATACTTCTAAAAGAGTTTTACTGTGTTTCTATTTGACATTCATATAAATCTCTGATTCAGATTTTATTTAGACAAATAATGAATTCTTTAATGGCAGCAAGTTACAAAGGTAGGTTGTACCTGGAAATTTGGCATTCTTAGATATCAAGTTGACGGAACAAACAGCACCAAGGTTAAAAAAAAAAGGTTATTTCTTTTTGTAAATTAGTTATTCAAAACTAGTTATTCAAGTCAGGTTGTGTTCCCTTTCATAATGTGAAATAGTTCCCAGAAATATCTGTAATGTAGAACTGGCCAAATAGCTACGGCATGTGGGTTTAATTTAGGGGGTTAATTATCAAAGGTCGAATTTCAAACTCTAATAAATTTGAATGTACTCACAACTTGAATGGTTATTGGTTATTTAGGGAAAAACTTGAATGTCTAACATTTGATCGAATAGGAGCGACCCAAAAATTTGAATTGAATTCGAATCAAGTTTTCCTCTGAACAAATCTCGAATGTCACGAAGGCTATTAACTATTGATGGGCGAATTTATTCTTCAGGCACAAATTCGTGGCGAATTTCAGAGTTTCGCCGCCGATGAATAAATTTGTGAAATTGCCCTGATAATTTGCTGGCGTCAAAATCATTTTGTCGCCGGCGACAATTCTAGGTGCCCATTGACTCAAATGGGTGTCAGAATTGTCTACAACATCTGAATTGTTTCAGGCGTCTGAATTGTCGCTGGCGTCAAAAATATTCTGACGCCGGCGTCAAAAATATTCCCGGCGTCAAAAATTGGCGTTTAACATCTTCAAATGGTTCAACGGAATTCTGCCTTTGATTTATACATGTACTTGGCAGGTTTTAGATGTCGAAGTCTAAATTAAAAATTCGAATTTAAATGTATTATTCGAACCTTAGTAAATCTTCCCCTAGTTGTCTGCCATGGGTCTTCTGTCATACAATAATTTCCTTACAACCTCTGAGATGGGGAAGAGTTGACCACCAGTGGAAAAACTACAAGGGTGTTTATTCAGGTTTGACACTCGCCGGTCGTCTCTCATTTATGGTCTATGACCAAACACACACACATTTAATTGGTTGTAAATAACCCCAACAGTATTTATAGGGAATAAAGGCATTAATATGACTAGGTGACTTGAGTATATAAAATTATATATTATAGTAGACCAGTGAAACCTTCATAAAAAAGCTACTGTTAACCATCGTCAATAAAGATGCAATCTGGTGCAAACAAGCATGTTTATAGTGATACACCGAATAAATTGTAGGGATCATGCTACTAAATAAAACCTTAACCCAGTAGTGTGTCAAAGGCAATTTCCTATTGGCATATTGCTTAAGAAAATTAAAATATGTGTGGTTATAATTAGAAATTAATTTGGATAATGTATAAAATAAAAGAGAAATTAGGTTTAGGAACATCAGGTCTTGGGATCAATAAAACCTCTGTGTTTATTTCAGTTTGAAATTGACAGTAGGGCAATGATATAAGAACCACACAAGGTAATGTAAACTAGTCTTTAGTCTCATCGACATCAATTCTTTAAGTAGAAGTGAGAAGTTAGAAAAAGTGTGAAAGTAACAAACCATGGAATGGAGAGATAGAGCAACACTGCATGGGGTCTGTCAGGTGGTTATTTCAGATAAGTGATATCTGTAAACTGGACACGCAGGGAAATTACCCTTAAATTGTGCATCAACTTGCTGAACCAGTAATCTTCACTTTCAAGGTCTAGGGAGGGGAGGGATAACATTAGAGAAGATAAATTACAAGGGATGTACTTAAATGGAGGGCAGCATTTGACAAATGATCAACTCCCCCTTGGTGATAAGTTTAATGATGTAAACAGACATCAATACAACTCCCCAGTGGTCAATAAATTCTGAGAAGCATAAATAAAACCTTTAAAAGATATATGGGATTTTTGTTGATAATACAGTGGTAAGTTGAAATATTTACTACACAGCCATACTGGTCTTGCTTGAATAATAAACACATGGCCATATAGGCCCCTGGAGACTAACACTTTATTCTGCATTTTGATGGGCCATGGCTGAAAGCAAGCTATATGTAAAGGAACAGTTTTTTAGCATAATTGTGGGAAATATTGGGGACAGCACAATGCTGCATTTGAGCAAGAACATTGGTGTTATTTGCAAATATGGCTCATTTTGCAGATAGGGTCATAATAAGAAGGAGGTGTCAGGTCATTCATACATAGTTCTTAGTAAGTTAGGTCAAAAAAAAGACACACGTAAATCAAGTTCAACCTTTTAAATCTATATACAGTATAACCTGCCCTAACTGCTTGTTGATCCAAAGGAAGGCAAAAAAAAAAACCATTCCTTATAATCTGTCAGTAGGGATGTAGCGAACAGTTCGCCTGCGAACTTGTTCGCGCGAACTTCGACCGTTCGCGTCCGCCTAATGTTCGCGAACGTTTGGGAACGTTCGCAATTTGAGTTCGCGACCATTCGACCGCTAAAATCGAACGATTTCCATTCGTTCGAACGATTTCCATTCGTTCGAACGATTAAAATCCCTCGACCGTTCGATTCGAATGAAAATCCTTCGATCGAACGATGAAAATCCTTCAAACGTTCGAATCGAACGAAAAATCCTTCGAACGTTCGAATCGAACGATTTTGCGGGTGTTCGAAGCTCGCGAACGGTTCGCGAACCGTTCGCATTTTTTGCCGGTGTTCGTGAACGGCGTTCGCGAACACCAAAACGGCGGTTCGCTACATCCCTATCTGTCAGGACATTTCTTTTTATTTATAATTTTGATATAAGAAGCCAGAAAGAAATGTAGCCTATCCATTCAAAGGTAAGGTACCAAATCACTGGTGGCTTGGCCAACTTAATTGGGTTACATAGCAGTAACAAATTTCTAATGCACTATAAAACTGTAAAACTTGAAATTCCTTGAAAGTCCTTAAGGGGCAGATTTATCAAGGGTCAAATTTCAAAGTGGAAAATACTTTGAAATTCGACCATCGAATAGAATCCTCCGACATTCGAATTCGAAGTTGGAGGCTTTTATTCATTGTATGATCGTATTACGATCGATGTACGATCGTACTTCGAATCGTGCGATTCAAACAATTTTATCGTATGATCTTATGATTTTCCTTTGAATATAAAAAACTTTGAAAATTGCTCTGGAAGGTCCACATAGGCTAACATAGCACTTCGGGAGGTTTAAGTTGGCGAAGTATTGAAGTCAAAGTACTTCGATTATCGAATGGTGGAATAGTCGAACGATTTGTACTTTGAATCAAAGTCAAAGTAAATTCGAAGTCGTAGTATCCTATTCGATGGTCAAAGTATTCAAAAAATTACTTTGAATTTCGAATTTTTTAACTTCGAAAATTAACTTCAAATTCACTTCGACCCTTGATAAATCTGCCCCTAAGTCTTTCAATCATTTTGAGTGTAATCTGAAAGGAAATAATAATGGGTTATTTATCAAAATCCAAATGTTTCTGATTATTTAAATAAAAAAGTCTGACCAAACTATAATCCATAATTTGACCTTATTTATTATTAAAAAGCTTGATTTAATCAGTTTGGGTCAAAACTCAATAAAATCAAACAAAAACAAAATCTTATGATTTTTTCAGAGATTTTTCCCAAATTGCTCAATCGCCAGATTTTTGGGATTTTTGCCCAAAAAGTCGGATTTACGGGCTAATTCCAATTAGCCTGAATATCCAATAGGAAAGGAGCCTCTGCCATTGACTTAAATACAACCTTGGCAGGTCTTTTGGTGGTTTTTCGAATTCAGACTTTTTGCTGTATCCGACTTTAATAAATGTCTTAAAATGTGAGTATCCAAGTTTTGCACCAAAAAGCCTGACCGGAGTTTAGTAGATAACCCCCTCAATGTTCTTTATAAAATTCTAAAAAACATTCTCATACTACTAATAAATTAATCTCTTATTCTTCAAAATCCAGGGAACATAATATTATAAAGAGACACAGTGATCCATGTCAGAATCTATATTTTATTCCAATTTTCCCTTCCTTTTGTGCTGTGAGCAGAAAGGTTATATCCTTCTAACATATCCTTAGTAATAACCTTCCTGAGGCACAATGTGAGTTTTTTGTTACACAAAGCTTTCAAATGCCACCATTCTTCAGTACAGAACTGGATTCAGTCATTTTGGAAGGAAGAAAAAGACTAAAATAGCCAAACTGCTTGTTGAATTTTTCATTGGTCATGTTTTTGTTATTAAAAAAAGATGAAACCCTACAATTATCGCACCAAGTTCCAGTATTAAACTAATACATACAAGTATTCTTACACTCAGTATTATAATGTGTATCTGTAATCTTCGTCTTCAGAGAGAACGCAATGTTCAGATAAACAGAACAATTTTTTTTTAACATTTTTTTCTTTTTCACAGAGCCTCATCTTTGCCATTTTCAGTTTGGATTTAAAAGAAAAGATAAATAAACTGTATCTTTTATGTATTTCCCCTTAAAAGGACATGACTCATTAGGTACACTGAACATTCTATGGATTAAAGGCTAGCAGTCTGATCTTTAGGTTCTAGCCAGGTCACTATCTGCAGATCTGCATGTTCTCACTGTGGGTTTTGGGGGGTTTTCTTTGACTACTCCATGTTTGCTTACAGAAGGGTTTCCTCTATATCATTTCCCTTTTATAAAGTATTTGCTTGCACCTTTTTGTGTCACCTGTGCATTCCTTTTCTGTATATACAGATGAATGGGAGTTGTTTGTTTCATGAGAGGAGAGCTTTTCTCAAATACTTGAATAAAACAGCAAACCTAATGGTCCATAAGAGTTATTTATAGTGAAGTGCGAATTTGGGGCATTTCGCTTCGGCAAAAAATTCAATGCCGTCTCGTTCTTGACGCCGGCATCCGTTTTTGGTGAAATTGAGTAAAAAAAAGGGACATCGGCGTCCATTTTTTTTTTGGACGCCGGCAAATTTTTGCAGTGGTTTCGCGAATTCCCATCGCTAGTTATTTACGGATGCTTATTATAGAAAATGTCTCAAGGATAGTGATGAGTGAATATAGCGAATCTGTCCCTTTTCACTTTGTCGAAGAATTTGCAAAAATGTGAAAAAATTAGCTAATGCATTAAAGTTAGTAGGCGTCATTTTTTTTTTACATGCGCAACACTTTTTTTCTCACTCCAAATGCATTGAAGTCAACGGGCGTTTTTCTTGTGGCGACTTTTTGGTCTCATCGAATTTTTTGTCTAAATGCATTAAAGTGGACCTGTCATCTACACATGAAAGCTGTATAATAAATGTTGCTTTCATGAAAACATCCATACCTGCTATAAAGGTGTTTACATATCTGAGCTGTCAATCAAATAACACCTGCCCCGCCTCTATGTCTGAGGCATTCAGTACTTCCTAGATGTCCCCGAACACCTCGCATTCCCCCTCCCTCCTAATGCTCTATAATTGTGTATGGCACTGTGTATAGGCATAAGATTTTGGGGTGATAATCAACTTGTCTTAATAACAGTCTCCAAAAAAATGGCTGCTGCCTACTTGCTGTGACTGTGTAATTCCAAGACTGAAGTAAACAAACTGTAAATAATAAATGTAGTGTAAGTAAATTTTACTTTGTTCAACTAACAATAATTTTAAATTATTTCTTAGGGAGACAGGTCCCCTTGTCTTGTCAATGGGCGGTTTTTCTTATGACGTCATTTTTGTCTGGGCAACATTTTTTTTTGCTGCAAAATTTTTTGCTGCAGTTTCTCGAAAAAATTTGCAGATGGTTAAGTCCACCGCAAATCCATGCCTGGTGAAAAAATGTACTCATCACTTCTCAGGGAAAAAGAAGGAATAATGTGGCTCCACTTAAACTATGGATAGGAGGAGAAAGCCTTTTCTGCCTATATAACTATGACACTATATTGTAAGTCAAAGTTTTTTTAAATTTTTCATATATTGCATCTTCTAAAGTTCTCAACTCTGTAAAAAAGAGGTTTGTTGAAGACCAATGGAGACTCTATAAAACTACTAATTGGCTGCATTAGACTATTTAGACAACTAAATTCTAGTGGAATAGAGTATGAAGCCTCCAGTAGCCAGAGGAGCATTGCAGTCCAACAGTAGTCAAAGAGCAGCAAGTTTTGTTCATCTTATACAAAAAGTATAAATGATAGACTTACACATAACTTTAAGATAGTGATCCGCATGAAACATTTCCTCAGGAATTATGACTGTTTCCTACCATTTGTGTCAAAGCTTGCTGATTTATTTAACTGGAAGACACCAAGAAATAAATTGCCTTGGAGATGGGAGACCTTTCACCTCTTGGTTACTACTGAAAATCAATAAAGAACTGTCAGTGACTGGAATGATTACCGCCATGATGATGTGCATTGGTCAGAATGGGACACAAAGCAGAATTTGTGGTTATAGATTTGTGTAATGGGCCAGAGAGCACACGGCAAAAAATTACAATTTTCATCTGATGAATGATGTAATAATGAAGGATGAATTTAGCGCTTGCAGGTTCATTTTTTTACTGAATATCATACTGTAATCAAAACAACAATCTACAAACAGTGGCAATAATGAAATAATATGAAATAATAGTAAATTATGCAATTTCCTTTGTCCTCCTATGGTTTGGTGTTTGATTTACCTTTAGCAAATAGTGATGGACAAATTTATTCGGTAGGCGAGAATTTGTGGTGAATCTCCGTGTTTCGCCGCAGGCAAATAAATTTGCGAATTTGCTGTGAAAATTCACTTTTTTCCCACCGGCGACGGGATTGACACCGGCGACAATTCAGACGATGTTTACGGATGCCCAGTGACTTTAGTGGGTGCTGACATCAACTTTGACGCCATCACCCGTTTTGATGCCAATGAATGGTCAACGCCATCAAAATTGGCGTTTTGCTAGTTTCTTCGCCAGTTTCATGAATTTCGTGGTATTAGCGAATAGTTATTGGCAGGTATATTTTATTAGGAATTGCCATTAGTACAAGAATTTAGGGGCGATATATCAAAAGTTGGGGCATAAAATTTGTTCAGTCATAATTAAAGAAAACTACCTTTCTCACAGAATTAAATATGTATCCATTTTTTTTCATAAAAAAAAATGTAAAGCTCCAAATTGCCAATATCCATTTAAGTCTATTTTATTGAAAAAGTTTCTAGCACTCTTTTGAAAATTTGATAACTGATAATACTCAAGTTGCCTCTCTATTAAACTCAACTTTGGAAACATTGGGTAATGTACAAAGAACATTTCATGTTGCAAATATCTAACGGGGGAGGGGGACATACGCATGCTGTAACCTGCCATGCAGAAGAATTTTTGAATTTTGATATATCTGTCTTACAAAGTTTCGACAAAAAGTAAACAATTTCTTCTAGACTTCATTCCATATTAAACAAATAATTACATTTTTTCAAATAAAATAGTACTTGATGGTAACTAAGCCTCATTAATTCCCCCCTATTGGTGGGAAGACAAGGGTATTGGGTTTATTTATGTTTTTAGTAGATATGGGGATACAATTTATGGATGATAAACCTTATTTAGGAAAAACCCTAGGCCTGCCTAGCTTTATGCATGGCAGGCCAAATACTATACCTGAAGCTACTTCATATGTAATTGCCCTAATTCGACTACCCCTCTGCACCACCCCATCCACTGGTCTAGTGTCTCTGTTTCCAGCTAATGATGGGTGAATAAATTTGCCCCGGCACAAATTTGAGGTGAATTTCTGCATTTGCAAATCTCCCGGGAAAATTGGCCTGCGTCAAATTTTGTACACTATTTGGACGCCCATTGAATTTAACGCCAGCGGCAAAGCTGCGAGATACTTTTCAGACGTGTTTCCTAAATTTGTTTTTCACAATTTTTTCCCGAATTTTTCAGCAAAGTGAAATGGGAGAAATTCGCGCATCACGGTTTCCAACTTCCAACTGAAATTTACTGCAACAGTTTTATCTTTTAACATAAATGATGTTAATGATGTTATGATAACATAAAACCTGGCACTTATCCCACTGCTTTAATTGGTCTAGTACAATTACAATATTAAAAGGGAGCCTCTGATTGGTTGTTATGCGTTGCCAGATCCAGGGCAACCACACCATCACCCTAAGATTCTTTAGCTCCCATTTCCCTTGCAGAAACAGCAATTATGTTAATTACCTTACACTCACAGCTAAGTGAAATGGTGTCATTTGCATATATTCAAGCAACCTGTGACATTCATTTGCAATTAGCCATTGTGAGTTTTTTTAAATTTTAATTCTCCCGAAAATTGACACTTTTTGTGGCACCCCTACATACATACAGCCATATTTCTCAAATAAACACATGCCCACTCCTATGTATTTGGAGATAAGCACAAGCTGTTTGTGTTATATACTGCTGCCTATTTATTTCCATTTAGCTTAGACAAATAAGGCCAGGCTTGCCATGCAAGAGCTTACTGCAGATGCTTGTGCTGATACATGGCAAGGCACAGGCTCAAAAAATAAATGTGTCCACGGAGAGGAATCCAACATTTGGCAGCCTACCCTGTACTAAGCTTCCTTTGCTCACGAAATGAACTAAATATTTGGGTGTTCACTTCAGTATTGTATGGCAAGATGACTTTGGAAGAGCCCTACAATACGGTTGCATTGAGCAGATTTTGTCTCTTATCTAATGGCTCATTAAGCTGATCTTTTGTGATTTTTTTTAAATAAAAAAAATAAAGCATGGTAAACCTCAATCTTTCTTAGAGGCTTTTGAATGAGCCTTGCACATCAGAGAAATGGAGTCTGGACATTAAAAGAGAACTAAAGCTTAACCAAAGAAGTAGCTAGAAATGTTGTACATTATGGGACAGATTTATCAAGGGTCGAATTTCAAATAAAAAAAAACTTCAAAATTTGAATAAATAAAGACCAACCGAAATTATTTTAAAAATAAAGTTTTTTTTCCAGGTGAATAGGCCATTTTTGTTCGAATTAGAATCGTATGAATCGAAGTAACATTGTATTTGATCGTATTCAATTAGAAGTTTTTTTACTTCAGAAGGTAAACCTCATATTCTGTTTGATGATTTGCAGCGACCCTCTAAGCTTAGCTTCTCAACAGCTGCCCAAAGCTCACTGAGCATGTGAGCCACTTCTAACAGAATCCAAGATGGGGAGCTCCTGTAACAACTTTGAAAGCCTGGATCATTACTACTATAGAGATGCTGAACATCTAGGAAGGTGCAATATGTTCAGAACATAAAGCATGCCATTTTTAGGGTTTAATTCTCCTTTAAAAGATGTATACTTGGAGGTTTTACATGCTGAATACAAACAAATGTATGAGCTGTTCCTGCAGAGCTTTGCTTAATACAGGAGACTACCCACACTAATGGTATCTAGGGTTGCCACCTTTTTTTCTCCCTAATACCGTCCTTTAGGCCAAGGGTGGCCTTGATATCACTTGAAGGTGGGGTTATGATGTAGAACGCAGGGAAATGAGTGGGTTGTGGCGGCGAAGGGTTGACAGTTCTGGAAATAAGTGGAGAAATGGACTGAGTGGGTGGAGAAGGTCTGAAGCTAGAAGATGATATTGGCAGCAGAAGGGGTAAGGAAGGGGAGGAACTTTTATGGCATTACAGATTTAGCAATAAGTACATTGCCAGTATTTAATACCACTGCAAGCCCTAGCTGTCAATTTACCAGCTGGGCCGGTCAAATACTGGCCAGGTAGCAGCCATAACGACAATCTCTGTGTAAAATATATGAGCAATGTAGAGTTGTATGTCTGCTAAACAATGCTTAGTACAGAGGGATACATATAGTATCTGGCAGTATCTCTCTGTAGAGCATATGAGTTTGGGTCTGTAGGAATTACCTATGCTGAATCTTTCTATGGTATTCTGAACGCAACAGGGTGTAGCCCACTAGCTGGAGCCAATTATAGTCTTATATAGTCACAGTTTGAGTGTTTATTGCCCTAATATGAAGACCATTGCCTCATGTATAGGCAAATACATACATGTATAACTATTTGGGCTTGGGGGTTTTGCTTGCACTATGTAGAAACCCCAGAAAGCACCCCATCATCCAGTATATGATGCCAATGTCCTAAACCTCTACCAGACCCTATGTGAGTTGATTGTTGACCAGCACTCCTTGAATATGTCAACTAAAGTCAATAAGATGGATTCCAAACATACCTATTCCGCAAACTGCCCAAACAAGGGGATCTTGTCCTCTATGGCCAGTTTTATGCAAAACAATACCACAAGCAAGTGATGACTGAATTTGACCAGTTTCGCCTCTCCGAAACTTCGTGAAATGGTGAAAAATTCACTAAATGCATGAAAGTCTAAAGGCGGCAATTTTTTTCCCACTAATTTAGATCCTAGGGGCATCTTTTTCGTGGCGAAGCCTGATGAAAGATTTTGCTCATCACTGCCGCAAGCTAATTCAGTAGCACTTTAATGAGAGCAAGGTACTGTACAACAAAGCAAAGAGTAAATAAACATTCATTAAACAAAATAGAAAAAAAATGAAAGAGGAGGTATAGTGGCTCCCATTAAAACTGTAAGTCCATTGATTGACGTTGCTTGTTTAACCCTCACATGGTGTCAGCAGTACAACCACACTAATCACATTAATATTACAGCCTTTAAACAGACGGACATAAAAAAAAATGTGCCAAGAGGTAAGCTGTCCAAGTTGCAACCCAACTGCATCCATGGAAGTGGCTGAAATCAAGCAACAGACGTTGGGTGTTGGGGGGGAGGGGGAAGATCCAAACACTTAAATATGGTTGGGCAATAGAAGTCTGGTCATTTGTCCCTGTGTTAAGCTCTTTATTAACAGAACAAGCTTGGGTAAAAGGGTAATTAAAGCAATTTGGTTTATTTCCTTATCAGCGAATACATAATCAGTGCCCATCTAATATGTCATCTACAGACCTGAGCCCTTCTCTCTATGAATGACTGAGCACAGTGATATTCCTCTTACACAACTGTTAGGGAGGTGGCTTGAAATCTTCTAGATTATTTTGCTTTAGACCTAACCGTGGGTAGCATCCGTGGCAAGGCAGAACAGTTGGCTAGAGAACAGCAGAGTTCAGATGTTCCCACTTCAGCCCACCCACCTATCATTATCAGCAATTATTTTGGTAGGAGTCTGCAACCTGAATCCTGCCATAGAATCACTTGCCCAGCAGAGTAATCATAAGAAATATGTAAAATGCAATGTGTTATGAAACAGGATTGTGTCATTTTATAAGGCAAAAAGAATGGAATTAATGTTGGATAAGGAATTAGAAAAGCTGTATTTTTTTCAAGTTAGGTTACTTTTATGAAATGCTTACATTTAAAGGTTATTGCTGAATTGTGCTCAGTATGTGGGATATTAATGCTGGAAGAGTTTGATCTCAGCTCTCTATATATTCGTTTTATGAGTTTTCTTTGTACCGAATAAGTGCAAATTTTTTTGTGATGTGCCCATGAGCAATTTATGACATCATTATAAGCCAATCCCCCACAGCAATTAGGCCACACCTTTCAGGGGGCATACCTCATCTGGATTTCCAATAATATAGGTATAAAGTGTAGCTAAACATGAAATGCAAGTGCTTTTTGAATGAGCACTTTTTTGCACCCATTTAGTGCTTTGGCACTTGTGTCTGGAGTTGTAGTAAACCAGTGGTCCCCAACCAGTAGCTCGCGAGCAACATGTTGCTCTCCAACCCCTTGGATGTTGCTCTCAGGGTCCTGAAAGCAGGTGCTTATTTTTGAATTTCAAGCTTGAAAGCAAGTTTTAATTGCATAAAAACTAAGTATAGTGCCAAGTAGAGCCCCTTGTTGGCTGCCTGTCAACATAGGGGCTACCAAATAGCCAATCACAGCCCTTATTTGGCACCCTAAGGGACTTTTTCATGTTTGTGTTGCTCCCCAACTCTTTTTACATTTGAATGTGTCTCGCAGGTAAAAAAGGTTGGGGACCACTGTAGTAAACAGTTCAGTTGAACTGTTTATTGTAAGTCAATATCTATGATTTTCAGCTGGTTCAGACAAACAGGAAACTTAATGGGGTGGTTCACCTTAAAGTTAACTTGTTATAAAATGGGAACTTGCAAAACTGGAGAGCTGCTGAATATAAAACAAAATAACTCAAAAAACCACGGATAATAAAAAAACGAAACCCAATTGCAAGTTGTCTCAGAATATCACTTTCTACATCATACTAAGGGGCAGATTTGTCAAGGGTCGAATTTCGAGGGTTAAAAAACCCTTGAATTCAACCCTCGAAATAAAATCCTTAGAATTCGAAGGATTTTAGCGCAAAAAATTGTTTGATCGAACGATCAAATAAAAATCATTTGATCGAGGGATAAAATTGTTCAAATCGAACGATTCAAACGATTTTAAGTGATCGATCTAATGATTTTTATTTGATCATAAAAAGTGCCCAAAACCTACATCTACAATGTCCACATAGGCTAACATTCAATTCGGTAGCTTTTATTTGGCGAATTATTGAGTCGAAGGATTTTTTAAAGAGACAGTACTTAGATTATCGAATGGTCGAACGATTTTTACTTCGAATCGTTCGATTCATTCAATTCGATCGAATTCGATCGAATTTGACCAACTCGATGGTTGAAGTACCCAAAAAATTACTTCGAAATTCGAATATTTTTGGATTCAAACTATTCACTCGAGCTTAGTAAATCTGCCCCTAAAAGTTAGCTCAAAGGTGAACAACCCCTTTAAGCGGCTGTGCCCTCTGATCTGTACTATATGGTATTTATCTGTGTAAGATATGAGCAAACTGATTGCTGCACTTAAGTCTTGTGTTTCTCTTTACTGGCCACTTTTGCCTGAAAATACCCCTATCATTGAGTGAGAAAGAGTTTTAAAGGAAAACTATACCCCCAAAATTAATACTTAAGCAACAGATAGTTTATATCAAATTGAATGACATAGTAAAGAATCTTACCAAACTGGAATATATATTTACGTAAATATTGCCCTTTTACATCTCTTGCCTTGAACCACCATTTTGTGACTCTATCTGTGCTGCCTCAGAGATCACCTGACCAGAAATACTACAACACTAACTGTAACAGGAAGAAGTGTTGAAGCAAAAGGCAGAACTCTGTCTGTTAATTGGCTCATGTGACCTTACATGTGGTTTGTTTGTGTGCATAGTGACTCTTACGATCTCAGGGGGTGGCCCTTATTTTTTAAAATGGCAATTTTCTATTTATGATTACCCAATGGCACATACTACTAGAAAAGTATATTATTATGATAATGGTTCATTTACATGAAGCAGGGTTTTACACATGAGCGGTTTTACTCAGTATCTTTTAATAGAGACCTACATTGTTTGGGGGGTATAGTTTTCCTTTAATATATATTTAATAAATGTGTTATTCTGCAGGTTTAGTTGGATAATTGCCTACATAGTATCCAGGCCTGGATTAGTGGGCAGGGTGTGCAAGCAGATCAGAGATGGGAGGGTGCAAGCGGGTTGCGGGTGGGGGAGGGGCCAGCCACACCATTTATGAATCTGGCCCTAATGGTACCCAAAATTCAAGCAAGTTATTGACAGTTATTGCCCATTTCTTTGCCCTCTGCCTCTCCAGCCCCAAGAATCTCAAATTCATTTCTATATCTATATATTATATATTCTCCAGCACATTTATTATTCTGGCGGAGAGCCACTCAACACGAACATGGCATCATTATAATGAACACAAACCATCTTTTTAGGAAGCATTGCAGTATTGCTGATGATGCAACACAGGATAACACACACTTGTTCGGCAACGTATGTGCCACTAACAACCCTTACCTTAAATGAGCTGAAATATGGTCTAAGTCCAAGCGTCGGCTTAATAGACCTGTCAGAATTTACTACCAATCACATGGATATCGTATTACTGCAACACGGAATGACGAGATATATGTAGTGATTATGTAATGACTGTCAAGCAGAACAACTTTATTAACCTTAGCTAGACAGCCCAGAGAATTGTTCTGTATTTTGTAAAAATGAACCTACCAAGGTCACATTTTAATCTATACAAGCCTGGGCCACAGCCAAGAGTCCTCGCAAATGCATTTTCCTACAGATTGCAGATTTCCTGCGCCTGCAGCAGAGCGGGACAGCTCCGGCACACCAATGCGACTCAGCACTTCTCCCAGGCCTCACCTCTGCATAACAATTAGCTTTGCTTAGACAGTATTGACAGAGCACAAGTGATCAGGTCAGTTTGTTTTGTAAGCATGTCGCTAATTACGCCGCAAATTAAATCAGGGGAAAAGACTGCGGTGTAATTAACAAAGGTGTGTCATCAGAGACAGAGAGGTCTAGAATATTCCGCATCATAATGTCAGTGCTCAGAGATGGCAAGACCTTATCAGCAAGACTTCATTTTCTTGTGCATCTTGGTATCAGAGACTGATAAGGCACAGACAGAGGAAACTTATTTGCAATCTTGGCTTCTGAAAGAGATTTTCTGTTGACATTTACATTATTATTATTACCTTTTACTTACTGTTCACTAGTGATGGGCGAATTTGCGCGGTTTCGCTTCGCCGAAAAATTTGCGAATTTCCCGCAAAATTCACGAAATGGCAAAAAATTCATGAAACAGTGAAAAATTTGTGAAACTGCGCCAGCGTCTCATTTTTGACGCCGGCGTCCGCTTTTTTTTACGCCGGCAGCCGGATTTTTATCAGCGAATTTTTGCGGCCATTTTGAGAATTTATTCGCCGGCGACGAATCAAGCAAATTCGCTGCGAATTCGCGCCTGCCGAATAAATTTGCCCATCACTACTGTTCACCAATAATACCTGCATAGAACTTGCACCTGGTTCTGGTGCAGAGAAACTGCAAATTTTGCTCTAGTTCCTGTTGCGTTTTGTGGGCTGCATCCACTGCAAGGAGTAGAGTCCCAAGGGAGATATTTACACCTAATACCTGGTGGTAAATCAGAGGACTCCTTTCATGACTTCATGAATGATACAAAAAGGAGGATTGTGTCTGAGGATGTATACAACTTTCCCATGTGCCATCTCTCCTGTATGAAGTGATATAAGCAAAGAAGGGGTACAACAATTTTAAGACTTAGTAAGGGTAATATACACAAGAAGTAATGTATAGTGATAGGTGGATAAATTCGCCAGGAGTAAATTTGGGGTGAATTTCTGCGTTTCGCCACTGGCGAATACATTTGGAAAACTCCTGCGAAAATTCACCTGCGTCAAAAATTTTTGGATGTGCATCGGTAAAGTCACTCGCATCAAAACAGTCACACGTCAACACTATTCAGATGCCCATTGACAAAATTGACGCGAGCATCAAAATTGACACAGGTGTCAAAATCGAGTCAGGTGCAAATTTTTTAGTTTCACAAATTTTTCGCAATTTCGCAGGAAATTCGAGAATTTTTCAGCAAATCCAAAAGGGAGAAATTCCCCATCACTAGTGATGTATTCTTAGGTGGTCATGTTGGTTGGATATTATAGTGCACGGCAGGGTAAAGAACAAAAACATGGCAGACTGGACCTTTTTACATTTGCTCGCTTCCTGCTCATGTGTTAGCCTAGTTGTTAAACATCTTTGCAAGACCAAGACTGTGCACATGCTCAGTGTGGTCTGCTTAGGGATCATCATAAATTATCAAAACAGCACAAGTCAAATAATATCTGCCAGAACCCGATACAACAAGAATGATTAATAATCAATAATCAGAATATGCAGACTATATAACATTTTGATGTGAGAATAAACAAAATTATTATCTTTTCCCCCATGGATATAACAGCTTTTTTTCCAGTAAATTTCTAATATTCTTTCAGCATATTATGTTGCCTCTTCATACATTTTAACCTTCCCCTCTTGTTTTCCCCTACTGAATGTATCATAAATATTATTTTAAGCTCTTACCCCGAGATCCAGGATCAAATGAAAGATCTATCATGGTCGGTGGCCTTTGTGTGTTTGTCACTGTCCCATAATTGGCAGTTTCCTCATTTTTAGCTCAGTGACTGGAACCGTGTAACGTTGCCTAATGTTAAATTTCATCATCTGTTAACTGTGGGTTTCACACAGGGGTTAGAGTCGCTCTACAGATGCTGCCATAATTTCCCCATAGTTTGTGACCTCTTCCCCTTCTGCCAATTCACGAGTAGAAGGTCACCGGCACTGCTCAACGTCTCGCATGTATAAATGTCAATGTGAATCAATCTGCTTTGTAAGACACATTGTAATTCTACCAATGAACCAAAACAAGTGCAGTTTTACTTCACCAACAAATGTTTTCAGCCCTAACTTTCGATTTTATCTGTTTTGATCCAAGTAATCTTTATTTTAAAGGGTCACTGGCACTAATTTTCCTTTACACTGACTTAGTAGTTACAATGACTTGGTAGCCTAATTTGTCTGCAGTATCCATTCATTTATAATTTCCCCCTTAGCTACCATGGCAGCTTAGTCTTGCCATTGGGTTGAGTAGCCATAGCCTTCCTTGCCCACTCAAGTAGCCTCCTATTTGGTTAAAATTCCCTAACAAGGTGTATATTATCAGCTCATTATGGATATAAATGAAACGCTCCATGACATGGTCAAGTCTCTAGATGTTCTGCTAGCTTGATTCTGGTAGAGTAAGAAGAAATATTACAGACAACAATGATAATAAGAATAAAAATATATGTTTCAGTCTAGAAGATACTACAATTATTCATTAGTCAACTCTTAGTTGATACCATCATCAAACATTCTTCTTTTATAATCCTTTGGTATCTGTTCAATTTGTCTGCAATGTCCAATTATTTCTCTTTTGAACACTTCCTATGACAGCTCCGTCTTGACTGAGATCCCTTGGGTTGGTTGTTGAAAGAATTTCTAATCTATTCCAGTAGTCTCCTATATGGTTGTAATCCACTAACAAGATGTTAAAAAGGGCATAGTTAGGCAACCATGGGTAATGGTCATTAGAAATGATTACTAGTAATTGGTAAATCTGTTGTTGTCCCGATTTGCTGAAAAATTTGTGGAATGGCAAAAATTTCTGACATGCTTTGAAACCAATGAGTAGGTTTTTTTGGTGGCTTTTTTTTTTTTTTTTTACAATAAATTGGAGTCTATGGGCATTTTCTTGTGATGAATATGCTAAAATTATTCATGACTCTTATTTTAGTTGAATGCATGGGACCTGGGTTTTTTTGGATAAGGGATCTTCTTGTAATTTGGATCTCCATAACTTGTTTGCTAAAAAAAATCCTTGAAATATTAAATACACTGATATATAGTTACAATCAAATACAAGGTACTGTTTTATTATACAAAAAAAGGAATGGCCTCCCTGTAATTCAGGGCTTTCTGGATAACAGGTTTTCGTTTAACGGACCCACACCTGTATCAAGATTATATTTTAAGGAAGTACCTGCTTCCCATGTATTGATGAAGATTCCAAATCCAAGTTCAATTTGTAGCATAAAATCGATAAGAAATTAAGGCCTGTTGAGTTGCAGTCAGAGACGGAAGGATGCATGTTCATCTAACATAATTTAATATGCAGGTTGCCAAACAAGGGTAAATACGCGTTTCCATTGATTAGAGATCAGAAAACCCCACCTAAAGGAGCCCTTATTAGATACTGATTGAATAGGTAAGACACATACAAAAGATATTGGGGCAGATTTACATAGGGTTGAATGTAAATCCTTCGCCCTCGAATATCGAAGTCGAAGGATTTACCGCAAATAGTTCGATCGAACGAAAAATCATTAAATCGAACGATTAAATACTTTGAATCATTTGATTCGAAGGATTTTAATCCATCGATTGAACGATTTTTCTTCGACCAAAAAAAGATTGCAAAGCCTATTGGGATTTGATCCAACGATCGAAAGGATTATCCTTCGACCTTCCCCATAGGCTAACATTGAGTTCGGTAGGTTTTAGGTGGCGAACTAGGGGGCCGAAGTTTTTTTTTAAAGAGACAGTACTTCGACTATCGAATGGTCGAATAGTCGAACGATTTTTAGTTTGAATCGTTCGATTTGAAGTCGTAGTCGAAGGTCGAAGTAGCCAATTCGATGGTCGAAGTAGCCAAAAAAACATTCGGAATTCAATGGTTTTTTTTATTCTATTCCTTCACTCGAAACTAAGTAAATGGGCCCCATAGAGTTACAGCTGCAATTTCTGCTATACAATCTCATACAGTCTGCTCAACATTCCCCTGGCCCTGATACTCTTAATAAATCCTCTTTTTGTTTAGAAAATAGATATTTTTTCCTTAATAACCAATTAAGTGCAAATTTCTAAACTACACACAGTGCACAAAAGTAGAATAGTTGAGCAATTCTGTCAGACAAGATGACCAAGGTAGAATGTAGAGGTCGCAGCACAGATTGTAATTGTATCAGATGAAAATCAATACACGTTGGTGAGGCCGTTGATCCATAAACTCTTGTGATTAATGATTAAGGCTTTGCCTTACACTTGCATCAGATTCAGAAATATAATGTGAGGGTCTGTAGGAGAGACAGAAGGAGTTAAAACTAAAAGAAGAAAATTCTCAGTTTAGATATTTGATGTTGGCCTAGCATTGCCTCTCTCTGTGGGTGAGTGAAGGCCTATACCCTAAAGCTACAATTCCGAAGAAGTTTTAGTTTTGTTGTAACTAGTCCAGCATGTCAGGTATCTGGAGACCCAGACAGAACATTGAGGTGAATTAAATCCAGGGATGAGGACATGACTAAATCACAGGATTTAATATAACAAACGGATGGGATTGAATTCTTTAGTAGAACTGAAATATATCTCTGTGGCCTCTCTAGGAAAAAAAAAGCAAACCTTATTGGTATAAAGTTAATACACCTATATATTCACACTATTCTTTATTGACTTTCTGCTAAGCTGAACTGTCTTTGGGTGAGGGTTAGTGATTCACGAAACACATTGGATATGGGCGTCAAAATAATTTTGAGGTGAGTGTCAATTTTTATACCTGTGACTATTTTGTCCAAATGCATTAAAGTCAACGGACGTCTGAATAATTTTGAAGAGCGAAAATTTGTATGCACACAACAATTTTGATGCGTGACAATTTTGTTTTTGTTGCTCAAATTTTTTGCTTGTGAATTTTTGCTGCAGTTTTCCATGTTTCGCTGCCCACGAATAAATTCGCAAATTTGATGCAAATCCAAGCCTGGCGAATTTATTCTTCCATCACTAGTGAGGTTACAAATTCCCTGGGTCCTACAGAAAATAAGGTAGGTAGAAGAAGGGAACATTGTCTGACTTGTAGTCCTTTAGTGCAAGGTGATAAAGGTGTTTAGCTTGGATCCTCGGTATCACTGAAGATGGTCCTTCTGATAAATAATTAATTCTGTGTCAGCACACAACTCCTCCCCTATTTTCAGGTGCACGTTCAGAGGTGGCCACCACACACCATAGATACTTCAATATAGAACACGAACAGCACCTTCTTGATATAATAAAAAGGCCTTTATTCAAACATGGCACAGACCAATCTTAGCAACGTTTCGAGCCGTCTCTGGCTCTTTATCAAGCTTGATAAAGAGCCAGAGACGGCTCGAAACGTTGCTAAGATTGGTCTGTGCCATGTTTGAATAAAGGCCTTTTTATTATATCAAGAAGGTGCTGTTCGTGTTCTATATCTTCTGATAAATAATGTTTGGGTATATGATGATATGATAATCAACAGTGAAACATGTTGAAGCTTTCCATAGATTGCAAAATAGCAGGGTTGTCTTTAGTGGTGGAAGATTTTGGCAATGTACTTGAATGGCACAGATCTTGTCTACTGCAATTATGCTCTATTGTCACCCTCTTGCAATGTAATCCAGAAATCCTTCCATACAGTCTCCATCTTGCCCTTCTTCATATTTGCCTGCTGCCATCATCTTGTCCCATTGTCTTTTAATTTCTCTACTATACCTCCTATCCCCTTTCTCTACATAACAACTGTTGCTCTGCAGAGCCATTCTGCACATATTCAAAGGAGGAAAATTATATATATTTTATATATTAAAATAGTCATTCATCCACAAAGCCCTTAACCTAGTTTTCATAATAATGGCCCGCTCATCTGAAACATCTTCATGAAGCATAATGAATGATTAATGTATACACATAGAAAGACTGACCTGATGCGTGCATTCTCCTAATCAAACCTATGGAACAATTATGCCCTACACCTGCATTTCTACTGATTCAAGGACCCTTCTGACATTATAAAGCCTGAGACAGCTAACTGAGCGCTGAACAAGCATAAGGAATAATGCATCTATAGCTACTTTGCTTAAATTACTTGTGAAGGCCATTAAATATGTTCTAAGATAGCTTCAACTGAGAAATTATTCACCACGTCCTTTGCAGAGCAAAGAAACATCACAAAGGATGTAGGATATATACAACTAAACATTTCAAATTTGAAATATGTCCATTTATATGTTATTAAGATTGACGCAGGCAAGTCCCCACTGACGTCAGTAGAATATTACCCCATGTAGGGTTGCACTTTTCTGTTAATCCTAGGAAGACTTTAGAAAAAATGTGGCAGCTCCACTTCATATAAACATAATGTTCAGAAAATGTTCTGTGCTGCCACTAAGCTGTTAACTTCTATTTAGTGGAAAATAAAAGGAAGATTAAGGGTATTATTTATCAAAGTCCGATTTTATCTCAAATCCGCTCTAGTTTTTTTCCCTTATTTATTATTCCATTTTCCCGGAAATTTGCTTTGCGGGAAAAAAATCAGATTTTCACTTTTTTTTGGATTTTTCACCCGAACTCCAAATTATTATGTTTTTTGCCCAAAAACTCCAAAAACTTCGGGGTATTGCACGAAACCCAGCGCACATCAAAAAATCTTTGGGACTTCTCCCATTGATTTATATGAAACCCTCAACAGGTCTGAGATGCTAGATTTTCAGATTTGGCCTTTTCCATCCTCTGGGTTTAATAAATTCTGAAAAATTTGTGATTTATTTTTACAAAAATTTCAGATTTTATACTAAAAAAACACGATTTTTTCAGGTTTTTAGTATTAGTAAATAACCCCCTAGGACTATGTATGATAAGGAGAATTAGCTATCAATACTGTTTTTTGCATCACCAGTTTACAAGTTGTTTGGATCTCATGAGTGTGCAGGAAAGAAATAGAAGCTTTGTCTCTTTGGCAGACCTTAGGCATATAAAGGCAGTCCGTGTGCCCTAATTCTACAACCAAATTAAGGTGCTACAAATCCAGCACTCATGGAGCTATAAAACACTTTATGAGTTGAAGGATTTTTCAACCCTATTTCTTCTTTAAATTCGTAGCCTTTTGTCAAACAGACAAACTAGTGTTGTTACCCTAGCAAACAACTATACATTGGATTGGATTTTATTACTGCAGTATGAGCAATTGCTCTAGTTCAGTAACATACAGTATGTTGCCTATTTAGGTCCCATAGAGTCATAGCAAAACAGAAATAGATAAAGAGAGAGAGAAAAATATCTAAAATGATCATGTGTATTAAAACCATTTATGTTACACTCTCCCATTACGACTACTAAAGAAGATAAGGCTCATTCACAACTGCCCCTGCTACAAGTCAATAAACTATTTATTATATTATTTATTATATTATTCTAAGAGAATATATTATACTGAGAGAAATCATTTTGGCGCCAGGATGACCACAGGACTGCATCTTGTACATTTGACCCTACTCTGCCATTTATTAGAGGCCTCCAACTGAATGTGTTTTCTTCAGTTTATGGAAAAAGACTTCATGGGGGTTTCAGATTTTATTCACAGCAATATGCACATGGCTGTTAGTGGAGCTGGTCGAGTCATGTGAGACAACATATGTATCAAGGTGTGTCCCAACAGGAGAATTATCGCTACATCTGTTGGGTATGAGGCTTGGCAGATTGTACAACAGTTATTTGCAACAATATAAATCAGCCAACAGTAAAATCCTACACCCAATCCATCAAATAAATAGAAGGAATATCACATCTGCATAGACATCCAAAGGCCAAAGTGAGATTATCATCAATCACTGTACCATCCTTGACTGGGAGGGATGAATAATTAAACCAAATGGCTGAACACCAACATTCAATAAGTGATATCTAAGATGTTTTTTGCATAATGACATTCCTTAGTTGGAAGAATAAAAACTATACACAACATTTAGACAAGTCATGATAGTGTTTATATGCTGTGAACTACAAATCCCTTAATGCTTACTATGTCATCAACAGTTTACAGAGGAAGGTTCTAGGAACCCAGACTGAATTTGCTGTCCTTAATCCAGAACGTTACATAGAAGGGCTCATTTTTGAATGCAAGCAAAAATGGACACAGAATTTGGAAAGTGATCTGGTAACACTACATTAAATATGTAGTGATCCGAAAGCTCATCCACATAAAATATTTGGTATAAAAGCCACATCACAGTTACTAAGTAAATATGTATGAGCCCTGTTTCATGCAACACCAGCCAAGGTTGCTTGCAAAATAAAATAAGCATCCATTTGGATCTGAAGTTTAATGACCTATCAAAATATTGCCTTTTATATAACAAGGGAAATTTGAAATGATTTTGGGGGGTGGGTGGTGGGCAATAGGAAAAGTATATATCTCCTTGAACAATTTACTTAGTCAGTATAACAGGCCGAGGTCAAGATCAGGAATAAAAAGTAATGAATAGTAATATAACACACCCAGGAACACAATAAGTTAAACCTATTATCTGGCAATGACTGTAGGCCTCTGGTGTCCTTTTATAGGCAGATTTTCGTGCCAAAACGTGTGTGATGACATCCCATGTCACACGCTGACTTTGCACGTTGATACCACACGTTTTGATGCCGCGCCAGATTGACGCACCGACGTTTCAGGTGGTTCCCCTGGGCACCACCATTTTGGGGAAGCCTTACAGATGTCACATTAGTTCAAATGACGTTTTTTAAGGTTCAATCGAGGGTCAAATCTTTTCATTCCAACAACAACAAATCCCACTAAACTCCCAACAAACCCTATTGACATTATTTATTGTCCAGCTCCAATATCAAAGTACATAGCATCTTAAAACCTGTTTTACTGTACATATTAGATTATGTTGTTATGACCTTTCATTGCAACTACCTTTGAGTAGGTCACTGGGTATTGCTGATGGAGATAGATGGCAATCCACTCCTTTTTCCTAGATCTGAACCACTGTTATCAGTAAAATGTCAATTTAGTACAAATGACTCTTGAGGTTTTCCTAAGATTCAATCGAGGGTCAAGTCTTTTTACTCCAACACCTCACTAAACCTCAACAAAACCAATTGACTCCTACATCGTCTGGGGCTCATATAAAAGTACATAGCTTAAACCTGTTTAACTTTACATATCAACTAATATGATATTCATATAATAAATAAGATACAAAAAAGGCAACATCTCCAGTTTAGTTTTGAATTTGTTCATAAAAATATATTGCCCTCTTCTCTATCAAATTAAGACTAAAATGAATTATAAAAAAAGTTACACAGGCAAGAATTCCCAATCAGGTGCCTTACTGAGATAACCTTGGACTGAGCTGGTTGCATATCATTAATAACACATTGCATTGTATTCTCATTAGAAATAAAATAATAACAAAATAGTTCATTACTTATTTATAATAGAGTATGGGGTATTATCAAAGGGCTTTTCAGAACGTCATAAAAAAACAGTTCAAGACAGAATATATTTGTGACTAACGTTATTTGGCTCACGTACACCTGTATCTCATTTTATATACTATAAGAGTGATTGAAAAGCCAGTTTCATTTGGCAGTGGATAAGCCAGTGCAGGTTGACAAAAAAGGGAAACTTCTTATGGTATATACTGTATGTATTTTTTAATTATTATTCTTGTATTTTTATTATAATGGAACTTTATCAATACGTGTTCACACTGCTGAGACAACAACTGGTTTACTATGCAAAGCAACAAAGAAATCGGGACCAAGATTCCCTTAGCTGTGCATTGCCTTTTGTCACTTGACATCAGTTGGAAGAAGGTATTGAGTAGACATTATTAAGTAATTCATTTATGTTGCTTACTATGCAGTTGATGCACATCAATGATATTAAATCATACAGGTTAGACAATATCCCAAGAGAAACCAATCAGGTTGAGGTAAAAGGAGTAACCAAACATATAGATGGCACAAGGAGTCATAAATACCGGTCTAGGCCACCTGTTATGCAGTAAAAGTCCAAAAAATGGCACTGAAATTTCCCACAGTGCACTCTTTTAAGAAACAGCACTTCACAGACAACTTGATGTTTGTTCCCCTAGTAATCATAAATAGATTGCACTTTCTAAATTCTTTACAGTGGGGTGTTTTTAGTTGGTGCTATCCTCTTTTTATCTCCAGCCTTTTCTTTACAATAGTAATTGAGGCAACAATCTGTTATACAGTAGCTTGAATTTCAGAAGGTTCGAAGAGGTCATAAGGCAAAAGTAGTTACTCGAAGTAATGGAATAAGCTCCTCGTCATGAAAGTCTGACAAAAGCTCATGAGAATTCATGAGTGTTCTGTGACCATTATAGCTCTTGGAACAAGACCCAGTGCAATTCATCTATCCTCCATTTCTGCAGCTCCCACAGGAGAGCAGGATGCTGATATATTAACTGCCACATATAATGCTAATATTATTCTTTTGAACATGGAGACACGTTAAGGGCCTGACAGGTGCAGAGCTTATTTGTATTGTCCATGTCGAAGGACCTTGGATGTGGCAAGACCTGAATGGGAGGTCAAGGCAGCCAGCATAATACATTTTCCATACCTGCCTAGAACTTGATTGAATGACATGTACAATCGCAAGGCATCAATAAATGAATAACCACCCCAATAGGATCACCACTAACAACCATCCATCTTAACAGGGTTACATTTAATGATTTCTCTGCAACTCTTCAATATATGTAATCATCCATCTTTATAGGGCAACTCCTGGGAATCTCTACTAGTACTTAATATATAAATAACTAGAAATAATCTAATGTTGTATAACACTGCTGGATTGATTTGGCTTTCATTTCTCATATATGGCCATGATGAAGACAACGTTGACCTATCCTCTGAAATTAAAATGAAATTACATTATTGGATTGAGGGGCCTCCGTATTATAACTAACTTTTTTTTTTTTTTACAATGTTTTACATTTATTTTGCCCAAAACTGCCTCCTTGTTGATGGCATTTACTGTTTTATCCAATAGTTACATTGGTTTTTTTTCAAGTATTTTTCATTCTAATCCTTCACTCGAGCTAAGTAAATGTGCCCCTACATGTATCCCTAAATATCTTGGGATTAAAAACAAAATAAACAATGAATAAATGATGCAAAAGTGCTTAGTATAGCCCCTTCATCAATTTTACATTCACCTATTTTATTTTAAACTTACTTACTTATCCTTTTAGGGGAAATAACTTGCAGGACATTAGTCTCTTAGTCCCAACTTTAGGACTAGATTACTTAATAATATCAAACGGAATGCACAAGTTAAATGAGGAACAACTTTACCTACTTATCTATTTAAAGGCACTTTAAATGTATTACATTTAAGATAAAAAATAGTAAATGAAACCCTTATTTGTCATTTACACATGTTTCTGAATGGAAATGTGAGTCCGACAATGCTGAATCCTAATACAAAACCGGAAACACAAAGCCATGAAACAGTTTCACAAAGGGTGTTAAATGATTAAGTCTAGCACTTTTCTAAATTACTAAGCACTTTCCTAAATATAGACAATTAAATTAGTATTAATATTTTGTATAAACTTCCATCATGAGAAGTTCCCTTGTGGGGTAGAATGTTTATATTAAAGGAAAGAATATATTTTACTGTTTCATTATGACGCTTTTATATCTTTGTAATAAACAACAGGGAAGTCCTCTTACTGTCCCCATCCCCAGCTGGTTTTAAACTGAAGCTCAACAACCTGCTGATAGATGAAGGCCAGCTTTCCCCCCATTAAAATAAGGGCTCTTGTTTTTCTGTGTTTCCAAGGAACAACTTCTGCTTTAACTCTGTTCCTTGTGAGTTTAATCATGTTTACATGCAAGTTGGGAATACATTTCCTAATAATATTAAAAAAATCAATGTGCATTAACTGCATTCAGTTCAAACGTATAATGTTTGGCCTCTGGAAAACAAAGACAAGGGTGACAAGCTTGCATGTCATTAATAAGCCACGTAACTCTGAAACCAGATAAATTGCCCTTTGAAACAATAAGGATATTAACACCTTCTCACAGAACATTAACATTTAATAAAATTACAAATGCTACATAGATAAATACAGCAGATACATATTTATTAAGCAATATAAAATCTAAGGATTGAAATGCAGTGCACTAGTAATTTCCTAGGAAATAACATTTAAATGATCCTGATCTTGTCTCTAAATCCCTAATCCCCCTAAGGAAAACAAGATATATCAGTCATCTAAAAGGTTAATGAAAATCCAAAAAACAAATAATTCCTGTTTAAGGAATCTTTTCATTTAAAGGGATAATGTCATGGGAAAACATGTTTTTTTGTTTTCAAAATGCATCAGTTAATAGTGCTGCTCCAGCAGCCTCAAAAAGCGCAAATTAGTTTTTTATATTTAATTTCGAAATCTGACATGGGGCTAGACATATTGACAGTTCCCCGGGTGCCCCCAGTCATCTGACTTGTGCTGATAAACTTCAGTTACTCTTTGCTGCTGTACTGCAAGTTGGCGTGATATCACTCCTCCCCCCATTAGCCCATCAGCAGAACAATGGGAAAGTAACCAACAACCTGCCAGAAAGTAGTACCATCCTAAAGTGCTGGCTTTTTCTGAAAACTTAAAACACATGACCAGGCAAAATGACCTGAGATGGCACCTACACACCAACATTACAACAAAATAAATACATATAAATAGGTTTATATGCCAAGGACTTCCAGTATCAGTCAGTTGAACTGAAGAAGCTGCTCGGATGAGTTGTGAAACATCTTCAATAGTGATGGGCGAATTTATTCGCCAGGCGCAAATTCGCGGCGAATTTGCGCGATTCGCTGCCAGCTAATAAATTCGCGAAACGCCCGCGAAAATTCACGGCAAAAATTTGCCGGCATCAAAAAAAAAATTTGCCAAAAAAAACGGACGCCGGCGTCAAAAACGAGACGCCGGCGCTGTTTCGCAATTTTTTCGCCGTTTCGCGAATTTCGCAAAATTTTTCGGCGAAGCAAAACGGCGCAAATTCGCCCATCACTAATCTTCAATGATTACTCCGCAAGTCCAGTTGCTCTAGATTTACTTCTACTTGACATGCCTTTGTGCAGGTTTTATCAATGAGACCAGTTTGATTGATTAGTAGGAAGACTTAAAACGTAAGCCTCTTCAGGATATCATCTATTCTTAATAACTGTTAGCACAAATCTCCCCCTCTATATCTACTGTATATCATATGGCTGATCATAAGCAGACTAAAGAGCTGTGATTCTAGATGGTGACCTCTAGCTCAAACCCCTTCACAATGTCCTCAATTGGGGCTTTAGGGCAGAAGATACAGTATGATCCAGGTAGCAGCAATGTTTAAGTCAAACTGGTCTTTAAGCAAGCTGGAGGTACATAAATCCTAAGGCTTCATATAATCTGAGCCAAATGTCAAATGCAAAATATGCCACTATACAACGGCAACTTAATAAATAATGTTTATAATTGATGCTATTTTGTGGTGGTGTGGCCAGCTTCGTTAGAGCTTCCATAAAACCAGAGGCCAAAACTAGACAAACTTTATGAAAACATTTGACTGTTTCAGTCATTTTTCCAGTGTTTCTAAAATACAGGGCATAATAATGGCAGTGTTTTAAGTGTATTTTTATTTTCTGTTTTAAGGCTAATTTACGATAAATAGCACAGGGCTCATCTGTTTAAAAGAAGGCATTGTCATGAAAAATATTTGCCCCAGTTAATCTTTTGCACAGCTTTGTCTGGTGAAGGGATTTTATATATTTAAGATTAATTGTTTCTGTTGTAGTTATCCTCTCTGTTTCTGCTTGCTAATGAAATTGCACTTACTATTAATCAAGTGAGCAGCGAAAACATCTCAACCATCAAAAAAAACAACAGCCTCCTATTTTTATAGAAGGGGTTCTCAGTAGATTGCTGGTTGTTGTTAAACAATTAATGAATCCATGGGCAAGACCCAGATATTCTTTCCATCATTAGAGATGTAAGATAAGACCTTCTGTCACAGTCTAAAAAGCAATAAGGCAAAATAGTCAAGAAGAACAATGAAATGTAATGTTAGTAGGAAATGTATAAAAAACCATTTCAAGCTAAATTAAAAAAAATATCTTTTTAACTTGCTTTAGGGATTTATATGTACATGTATTGTATATATGGGAAATAAAATACAAATAAAAAACAGCAAATTATAAAAAAAACTAAATTTTCTTAATAAGGCCAACAAGGAGAACTAGTCATTTTATAGAATATATATGCCAGATGATGTCTGAGATCTATCTGTCAGGATCCTCACCCCAATGGCTGTTTTGAAGACAGGAGGTTATTCCTTAAAATTAGAGGACAACAAGCATCACCTTCATCAATATAAATAGCTTTACATTGGAAGAGCATGTGATATAGGGAATTTTCATTCAAGACTCATAGCAGTAGCAGATATAGGAGATATCAGGGATTTTCAATATAATAATATTTGTATTAAAATGGGAAGGATGATAAGCTTGATTGCATATCTTGATTGATGATAATAATGATGAGGATGATTTATGAAAATTGATGTTGATAGATGATGACAGGCCCGGACTGGCAATTTGTGGGTTCTGGCAAATGCCAGAGGGGCTGCTATAAAGTGCCATAGAAAGTCAGTATTTAGTGGGCTGGTGGGGCTGTTTGGGCCTCTGTGTAGGCTGATTGAGCCTCATTGTACCTGAAATGCCAGGGCCTATTCCAGTCCAGCCCTGGATGATGATGATGATGTTTATTTTCGTATTCGAATATCAGGGCTCATATGATTTAAGGCAATGGCTCTCAAGAGCTCAGTGGATGAAGGCTTGGCCCGAAGACCATTTAGATTCAGATTTGGGGTGAATTCATCTTATATATACTTGAGTCAGACTTAAATGATAATTATTTTAAAAATTACAAGCAAACATATTTTTGGTCTTATGTTGTCATGTATAGTTTCCCACAACAGATGTCAAGGTTACGATCACGGCTTCTGACTAAAACAGCCGTCTTTCGCTTTGGGAGGAGTCCTCCGCAACTCAGATGCCGCCAGGCCTTAAAGTGAAAGAACCAATGCGAGAGTTCTAAGCAGACAAAGGAACTGTAACAAAGTGTAGTCGTAAAATAGACTGGGGTCAAAAACAATCAGACAAAATCAGAAACCAGAAGTGTATTCAAGAACACCGGCCAGAGTCAACCCAAACAGTAACGCAGAACCAAATCAGGATCTGGATATATGGGCAGTAACAGCAGGCAGTGAATCAGCAGTAACTTCAAAGTGCTACTTCCTGTTGGATTTGGGAAACTGGTATAATGTGTTCTACCTGCTTCTTGTGAATAAAGTGTCTTGGACTTCAGCTGGTAAGGCAGCAAACATGATGGCATCAAATCTCTCTGATCAAACTGTCTGAGTTTCTAAACTGGTATTAACAGATTTTTCTGTGCAGGACCAAACAGTTGGGTGCAGAGGGCAACTAGGTAACTACATCCTGCCTATATGTAAAATTAACTTAAGTTCATTAAAATATATTATCTTAATTTTTTAAAAATTTTCTCAGCATATTTGAATTTATAAATGTATTTGGAATGTGCCATGGAAGTTGATCGGATGATGACTACTGCAATCATAGCCGCATAGGCTCCAATGAAATAGGACACCCAAGGTTAGATTAGATTAGATTGGTTAGATTAACCAAACAATAACTTTTGACAAAAAAACATGCACTTGTTTTATAAAGCAAGACAATATATTAAAATGGTGAGCATAATGTCCATAAAGGATGTAAACAGGCAAACACCATATCACAGGAAGCCCAGTTCAAAGAGTTTTTCACAGTAAAGACTTGATGCAAACAAATATATTTTTGGTTTTGAAGACATGCAAATAATACAGATGGAAGGATGCCTCATGCTGAGAAGGGACAGTAAAATTGTTTTTATATGAAAGAGAACATTGCAAATGTTCCCAAACCTCAAAAATAATGTGTTGCACAATCCATTTCTTTCATCAGTTTTAAATTTGCAGTGCCGACTCTCTAGACAATACCATTTCTTTCTATTCTGTATAAAGTTTAATTCA
The DNA here is from genome assembly GCF_017654675.1 of Xenopus laevis. Lineage (NCBI taxonomy): Eukaryota > Metazoa > Chordata > Amphibia > Anura > Pipidae > Xenopus > Xenopus laevis. The sequence continues at coordinate 7,733,255 of NC_054372.1, read as the reverse complement.
AGGACAATCTGCAAGAACATGTTTATATCTTTAAAGCATATTTCACACCAGAAAATTAATAGAAGTAGGCTAGAAATCTAATTGTAATCTGTAACTGGCTACTGGCCTCTATCTTGGACCCTGGCCCCATGGAACATGTTGAAAAGTATAAATACATTTGTATACCTGTCCTTCATAACAAAATTCTGAACATAGCTACCTTTTGTTATCGTTTTTAATAAAAAAATGTGGCCCACGGTCCTGCATAGGCTCCTGATACTGTGTTGTTAAAACAACACAGATATATTAAAGGGATACTGTCATGGGAAAAAAATGTTTTCCCAAAATGAATCAGTTAATAGTGCTGCTCCAGCAGAATTCTGCACTGAAATCCATTTCTCAAAAGAGCAAACAGATTTTTTTTATATTCAATTTTGAAATTTGACATGGGGCTAGACATTTTGTCAATTTCCCAGCTGTCCCTGGTCATGTGACTTGTGCCTGCACTTTAGGAGAGAAATGCTTTCTGGCAGGCTGCTGTTTTTCCTTCTCAATGTAACTGAATGTGTCTCAGTAGGACATGGGTTTTTACTATTGAGTGTTGTTCTTAGATCTACCAGGCAGCTGTTATCTTGTGTTAGGGAGCTGCTATCTGGTTACCTTCCCATTGTTCTTTTGTTTGGCTGCTGGGGGGGAAAAGGGAGGGGGGTGATATCACTCTAACTTGCAGTACAGCAGTAAAGAGTGATTGAAGTTTATCAGAGCACAAGTCACATGACTTGGGGCAGCTGGGAAATTGGCAATATGTCTAATCCCCATGTCAGATTTCAAAATTGAATATAAAAAAATCTGTTTGCTCTTTTGAGAAATGGATTTCAGTACAGAAGTCTGCTGGAGCAGCACTATTAACTGATTCATTTTGAAAAAAATGTTTTTTCCCAGGACAGTATCCCTTTAAATATTTTTGTTTTTGTGGAACTTTAAAATATTGGCTAACATTGCAAAATAAAGAATATTGTAGGCCTCTCCATCTGTCTTAAAAAAGGTAAGAATAATTTCTAGCAGATATTTTGTGAAAAAATGATACAGTAATTACTTTATCATTTTCACTACAATACAATTATAGGGGTTGGCGCTCCATCATTGTGCCCCTTGAAAGAAATGTGCTGCCCACAATAGGCCAAACGCAATACTGCAAATTATTCTGAACCACAGATGCTTTTTGTCACCTGGACAAGAAAATAACTTATATACTATCCAGTGGTACTTTTCCTCTAAGAAGCTATTATCTTGGCTTTAATAACCTGCAAATAAAGAAATGAAACAGCTAATTTAAATAATCCACATCATGAAGACAAAAGATGAAAAGGTGCACTGCATTAATGGACAAATCATGGTACACTTATTTATAAGCTTCTGGTAAAGGGTAATTAATAAGTAGTTTAATTGTTTGACCTCTTTTACTGCTGTTCCATGAACAAATTATTATAACTGAATTTTATAGCTGGGATATTGTATGTAGAGAATGGGATGGTATTAAAGTTACACTGACACTACAAATTTTCTTTTCAAAATATTAATCTACATTAAGGGGCACATTTACTAAGCTTGAGTGAAGGATTTGAAGTAAAAAAACTTCGAATTTCAAAGTTTTTGTTGGGGGTACTTCGACCATCGAACGATTCAAACTAAAAATCGTTCAACTTTTCGACCATTCGTCAAAGTACTCTTTAAAAAAAACTTTGACTACCTACTTCGGCACCAAGCTACAATGTTAGCCTATGGGGACCTTCCCCATAAGCTTTCTAAGCTTTTTTTGATCAAAGTAAAATCGTTCGATCGATGGATTAAAATCCATCCTATTTGCGGTAAATCCTTTGACTTCGATATTCGAAGTTGAAGGATTTTACTTTGATGGTCGAATATCGAGGGTTAATTAACCCTCGATATTCGACCCTTAGAAAATGTGCCCCTAAAAGTTACCTAGGCTATAGGTCATGTTGATAGTTTTTTGCTAATAGTTCTGCTTTTGTAAGTAATTGTTACTTGAAGTTCCTAAACCTGACTGTTTTGCCAACCTGAATTAGAGGGAATTTTCAAAGTAAAAAAATTAGAAATTCAAAGTAATTTTTTGGATAATTTGACCATCGAATAGGATACTACGACTTCGATTTGAAGTAAAAATCGTTCGACCATTCGATAATCGAAGTACTGTCTCTTTAAAAAAACCTTCAACTTCGATACTTTGCGAACTTAAACCTGATGAAGTGCTATGTTAGCCTATGGGGACCTGCCAGAGCATATTTCTATGTTTTTGGGTTTCGAAGGAAAATCGTACGATCGTATTATGATCGGAACACGATCGTACGATGAATAAAATCCTCCGACTTTGAATTCAAATGTCGGAGGATTCTATTCGATGGTCGAATTTCTAAGTATTTTCCACTTCGAAGTTCGACCCATGATAAATCTGCCCCTTAGAGTTTTTAATGCTAACGAACTATTGTTGCACAAATATGGCATCCCCCTCATAGAGGAAAAGGGTAGTAAGAAATGTAATGTAAGAACAATGGCACTTTGCATGAGTATTAGAAAATGAGTTGGTAAATAAAAATATAGTTTTACAATCACAAAATAAATTCTTCATTTACAAAAAAATAACAAAATTGATTGTATAATTTCAGCATATTTTTGTTCATACAATTTTAGTACTGATCAATTATTTTGTAATGAAAAAATATAATTTATGATGATGTTTAAATGTGAAAAGTAAATGAAAGTAGCTATTAATGCAAAGTTGTTGCAAGGACTGGTCAGTAAGAAATATTTTTCCCCCTTGTGGGAAACTGGAGAGACTTATGATGGATTATTTTTGCCTTCTTCTACGTCAGCCACAGTTAGGCAGGTTTCATTAAGGTAAAAAATTGGATGCGTGTGTTTTTCAACCTCATCTCATAAAGTATATATTTAAGCAATATTTTTTGTGATATTCATTCTAAGAATATAAAATTTATAATTTGACAAAAAAAATATTTCCATAAAAATGGAATTAATTTTGTCAGGGAAAATTTTTTTGAATGCACAATTTATTTATGAGTACAAAATTATTTGGGTTCACAAAAACAGTTTTGTGCTGAAAAAATAATTTCATATAAATTTCATATGTGATTAACAAAAAAAATACAATAATTTAAACCTAGATTTATTTATTTAAATGCATTATACAATCTCCCAAGTACAAACTGTGCCCCATTTATTGATTTAGTTCTCGTGGAAGGACTGCAAAGGGGTAGGGAAGGAATTCAGGCTTCTAATGGGAAGCAAATAGCAAGGGTGCCAAGGAGAGAAACAGACAAGAAAAAGTGAAATATATTTTTCCTAAAAAAGTCAAGCCTAATTATATGAATAGAATACTATCTGCAGGTATGGGACCTGTTATCCAGAATGCTCGGGACCTGGGGTTTTCCGGATAACGGATCTTTCCGTAATTTGGGTCTTCATGCCTTAAGTCTACTAGAAATTCATTTAAACATTTAATAAACCCAATAGGCTGGTTTTGCTTCCAATAAGGATTAATTATATCTTAGTTGGGATCAAGTACAAGCGACTGTTTTATTATTACACAGAAAAAGGAAATCATTTTTAAAAATTTGGATTATTTGGATAAAATTGAGTCTATGTGAGACAACCATTCCGTAATTCGGAGCTTTCGGGTTTCCGGATAAGGGATCCTATACCTGTACTATTTTCTTTTTGCATATGACTGCAAACAGAATATTTGTTTTAGAAAATTAAAAAAAAAATGCAGAAAACCTCCAATGGCAATTTTTTGCAAGACCAACATTTTTCTATGTTTCATGGCACAGTTGCTTTAAAAATATGTTTTTTTCTTTTTTTTTTCTTTGCTGCAGATGTAAGAGAGGAAGACATTCAGCACTTGTAGATATATCATAACAAATGTACTACATTGTTTTCTAACCTTGGAGGTTTATTTGTCAAGGGTCCTTGTGGTCGTAAACATACAATGCTTTTGTTAGAAATAAATTATATTTGTGGTTTATATCTGCTGCTGTTGAGTCTGCTCCTTTCTAACCTCTGGGCAACTGCTGAATAGAGGCATAAAGGTATACAGATGTAAAATCAAGTAGATCCTGGACCTTGTTAGTAATTCTACATCTTCATTCCTATCTGATTTTTACTATACCTTACTTAAAAAAACAATAAAAGAGACATAAATAGTGTGCCATCCAATACCCTTCTCCTCTTAACTCACAATGCTAACATGGGGAGGCCCATTTATCAACAATATAATTTTAGTGGTTTTAGAGGTTTTAGAAACCATAAAACTAACTTACTCTAAAATCACAAATGCCATGCAATTTATTTAACAATCTGAATGTAAATAAAAATGTGTCCCAATGTAATATTCTTCATTAGGCTTTTATTGGATTGCAAATCTTAATTGCGTATTGCAGAACATTACACCTGCTTGAAGGTGGTGTAAACTTAAGGAGCAAACGTAACAACTTTTTCATTGAGAAGTTGTATCACATACACTGCGCTCTATTGCAAACTATAAAATTTGCATTTTCTATCCTACTGTTGCATAAGGGGCAGAATTGCTCACTTTGTAAACCTTTATTCGCATTGTGAATGAATTGTGAATGATTTTTGTGTTAGTGACCAATATTACATTCCCTCAAAATGGGAAATAGGAAAAAAAGCGATCCGCAGAAAAAACTGCCTCCTCAAAGCAGAAGTCTCTATCATACTTCATTTGGGGGGGAAAGAGGCCCAGAATTAAAGCGACAATTATGACCAAGACATAAGTCACTAGGAGGGTTAGGAGTCCCACATGTATAGTATATAGATATTAATTGGCCAGCAGATTAGAGGCTATTATTCATGCCCTGACAGACAAGCCATGGAAAAAAAACTGAGAATCACTATACAGCCCCCTTAAACTTTCTCACCAATTTTGGATACCCAAGACATCCAGAGTTGTCCCTAAGAACCTTTTACCACCATTGTAACAAGCCCTAGATTTGTGGGACTCAATAGCTATCTAGATAAAACTGAGTACACTCAACAGTACAGTAAATATTAAACTATTTTCTATAACAAGGGTTTCCCACCAGACTGTAGCCCAGCTTATTTGCAAATTTAGGGGTAATCTAGACCACTCCATCTGCTTGCTTCAGAGGATGTGGAGAACAAGAGTCTTTTCTACACACATGGTGGACTTGCATAGTAGCGCAGGAATTCTGGAAAATTATAGCAACTCTTCTCTCTTTAGGCATGAAAATCAGAGCCATTTGTCCCAAACAAGCCCATAAACTAGCCACACACATCCTAACAGCAGCAGGATCACTATTAGCTGCAGATTGCAAATATCTACAAACACTAGGGATGGGCGAATTTGACCCGTTTAGTTTTGCCCAAAATTAGCTAACAGCGAAATGTCGGCATCGCCCATTTTTTTTTTGAGCGCAATGCCATACAAGTCTATGGGCGACATTTTTACGGCAAAACAAGGCGAAAAAATTTGCCCATCCCTAACAAACACTAGGTCGGCAAACATTGAAGACCAAGGTGAATTGGATCAGGGCAATGAAATCCATTAGAGATAAACTCCTACACAGGAGATATGAGGGGGAGCTGGAGTGGTATCCATGGGCCCAGTATTTACAGAGTCGCCAACCCAGGACTAACGACATTAAAGTATGTAAGGCATTAATCAAAGAATGTATAAGACATTTTACCTCTCAATAGATGCATTAAGAAGCTGGAACACTATGTAACCCCCTTCCCTTCTACTGTCCCCCCCCCACCCTCCATCACCTGTTGTCCCCCCTTTTTGTCACACCTTTTGTGGCTATATGATAACAGATATAAAGAACTCAAGATGTCTTAAGTGGAGATTTGATATCACTTAAAGATATATTGGATGAGACACATGGAGCTATATATTAATGAAACACAAGTCACTGTTTATATGTTGTATTGCAATTTTGTTTTTATATACATTTATGAAAACCATCAAAACAATAAATAATAAAAAAAAGAAATTTAAATGTTAGTAAATAGGCCCCTTACAGTGCAGTTACTCATAGCAAGCAATTACAAATGTGTTCATCTACTTGCAGAACATTGATTGAAAATTAACACCATGCCTGGTGAAAAAAAATGTGCTCATCAATACTGGTCACTTCTGAGAAAAGGGTGTTGTACAGAAAAGTTCATTTTATAGGTGCCGTTATGATCACAAGAGTAAAAACTTTCAGAGAAGTATTCATAATAATAGAGCAGTCAGTCATGGCGAGTCCATTTTCCCTTACATAATGACTTTAGGCAGGATATTAAAAGAAACCTCTGTGGGAAGAACACAAAGTTTCCTAGTATCTGATTTTTTTTACTCGCTCTCTGCGTTTAAAGATCAATGTTCTCTTCCTGCATTTTCAGCACCTTTTCCTTACCAAGTTTTATGTTCCCTTCATCTCCTCCCAGTTCTATTATTGCATAACTAATATGTCCTTCACCTTGTGCAAGCACTGGAGGAACATTTATTATTTTACGAAGAAGAATGTGTGTCTTCAAATGTGCCCCATCATCAAAAGTGTGATGCCACAGCCAACTATGCTGAAAAGCTATGGTTGAAAATATATTGCACGGCTTCGTCTAGCCTGATCGTAATTTTAAGAGTTCAAAAGGAAAGTGTACTCAAATCTAAGGAAGTTCCCTGCTTTCCCAAGGACTTGAACAGCTTCTAAAACTGAACTGAAGATAATTAACTTCTACCATTGTAGTAAAAAGGGGTGCTTAAAAGATACATTCTACCATAGGAAAAAGTGTTTAATACTAGAGAAGAGATTTATATGAAAGTTAAAGCTCTATAGACTTCAAGGTGAAATCCATTTTTGTTAATATTTTTATCAATGTGGTCATCTTGGAGTCTTCAGATCTAATTATTGTTCTTGTCCGATAGTTGAAAACAACATTTCATACATAGTCTTTTGAAAAGGTGTCCAAACTGTGGCACCTGGTCAAGCTGATAAGGATGAAGAATTGCTGGGGGCCTAAAAATTGATTCAGAAGACATTTATTCCAGGACCCAACCCGAATGTTGACCCACTTGGCACGAAAATGTCCTAGGGCAAATATTATTCTATTTATATTGTTCTAAATAACGGGTTGATTAAATACTTTTTTTTTTTTTTTGCTTTTTGCATTCATCATAATAATGTTCTTTGGTACTTCCATTAGTTTTTGGACTACACTCCACAAGTTGTTGAGAGAATGCTAGGAATAGTAATTTTAAAGGTGGAAGGTCAGTAGCTGGAAATCAACTTTTACAGTTGTCAGAGCCCTTCCCAACATGGGAGTGGATGTACAGCAACAGTGTCATAGACCAACCAGTTGGATATCCACAGTACATGGGTTCAGTGGTTTATTTAACAATCCTCTGTCCTATATGATTTAAAGCACAAATTAACACATTAGCAGATACAATTCTTATATTATAGTGGCAGGGTTTTGGATTGGGACAAAAAAGAAGAAGAGAAAATACCATGTCCTCTGATAATGAAGGGTAGTTTTCTACTTCTTTCCTGGCATCAGACATGTAGAAAAAACAATCTATAGTGTCAATTTGATTTTGCCAATCCTGGGTCGTATTTTCTTCAGTACAGAGAGTGGCAGCCCTAGCCTAGGAGAAATATGCTATCCAAAAATATTTTCCTTACTACATACACTACAGCGCAATTGTCTCCTATTCTATCATTTCACAATACAATTACAGTTACTGTTCCTTTCAGTAGGCTTATACCTGTCTGCTTTTCATTTGCCCTACTGACAGTCTGTTTTACTGCCCCTGATGTCTTTGCTTCAAGAAATTATAATACAACAGGGACTATTCAAAGTCATAATCAATGACTGCTTGGTCAAGGCTGAAGCAAGTTGTATCATAACACACACACATAGTAGCGTGGGATGAAAAAGAAGAATTACATGTAATTAAACTTTTGCTTTTCAATACACATACATAGAGTCTCTTTAACTACAGACATTTCTAAGAGTAGGGTAGCTTATTCTTACCACTAGCCATAGGAAATTTAAGCTCTCCTAAAGGATAGTTTGATGTTTCATTGACCATGGTGCAGTAGCTTCACCCTACATTCAGTATTTAATTCTCCATAGGACAATATCTTTACACTACCTGTACCAATATTGCTGGTCTATTTAAATGTTCTTAAAGTCATTAAAAATGATAAGTAAATCACATATTTCTCTTCTACTTAAAAAGGAAAAACAAAATAAGAACTGACGGGAGCCTCATTGTAATTACTGGCCAGATGGAAAGACAAGACTCACTGTTCCCTCCTGCACCTTTATCAGTGCTCCTCTGACCTCAATAACTGTGACCGTTGCTAATAGAGTGTAGAATTACAGCAGGTTTCTGCTTGTATGATCTTCTATTTTGTGGATTATTAATACAAATTATTTGATTAAACCTGATGATTGTGCTTGTATTTTACGGCACATGAGCATTTCGTCCAACCTGCAAGAATTTCTGATTTGTTTTCACATTCCTGTGAAAAGGAGACTTAACACATGAAAGATAAATGGGTATCAGCATAGTCATCAACAACAATTATATTTCATGTAAATATATATATATATATATATATATATATATATATATATATATATATATATATATATATATATAATTTTTTTTTACAAGGTGAGAAAAGCAAAACTGAGAACGTATTTGCCAGTTTGTTCCTATATTCCTGTGAAAATGGCACTGGGAATTGAAATGACAGCTACTCGTAATGATAAAATGCTAGAAATGTCAATTTGATAAATTCTCTACTGTTTTCCTTGGAGTTAAGTGCTATGCATGCCATCCTACGGAAATCAACCTTTTGAGCTACAGTATTACTTAAAGAACTGGGAGATTAGAGGCATATATAACAACCACCTATGAAAACAAAGGTGAGCTACAAAGCATCCACACAACAGCCGTAGACTATTATTCTAATACCTAGTTAAATTATTTTGTGATTACAAGTGGGGGACAGCCGGACACAATTCAACATACTTTCAATTAAATATTTAAAACCATGGGATCAAAATAGATTTCACATTATCTCAAATTTCAATAGATATTTCTCCCACTTTATACTGTCATTATGCAGAAACAGGTAATTCTGGGACAAAATAGTTTTATGGGTCTAGTGTTAAACACAGGGAGGTCCATTTATCAAAGGTTAAATTTTAGCGGTTTTAGGGGGTTTTCGAAACCACAACTAAACTTTATTTCTTTAAAATCATGAATGCCATAAAAGTTATTAAAAGATCTGAATAGAAAAAGTACGATCAGAAAAAAAAAACACTGTATGATGTGTTAAAAAGTACAAAAACTTATAAAACCTCTATAAATTATTTGAACATTAATGGGATTATTTACTAAAATTCAACTTTTTCTAACTTTATTAAAAATAAAAAGTCAACCAAACTCCCAACGCCATATGCCCTTAATTTACCAATAAAACTTCTCATATAAACAGTGTAACAAAAAGTTGCTACTAAATCGGGCGTCAATTCAAATTGTGCAACTTTTTAGAATTGATGCTTTGAAAACTTTATTAAAATTCAAAGTTATTGAATTATCAAGCAAAACTATTGAGAATCCTGAAGGTATACAACATGTTTTTAAACACCCGACCAGAAAAATGTGAGGTTCAATAAATAAGCCTGAAAGTCCAAATTTATTAAAAATGGTCCAATAGGAACAGTGCAGCTCCCACTGATTTCTATAGGACCTCAACAGCTTTTTCCTGGAGATTTTTTTTTACCGAGACAGACATTACCCTCTGTGCACAGTATAGCAAAACAAAAGAGCTCACCCAAACAAAGCTGGTTGCCATATTCATTTTAACTTATTTCAGAAGAAAAGACTCGAGACAGCTTTTCCATAACATTGACATGTAATATGTAGATGGATCTGACAATGATAAATATTTTGTCTAGTGCACATTGTGGATAGTTGAAGTAGATCACTCTAAAGCCTACAATACATCAGATTTCCGGCTCTTGAACTTGAGGTCAATCAAACACTCCATGATATATTTAAAAACATCTCTGTCACAAAACTTTTTTTCCTAATGAAGATATAAAATGAAGGCATGAACAACTTAAAGTCTGAAATAACTCAGGTGGACAAATGCAGATACCCAGAGGGGATGGGAACATGAGTAGGAGGATGAGTGATGATTCTAGATTAATTCAATTAATAGATGTGTTATATATTTCTGTGTTTCCAGTCTATTTGAGGATTAAGCTATTCTTATCAAATAGTAGTCAAACCTAATTTGGCCACCAGAATTGGCTATATTGCGATGTTCCTCCAGCTAATGACCAGTCTGAAGAGGACCACATCAACTCTCTCATGTGCTCCTCAATTTTCAAATCTGGCTGATTTCTGGTCATTAGTTATGCAGGCTTTAGGATGCACCCCATAGACAGATCAATATGATTCTAACCCAGTCTGAAGAGACCAAGTCATCAGCTTTTATAAGGCCATATATGACCAGTTTTACACCACCACCACCCTATTCCTCTGACCTCAATATACATTTATGGGGATGATAGAACCTTGGAGCTCAGACAACTCACATCTATAATTTGCCCAATCTGACAGTTAGAATAAAAGGCTCTAGTTGTAAACATACATTTCTTCGACTAGAATATGAATTGTCAGTTCAAATATATATGAATTCATACTTATTTTTTCATACTTATTTTTTGCTTTTGGAAAAAATATACAGATCTTTAGAAATGTTTGTCTGCCATTTTTTAAATATTTTGTGGACAATTAAAATGGAATTAAGTTACAGAAGCTAATTGCCCAAGTAACTGCAGTTACCAATAGCAACCAATAAATAATGACAACTGCACTGAAATTATACCAGAAAGGCTTTCATATCCATCTTATTTTGTAACCAGTACCCTTAGAAGCAAGCGGTGCAACAATTGAAATAATAATAAAAGATGGCACCAAAGCCAGAGGTAAGGGCATAGGCAGATAAATCAAATGTAACAGAAATAGTCAATGTGACAGAGAGAGAGAATACATAGGAACGGTGTGGAATCTAGAGAATAAATGGGGTTGAATGATACCTGAACTTAAAGCAAGAAATACAACAGATATGGTCAACAATGGAAAATCAAAGCACTTATGGTTTATCAAAATGAAAGGACTTCTTGGTTCTGTCATACTGTGAGAACCAATAGCATTTAATTATTTTGCACCATTTCAAAGATGTTCTGTCTCTAATAAAAAAAACAAATATTATATGTTTTGTCTGGTTTATTTTACTGTGCTTTGTATACAACCTGTATACAATTAAAGAAATACAGGTTTGGGATCAGTTATCCAGAAACCCTGTTATTCAGAAAGCACCAAATTAAGGAAAGGCATAGACTCCATTATAATTAAATAATCCAGATTTTTAAAATTGATTACCTTTTTTTAATAAAACAGTAGCTTGTCCTTGATCCCAACTAAAATATAATTAATCATTTTTGGACGCAGAACCAGCCTATTGGGTTTATCTAATGTTTACATGATTTTCTAGTAGACTTAAGGTATAAAGAGCCTAATTATGGAAAGATCTGTTATCTGGAAACCCCCAGGTTCTGAGCATTCTGGATAACAGGTCCCATACCTGTACTGCTTTCTTCTTCCAAGTTGAAATAAAGATGATAGTATGAGCTTATGTGGTCACGAAACCATCACCATTTACATGAGAAAAGATTTAAACATATTTATTGGAGCATTTTGGGGAAATAAGATATTTCACTATTGTATTTAACCATCTTTTTAGGTGTCTATAGTGACCACTTCCGATTGATTCTCATAGATACATTTAGGGGGTTATTTATCAAAGGTCCAATTTAGAAGTTATGTGATTTTTTTTAACTCAAATAAATTCGTATGTACTTACAACTCGAATGGGAGGTTAATTTATGAAAAACCCGAACGTATAACATTCGATTGAATAGGAACCACCCAAAATCCATCGAATTAAAGTCGAGTTTTCCTCCGAAAAAAACTGGAATGTCAGGAAGGTAATGAAAATCTTCAAATGGTTCAACAGACTTCTGCCTTTGACTTCTACATGAACTCGGCAAATCTTAGGTGGTCAAGTATTGAATTAGAACTGTGATAAATATCACATTTGAATTCAAATTTGAGCTGGTGGTTATAAATTTAAAACTCTGAGTTTTGACAAAAAAAAAATTCAAATTCGAATTTACCATTGGAATCTTGGTGGATCAGCTGAAGAAACTTTCAACGTACAGCAAAGAATACAATTTCTATCTCGACTTTTAATAAACTGGACCAGTAGGTGAACAGCTTTCCAAACACTCAAAAAAAGCAGTTTGCAACTAAAGTGTGATTAAACAAATGTAATACAGGTATAGGATCCCTTATCCGGAAACCCGATATCCAGAAAGCTCCGAATTACGGAATGGCTGTCTCCCATAGACTCCATTTTATCCAAATAATCCAAATTTTTAAAAATGATTTCCTTTTTCTCTGTAATAATAAAACAGTAGCTTGTACTTGATCCCATTTAAGATATAACTAATCCTTATTTGAAGCAAAACCAGTCTATTGGGGTTATTTAATGTTTAAATTAATTTCTAGTAGACTTAAGGCATGAAGACCCAAATTAAGGAAAGATCAGTTATCCAGAAAACCCCAGGTCCCGAGCATTCTGGATAACAGGTCCCATACCTGTATTGCTCTTCTTCTGTGCATGTTCTTTTGCTAAATCTGTAATCCAAACAGAGTAATTAATTCTGAATGGGGGCAATCAAAGGAAATATCAGCTGGAGACTGCATATTCCAATAAACCAATAATAGAAATACTAAGAGAAAAGTCAATAGAAATGAAAAACTGTACCCAACATGTTAAATGGTTTATTAAGCAAAAAGTAGCAAAAGAGCCGGCAGGAACAGAAAACAATTGTTAACAAAATGAAGTTCAGCAATGCCATAAAACACGGTTAACTGCAGTTTGCATTTAACTGAAACAATGTGGGTCGGGGCATTTAAACATGGTAGTCGGATCAGTGATACATAGCCAAACCTATGTGCCCCATTTTATCATGGAGCTCCTATCTGATTCCCATTGTAAGCAGCAGTCCTGCCCTGCTTTATGGCTGAGATTCTAGCTATCTGTATAATAGGGCATTCTGTCCCAGTGGCTGCATAGATCCTATCTGATCCCCATTGTAAGCAGCAGTCCTGCCCTGCTTTATGGCAGCTGAGATTCTAGCTATCTGTATAACAGAACATTCTGTCCCAGTGGCTGCACAGATCCTATCTGATCCCCATTGTAAGCAGCAGTCCTGTCCTGCTTTATGGCAGCTGAGATTCTAGCTATCTGTATAAAAGAACATTCTGTCCCAGTGGCTGCACAGATCCTATCTGATCCCCATTGTAAGCAGCAGTCCTGCTCTGCTTTATGGCTGAGGTTCAATTGTAAATATATTTTTATAGAGACATAATGATCTGTTGATTTAATCAGCAAACCAGCAAATTGCATATTTGCATTCCAAAAAATACCATTTGTCAGAACTGATTTCTTCACAAGAAAGACTCAGTGTGGGGTGCTAGAAACAGAAGCTCAAACACAGTTACCGTATATACTCGAGTATAAGCCGTCCCGAGAATAAGCCGAGGTACCTAATTTTACCTGAAAAAACTGGGAAAGCTTATTGACGCGAGTATAAGCCTAGGGTGAGAAATGCAGCAGCTTCTGGTAAGTTTCAATCAAAAAATTGAGGGTTTCTGCTCCCATTGGAGGTGCCGGCGTCTTGTTTTTGGATGCAGGCGACGATTCTTCGACGCCGGCGAATATTCTTGGAGGCTATTCTTGGACGCCGGTGACTATTCTTAGGCTGGCGACTGTTTTTGTGCTTGACCCGAGTATAAGCCAAAATATTACCGTATATACTCGAGTATAAGCCGAGTTTTTCAGCCCCCAAAATATGCTGAAAAACTCGGCTTATACTCGAGTATATACGGTAATTGTTTTTGCCCAGGTTAAACACCCCCGTGTGTGATGCATTTGTCTATATATATACAGGTATGGGACCTGTTATCCAGAATGCTCGGGACCTGGGGTTTTCCGGATAACGGATCTTTCTGTAATTTGGGTCTTCATTCCTTAAGTCTACTAGAAATTCATTTAAACATGAAATAAACCCAATAGGCTGGTTTTGCTTCCAATAAGAATTAATTATATCTTAGTTGGGATCAAGTACAAGATACTGTTTTATTACTTCAGAGAAAAAGGAAATCATTTTTAAAAATTTGGATTATTTGGATAAAATGGAGTCTATGGGAGATTCCGTAATTCGGAGCTTTCTGGATACCAGGTTTCTGGATAAGGGATCCTATACCTGTATATATATATATATATATATATATATATATATATATATATATTGTATATACTGTATGTATATATATGTATATATATATATATATATATATATATATATATATATATATATATATATATATATATATATATATATATATATATATATATATATATATATATATATATCCCAGTATATCTGAACCTCTGTCCTGCTGATCAGTTTGGTAAGACCTTAAATAGAGAAAAAGTGTCAGCAGCCTTTTTACATAGCTCTTTTCCTGTTCAATCACATTCAGTGGGAAATGGTAGTTTCGAGGCACCTCTGCTTCTGTCTGATGTGCTTTATGAACCACACATTATGCCGAATGCATCATTGCTTTTTACCAGAATCCTATATTTTTATCTGAAAGCACTCGGCAATATATTCTTTTTATGTGTCTGCTTCAAACAAAGCACTTAATTATTAGACATAAGTGCTGCTGAGCAAACAGAATACCGAGTGCTACGGTGAAAGGAGGTGGAAAGACTTAAGTAGAGCTTCATTGGCCGAGAGCAGAATTATTATCAGCATCCAGTATACATTAAGTATATGCGTACATTATATGGTTTGAGATTATACTAAAATTCCTCCATCCAAACATCCCTATAAATCCTCTCCTAATCATCCCAAAGAGCTTATATTGCGAATTATACAGTGCGCAGCAACACAAAGCACATTATCGGATTATCACCTAATTAATGGTATTAGCGATCCATTCCTTTATTTGCAACAGCCGTGCGGCTAGTGATTATTCGCCTCGCAGCTCTTGTAAAATGCTCTAGTTATTAGAATGTAACGGCCATGATCGCTATTGTACAAAACATCATTATTCATCATCTGCATATGGCAAAACTTTAGGAGTAAAAAAAAAATAAAAAATATAAACCGTTTTTGAGGGCATTCTGAATAAATTTGATTACAGCCGGAAAAAAAAAGAAGCAATTTTCTGGAAGTTGATTTGTATTATTTTCTCTGATTTAGTAGTACATTTCATTCCTGTTCTGTGCAACACCGAATGGCAGTCAGTGGTTGGCCTGTCTCAATTAAATGTCATGATGTTTTGGAACCTTCCAAGAGTAACAAAGAAAATAATTTGGCTCAGTTTGAGGCCACACAGAAGAGAATGTTCTTTTTTTGATTCAATTGGATTCATTCAATGAAAGGGTTTGTTAAGAGCAAACGGTTATGTTACAGGATCTGGGCTTTTTTTTCCAATATAAAGATATAATCATACAAAAGAAAGTTTGATATTCAGTGTGTATGGCAGGAGACAAGGAGACCAATATTGGCAAAAGTCAACTTGTCGGGGAAATTTGGATTGGGAGACTTTCAAGGAATCGCCAGATACAGATAGAATTCTATTGTTGATACCTGTACATCTGATGATTCAGCTCTATAAAACTCCAATTTTTAAAATTGAGTTTATTGTAACATATATGGCCCCCTTAAAGGGGAAGGAAACCTAGTCGGCGCCATTCGGTGTTGCACAGAACAGGAATGAAATGTACTACTAAATCAGAGAAAATAATACAAATCAACTTCCAGAAAATTGCTTCTTTTTTTTTCCGGCTGTAATCAAATTTATTCAGAATGCCCTCAAAAACGGTTTATATTTTTTATTTTTTTTTTACTCCTAAAGTGTTTTCTGGCAAAATGTTGCTGCATTATTTAAAAAAAAAGGAGGTAAAGATAACAGAAATGGATCTCCTTTTATACTACATTTTTCCATACATACTGTATGCATACGCCAATTACCAATCTGGCCTTTCCCAACCAAACTGTCAGGATGTAATAACCCAATATGAGAAGAGTCAGCAGGGAAGTAATAAATACTGGAGACAAGCTGAATATTAATAGGGGCAAGCTGAGGTTAAAGCCAGCTGAACTTCAGAAGACAAGTGGCAGTAAATGTAGTCAGAAACAGGCCAGAAGTCGGAGGCAGGCAGAGTTCATTCGTGGTTGGGACAAGCAGAGTTTAAAGGCAGGCAGATGTCAAGCAGAGAAGGTCCAAGAACAAGTCAAATGGTAATAAAGAGTCAGGAATATCAAGCACAGGATCAGGAGCGAGGAAATATAACCAAGCACAGTTTGTTTCTTTTGGCTTCTATTTAAAGGAAAAGACGCATAGACGCACGCACAGGCAGTGGTCACAGAGGATGCGCACAATAATGCACACTGCCTGCCCACAGGTGCAACTATCGCAATGTGCACCGGAGCCTTGTGCAGTCATACAGTTGTCATCCTGGTTGGCACGCAGGATCACCATTAGAAATGTTGTGAGCACTTTATAGAATCCAGCTAGCCAAAAGTATGTTGACACCTGCCAGTCCACCACCTTATTTCTTAACCAAGGTTATTAATATGCTATATCAGCATCTACTTTAGTGGGAATGCAAACATAGATGCTGGGGATATGTTCTGGCTCACATTTACGGGCACATTTACGAAGCTCGAGTAAAGGATTCGAATGAAAAAACTTCGAATTTCGAAGTATTTTTTTGGGTACTTCGACCATCTAATAGGCTACTACATCGATTCGAAGTAAAAATCGTTCGACTATTCGACCATTCGATAGTCGAAGTACTGTCTCTATAAAAAAAAACTTTGACTACATACTTCGGCAGTTTAAACCTACCGAGGTACAACGTTAGCCTATGGGGAACTTTCCCATCACTTTTCTAAGCTTTTTTTGATCTAAGAAAAATCCTTCGACCCTTAGTAAATGTGCCCCTTAGCATTCTAATTAATCCCACAAGGGTTCAGTTGGGTTGGGGTCAGGGCACTTTGCAGGATAGTCAAGGTATTCCTCTCCCATCTTTGCAAGCCCATTCTCTATGGCCTTTATGAACAAGGTTATTATCTTACTGAAGTAAGACTGGTCCTTCCCTAAACTGTTGACACAAACATAGTGTAACTGCCATTAAAATCTTTATACATTGTCTTGATAGCTGTTGCAAAATAGCCAATTCCAAAAAAGGAGGAGGATTGTCCATATACTTTTAATTAAAAATACTCTATTGTCTTCCTGGGAGCAGAATGTCCCTATAGAAAGTGCTGTCTTTGGTCCCCATAAATCTTCCACCCCTCCAAATTAGTTACACCTGTCTCCAATGGACTGTATGGTGGCCCCATTGATATCAATCCAGAGAAAACTCATTCTGATATTGAGAAGAAGGAGAGAAAACGTAGCTGGCAGCTCTAACAAATATACTGTATATGATTTTATAAAAAGTTTGAATGTTCTTTCCTTCCTACTATATATTACTGTTTCTGGAAAAATATGTCTCAGTAAAACTCACAATATTGTAGGGCACATTTTCTCCAGGCAAGGACAAACCGAGAAGAAATTAGACATGACAAAGGAGAACTGTAACAAGCCATGTAGAACGTGTGCTGCTTTTGGTTAATTATACCTGATTTTAAAAATGACTCATACTGGAGGCTTTAAAAGTGTCTATATTTTGCATGAAATATTTGAAAAAGGTCCCGATCTATGTGCTCCCACACAAAATGGATCAACATCTAGAAAGGTGAACTGTGATCTCACTTGCATTACAGAATTAATCAAGTTCTCTCATCTTTTAATGCCTGGATTTGTATAATGAGTTTGTATTCATGCAAATAGCGATGGGAATAGAGTGATGAGGGAGAAAGAGCTGTTACATAACATAAGACAAAACTAGAAAGAAATAGATCCACACAAAGAGTTCTACATTGACAGGGTGGGTTTAGCAGCAGAGCACTATTCCTAAATATAAACCATTGTAATCCAAAAATGACCTGTACATTTTGGATGTGAATTCAGGTTCTTACATGAGAACAAAACAATACCCACAACCTAAAGGCCCCACTCCCAAACGACACCACCAAACTGGTTTGATCTATGTACCAGGCTAGAAAATGCACAGTGGGGTCCCAACTTGCACTTGTTTCTGTGCAAGTAAGCATAGGAACATGTGGGAGCACATTTACTAAGGGTCGAATATTGAGGGTTAATTAACCCTCGATATTCGACCATCTAAGTAAAATCCTTTGACTTGGAATATCGAAGTCAAAGGATTTACCGCAAATACTTTGATCGAATGATCGAAGGAAAAATCGTTCGATTGAACGATTAAATCCTTCGGAACGAACGATTCGAATTATTTTAATCGATCAATTGTACGATTTTCCTTCGATCAAAAAAAGCTTAGAAAGCTTATGGGGAAGGTCCCCATAGGCTAACATTGGTGCTTGGTAGGTTTAAAGTGCCGAAGAAGTTAGTCGAAGTTTTTCTTAAAGAGACAGTACTTCGACTATTGAATGGTCGAATAGTCAAACGATTTTTAGTTGGAATCATTCAATTCAAAGTCGTAGTTGAAGGTCGAAGTAGCCTATTCGATGGTCGAAGTACCCCAAAAAAAGTTTTTTTACTTCATATCCTTCACTCGAGCTTAGTAAATGTGCCCCGTGTCGTGTAGCAGATATAGACCTAGATTTAACTGAGTCAATAATTGGGAAAGAATGGTGCCTTACGACCCTGTTGCAATGCTTTGCATTTTCCAGCCAGGTATACACATAGGACCAGATGTGAGATTTGAGGGTGGTGCAATTAGGTAGTGGAAAGGGAGGCAGTGTTCTTTCTACTTTAATCATAAAGTGATTGAAACCTCTACTTCTGGTGGACCATGGAGGTCATACAAGGACATGTATCCTCCCCACCTGATCAGCACATGGGCAATAATGATGGAGAGCAAATGAGGGAAAATACAAAGCAAGTCCATATTTCTATTGTTTCAATTGTTTGTGCAACGTGCACAAATCATCAGAAAAACAGAGAATTGGAGGAGTTGCTTTGGCAGATTTTCACTTCACTCATCGGCTAATGAACCATGAAAGAGCTAACATTGTGCATCAGCAGAAGGAATTTTCTACCAAACCTGATTCCCAAAATAACTGATATCCATAGTACCATACACATACATTGTATCATGCAACACAAAGGTTTATACAATATAATTGTATTGCGTAGGGCTAGTAAAAGTAAAGAGTAAGAGGGCTATAAAATGGTTTTGCTGTCTGGCCCAGTAACCCTAAATGGATTCCAATAGTTCATGATCAGGAATGGTGTCGAGATCACTTTAAATAATCTTTATATCTTTCTTTAGCACCTTAAATAAAGTCATATCAACCTTTCTATTGATAAATCAGCACTTGGGCCTCATCACTAACATCAATCAATCACATCAGCATTTTCAAATGGAACACACACAATTTTAGAAATGCAATAAAATCCCATAGCAACATGGTAAGCAATGGCTTGTGTGAAATGTTCTCTGAGATCCAACCATTAATTTAAACTCATAAATAAGAATGTCTATGCATTTTAAGTACCTACTGACACTTAGAGAATCAGAAATATTCAGTTTTTACAGCCAAATATGGTGTTGTTCATGTTTTATTTAAAATAACTAATTTGAGGTTCCCAAATTGCACAACATGTGTGCATGGTCAGAAGATGGGACTCCTGTCTCCTGGACTCCTGTCTACAAACCAGGGTGGTGCCCACTTGAGAAAATAAGTTTAAATCAGCAATATCTAACCTTTGCCCCCATAGCTACTGTTAAATTACAGCCTATTTTAGTGTGATTCTGGGAATTCGTCAACATGATTAGTGATGGGGCGACTCTGACCCATTTCACTTCGCCAAAAATTAGCGAGAAGGGGAAAATTGGTCAAACTGCATTGAAGTCTATAGGCGACAATTTTTTTCATGCAATACATTTTTTTCACCCATTATAGTCTCTGGGCTTCATTTTAGCAAACAGTATTCATAACCTTGACATTAATATTTGGAATGTCCATAAATTAATAATAAATGTAATAATAATAATAATAATAATATAATAATAAAAAAAACATCTTTATTCTTACCCCTGATGTACCATGTCTGTTGGTTGCCTTGTTTTTTCTGTAAGTTTTTGATTACTGATACTGCTTGAATGTTTTTATACAATGGCTATGAGTATTTACCTGTACACTATAATTCCTTGGAGGCCCATTGACAATTTTAGAAATGTCCCCCAAAGGACCACAAAAATGTCCAACAAATATTACTATATGCAAAAATAATTATAATAAAAATAAATTATTTTTCATATGTACTAACTATAGATTTTAGTATTACCATAGCCTTGGATATTATGCTTGTCCAAAAAATCAACCAAGCCCCTCTTAAAGGCATTAAAAGAATCGGCATGGACATGTGTAATGTATGCATTTAAGTATTATGTGTGCTTTAATATGTTGTATGCTGTGTGTTTTACAATACTTGCAACACTTGGTAAGTTAAATGTAATTCCGTAAAATAGCTGCTAGGTGTGTATTGTAGTACAAACCCCAACCACTAGAGGGAGAAGGATAATCTAGGGTATAAAGGGGAAGTCACACCCAGGACAGGGTCATTTTTCTGAGCAGGTGCAGATATACAGAGGTCTCAAGTAAAGGCACTAGGTGAACCTAAGAACCCCAACAAGGAGTAAGTGGTTCTAAGTGGCTTAGGAGTCGTGGTTCAGCCATAGTTAAGGAAAAAGTGTTAGAATAGCACAATGTTGACAACCCAAGCCAGGAGCAGGAAAATTCCTACCAGCACTGACGCAGCGTTGGACTGGCTGAAGGGAGAGAGGTGGCACACAAAAAAGTCCTGTTGGGGCGAAGTGGAGGGGCGTAGAGAGTACACCAGACTGCTTGACCAGCATTAGTCCTAGTTCGCAAGTCCAAATTATTGTTGGGAAGTACTTGGTTCATCTGACAACCTGTAAGAAACTGAACTAAGACCAAAGCAGTGTGACGTTAGAAGAGGCAGTGATTATGAAGAAACTGTTCAAACAAAACATTTTTGTTCTGCAACTCTTGTGTGTGTACTGTGTCCTTAAGAATCAGAGTAGGGCCTTACACACTGAACTACCTTTATATGTAAATCCCATGCAGCAAGTGCCACTTCCATTTATAAGTGCCAAACTGTTATATCAAGCTTAGAACTGAAATAAAAATAATACGTAAAGGAAATCCATCACGCAAGAGTAAAAGTATCCACATTACATAGAAAGCAGCAATTAGCTATGATTTGAAGTTTAAAAGTGGTTGACAGACCAAACTGGAAAAAACTCTTGCCTGATTAGCGATGGCTTAATATAAGCATCTCACCTGTCTGTTTTCTTCCCTCTGCCCCTCGTGGATGCCTGCTCGTGGCACAGCAGATGTGATCTGAGCGTAAGAATGCACTTAGAAGCACATTATGCAGAGCTCACATGCCTACATTTATGCTACTTAATCAACATACATCTCAGGCAGGAGCCAGCTGTACTGTAGAAACATTTTCTGGGTAGTTGAAATGGATTTTTAAGCAAATGCAGTGGCAAAATGAACTCATAACTCCCACCTGCAAGGGCACACTTATCTGTTAACAACCACCATAATCAGGGAGAGCAAGGGATTAATACTAGAAATTGTTCAACTTTCCTTTTACAATGCTTTAAACCATTTCTTTCACTCTCTGCTATTTCGTTAATATATTCATCAATATTATGATATTCCGAGATACAATGCATTACTGTGTACCTTATTGGTTGGAGTAGTCAAGCTTTGCATGCCAGAAAGAGGTGGAGATGAATGGAAAATGTAGAAGTATAGTAGGTCATGAATGTAGCAGGTTGGTACTGGTTAAGGCCTTAGAAGATCACACATGTCACTAATATAATCTGTTTTTTTAATAGGTATGCTGTATGATGAGAGGTATCCTGACCTTTGACTGAAAGCACAGTTGGTTCTTCACCATGAATGTGGAGAGACTGTGGGGAAGCAATCAGGAGAAGTTGGCGGATTCCATTAATGCCTTCAAGTGAGCCATAGATGACTTCTTGGGCAGGCATCTGATCCAGAACTACCAAAATCTCAAGGACGATATGTTTTGTACATGTACAGTCTACATATGTAGTGTGTATGTATATGTGGTAGGAAATCATTTGAAGCGGTTGAACCAATTATGGACTGTTGTATTTTGTCAAACCAAATTAGCTATGTAACTATGTTGGTCTACACAATAATATCTTGTGTCTTACAATTCTAGCACTAACGGTTGGAAGGTATGCTATGTGAGGTTAAAGAGTATCCTATATTTACTGTATGTGACATGTTTGCAAAAAGACATGATATGTTATTCCCCAGAAATATGGAGAGGCTGTGGGGAAATAGCCAGGGGAAGTTGTCGGATTTCTTTAATGCCTTCAAGAGGTGTATGGACAACATCTTGGATACTCACAGCAAAGATTCCTGAGTCCCCAGCCTCTCCAATAAATTAGCTTGGTGTCCGGAAAAGAGGTCGGCACCTCTACAATATACATAGAAGCGAAAAAATCACCAGACACTCAACAGCAAGTGAAGCGGGGCGAACCCCTGCGTGTTTATTCAAGTCTTGTGATGTAACATTTCGGGGGCGGACCCCTTCGTCAGACATGTCTTGGATAGACATCTTATCCAAGACTACAGTAACCTCAAGGACTATACTAGCTTTGCGTTTCAGCAGAAATATGTGGCAAAAACGGGTCAAACACAGATAATTACACTACATATTTTCGACCAGGAGCCCTTTTTTCAAATGTTGAAACCCTTGCTCGAAACATGTAGTGTGCCGATAAAAACACTTACACGTTTGCAGTAATTATCTGCGTTTGATCAGTTTTTGCCACATATTTCTGCTTGATTACAAGGCATCATTGGGCGGAAATGGTGGCATTGGTCTAAATGAAAGCACTGAATCCTCATCCTTCCATTATATTAGTTTTGCTTATGTGCATGCAGTATATGGATGTATGTGTGCTAGGATTTGAAGGGGTTGAAGGGGAGGAACCACCTTTGGAAAGATTAAAAACAAATTAACTGTGTAACTATATTTGTCTACACAATTCTAAATCACTCATAAAATACCTTGACCTAGAAAAGCACATGGACACATGCCAAGGGCATTAAATGGTGGTAGATTCAAGGATCAACTTTACAGAGGAAGATACATTACTACAAAGCAATACTGGCATATGCACAAGGATGATGACTCCCTAAAATCTCTTAGATAAACGAATGTTCAAGCTATGTGACAATCTATTTCTGACATCTGCCATCAAAAGCAATGTTTCTTTGGAAAAAAATAGTTGAAGGATGTTTTTTGAATTGAAACATGTACAGATGCCATTTCTGTAGATGCTGTTCCTTTTCCCGCCTACGCACAGCTACACTACGTCTGACATTCACATGTTATGTAATAGCATTCTAGATTATTATCATATTTAGCCTTAGTTATATTTTATAAGCAGAAATACAAAATTATGTTGGTATTCTAAAAAAAATCCTTTATTTGTTACCAAAATATTCAAAGTAAACTAGGAAATGAGGACAAATATATACTATGCTCTTTCGCAACAGCTTGAGAATTAAAGAAGCATGTAGTATTCCCAAGATCAGTTTTGCTTTCAGGCATGTTGCATTCCATAGATTAAAGAAACAGTTGTATGTTTGAACTTCAATTCATGAGGGGATATAGCTGGCACATATTTATTGTATATGTATCTTTATAAACTACACATGAATTGAAGTTCAAACATTGACCTATTTCTTTAAACCAGTGAAACATTGGCTTGTGACCGCTTGGATGCTGCTCCCAATAGCCTCCATGCAGGGGCTTATTTTTGAATTCCTGTCTTGGAAACAAGTTTTGGTTGCATAAAAAACAAAGTTTACTGCCAAAAAGAGCCTCCTGTAGTCTGCCAGTCCTCACAGGGGTTACCAGTAGTCAACAACATAATTGGCACCATAGGAACCTTTTGCATGCTTGTGTTGCTCTCCAACATTTGAATATGGCTCATGGTTAAAAGAAAGGTTGGGTATCCCTGAGTTAAACTATGGAAGTTGGCAGTGAAGTGGTGTCTGGTAGGTCTTGGTAATGCCATGGATACCTCTTCATTATTATTGTATATTTTTCATACTCTGATATCTCTCTATTTACCATATGAGACTTGAAGCAGAGCCTCAACCTGAAAGTAAGATTTGGTATGAGTGTTCTTCTACATACACCTGAAAGCCCAGCTTGAAGGTCATTTAGAGTGGGTCAGGCACCAATATTTCCTTCATCTCTAACATTGGTATGAGCTGTGGGGGCTCTAACACAATATAATGCATTCTGGTAAAAAAAAAGGCAATTTGTGTCTGAAAACAACATTTTGTACAATGTACTACAATTGAGTATGAGGATTTTCAGCCTTTAATTTATATATCTTGGCTCTTGAGGCTCTGGGTCTACGGATAAATCAGCAGATAGTATTTACTGGTTGGTTATTTGAAAACAAACATCGGATTGATATAAGTAAATATACCCGGGTTGTATCTTTTCTTACTCTACCCTGCCGAATAGAATGCTCAGTCCAGCTCCTGCTCATTTGTTAGTCTTGAGTCATTGTGTGAAGAAATGTATGAACCCTCAAGAAACCATAACTGTACAGTATTCTGGGCTTACTTAGGGTCCTCAGCAATTTAAATTTTGACATATTTGTATAGATGAGTTAACAATTATATATCAACGTTGTGATTAATACATTGGGCAGGATACCCTAAACATTGTCTGATTAAAAACACCCACTGACTTTAATACATTTTGTGAGTTTTTCCACGGTTGTGCTCATTTTTCTGCCGAATCAAAATGGGACAAATGTGTTCACCACTAGTTTTAAGTTTGACTAGTATTAGCTTGTTTAGAAAGACTTTATTTAATTTGGACAATCTCATTTTATTTGTTAGAATATAGCAGATTTATTAAGGTTCGAAAGGAACTTCCGGGTCGTTCATATTTTATCGAATATGAAGGGGTTATTTACTAAACTCAGAATGCAAAAATCACGAAAAATTTGTGTTTAGTTTTTTTATAAAAGGATGGAAAAGTCCGAATCTGAAAATCCAGCATCTCAGACCTGTTGAGGTTGCATATAAGTCAATGGGAGAAGTCCCAACGATTATTTGATATGCGCTGGGTTTCGTGAAATACCCCAAAGTTTTTTCGGGAAAATTATATATATAATCTGAGTTTGTAGTAGTAATTATTGAGATAAATTGTTTGAGTTTCAACCTTTGATAAATCTGCCCCTTAAGGGAGCATCTTCAATGGGCAGCTCAATGCTGAAATAAATGTTTACAGGAAAGATTCATATAAACATCAAGAACTTACTCGCTAAGGTTTGAAGCCTTGTGTCTTTCATTAACAACTGAACTGCACTACAGCAGCACTACAGCATTGCGAGTCAAAACAATATTTCCATAAAAATGATTAGCTAGTAATAAACCAGAGGACTGATTACAATGCAGTCAACATTGGAGAAGGCAATTCATCATGTGTCTAGAGCCCAAATAAAAATGATTGTGGCTCCAACCATAATACCGTCAGCTGGGGAAATTGCAAACATTGCTGGAGCCATGTATGACTGCTAGACTTTGATTAGGCAAATCATTTGTTATACATCCAGGAAGAATATGAGGAGTCATGCTTTTTTCCTCTTCTATGATGAATGCATTTATTAACTGCGTGACGCAAACCTTTCTATTATTAATAAGCTCAGAGAATAAAAATGACTGTGTGGTTTCACTGCATGTATCTAGCCAACATATAATTGACAATGGCACCTTTATGTAAAGAATTATATCATTGGTTCACAAACTCCAGGCCATATGGAGTAGTACATAATAACCTTTAGAAGTGGAGGTCCATATTATTGTAGGAAAATCAGAGGAGTAGAATTATAAAATTTAGATTTTGCGACGTTCCCATTCGATCGTAATTTAGACGCTCATTTTTTTTCATAAATAACCTCCCATTCCAGTTGTGAGTACATCCGAATTTATTAGAGTAAAAAACAATTCATCTACTCAAAATTCAACCTTTGATAAATCTGCCCCAAAGTGTTAAATACAAGTATAAAGCAAACTTTTTTAAAAAAAAATCAAACTTTTTCAATTACAGTTATAAGCCTGGGCCTCCCCCCCCCGCCATCCAAAAGCGAAAAATAATCTACACATTTACTTTTAAGCAGGTTCAGACAAAAGTTGCAAGATTTCAGATTTATTTCTGACTTTTAGTCATTTTACCTGCAATCATTGGTAGGGATAACATAAAAGTTTGCTATTACGAATAGCAAAAGGGAAAGCATTAAAGCCAATCATGTGTCTTCTTTAGAGTTTGTTGCTGATGATATGTCTGAGTTAGACAAAATAGGCAATCAATGGCTCAGATGTACAAGAGCATAACTGACAACAAATCTCAGAAAAGTAGGCTTAAAGGACCAAATTATTTTTCATTCTGCATAAAACTAATAGAATTTTAATAAATAATAGATACATGGAAAATTGCATTTCCATTGACGGGGTTTCCTAAGTGTAAATGTTTTATTGACACATTCTACATGTTTTTATAAACTCCCATAAACTCTAAATCCAACCCTTGATAAATATGCCACTAGGGGGCAGATTTATCAAGGGTCGAAGTGAATTCGAGGGAATTTTCGAAGTAAAAAAATTCGAAATTCTAAGTAATTTTTTGGATACTTCGACCATCGAATAAGATACTACGACTTCGAATTCCATTCGAAGTAAAATAGTTAGAATATTCGACCATTCGATAATCAAAGTACTGTCTCTTTAAAAAAAACTTTGACTTCAATACTTCACCAAATTAAATCTGCCGAAGTGCTATGTTAGCCTATGGGGACCTTCTAGAGAAGTTTTTTGAAGTCAAAGAAAAATTGTTCGATCGATGGATGAAATCCTTCCAATCGTTCAATTCGAAGGATTTAATAGTTCGATCAAACGATTTTACTTCGACCACAAAACGGTGAAATTCGGTGAAAAAAATCATTTGATGGCCGAATTTCGAAGTATTTATCACTTTGAAATTTGACCCTTGATAAATCTGCCCCTAGGTGTTCTATAGTGATGAGGGAATTTGTCCCTTTTCGCTACACCAATGGGCAACAAAAAACAATTCAGCTCAACAATTTTTTGACGTGTGCCACAAAATTTTTATACATTTTATGACAATTGTTTTCTCTTCAAATGGCATTAAAGTCAATGGGTGTTTTTTTGGTTGATGCATTTATTTTTTCTAGGATGAGTTGTTTTTTGATCCAAAATCCGTTGCCCATCGCTAGTGTTCTGCTTTTATTTATACCATATGTGTGGTTTGGAGAGAACTGTTGTAGAAATAGGATTGATATGACCCTCTACTTCCTAGAGGAAAACCCTCAAGGTTATTCTTTTTTTTTTTTTCTTCAATGTAGGTTAAGCAAATACTTAGATGCTAAAGTCTAATTGTATTTTGTCCAGCATCAAACAACTTGCAATGGATAATGCCAAACCTTTCACTGGGATAAGATCATACAGCCTCGCACATATCCTTACTGCATGGCCTGGTTAGTGGAGGCAGCGGAGACAGTGTGTACTGCAGCCAGGGCTCTATGGAAGAGGGGGTCCCAAGATGAAATAATTGTCATTTACAGGTCATGAAGGGGTGTGGCCTAAGTGGATCATGACTGGAGTTTTTGCATATTTGATGGCAGAACTCACTGTCCAGGCGCCCAACTGACCAATGGAATAATAATTGGGATCTCTAAATAGAGTTCCCTGCTAACTCAGTAGTATGGGACACCATAATAACTGATGTCCCTGGGTGGGGTGAATGATTCTGGAGGGCTATGGTTTAAATGTATGGTCCCCAGCACCGAGCGAGTTTGAGCATACAGTACACTTGAATGACAATTAGAATGTCATAGAACAAGAGAGAGAGGCACAGTACAGTATCAATTAAAGAAGACACAATTAAAAAAGTGGAAGACTGTTAAATTATACCCACCTGTTCCCATAAGAAAATAATGCAACTTTCACTTTTAGTATGAATTGCCTTTAAGCCGTATAAAACAGAAGTAACATTTTATATCCTGAATATTTCCTTTTCTTAAAAAAAAATCAATGGTAACTAGAGATGTCGCGAACTGTTCGCCGGCGAACTTGTTCGCGCGAACATCGGGTGTTCGCGCTCGCCGGAAGTTCGCGAACGTCGCGCGACGTTCGCCATTTTGGGTTCGCCATTGTTGGCGCTTTTTTTTGCCCTCTCACCCCAGACCAGCAGGTACATGGCAGCCAATCAGGAAGCTCTCCCCTGGACCACTCCCCTTCCCTATAAAAACCGAAGCCCTGCAGCGTTTTTTCACTCTGCCTGTGTGTGCTGAAGAGATAGTGTAGGGAGAGAGCTGCTGCCTGTTAGTGATTTCAGGGACAGTTGAAAGTTTGCTGGCTAGTAATCGTTTTGATACTGCTCTGTTATTGGAGGGACAGAAGTCTGCAGGGGTTTGAGGGACATTTAAGCTTAGGTAGCTTTGCTGGCTAGTAATCTACCTTCTACTGCAGTGCTCTGTATGTAGCTGCAGTGGGCAGCTGTCCTGCTTCAGATCTCATCTGCTGACTGCTGCAATAACAGTAGTCCTTGTAAGGACTGCTTTTATTTATTTTTTTGTTGTTTTACTACTACTACTACTACTACTACTACTACTACTACTACTACTATAAGAGCCCAGTGCTATTAGTCTAGCAGTGTTGGGGAGTGGGACTGGTGTCCCTGAAATCACTAACAGCTCTCCCCCTACACTATCTCTTCCAAGCACACACAGGCAGATTTTTCAGATACATTTTTGCCCTTGATCCCCCTCTGGCATGCCACTGTCCAGGTCGTTGCACCCTTTAAACAACTTTAAAATCATTTTTCTGGCCAGAAATGTCTTTTCTAGATGTTAAAGTTCGCCTTCCCATTGAAGTCTATGGGGTTCGCGAACCGTTCGCGAACCGCTCGCATTTTTGCGCAAGTTCGCGAATATGTTTGCGAACTTTTTTTCCGACGTTCGCTACATCCCTAATGGTAACCACAAAGGTTACTCTGTACTCCGGGGACACATAGATTTTCACCTGTTGGGTACATAATATGCTCATTTCAATCTGCCAAATGAACCATTAGACTTCACAGAGTCAAATGTCCTGAAGGGCAAGATGACTTGGTTTAATTATGTTTCCCAGCAGAAAAGAAATAAAACAATTATTGGTAATTTCATTACCCCAAACTTGATATGAGGACGTTTGTCACTGAGATTTTCGACATAAAACTATAGAAAGAAAAAAAAAAATCTGGGTGAAAGCAGAAATAAATTAAACCTTTAAGTGTTCTAGTCAAGGTTTCACGTGAGAACAGTAAATGTAATAGTGCACTTTTTAAAATGCAGAGGCCATCAGTGTTTCTTGAATTAACAAGCAGTGCCATTCAGTTGTTTTCTTGATCCCTAGTACCGATCACTTGTCAATGAATGCGAATGCTTGTCGGTGTCGCAAAGTTATGAAATGCATATCACGAATATCTGGGATCGTTTAATGCCACGGCAATTAATTAAATGGACCATTATGACCTCCAAAAGGCTACATGTTCTCTATAATATAATGTGATTAGTATCAGAATATCAGCAAAAGCTCTGGCACACAGATGTGTTGAACTTGCCCAGAAAACAACACAGAACCCCTGAGAATTAATCAGACACTTTGTATATCTATATATAAAAAATGGCTTTCCGGATAATGGGTCCCATACACGATAGATAGAGATATACAGGTCCCATGCCTATATATATATATATATATATATATATATATATATATATATATATATATATATATATATATATATATATATATAGGCATGGGACCTGTTATCCGGAAACCCATTATCAGGATAATGGAAAGGCCATCTCCCATAGACTCAATTTTATCCTAATAATTCAAATTTTAAAAAAAAATATTTCCTTTATCCCTATAATAATAAAACCGTTCCTCATACTTGATACAGACTAAAATATAATTTTTTTGGAAGCAAAACCAGCCTATTGGGTTTATTTGATGTTTATGATTTTCTAGTAGACTTAAGGTATGAAGATCCAAATTACAGAAAGATCCATTATCTGGAAAACCCAGGTCCCGAGCATTCTGGATAAAAGTTCCAATACGTGTGTTTGTGTGCGTGTGCGTGCGTGTGCGTAATCTCAATAATCACAAACCGCACTCCAAGGACTTCAAATAAACACAAAAAAAGAGTTTATTTTTCAACATTTCAGCTCCTCTACTCGAGCCGTCTTCAGGATATATAATATATATATATATATATATATATATATATATATATATATATATATATAAATAAATATTCTCAAAAAATATATATACTGTATAAATGGAGACATTACTGTGAAATTCACAAACAAGAAGCCTTTTGCCTTCTTTCTCTTATGAAATGCTATTTAAACTCATTGACAAATGGATTATTTATGCAGGGTGCAAAGTGCAATTTCAGATGCAATTTGTCATATTTTTCTTACCCATAATGCAGTATTTTTTGTCATTTTTTTAGTCATTGTGGCTGCCAAATTATGTTTGCATGTAATTTTTTCAGTACAAGTGAGCTGTGCTTATTGACATAACTTGCAGTGGGAATCCCCGGGAATTACTGCCACCTTTAAAGTGATGGTATCTTCAGGTTTCCCCTACATTATTGGGAGCAATTCCCATGAGTTATTAAAACAGATTTTGTGAGAACAATGTCGCAAGTGCTAGGAGTTCAACTTCAACCTTAAACTCGAATAAAAAATAAATCTCCCACGGTGGCAGTGGCATAACTAGGGTGCACCGTCTCCCCCTGCAAAAAACATCTTCAGAAGGGCCTTGCGCGCTCTGATTCCCCATCCATCCAACCCTCCCACAAACTTCCCGACTCCACTCACTCCCCACCCTGTGCTAACTTTTTCTTGTTAGCTTGAAGCAGACCCCGCAATCTGGGGCTCCCTGCAACAGTCGGGACTGCTTCCTCTATAGATAAGCCACTGTACTGTGGCCTACTGTGGAAAAATATTAGGAAGTTTTTACAAGTAAAAACTTCAGAATTTCCAGAAATGGATCAGGGACATTGATAATTTGGACGAGGAGTCCTGGGAGCTGATTATGCGTCACATGTTAGCCACCACAACTTCGGCTAGAGACAAGTTGGTACAACTGAAATTTATGCATCGCTCCTACCTCACGCCGGTGCGCCTTCATCATATGGACCCTACCAGAGATCAGAACTGCACCAGAGGCTGTGGGCACCCGGGGACATGGTTCCATGTGGTGTGGACATGCCCCAAATTGACTCGCTACTGGATTGACGTCTTCTCCTTTATCTCTAAAGTTTTGGTTTTCCCTATACTGCCTCAGCCCAGCCTAGCACTGCTTGGATACATGGGGGGAGATGTGAATTCAATTGGCTGTCGGACTTTGCTCCAGCTGCTGTTGTTCTATGCTAGGAAAATGATTGTTCTTCGGTGGAATAAAAAGGAAGCACCCAAATTGGAGGACTGGAAGGACCTTGTTAATAAAGCCCTCCCTTACTATAAAGCAGTATATATGTCTAGAGGATGCACGGACAAATTTATAGCTGTATGGATGCTATGGGTTTTGAACTCTGACACTAATAGCCCACATGTGTTTTAAAATGCCGATCTTTGCTAGCTCCACTAGATTCTAGTCTTGTCTACTGTTCACCCCCTCCACACCCTATTTGGCTCTCTCTCTCTCTTTCTTTCTTCTCCCTCCTTTCCTTTTTCTATTATTGCTTTTACTGATTATGTATGATTTTTTGTTTCTTTCATGGAACAATGTCTGTTTTGATTTTTTCTGTGTGAGAAAACCAATAAAAACACTAAAAAAAAAAAAAAAACTTCAGAATGAAATATCATCCAAAAACTGTCCAGTGAAGCAAAGTATAACATCTCTATCAAATGTACCTTATTTATTCAAGACTAATAAACATTATATGACCTTTGTCTTGACCATGCCATCCCTTTAAACCTTTATTAAAGCGGTGCAACTGTTTATTTTTGTGTTTAATTCAAATTAATTGTACAATTTTTTTTCTCTTATTAGGACTGATCAAGTTTTTTTTTTTTCTTATTACTTTTTGTTACATTTTCTCAGCGTTCAACCAGAAATCTTTTGCTTTGGGAGTGAATCATTTCCACAGCTGTAATTTATTGTTGATAAGGTCAGAAGTGTTTGTGTGAAGAGTCTCATCGCACATATATTTCAAACAGACTCAAGTTAATAACTGTATAAACCAAAAATCAGCTTTTTGAAAAATTAAATTTATAAAATAAATTATAATCATTTCCTAAATGAGCTCAAGTTTGCCCTCTTGTAATTCTTCCTCTGACAAGTTCTTATGTAAAATACGGTTATATTAAGAAATACTGATATTAAGAAATATCCTGATATTAAGAAATATTTGTGTAAGTAACAGTCATCAGTCATCTGATTTTTAACCACTTTCCTGTTGAAGACAGCTAATCCCATGTTTCTATTTTATGGTCCCCATCCTTCCAAACTTTGGGGACAGGGATCTATATTGTATGCGTTAAAGCTTAAATATTACTTTTCTTAAGCAACAGGTTTCCCCCAAGAGCAATATAATTCTCATGCCTTTATCACAATTTCTGAAGAAACCAAATTACTTTTTATAAAATCCGACATTACTTTATTATAGTCAAGTGAATATGAAACTTTTTTTTACTGCTTGGTTAAAACTGTATTTGTAAAATATCTAGGGTTTTCCCATGATGA
Organism: Xenopus laevis; assembly: GCF_017654675.1. Classification (NCBI taxonomy): domain Eukaryota; kingdom Metazoa; phylum Chordata; class Amphibia; order Anura; family Pipidae; genus Xenopus; species Xenopus laevis. The sequence continues at coordinate 7,700,021 of NC_054372.1, read as the reverse complement.
TCTTATGCTCATCCTAGCTGATGAACCTTTATCCTTCCAGCCACTTCACACATTACTTTATATTTCTTTCAGCCCTTCATGTGTATTTAAATTCGGCAATCATATTTTGCTCTCTGTTCTTTCCTCTCAGCCAGGCTCTATATCATCTTCCATCTCCCATCTTAGATTTCATCCAGAGAATAATTGGTTACCTATAATCACTCAGGTTATCTGGACTGAATGCAGTTCAGTGCCACTGAGCTAACACAAGGATTTCCTTCAAAGACACTTGTGACCAAATACATTCCCAAGAATCCAAAGCAAAACAGATAAGTAGGTTTTTTTGTAAATTAATTGATTGATGATCAATAAAACCATATTTCCTTTTCACTTGGTCAATTAACTTTGAATTTAGTAGACTCTGTAAACCATAATTTACATCAGTGTAACATCTAAATGCCATTGGTGCTATTTGAACAGTTCCAAACCTTCTATAACATTTTGTAGGTCACTTCCATTTATCTAATGCAATCCACACACATTATTTTAATAGTTATTTTGCCTTCAGCGATGCCCAAGCACTTAATTGTTCTCTGGTTTCTTACAACTGCCTATTATAAAAAGGGCATTTTGTTATCCATAGCCAGTTTCAGAGTCGGTTGGGGTAGGCAGCCCACAGTGATATAAAAAGTCAAATCTCAGCTCATTCCAGGGTTGGATTGCGTGGGAATCTCAACTAAGTGGCACTATAGTTTAAATGGAGATAAGCCAATTGGTCATCATCGTCTATAAACCAGTTCACACTTTACATATACATAACATCATGTTTGGGCACTTATCTGTATTTCATGTCCCCTGATAATTTTCAGAAAAATTGGTTGCACAACTGCTGGTTTTATTTTGCACAGATTCACGCCCTTTATGGAAATCATGCGTAACATTCTCGGGATTCTCAGGACTGTGGATGCTTATTCCAATATTTAAAATTCAAGTCCCCAAGCTCATACCATTAACATTTCCATGGATATAGCCAAAAGCAGTTCTGACCAAGCAGTGACCATCTTTAAATCGAATAAATCCTCAAACCTTTGGAGGACTTTTTTTTATCAGTAATGAGAAAATGTAGTATGTGCTCTGTTATCTAATTATGGTTCTGGCCCGAGACACTTCCATACACTGTGTTTGATCTCAGGCAAGACTGTATCACGGTGCACTTCAAACAGCAGAAAATTAAACTGAAAGGTATGTGTAATGCCATTTCATTGTGCCGGCAATATGTGGCTCTGAAAAGCAGGGAACATTTCTCAACAAAATTGAAATTGCAGTTTGCTTTCCTTTTTCATAGGTGAGAAGAAAAAATACGGAAGAGAAGAAAAGAAGGGAGTAAAAAGAAGAGTGCGGTCTAGAGAAGTTGATTTTTTTTTAATGTAGAAAATTGTACACAATTGTAAACAAAGCCAATACGATTAGATTTTGAGCTACAGCAGGTTGGTATGAAGGAGGTTTAATAAAATTGCACAATAGATGAGCTTCTTGGAGGAAGGCCAGTCACCAGGGAAAGATCTATCAAGGAGCCTTTAGTATTCTAAAACAAAACAAATCAGGAAATTCATAGGTTTGACTATTTTGTGATTCCAGTGAATAGAACAGAAGTGCACTGTGCTTCTTCCATTTATACAAACTCTATATCATGATAGCGTTGGGTGATCTTTACAAAATGGCAACCACCATTCAGTTAGTTGTTCTCTCTTATTGACATAACTGACATTTTTAAAACATAAAACCCTATATGTAATTAAAGGTGCTAAGTTTGCCCAGCAGCAGTAAACTATAGCAACCAATAATGTTTGCTTTTAAATAAATTCTACCTGCTGATTGGTTACTATGGGTTACTGTTCAAAACTCAGTGCCTTGCCTTGCTCATAAAAGAACTGGTGCAACTCATAAATTGCATGCCCCCAATAAATACAGCACTGCCTGTTTTCAGCAGTGATATATTCATGAGGAGTAGGAGGGGAGATGCATGTAGGCGGCATTCAGGAAGTGCCAGTGGGTGTGGCCCACAATAGGGCCCTCTACTTACTACCTGTCCTATGGTTCTTTTATGGCACTCAGGGGCAGATGTATCAAGGGTTGAATTTCGAGGGGTTAAATCCCTTGAAATTTGACTGGGGAATAGAATCGAATAGGCAATTCGGGCGAATTTAGGCGCTGGCGAATAGTCGAATGGGTGAATATTCGCCATGCGAATAGGCGCACAATTGAATATTCGCTCAAAGGATTTTCATTCGATCGAATGCCTTTTTATTCGATCAAAAACTTGAAAAACAAGCCTATGGGACTTTCCTATAGGCTTTTAAAGCGATTCGGTAGGTTTTAGTTGGTGAAGTAGGCAGTCAAAGTATTTTTAAAAGAGACAGTACTTCGACTATCGAATGGGTGAATAGTCGCAGCGTTTTTGAGCTCGAGCGATACGAATCTTTCTACTCAGGCGAATTTACGCCAATTCGATAGTTGAGGAGCACAAAGAACTACTCGAAATTCAAGCTTTTTCCCTCTATTCATTCACCCGAGCTTGGTGAATGGGCCCCTTATTGTCCTTCCATTTGCAGCCAGGGTGTCAGTAAATGACCCCTATTAAATGAATTTCAACGATGCCCCTAAATACAAACCATATAGGAAATGGCCATATAAACAATGCGCTATCTCCCTAATATGTGTAAAAAATGCTTATTCACAAAACATATTGAAAAGTAACTATAAATTCAGTAAATTGCAAAAAAATATGTAGTCGAAACATTTAAAGCGATGGAGTCCCTGTAAGTACTCCTGATATTCAAGAGAATGTTTGCTTCGTAGAAGATCATTTGTAATGACGCCATCCATAACTTCTACACATTTAATGCTACAAATGACTGCAGAAGTCTGTTTGTATGATCAATGGACTTAAGAAAATGTTTTGCAATTATGTAATGTGAGAGCTTCCATGAAGGTTCCAACCCGATAGACTAATGACTCTTTTCAATTTAGTTTGTTTGCCCTGTTTGTTAAATGACAAAGCCAACTACTGTACATCACGGCTGTCACTAAAACCTTATCATTTATCCTGGAATAGTCTTTAAAATAATAAAATAAATCAAAAATAAAATTCGTTATCTTGGAGAAACTCGGTAATATGACAATAAATCCTCTATGGCCTATAGTATCTGCACCAAGATATGTGTCGGCTGAATATAGCAGAAAACAGCAACTGGCTGCCTCCATTTATTGTGCGGGATAATATGTTGTCAGTATGTAATGAAATGTAGCAAGGTTATCAGATCTCATGCCTACTAAATAGCATTACAGAGTGTACACAGGTTTTAGACTACTGTGACTATTTTTCAGGTTAATAGAACCAAAATCCATCTGGAAGCCATGAGCTTCCATCTTCCCTAGGATTTAATGGAGTTTGTTGCCTAGTGTAGCCTTAGAGCTTGCATATAAGACTCGGAGTAGCTTCCATTCCACTTTAATTCCATGGCTATACGTATAGACCATAAATCAAACTAAAAATGGAAAAATAAAAACTCAATTTAAAACGTTTCTGAAAAAAGAATAACTGACTCCCCTTTTTATGCTTAGGTTAACAACCAATATCCAAAACTTTTTCTTGGTGCCTAAAATGCAGTGTCAGTAAATGTGTAGTATGGGTCATAACCCTTAAAGGGATTCTGCCACAGGAAAACAGGTTCTGCTGCAACATAATTCTGCACTTAAATCTGTTTTTCAAAAGAGCAAACAAATTTTTTTTATATTTCATTTTGAAATCTGACATGGGGCTAGACATGTTGTTAGTTTCCCAGGTGCCCTCAGTCATGAGATATGTCACATGCACAGTATCGCCAGGTAAGATGGGGAGCTCCTGGGGACATCTTCTGAGCACACATCTTCTTTGCTATAGCTGTGGTGAATTGGGCTGCTACCTAGTTCTTTAGTTCTACTTTTAGGGGGGTCACACATTTCACTGTGACCATCTCAATCACCGGATGGACATTACTCACCATTTCAAATAAAATTTGTTATTATTATTTTGATCTGTGCATTATATATGTGCATAGTGGGTGATTTATCTGTACACATTCATTCTTCAGTGCATGAGATTTTTAATCACTGAAATCTGTCTAGCCCAACCAAATTTCAAAATAAGATATAAAAATAAAAATCAGTTTTCTCTTTTAAAAAACAGATTTCAGTGCAGAAATATTAAATGATATTTTATTCCCAGCGACAGTATCCCTTTAATGAAAAAATATTCAATTTGTGATTACGTTTGTTTTGATAATTTGAGGGAAATCTGGAAGTTAAAAACTAAAAAAAAGTCACAATTAGATAATGCTGAAGAGAGGAGCACTCTTAATTCTGATAACTCTTGTCTAATCAGTGTGGTCTAAAAGATTCACATCTAATCACTAGAATGAAGCGTAATGTCTCCCCAAGGCAAAGTGGCCTCTAATTAGCTTCTAATGTGTGTTAGACCCCAAAAGCAAAATAAAGTGTCATCTTGATCTGATGAATTATAGAATTGGAGGTGTTAATTCTGTTTCTTGCCCCAATAAAAATGAAAAAAGGATTATCTTGTTAAAGGGAAAGCAACCACCCAAGTACTCTTTATCCACTGTCCATTCAGTATAGTGATTATCCTTTTGAAAACATGTTTTTTTCAAAACACATCAGTTAGTGCTACTCCAGCAGAATTCTGCACTGAAATCCATTTCTCAAAAGAGCAAACAGATTTTTTTTATATTCAATTTTGAAATCTGACATGGGGCTAGACATTTTGTCAATTTCCCAGCTGCCCCCAGTCATGTGACTTGTGCCTGCACTTTAGGAGAGAAATGCTTTCTGGCAGGCTACTGTTTTTCCTTCTCAATGTAACTGAATGTGTCTCAGTGGGACCTGGATTTTACTATTGAGTGCTGTTCTTAGATCTACCAGGCAGCTGTTATCTTGTGTTAGGGAGCTGTTATCTGGTTACCTTCCCATTGTTCTTTTGTTTGGCTGCTGGGGGGGTGCTTTCACTCCAACTTGCAGTACAGCAGTAAAGAGTGATTGAAGTTTATCAGAGCACAAGTCACATGACTTGGGGCAGCTGGGAAATTGACAATATGTCTAGCCCCATGTCAGATTTCAAAACTGAAAATAAAAAAATCTGTTTGCTCTTTTGAGAAATGGATTTCAGTGCAGAATTCTGCTGGAGCAGCACTATTAACTGATTCATTTAGAAAACAATTTTCTTCCCATGACAATATCCCTTAAATGTGTGCACAACATCTTTTTTACCTTGATCTTTCAAAAAGGAAAGATCTAACAGTCTGATTCAGGTAGCCAATGTATTTCTAAAGCTTGTATGTAATGGCAATACCAAAATATATTTAGGACTATGGGATCTCGTATCCAGACATATGTCTGTTATGATACTCTGACATTCCCAAGCAGGCAGAAATCTATACTGATGGCACAAGAATTAGGTATTAAAAGTAGCCTAAAGGTATAGTGTTCCACATTAAGGAAGACCACTTATCAAGAAACCCCCAAGATAGATAACATTTTTGACAAACAGTTTCTAATATATATGGTAGTCCAACATCAAGTAATAACTCATGTAATGGAAGAGTGCACTGCCTTGAGCTTTCAGCAAGGGGAGTGGTAAAAAAAACAGGAATTGTTGAGCAGGTACTCAAGGCAGTAGAGTTAAGAAGAAAAATGTTTATTATGTCACATATAGCCTTACGCGTTTCATGTTACACACACTTAGTCATAGTCATTAAGCTTATAGCTAAGTGTGTGTAACACAAAACTGGTATATAAATAATATAAATGCAAGTTATACACTAAATGGCAGTGTGTTGGGAGTTTCCTTAAATGAGAAGGATCTAGGGGTCTTTGTAGATAACACGTTGTCTAATTCTGGGCAGTGTCATTCTGTGGCTACTAAAGCAAATAAAGTTCTGTCTTGTATAAAAAAGGGCATTAACTCAAGGGATGAAACATAATTATGTCTCTTTATAGGTCCCTGGTGAGGCCTCATCTGGAGTATGGGGGCAGTTTTGGACTCCAGTCCTTAAGAGGGATATAAATGAGCTGGAGAGAGTGCAGAGACTAAGTGCAACTAAACTGGTTAGAGGGAGGGAAGACTTAAATTATAAGGGGAGACTGACAATGTTGGGGTGTTTTCTCTGGAAAAAAGGCTCTTGCGAGGGGACATGATTAGACTTTACAAGTACATTAGAGGACATTATAGACAAATGGCAGGGGACCTTTTTACCCATAAAGTGGATCACCATACCAGAGGCCACCCCTTTAGACTAGAAGAAAAGTACTTTCATTTGAAGCAACGTAGGGGGTTCTTCACAGTCAGGACAGTGAGGTTGTGGAATGCACTGCCGGGTGATGTTGTGATGCTGATTCAGTTAATGCCTTTAAGAATGGCTTGGATGATTTATTGGACAAGCAGAATATCCAAGGGTATTGTGATACTAAAATCTTTAGTGTATGAGTATACTGTATACAGTTTATGTGAGTGTATGGAGGAGTGTGTATGGGTGCTGGGTTTCATTTGGAGGGGCTGAACTTGATGGACGTTGGTCTTATTTCAACCCAATCTAACTATGTAACTATGTAACTATGTAACTATATGTTGGGAGTCGGCATCAGCAGGGATTGTATTGTTCACAATATAGTTATGACTAACCAGTCAGCACCCTGTTGTTATGTTGTTACACTTTTATTTTTTTTTATTTTTGCAGCCAGCATAATATACTGTACATATATATACTTCATTGATCTTTAAATAGTTAATACAATTGAAGGAGGGGAGCAAGTGCTGTGGGTTCCACGGCTACACAACAGATGACATTAAAGGTAATAGCAGCTATTTATAGTGCCATTCAGTATTTTTGTAATGTGTTCTTGTAATCATAGCAGTTGAAGTAACTCATACCAAGCTGACTGTTGAATGCCTTGTATTGGGATTGATTTTAGCTCCACTGATTGCATATTGCAAAGGAACAGCATAAGGCGGGAAATACAGCAAGGTGATCACGGTGAAACTGCGTGAACCAACAAAGGAATCAATACAGCTTTGTGTATGTTAATTAGCTGGTATGATTAGATTTTTTTTCTTTTAAATATGATTTCACATGCAATCAGCAAAGGGATGGTAAGGGCTAATAGCATATAATAATGTTTGCTTTGAAACAGTAGACCAGTAAAGTCTGCCCGCTGATTGGACACTTTGGGTTCCGAGAATTTGTGCCGACTTTGCGCCATTTGTTATATAACATCTAAACAGTGGGATTCAATTTAGCTCCATTGTAATATGTCTCCTTCAAAAAGGAAGCCTCTATAAGACATCACTGTATATTAAAGGGGACCCGTCACCCAAAAAACGTATTCAGAATCCTGTTTTATCACATTAATCAAGCAAAATGAACTTTAATTACACTATCAATTATTTGAATCTTGTTTCCTTCAGTCTGGGATTTCAAAATTATAACAAGCAGGCAGCAGCCATTTTGTGCACACTGTTATTAAGACAAGTCTCAGAATCTTGTTTGTGCACCAGAATGGGGGACCTGATGTCCATCCCCATGACCTGGTTACACAATTAAATGGTGAAGAGATTGGGGGGAATGTGGGGAGAGCAGTGACATGTAGGAAGTGCTGAATGGAAAGTGAAAGTAATTGTCTAAGGCATAGAGGAGGGGCAGGCAATATTTGATTGACAGCTGAGATTTTTAAATGAGCTTACAACAGCTATGAATGCTTTAATAAAAAATAGAAATTGGATTTCATGTTTAATTTGAAAAGGACTTTTATTAAACAGCTTTTTATTTCTGGGGGACAGGTCCACTTTAAGAGGATATGAAAAATATGGTTCAGATGTAAATATTATTTGCTGTTTATGTCAGGGCTGCCCAGTATGTGACCATTTGGTTGTCTCTCAACCACAGCTCATATCACTGCACCAACAATTGGTTTCAAGGGAGTTTCAGTTAAGTAACAAACAGAGGGTGACAGCTTTACCCCTGCTGGCTCAGATACATGACTTTCTGAAGTGTGGATTCCTCCAGGCTTTGTTCTGGCAGTCGTCATCGCTAACTGTCATTCCATTCTTTTTTTTTACTAGAGATACATCAGTTGTAAAAATTAAGCCTTCTGTAGTTCTACTATCACTACTGTCTCCTTCCCGTAGGCCTTGTCCTTCTAGCCCCATCAGCAGAACACAAGATAAAATTGACTCCAGTATTTAAACAGGTCTATACTGTATAGGGAAAGGATATGAACACTGTAGGTGCAACTACTACAGGTTTACGCCAAGTTTTCCAGGAAATTATTCCAGTAATAAAACACAGTACTTCATTAATAATGCCATTAATAATCTACAGTTCCACATTAGAAGTAGAGGCCCCCCTATACCAAGATACTTTTATGAATTAAACTCTTGCTAACTGAAACTGCCCATGTGTCGAAGGACAAGAGGTCCTCCCTTGAGACCTAAAGAACAGAATTTACACCTTAAGCAATGCAAATTATTATTTACAGTGAGGTTATCAAATTCCCTTTTGGAGGGATGTTGTGATGGCAGATGGCAATGATAATCACTAATCACTTCTTTGACATCATACTCTTAAATACTTGACTTTCAATTGATCACAATGGAATTGAGTTTTTACAGGTGCACCTATCAAGAAGCATTAAATGCATGGTTACCACTTCCTTCCCTTGTGCCATTGGTTTCCCATCTTCCCCGTGCATACGATAACATGTAGTTCATACAGCAAAACAGCAGCCTTCATGGAGCAATAATTTTAAATTTACCAATTGACAGGTCTCAGTCCCAAAGCGGTAGTTAGGGTATCATTACCATAATGGATGTAAGCGATAATGGTGGATTATGCAAATAAAAGGTAATTCTACAACTGTGTGACTTAATGCACTCTAGATCAAAATACACAGCATGTTTTACATTGAAAAAACAAGTACTTTCCCACGGAATACAAGGTTTAATCTTTTCTCTAAATGACTTGCCATTTTCCTCTTACTGACGGAGCACAGTTAAATTTACATTTTGTTGACTCCAATATATCATAAACTTAAAGCAATTATGAAAAAGGCACCAGAGAATGATTCTTAAAAGTTAATGACTCAAGCGCTGTCAGCATCCCCAGAGTTTACATCTTTTATGAGGTGAAATCTATGGGTTTTTCTTGTAAGTTTAGGGTGTCGGTATAATGGCAAGTGGCAGATTACAGCTGGGAATTGTGAAACAACTTCATATAATGCACACTACTTAGCGCACAGTACAAGTATGGGAGGAAATTGCTAAACTTTCTGATCTGATTATTCTGAGCATTTGATATATTCACACCACACAGGAACATGGTTACTTGTAGGACTTATTCTACTTTAAATTAAAGGGACATTGAGCTCACAATTAACTTTACTGATAACATACTGTACATAATGACATTCTACAGCAGTGATCCCCAAGCTCTCAAGCAACATGTTGCTCATTAATCCCTTGGATGTTACATATGGCGGCCTCAAATCAGTTGCCTATTACTGAATTTCAGGGCAATAAGCAAGTTTTTGTTGCATACAAACCACATCTATTGCCAAACAGAGCCTCCTGTAGGCTGCCAGTCCATATAATGGCTAACATCACTATCCATATTTGCCCCCCACCCCAGGAACCCTTTTCATGCTTGTATTGCTCCTCAACTCTTTTTAAATTTGAATGTGGCTCACAGGTAAAAAAAAAGTCAAAAAACAAATTGGTATTCATTTTGAATTTTTAATTGTTTGGCTGATGGCACATGGGCATTTTTCATTTGATATTAGGGATATCAACTTCCCACCTACTGCTTCCCAATCTGCTGTGCCCCAATGGGACCATGGCTACAAATATTTTTTCCTAAGGGCCACAAGTGAATGGAATTAATGTTACTGAATTGATAGGCTGGAATTCGCCCATCACTACTGCCTGCATTCAGAAGCTCTGTACTCACAAAGGACAGTTGAGAGAAAACATATATGTACCCTCTCATTGTTTTTGCCCACAATACAACACTTTCCCAATTTACTATACTAATGACTATCTATGTATGTATATATATATATATATATATATATATATATATATATATATATATATATATATATATATATATATATATATATATATATATATATATATATATATATATATATATATATATATATATATATATATATATATATGGACTGGGGGTGAGGCAGCCATTAAAATCTCTATTGTCTCATCATTATATTGTCCTATTAATACACTATAAATGAAAGTGCACATTAATTAAACATTACCCTTTCATATTGACCACTAAACACTCTATTTTTTTCTGGAACATTATCTCACCGAAGCATTGAACTGAAAAAAATATTCAGAATTTCTTGAGCTAAAAAATATGATATAGGTTGTTTCTGAAAATCTTTACATTTGTGTCCTATAAATAAGCACCATAATCTACTCTTGCAGAAATCTCAATCTCAGATTCGATAACCATTTTTTATTTACAGACACACTCGCTCCCAAAGATGCTCTAGCAAAGCACACCATCAAATGCAATTTATAGACCCATACTTCCCTGCAAAATTACCTGTTTTAATTCGAGCCAAAAATAAATATGTTTCTAATTTTGACTGTTATTCCCGGGCAAAAGCAAATTACATAATTTTCTTTGTCCCATCTGTAGCAAATTGTTGAATTTGTAGGACAAGTAACAGAAAATATGTTTTTCCGTGACAGAGAACATCAATAATTGTCACTCCCTGAACACCGAATTTAAAGCTTGTACAAAACAAAATAAGAAATATGTCATCAGTGGCATTGTTGGACTAAGAATGAAAAACGACTGTGACCAACTGTTCCAGATATATTTTGTAGCGCAGTTGATCCTCTTTAATTACACGTCACATACAAGCATGGGAACTTGACTGGATGCTGTATAAGTTAATACATTACATACTGAAAACAATTTTATATAGCACATGTATCTAAGGGTTGATTCTACCACAGATGAAGGGATTTTTATCAATCCAATCTTTGTGTCAGTGTTTAACAAGATTGTTCCCAATCCGAGTTATCTCAGGGGAGAAAAAATCCTTACTAGCTGTGGAAAGGTAATCAAACCAGCCCCTGGACTTAATATTATGGCACTGATGTAATATCATTTAAAATTATATTTTGAATGATAATTATAATGCAAGATCATATTTTTTCAACAACTTCAGAAATTCATAGAAAAATAATGATCTTACATTTTTTCAAATTCCAGTTTTACTAACTCAGATTTTTAGAACTCTGAATGAAAATATTTGCTGGCTTAAGTCAATAAGAGGCATAATTTCAAAATTCAAACTATTTTATTTTTTGGGTTTCTTTAATTGAAATTAACATTGTCATTTTTATTGTGAAGTTTTTTTTTGTCCATGATGTGGAGTGTTATTTATTGAAGGTTGGATGATAGTGGTTTTATAGGTTTTTAAAACCATGACTAAACTCACAAACTCTGAAAAGAACGAATGTCATTGAATCTATTAAAAGATCATGATATTGAGGGGCCCATTCATTAAGTTCGAGTGAAGGAATAGAAGAAAAAAAACTTCGAATTTCGAAGTGTTTTTTTTGGCTACTTTGACCTTCGACTTCGAATCGAAGGATTCTAACTAAAAATCGTTTGACTATTCGACCATTCGATAGTCGAAGTACTGTCTCTTTAAGGCAAAACTTCGACCCCCTAGTTCGCCACCTAAAAGCTACTGAGCTCAATGTTAGCCTATGGGGAAGGTCCCCATAGGCTTGTCTAACTTTTTTTGATCGGAGGATAATCCTTCGATCGTTGGATTAAAATCCTTTGAATCGTTCGATCAAACTTTTTCCGCAAAATCCTTCGACTTCGATATTCGAAGTCGAAGGATCTTCATTCTCAGTCGAATATCGAGGGTTAATTAACCCTCGATATTCGACCCTTGATGAATTTGCCCCTAAAAGTGCAAATGAAAAAAAAACAATGAGGTAAAAAATATGAATACTTCGAAAACCTCTAAAAATTTTAGTTTTGGACAATTCTTTGTGAAAACAAAATATAAAAACCCTCTAAAAGTCTGATTTGATTTAAGGCAGTCCAATAAGAAAAGACCAGCCCCCATTTAGTTCTATAGCACCTCAACAACTTTTACTTGCCAAAGTTTGGAATAGAAGGTTTTCATGTTTTTTTCACTTAATAAATTTAATTTTTTTTAGAGCATTTTAGAAATATTGGAAAACCATGAATTTTTCGAGATTTATGAAAAAATCCCAATGCAATTGTTAGTGAATGGGCCCCTAAATCAAGTGCTCAAGTTTTTCCAATTTGAGTTTTTTTATATGCTAACAATGAAGAAAAAAAATGTTTTTTTCTTATGATCGCATTTAGAAAGGTATTAAAATAAAAAGAGTTAACCTGCCTCCCTGAGTATTGATTTTGTACTTTTCTTATTTTTTAGTTCGATTTTATAACATCACATTCATTAACTTTAAACGCTTTTGATAAACATAGAATTTGGAACTGTAAAGAGAAAGAAGTAAGGGAGAGAAACAGGGAGGTTTGATATGCTTTGTTTTCTTCACACACTATGTACAACAAATACTGGAAGGCCATGAAATCAGTTTCATGGAACAATCCTTAAAGAGCAGAGAAACCAAAGAAAGAAGTAAACAAGAGTCAGGAAAAAAACATGAATCAGCCAACAACTTTCTTTTGTTGATCAGATTAATGATTAAGCTGAAGAAATTTCCTCAATGTACAACATGAATTTTCAAGACTAAAAACATGCTACGAATAACTAAAAATAAGTCCACATTTTAAGATTGTTTTTACCTTGTTAAAAATAAAAAAAATGAGAGCATAATTAGGAGCAACAAGACCTGTTAACTTTTTTTTAAAGAGTTTGTAGTGAATTTTACACGGGTCACGGACTGACTTGACACAAATTTCACGAGAAGTTTAAATAGCCCATGGAGAACACTAGCATGCCGATTAGTTCACTAGATCCGAGGGCTGAAATCTTGTTTGTGATCACAATTTACAGCCCAAATGAACCACCTACAGAGGGGACAATTAGATAACGCCTGCTGTTTGCTTCCTCTGAGGGTCACAGCGAGCCTGTCCTTACCGAGACATCAGTCTGCTGTGAGTGAGCAGTAAAAATGAACAAGATTAAGGGTATACTAAAAGAGCAGGATGGATGTGTGGGTGGCAGACGAAGGAGAAGGTATCAGGCTCTGTTAACACTTCCAGAAACCAGAAAATATACAACAGTCTGTTCGACAGAAGCTCATTTATTCATGTTCTTCACGTCTGTTTAAAATCCCAGCGTTATTAACAAGTGCATTTCTATTGATGATGCCCTTGAACGATGAGGATTAAAGTGACTTGGTTCTCAATCTCAGAGAGGGGGAATGTGACATCTGAACAGTCACTGGGATGTTACACAATTATATGTACACAATGTTCATTACAGATAAGTACATAGTACATCTATTTTGCTTCTCTCAAACATGTGGCAAAGTGACACTGGATTGTTGCTGAAGGGAATAAGGACTCTGGTCCCTCAACCAGCAATTGTTTTTGTAGCAGGTACTGAGTGTTCATGTGATGACTTTTCACATGTCAAGCGGGTTCATATAGTTTTTCCCTTTGCTATTGGAATTCTAGACAGTCACTCATTTTGCTGACATGTTTTCTCTGAAAATGGAATATCTTGTAAACTGTGTGGAACTCCATAAGGACAACCTTTCAAGATGGCATGATTTCAAGGTATATTTTTTCCTCAAGTAACATGCAACTTTTAGAAAGTGTCTGTGACCACTGAATGTGACAAAATGCTCTATTACAGTGATCCCCAACCAGTAGCTTGTGAGTAACATGTTGCTCTCCAACCCCTTGGATGTTGCTCCCAGTGGCCTCAAAGCAGTTGCTTATTTTTGAATTACAGGCTTGGAGGCAAGATTTGGTTGTATAAAAACCAGGTGCACTGCCAAACAGAGCCTCAATGTAGGTTGACAATCCACATAGGGGCTACTAAATGGCCAATCACAGCCTTTATTTGGCACCCCAAGAACATTTTTCATGGTAGTGTTGCTCTCCAACTCCTTTTACTTCTGAATGTTGCTCAGGGGTTCAAAAGGTTGGGGATCCATGCTCTATTATAAAGAAAATTGTTTTTTTTGGTCCATAGTAGAAGAAGACACTTCCTATCAAAGGAAGAAAATAATGTACCAGACAATACACTCCCCATAAAGAAACAAAAATGTGTCCAAATGTTATGATAATTGTGTGACTCTGTATAACTAAACCTCACACACACAGTTACAGGCATGGAATGCATTATCCAGAAACCATTTATCCAGAAAGCTCCAAATTACAGAAAGACCATCTCCCATTTTATCCAAATCATCCACATATCTGTAATAATAAAACAGTAGCTTGTACTTGATCCAAACGGAGATATAATTAATCCTTATTGGAAGCAAAACCAGCCTATTGGGTTTATTTAACGTTTACATGATTGTCTAGTAAATTTAAGGTTTGAAGATCCAAATTATGGAAAGATTCATTATCTGGAAAACCCCAGGTCCCCGGCATTCTGGATAACAGGTCCCATACCTGTATTCGATTTTGTTGTTTTTTTTGTAGATTTTTTCAAAGTCCTTTTAACTGGGTGACAATGTTTACATTATCTTACATGATCAGCATATGCACAATAGCAGAAATGTTCTGTAAATATTTACCATCTTTTCACAAAATAAAAAAGTGGTTTTGAAACAGAGCCAATACCAGATGAATTCATCTAAATTCCATGGAAATAGACCTGTTTGCCATATGACTAGCAATGCTCTGTTTTTGTATAAAATATTAATGTATTTTGCAGCATTATACAACAGGAACATAATAATCGAAGGGAACACAGAGTTTTGCGCACTTAAACTAATTATGTTTCTCAAAGACATGATTTAAAATTCATCCAGAGCTGTATAAGTGCATTTTATGGTGGTTTTGGCAGTCCTCCAAGGGTGGGTACCACCACCGACAAATGTAAGCACCTCTCTCTCTCTGGTGTGTGCGGTCGTAGCTAAAGAGATTAGCCTTTTATTCAGCATGTAGGGAGCAGAGAATAGGAAATTCACAGTAGCTGCTTTAGTAACTAGTACATAATCAAAGCCTCTCTAAGCAACACATTTTCAGTCACAAATTGGAACACAAAACCAACAAAGTTTTATATATCGAGAGCCCAAGTTTAATCAAATCTAACAAATGTGTGGGTTTCTTTGGAAAAAAAAGCATCTTCTGAAAAGTGGGTTCAGTTTTGGACTGGTGGTTTGGGAACCACCAGGCTCTCCACTTTAAGGGCCCTTGACCCTCATCCCCTTTTCAAACTCACTCCCACCTCCAAATGCCCCATTGCATACTTCCTCTCTCTTCTTGGGACCCACACATTTCAGCCAGCAGGTGTGTAGGAGCCTGATGATCCCAGCCAGCAGGGAGTCTTGAGTCAGCAGGGCCCATAAGACCTGGGGCCCTACTGGCCCAGTCTGACCCTGAATGGGTTTTTAGTATATATATATGTAGTGCTTTGAATAACTTTCTCCTTATTGACTAAACCAGGCTCAGGATATAAAATATAAAGAATTCTGAGCTGTCCGATGAGGACATTTTCTTGGTAATAAATACTTCTGGCATATTTTTTACTAACAATTCCTTGAAGCTTGCGAAAGTTATATATAATGTCAAGCTCTGTACAATTATATAGTTCTGAGGGTTTGGGAATTGAAGCCCTGTTTTGTAGCTCTGGAACCAAATCAAAATTTATATCCTAGATTGGTGCTAGAATTACTGCAAGTCGTTTGAGGGCTCTGGAGAACATTTAAGATAGGGAAAAAGAATTTAAAAGGCACAACAACCATTTATTAGGAGTGCAAACTACACAGGTGCCGTTTTTAACCCAAGGTTAAATCTGTATCACTGTAGGTTAGAAGAATTAAAGTTAAAAATCCAATATGAAAGATACATATTTTAGATGCAATTGATCTTTTCTTGCTGAAAAAAATTTCACATTTGGTTTTGGTACAACATGAAGATCCTTTGGAGAACATCAAAAACAGCTTTGGCTTGGTGTTAGGGAGGGCATTTATCAAGGTGAAGGGTATTATCATTATAACAAGCTTACATTAGCCAGCACTGAGCAAAGGAATGGCCTATTCTGTTTGCCCGACCAAAAGTATGAATCCGTAATTGAAAAGCAGTCATTGACTCATGCTGGTTGTCAGACTGCATAATTGATATGGGGTTCCAAACAGAAGATACGGTTTCCTTTAGGGCGTAGCAAAACAACATGATAGCTCACAAACTGCCAACTAATACTATACTTCTATTTAACATTGTTTTAAAAAAAAAATCACCTACACATTTTGATTGTTACAAATTTGAGGAAATTTTTTTAAAATTCAAGTTTAAACAATACTTGAGCTTGAAAGAAAAATCTTGTGTTTGTGTCTGTAAGCTTTTTAGGAACTTGAATTTCAAAACAGCTTTAATGTTGAAAATATGCCTCCTTTTTGTTTAAATTTTTGAGCTTTTTTGTTGATTGTTAAATCTCAAGAATTAGGGGCCCATTCACTGACAATCAAATTATGATTTTTTAACACGAATCACAAAAAAATTGTGGTTTTCTTATAGTTCTAATAAGTGAAAATTTGAGATTTATTAAATGTAAAAACTAGTGATGGGCGAATTTGCGCCGTTTTGCTTCGCCGAAAAATTTGCGAAATTCGCGAAACAACGAAAAATACGCGAAACGGCGCCGGCGTCTCGTTTTTGACGCCTGCGCCTGTTTTTTTCGATGCCGGCGCCCGTTTTTGACGCCGGCGCCCGTTTTTGATGCAAATTTTCGTGGGCGTTTCACGAATTTATTCGCTGGCGGCGAATCGCGCAAATTCACTGCGAATTCGTGCCTGGCGAATAAATTCGCCAATCACTAGTAAAACCCACAAAAACGTTGATGCAAAACTTGGCCCATTAGTAAATAAGCCTTTTGGGGGTATATTTATCAAGAATGAAATTTGTGAGTTGGGTGAGGATTTTTTTTACCTCGGATAAACTGGAATTTGAATGAAAAAATCCGAATGTCAAAAACTCGAATGAAAAAATATGGGCGAAAAACTCAAATAATTGAGTTCATGTCCTGAAAAAACTCGAATCACTCGAATTGATCCTGTTGATCGAATTGATAGAGTTTTCAGATAAAAACCCTCAAATCAACTAAAAAACTTGAGCTTTGCCTTGGACAATTGGCAATGACTTCTATGACCTTGCCAGCTTTTAGATTTCTACATTTTTAAATTTTTACAATCAAATTTTCTAGATTTTTTTTACTTAATAAATACCAGACATTCAATTTTTTCAAAAATATATCTCCAATGTATGAGTTTGGGTGCAAGAAAATAGTTTGAATCAATTTTGAAACAATTAAAAAAATCTAATTAGATTTCTGATAAATCAGAGTCTTGAAAACAATTTGTTGTGGGTTGTAGCCTAGAAATCTCAAGGGAGGGTAGGGTTGCCACCTGTACAGATTACCGGGTGAAAAATTAGGAAATCTGGGCAGGACATTGAATTAAATGACATCGCAATCAGCCAATTGCTGATTGCCATGTCATCAGTCCCACCCCTGATGCCACCACCACATCCCCCAACATCACTGGCCCCAGACATCACCATCCCCCAAAATCACCCCCAACATCACCCACCCCACAAGGGTGGCAACCCTAGGGTAGGGGGTGAGTGTGGACAAACAAAACATAGAAAACTAATCAAGGCTGGGAGCTAATTCTAACTGTGTATTGAAATGTTTAAGTTGTTAGCCTCATTGTCTTATTTATAATAACTACAGTATAGCCCTTTTCATGTTATACTGTACCTTGTAAAGCACTGGGTACATTTTTGATGCTACATTAATACAATATATGGAAGTGTTCATAGGAAGGAAAACGCCATAGCTTCATAGCTAAATAGAAGGAATATCAAATCAATGACAGTAGACCCCCCGGGTGATTATTTTATTTATCATTTCATTTTATCATTTCGGCCCTTTCCAATGCCAACAAGGCCCAGAACAATTCACAAATCCTTGTCATAGTGGAATAGTGAAATTCCTTCAAATGAATTTGCTCTTTAAACCATGCAGTTCTATGGTATGAATTCCTAATCAATTCATAATTCATGGTACAAGAATTGACTTTGTTTTTCTCTATGGGTTTATATGATTCACAGTCCTATTAGCATAGGGAAAGTGAAGTAGATATTGCTAAAACCAATATAAGGCGTTAGTCCTGAGTGACAGCATGATGATTATCCCCTTCAGTGGTGAGCAGAATAATTAAGTTGCCAGTCAGGCTTATTCAGTGGCAGATATGTATAAATAAAACCTATGGTACATGTATGGAACCTATTATCCACAATACTCGGAACCTGGGGTTGCCCTGATAAGGGATCTTTCTGTCATTAGGATCTCTATGATGTATGTCTATATATATATTTTAAACATTAAGGGGCCGATTCACTAACTTCGAGTGAAGGATTCGAAGTAAAAAAAACTTCGAATGGGCTACTCCGACCTTCGACTACGACTTCGACTTCGAATTCAAACTAAAAATCGTTCGACCATTCGATAATCGAATAACTGTCTCTTTAAAAAAAACTTCGACCCCCTAGTTCGCCATCTAAAACCTACCAAACTCAATGTTAGCCTATGGGGAAGGTCCCCATAGTCTTTCCTAAATTTTTTTGATCGAAGGATATTCCTTCGATCGTTGGATTAAAATCCTTCGAATTGAACGATTCAAAGGAATAATCCTTCTATCGTTTGATCGTACTATCTGCGCTAAATCCTTCGACTTCGATATTCGAAGTCGAAGGATTCTAATTCCCAGTCGAATATCGAGGGTTAATTAGCCCTCGATATTCGACCCTTGGTGAATCGGCCCCTAAATAACCCCAACAAGATTGGTTTGCCTCCATTAAGGTTTAATTATATCGTAGATAAATAGAGAACACATTACTGTTTTATTATTACAGAGAAAGGGAAATAATTCCTGAAAATTTATTTAAAATAGAGTCTATGGGAGATTTTTTGGAAAATGGGTTTCTGGATAATGGGTCCTATACCTATATTTATCATAGGCAGAGATGTTATAATCCCATTTAAGGAAACACAGCAGGACACTAACATTTTTCAGTAGAAATAACTATTCACGGTCTTCACTCAAGGGCCAGGACTTGTGGTATGAAGGCAAGATGTATGTGCCCAGTGACCCCCCAATGTTGCGCCCTAGGCACGTGCCTCTTCTGTCTACCCCTAGTTCCGGCCCTGCTTTGACCTTACCATCCCCTGTGTTGGTTACAAAAGGACACTATGGGGCAGATTTACATAGGGTCGAATATCGAGGGTTAATTAACCCTCGATATTTGACTGCCGAATGTAAATCCTTCAACTTCGAATATCGAAGTCGAAGGATTTACCTCAATTAGTTTGATCGAACGAAAAATCCTTAGGATTTTAATCAATCGAACAATTTTTCTACGACCAAAAAAACCTTAGAAAGCCTATGGGGTAACATTGAGGTTCGGTAGGTTTTAGGTGGCGAAGTAGGGGGTCGAAGTTTTTTTTAAAGAGACAGTACTTCGACTGTCGAATGGTCGAATATTCGAACAATTTTTAGTTCGAATCGTTTAATTCAAAGTCGAAGGTCGAAGTAGCCAATTCGATGGTCATAGTAGCCAAAATAAACATTCAAAATTCGAAGTTTTTTTTATTCTATTCCTCCACTCGAGCTAAGTAAATGGGCCCCATAGTGTGTAGAATTAATATCCCAATTATAGCACCTAAAAATAATGGCAATGAAGAGAAAACATCAATCAATGGACAAAAAATATACCAGTGCAGTTGCTCATAGCAACAATCAGATCTTTGTTTTTCTATTCTAATTGGAAATTTTAGGTATTTGTTAATTTCATTAATTTAATAGCAATTTCTTTTTTAAAACAGGGGCCTGACAAAGTACTGGCACAAAGCCCATTTTTAAAGATAAAAAATAGGTTCTACCCCTTTATTAGGAATAGCTTGGGAAAAAATACAGTTTATCGATTTAATCTCAGATACTAAAAATCATACAAATTGACTTTCATTCCTGCAGGCAAAATCCATAAACTATTTCTCAAAACGAAGCCAGTATTACGGTCCCTTTTCTCTTTTCTTTTGGTTATTTCTTTGTTGATCTAAAAACTTATATGTATTTTAAAGGTCACTCACCTATTATGCACAAAATACAAGAGGCGCCCGCTAAAACATGTCTGCCCTTTAAATACAGTCCTCTATAATTTAGAAGCTGCAAGCACAGAAACCTTTCAGTATCAGATTACAAGCATGTACTTTATTACTAAAGCCAAACTTAATTTCATTTCTATCAGTTGGTGGAACTTTCCTGTTATTATGGGTCCGATGGGTGTAATGAAATTTTATCATGTTACAGTATAACAATGAGAAAACACATCACAAAATCAATATGATGTTTAAGCCCTTGGTGGACTTTAATGTCTCAGAAGTTGCTATCAAAATGCTACAGGTTTTTTTTTAAGTGGATTCCCAAATTTCAGGACATGACAAATATCCAGAAGAGTTCAACAATATGTCTGAGGTGGGGCGGTGTGTTTTGAGAAAATAATCACAATAGATTTAATAAAAATTTAGGGTAACTTCAGGGGATCGAAATGTAAGAAACAAAAGAATTTGATGCAGGCATATTCAAACTGTCTTTTGATTTGGTGTTTCAAATAGCTTTTTTTAGATTTACAATTGAATGTCCTGTTTTTAGTATGTAACTGGATGATATTAACAGATACAACAGCAGTGTTCTTAGGGAATTTACAGGCAGTGTTTATTAGACTGGCCAGACTAGTGCATGCAGTTTTAAAACTGTCTAGTGCTCCATTGGTGGGCTGAAACGCATCCTAACCTGTCTTATCCCCCCCTGGCATGGTATAATCCATTTATACCACTACAGCCATAGCTCCAGATTAGGGATGGGCGAATTTTTTCGCCTCGTTTCGCCGAAAAAATGACGCCCATAGACTTGTATGGAGACGTGCGTCAAAAAAAAAGACGCGCAACAAAATAATTTTTTTGACGCCCATAGACTTTAATGGGCGTCTGCGACATTTCGCTGGCGGCGAATTTTTGGCGAAACAAAACGGGTCAAATTCGCCCATCCCTGCTCCAGATTTAAATCGTTTGTCATAGAGTGTGTTTATTTTATAGTAATATATTTATTTTAAGTCCCCTATTTCTTATATTGTCCTCCTTTCCTCCAGTGGTAATGTCTGTGACCCTAGAACTGCGTTTTGTTTATGTCTTTGTTATAAACTTTACTCGCTAAGAATATATATGATGGCAAGGCAATTATGTCTAGTTATATACAGGTATATGATCTATTATCCAGACTGCTCAGGACCTGGGCTCTTCCGGATAAAGGGGTTTTTCCATACTATCTAAGGGATCTATGTATCTATCCTATGGGCTATTTCTAAGATTCACATCTGAAGGAATGAAGGTACCGGGGGCACAGCTAATGTGAGACAGCATAAGGCTGTCTAACACACTTAAGGGATATTTACTAAAATCCAAAGATTTCTCACTATTTTCTTAAAACTACTTTGAAATAATTCCCATGCACATTTTACTGTATTTATCAATACATTAACTCAAAAAAGACTGGTGCACAAAAAGATTCTAGAAAATTTTGAAAAAAATCCATATCGTACAATTCTTTTGGATTATCACCCAAAAACCACAAATTATTTTGATTATTGTACAAACCCAGTGCAAATCATCTTCCAGTTGTAAACATTGACTTCTACTTGACCTTAGCAGGTTTGAGATGGAGTACTTTTTTTTAGCTTTTAGTAGCCACGGGGTTAATAAATAACCCCATTAAATTATCAGCCAGGGGGGAGACAGAGACGAAGATTCAGCTGTGATGCACAGCTAGGAAGAAGAAGTTTCTTGAGTCAGAGGGGAACAGGAACCGGTGCGTACCACTCCAAACCGGAGGCTTTTGAATCTGATAAGGCTGTGTATTTGTTTCAGGGTTGAAGAATGTGTATGTACCATGGCTTTACTAATGAAAGGATCAGATGTCTGGTTTTTGGAGTAGGTTGCCAGAAATAGCTGAGTGCCAGTTTTTGGAGTGTGCCGGATACTGGGGTTGCCGCATTACCTGTACTGCACTAATAATAACATGTTAAGAAGGCCACTCCAAGCAACAACATACCCAAAACTGTCTAACTTCCTTTTTAAGAACTTCAGTTACTATAAACATTTGAAGGCAAGGCATGTATGACTGCTCATAGATTTCTCTGTTATTAATAATAACATGATAAGATGCCCACTTTGATCTAAATTAGATCCATGATCTATGTCAGCCAAGCTGAAGATTGCATAGGACTCAAAGGTCTCCAAACAAATTGTGGCAGATTTAAAGATCACAACAAATTTCTAGCTACAGAAAAATCTTTCCTCAATGCCAAGATACAGTTCAATGACAGCCTCTAAAGGTTCTTCTTCTTCTTCTAAAAGAGTCTTTTAATTGAGAAAATATATAGATTTACAGTGTTTCCCAAGTACAATGAGTACAAAATGTATAAAGATCCATTTGAGGGAATTGACTGGCCTAGAGTTCAATGACAATTATTCCTAAATGCACTTAGGAAAGTTCTTTAAGCTATGAAATAATTTGGCTTGATAAATCTAAGATGCTTGAGATTACTAACTACAAGCAGGTATACTGAAAAGGCTATTCATGAAATTATTTTGCTTGCACAGCAAAAAGCCATCCATGATTAGTCTGTGTGACCTCTCAAGACTCCAAATAGAGAAGCATGACAGACCACATCCACCACTATAGAGAAATATAACATTATACTCAGATAAGTTTACATTTAGAATGTTTAATACAAAATATAATGTATGGGAGGGTTATAATCATTCAAGAACAAAAAGCAGTGCTTTCAAAGTAAAGACAAATAATTGTAAATGAAATACTTGAGCAGAAAAAATAATAGAAATAATAATAGAGCACTAATGCCAAATTAATCAAAGGCTGATATTAAAAGAATAAGAATAAAAATGTGTTACAATTTAATTTTTTACTTTGTCATATCCTCAAACTATAGAATTCTCTGTATTGGCAACCCATCTTTTAGAAAAATAAAAAGAATATAATGAAGCAAAATAAAGGGCAAAATTGGGTTTTGATAAACAAGTCAAAGTCTAGTATTGTGGATGAAGGTAATTCAAAGTGTTAGGAAAAGCATGTAATATATTCTACCCATACAACTACAATCTAAAGAATCATGGGTTTGAAAAGGCTAGAACCAGTTGGAAACCCTGGAGAAAACATATCTCTGTATTGGGAATTCTCACTTGAAGGGCCCTCTGACCCCATGGTTTTCTTTGCCTTTGCTTGTTGCATGTAGGGAGCTGATCTGACATGGTAATTGTTTTCCCTAATACACAGTACAATACTGCAGAATATGTCAGGGCTATATAAATTAATCAATTCATTAATAAGTATCAACCCTGGAAGAGTGTGTAATTTATTACGATTTTTTTTTTTACAAAAAAAGTTGGGTATTATGTCAATTCATAAAGTAAGGACCATAGCAATCCTAATTTTAAGACACTCACTTATTAGGGTAATACAGTACAGACAGTAATTGAATTACAGCCCCATCATTGGCTTGTCATCAGACACAGTATTTTTTGTCTTTGCAAAGCTTCATGCTGAACATTCTAACCATTCCTGACCTTCCAGAAATCCACTCAACTAATGGATGTATCCTTCTTTCATCCCATAAATAGGTATCTCTAGAATGACTTGATGTGAATCATCTTGTTCTTCATATAGACAATAACAATCAAATGATTATTTCTTAAAATCTCGTAGCCAAAGACAACAATGAGTTTTTTAATTCAAGCACCACTTTGAGATGCAGGTCCCCATAGCTGACAAGAAGGTGATAGATATTTAAAATACAGTCACTATACATTGTTACCTGGTTTAAGGGAAGGTCATCTTTTGAGCAGGCAGACAATATGTTTTAAAGTGACCAAGCCCCACAACTTTCAAAATATATATCCCTGGAGCTCTACAGCAAAAACATCAAAAGGATATGTTGATGTAAATGCATTTTTTGTTTTTTACAAGGGCTACATGGCAGGGAGAAAAGTTGGAAAAAAGATTTGTAATGTCTTCTCTGTGTTCTGATTTTAATGTTGTCCTGGTTGTAAAAATTCTACATTGTTCCTAATTTTGCAATAAATTACAATCCTCAAATATTTGAATTTCCTTTCAAAAATATATTACAATTATTATGCACAATGCAACTTTCCTAGTGTTCCTTGCACACATTACAATCAGGAGTGAAGTTATAACTAACATAATAGGCATGAAGGTGAGACATGGAGTGCACATACATGTGTTTTCATTGGCACAACAGTGAACACCTATAGATTCAACCAATGAAGAACTGGCCCACTGGGATACCAGGAAAACTATCGGTGGGCCCAGGTGTCAGTGGGCCCTCTTGCTTCCAAATATTTGGCCTATTTTATGATCATTTTCTATTTCTTAATGGGAAAAAAATGTGTAATAAATGGAAGAATATAGTAAGTGGATAAGAAAGACTAGAAGAATAGAGATGTTGAGTGAGGAGAGGTGGAATGGAAAGTGGGCCAAAGGTCTAAGGTTTTCTGGTGGCCCCCTGGCATCCCAGTCATGCACTAAACTCAACTTTCACCACCCTGTTGTTGTTACATGCAGATACTTGTCATTTTATGCCAAAAATTATTGTCCATATCATTAATCCCTGCATGAGATTTTAAGGTTTAACATTTCAGATGGGTGTTATTGCTCATTTCTATTGCTAAGTAGCACTGAATACTAATGCACCATAAAAAAGCAACAGAGTCATAAACATCTGGAGTAACTGAAACATCTCTCTGCTTTGACAAGGGGCAAATTTACCTAGGGTCGAATATCGAGGGTTAATTAACCTCGACTGCCGAATTAAAATCCTTCGCCCTCGAATATCGAAGTCGAAGGATTTAGCGCAATTCGTTCGTTCGAACGATCGAAGGAATAATCGCTCGATCGAACAATTAAATCCTTCGAAACGAACGATTCAAAGGATTTTAATCCATCGATCGAAGGATTATCCTTCGATCAGAAAATTGATAGGAAGCCTATGGGGACCTTCCCCATAGGCTAACATTGGCCTCAGTAGGTTTTAGGTGGTGAACTAGGGGTCAGAGTTTTTTTAAAGCTTCTGGGAATTCTTCAGTATTCCGAAAATTCCCTAGCTATTTAATTTATTGTAATAAAATTCCCTGTACAATTATGAGTTACCTATACATCACCCGATGATGAATATTGCTATTACAGAAAAGGGGATAAGAGATGTGAATAGCACATTTAGAAGATATTTCCACAGCCAAAAACTTATCCCAGTCTATAGAAAAGTATATTCAATCATCACTACAGTGATTCATACTGGCACTGGCGTGGGGTTTTAACAGTTATTATTGGTTTTAGTGTGAGTATCTCAGTTTTCTGTTCCTCTATATCAAATCATATTATTGCTTCTTTCTGCTGACATGTTTTTTTTTTCCCCAAACGTTCCCATATCCACTTAAAGTAAAAATCAAATAGAGGAAAGCTGATAATCTTGTTTTACACCTAATCCTGGAGGCTTAGTGTTTTTAGTTTTATGGGAAGACATGTTTTCATACAATTTCTTTTTGTAGTGTAAAAACATAATAGTATATTTCTAATGGTTATAACACTTAACGAGAGATCAGTCAGTTGAGATTTCCTTCTCAACCTTATTCTGATCGGTTTGAATGGAGCAGTGCAGATCGATTTGGGGTGAACAGAGGAGCAAATCAATGTAAATGAGAAACAGACAAAATCGAGCAATAGTTGTACTCAAGAGATAAGAATTTCTTTCCTGCCATGTTCCATTGACCTTACGGATACACACAGTGCAAATCAGGTAGAGTAGTGTGTTCTAAACTCTGTTGGCAAAAATATTATCCCCATCTAAAGGTGCAGGCTAATAGAGCCCACACTCCAGTTGGGAGTAACAGTAGTTTTTTTTTGTTTTTCCAAATTGTCCCCTGCCAGTGCTAGGGGGAAGGGAGTTCCAGTATGAGCGGCCATGTTGGGGCAAATGTATTTGCATAATGAGTGACTGCTGTGACCTGCTCATTATGCACATGCGCGTGAAGTCAGAAGCGCATTTGTGCATGTGTCTGACTGACATGGCCGCTCCCTCCTGGTGCACTTTGCCTACCGCTGGCGAGAGGCTATTTAAAAAAATAACTGTTACCCCCAACCAGAGTGCGGGCTCTATTAGCCTGCACCTTTAGATGGGGATAATATTTTTGCCCACTGAGTTTAGAACACACTACTCTACCTGATTTGCACTGTGTGTATCCTTAAGGTCAATGGAACATGGTAGGAAAGAAATTCTTATCTCTTGAGTACAACTATTGCTTGATTTTGTCTGTCTCTCATTTACATTGATTTGCTCCTCTGTTCACCCCAAATCAATCTGCACTGCTCCATTCAAACCGATCAGAATAAGGTTGAGAAGGAAATCTCAACTGACTGATCTCTCGGCCCTTAAGGCAAATACATACTGCACTGGCATGCAAAAATATGATTTTGTCTGCCTGAAATTTGACATTTCTCTGGTGTTGTTCATATCGTACTTCCAGTCAATAAATAAAAAAATGACAGTTGACATTTAAGAGGTGTTGTTGTTTTTGGAAGCTTCCGTTGATGTGAATTAATGCAGACACCAATATGAAAATGAAAAATGCTTTTTTAACATTATAACCTCTAACAAGCAGGGCCTTCTTTAAAGGAGAACTAAACCCCCCACAATGTTAAGTCCCCACTGGCCTCCCACTGGCCCCCCTCCGTTGGCCCCCTCCCTGCCTCCCCTCTGTGCAGTCTTACTCCGCCCATGCAGAATGAGTGCAGTGGAGCTCACAGGCGCCATCTTCTTCTCTTCGGTAATCTTCGTGAAGTGAGAGGCGTATTGGCGCATATGTAGTTGGAGCAATCTTCTGGTTCACGACAGCTGCGCATGCGCCGAAAGAGACGAAAAATTGTCAAATGGGAGGAAGAAGACCCGAAGATTACCACAGAGAAGAAGATGGTGCCCATGAGCTCTGCTGCACTAGTGCACTACACTATTTCAAGAGGGGACTGAATTCTGGGGTAAGAATCTGCAGGGGTAGGCCAATGGAGGGGGGCCAGTGGGGACTTAACATTGGTGGGGTTTAGTTCTCCTTTAAACTTCTATATCAAAGTAATTGTATTGAATCACTATGTTTGATGTTTAAAACCTTTTAGCATAGTTTGCCACCAAATATGATTTTTTTTTTTCTGAAATTGCTTTTAACTATTTTTTTATGTTTGGATTTTTTTAACAACCTTGCTACCGTAAATTTGGAACAAATCAGAACATCTAAAACCTGCTGAGCGGCCATACAAGTGAGTGGGAAGTGTAACTTCAGATTTCCAGCAAATTGATAATCACATTTTTTCTTTCATTTTTTTTCACAAATTCTCAGCTTGCTTAAACATTATTGGAAAAATGCAATTTTTCACTGAACTCATGATAAATGGATTTTTTATGAATACAATATCATTGGGTGGAGAAATCCAAGGTGAATTTTCATTTTATTTTGCTGTGATTGCACAAATTTAGAAGAAAAAAAATGTCCCTAAGTGTAAATAAATAAACAAATAAGTATATACAGGTATGGGATCCATTATGTGGAAACCCGTTGTCGAAAAAGCTGCAAATTACAGAAAGGTCATCTTACACACACTCCATTTTATCCAAATAATCTAAATTTAAATAAATGCTTTCCTTTTTCTGTGTAATAATAAAACAGTAACTTGTATTTGATCCCAACTAAGATATAATTAATCCTTATTGGAAGCAAAACCAGACTATTGGGTTTATTTAATGTTTACATGATTTTCCAGTAGATCCAAATTATGGAAAAATCAGTTATCCAGAAACCCCAGGTCCCAAGTATTCTGGATTACAGGTCATATATTTATTTAATATGAAAAAGTCTGAATTAAAAAATGAGACGATAAAAAAAGCTGTATCCAAATCTGACCAATAAAAAAAGGGTATAAGAGTTCGGAAAAAACAAAATGTGAGTATAATTGCCATAATAAATGATGTCACACACACCAAGGCCCAATATCCTCTTTAAAATAAATGAATAGAAATTCATATCCACAGTCTGAAAGAAAAAAATAGAAAGATGTTCAAACAGACCTTGGCGTTTGTGCCAGCCTTTAAGTAACACTGTCACGGGGAGGATTGATGACTTCTAGAAAAACATTACTCAAAATGTGCTAATCAGGTTTAACTCCGACTAGACAGAAATACTGTCAGAAATTGAATTCACCATTTAAAAAATGGTTCTTTGTCCTCATGTATCTCAAACATTGAGCAACGAGAAAGGAGGAGGTGGGAAAGTATTTTTCTATCTCCAAATCTGTGGGTAAAAATTCCCAGCATAGATAGTAAAGCTAAAATACGAATTCTTTGTTATCAGGGACGACCCTGGCCCCTTTGCTGCCTGAGGTGACTTGGGGGGTCTATGAATCTTTTGCAGAGAAGTGTGAGTGTGTTCTCTGTGCTAGAAGAACCAAATTTCCAACTTGAAATCTGGAAATTGAACTATTAAAGTTACCATTAGCTGCATTTTTGCCAACCTTGACAACCAGTGGGGCCCTGAGTTTTTCAACTTGCCTCATTGGTACAGAGCCCCTTTTTATATCTCTTTTATAAGATTTATAAAGAATCCAATAATCTTGTGATTAATTGCTGTAATGAGATTTTCTCAGCACATATACATTCTTTGTTTCAAACCGCCAACATTTACTGGACTAAAAAATGATGACTTATCTTGCCTATCTCTACCCACTGGGTACTAGCATACCTGGCTATTAGTGATGGGTGAATCTGTTTCGATTCACTGAAAAATGTGCGAATTTACAGCGAAATTTGTGGGAAATGGTGAAAACTTTGCAAACTGCATTGAAGTCAATGGGTGTCAAAATAATTTTGATACGCGACAATTTTAATGCGCAACAAATTTTCTTTTTGACGTGCCGTGTTTTTCGATTGCGGCAAAACACAGAAATTCACCGCAAGGCATGGGACCTATTATCCAGAATGCTCAGGTACTGGGGCTTTCTGATTAATGGATCTTTCTGTAATTTGATCTCCGTACCTTAAATCGATTAGAAAATCATGAAAAGATTAAATAAACCCAATGGGCTAGTTTTGCTGCCAATAAGGGTTAATTATATCTTAGTTTGGATCAAGTACAAGCTACTGTTTCATTATTACACAGAAAAAGGAAATCATTTTTAAGAATTTGGATTATTTGGATAAAATGGGAATCTATACGTTCTTTCTCTTAAAAAAGTTAGCATTTTCAACAACCAAATTATGATTTAAAAATTGCCATTCAAAGTTTCTATAGAAATGTTATAGAATTTGCCCAAAATTAACCAAAATTTTTGAATTCTTAGCAAAATGTACACATACATTTTCTCTACATGAGCCCTAATATACTGTTATGTCCCAAATATATTTACATTTGATAAGCAGTCTTTTTTTTTGGCTACTTAGTACTTAGCCCCCTCACCAATTTACAGCCCTCCCAAATGCAAGCCAAGCAATACCCAATCACACCTGTATGAACTGGGTAAATGTTAATGTATTCTGTCAAAAACAGATTACCTTCCCCAGCTAAATTACTCAATGTCATTATCTGCAACTGCCATCTGCAAAGCCGAATCCCTTTGTGTTCAAAAATTCCAAACGCCTGCTACACTATTTTTGTTTTACGTTCCTGCATAAATCTGTTAAGCTCAATATGTTACAGCAAATTCCCAAAAGCAAAGTCAATCTGCTAGCCTATAAAACACTGGTTACTGAAAATCTAAGGGCTTAATGTGTTAACAACTCAAGGAGCGACTGAAAAAAATCTTGGTGGGATGAAGGCCGCTCCGTGCATTGTGTTGGCATCTTTGCAACCCATTTTTTTTTTACTTATACCAAAACTCACATGCAGTAAAAATAGAAACAGTTGGGCTGATTGGATTCGAAGTGGTGACAATTTGTGAATCAAGAGGCAGACTCCCTTAAGATTTCAACTATTTAGAATATAATTGTATAGAACGACAAATCACATTTAGAGTGCATTGATGCTTTCCTGGGACAGCATTTCCAAAATTAAAGTGCTGCTTAGGTATTTTAGAGCATTTATAGTGAGACATTGTCAAATTAACTTTGTGTGTGTGGACGACCTGCAGGTGGAGCACAAATAATTGCAGTTTTAGCATGCACCAATGCAATTTGTTTCTGCTCAGACAGTCACATCACTTAGGGGCAGATGTATTATGGGTCGAATATCGAGGGTTAATTAACCCTCGATATTCGACTGCCAAATTAAAATCCTTCGAATATCGAAGTCGAAGGATTTTGCGCAATTCGTTCGATCGAATGATCGGAGGAATAATCATTCGATCGAACGATTAAATCCTTGGAATCGAGCGATTCGAAGGATTTTAATCCATCAATCGAAGGTTTATCCTTCGATCAGAAAAAACTTGGAAAGCCTATGGGGACCTTCCCCATAGGCTAACTTGGACTTCGGTAGCTTTTAGGTGGCGAACTAGGGGGTTGAAGTTTTTTCTTAAAGAGACAGTACTTCGGCGATCGAATGGTCGAATAGCCGAACAATTTTTAGTTCGAATTGTTCGATTCAAAGTCGAAGTCGTAGTTGAAGTTCGAAGTAGCCCATTCGATGGTTGAAGTAGCCAAAAAAATTCGAAGTATTTTTTATTCTATTCCTTCACTCAAATTTAGTGAATGAGCCCCTTAATCTGCACTGCAATAAATAATCTAATTTCTGACATAAAGGTGGTTATTTAATAAAGTCTTAACTTAATTTCTTAACCCCAGATGGTTTTAAAAGTCAGAATAAAAAAGTACTCCAACTCAGACCTGCCGAGTGCATGTAGAAGTCAATGGCAGATGTTCCCTTTTCAATTGGAAAATATGCTGATCTGCGCTGGGTTTCATTCAACAATCCAAAGATTTCGTGATTTTCAGATGATAATCTGAAAAAGTTGCAGGTTTCGGGTGTCAATTCCTAAAAAGTTGCAGTGTTCGGCAACAAATCCAAATTTTTGTGAAAATTTATTTATAAATAGTATGGATTAGGTGGATGTGGTTTTCCAAAAATAGTGAGAAAATCATTTTGTTAAATAACCCCCCTACATGTTAGCATTTTGTGGGAACAATATTCCATTGTATACATTATTGTACACAGAAGGGAACAAATATATATCCAATAACGTATAATAACATTTCTTCATTCTGCAGAACATCTCATGCAATTTCAGATATGCTCAATTCCATCATGGCACGGATGCTTGTACTTCTCAGTGGTACATTCTGAGGCTGATATTGTTTTAATATGGCTTTGTTTTCCCTTAGGGATAGGATCCAGTAAATCTTTTCTGATTTGTTCTGTACATGTCTTCAAGCATGTGATTCATGTATTTATTTATTTTTGTGTATGATCTCGTGGACAACCCCAACTTTGACATATTTAATGTCTTTTGAATATATTATTTTAAAGGAGAACTAAAGCTAAACAAAAAGTAGGGTACACATCCTACACATTATTTTTTGGGGTTCTTTATCGGCACAAGGCAACCATGGCCCTTTAGCCCTTTTCTGCACCTCAGAAGAAGCCCCATTAGCTCCCCATCTTATTTTCTGCTGATTCACTGCATATGATCTGTGCTGCTGTCACTTACTGAGTTAAGAGACCAATGTATATATAGAATATAAAAAAAATCACACTGCAAGGCTGATTAGTAATTTATTCAGATTTTCATTTAATGTCAACTCCGAAACCAGCACAGTTGTTGGCCATATAAAGTTTATACAATATGGCAGGCAAAACTAATTTTCTGCTTGATGATTTGCAACAAACCCTAAGCTTAGCATCTGAACAGTGTCCCAGAGCCCACTGAGCATGAGTATCTGTGCCAGAAATTAGGGAGCCCATGTTACAACTTTGAAGGCCTGAATCATTTCTCTTATAGAGATGCTAAACCTTTGGACTACTAAATCATAAAAATAAAATATGTCAAAATATAGCATTTCTAGCCATATTCATTTTTAGAGTGTAGATTAGTGGAAAAAATCAGAAATTCGATTGTTAGTAAATGCTGAATCCTGACAGAAAAATCCTGGTGGAAAATCCAAACCTATATCTATTGTGAGCTTGTAAAACTAATTCTCGACCCATCTGCCAGTCGGGAAAAAGGAAGATTATTTCATACTTACCGAGATCTTCCTATCTCGGTAAGTATGAAATAATCTTCCTTTTTCCCTAGACGTACTCCATGTCATTACGTTACGGGACATAGCAAGTTAACGTTATCCCATGGGAGGGAATATGCTTTAAGAAGAAACTGTAATAAGGAAAGGAGTATCTCTGACTAGATAGTCCACCATCATGCAAACTCCTTACTTTAATATAGAGAGTCCAGGTGAAAACCCCAGAATAAGTTCACCAGGCTAAGAATAGAGCTATAGTATAGCCTAAACTATAGAGAAAGAGCGCGAGAGAGAGAAGTTAGCCCACTGAGAGTGAGGAACAAGTTAGCTCACTAACCACCACTTCACCCTCCAGAAGAGAGAGAGAGAGGAAGACAATCCTGTAAAAGGCGAATTCAGCAAGCTGAAATACTTACTCTCCTACTCACCAGAAAGCATTCATCACATGTATGCCTAATTTCAGTGCAAATTGCAAGGTACCTGTAAGAAACACTTGGTAGGAGTAAGAACCCAAAACAGACACAATATAGGAATGATCTGCTTAGGATATATCCATAAATGTATGATATCCAATGTACCCTGAGGTACCCAAGGCCAGTACCATAAATATCTTCATATCAGAATGCATGTTAGTCAGGACTGTTCTAACAGAAAACAGATCCTAAAGATCGTAGATAAGGGCACCTGAGAAAATAATTGGGATTAGAATTCCTTACCCTGTGTAAGGTCCTGTGATGAGGCAGACTCAATTAACTGTAAAGAGTTGAGCAACTACAGTACCTGAGAAAGAGCCCCTGTTGGTTGACCCAACCTAGTACTCTGAGAGGTATAACTGAATACCCCTAAGGTTACAGATCCCAATAACCACCGTGCAACTAAAGGACTAATTCCAAGATTTATGGAGGCAGATTATATGCCCTGGATAAATGTTTATAGTCACCCACAAACCTGTGTTCTCTACCCATAAGGGACCCATTTATATGTGGAATCAACTATACTACATATTTAGTCGTTGAGGCTGACCCTGGAACTGGAGGGACCCTATGGATGTTCCAGTAAGTGTCAGAAGGGCCTCTGATCTACTAGAGTCATGCTGGGTAATATGTATCAGGAGTGGCACAGGAATGTGAATCCGAGAACAAACCAGGATAATAGGAGTGTTGTATCTGGAAGTTACCTGGACATTGAGCTCTGTGCGAATGTTTCAGACACAATTTTCAGCGGGTGTAAATGTAATACCCCTAGTATAGGGAACAATGTGACAGACATGGTCAAAACAGACAAAAAAAATACTTCCAAACCTCCCCTTTGAAGCTAGACAAACCTGTAGGACAGATACATAAAATATCCTTAATTCATTCTCAATGAAATTAATGACTGGAAGTGGTAAGAGATTACACTCTACTGTAATGACTGCAACTGTCCCACTTAAGGGAAGACTCTGATCCTGCTCAGAAGAGCCAAGTACATTCTCGGCCGAAGCAATAGGACAGGTAGCAACTGTAGTATGTAACTGAGGAGGAAAGATCCAAAACTGCTGGTGTTCCAAGAGGGCACAGACATAGAGACAAAAAAATAAATGAACGCTCCTAGGATGCCTCCATCTGCTGTCCAATCAGATACCTATCTGGTGTGGAAGAACAGCTGGCCCTGTATTAGTAAACCACTAACTAGGGGATTGAGAAATTGAAGAAAAAATAAATAAATAAATCAAATAAATGGGCCCAAAATAAGTGCCTTCTAGACACAGAGCCTTAAGTCACAAAGCCGTTTTGTTTTGTTGATAGTATAAGGTAGTATAAGCAGAATATCCCTATCCTGGGCCAGACTTGATAAGAGGTCATCCCTAAGAACTAACAAGACACTTTGAGGACTCCTATAGCCTGAAAACCCTTGGTTTGAAATATATACCTTATGCAAATTCCCAGCGGCCTGATATGTATGTGTACCCTGTCTCTATAGACACCCTGTATTGGCAGATAAAATGTCCCATCTATCCTGACATTAAGAATATCAGTAGAAATAGTATAGGAATAACACTGGGTAATGGCTCCCCTCTCTAATTTGTAGGAGGCACCAAGGAGTCACCCTAGAAAACGGAAGAGATACATCTGGGGATCCTTCAGCCAAGCATAAAGAACTGTATACCTTGTTCTTCCTTAAACCTATGAATATGGAATTTCCACAGGTTGCACCCCTAGAAACTAGCCAGATGTCCTGGCTGCTATAGTGAAATTTATGGATGAAGAGTTCAAGTACTGATTGTTCCAGGAATCTGTTGCATAAAAATATAGGTTTATTGAGCCAACGTTTCTGGTTCCAAAAACCCATCCCAAGGACACAAATCATATATAGATATCTGTGCAAACATATATACACACTCATATACATGCCTTAGTATTAAAATATATGCACCTGCCTATGGCCCTCTTATAGATGCAAACATATATGTTGCTTGGTAGGGATGTAGCGAACCGCCGCCGATGTGTTCGCGAACGCCGTTCGCGAACACCGGCATAATTTGCGAACTGTTCGCGAACTGTTCGCGAACTTCGATCATCCGAAAATCGTTCGATTCGAACGATCGAAGGATTTTAATCGTTCGATCGAACGATTTTCGTTCGAATCGAACGAAAATCGTTCGATTTTAGCGATCGAATGGTCGAATGGGCGACCGATTTTGACGCGAACGCCTATTGGCGAACGTCGCGCGACGTTCGCGAACTTGCGGCGGACGCGAACAGTCGAAGTTCGCGCGAACTAGTTCGCCGGCGAACAGTTCGCTACATCCCTATTGCTTGGTAGACCAGCTGTATTATGGAGTTTATCCATTTATTGAGCATTTGTTCTGAAGGCAGTAGAATCCCCCTGCCGGATGTGGGCCATGGTGCAAGCATATATTAAAATATGTGATAATAATATGTACCTCGGTCAGTGTCCTAAGCTCCTGGTAGAGCACAGTACCCCGACCCCAGAACTCGAGCTGCGTGGGTAGTAATAAACCGCACAATTGACTGGGCAAAGCAATTATCTGGTCCTCCATTCGTTCAGGCAGTGATCGGTGATACAAGGCTGCTGAATCTGGAAAAATTTTACATTAAATGGTCCCAAAAGTAGTACATACCTGTGGTTATTGTTAGCCCAGCAATCCTTATGACAGACAGGCTTCAGAACTCCTGTAGTGTTTATCAAGACAAAGTTAAGCTTACCTGCCATCAGGAAAAAATATTGTCTAGTGCTTAATTTATTAAGCCCTATCTTATCCCAGGAGCAATGCCCTGGAATGAAAAGACCTTCATATGTAGGTATTCCTATCAGTACTCATCTGGATTAAACCGGAATGTACCCCAGAAACAATTACAACCCCATGTAATGCATAGTTTAGGTTAGCTGCAGTCAGAGCAAACCTATATCAGACCCTCATAGCCACCCAGTCCAGTGATCTACATCTATTAGAGCTACTGGTTCAAGGTGAGCAATAATTAGAGCATATCATACTGCAGAGAATAGGAGCATACCGATATGATCACAGCAACATGTAATACATAAAATATTAGCTACTGCTTAGGGCAAGCGTAAATCTGGTCCTAGACGTTCCCAGGCCTGTGCTTTACATACCTTAGGGCTACCTATTCCAGGTGAGCCATAGGCAGGGTATATACTGCGGAAGAAAATATAAGCACAGATTCAATCACAGTAACATGAATACATAGTTTATATTAGCTGCTGCTTAGGGCAAGCATATGTCAGGGCCTAGGAACTCAAAAGGCCTGTGCTCTACATCCATTAGGGCTACTTGTTCCATGAGAGAAATAGCCAAATCGTAAACTGCAGAAAACATGTAATACATAGTTAGGTTAGCTGCTGCTTATAGCAAGCATGTATCAGGGCCTAGCAGCAAGACAGATCTGTGCTCTACATCTCGCAGGGCTACGTGTTCTTTGTGAGCAATAGCCAGAGCATAAGCTGTATAACAAAATAGTAGCACAGGTACAATCACAGCAATATGAAATACATAGTTAGATTAGCTGCTGCTTCGAGCAAGCATGTCTCAGGGCCTAGCAGCCAGCCAGACCTGTGCTCTACATCCTGTAGGGCCACGTTTTACCTGTGAGCAATAGCCAGAGCTTAAGCTGTAGAACAAAATAGGAGCACAGGTACAATCACAGAAACATGAGGTCCATAGTTTAGATTAGCTGCTGCATAGAGCAAGCTTATATCGGGCCCTAGCATTCAGCCAGACCTTTGCTCGACCTCCATTATGGCTACCTGTTCTATGTGAGCAATAGCCAAAACATAGAATGCCGAACAAAAATAGCGCAATACATATTATGGATTATCTGATGTTTATAGCAAGTATATATCAGAGCCTAGCAGCCCCCCAGCCCAGTGATCCATATTCAATAGGGCTACTGGTGTCCTATTTGTAAATGGCCTGCAATTATCTGGTCCTCCATTCGAATTCAGCACCCAGCCTGACAGTATACAATACTTGTCAGCATAAGAGAATGTTAGCCCAATTATCCATTTATATAAGGGCTACTGGTTTCAGGCAGGAAACAATCATAACCAGGCACAGTGCAGATAAGCATATGAATATATAGCATGC
The DNA here is from genome assembly GCF_017654675.1 of Xenopus laevis. NCBI lineage: Eukaryota > Metazoa > Chordata > Amphibia > Anura > Pipidae > Xenopus > Xenopus laevis. The sequence goes on along the minus strand of NC_054372.1, from coordinate 7,662,794 downwards.
AAGCAGTTAGTTAGACTTTAGTACACTGCAGAACAGCATATGGACACACTCCTTACCTGCTGCTCATTATGCAAGGCTGGAAGCAGACCCTTTAATGTCACAAATTCCAGGACACTCTATTGTTAACGGGAAAACAGGCCTCACAAGTTTACTGACAACAGCAGGACTTACCTGAGGCTGCAGCTTCCTCGCTTGCTGAGTTAGAGAGTGAGCGGGGCCATCTCCACTTGCTTTAGCTGGACCTGATTATACTCAGCTGGTGTCTGCACTCAGTGGGGAGTTGATTATACTCAGCTGGTGTCTGCATAGGCAGGGAACCCAAAGCAACTGCGTAGGTTATACTGAGGCAAATTGGATAATTAGTGTTGGTGCTTCCTGCACAGGCCCAAGTTTGCTATAATATGAAGCCTATAGCGAAACTTTTTTATATTTTTTATTTTTTATTATTATTATTTTAACTACCTCCACCTTAGGAAAGTCTGTTGAGGGAGGCAGTTGGCCATGACCTGCCCCCATTAAAACAAAAATAAAACAAAGGTAACAGGGGGCAGTAAGGTTCAGGCCCCTAACTAATTCGCCTAAACTAACTGCCACCTCCCTCGCCCATCCGTAAAAATGGGGTGTAGGGGCCACATACACCACTGCCGCCGGACGCCCTCTGGGCAGGTCGGGAGGGCACACGAATGGGGGGACAAGCACCTGCCACCCAATGCTCTTGATAGCAATACGGGAAGGCAACTGAAATACAGGAAGACAAGGAGTAGCAAACATTGCACCTCAGTGCCTTACCTGATTCAAGAGCTGAAGTTCAGAAGACTCCAGGTCTGAGGTAGTGTGCTGGGGGGAAAAAAGGTCCCATGGACCAAAACCCCTGTCCCTAGGACGCCCTTGGGGCAGGCCTAATGCTTTCCTAGGCATAAAAAGAGAAAAAACAAAAATTTGCTTCTAATGATTGAGGCATTTGTTCAGAGAACAAAAGCCAAGAGCATAAGAGAAGGAAAAAAAAGACGCCGGTAGGTGGGTGTGGTTGGCCTTTTAAAGGCTTGGGGAGGTTCCTTCTAATGGGAGCAGGGAGGAGGGGCTATCCCGTAACGTAATGACATGGAGTACGTCTAGGGAAAAGATTGTACATTTTAAAGTCTGAGCACTGCAGTATAACAGTTATACCCCACACACAATTCAGCTAATATTTGTTAAATGAAGAATATCACATTGCAAAAGCTTTAATCGATAGTAGAAGTATACTCCTTAAAAAAAGACAAAAAAAAAATCTACTTTGTTAAACATTACTAGTTGCTAGTGATGAGCAAATAAGTCCCATTTTGCTTTGCTGAAAAATTCACAAAAATGGAGAAAGTCAGATTTTTTTACGTATGACAAATTTTTCTCACTCTAAATGCATTAATGGGAGTTTATGTTTTGGGACTTTTTTGTCTCAGCAACATTTTTGTCTCAGCCACTTTTTTGTTTCCGTGACTTTTTTGTCAAAATAAATAAAAGTCAATGGGCGTTCTTCTCTCATGGCGACTTTTTTTGTCTCAGCGACAATTTTGTCTTGCCAACTTTTTTGTCGCATTGAAATTGTTTTGTGGTAGATTTGTGCCGCAATTTCATGAAAAAAATCTGCAGATGGTGAAATGCGGAATTTCACAGTCAATCCATGCCTGGCACTACTCGGTACAAAAGCAAACATTATGTTTTGATAACAGTGAATTTTACAGGAACATGTTTTACAGTGTACTTAAACCTCTAGAGAAATTCTAAGCAAAAGGATTGTGCATGATGCGCATAAAAATCAGAACATTTAAAAGAATGTCAAGATAAATAAATGTAGCAAGCACACATTTATACTGGGGAGAAATTCGTGAAATGGCGAAAAATTAGCGAAACGTCTCGTTTTTTTTAAAAAAAAAACGGAAGCCGGCGTCCATTTTTTTTTTTACGATGGCAAATTTTCTCTGGCAAATTTTCCCAAATTTATTCGCCGCCAGCGAATCGCGGGAATTCGCCACAAATTTATTGTACATATATCTAATAATAACAACAATAATAATAATACATTGTTAATTGTGTAAAATAGTATTGATTATTACTAAAATATATAAAGATAAACATGTACAATTTTACTTTCATTTTTTTAACCGAGAAAAATTCCATTCTGAATTAAATTAAAATTTTTGCATTAAAGTACAAGGTTGGAATATTGTCCTGAAAAAATTCAGTAGCCTTGTTTCAGAAATGCAAATCATGGGGTATTAATGCTTTTAGAATTACAATATGTTGCCACAGTTAGATTGCAGAAGATTATAATGCGATGCTATGAGATTAAAGTGTGTCTATCCCATTGCCTGGGGACGGGAATTATATTACAATATTAACAAGTTTGGTCCCGGAGCAAGCACAGTGCTTTTGGCCATATTAATCATGCTTGAAATGAGTTAAAATGATACAGAGGAACTTTTCTTTTTTTTTGTTTATTTTTCTTTGTGAATTATAAATGACTGTAATGTGTTATTAATGATTCAGCATTTACAAGGCAACTCAGACAGTTCTTGTTGTCTTGTTCACATATGGCGAATTCGATTTTTAGAAGGCGCACACCCAATTTTAATTCAATAGTGAGGTGCTTGTCCCATGAAGACCGCCCAAACAAAGTCTCCCAAAAATTCAATATAAAGATAAATATAGGGACAAGATATTTGGTAAATTCACACTGCTGCCATATGTGAATAATATAAAGATAAATATAGGGACTGCACACTCAAATTTAAAAAGGCAAAATTTTATTACATTTACAAAAATACACTTACATTTTCAGCTATGGCCCAATATTGGCCCATGGCCCAGTATTGGCAGCAGTGTGAATTTACCAAATATCTTGTAAAAGTTTGCTCAGACAACACAGTGATATTGAGAATTTTGTGGTTGTATCAGCCCAGGCAAACAATGAATATCCTGCATTGGGTGCTGTTAGTGAGCCCAACGACTAAAGCTGAGAAGCCTTTTGTGTAAGGGACACATAATGCTATAACATTGGTGACATTATTATTTCGAAGCACAGAGGAAGTTCTCTATCCTTAGGACATGGCTTCACAATAGCAACCACAACCTATTCTGCCATCCTACTTATAATAAGCATAGATTAGGCCGCCCTGTTAATTTGAGTACATCCAATACCATGCCAACATTGTGCTAGAGCATAAAGGCAACATCATAGCGAAAGTGCACCCATAGTACAATATTGTTTCGAAAGTGCATATTCCTTTGATTCGGCAGTGGTTGACTACCCTTGAGATAAATCTTGAGAAGCAGTTCACAGTGCCTGACATGTGCAAATTGCAAATGCAACTGAGAAAAATACAATAAAAGGGGAACTGAAGAGGAGCTAATTCAGTCCAAAAGGGCCAGACCAAGCCAACCGGGTGCCCTAGGCAACCCAACCTCAACCACGCATGCGCCATAGCAGAGGGGAGAGTGACAGAAGGACGGGAGGGGGGAGCAACAGAGGCAGCGTTATGCAAAACACATTTTAACAGGTACCTGCCCAGTGCTCCATATTGTTGTGCCCTAGTTAGGTGCCTCTTCTTCCTACCCCTAGTTCCGGCCTTGTCAGTCATTAAACATGGGGCATGGAATTAAGCAGGGTCTAACTGGGTCTCCTGAAGGACACAAACATGGCCAATAACATGTATCCACTATTTACACCTTCTTTTCTATGGACACAAATGGGAGGATCCTGACAATAGGTTTTGGCTGCTTTATGCTACAGACCTGCTAATAATATCAGGTACAACAAGGACATCCAACTTAGGCCCTTCTTCGATCTACACACAACTCATATGATTGACCAACAATTTGTCAAAAGGGTAAACAATTAAACAACATTGGAACAAGCTAATCAGGTAAATAACATTTGCAAGTATGCAGTTCCCAAAACAAGTATTTCTTTCTTATTATGGGAATAAGGGGTGCTACGAAGTTTAATTGCTATAAATAGTCTTGGATGTTGGTGTTACAGCACACATATAAATATATAATGCATACATACATACACACATTCTATTTTGCTTTAGCACCACAAGTGATACTATATAACAGCACAGCAACCCTTTTAATGAGAAGAGACATATGGAATAAATTATACATTTTGTTATAGGAGTGAAGTAACTGCCAGAAGGTGCAAGAATTAAGTGATAGGCATACAATTTGCGAAACACATTGAAGTCAATGGGCATCAAAATAATTTTGATGCGCGTCAATGCAAGTCAATGGGCATCCGAATTCTTTTGACGCAGGACTTTTTCTCTGGCGAATTGTCGCTGCAGTTTTGCCAATTCATTTGCCTGTGTCAAAACGCGTAAATTTGCCACAAATTAGTGTCTGGTCGAATTTATTTGTCCATCACTATGCAAGAATCTGTCTTTGCAAGCTTACAAACCCTGAACTAACTCGCTCAACAGATGTGCTAAGACTAAGAGCTGAATTGTATAGTTATCTCAAAGCTATAGTATAATTGTAGTGCAAAGATCAAAACTCCAAATGTCTTATATTTCTCGTTACCATTAATTAAAGTGCAATTTACCAAATCAGGACCAAATTATTATCTACTTTGTAAAGACATACAGAGGTTGCAGAGCAGCTTTCTTCATGTTCATGTGTGAGCAGTGTTAGATTGCTATTCACAAGGTTCAAGTGTACATGTATGTGTGGGTTCCAGGCTCGGATTGGCAATTTGTGGGTTCTGGCAAATGCCAGAGGGGCTGCTATAAGGTCCTATTGAAAGTTAGTATTTAGTGGGCTGGTGGGGGCTGTTTGGGCCTCTTTGTGGGCTGATTTGGCCTCTGTGTACCTGAAATGCCAGGGCCTATTTTAATTCTCAGTCTGGACCTGGTGGGGTCAACATGCAAAGGGAACTCTCAAAGTGGAGAGGTGTCACTTTCAGGACTCTTGCCCTTATGGACCCTGTGTTTTGCACGTTGAATGCAATTACATATGTCCAATCCATCCAATCCATCATCAGCAGAGTCAACCATCAGACTGCAAAGAGGATTAAGTCTTAAGGAACATCTACAGGAGTAAACTACGGTGTGACTATAGCATAAACACTGTGTCTGTGAGCACTGGTTTTATATGTTCAGGTAGAGAGTTCTGTTCTTCACTAGTTTAAATGTATGGAGGGCGTTTGAATGTGTTTCAAAGAGATGTTAATGACCCTCCAATGTGATTTGCTGAAGCAATTTCCCAGATAAATATTATGCTTATCTAAAGAGTGTTATAACCACTGAAAGTATTTCCATCTCATTTTGGGTTATGGCCATTTGTCTGCAGTACAGGTTGGCACTCCTCAACAGGACTAATGATTTACATACCAACTGGTTTAACTTTTATCCACAGCATAATGGCTTTAGAATGGGAAATGCTATTCCAATCCAATCTGGATATCACCTCTGGGAACAATTATGCTCAAAAATGTGTGGATTAGGAACAGAGAGGAAAAATCATATTTTAATCAATATCTAATTTGTACCTAAAGCCAGCCATAATGTGTTGCCCTATCAAGTGAGGCATGTTTAGGACAGTTTAAATCTTGAAATATTCACAACTTTTAAGTCTGTATTTTTTGAAAAAGAAAACATTTTATTAACTAGGGACAGAGGAACATTCTAAACCTCACTTGGATGAAGGTTGATCTAGCCCCATTTATGTTATAAACTCCAGTTAGATGCAGTTTGATTTAATTGTGCATACATTATTATTATTATTATTATTATTAATAGTAGTTGTAGAAGTAATAGTAGTAATAATAAGTGTATATTTATAAAGCAGCAAGATATTCCACTGTGTTGTACATAGATGGGTGTTTTTTATCAAACATACAGATTAAATACAAATAATGATCAGTACAGGAAGTAAAGAGGGTCTACTCAATAGAGCTTACAATTGGCATGAAGAAGTAGTAGGGAAAAACAAGGTGTGAAGATTGGCAACATGAGGAGTCAGCACACTGAGGAATATGAGAATTTGCCATTGAGCACAGTTTTTTAACAGAGGGAAGCATGATGATATGGGGGGAAGCTCCTCTAAATACATCTGTTTTAAGAAATTGTTTTATAGGCAGAGAGTTGAATTAAAAAAATCTGTTATGGATTGAGATTGGGATAGGAGATGACTATGTCATCAATATAGAGGTGATATTCAAATTAATTGGGAGGTATATCAAAAAACTATAATAATTATAATAAGGACCCTAAGACAGAGTCTTGAGGAACCTCAACAGAAAAAGATACCCCAACAATACACTGAAAAAATTATTTGAAATATAAGCGGAAATCCAGGACATGCCAGTATCACAAAGACCAAAAGAATGAAGGAACTGGAGGAGGTGACAGTGATCAATAGGGTCAAAAGCTACCAAGAGATTTAGGAATATTTGTAATGAGAAGTGTTTTGCGTATATAGGGTCATTAGTCAGTTCCAGCAGTTTCTGTGAAATATTGTGGAGCATAGCTAGATTGTAGGGGGTCCAGCATGATCAAAGAGAAAGTCAATCCATTGTATACTAACAGTAGACTAGAGATAAAGGGTCACAGAGTGATAGTATAACGAGTTGAGGGATCAAGAGAGCAATATTTCAGAATTGGGATGATGAGTGCATGTTTTAATTGGAAGGTAATTTGAGGGGGAAATATTTAATTGATGGGTTCACTTTAATGTTGGAAAAATACATACCAACCAAAGGTACAAATTTAAGTAGGACAATCCCAAAAAAATTACTTTAAAATGTTCCTAGTGAACTTTGCTTAGTACAAGGAAATACTTTTGCAGGCAAAGCAGTATAAAATAATTATATGTTTACTCCTTAATACTGAATATCCATTAGAAAAATACGAAAGGGGTATCTACTTTTGTAAAGACATACAGAGGTTGCAGAGCAGCTTTCTTCATGTTCATGTGTGAGCAGTGTTAGATTGCTATTCACAAGGTTCAAGTGTACATGTATGTGTGGGTTCAACATGTAGTACAAGACGAAACAGCACCACCTTCTTTTTAAAAATTAAAATGCCTTTATTGGAACCCTTTAGGGCATTACAGCAACGTTTCGTGTCACACCTGACCCTTTGTCAAGCTTGTGTGGGTTCAACATGCAAAGGGGACCCTCAAAGTGGAGAAATGTCACTTTCAGGACTCTTGCCCATATTATTTATTTATCAAAATCCAAATTGTTCAGATTTTTTTCAATTTAGTCCAACTAAACTAGAATCCACAATTTAACCTTATTTATTATTTAAAAAGCTTGGTTTAATTGGATAGGGAAAAAACTCTAAAATCGAGGGAAATCCTGAGTTATACAATCTTTTTTTCGAAAAGCCAGAATTTTTCATATTTTTGCCCGAAAAGCCCAAAATAGTCGGATTTTCGGGTTCATTCAAGCGCAGACCACACAACTTCCAAATTGGATAGGGACCTCTGCAATTGACTTATATACAACCTCCCAGGTCTGAGATGGAGGTCTTTTAGATTCTGACTTGCAGCGTCAGGCTTTAATAAATCTCAAAAATTTTGAGTTAAAAAAAAAAATGTTGTTTTTTTTTTTGAGTTTAAAAAAAGTAAATAACCCCCTAACATTGCATCTATAGAAATAAGTCAAATCAACTGGACTTGCTGTGTTTTTCTTGAAGACGTTTCACCAGTCATCCAACTGGCTTTCTCAATTCAGAATAATTTGTACATAGGATCTTGCTTCGCTATATATCCTCTGGAATGTTGTTCCAATCAGCATAATCTGTTTATCATAATCCCCAATGATGTCATTAAATTAGGTGTTGATTGTATTAGCAAGCTTGGATGTGTTATTAAACCTTCCAGGGAGAGGTGCCAAAACAGCATTGTATGTGGTAGATTGTAATGTTATCTTTATTTGTTTATCTACTGTATATGCTGTATCTGCTTATTTGTTTTTAGTCCGGCCTTCTCCTAGTCATTTTAAGTCTACTTTGTTTCCTAGGTCATTAAGCCTTGGAAACCACATAGCAGTTTAAATCATAAGAACGAGTGTCACAGCAAAAAGTAAATCATTCAAAATAAATAAAAAATATAGACCAACAGTTAACCGTCTTAGAATATTGCTGTCTATATCATACCAAATGCTACCTCTTCAATCTGTGCAATGTTTTGTTAATTATTTGAACTTCAGATAATGTAAGTGTGTGCTTGTTGAGAAATCCCTTGATGCTTGTTAGGTAGCAAAGCTGGAGATAAGCTCGAACAGAAGGGGAATCTACAGCAAAGAAATTGCATTTGAACTGCAAGCACTGATACAGTATGTAGGCCCATTCAGTTGTAGAGAAGCATAGCCTTCAAAATGTGTGTATTATTTTGTATACTATTATTTGTGTTTTTACATTATGATCTTATGATCTGCTGCTGTGTTTTCAGATATGCCATGCAGACACCAATGCAAAATGCAAATTTCCTTTCCACTGCAAGAATTCACATGTGGTCTTTTAAAAATAAATTGGCATATTCATCAGCGGTGATCGCCGAGCCCCATGAGCAGAGCCATCTGACCATTTGTCTTGGATTGCTTCTGTCTGTTGAGTATAAAGGGCTAATCAGCACCCGTAAGAGCATTTCTGTGTGAGAGGCTCTGCGGAGCTTCAGAAGTTATAAAAATAACCAGAATAATGCGCTTGGAGTAAAGTAAAGAGTGAATCTGAATCTACAGGGAAAGGACTGAGTACTGTGTGTAGATCTTAGCTAGTGAGTCAGCTATTGAAAACCACAGAGAAATACAGGTTGTTTTTAATATTTAATCACATATGTAGATGCAGCATATTTTAGTGTCTCAGCCTTGTACAGTGTACATTGAGATGGGCATTGTGCAAACACAAGCCCATAGGTGCCAAATAATTGTGCATGTAGAGCTAAGGTGCGCACAGACATATCAGGAATGCCAATAAAACACATTTTATAAGGATCTAGTGGTCTTAGCTGAATTTAAAGAGCTTATAGAGCTTAGAGATTTTTCATTTAAGGGTGATAAGGAATCATAACTAGTAGCAGTGTATGTTTTTATATTATCTCGTACTAAAATGTCACAGCAAAGTGAAGATGGTTAGAGCATGAGGGAAACATAAGAAGTAGCTGATATCTGGTAATGGGTTTGATTACTTTGACCATCGTGCAGAGATGTCATGCCTTCCTTCTGTATCCCAATAGAACTACTTATTTGTAATCTAATCTTTCTACAAACAAGTTCTTCTACTTTGTATTGCAGGCACGTTCTGCTCAACCTGAAACAAGTGGTGTTGGATTCTACTATAATGCTTGGGAGAGAAAAGGTGGAATAAAAAGGAACTTGTCTTACAGTATTGGAATTGGGGCACCGTCGTCATTTAAGTGTTAAGTTATGTGTTAAGTAGCTCGGACTAGTGAAGAATGAATATGTCCCGTTTCGCTTCCTGAAAAATCTGTGAAACTCGGAAGAAATTAGTGAAATAGCGAAAAATTTGTGAAACACATTGAAGTCTATGGGTGTCAAAATAATTTTTTTTTTATATACGCACAACATTTTAGACCAAATGCATTAAAATCAATGGCCGTCCAAATAATTATGACGTGCAACAATTTTTATCCATGGGACAATTTTTACACGAGTGACTCTTTTGTCCAAATGCAATAAAGTCGATGGCATCAAGTTAATTTTGACGTGCAACAATTTTGACGTGCAACAAATTTTTTGTCGCAATGAATTTTTCAACTGCCAATTTTCGCAGCAGTTTCGCAAAAACATTCACAGTCGGCAAAGTGTGCAGCAAATCCATGCCTGGCAGATAAATTCACCCATTAGCTGGGACCAGCTTTCTGGGGGTAAAGCATGGCATAGTCACTTAGGGATGGGCAAATTTTTTCGCCAAGTTAAGCCGCGGAAATGACGCCCATAGACTCCAATGGAAGAAAAAAAAACATGATGCGTCAAAAAAATTCACTTCACTTCAACATAATTTGACAAATTTTGCCGGCAGTTGAATTTTGGGCCGAAATGAAATGGGTTTAGATCACCAAAACCTAGAACTCACAACTGATGAGTGTAGTATTTTCAGGCAGTTTATTTTCATTTTAAACAACTAAACAAGGTCATCTATGCCACAATTTTGACAGTAGTTCAAACCCACTAGATCACAGCCACCACCACACAAATTTCCCTGTCCATCCAAAATCAATAATTTTTGTGCAGGTGATGTCTCCAAAAAGGGTTCTGGTGCTACCTTCTTTTTAGTACAGTCTGGTCTGAAAATGGATCAAACAAGCTCATTGCAGATACATTCCTATTCATATCATATTCTGTTAGAAAATAAGCATATCTACAGTAGGTTACACCTTAATTGCAATTTACATATTAGTCCCCTTAAAAATGGAAAAATGGAAATAAGATGGTTTAAGAACATGATCTGATGAGTTTTTTTCCCATGGTTAGCTTATGTTGTTTAAATATATTTTTATTCTGTAAGAGTAATAATATTCTAGTTCAAATATTTTTTCACTCGTTCCACTATGTCTACAACATAAAGTTAATAAAATACTGTAACTTTCAGCAGATTTGTTCAAACACCTTCACCTGTGCAATCGTGCTCACTCTCCAGTCAGGCCACACCAGGAGACCCAAAGGCAATTTCAATAAACAAGGGTATGGATGGAGCACATCAAACGCAGTCTCTGCCGCAAAACATTCTTTATTGCATCACAACAAGTTAATAAAATACTATGAAGTCAAAATAAATAACGAAACCTAATTCTAAACTCATCCACATTTTGGTTCATATTGTGCCTGATATGATATATCAAAGTAGCTAGTATATATTTACAATAAATAGTGAACATTTGTATTTAATGGACATTTAAAGGATAAGGAAACCTTCAAAATAAGTGAATGTAAAATTGATGAGGGTGCTGTTCTAAGCACTTTAGCATTCATTATTTATTTATTTTTAATTCCAAGATATTAAGGGATACATGTATAGAGATGTCGCGAACTGTTCGCCGGCGAACTTGTTCGCGCGAACATCGGGTGTTCGCGCTCGCCGGAAGTTCGCGAACGTCGCGCGACGTTCGCCATTTTGGGTTCGCCATTGTTGGCGCTTTTTTTTGCCCTCTCACCCCAGACCAGCAGGTACATGGCAGCCAATCAGGAAGCTCTCCCCTGGACCACTCCCCTTCCCTATAAAAACCGAAGCCCTGCAGCGTTTTTTCACTCTGCCTGTGTGTGCTGAAGAGATAGTGTAGGGAGAGAGCTGCTGCCTGTTAGTGATTTCAGGGACAGTTGAAAGTTTGCTGGCTAGTAATCGTTTTGATACTGCTCTGTTATTGGAGGGACAGAAGTCTGCAGGGGTTTGAGGGACATTTAAGCTTAGGTAGCTTTGCTGGCTAGTAATCTACCTTCTACTGCAGTGCTCTGTATGTAGCTGCAGTGGGCAGCTGTCCTGCTTCTGATCTCATCTGCTGACTGCTGCAATAACAGTAGTCCTTGTAAGGACTGCTTTTATTTATTTTTTTGTTGTTTTACTACTACTACTACTACTACTACTATAAGAGCCCAGTGCTATTAGTCTAGCAGTGTTGGGGAGTGGGACTGGTGTGCTAATCTGCTGCTCCTAGTAGTTCAGCAGCACCAACTTTAATTTTTTTTTTTAATATTCATTTTTTTTTATTTTACTTTTTTTTATTTTACTACCGCTGTAGTAGTGTATAAGTTGACCTTTTAGGCATTATTTGCCCTGTAGGCATTATTTGCACACTGTTTTCTTCAACCCGCCATCGAGCTGTGTGACCTTGTTCACATTCTGTCTAAATATCCATAATATTACCGTCTCCAGAAAAAACACCGGAGTCACTTTTTTCAAGCAGCCATAATATATTTTACGTAATCCGTATCCACCGCTGTAGTAGTGTATACGTTGGCCTTGTAGGCATTATTTGCACACTGTTTTCTTCAACCCGCCATCGAGCTGTGTGACCTTGTTCCCATTCTGTCTAAATATCCATAATATTACCGTCTCCAGAAAAAACACCGGAGTCACTTTTTTCAAGCAGCATTCATATATTTTACGTAATCCGTATCCACCGCTGTAGTAGTGTATACGTTGGCCTTGTAGGCATTATTTGCACACTGTTTTCTTCAACCCGCCATCGAGCTGTGTGACCTTGTTCCCATTCTGTCTAAATATCCATAATATTACCGTCTCCAGAAAAAACACCGGAGTCACTTTTTTCAAGCAGCCATAATATATTTTACGTAATGGCGAAAAATGACTATTTTCAGCATTTATATGGCATATTTTTTCTGGCAACTGTGCTTCAGTGGCTGCGTCCAAAAAAACTGGGCAAACAATGCCTACAAGGTCAACGTATGGCAGTTGTTTAAAGAGAACAGTAGATTACTAGCCAGCAAAGCTACCTAAGCTAAAATGTCCCTCAAATCCCTGCAGACTTCTGTCCCTCCAATACAGAGCAGTATCAAGCAGATTACTAGCCAGCAAACTTACTATCATCTGTCCCTGAAATCACTAACAGCTCTCCCCCTACACTATCTCTTCCAAGCACACACAGGCAGATTTTCAGATACATTTTTGCCCTTGATCCCCCTCTGGCATGCCACTGTCCAGGTCGTTGCACCCTTTAAACAACTTTAAAATCATTTTTCTGGCCAGAAATGTCTTTTCTAGATGTTAAAGTTCGCCTTCCCATTGAAGTCTATGGGGTTCGCGAACCGTTCGCGAACCGCTCGCATTTTTGCGCAAGTTCGCGAATATGTTCGCGAACTTTTTTTCCGACGTTCGCTACATCCCTATACATGTACTGTTAATATGAATGAATTTTGATTTGAAAAGGAAAAAGTACCCCACTAGCTTCAAACTCGCTCAGCAGTCTCTAGTAATTAAAAATACCTAATTAAGGTCTCAATTGTATGCAATTTTACAAATTACTTTATATAACTCCCAAAAAAAGTGCTTGTGCTAAGATAAGACTGGTTAAATCCAGTGATTATAAATTCATTAAGTAATTGTGATACAGTTCATCTAATTATATATACAGGGGTTAAAAAATTGGGTACGCATATACCCTTAGCTGTAATCAATTCTTATTCCACGATAGTGTATATCCTTTTACTACAGGATATATAATAGTTAATAGTAACCCCCACCAATCACTTTAAGTTAAAAAACTTTAAAGTGCAAGTGCTTAATAATTAATGAAAAATAATTTCATCTGGACTGACCAAAATTCATAAAATTGAAAGTGCTCAATAGTGCTTAGCAATAAATTAATTAAATAGAGACCGCAATAAATAGGATAAATATTAAAAAACACACAATGCTCAAGTTCAGAAGATAAGTCAGAAATGGAAAAGAGGAGGAGGTGGAGTTGTCCCAAATCTACTACATAATTGTTTCTATCCCTGGGACACCACAAAGTCAAAGAAGGCAGAGTACCCGGGACTGTGGTCTCAAATTTTAATCTAGTCCTAGACTGGAAGAGATCTATGTAGGCCTAAAAAAACACAAATCCACGGGCTCTTGTGAGGTTTAGTATCAGATAGATCAGGCAAGAATGAATGAATTTTGTTACACCAGTGCCATCTGCTGGTCAGTTTCCCACCAGTCTGACCAACAAGTAGTCAAGGAAGTTGTCAGGAGAAAGAAAGAGGCTGCTCTGATGTTCTTCTGGTTAGAGAAAAATTAGAAACCTCTAAAATCTTTCCTAACCAAAAGAGCAGCAGAGCAGCAGGTGACCAGCAGGTGGTGCTGTTTTAACTAAATTCATTCATATTAACAGGACATGTATCCCCTAATATCTTGGAATTAAAAAAATAAATAAATAATGAATGTACATTGCAAAAGTTCTTAAAATAGCCCCCTCATCCATTTTACATTCACTTATTTTAAAGGGTTACTTATCCTTTAATAAATGCTTTCTATGGAAAAAAAAATCTAATTTTCTACATTTTTCTTGTTTAAGGGGTAATCTTGTTGCAACTTGAGTCAATATAAAGCCAAACACTGGGCTCCTACAAAAATATCTGACAAAATTGAAAAGCCATTCACTCATGTGCATGACCAAAAACCATTGCCTTCCCAATCCATGGTGGAAAAACTCATTGTCCCAGGGCCAAACATGGTTTAACATGGATAGACAGCTTTAATGTTAAAAAAACATTTTGTACTTTCCTTATACTTTATTGTAGAAGATGGTGTATTATAGTATGAACTGTATTTTTTAATAGATATTCCATAATATATGATCTGCTTTATATTCACAAAAATAGAAAAAGCTTGAAACTTCACAGAACTTGAAAACTGCCATAATTTGTAAAAAAAAAAAAGTAACCTTGTCTGTTGCAAACTACAAATTTGTAACTATAATTCAAACTGACATGGAAAGAGGTTCATGTCAAACAATGTGGAAAGCTGGTCATTTTGTTGAAACCTCCAAACAACCTTTTCTGGACAAAAAATAATAATAATGCACATAAACATATTCCATGTCATATAAAATAAGCCGAAGTATAATAAACTGGAAGTACCACTGCTAATTATCATACTTCCATTTGGTACATTAAAATTCCACTGAAACACTTAGGGGCAGATTTATCAAGGGTCGAAGTGAATTTGCGGGAATTTTCGAAGTTTTAAAATTCGAAATTCAAAGTAATTTTTTGGATACTTCGACCATCGAATAGGATACTACGACTTCAACTTCGAATTCGATTCGAAGTAAAATAGTTCGAATATTCTTCCATTCGATAATCAAAGTTCTGTCTCTTTAAAACAACTTCGACTTCAATACTTCGCCAAATTAAACCTGCCGAAGTGCTATGTTAGCCTATGGGGACCTTCTACAGCATTTTTCTAAGTTTTTTGAAGTCTAAGTAAAATCGTTCGATCGTACGATAAAATTGTTAGAATAGTTTCATTTGAAGGATTTAATCGTTCGATCAAACGATTTTACTTTGACTGCAGAATACCCAAATTTGATGAAAAAAGTTCAAATTCGATATTCAAATTCGAAGTATTTAAATTCGATGGTCGAAGTATTTTTTACTTCGAAATTCGACCCTTGATAAATCTAGCCCTAAAGAATCTTTCAAAATTCTAGCATATAATTCCATTTAACAATGAAGTGTATTTATTGGAAATCTCCACTCCATGGGAGTAAAAACGTCTCCTCTCTTATCGGTAATGTTTTTAACATTGAGAAAAAAAAAGAATCCTGTTCATAGAGTTCACAAGAGATATTGGCTTTTGTAGGAAATAAATTTTAAAAAGCCGGTGCTATTTAAAAACTTGTCTGCCTTTTTATATGGCGCAATTCTTCAAGGTGACAATAAGTCAAGGCTTTATCAATTTGCTCATTTGAGGGGAAGTGTATAAATTACATGCAATAATTACAATTTAGAGTGATTTAACATATTCATAAAGTGTGGTCGTATGATCTGTAGTTTCTGTTCTCCCCCAAGAGACCGGGATAAACAAATCAGGGTATTTTTATGGGCGGAAAGAAGCTGAGGTGCACAAAATGTGATCTATTGACAACATTGCGAAATTAAACTAGATTACCTCAATAACTTCAATCACTTTGCTACAGTAAGAAAAATCTTTACATGTCCATTCGGTATTAAATTAAACAAAGCGGAAGGCCCCATTTGTGTTTATTCTGCAAATACTGTATGTTCATTGAGTGCTGGTGCAGATATTGCACAACTGTCATTTTCTAAAGGGCTTTACGGTTCAGATAACCCATAGATATTAGTGAAATTTAAACTATAGAATTAGATTTGCCCTTACTTCTCTTCCCAAACAAACAGCCGATAACCCCTGTAGCATCCTAAAAAAAGACCAAAAACACCAAAAAAGTATAAAAAATATTCATAACCTATAAAACATCGGTATAAGTAGTGTAAGCAGTTCAGTTATAAATTAAAAATAAAAAAACCTAAATAAACATATACAGGTATAGGATCCTTTATCCGGAAACCCGATATCCAGAAAGCTCCAAATTACGGAATGGCTGTCTCCCATAGACTCCATTTTATCCAAATAATCCAAATTTTTTAAAATGTTTTGCTTTTTCTCTGTAATAATAAAACAGTAGTTTGTACTTGATCCCAACTAAGATATAATTAATCCTTATTGGAAGCAAAACCAGCCTATTGGGTTAATTTAATGTTTAAATGAATTTCTAGTAGATTTAAGGCATGAAGATCCAAATTACGGAAAGATCTGTTATCCAGAAACCCCCAGGTCCCGAGCATTCTGGATAACAGGTTCCATACCTGTATTTAGAAAATGCTATTTTAATAGTAAAGATAGAGGGGCATAGGAGAGGGGGTGGGGTTCTGTCTAAATGATCAACTAGAAGAAAAGAAGTTTCATTTAAAGGAACAGAGTAGGGGGTTCATCACAGTGAGGACAGTGAGGTTGGGGAATGCACTGCCGGGTGATGTTGTGATGCTGATTCAGTTAATGACTATAAGAGGGACTTGGATGATTTCTTGGACAGACATAATATCAAAGGCTATTGTGATACTAAGCTCTATAGTTAGTATAGATATGGGTATATAGAATTTAATTAAAAGTAGGGAGGGGTGTGTGTATGGGGCTGGGTTTTTATTTGTAGGGGTTGAACTTAATGGACTTTGTCTTTTTTCAACCCAATTTAACTATGTAACTATGTATTTGTCCCATTTTATGCCAGACATTAAATTCATACGATAAAATCAGTCCTAGGGATGGGCGAATTTGACCCGTTTAGTTTTGCCAAAAATGTTAAAGTCTATGGGCGTCAAAAAAATTTTGACGTGCGGCGGAATATTTTTTGACGCGCGACACCAGACAAGTCTATGGGCGTCATTTTTGCAGCCATTCAAGCCGAAAAAATTCGCCCATCCCTAACCAGTCCTTCTACATCTACCCAGGACTGACAAAACCTTTTGGAATTTTATATGGCAGCCTCAGTCTAGGTAACTAGGTTACTCTAG
This sequence comes from Xenopus laevis, assembly GCF_017654675.1. NCBI lineage: Eukaryota > Metazoa > Chordata > Amphibia > Anura > Pipidae > Xenopus > Xenopus laevis. Next base: position 7,645,759 of record NC_054372.1, on the reverse strand, counting down.
GTAAGAGCTTGAATACTGGGAGTGTTCCTTTAACAGCTTTTAGCTGCATCTTTTTGGTAGGTATTAGTTACTAACAATCAAATTTCATTTTTTTCTTCGAATCTCTAAAAATCTGTGGTTTTCCTATATTTCTAATAATCGATAAAAATTTGAGATTTAAGTGTAACAACCACGAAAACCTCTAAAACAAAACCTTGCCAAGTAAAAGTTGTTGGATCACTTTAAATCAATTTGGACTTAGAGGTTTTTGAGTTATTTGTATTTTTTACCTCTTTTTTTTTCATACTTTTTATATTCGGATCTTTTCATAAATTCAATGACAATCATGGTTTTAGAGTTTGTGAGTTTAGTCAAAGTTTCAAACACCTCTAACACCACTAAAATGTGACCTTTAATAATACGCCTTTAAGGGAATAGCAAAAGCAGAAGGGCCAGGTGTCTGTGAGATATGTTGTGATGTCTCTCTAAAAGTTCTGGATTTGAAGTCACTAATAGGTCATATATTCAAAAATTTAAAAATTAAAAAAAAAAAGGAAAAATTTACTCTTTTGAGAAATTAATATTGCCTTTCCTATACTGATAATATTCTTATGCCACTGAATTGTTCCTTTACCTATTGTGATTCACTTGGAGGCCTATTTATTAAAGGTCACATTTTGGTGGTTTTAAAAGTTTTTGAAACCACAATTAAAATCTATTCATGATATGAGATTTGAGGAAAAAAAGGGAAATTTGAATGTTAGTAATTGAGCCCCTTAGTGGTGGCTTAAAGGCTTCAGTCACTTAAAGCATATTAGAGGAAGAGAAAATTTCCCCAGACATTTTGTATAAAATACAGACGTACTAAAGTATAAAAAGGATGAGACTGGAGATATTGTGTGACACAAATAGGGAAAGGGAAAATAAGGCCACCAATGGTGGAGATTCATGCCTCCAAAGCTACTGTTCTTTGTTCCTTCCCAAACTCATGAAAATGACTGGCTAATCAGCTTAAGCATTCAATAATAGTGATGGGCAAATTTATTCGCCAGCCGCAAATTTGTGGCGAATTCCCGCAATTCGTGAAAATTTGCCAGCCGGTATCCGTTTTTTTTGGATGCTGTGAATTTTTGTGAATTTTTCGCCGTTTCAGGAATTTCCCAGGAAATTCGTGAGTTTTTCAGCGAAGCAAAAAGCCCCAAATTCGCCCATCACTATTCAATAGTCATTTTAGGAATGCATGCAATAAACTATATACTATTAATAAGATTTCCATTCTGAATAAACAAAGAGATTGAGGGGCCCATTCACTAAGCTCGAGTGAACGAATAGAGGAAAATAGAGGAAAAAAACTTAAAATTTCAAATGTTGTTTTTGGCTACTTCGACCTTCGACTACGACTTTCGACTTCGAATCGAACGATTCAAACTAGAAATCGTTAGACTATTCAATAGTCGAAGTACTGTCTCTTTAAAAAAAACTTTGAACCCCTAGTTCGCACCCTAAAACCTACCGAGGCCAATGTTAGCCTATGGGGAAGGTCCGTATAGGCTTTACAAGGTTTTTTTGATTGAAGGAATGATTGAACGATTATTCCTTGGATCGTCCGATCGAACGAATTGCGCTAAATCCAACTTCGATATTTCAATTCGGCAGTCGAATATCGAGGGTTAATTAACCCTCGATATTTGACCCTAGGTAAATGTGCCCCTTAGTGTTGCCAGAGTGAATTCATCAGGCAATAACCTCATTATTTTTACATTGGCGCCACAGCCGCCATATTCCTTGTCTTAGTTCCTTTCCTCTCTAGGGTAAAACCTAATTCCACCTGCCACTTGGTGCCCATTGGCATTCTCTATAGGGCATTTAAGACTAAATACATTTGACATAATCCATTCTAATCTAAAAGGGGCAATAGTTTACTGAAAAAGTTTAGATTTGGAAATTCAGTCTACTGGGTATCAGAGTGCTCAAGCAAAGATGCTTTGGAGTTAATTTAATTTCTTTTAAGTAACACATAGTACAAAATCTTTTCTCTTCGCCTATAAACAAATGTAACGGCAAAGTACATTGTGTTCCTTTTCTTGGGAAATAATACAAAATATCTTGCACATTCGCTGCATTCAAAAACTCCCACAGGTCTATCTTAGCTGTAGAATGATGGTATTACTTGTGATGTACAGGCAAATAAAGCTACTGGCATGTGCACATATTTAAAAAAAAATGTGTATAAAATCATTTAAGAGTCATTAGACGGTTGCATTTCTGAGCCGTATTCCCAGCTCATACAATATTTACATTATTTGGTATGTCAGCAGCTCGGAGAAGCGATTGGTATCTAAACACATATTTAACTAACATCACAATTCCGCGTCATTAGGAATGCTGAAGGGAGAAGGTTCATGGCTCGTTCGTCTTTTTAAAGACCGAGTGCTTTGTTTTGTTGTGTCCTGACAAAGCTGTCCCTCAGCAATGCCACTGGCTGCCTTTTCATGTAAAAAAGGGAAAAAAATAAGTGATTTGCCCGAGGAACTAAATCATACTAATGCAGTTAGACTGGTGTGGGGTAAGACATCTGGTATTGTGGCTCATTAGTAGTGAAATGACCCCTATGTATAAAACACAGCTGGGTCATTCCAAGTTAATGAGCCTTCACATTTTATTGTCTGGTACATCTACAAATGGCTGCTCGCTAAAAATCCTCAAATTCTATGATAAAAATAGAATTTTGAAGATGCAGAGCTGACAATAAAGTCACAATGAGCTGGACAATAAAAAAAAAAAGCCATCCATGCAGTTTGTACTCTCCACCATACGTTAATCCGATGAAGGCCACCACATGCTTAAGTTATTTATTTATTTTTTTGTCATTATTTCCCAGAAATAAATACATTGGTTAACTATAGCAGAGTAAAAGGGGAAGTAAAGACATAAAACAAATATTTTCGTCTAAACCTCTCTTATAAAAAATGGTACAGGTTTATCCAGAAATCTGTTATCAAGAAAGTTCCAAATTACTGGAAGACCATCTCCCATAGACTCCATTTTAATCAAATAATTTAAAAGGTAAAAAAAAAAAGAATTCCTTTTTCTCTTTAAAACTAAAGCAGTACCTTGTACTTGACTCAAACTAAGATAAAATTAATCCTATTGGGTATATTTCATGTTTATTATTTTTTAGTAGACTATGGGGATCTAAATAACAGAAAAAATCCTTTTGATTATCTGAAAAAACCCCAGCCGATCAATATAGGCAGAAGACTTTAATATTGGTTGGCTTTTCTATCGGCCTGGCTGGAAAATTTTGATTGGGTGCCTTTGAAAGTATAGGTGAGGCTTTTACCAGGGATCTGTAAAGAGGCAAATACAGGTGTGGGACCCATTATCCACAATGCTCAAATGGTGGTTTTTACTGGATTGAGGCTCTTTACATAATTTGGATCACCATATCATAAACACACATATCACACAAAAGCATTTAAACGTTAAATAAATCCAATAGGATTATTTTGCCTCCAATGTGGATTAATTGTGATTTTGCTGAAGTTTCATGAATGGCCTGTACTTTATCTTTCTGATTTTATAGTGCTGGATTTGAATGGGCCCATTCCAGTACCTCAACTGCCAATTACAACATACTGCTTTTTGCCACCTTATATCCTGATTGTGTGAGTTAATGCATGCACCTAAGGTTGACCAAGTATTCAGTCTACTGCAATGCATACACTACATTCCAAATTCCAACCTATGGCAGTCCACAAATATATATATATTCTCTATGGCAACCTATGTTATCATTTTCACTGTACTATATTTTTTATTGTATTTTCCATGAGCTTTTTTCCTGCTGAACCCTGAAGATCTTAACTTTACTTTATGAGAAAATTCAAATATCACTTATCACTTTTTTTCACACCGAACAGTAATTACTTTACATTTGTATATGTATTCCCCATTTATATTGCATTCCCCTAAAGTTTGGCCACTTAAGGGCCCCTTAGTATACAGGAGCTAGACTCCATTACCTGGGTCAAAGCATGACCCTCTAATTGTCCCGGGTTTAGCCACTAGGTAGCATTGTATTATAATATATAAGATTTGTACACATGTACTCAGGGTCCATTTTACCAAAGCAGGCAGGAAGGGGGAGGTAGAACTTAGACAAGTTAGGTCTAGCAAGTGATAGGCTAGCTCATTTTCATAGATCACTCTGGGAGTGATAGATAGTCAGGGCTATTTTACCGAGCATCTGAGGCTTCATCTAGAACTGGGAGTGGGATTATGATCCCAGGTACCAATTTCCCAGAAGTAGGGACTAAGCGTTTAGGGAAAAAACTGAAAGCTGTGTAGACTCTGTTTATGCAATCTTTCCTGCAGGGACTTATACTGACCAATGGTACTTGTTAGTATATGCCTATCCACTGCGGTTCTACGATGCTGCTTATCTCTGATTTAACTCCTACATGGATTATCTTGTCCTTCAAGAAATCTGTTCTATGGCTAATTGTTCAAGAAACACTGGCACCCAATTATTGACTGTTATAGTTAAACTACACCCTGTCTCCACACCATTTCGAGGGCTGAGAATTAAGGTCTCATCCAGGGCACATATCGAGGTCCAAGCTATAAGTTGGGGCAACGGTGCTGCTCAATTCACTATAATTTAACACACTACTATAATATTTATAATATTTCCTTTGCAAACTAAAAAAAAACCTAAATTCATAGCAGGGGTTCAAATAATTTAAATACAATTAATCACAATGTTTCATACGGTATGACTCTGTGGGGGAAAGACACTCATAATGCTAATTAAAGGTATAAATGCATGACAGACTTTATTGAGAAACATTTATTCTGAGAAACACACATGGGGGCCTAATTATTTTGCTTACAGTTATGCCAGCTTTGTTCACTGAAAACCTAAAACTGCACCCGACCCTAAACTCCAAAATGAAGCCATTGTAGGACCCAACCTGTATCTGCATCATCTTGTTCAGCGGAGGAGTGTATTTCCCAATAATGACTGCACCCAAATCTGAAACGGTGATTGTATACAAAATAGTGACCTGGACCTGTATTTGACTTTAATACCCAACCTGAACCTCCTGTTGAAAATCTTAATTCAAGGGATGTTTTTTCCATCTTTTTTTTTTCACCAAAAAATGCATAGAGTGTTTTTTTTTTCTTATTTTTAATATTGCTGCAGTTTCATGGAAAAATTTGTAGATGGCAAAATGTGGAATTTCTCCAGGAAGCTATATTAGATGTATATTAAATACAACACATTATTTATACACACAGAATAGGACATCTTCTATTTTCTCTTTACAATCACGTCTATTTCTTCTCAACCTCCACTTTTCTCCTCCCCCTAATAAATTTCCTCAGATATGTTGTCTCACTGTAAATATTCCATTGAGCTCACAGTAGGGTATAAAACACACAGGTGGACTGTAGGTGTCATAAAGCGCAGACAGCCCATGCCTGATCGCTTATTGCTCAACACCGATGTTTTGAAAGATTCAATAAATCTTGATTTTGTTTATGAACATGGTGCTCTACTGAGACACGCAGCCTCACGCTGTTCAGAGGAAATTTAAAAAGTTTGCTGAGATGGAGCGGCCAAGACGCAAATTCTTAAGATGCAAAGGCTGAATGGAAACAAAAATCAGTGCTTGGATTTTATAACCATATTTCAATTTCAATCATTTTCTGCATGTCCATTTTAGACTCTGCTGTAAGGCAAAATGAGGTTGTTAGGAAGGCAATCACGTTCACACAGAAAATTGTGCTCTGTAAAACTACCCAACGTTTTCTTTTTCTGTTCAGGAGAAAAATGACCCAAATATCGGCTTTAGTTCATCCTTCTGCAGAGCTTCTCTGTCCTCTTTTGCTCAGTAATGGTTATCAACTGGTCATTTCTGTTCCACTGTGATCTTAGAAAGAACTAAACCTTATTACCTTATGAGCAGTTAAATTAAAATAAAATCAACTGACAGTAGTGTTCACTCTAATGTATAAATGTCCACAAGTACATAAGGGCACAGATTATTCAGCCCAGGAAGCCCAATTTATTGGGAGATTCCACGTTATTCTTATAAATGGGAGGTAGCTAGATAGTTTGAGGAAGACATCTTTTCTGGTTATAATACAAACTATGCAGTGTGCACAACCAATGGTAGAATTTTTTTTAGTAAACACTGGTAATTTGCCTAATTCATATAATTTGCCTTACTAAGCCATTTTTGGTTTATCTTAGAAATATCCATCTTGAGTCACCACTGGCCCCAACAGCACCAATATCAAGCAGTGAAGACATTTTAAGTACCAATTGTTTTTTTCATTGGATGACTTTTTCATTGGCCTTAATGATCCAGTGCTCCACACATTAAATTGGAAGCCTTTGGAAGAGATAGTAGAGAGCAGCAGAGGGGCAGCGAGTTAAAATCAAGAGATGATCCTATCACTCAGACCAGGGAGTTGGGGGAGCTTGTGGTGGTATTAAATGAGTTCATGCCATATGAACGGGGGGACGAGTTGGGTGCACGGCCACATAGCATTGCTTTAGGTGACAATACTTGGCTGAATGTGCTCCCCAGGGATCAATATATTATTGAAATTGACTGAATTCAGCATATAATTGAGAATGCTTGTCATACATGTAAAGCTGAACTGATTGCTTGGCCCTTGTCCAAAAAATGGATTATAGAATTTTTATGAAGACCTTTCAGAAAAGGATGTTATTGTCCCCACCCTACAGGATTTTCTTGTCTACTCAGTAGGTATCTGTCTCATTTTCAGATGGGAAGACCACAAGCCAATTAGTTGCTGACATGGTCTGACCTTGGGTGCATATAACAGGAGTTATATTTATATATTCACAGCGAATTCCCACGATTCGCAAAACCGTAGCAAAAATTCACCAGTGAAAAATCCGGCGTCAAAAAAAATGGACGCCAGCATCTGTTTTTTTTGGACACCGGTGAATGTGTGCCGGCGTAAAAAAAAAACAACGGACGCCGGCATAAAAATAAAGGCGTTTCATGAATTTTTTTCGCCGTTTCGCGGGAATTTCATGAATTTTTCGCCAAATCGAAACGCCCCAAATTTGCCAATCACTAACCATGTCATTATGTGACTCCACTTCAGACCTAGCATAGCCCAATCCAGGGAATGGAGGTTGTTGTGAAAAGCAGTGTGCTTAAATTAGCCTGTGAAAAGTAGTGCTCCAAAATCTTACACTTGGCTACAAATTTGCAGCAAAACATGACAAGAGAAATAACTTTTTTTGTGATGTTTTCTTTTTTTGCCCCAAACATTTTGATTTACAGTAGATTAGAACCAATGAGATTTTCATGAAACGTTGCTGCTGCTACTTTATTTCAGCTCATCAATGTCAATATAGTTGGATGCTAGCATGTGCTTTTCTATGCCCTATAGTTTAGAATGTTTGAAGCATTGTGCGAACCACAGCTTTGATTATATTAATACGTCTCTGGTTAATTTTACCTTATCTTCTTACCCAGCTAAGCCTTAAAACTCAATTAAAATCTAATTTATCTGATATCTGGAGCCAGAATACTATTTGGCAATGACTCCAATAAGCTTGTTGTAACTACATTACCAAGCATGGTGCCTTGAGGTATTGAAGATGATGCTTAAAAATTCAATTACAGACAATTTAAAGGATTCCTGTTCTCTTTTGGGTCATCCAATTTCATAGGAATAAATGACTTTTTTTTTTTTACCAAGACACGTGCTTGTCATATCAGCACGGAAAGATGCTGATTTTAATCAGACGCTTTGTCTTTCTTCATTGACATCAAATAAATAGATTTTTTTTCTACTATCATCCCAAGGATAACAAAAATAAACCCAATCATTAAAGGGATACTGTCATGGGAAAAATTATTTTTTTAAATGAATCGGTTAATAGTGCAGCTCCAGCAGGATTCTGTACTGAAATCTATTTCTCAAAAGAGCAAACAGATTTTTTTATATTTAATTTTGAAATCTGACATGGGGCTAGACATCTTGTCAATTTCCCAGCTGCCCCAAGTCATGTGACTTGTGCTCTGATAAACTTCAATCACTCTTTACTGCTGTACTGCAAGTTGGAGTGATATCACCCCCTCCCTTTTTCCCCCCAGCAGCCAAACAAAAGAACAATGGGAAGGTAACCAGATAGCAGCTCCCTAACACAAGATAACAGCTGCCTGGTAGATCTAAGAACAACACTCAATAGTAAAATCCAGGTCCCACTGAGACACATTCAGTTACATTGAGAAGGAAAAACAGCAGCCTGCCAGAAAGCATTTCTCTCCTAAAGTGCAGGCACAAGTCACATGACTGGGACAGCTGGGAAATTGACAAAATGTCTAGCCCCATGTCAGATTTTAAAATTGAATATAAAAAAATCAGTTTGCTCTTTTGAGAAATGGATTTCAGTGCAGAATTCTGCTGGAGCAGCACTATTAACTGATTCATTTTGATAAAAAAAAACATTTTTCCCATGACAGTATCCCTTTATCTATGCCTAAATATGTAAGAACAGATTACATTGTTGATGCAGAATAATGATGGGCAAATTTCTCCCCCTTTTTGGGAAAGAAAATTGTGAATTTCCTGCAAAATTCGTGAAATGGCAAAAAATTCACAAAACTTGAAATTTGATGCCTGCGTCAATTTGGATGCCTGCGTTGAATCAATGGGCATCCAAATACTGTTGATGCACGGCAGTTTTGACGCAAGTGACTTTTTGGACACGCATCCAAAAGTTTTTCATTTATGCGTTGCGGGGAAAAGCGGAAATTCGCGCCAGGCAAATTTATTCGCCCCTCACTAATGTAGAACCTTCCTGACACAATGCCATTTGCAAATTGTATTCTTTCTGCCTTTATTGTATTGGTTTTATGCCACATTCTCTTCCACTTGGTTCACCGGAATTTCATATTACATATAAGACAAATTTCATCAGCTGAAACTACTGTTTTCTGAAACAAGGAACACATTTTTATCATATCACAAGCCGTGAGAATGGTGTAAATAACTTGGTGATTGTTGTAGAGCAATTAGAGATTTTTTCTTGCAACCTACACAGAGAATTATAGATGTAAACTAACGTACAGGGAAAATTGCCATAAAAGAAGCTGCAGAGGTGGAGTTTTCATCAAAACTCCATTAGATATATATATATATATATATATATATATATATATATATATATATATATATATATATATATATATATATATATATATATATATATATATATATATAGGTCTGAGGTGGCGAAGGAAGTTTAGCGTAAAAGGTAGCGTTCAGTACACTGCGAAAGTTAGTGAATTTGCGTAGTTTCGTCGCTAGCGAAACTTCGTCTGGCGTAAGGTTGCGAAGTAACACTAGCGAAACTACGCCAGCGTTCGTTAGTGAATTTACGCAGTAGCGAAAATGCCAAACGCTAGCGAATTAACGCTAGCGTTCGGCGCTTCGCGGCCTAGTGAATTTGCCCCTATGTATTAAGACAATTGTGTTCTCTGCAGCAAATTAATGGTTATACAGTTTTTGTAAACATAAATGACTAAAATAAAGGGGAGCAGTTAAAAGGGGTAATAAGCTTAAAGGGCATGTAGTCTAAAATAGAATAAGACTAGAAATGCTGTATTTTGTATACTAAACATAAATACTAACTTACTGCACCACAAGCCTAATCAAACAAATAATTTATGCTTTGGCTACAGGTTGGCTACAGGGGGTCAACATCTTGTAACTTTGTTAAACATCTTTGCAAGACTAAGACTGTGCACAAGCTCAGTGTGGTCTGGGCTGCTTAGGGATCATCATAAACAAAGCTGCTTGAGTTCTGCATGGCTGGGAAGTAAGGCGGGGGCTCCCCCTGCTGTTCATAAGTATGATTGTTTCCCTGCAGAGCAGTTAGGGACTGTCTGAAAATTCCTATCCACAGAAGTAAATGAAGGGGGAATTTCACTGCATACAGTCAGGTTTCTTATAAAAACAGTACACATTTTTAATTAAAGTATATTGGAGATAGGTTTCTTTTTCATTAAAGAAAGTAAAAGTCAGATTTTATTTTTTTGCCTTTACATGCCCTTTAAATGGATTCTGTTGTGACACTGCAAATAAATCACTCTACAATATAAAATTTAATTTCTAACTCAAGCAAATTTTATTTTTAGTTGTGATATTGGTGTTGAGGCGCAATCTCAGGTCATTTTGCCTGATCATGTGCTTTCAGAAAGAGCTAGTGCTGCACTATGGAACTGCTTTCAGGCAGGCTATTTTTGCTCCTATTCAATGTAACTAAAGGAGTCACAGTGGGACATGGATTTTTATTATTAAGTGTTGTTCTTATATCTACCAGGGACTTGTTATCTGTTTACCTTTCCATTGTTCTGCTGATGGGCTGATGGGGCAGACGGGAGGGGGGTGATATCACTCCAACTTGCTGTGCAGCAGTAAAGAGTGACTGAAGTTTATCAAAACACAAGTCACATGACTGGGGGCACCTGGGAAACTGACAATGTCTACCCCATGCCAGATTTCAAAATTAAATATAAAAAAAGTTGTTGCTCTTTTGAAAAATAAATTTCACGATTTGACAAAAACATGTTTTCCAATGACATGATCCCTTTAAAATTACCTTTTAATTTCATGTACTAGGAAAATCGTCAAAGTCTTTAGTTTTGATTGGTGGTGGTTTTTGAACAATTGACTTTTTTGTTCTGCAGCTGCAATTAAGATAACTGATAAAACAAACTGATTAGAACAGACATCCCTGGTCAATGTGTATCTTTGTTGAGGGTCACTGACCTTGGCAACCAATTAGTGTTTTCCTTTGCAGGCTGGAGGCAAAGATTCAGTATTAAAGTCATTTGTTCCTAAAAACCTACTGAATCCTAAGCACTTGATTTCATGTGCCAATATGAACTATAATTTTGATGTCCATTAAATGAAATAAACCATGTGAACAAATATATGATTTGCAAAAGCAATGTCATGTTATGTTTTATGTCTGGATTATTTAGGACTCAACACAAATACATTACTCCTATGGGATCATATATATATTCATTAGAGCAACCACCGCATTCAAATTAATTTCTCCGGTGAATTATATTCCACTGCCATAAAATCAAACTTAGGCTGTGCATAGTTTATTGCCATTGATCTAATATATATATATATATATATATATATATATATATATATTGTTTATTACAGATCTAAGTCTAATTAAAATAACAGGCTAATGTGATTGCTGAACTTGAAACAAAGTTTGGAGTGGAATATTGTCACTGTAACCATAACTGCATGTGTCTCATATCTTGAATTATTATAGTTTTTTTTATTATAAACAATTCAGAATAGGATGCCATTCAAGCTTTCCCCAGTGCAACTAGAATAAAGATTGAGGGAATCCTAGTTCTACAACAGGGGAGTGTCAAAAGAAGCCAATACCCGCCTAGCACATAGAGAAAATATATAACTCTGTGCTGGTCAATTAAGGCTTTTGTACTACAACTCTGAGCTTCCTTTCAGTTTTTGGAAGATGACTGGGCATTTAGATAAGAGCATTTGGCTTATACTGGGTCAAGTACCATTACTAGCTATATGGTAGATTACAAGTTTCAATCAAAGCCCTCACACTAGGGAACCCACAAATATACAGGGCCAGAACTGGGGGCAGGCAGAAGAGGCAACTGCCCAGGGCGCAACGATTGGGGGGCACTGGGCAGCTACCTCTTCTGCTTACTCCTAGACTGGACCTGGCTCTAGACTTGCGACCAACAACACCCCTGCCACGCGGAAGCTATTGCAGCACATCGCTAGTGAATGCTAATGCACACATGAGCACCGCAAACGCGTGAGACGGGGATACCTCTGCAAATACATAATATTATACAGAATAGCTTTGAATATCCTTTAAATTATATCCTTATTAACAGTGCTTCATGATGTGGTTTGTGAAAAAAAGTACCCCCTTTTGAAAAATATGAGTATATTCAGTGTCAGACTGGCCCAGCGGCACACTGGGGTCAGATCCCCCTCTAATGTTCCCCTTTTTTTTTTTTTTAAATGGAATATTGGCGACGTGCAGAGCAGTGTGTGCATGTGTGCCAATGGGGAGGCGTGTGAGCATGCACGACAAGGGGGGCGCCGTGTGCGCATGCGTGCTGCATCACAGTAGGGGGGTGGGGGGCCTGTAGGGGGTCCCTGGACTGCAGTGCCAGTGGGCGTTGGGCTCCCCAGTCCAACCCTGAGTATATTAGAAGTCACCATGACCTGTATAAAAGCACTCATTTGCCGGCCTTGTGCCTTTATTTGCTCATGAAACTTCAAATATCTTAATATTATACAATAGGGGGTACATTCCTCCCTATATATACAGTATATACCAGAAGCAAGAATATGTTGAACTTCACATGGGGCAAAATTTGCTTGAGATCCCCAATTTTGGTGGACCATTCATTGGTGTTATTACCCAGCTATGTTTCCTCAATGGAGCATTGGCTTTCTTATCTGCCCTATCTAGGTTTTCTCTAATCCAACCAATTAGAACTGTAAAGCTTTTAATCTTGGTTTTATTTAAGTGCGTTTGTCCTCAGCACATATTTGACCTCATCAAAGCCTTCACAGCCCAAGTTTTGGACACAGTCTTTCCATGAGATTGCAAGTGGGGGGACTCTTGTCTCTTGTCTCATAAACACAAGTTGACTCACTCTTCTGCTCACATAGGACACTAGATACTCCCAGATATATTATTATTAGCTTTCAATCTATCATAAACCTCAAGCAAGCATTTATTCTGGCAGGCAGTGCCCTTACCAACTAGGAGGCAAAAATACAGGGGCACATGTTTACCAGTTTCTATCAGGACATGCAACGCAACTATATTACTAAAGCTCCCTGTTGGCTAAAAGGTTTTATGGAAAATTAAATTCTAAAGGAAAACTTGGTACCCTCTATTTTTAAGAGCAAAGTGGGGATATGCCCTACCTGCTGGTGTATGATGAAGAACGGGGGAAAGGGGAAATTGGCATGGAAGCTGAAGCAAAACTACTTTATTGCAATTCCATGATAAATATGAATACATATTACAGGCATTTTTACAAAGCAATGCTGTTGCAACACTGACCTAAAGGTTTGCACTTCCTCGCTCAGCACAACTTACACTGCTCAATAACAATAAATAAATTAAGATAAAAATGGCAGGGAGAATGTGAATGAGAGATAGGATTAATTACATTTTACAAAGGTTAAACGATTCCTTTTTTTTTTTTTGATGTGTGTAATTACAATTATCTCATTTTTTAAAGCGACGGTTATTTATTGAAGGCACTTTAAAAGAAACGGGAACACTTGTTTATTTAGTATTTGATTGTGCCGGAATAACCAGGCAAGTAAACGAGGATCAAATATACAAACAAGATATAAAATATATAATAATAAAATTAATATATCATGTACTTTTCAGTTTTAGAAAATGTAATTCATTTTTAAGTCTTTATTTCAACATGTTTATATTGTCACAACTACATTTTTTTAAATAAATCTCCAGAAATCCCAATTAACATTTTATTGACAACATAATAAAATAATTTTGCTTTGAAAAGCAGCAGATTAATTAATGAAATGTTTCAATCTAGGGAACTCTACTTTTGAAAACTTCTGGATGTTGAAATTAAGGGGAAAAACATATTTTAAAATAGCATTGCGTTCTGGCTATTTTTGTAATAGAAGGTAAACTAAAGCAATTGTCAATCCCTTCCAGTTTTCCTCAAAGAAAAACTGTAAGAAAATTACCTGGGTCGCGGCGGCGTGTACGACCGCCACGCCGCCGCGCTCCTTCTCCGTCGGCTTCCGGGTCCTAGTGCATGCGCATTATTTAAAGGCGCAGGCGCGCTGGCGTAATGACGTCAGCGCGTAATGGCGCGAATTTCAAACTGTATTTAAGCCCATTCATTGGTACTGCTGGTTGCCCGTGATAGGATTTATCCTGTGGGTTTGCCTGAAGCCTTGTGCTGTTTGTCCGTGTTTATTCTGCTAGTTATCCGGTTTTTGACCTCAGCCTGTTTCCTGACGACGCTCCCATCTGAATCCTGACCTGTGCCTGTTACCCGACTACTCTATTACGCCATACCCCTTCTGCTTGATACCCGGTTTTGACCCTTGCCTGCCTGACGATCCTTGCTATCTGCCTGCCTCGACCCAGCCTGTCTGACTATCCTCTCTGCCTCATCCTTGCCTGTAACCGTGATCCTCGGCCCAAAAGACTCTAGATACTTGCCGTGCCCCATTGCCTGCAAGAACTCTAGCCTTGCCCACTCATAAGTCCAGGTGGCACCCCAGTAGGCAGAGGGCCTTCCCGAAGCCCAAAAGTGGTCACACATAATGGTGAAGAGAGCTCTGACCACGGTGCTTGGCTCTAGTTCTGGTATTGGGTGCCGGCCGTGACAAAAACCCTCTGCTCATTTTAAGCCATAGAAAAACTTGCTTGTTCAGACTAAGGAGCAGATTTGTTGATATTTGTAGGAATTCTGAATCAATTAAATTATGCATTTAAAATTGCTATTAACATTGAATCTTCAAGGGACCCTATCTATTCCGATTTGTTAATGATCAATCACAGAACCGGATTTCAAGAATATACACCCCTAGGCCGCATGGCTTGACCTCCATCCCAAACTGGATCTCCCCTACCATCTCAGTCTCGCTTTCTCCCTGCTACCCTTGCTGCTCTTCCTTCTACATGATCGCTCCACTGGGGACTGGATGGCCAGTCAAACAACTGTCAAATCTCCCACCCAGTTCCTGGTAGAGAAGCAGCCAGTTGGCTCCAAGGTTTTGTCTCCCTCGTCCTGGGCCAATGTGGCCTTTCCACAAATTCGGACTTGATCAAGCATTGCAGTGATAACTACTAATGATTATTACAAAATGAGTCCTTCTGTAATGATCAACCCATCACCAATACATAATACAATTTGATGAGCCAACATGGACCAACATGGGCTAGCAAAGGCCCCCAACATGTATTGATCTGCATACTTTTAAATAATCAGATACTTGAAAACAAATTGGCCTTTTGTGGACATTACAAGTCATTGTAATGTTGTTTACCCCACCCCACTCAAATTTCTAGTTAGATTGACATATAGATGATGGAATAATGAATGAAGATAGAGTAGATACCACACACACATATAGATATATATATTTATATACACACACAGGTATGGGATCTGTTATTCCAAATGCTTGTGACCTGGAGCTTTCTGGTCTTTCTGTAAATTGGGTCTTCATACCTTATGCCTATTAGAAAATCATGTAAACATTAAATAAACTCAATAGGCTGGTTTTGCTTCACATAAGGATTAATTATATCTTAGTTGGGATCAAGTACAAGTGACTGTTTTATTATTATACAGAAAAAGGAAATAATTTCTAAAAATCTGGATTATATGGATAACATGGAGTCTATAGGAGACAACCTTTCAGTAATCTGGAGCTTTCCAAATCACGGGGTTTCTGGATAACTGATCCCATACCTGTATATATGTGTATGTATAATATATAACAGGAGGATCAGCATGGGTTTTCTATATAAATTACTATTATGATACAGCCTAGCGATCCTTGTCCGTGTCCTATATTTCTTGAAAGCACCCAATTCTAAACATGAGGGATGTTTCCATAGCAATGAGAGAGGTTAAAAAAATAACAGACTCATCTGAGCTGTGCAAATGATACCAAGTAGATAAATTCACTTAGAAAAGCACCCGGTGGGGGTGTAGCTGTACTCATTAATATTCTATACATTACAAAAAGACCCCTTATTTGGACATGCCCTCCACCCTGTTTCCAAACATTGCAGATAATAAATACCATCCATTGCTAACATGTCCCACATAGCACAAGTACGAGGTCAGTAGTCACAGGCTTTTGTAATTTTGAAATGGTTCTATTTGAGGTTCTGTTCCTGCCAATTAAGGTGGAGCTATTCAGAGTCTAGGAGACTGTTCCTCACGTATGTGATATGGCTGTGTTACATGTCCATTCCTCAAAGATTTCCCCTCTAGAGCGTCTGTAAAATAGACAAAGTTAAGGCCTTCAGGGCAATGGCATTTGCAGCAATATCTGGCATTTTTCCTCACTGAAAATGCTGTGTCACGTCACCTGAGATCACATTCATATTCAAATAAGAAAAATAAACTAACAATAAATCATTTTATGAAAGAAATTTAATGGACATTAGTGCCTCCATGTGGCTGGTACCTAGGACAAGACGGGCCCTAATCTGATGCATTTAGCCTTAGTTATTACTATGCCAGGTCTTTGATTAAATTGCCTTTGAATCTATTTTCTCATAAAGGGAAACTTTCCATGTATGTAAATCCGTACCCAGAACACAAGTCTATAAATCTGCTCTCGGATGGGATCTGCATCCATGAACAAAGGTCTCAGCGACATTATTGCATTTACCACTGCACTGATTTATGCCCAAATGATTCTTCTGCTCTGCAAATAATTCCCTTCCCCTCGCTGGAGTCTTTAGTCCCTGCCAGCCACTTGTAGCGGAGCCAGAGCGGCAGCGCAAGTTTCATTGGGTGCTCCCTGCGGTAGACATATGTGAGCTGCAGGCAATGTTTAGCTTTGGCACAAACAACCGACACAAAGAGATTCAGTTCCCGTGGCTCATAATTAATAAGGAAACAACAAAATAAAGAATGAGAAGAGGCTACAGGCGAGCGAGCTCCAAATGCAAGCCAGGCGAGGATGCTTTCCAGAGTCTGGTCTGTTGAAAATTAGAGTTTATTATGCTGCACAAGCTGGGAAGGGGTTAAGTCAGCAGTCAGATAGGGCCAGAGACACAGAACAATGCAATGCAAAAGGCCTGAAGTCCCCTAATAATATCTAAATATATCCAGCAACTAAGCAACTTTTATCTTTAAAGGGCATGTAAAGGCAAAAAAAAAATCTTAAATGAAAAAGAAACCTATCTCCATTATACTTTAATTAAAAAATGTGTACCATTTTTATAAGAAACCTGACTGTATGCAGTGAAATTCTCCCTTCATTTACTGCTGTGGATAGGAATTGTCAGACGGTCACTAACTGCTCTGCAGGGAAACAATCATACTTATGAACAGCAGGGGGAGCCCCCGCCTTACTTCCCAGCCATGCAGAACTCAAGCAGCTTTGTTTGTTTTCCTGTAGAGCAGTCAGTGACTGTATAGAGATTTGTATTGGATTTTATTTTTGCCTTTACATCCCCTTTTCTAACTCCAGCTCCAGCTGCAGGGACAAAGATCATGGAGCCAGATTTAAACAAATAAACTTTGATTCTATTTGGAGTATTATTTTGCTGCAGCCACTGGTTCTGCAGAGTTGGATAAAGTTTGTATTAAACAATACAAAAACTATAAAATCCACATTAGATTACATGACAACACAGGGCCCAGTGCAGTCTGTATATTCTGATTATTAATCAGTCTTGCTGTATCGACTTCTGGCAGATATTATCTGACTTGTGCTGCTTTGTTAATATATGATGATCCCTAAGCAGCGCAGACCACACTGAGCATGTGCACAGTCTTGGTCTTGCAAAGATGTATAACAAAGTTACAAGATGGTGACCCCCTATGGCCAACTTTGAAAGAATAAATCATTTGTTTGATTAGGTTTGTGGTGCAGTAAGTTCTTGTTTATGCTTAGTATACAAAATACAGCATTTCTAGCTTTATTCTATTTTAGACTTTACTTCCCCTTTAATGCTATGATGCCCTTTAATGCCCTTACAATCTAAAGGAACGGGGAACAACAGAAAGAGTTATAGATAAGAATTAGCGCTGAGTGTTTATGGAAATGGTTGTTGAACTTTTTCAGTCCAAAACCCACCTTGAAGGTCCAACCGCAGGGTCCCCCTTAGCTCACAGCAACGTTATAATATC
Organism: Xenopus laevis; assembly: GCF_017654675.1. Classification (NCBI taxonomy): domain Eukaryota; kingdom Metazoa; phylum Chordata; class Amphibia; order Anura; family Pipidae; genus Xenopus; species Xenopus laevis. Next base: position 7,627,808 of record NC_054372.1, on the reverse strand, counting down.
TTATATGTCATTCTGCTCAAGAATATCTTGGGCAAAAAATATGTTTTAATCCTAAATATACCCTTAATTAACCATCAAGCTGGGCTTTAGGTGTATCTAGCACAGCCAGGTGTATCTAGACATTGCCTCCAAATCTTAATCTATTTGGGATTTAGACGGAGCCCTCCTGCCACTACTCCACCCCCACACACACACACAAACATACTGCTTCCACTCCACTGCTTCAGTCTACTTATAATAACAATAGCTTGTGGCAAGGAATTTCAGGGACAGAAGCTGAAGAAAAATGTTGTACTGGAGAATGGGATGAATGGCAGGAGAAGAAAGGTGAAGATCAGAAGCAGAGGGTAGGGAGTGCATATTGTAATTAAAGACAAGAATTAGGGAGGGGTTCCACTGTTGATGCTCTTTTATGTAAGTGTTAGGGGTGTGAATTCATTGGGACTTAGACACAAGTGGAAAACTCTAGAAATTTAACCTTTTGAACCCACGAGCAACATTCAGAAGAAAAAGGAGTTGGGGAGTAACACACGCATGAAAAATATTCTTGGGGTGCCAAATAAGTGCTGTGATTGGCCATTTGGTAGCCCCTATGTGGATTGTCAGCCTATATTAAGGCTGTGTTTGTCAGTACACCTGGTTTTTATACAACCAAAACTTGCCTCCAAGCCTGGAATTAAAAAATAATCACCTGCTTGAGGCCACTGGTAGCAACATCCAAAGAGGTTGGAGAGTAACATGTTACTCACGAGCTACTGGTTGGAGATCACTGCCTTAATCCAACTGTTTTATTCTGGGTGTTTGTGTTATCGAATGGTACAGACCTTGGCTATTGGTCTTTGAAGAAGGTCACATGACCAAAAAAATTGAAAAGTTAAAAAAAAGAAGTTAATTGTTTTTTTTCCCGTAAAGCCCTGTGCATTGACGTATATTTATTATCAATATTTTAAACCCCCACAAGTGTATTATTTTCTTAGCAGAAGAGTGTGCTCCTCTATGCTCCCTGGGTCATGTATATATATATATATATATATATATATATATATATATATATATATATATATATATATATATATATATATATATATATATATACTGTATACACACACACACCAATAAATGCAAAGCCATTAATGTATAGTGTAATTAATACTACTTAATTCTCTGTGAAAAGATTCTGACGTTAGTTCTTCTTTCTTCTCAGTCTTCATCCCCACAGGGGACAGAAATAAAGCACCCGGTGGGATACTGAATTGCAGCAGTGTAATTAAACTGCACAAAATGTGATTTATTGACAATACAGCACCAGGGGAGAGAGTGGCCTGTCTCATACCTCATACACTTTATCATGGCACGGCAGAGGGGTCATTGCATCGTGTTAACCCTTGACGCATGTTACAAACAATATAAATACAAAAGAAAGTCTTTGGGATGCTGCAATGTAATATACAGTGTTGGGTCAGTGCAGTAGAAAAGGCGGACGACAATTGCCCTCTTTGGAATGACAAACCTGACCTGTACAGCAAGTAAGACTGGAGAACAGTGAAGTAACTATAGAGTAAGCAGAACCAGGGGCCTAAGAACAGAGGGTCCAGACCACAAAGTCTGCTGTTAGAGAGATACCCCTCCTTAGTCACTGGGAGTAGGGGATGCGAGTGGGTGGGGAGCAGGAGGGCAGGTAGACATAGTGGTGGGTGTCGAGCCCTCTGCAGATTTTTTTAAGAGGGGGCTAACACCCTGTTATTACTCCACTGCTGGAGTGCAAATGCTGAGGCTCTAAGGGGACAACATTTCTGCCCCAAGGACCCATCTACGTCACACTTGCTCCCAATGGATTTTGGTGCACTGTGTTGAGTAAGGTGCTCCTTAGCTTGCTGAGTTTGTGCAACTGAATGACCAAGGGGACACAACGGCGGCACTAACCCCCATAACTTATGAATACAATGCTGGGAGTGAAAACGGCTGAACATTCAGGGTCAATCAGTAGGGCAATATGCAGACACAATGCAGCTTTGTATTTCTTTTTTGCACTTCACACCCTGCCTCAAATTTTGCAAATGACGTCCTTCATCTAAGATGCAAAACCATTATACCAGAAAACTGCAACTGCACATGGAGTCAGGTTAACAGAGGCATTGGGCGCACCGTGCCAAATACATATAGTGCACCATCTTGCTTTTAAACTCTAACGCTTGCCCCTTTTTGTAACACAATAAAAAAATCCAAATAATGTGGTTGCTGAAAGGCTTTTGGGTAAGCCCCATTCCGAACACAAAAAGCAACAAATCAGTCTTCTTAAGGGCAGGATTCCATGGATGATTCAGCCGCGATCAGGCACACTGCGCAAAAACTCAGGCATCACGGAGGATGCAACGGAAATAAGGTAAGTAATGCTATTGTCGGATCGTGTCGCATTGTTGATGCGACGCCACACGACGCAGATGCAGATGCATCGGGCAGCACCTGCGTTTTTGTACAGCGTGTCGGATTGTGGCGGAATCATCCGTGGAGTCCTGCCCTAAAGCTCCCCATAGACGCGACGATTCTTCTTGCCGAACGACCAATTTTAGGGAAGTCCGACCAATCCTTCGAAATTATCATGCGGTTAGTGGGATTCGAACGATCGGACATCTTACGATTTTTCAGCTGACATCTGTCAGGAAATTGATCGGCCAGGTCAAAAAATCTTTGTCGGTCCCAGTGCAATGTATCTATGTTTGCAGGGCCAAGCAGGCAGCTCCCTTTTGTTTTCCTGGCAAATTGGTCTTTTTAGTTGATGGTCAATTGGTACTATCGTTCTGAGAAGATTGTGGTCTCACGATCAGGATCTGATCTTTTAAAAATCTCAACATCTATGGCCAGCTTAAATCATTAAATGTGGCCAGCGCCGTTTCTGGGGAAGGAGCCGCCTGAGGCGGCTCCTGCAATGCCGCCCCCGCACCGACTTACCTGTCGGGAGGGGAGACAGGAACACGATTGCGGAGAGCGCAATTTCGCTCTCTCGCAATAGTGCAGCCGAATTTCCGGTTTAAAAACCGGAAATTCGGCTCTTAAAGGTGCAGGAGCGGCTTTTTGCCGCCCCTGGAATCCTCTCTGGCGCTGCCGCCTGAGGTGAGCGGCTCAGCTCGCCTCATTGGCGGAGCGCCCCTGAATGTGGTCCAGTGTAATTGATTCCCCAATGCACTTCACTTCCAGCAAGTCCTTGAAAAGCATTAGGAGCGGACTGGCTGGTATTCCAGTATTAACAATAGAAATGTATTCATTGCTGCAGAGCTCTGCAACCGGTGTCTCTTCAGTTGTTGTTGTACAGGTATGGAATCTATTATTCGGAAACCCATTATCCAGAAAGCTTCACATTATGGAAAGGCCGTCTCCCATAGACTCCATTTTATCCCAAAACCCCCCCAAATTTTTAAAAATGATTTCCTTTTTCTGTGTAATAATAAAACAGTAGCTTGTACTTGATCCCAACTAAGATATAATTAATCCTTATTGGAAGCAAAACCAGCCTATTGGGTTTATTTAATGTTTACATGATTTTCTAGTAGACTTAAGGTATGAAAATCCAAATTACGGAAAGAACGGTTATCCGGAAAACCTCAGGTCCGGAGCATTCTGGATAACAGGTCCTACAAATCCCATCATCCCTTGCACAGAGGTTGTGCAGCATGGAGCAATGTCTGTTATACAGCATATCAGCACTATATTTATATTAGTTCTTTTCTTTCTGTGACTGACCAGAGAAATCATCAGAATCCCATGACATGTACATTACCCATAGAGACTGCACTATTAGCCAAATTAATCCAGAGCCTTCTGGAACTTGTTACTTGTAATTTATGCAGAGCAGGCCGAACGTTGCTATGATTAGAAACCTGCCCTGCTCTTGCGCCTTGTTAAAACATCCAGAAACAAATAATATAAAGCTTGCCATTTTTTATTGCAGAATGCAATGTATTTATTTTTTTCTTTTTAATGTAGTAGTAGTAACCTTCTCGCATACAGATGCTTTTAATCAGCAGTCGAGTTTTATGGTGTACAAGAGTGCCCTCGACTGGAGAATTACGGAAATGCGGTGATTGGAAGAAAATAATTTAAGTTGGATCTTCCTACAGAATGGAAGCTTTTTTTTTCCTGAATGCCGGTTGGATGCAGGGAGTTTCAGCTTAAAAGCTGGAGGACCTCAATGCACATATCTCTGGTCTAAATTGGAAATTTTTTTTTTTAGAAATTTAGAAATTTTAGAAATTAGATTTGAAGGGGGTGGGATACCGGGCAGATAGCAGAGTGGTATAACTTGGAATATCACTGCTTGTATTAGAAGAAGGATTTTGCCTTTTGGGCTTCCCAAGTGCCTACACAGATGTCCCATCCAAACTTCCATCAAATTCGAAGGTACCATGTGATGTTTCCTTTTTGTTTTACTGATATTGACACCATAACAATACCTTTTTTTTTCAATTTCTCAATACAACTCAATTATAGAGTTGACAACTTTTTTGGAGGAGAAAAACGGTCTATTTTTTTCATAACGGTCTATTTTTTTCATAACTTTGGCAATGAGCATCATTTTTTACGTCCACGCTGGTAACGTTCAAAAGCCTGGTCCGACTGACTATTCCCATAGAGTTTGTATCAGGAGATCCGAGTGTCTGTTCTTATCATTAGGCACTCCCAGAATAAATGGTGTTACACACAGTGTGTTTAATCTAATGGGACCCAGTTGCTGGCTCATATTGTCTAGATCATTATAAAGGAGGATACCCATAACTCACACATAACAGTTCCTCTTATAAGTGCAAAAGTTACTGCTGACTGAACCAAACACCGCGGCTACTTGAGCTGCAATCCATAAAATAAGACGGATATTTTGAATCCTGCCTCCTTGTAAAATGCTAGTGGTTCGGTTCATCTGTTACTAATTTGTCTTTGTTTGTCTAATAGATATTTGTAGGTTAATCAAGAGCTTCTGCCTCTGTCTCTCTTCGACAGTAGGTAACGCTCTGTACCATAAAGGACAAGTATCTATGTAATAAGTGCACTGTTACTGTGTCCAAACTGCTCAGTGAACTGAATTCAATTCATTTTTAACCATTATTATTATTATGAACAATAGGTAATTAAGGTATGGTCCTCAAGCAGACCACAACAACAGACTTTATCAGGGCCTGGAACTAGGGGTAGGGAGAGTAGGCACCTGCCTAGGGCGCAATCATGGGGGGGACACACTTTTAAGGGGAATTTCTTTTTTTTAACTCTGGTATGCTTAGCCTTTAATAGTTTTTAAACTTTATAAACCGCCTGTTCCAACTCCCTCTTGCCCATTATTTGTACTGCGGGTAGAAGCACTCCCCACCTCCCTCTTGGCTCCTGCTGGCAAAGGTACATATTTGGGGGCATTTTTTCGGATATTTTGGCTGATGCTGGCACAGGTACAGATTGGGGGCAATATGAGGGATTGGCTGCTGCTGGTTCAGGTACATGGGGCAATATGGCGGCTGTTGGCACAGTACACAGATGTTTGGGGCAATATTGTAGATTGTTGGCTGCTGCTGGCACAAGCACATATTTGGGGGCAATATGATGGATTTTTGGTTTATGCTTAGACAAGTACATATTTGGGGGAAATATTGTGGATTTTTGACTGCTGCTGTCCTTCTACCTTGGCCCGGCCCTGGACGTTATCTTGATCTCCTAGATAAAATGAAGTTAATGACTGTATAGTCTAGCATAAAAGCACCTATTGATGTTAATAATAACCAAAAATAGCTATCAGTTATAATAAGGAAAGCTGGGACTAGAGCCCCCTCTGAAGCTGAAGAATTAGAAAGAAGCAAGCAATGGAGGATTAGTGTTGCATGGCCACCAGAGGGCACTGTTGCATGACAAGGTTTAGTACAGGTATGGGACCTGTTATCCAGAATGACCTGGGTTTTACAGATAATGTATCTTTCTATAATTTGATCCCCATACCATAAGTCTACTAGAAAATAGTTTAAAAATGAAATAAACCCTACAAACTGGTTTTGCTTCCAATAAGGATTAATTATATCTTAGTTTGGATCAAGTACAGGGTTCTATTTTATTATTACAGTGAAAAAGGAAATAATGTTTTAAAATTGTAATAATTTGGATAAAATGGAGTATATGGGATATGGCCTTTCCCTAATTCAGAGCTTTCTAGATAATGGGTGTCTGGATAATAGATCCCATACCATACTATGACTGTGTGTCACCATATACGAGTACCATTACACAGAGATATGCCCTTTTTATGTACAGAACAAACTATGTCAATATGTTTTAACAACCTGCTAGAATATTATGATGTATTTGGAGTCTATGTAAGATGTATGTAAGATGTATGTAAGATGTATGGAGCAATACATAGATATACAACACTACCCATTTCCTGCCAGGAGAAGAAGAGTTAATTGTTCATGGATATGGCCTAGTTGCATCACAAAGCAGAAACCAGACTAATTAGTAGTCTATTTAGCAGCCCACATCTGATGAAACTGCAGACATAAATCACACATAAAATTACCTATCTCTGAAATGTCCTCCTCCAGCCCCCAGCGTCTAATGGCTCTGAGTACTTTGTGTAACGCTTATCCTGCATGTCCCATAAGTATAAATGGCCATTAGAGCTTCATCTATACATCTTGTGTGGTTAAATTACTGGTCTCTAATGCCCATATTTCCATAACCTTGCCTCTCTCTCTCTCTTAGAGCTTCTTGTGTAGAACTACTTTCTCTTATCATAGCCACATACTTCCTTTATGGTTCAATTAAGTGAAAACATCTCAGGAGACAAATTACAGTGATAAAGAGAGGCTCTTAAGTGCCCAACCTTTCCTTATCTGTGTTTTATTTTATTTGCCAAACTTGGTTGCACAAGAAATATTCTTATAAGAAAAGGGTTGGTGTTCCACTTGTATGTCCAGACTGAAGCCCCTTCTGCTGTTCTTGAATTAAAACTTCAAGGGTATAGAGTATATTCAGTAAGTATGCTTACAATATACTTTAAATCAGTTCAGTGTCATTGATAGAATAAACTTAAAATTAAACAACCAAATTGTTTTGAGCCCCAGTGATAGCTCTACGCTGGTAATGGTCTAGAGTGGACACTTGGAGTCTTCTGTAGAAGACCTAAGCTTGTAGCAGAAAAAACAATAACATTAATTTTCAATTACAAGGATTATAAAAAGGTAAACAGAAATGGAGTCCAAACAATAATTTTTCCCTTTTTTGGATACTTAGACTTTCTGCTAAACTTCCTTGCTTTGTTATTTATTACATATTTATACAAGCCTCATTTAGACTGATGGACAAGCAAAATAATGTGCATATTAATTTCCCAAAATGATACTGACTATTAGGTTGTGTTCTCTTAACAATGTAAAAAACAAATTAAGAAATTGTGACACCTCCAACTAATAATGAGTTCAGAATTTAGCCAGCCTGTTTATGGTCCATTACTGATGACTTAAAAAGAAAAAATGTGAACTTGGCTCAGGTACAAACAAGGTAATCTATGTCTTTGTGGCCCCTTCTGATGACCTACCTGACCTATATCTGCCCAAAAATTTGCTAGCTATTTATGGAGGGGAGAAAATTCTTATAGGTGAGTTCCCTTTATGTAGCCCACTCCAAACAGATCTTTATAGGCCCATATAAGGATCTGATATGGCATGCATGTGTGCAGCCAAATCAGAGAATGAGCAAATCTGTTTGTGTATGGCCACCTTTAGATTAATTATTTTCATTTGATCTGTATTCTTAATCTTTCATAGCACCCCCAAGGAGTTTCCCAAAGTAGGGAATGGGGTGACCCAACCTGAATGCCAGGGAAACATTTGAAATGAATGGTTATTTTGCGTCCTAGGTATTCCCCTAAAGGTCAATAAAGATGAGATTTGAGGTTGAATTAGAAGTCTGTATATAACATTATAAAGCCTTGTTTTGGACCACAATTGTTAGTGCTGCATATAACAATAGATGGAAATTTGTATGATTGGATATTTCATTAATACCCCATGTGACCTTTTTTACTCCCTATTATTAAAGCACCTTGACTAAAGTATTTGTCAACTTATTTTCACTCCTTAGACATGGAAAATATTGTTTTCAAGTATCTGCTGCCTTTTTGTAGTGAAAAAAGAGGTCTATGGCCAAATGAGGCACGGAAATGGGGGAATGTTAAGAGATATTAAAGTCTAAGTTAGTCCTACAAGACAAGCTAAGAATAAAAATGGCAGGTTCAAAGTTTTGTAGGCTTAACCATGCATCGAGTCCATTGCAAGATGTATATATACTCTAGTTTGAGTTTTCTTTGTCTTTGCAGTGCAGGGTGGACTTACTGAGAATGATGGAGAAGTGTTGTTCAAACAACAGCTGGAGAGCCAAATTAAGCAGAATTCCTAGACTGGGTGTATAATATTACATCTGAAAGTAATTATAGAACAAGTGACTGTACGTCTACAAAACAGATGCATGTCAGGCTTTTCATACTTAGTCTCATCAGTCACACGTTCCCTGCTAGAACTTCCATTTTTTTCCTGCTTATAGGCTGGATACCTGTCACCATTTTTATTAGTCCCAGCTGAAATTTGAATTAAAAATGGCTGCGGGAGAGTAAATACCAGCTGATAAAAGGGAAACATCATTTTGCATTTTCATGTGTCAAATGGGATTTCAGAGAGGTTGCTGGAGACAGTTTACTGCTAGGAAAATTGGAAATTTATGATGTTTACTGTATTTATGATGGGGAGGATGCTCCATTTATTTTTACTACACGAAGCAGCAATGTGATAAAATTGCATATTCCTTTAACAAGCAGTTACTTTACTAAAGGAAAACAAGTACAGTATTTTTAATATCAGAAAATATTGACAGTTTTAGTAAAACTCAAATAAGTAAACAGAAGAAAAACAATTTTGTAATGTAGCCTATAGGGAACCAGAATAAGGGGGCTTTGACCTGAAGTCTGTTATAAAGAGTCTTCTAGGCTGTTTTTCGTAAGACATAAAGCCTTTTTATATATCTATATGGCTTACAGTGGCCTCCAGCAGTGGATAGACTACACAAGAGATTTCTGGGAAATCGCACCTAATATGAACCCAATAGACATATTTTAGCTTTATGTGCTATAGACACATGGATTAAATAGATCTGCCCACTATATACAGCTAAGTCTGGCAGATTCCACAGAGAGCTTTCCTGGAGCCATGTTTACCTGCTGAATTGAATGCGTCAACTGATAAAATAAAATGCTGGATTGCTAGACTTAAACCCAAGGTTATACAAATCATTGTGCAGCAAAAATCGCTCCCTTTTTCTACCTACCTTGAAAAATAAATCCTGAGTAAAGGACTGACCAGATAAATTAAGTATGGGAAACCCCTTTGCTGGAAGCTGGAAGATTCTTCTCAGAACTAGGTCTATAAAATATGTATAAATCTAAACAATCTAGACCTCTACTTTTCTTCTAAGTATTCAACTGTATTGTTTATTCTTTATTGGATGACAAACAATTAATGCCTAATTAATTCTTTCCATTCAGATATTTACTGTATTATGTTAAGGTTACATAAGAAATACTTAGTTGTTTGTTAAGTATAGCAATATACATTTTCTCAAATCAATATAAAGGTAAGTAATATTTTCAACGATACAGAATGCTAATGATGCTTTTATAGATGTAGTTCTTGTGGGACAACATCACTAAAAGTAGACCCCGCATTAGTAAAGTATGGGCGCTCCTGCATTTGAAATTTGGAGTAACCATCAAACCACTTGGCTTCTTTTTTTGCTTCAGCAATTTTCCCCAATTGTTCTTGTTATTGGCCTGAGACTTACAGCATGAGTGCTCTACTTGCAGCAGGGAAAATAGGATGCACTGATGGAGTAAACTTTAATAAAAATTTTAGAAAACATGGTCGGATCATTAAGTTGGGAGCCTAATTTATCAAATTCCGGATTTTTAAATAAAAATAGTCCAACCAAACTAGAATCCATGATTGGACCATATTTATTATTAAAAGAAGCACAATTTAATCGGATAAGGGACAAACTCGATAAAATTGAGTGAAAATCCGAATCGTACAATTTTTATCAGATTTTTTTCCTGAATCAACACTTTTTGTGTTTTTTTCTCCGAAAAGTCCAACATTTTCAGATTTTGCCTGAAAAGCCTGAAATAGTCAGATTTTCAGGCTAAATCCAGCACAGACCAGAGAAATTTACAAATAGGATAGGGACCTCTCTCATTGACTTATATACAACCTGGGCAGGTCTGAGAGGATTTTTGGAGGGAGGATTTTTGGATTCTGACTTTTTTCATCCTCGTGGGAATAGTAAAAAATTCGGAAAAAAATTTCAACTAAAAATATGGATTTTATAGTAAAAAAAAAAACTAGAATTTTTTGGGGTTTTGACATTCTGACTTTAATAAATAACACCCTAAGAGTCATGAAAAATGCTCTAACAGCTACCAGGGCTGGAACTAAGCATGCATCTACAATGCAGTTGCAGAGGGGGTGCAGTTCCCAGAAACAACTGGCAGCCAGGGAATTGAGCAAGTGACAGTTGGAGGTAGAGGATTTAACAAACTGAGGAGGTGTGGAGCAGGTGGTGGTGGGAGGAGGGCATTGTGGTGCAGGCAGGCAGGTTGCAGGGTACAAATAATACTTGGCCATAATACTTGGCCTGGCTCAATCAAATTCCCTTTTGAAGCTCAGTTTTATGGTTTTCAGGAATTTCTAGTTTGCACATGTTTGCTCTCCTCAACCATGGCAGGGTGGCAATAGAACATCTGCAACAGTTTGGTGGATGTCTAACAGTGGTAGTACTGTGGTTGCCTTATATCATGAACACTCTATTTGCAATTAGCAAGCCGATAGGGGGTTATAAATATAAAACCCGATTCCCTCAACATCCTCCATTTCTAAATGTAATTAGTGCCTCTGAATATTAGGATATTGCAGTCAGCGACACATACTCAGGTCTGGCTTCAGTGAGGCATCCCTTTAATTTCTGTTTCTGATTTGCCCGCGCCTCCTGAAGAGGAGCAGCATTTCTTTGCTGTGAAGGGTTTCCAGGAGTATCTGCATTTGAGTACCAGGAACTGTAATATCCTAACAAAGATACCAAGTGAGTGAAATTGATGCTTCATAATCTCTGTGATGATAAAGTGTCAGTCGAGATGCGAAACAAACCGGGCTGTAGAAATTGCTTTCTCTCTGTCTCTCTGTAACAGCATGAGTTGAATAGTAACATTCTTATTTATCTAGTGGGTGTTTATTTAGAGGTTAGAGCAGACAATGTACATTGAAACAGAAGTGTTTAACCCTTTCTCTAAAACATTTACATGATGGCAGTTTTCTTATGGCACCTCTAACGCCCAACATGGTCCATTTGCCATAATTTGGAGCAAACCAGGCAGATCAGCCTAGGGACTTGTTCTTGGGGTGTTGAGATACATGTTGCTAGGATAGGTTGTTAATCTAACAGAAGTTCCTGTATGCTTAAAATTGATGAAAGGGCATAATTTTCAAGGGCCCCTCTTATAACTGGTGTAGTGGAAATTCAGTTATCAGAGACCACGAGAGGTAAAAATATAAAGTTTATTTGACAAGAGCTCATTGGATTCTGAATGCACAAAGAGTAAGAACCCCAAACTTAGGGGTCGATTCATTAACTTCGAGTGAAGGATTCGAAATAAAAAAAACTTCGAATTTCTAAGTGTTTTTTGGGCTACTTCGACCATCGAATGGGCTACTGAACCTTCGACTACGACTTCGAATCGAATGATTCGAACTAAAAATCGTTCGACTATTCGACCATTCGATAGTCAAAGTACTGTCTCTTTAAGAAAAAACTTTGACCCCCTAGTTCGCCATCTAAAACCTACCGAACTCAATGTTAGCCTATGGGGAAGGTCCCCATAGGCTTGCCTAAGTTTTTTTGGTCGAAGGATAATCCTTCAATCAATGGATTAAAATCAAACTATTTGCGCTAAAATTCTCCGACTTCGATATTCGAAGTCGAAGGATTTTAATTCCCTGACGAATATCGAGGGTTAATTAACCCTCGATATTTGACCCTTGGTGAATCGGCCCCTAAGTTCTGTAAACTTGAGAACATATGACATGAGAACGTATTGGAGCAAAGGGAATTATTATCTCTGCACTTAGAACCAAGAAGGTGGCTCTGCCTCAAGGCCAGGGTACTAATGACCAAGACTTGCTTGAGAACAGAATCCATCCAATTCAGGGGGGCTCCCAGAGGAATCTGCATACACAAAATTGTATTCTATTTCACCGGGACAATACCATTTCTGCCCTATCCTAATTGGACGAACAAGTCAATGGGGTATATTTATCAAAGAGTGAAGTTAGAGATCTCCACGGTCTACTAGAATGAAATTCCACCACTCTCCATTAATTACTATGGGAATTTTTAAAGAGTATTTATCAATAGGTGAAAGTGAAAACTCATCCTTTGATAAATATAGCTTTCAAAATCCCATAGAAATGAATGGAGAGTGGCGGAATTTCACTCTAGTAGACCGTGGAGATCTCTAACTTCACACTTCGATAAATATACCCCAATGTTCCAAGTGTGTAAGCCGTTACTATTGAATATATCTGGTCGCTCCATAATGCCAGCAATAGTGATGGGTGAATAAATTCGCCAGGCGTGAATTCACGGCGAATATCAACTTTTTGCTGCCGGCTAATAAATTAGTGAAGCTGCAGAGAAAATTTGGTTGATGTGCACATAAAAATTGTTGTGCGTCAAAATTATTTTGACTCCCATTGACTTTAATGCATTTGGACATAATAGGTGCGCATATAGAAATAGCTGCGGGCATCGAAATCGAAATAATTTTGGCGGCTATTGTTTTGCAAATTTTTCGCTGTTTCACGAATGTTGCAGGGAAATTTAAACATTTTTTGGACAAACGAATCGGGACAAATTCGCCCATCACTAGTCAGCAAGTTATAACATTTCTCAGGACTTCAACAAATCTCAAGGGATGTCTATGTCACTGTACTGATCTGAGCTCTCACATCCTATTCATTAGACAGCTGTCCATAACACTGTCCTGTAAGTCCATGACATAAGAGAGAAGAGGCAATAATGTACATTAATATCATGTTCATTTATTTAATTTACTTTTTAACCTGTCATTTTTTCAAGTCAGATTTTATTGTGTTCAAGCCCAAAGAACTTCAGTAAACCAGAGCATTAGTAAAAGCACAGCCTATTAGCCAAGCACTCTCTCTCTCTCCAATTTGCAGAGCAGATTCAAACAAAAACTGTTATTGGAACTGAATGAGTAATTTCAAGGTTGGTACCTTTAACTCATTGTTCAGGGCAACAAAAGCAAAAAGCAGGTTTTTAACAGAACAATACCTCCTGAAATGTGCAATCAGAAGAAAAAAGTGCGGCTGAATGCCGAGTTCACATTTGTTATTGAAAGTTCATTATTTCACCCAGCGGCGATGCCGACTCTCAAATGATTTGATTTACAAATTTGTTCTGAAAGATGTTCAAAAATAAATGTTGATATACTGAGGCTGTTGCATGGATGGTAGGAAGGCATGTAAGGGGGAATGCATAAAGGATTTAACGGCTCACTTACAATGGGATGCAAAATTGAACCCCCCAGAAACCATATCTAAATAAAGTGTGCTAATACTCACTGTGCGAGTTATGTAATAAGATACATTATGTTTGCCCAAGTGCAATAGCCCATAGCTACCAAACTGCAGGTAGAATTGGCTCGTATGTGATCGTATTGGTTGCCATGGGTTACTGCTACTGGGCAACTGCTCTCTGAGTTGAGTGGGACCTGTAGTTAGCAGCTGCCCTTAGTAGGTGTTAACGTTAAGTTGAGGGCTACAGAAAACCTTGCAACCCATAAAGCAAAGCCACCCCAGAGGACACTAGTGATGGGCGAATTTATTCGTCAGGCGCAAATTTTCGTGATTCGCCGCCGGCAAACAAATTCACAAAACAGCCGCGAAAATTCGCTGGCGTCAAAAAATGGACGCTGGTGTCTGTTTTTTGGATGCCGACACATATTCGCCAAAAAAAGGACGCCGGCGTCATAAAAACGGATGCCGGCGCCGTTTTGCGAATTTTTATTGGGCAAACATAGTGCCTCTTATTACATAACTCACACATTGAGTAGGGGCACACTTTATTTAAATATGGCTTCTGGGGAGTTCAATTTTGCATCCCTTTGTAGTTAGCAGCTGCCCTTAGTATGTGTTAACGTTAAGTTGAGGACTACAGAAAGCCTTGCAACCCATAAAGCAAAGCCACCCTAGAGGACACTAGTGATGGGCGAATTTATTTAGACAGGCGCAAATTTGCGGTGAATTCTCGCGATTTGCCGCCAGCGAATAAATTTGCAAAACTGCCGCGAAAATTCACTGGATGCTGACGCATTTTCGCCAAAAAAACAGACGCCGGCATGAAAAAAAATGTACGCCTGCGACGTTTCACGAATTTTTAGCAGTTTCACAAATTTTGCATAAAATTCGCAAATATTTCAGTGAAGCAAAATGGCGCAAATTTGCCCATCGCTAGAGGACACTCATTTCTGGTCCATATGTCTCCTGTCTGTAGCACCAGCAGATATTTCATCACTGCAAACACAGAGGGGCACATTCTTGTTCTTCACTCAAGATGAGCCCAAGAATCACAGAACAGAAAACCGTATTCATATCTCTTGGCCCTCGGCCTCAGTAATATTAGCACAATAATTGGGAAATGACTACACTTGCACCACTATATCTCATCACACACTGCAGACAGGTCAATACAAAGTTTCAGAAGTAGCATACAAAGTACAGGACAATGGAATACAGAGTGCATGGGAACATATTTTAAAGTGGTCAATACAAGAACTGAGAAACAGTGTGTAGTCACCTACTGTATACGCTACTTGTATTACAACTTTCCTTGCTTATGACACAAAAACCTTGGAACTTATAGGATAATCTAGTAGGTCCTTTTCTCACCAAAATAAAAGCTGTCTTGTAGGCCAAGATCTCCATCAGTGAGACCTTTGCTATCTCTACCATGAACCATTAGCTGTTGCTGAAGCCTTGTAGATTCATGCCACATGGGTATGACCCTGACATAGTGTATTAATCCCATTAACTGGTTAGTGGAAACACTTTAAACCTAAACTGCACAGCTGCAGAGATTTGGCACCTGCTCCAAGAGAAGCTCCAGACATGTATTTCTTTGGATCAAAGTGATTATTCTGAGCTTTGAAGACCTTAAAATATGTGAATGGCTGTGTTTTATAGCGTTGTATGCCCTCTGATCTCTCACTGCCTCTTCATTGATTTTATTCATATCCCCTTGGTGCTCCTAAAATGAACATGAGCGTCTTTAACAAAAAGAAAAACACAGACTACAAAATGAAATATTATAGGAAAATCATATTTTCCTCCCCATCTATGTTCTTTGTATTTTTTGGCCATAAAAGGAAAATATCATGTGTGGGAATGAGGGGTTCAGCATGGTTCCCAGGCAAAGGCTTGGATCGGAATTGTATATCATAGTAGTTATAGTTCTTATCCTAAACAATGACAAAAATTTTATTATTTTAACCGTTCAATGTCATAAACAAGAAGCATCCAAAATCATTGACTCTAGTCCCAATGGAGGAGCACTCACATAAAAATATATTGTCTGCCCGGTGCTGGTAGCAAATAATAGTTACCAGCACTCAACAGGCCTTGTGGAAACAAAGATAAGGTTTTTTTTTTAAATTGAATTTTCAAATTATATAAAAATAAACCTTAAAACCTTTTAAATTAAAAAAAACACTTATTGCTATTTTTGTTTGCACAAGACCTGTTGAGTGCTGTACTTTGTAGGAATTTACACTGTATATAGAGGGGTTCTGTGACCATATAAAGGCACAAGGCTGCAGGCTGAGTTATACAGGGAACTCTGAGTATCACTCATGTATTATAAGGGATAATGTACCCCCTACTGTAAATGATAAGGATATTAGAAGTCACTGAGGGGTGTTCTGTGACCATATAAAGGCACAAGGCTGCAGGCTGAGTTATACAGGGAACTCTGAGTATCACTCATGTATTATAAGGGATAATGTACCCCCTACTGTAAATGATAAGGATATTAGAAGTCACTGAGGGTTGTTCTGTGACCATATAAAGGCACAAGGCTGCAGGCTGAGTTATACAGGGAACTCTGAGTATCACTCATGTATTATAAGGGATAATGTACCCCCTACTGTAAATGATAAGGATATTAGAAGTCACTGAGGGGTTCTGTGACCATAAAATGGCTACAGTATGAACACTTTTATACAGGTTATTGAACTCTATTCTATGTTGTTCAACATAAAGTATATTATTTTGTATACAATGCATTACACAAGTTCCAAGGAATGATGTAACACAAGTGACATCACTAAGCAACATTTATAACTGGATGACATAACTAATTATAAGGACATATTTTACAGGTTGGCCATGACTCTTATGTAATGGTAATCCAGTAACCATGTTTCCAAAGCAAAGTCTGCAAGCACACATGTATGCTTATGTAAGCAAAAAAAGAATTACCCTCTTGACCTTTTCCTTAGAAAACAGCATTAAAAAAGAGACAGAAGCTAAATGCTTATAACACTTTCCTACAATTGCATACAAGTTATAGAATGCAGTTTCCTACATACCATTAACTCACACCACAAAAAAACTCCCAAGGCTCAATGACTTTAGTCCTCATTCAGCTTCATATGATATAAGTGCCACTTGACACATCCATACCAGCCTTTTGAGCTATATGATTGAAGACAAGTCCTACAGCACTCAACAGAAAGATATAAAGAAGCAATAATGGAATTGCAAGATGGGTAATGCCTTTAGTAATTACAGGCTCTCACATAAAACACATAATCTTCTCTTTAAATGAAATCTAGGTTACAGAAACCTTGACTTTGGTTGACTTCTATACAACCGTCTCTTAAAAGGAATGCAACAGAAAGACTTGCTTGGTGGCACAGTAGAGTTCAATTGATTTAAATACATGTCACTAAGCAAACATATCATGTAGAGCCCCCCGGTTTACACAAACCTCCCAACTGGGCTTATTATTAATGCCAGTTCATTTCTCCCACTCTTATCAATGTGAGCCACAAACAACACAATAACCGTACAGCATGTTCCTTTACTGTATAAATAACCTTAAAATAAAATGGATTAGGCAAGGTTTATGTGTAATGCATTTATAGTCGGCCCCAGTAAACGCTACGTGTTTGTTCAATCATCTCAACTATCGTTCTACAGAAATTGCTCCAAACAAATGGGAATCAGATAGGCTTCTGCTCTTTTGTTTGTTTTCCGAGCTCATTGAAGACCTGACAATGATTTTGCTCTCAGGCAAAAGGTTTGTGTAAACAGAAGGGAGTCAGATCTCGTGCTTTGCTGTGTACATTCCCATAGCATGACAAATACAGAAATTTGGTATTCTGCTGGATGTGAGTCAGTTTGCAAGTTTATGAAGTCCTATCCATTTTTTATGTGAGTGGTCCTTAAACTCAGGCTAAAACAACAAATGCTAAAAGGCTCATCTGCCATCTCACCAAAGAATTTCAAATATTTGCTGTTCGTTCATATGAAAATTGAAGTACCCAATACACCAGCAGATATTGGTTGATGACTATCTGGTCACTGTTGACCATGCTTGAGTCTGGTTTGAGTTTTTTTAATAACCACTGCCGATAAAACTGTATATGGCCAAGTTTACGTATCTGTTGTGCTTCTGACCTTTCTGGTTCATAAGAGGAGGCATCATGAAACTGTTTGAATTCAAAGTAAAGGATGGCACTATAGAGTAATAAAACAGCAAGAAAAACTGTAATCAAAAGTCATTAAAATGCAAGTATATCAAGGAGATGCAGGAGAACAGGTTCTCTCTCCCCAAGAAATGTTGTCCTCAGCACTGTCCCCACTTCAAATATATGTACCCCATTATATCTAAATAAGTAGCAAATTCTGTGTACCAATGCAGTGTATACAAATATGTAACCAGTATGTGCTGTATTAGAATGCATTGATTGAGCTTACCACTGTGTATGGTGGGCCCGGGTGCTCACATCCAAGACCTTCAGCAAAGGGAGCAGATACCAGGAAACATCAAAGGAGGCTGGCACAAGCCTGGACCCACAAAGTAGTAAAGCCAGAGTCAGATTGTAAAGGGTTAAAAGGCTTACATTTTATTCTCCATAATTAAGAACCAATGCCTGACGCGTTTCATATCTACCAGGGACACTTAGTCATAGGCTCACTTATGAATAAGAGTCCCTGGTAGACACGAAATGCTTCAGGCCTTGGTTCTCAATTTTGGAGAAAAAAATGTAAGCCTTTTAATCTTTTACTATCTGAATCCAGCTTTACTACTTTGTGGGTCCAGGCTTGATGTTTCCTGGTGCTTACCAATGCAGTGGCATAAATATAGACAAAGCAGACCCCACAGACCCCCCGGGTCAGCTTCCTTTGGAGCTAACAAGAAACCCTCCATCTCCAGCAGCTCTTTTACCTGTGGCAGGGAAGGGGGGCAAAGACCAGCATGGGAATAGGTGGAGGTGCAGCAGGAAGTGGGTGGGAGGGTTGAGGATCAGAGTGCTCGGGCCTCTCTGAAGATTTTTTGCAGGGGGTAAAATATGAAGTAGACACACTAGTTTTTAAGAATCATGAATACAAATAGGATCATAAACCCTATATATAATAAAGTTAACCAGGGTAAACTACAAACATCATGCGCAACCAGAATTGTGGGGAGAAATTGAGGTTGTAGACCAACAACATCTGGAGGGAAGCAAACTACCCGTCCCTACTCCATATATTTAAATGACCTAAACTAAACACTACATTCTGCATCCATATGTGATTCCATACTTGCATCACCTTCTTACTGTCTATGTAGTACTTAATACAGCAAAGGCAAACAATTACCTATAAATAAATATTTCCAGAGAGTCAATGTCTTATGCACACCAACTATCCCTCTATACTGTGCTCACTAAGAGATGCCTCTGCCTCTACATTTGAGTATTTTGATTTTATAGAACTTCAAAACATCAAGCAATGATCCCAACTTGAAATCGCCCTTAATTTGTATCAATATGCAAAGTTCATCATTTTTTCATGTTATATTACAAATGATGCTAAAATTGCAAACTCATAGTAGAAGTGTTTTATTATCTCAAAATGCCAGTGTTGAGTTTCTTCCTTATCTTGTCTGATTAATTAGCATTTCCACATCTTACTCATTCCAGTACTAGTATGTCATTAGCATATTAATTGGGATTAGCAAAGCAAAAACAAGTAATAGCTCAGAATTACAATAGGTGTTAACAGCCACATTAGGATTTTGTACACGGTTTCATCTTTAAGCAAAAACACAGATGGATGGGGTTTTTTTTTTAGGGGGAATAAATATTACGTTTTGCATTGTTAAAAAAGATATTCCCAAATCAGAAGTGTTTTGATTCCAAATTATCATGTATCTCCTGTTGTAATATTCAAGGATATTCGTAGTTCTATGACCCATTGACCACATACAAGCACAAGGTTGCAGGTTGAGTTGTTGAATATTTTATCCTACATAATTATTTTATAATATACAATATATTTTAAGTGATTTAAATTTTATCTTATTGCCTTGACTAACAAGTGCGTTTCAAAATGTTAAATGCACAATCACAACATTCTTTTATAATTTCTCTTAATAATATTCCATACTTATCACTCCGAATTTAGAGGAGTTTAGGATTTAGTGGAAACATGCGGCATACAGTAACCACTGATACTAACAAGCATTCGCTTTTATATTGTAATAAAATGTATTAGTACAGGCATGGGATCCATTATCCAGAAAGCTCTGAATTAAGGCCATCTCCCATAGACTCCATTTTAATCAAAATGTTTTAAAAAATGTTCTTTTTCTCTGTAATAATAATAAGTAGATTGTTCTTGATCCCAACTAAGTTATAATTAATACTTATTGGTGGTAAAAAATTGTATTGGAATAAATTAATGTTTCAATTATGTTTAGTAGACTTAGGGGCAGATTTATCAAGGGTCGAACTTCGAGGGTTAAAAAAAAACCCCAATAGGCTAACATTGCACTTAGGTAGGTTTAAAGTGGCATAGTATTTTTTTAAAGAGACAGTACTTTGATTATCGAATGGTCGAATAGTCTAACGATTTTTACTTCGAATCGTTTAAATCATTCGATTCGATCGAATCTGACCAATTGAATGGTCGAAGTACCCAAAAAAATACTTCAAAATTTTTATTTTTTTTTTGTATTTGAATTATTCACTCCGGCTTAGTAAATCTTCCCCTTAAGGTATGAAGATACAAATTATGGAAAGATTCTAAAAACCCCAGGTCCTAAGTATTCTAGATAACAGGCCCCATACCTGTACTGTCAGTTTTTTATTAGATGTTATAGTCACTTGTATGTGATATGAATCAAAAACACACCCTACACAATGTCTGTACCAATAAAACTTGTAGATATAGAGCCGTGTGGCCTATTTATCAAAAATCAAATTTGTCAATTTTAGAGGTTTTTTATTCAAATAGATTCAAATGTTAACAAATATTTGCTTATTTATTAAAAAATGTTAAAACCTCAATCAAATAAAACTGTAATGAAAACATTGAATTCCTATTCTACCCATTTTAATGGGTCTAAAAGTTCTCAAACAACTTTGAACATTTCGAAAAGCCTGAACAGAAAAAACTGATTACATTTTAAAGAGGACAACTTCAATTGTTTTTTTTTTTATGTGAACTTGCAAGCTTTTAGATGCTGAAGTTTTACATTTTATTTTTTCCCCCACTTCGAACAGTCAAGTTTTGGAAATTCTAATTCAAATTTATGAGTTTTAACGCAAAAATATTAGAATTGTGGTAACAAATCCAAATTGTTTGAAGTTAGTGAGATTTAAATTACTGAAGATACGAACTGTTTTGGAATATTTATATTTTGTTCTATTGAATTATATTAACCTCCCCCAATGGAATTTAGTTTAGAGAAAATTAAATGGAGAACACTAACAAAACATTTCAGAGTCAGTACTATTACATATGAGTTTATCAAAGAGTAAAATCAGATTCTAAGCAAAATATTCCAAATATATTTAAAGGTGGGAGAGATATGCACCTGTTTATTTGGTTTGTTTCTTTATATGAGAAGTTTATGAAGAGTTAACTTTTTAGGGTTAAATAAATATTTCCTTAAATCACTTAAAAAAGCATTTTTTTTTGGAATAATAAAATACCTGGGAACAATCAGGCACAATGTTTTGCCAACTGGGGTGCTACAGAAATTAAGATGAAAAAGGTTTTATTAACATAGAAGAGACTGACTTAAAGTTGGATTTTTTTAGGGATGCACCAAATGTAGAATTTGGCTTGGTATTTAGCCAGGATTCCATCTTTTTCAACACGATTCAAATTTGGATGAATCTTTGTGCCTGGCCAAACCAAATCCGAATCCAAAATCACATGACAAAAAAAGTGAATAAAAAAAAAAAAAAATCTTAATCGAGGATGCAGTGCATTGATCTCTTTTTCTTTTCCCATTTAAAAATATATTTTAAGAACAGGAATTCTGTTTATACCTTTCATGATATACTGGAAGTCATAGAGGTCTATTTATCTAAATTTTAATTTGTGAATTGTAGAGTTTTTTTTATTTGAATAAACTTGAAATTTTACTAAATCTAAAAAAAAAATTTCTAAAAAACTTGATTGAATAAAGTGGCAAAAAAACCTTGAATGCATTCAATTTGTAGTCTACTCGTCATTGTCAATGGATCTACAAACTTTTTTTTTTTTTTTTTTTTTAAACGTGAAAATCTCAAATTGCAAAAATATCTTACATTTTGCCTAGGACATCTCCCAATTGCTAATACATGAACTCTCATGCTTTTAGAATCCAACGTTTTGCATTCAAGTTTTTGGAGGTTTCTTTGTTCTTAATAAATACCATACTTCTTTGTTCTTAATAAATAGTTTTAGAAACTATCATTCAAATTTGTAAGTTTTAGTAGGAAAAAAAATCTTATTTGTCAAAAAATTCTAATTTGATAGTGATAAAATAGGCCACTAAGTAGATTTTCCAAGACAATGCATTTCTGTTGACAATAATTAACTTCATTTTCATAGCTACTTTAGTTGGATCTGTATTTATAGAGAGCTCACTGTGGTAGAATTTGCATGCATACACCTCTTTAAAAATAACAACTCCAATAACCTTCTGTAAAACATTAAGGATTCTGGAGACACAACCACTCACTGCAGCCAAATTGACCCCCTTGTTTAAAAATATGGGACATGTAGTCCATTTAGATCTTCTGAAAAGATTTTGTGAATTTATTTTTTACCAATTACCTTTGAACCATTTTCTTGGATGAAAAATTTCAGAAATTGTACAGTTGGCTTTTATGGTAAGTTTATATACAACCCCTAAACTAGCGCAATATTCCCAATTTTAGAGGCTTGCTTACATCATATAAATGATTTTGAAATTCTGATCATTCTTTAGCATCAACAAACTGAAAAACAGCTGGAAGAAATAGAAAGTAATGTTGACTTACATTGTTCATGTACTCGCTCAGCAGATC
Organism: Xenopus laevis; assembly: GCF_017654675.1. Classification (NCBI taxonomy): domain Eukaryota; kingdom Metazoa; phylum Chordata; class Amphibia; order Anura; family Pipidae; genus Xenopus; species Xenopus laevis. The sequence goes on along the minus strand of NC_054372.1, from coordinate 7,605,106 downwards.
TTGGAGGGCCTGTCTGACCGAATTGCACTCGGCTACAATTCTTTCTCGGCGGTCGTCACGTGTGCAAGAGGAGTCTGCCATTAGAGCCGCACCACTTATTATACTCTCCAGCCTCTCTTCAAGAGAAGGACGGAACCTTGCTTCACTAAAGGTCAAGGGATCTAGTATGATCTTGTTCTGTTGAAGGACAAAGTCAAATTACGACTGATTATTTATGACTTTGTTTTCTGCATCTCTACGCCTGTCTTCAGTAACATGGCCATCTCTTATCTATCTTGCTCCCACTGAGGGAGTTGAACTGTAGCAGCATTTAGATGACCATGGCAGGAACATGAAAATGAAAGAAGATGTGATATTGATTACATTGTTTTTAATCATTTAGGGGAATATTTATAAAGAATCGAATTTGTGAGTTGTGTGAAGGTTTTTCTACCTCAAATAAACTCGAATTTTGAATGTTTGGGTATTTATGAAAAATTGTTAATGTCAAAAACTAGAATGAAAAACAATGGGAAAAAACTTTAATGATCGGGTTTATGTCACAAAAACTGATTGAGGTTTTCCGATAAAAAGCATCAAATCAACCAAAACTCTTGAGCTTTGTCTAGGATGACTTCCATTGACTTCTACATGACCTCGCTAGCTTTAAGATGATAAATTTTTACATTTGAATTTTTAAATTTTTTTTGAATGTGTGTTTGGGTGCAAAAAATATCTAAAATCAAATTCGATTTTTGATAAATCTGCCCCTTCACTGCAATAGGATGAACAAGAGCTACTGATAGCTCTCCATTGGCCACCGATCCGGAGTATCAAGTCACTTTTTTTCTCTTGTTTATTGCCATCTAGGTGGAGATTATGAGATTATTAGCATCATTTATGAGAAAGTAGATTATCTATCATCAGCTTTGAAACCCCTTCATTTTATGAGCAGAACTCAACTCAGATCTTTAAGACAGTGGCAGTTGTGCATATCTGTGAATGAAATAGTAGCATTTTGTACAGTTATTTTTTTCTTTCAATGCAACCTTGGTCTGATTCAATTGACAATATGCAATTGTTTGAAAAGTACTTTTTTTTGGCAAGAACCTCTCAACAGATGGTTTGTTGAATTAGTTTGTATCAGTAGTCTAAAAAAGAATACCAAGGTGACCTTCAAGCATGGTAAAGAGTAGTCAATTGCACTTTAATTGGGTTCTACGGTGCCTTAAATGTTTTGTCAGCATTGTAACAAGTACTTTCTTAAGTACCCCATAGCGAAAGGTTGAATCTAAATGTTTAAGGAATTTACTAAATTTGGATCAGTTTATTTTATTGTTTCAAACTGTACAAACATGGTGATTTCTTTATTCTGGAGAGGCATGCACAGTCCTCATTTATTTGTTTATTTACTTACCCATAAAGTGGAAGCCGACAGTTAGAGGTTTAAGAAGGTCTTTAATCAACTTTAAAGAGAGGAAAGCTATTGCCAGATGTCCAGTACACCTGCTTTCTTGCAACATTATTGCTGGCAAGATATGGCCATTAGAACTTTGTGAAAATGACTCATTGGGGGCCTATGCTAGGCAGAAAACTTAGATCAACAGACTTTCAACATATTCAGTAAATTGCAGAGTAAACAAGAAGGTCTCTAAGAAAAGGATTCTGAAACACTATGGGGCCGATTCACTAAGGGTCGAATATCGAGGGTTAATTAACCCTCGATATTCGACTAGGAATTAAAATCCTTTGACTTCGAATAGCGAAGTCGAAGGATTTAGCGCAGATAGTTCGGTCGAACGATCGAAGGATAATTCCTTCGATCGAATGATAAAATCCTTCGAATCGAACTATTCGAAGGACCTTCCCCATAGGCTAACATTGACTTCGGTAGCTTTTAGATGGCGAACTAGGGGGTCGAAGGTTTTTTTAAAGAGACAGTACTTCGACTATCGAATGGTCGAATAGTCGAACGATTTTTACTACGAATCCTTTGATTCGAAGTCGTAGTCGAAGTAGCCCATTCGATGGTCGAAGTAGCCCAAAAAAAACTTCGAAATTCGAAGTTTTTTACCTTCGAATCCTTCACTCGAAGTTAGTGAATCGGCCCCTTAGCATTGAACACATGTAATTACCATGTAAATACCAGAAAGGATTAGCACCAACAATGGGCAATTCTTAGGTTGATACTCTATTCACAGAGAGCAATAATTAAAGGGGAAAATTATAATTTGTACAGCCCTCATGTTTAAGGAACCAGTAACACTAAAAATTAAATGGTTTTGGACAAGATAGTTATGGTGGAGATAAATCCTAAAGATATTTAAAAAAAAAAAGTAGAAGACTGAGGACATGTGTGATTTTAAATTAATCCTAAAATCATCATGGATTTATCAGAATAGAATAGTTTGCAAAAATGATCTACTTATATAGCCATGTGAACTGATATTTACTGTAAGGTGAAGTAAAATGGCTGTGCGGTAACATTTACATAACAAATAATATGCATTTTGACCTGTTTGTTTGGGCTACTATACATGTGCCAAAATGCCCCAAATCTCCTATGCTACTGGTCTTAAAGGAGAAATAAGCAATAAGTTATAGCCCCTACCCAACTGGCCTCCCCTCCAACAACATTGTGTTAAAGCTGACAGTGTGTTAAAGTCAAGGCCCTTGACCAAGTCCATGCTTGGTCTCTATATACAGAGTTATATAGTGGGATGGGGTTCACCGTGGCTGACAAGAGCAGCCAAGCTTCTCTATAACATGCCTTCATACTAATCTCATTTCCCTGTTATGGTACTGTCAAAATACCACAAGCAATGCTAAAATATTTAGCACAAGTTGTTCCAATGAATACTGTGTGAGATATTTCACTTTAACCAAAGAAAGAAGTAAGTGAGCATCAGGGTTTGTTGAAAATGAGAAATAATCTACCTCATAAAATATTAAAGGGATTCTGTCACAGTAAAAGTTTTTTGTTTTTTTTAAAAAAAAAATCAGTTAATAGTGCTGATCCAGCAGAACTCTGTACTCAAATTAATTTTTCAAATTTGTCTTTTTAATATTTAATTTTAAAATTTGACGTGGGCTAGACATGTTCTTAGTTTCCCAGGTGCTGTCAGCCATGTGACATGTACCCTGATAAACCTGCGGCGTCGGCGTCCTAGCACCCACGTGGGCCACTTGGGCGCCTCCATCTCGGATTCTACGCTGCCATGAGCAGACACGTCTCTTCGAACTCCCGGCGGTCTTGACAACTGCCTCCCAATAATTTAGGGTGGCAGTGACGTAACTAGAGCGGGGCGGGCCCTGGTGCGGGACGTCGCCCAATCGCACCCCCTGCTCCCCCGGTAGTTACGCCCACTGTATGGTGGTGGCTTTAGGCAATTCTCTACCAGCTAAAATACATTGTGAAAAACTGTCTCATGCCATTAGACTTAATTAGTGTGTACACTACATTCGCCAGCAAATTTTCGCGCCCGTTTTGTGAATTTATTCGCTGGCGGCGAATCGCGCAAATTCGCCCATCACTAATGAGAATAAAACCCAAGCAGGAGAAAATCTGTTTGGTTTTAAACTCACATTGAGTACACTGAGTAGGAGAAGCAATAGCTCATCTGCAAACAGTTCTATTGTGTTGTGTTGGCACTTTCTGAAAACTCAGAATAAGGCAAAATGCGCTGAGATGGCTGCCTACACACCAATATTTCAGCTAAAAAAAGAACACATTTGTTGGTTCAAGAATTAAATCATAAATTATAAAAAGTGAATTATTTCCATTTTAGAAATAAAACATACACCTTAAAAATCATGACAGAATTCCTTTAATTATTCCTTTTATGTGCACAGTCTGCTGTGGAGCAGTAGTAGGTATCCAGTTTATATATTTATATATATTTTTTTACAAGCAAATATTTCTTTTGAGAAACGTAAGCTGCCATATTGATTGAGGAAACAATGGTATATCTGAAACATTGGGTAGCATACTATGGTTGAGAGCAGTGATGGGCTTCGCCGAAAACAGCGGAAAATTTGCGACACGCATTGAAGTCAATAAGCATCAAAATAATTTTGACGTGCATCAATTTTGACGTGAGCGACAATTTTATACGCACAACTATTTGGTAAAAATGCATTTTTTAATTTTTTTTCACTAATTAATTTCACCGCAAATTTGTGTCTGCCAAATGTATTCACCCATCACTAGTTGAGAGTTAGAATACATTCTTCTCAAATGGAAAGCATTTATTGTTCTATTGCTTATAGCATTTGAAATAGACTGGACTCGAGTTTTCTATCTGAAACTGAACTCAGAAGAACGGCAAATTATAAGGTCATTTATGCCTCCAAAGGATAAAGCCGTATCCCCCACCCACTACTCACTTCTAACTTGCACATCATTCAGATGCACAAGTTAGGGAGCAGCAGAGAGCTGGTTCATTAATGACTTAGGAGAAGGTATTGTAAGTAATGTACAAGTATTTGCAGATGACACAAAAATATGCAGCCCAATTAATTCAATCAAGAATGCAGCATCCTTGCAACAGGATCTTGACAAACTCAAACCAACAAACTTGACAAAAGCTTGACACTTTGGCCAGCTAAGTGTCAGATGAGATTCAGAGGGTTCTTTACTAGAATCCAATTTTTTTCTAGCCAAACTAGAATCCACGATTTGACCTTATTTGTTATTAAAAAGTCACATTATAATCAGATTGGGGGGAAACTCTATAAAATCTAGCAAAAACCTGAATCACACGATTTTTTCAGTCTTTTCCATTAAAACCACATTTTTCAGATTTTTACCCAAAAAGCCCAAAAAAGTCAGATTTTTGGGCTAATTCTAGCGCAGACCACAGAAACTTCAAAATAGGATAGGGACCTCTCCGATTGACTTATGTACAACCTCGGCAGGTCTGAGATGGCTGATTATTGGATTCTGACTTTTTTGCAGCATCAGACTTTAAAAAATTCCCAAAAATTTAAAAAAACAAACAAAAACTTTGAGTTTGCATCAAAAAGCCTGACCGAAAATTTGTAAATGTCGATAAATGTAAAGTCATGCACATGAAATCTAAAAATATCCAAGTCACTTATACCCTTTATGGGACAGCGCTAGGCAAATAATGGAGAAGGACCTTGGAGTCCTTGCAGATAAAAAACTTGGCTGTAGCAAGCAATGGCAGTCAACAGCTGCAAGGGCAAACAAGGTTTTGAGTTGTATTAAAAAGGAATGGATTTGCAGAAGGAGAAGGTCATTCCACTGGCAAGGCTCCATCTACAATAAGCCATAAAGTTTTGGTCTCCAGCGCTCATATAGGACATTATTGAATTAGAGAGGGTCCAGAGAAGGGAAGCTAAGCTGGTAAAGCCAAGCTATTATCATTTTGAATATATTCTGAAGTTACATAGTTACATAGTATTTTATTAATTCATTTATTATATCATAGTTTAATGGTAGCTCAATTAATATTTTAATATTGAAAGATTCTCAAACAGGTATGTGTGTGGAGGCAAATTATTGGATAGGGAGCCCCATTTTGAATGCCAATTTGGATAAGAATTAAGGTTTAATGCTTATTTGCTGTACTAGATAAAGTTGGCGGCCCATTCTGAAGGCCAAAAAATAGGCTTTGCTTGCTATTCTGGATATCCTTGGAATTGCAGGATGACATAGATAATAACATATCCATGGATCTGTAACCTTTTTTGGGAATTAGGGATGCAAGAAATCCAGGATTCAGTTCGGTATTCTGTCTTTTTCAGCAGGATTTGGATTCAAACAAATCCTCACACCTGGCTGGACTGAATCCTTTTGTTGGTAACAAAATAGTGAAGTAAAAAAATGTATAACCTTCTTTTTTCCTTACCATGCCCCGTTTGCATATGCAAATTAGGATTCAAATTCGGTTCGGTATTTGGACGAATCATTCATTAAAGATTCAGGGGTTCTGACAAATCCAAAATAGTGAATTTGATGTATCCCCATTGGTATTTCACTCAAATGGCAAAAGTGGTAATATATTTTCCAAAGTGACAAACAGCAACACCTGTTGTTCGAGTGAAGGAATAGTTCGAATTTAGAATGGTCGAATATGGCTACTTCGACCATCGAATGGGCTACTTCGACTACGACCTTCGACTTTGAATCGAACGATTCGAACTAAAAATCGTTCGGGAAGTCCCCATAGGCTTCCTAACAATTTCCTGATCGAAGGAATATCCTTCGATCGATGGATTAAAATCCTTTGAATCGTTCTTTTTATTATCATTCGATCGTAGGAATAGCGGTAGATCCTTCGATATTCGAAGTCGAAGGATTTTACTTCGACCGTCGAATAACGAGGGTTAATTAACCCTCGATATTCGACCCTAGGTACAAGTGCCCCCTAGGGTAACCCCAAATAGGTGCAGATGAAGCCATCATGATTTCACATTTTGTTGCACCGTCATTTTTTAGTGCTAAATCTGACCTCTAGATGGTGCTAGAGTGCTATGGCCTTAGTCTATCAGAAGCAATGTACTGAAAAAATTGCACTCTAGCACCATCTAGAGGTATGATTTTGCACTAAAATGTAAAATTCTGATGGCTTCATCTGTATTTGCCTGTGTTTTCTTTATTGCAGGGTGAAGTAAGTTTCAGAGATAGATTATATTGGCAGATAGGCATCCTGCTTTTTAATAGTGCCTTGAGCAAATTTTCCATAAAATTATATATATCCAACTCAGATTATTTTTCAAACTGCACATGTTGGCATCCCATTTCTTTGTTCCAACTTCCTAGAGCTCACTCGCCTCTACTGGCTTCTTCAGCCTGAGTGAACACATAACTAGTGATGGGAGAATTTGACCTGTTTTGCTTTGCTGAAAATTCATGAAGCAGCGAAAATCATCCGAAATGCATTGTCTATCGCTGACACTTTTTTTTAAATGCGAGAGAAATTTCCTTTCACTCATTGGAGTCTATGGGCATCATTTTCACTGCATAACTTGGTGAAAATGTTTTGCTTATCACTACCCATAACCCTTTCATATTCCCCATCTGCTATGTTTCACCCAGAATTCTGGATGAGAATTACCTAACCAAAAGCTACTATTGTTTTTTTTTTTTTTGTTTTTTTATTAATAATTTTTGCAATTTACAATTATTTAATAAAGGAAAAAAGAAAAGAGGAGAAAGAAAGAAGAGAAGAGACAGTGGAGACTCTCTGCCACAGCAGTTATCAACAAATAGTTTTATCAACAGAGAAAAAAGTACGTTCATGTAGGGCCATACTTTTTATTTCAGCTTGTATGTGTGTGAGATTCGGAAGGCTGGTCTGTTTCCAATTTCTGCTGGCTAGCATAAGTCGTGTAATATCTTTTTGTACTGCTGCACCCCTTAATACTGTTGGCCCCTTATCCTAGGAGGACCATTGCCGGGTTAAGGACAATTTGGTGGCCTGTAATGCCTCTTAGAAGAATGTTCACTCTTTCCCAGAATTCCACTGCTATGGGGCAGGACCACCATATATGAAGGAAGTTTCCTTCGCTCCAAAAGCTACTATTGCATTGGCCTCCCAATATGAAATTGGGAAAATTGTTTCAAATTAAGTTTGGGGGCTATTAGTGACATCTATAAACCTCTTGACATGATCACAAGAACAGGATACTGATCTTCACATCTTATATAAATCTTATGATTTCAGAGTGAATTCTCCCACGTTGGTCTAGCTCCATGGGAATGTTTTATTTCTAGCCCTGAAAACTTTAAAGTTGCTTCCCCCACAGACCTGCAGTGCAATAAAGCGATTAGAATAGGTGTTCGTAAGAAACAGAAATCAGATTCTCCTCCACTTGACCGCGAAGACGCGACAGAAAACAAATCTGTCCTTTTTTTTAGGTAATTACTGAGCTTGTTTGCAGACCTGTTGAGTTTAATTGAAATTAAAGATGGGTAAAAGCAGGACTCAGCTCTCACAGTTTTAGCAGAAGCTGTTGAACTTGTGTTCAGAGAAGCAGAGGTTATTCCAGGTTGTGTGCAAATCGAAAAAGCTCTGCAGCTTCAATTTATCAAGCTTAAAATGGCTTTTTTTTCCCTGAGAGGTGCTGGAAGATATGAACGAGAGACTGCAATGAAAGCACCCTAAGGCACAATATTAATCTGACAAGAGGTCAGGATACTATCGAGCTGGTTCACTGTCTCCTGTACAAGTCTGTTGTCTTTGGTCAATGGAGCAAGAACGTTTCTACCACTACTCTCAGATATCTCTTTTCCCTTTCATTAGACTTTTATTTTTTCATCGGAACTTCTGCTCTGTAGATTTGTAAAAGCACCTTTGAAACAACTCTTCACGCGTTCTTTCTTTCTAGTGGCTTTATATTAAAGCCTTCACAAAGCGCCATTTATGTAAAAGTAGTTTCTTCTACGTTGTCTTTTAAGAGATATTAAAGAATAAAGGCACACCTTGGTCTTTTCATATTTGTTCTGATTAATAGGGGTTATTTATAAAATCCCCTGCTGCAAGTGTTAAAGCCCTAAGGGACACCATTGTAGCCTGTTCCTTGTACTAACTGGCTGTGGGTGCAGTATAGCCCTGTACTTGATGCTTGTGATACAATAGGTGGTAAGTAACCTGCATCCTATACCCATCCTACACCCCTAACTAGCGCTTGTGAATGGTGTACAAGTTAGGGGCTAAATGAGCAGTAGGAAACATAAAACTTTATAGAAGGACAAAGACGTGAGCTAAGAAAAGGTTAACTAAGTTGTTTTATTATAAGATTTCTAACTTATGGGGTGCTGTTTTTCCCAAGTATTTTTTGTTTACAAAAATAAATTCTGTATACAGAGATATCCCCAGCACACAGAATACAGGATACATATGTAATTGTAGCTATGTACACTGGTACAACATATACAAAAGACTCATATGCATTACTGATCTTTCTTTTCGGTGTTTTGACCCACAAATATAGAGAAGGTTTTGATTGTAGGATATAATTAACAAGATGAAAAGCTGCCAGCTCTGCTCCACATGGCTGCATCATCTCTAGCATGTAGGATACTATCTGACCTGCTATAAGGGTGCCCTCTAATGGCCGCTGTGCTGCATAGCAATAAACATGAACAAAAAGTTCTTTCTCTGAAAGGACTACTCATAGTAACATAGTAACCTGGTAAGTTAGGTTGAAAATAGACACACGTCCATCAAGTTCAACCTTTTAACTGTATGTTAACCTGTCTAACTGCCAGTTGATCCAGAGGAAGGCAAAAAACCCATTTGAAGCCTCTCCAATTTGCCTCAGAATGGGAAACATTCCTTCCTGACTCCAAGATGCAATGGGACCAGTCCCTGGATCAACTTGTACTTTGGTGGATCAAGTTGTACTCAAACACTAGTGGTTCTTAACTGGAAGTTCTTACTAATGGATGAGATATTTAATCCTGTACTGAGGCTCTGGCACAAAACCGATCTAATGATGTTTCTAGGGATTTTGTAGCCCTCATTAACATCTGACAAATTCTGAAAGTCACAAAAGATCTTTATTAAAACCCTACCAACATTAGTAGCATAGCTACAGCCTCAATATAGTACAATATATTAAACAGACATGTATAGTACCAATGGTAACTGAGTACCTGTGACACACTAGTAAGTTCAAATTCATCTAACATAAGCTCCCCCCCTCCAAGTATACAGCTAATTAACATCTTTCTACTACAATATGAAGTTGCACAGTTACTACGCTGGAGTAGTGGCCCTAATAAGCTCTGAGGATTATTGTTAGGCTCCAGTGTTCAGTCTTCTCCAAGCTGTAATATTACACCAGTTAGAAGTATTAACGATACAACTACATCAGAACAGAATTATTTTTCTCACCCATTTGTAAGAACATTTGGTTAAACACATGTAGTGGGTAACAGCAGCCCTTGCTCGCACCTTAACGGGGGAACGGCTGTGCTGCACTTTTCGAAAGAGTCGGGCCCCCCTTGACAGCCTGAAGCCCTCGCACCTCTTCAGAATTCCCAAACCGATGAAAAGCCTAACAGCCATAGTCCCAAAGCGGCAAAAAGACCCGAAGCCACGAAAATAGACTAAGTTGAAGTCCTGAAGCGGCGAAAAGACCCAAAGCCATGAAAACAGACTAAGGTGAAGTACTGAAGTGGCGACAAGACCTGAAGTCATGGATATAGCCGAAGTTGAAGTACTGAAGCCACAAGTTCAATTCTACTGAACACCAATGTGTGTGTGTGTGTTTTTTTTAAACCCCTGGCCACCAATGTATTATTTTAATACTCTATAGGCCCCTGTCACCAATGTTTTTTTTAAAACTTGTAGGGGGTCCTGACCACCAATGTTTTTGTAAAAACTTTTATGGGGGGGCCCCTGGTGCAATTTATTATTTTTATCTATAGGGGGGCACCAATATTTTTTTCTTAACTAATAGGGGGTGCTTGACCACCAATGATTTTTTTTAACTTGTAGGGAGGCCCTGAACACCAAAGTTTTAAAAAAAAAACTTTATGGGGGCCCTGGAGCCCCTAGGTTTTTTTTAACTAATACGAGGGCCCTCACCCTCACCCTGTAATGAGACCCTAATGTTTTTGTTTTTTTAAAAAAAAAAACTTTTATGTGGGACCTTGGCCCCCAATTCTTTTTTTTAATTATAAGGGGCCCTGACCACCAATAGCTTTTTGTAACTTGTGAGTGAGGGGGTTTACTGTATTTAATGTTGGTGTTGACTTTTTACTGTGGTGTGAGCAGGATCTGGATGGGCCTTTTGGGTGGGATTTGGGGTGGGCGGGGATCAGGGGGCCCAGAAAATGTTGCTGTACGGGGCCCCATGATTTCTGATGGCGGCCCTGGTCATGGGGTGTTAGCTTACTCTAGTCTACTATAAGATAGCCTGTTCTCCTGACATGGAGTGAATATGTTGGGGTACAGCCCAGGTGAGTGTGTGCCAGTTAGGATATTGAGAGCGCTCAGGTATAGGTAACAAGGAACCTGCACCAGTGCATGACAGGTGTCCTAGAGGCTTTGTAAGAAAAATGCTGTGTAAGAGTATTGTAGAGAATCCCAATAAAAGTCTGCTTTGCTTTTTACCATGTCTACTTTTGTAGCAAAAGCCATGCATTTATTTCTGACTGGAATGGGAAGCACAGGAAGCAACTTCTTATTTAATTCAGTAATTTGACTGAATTTTATTGTTTCACAAAATTGATATGTTGTCAGTTTTGTGTTAATTTTGCTGATAGAATGAATTCTGTGCTATACAATCTTCCTTTCTGTCACAAGGATCTATTTTGCCATTCAAATCTAGTTTGGCAAACGCTAGTCATTTTACTCCATTATGTATTTTGCCCAAGATTTTTCTTTACATAATTCATTCTGTAACGCATCACTGATTTTGTTAAACAGAGGTCAGATGTTTGATAGTGGCTTGTGTGAAGGGATGCGCCAGTCTACTCCAGGTTCTGAGAAAGTAATTAACTTACCAATAGTCATACTCATGTTGAACAAGAGGGTTTAATGCCCCTCTAAGAAAAAAAATAATTTCTCCTACTCTTCTATGGGAATCAACACCCCAAACCTGCCAGGTTCCCCATATGTACTGATTAACCCTTCCTGTGTATTTGGGCACCAAATCTCTATGTTAACTCAGACCCCATCTCTTTACCCATATTTTTTACTCATATTGTCTGACATTATTTGATTTTCAATATTGAGTTTGTTATGGTGATAGAAAATACTGGAACTGTAAAACCTAAAAAACATATGTTCTATGTTAAATTTCATTTTGGCTTATAATAAGAATAAGAATATATTATATATATATATATATATATATTATATATATATATATATATATATATATATATATATATATTATATATATATATATATATATACATATATACACAGTATAGAATGCCTCTCGATTCTTTTAATACAAATTCATTTTTATATAAACAGTAATTATCCATAATTCCAAAGTAAGCTTTGATGTCTCTGCATATATTAAATGGAAAAAAGACATTTCTTCTGATTTCCTTGCTACAATATAATTGGTATTTGTCTTTTCAGACTAATAGAGTTTATTATGTGCCAGAGTTCAGTGAAGGCAAGTAATGAAAAGTGGGATTTCCCACACAGCAATTAGGCTTTAAAGGAGCTCGTTCCTATAAATCTAAAAAATCATGTACATGTTACACTGTTTTGTTACTGGTGTCCTAAGCATACAGTATGTGCAATAAAAGGGAGAGATGGTGCCTATAGTAACAGTGGGGTAATAGTCTCTGGGAAGGGAGTGTGACTGTGGGATAGCAGGTATAGTAGGGAGAGATGGTGTCTATAGTAACAGTGGATAATAGTCTCTGGGAAGGGAGTGTGACTGTGGGATAGCAGGTATAGTAGGGAGAGATGGTGTCTATAGTAACAGTGGATAATAGTCTCTGGGAAGGAGTGTGATTGTGGGATAGCAGGTATAGTAGGAGAGAGATGGTGTCTATAGTAACAGTGGATAATAGTCTCTGGGAAGGGAGTGTGACTGTGGGATAGCAGGTATAGTAGGGAGAGATGGTGTCTATAGTAACAGTGGATAATAGTCTCTGGGAAGGGAGTGTGACTGTGGGATAGCAGGTATAGTAGGGAGAGATGGTGTCTTAGTAACAGTGGATAATAGTCTCTGGGAAGGAGTGTGACTGTGGATAGCAGGTAATGTAGGGAGAGATGGTGTCTATAGTAACAGTGGATAATAGTCTCTGGGAAGGGAGTGTGACTGTGGGATAGCAGGTATAGTAGGGAGAGATGGTGTCTATAGTAACAGTGGATAATAGTCTCTGGGAAGGGAGTGTGACTGTGGGATAGCAGGTATAGTAGGGAGAGATGGTGCCTATAGTAACAGTGGTAATAGTCTCTGGGAAGGAGTGTGACTGTGGGATAGCAGGTATAGTAGGGAGAGATGTGTCTATAGTAACAGTGGATAATAGTCTCTGGGAAGGGAGTGTGACTGTGGGATAGCAGGTATAGTAGGGAGAGATGGTGCCTATAGTAACAGTGGATAATAGTCTCTGGGAAGGGAGTGTGACTGTGGATAGCAGGTATAGTAGGGAGAGATGGTGTCTATAGTAACAGTGGATAATAGTCTCTGGGAAGGTAGTGTGACTGTAGGATAGCAGGTATAGTAGGGAGAGATGGTCCTATAGTAACAGTGGATAATAATCTCTGGGAAGGGAGTGTGACTGTGGGATAGCAGATATAGTAGGGAGAGATGGTTCCTATAGTACAGTGGATAATAGTCTCTGGGAGGGAGTGTGACTGTGGTAAGCAGGTATAGTAGGAGAGATGTGTCTATAGTAACAGTGGATAATAGTCTCTGGGAAGGGAGTGTGACTGTGGGATGCAGGTATAGTAGGGAGAGATGGTGTCTATAGTAACAGGTGATAATGTCTCTGGGAAGGGAGTGTGACTGTGGGATAGCAGGTATAGTAGGGAGAGATGGTCTATAGTAACAGTGGTATTAGTCTCTGGGAAGGGAGTGTGACTGTGGGATAGCAGGTATAGTAGGGAGGATGGTGCCTATAGTAACAGTGGATAATAGTCTCTGGGAGGGAGTGGACTGTGGGATAGCAGGTATAGTGGGAGAGATGTGTCTATAGTAACAGTGGATAATAGTCTCTGGGAGGGAGTGTGACTGTGGGATAGCGATATAGTAGGAGAGATGGTGTCTAAGTAACAGTGGGATAATAGTCTCTGGGAAGGGAGTGTGACTGTGGGATAGCAATATAGTAGGAGAGATGGTTCTATAGTAATAGGGATAATAGTCTCTGGGAGGGAGTGTGACTTGTGGGATAGCAGGATAGTAGGGAGAGATGTGTCTATAGTAAAGTGGATAATAGTCTCTGAGGGAGTGTGACTGTGGGATAGCAGGTATAGTAGGGAGAATGGGTCTATAGTAATCAGTGTAATAGTCTCTGGGAAGGGAGTGTGACTGTGGGATAGCAGGTTAGTAGGGAGAAATGGTGTCTATAGTAACAGTGGATAATAGTCTCGGGAAGGGAGTGTACTGTGGGATAGCAGGTATAGTAGGGAGAGATGGTGTCTATAGTAACAGTGGATAATAGTCTCTGGGAAGGGAGTGTGACTGGGATAGCAGGTATAGTGGGAGAGATGGTGCTATAGTAACAGTGGAATAGTCTCTGGGAAGGGAGTGTGACTGTGGGATAGCAGGTATAGTAGGGAGAGATGGTGTCTATAGTAACAGTGGATAATAGTCTCTGGGAAGGGAGTGTGACTGTGGGATAGCAGGTATAGTAGGGAGAGATGGTGCTTATAGTAACAGTGGATAATAGTCTCTGGGAAGGGAGTGTGCATGTGGGATAGCAGGTATAGTAGGGAGAGATGTGTCTATAGTAACAGTGGATAATAGTCTCTGGGAAGGGAGTGTGACTGTGGGATAGCAGGTATAGTAGGGAGAAATGGTGTCTATAGTAACAGTGGATAATAGTCTCTGGGAAGGGAGTGTGACTGTGGGATAGCAGGTATAGTAGGGAGAATGGTGTCTATAGTAACAGTGGATAATAGTCTCTGGGAAGGGAGTGTCACTGTGGGATAGCAGGTATAGTAGGGAGAGATGGTGTCTATAGTAACAGTGGATAATAGTCTCTGGGAAGGAGTGTGACTGTGGGATAGCAGGTATAGTAGGGAGAGATGGTGTCCTATAGTAACAGTGGAAATAGTCTCTGGGAAGGGAGTGTGACTGTGGGATAGCAGGTATAGTAGGGAGAGATGGTGTCTATAGTAACAGTGGATAATAGTCTCTGGGAAGGGAGTGTGATGTGGGATAGCAGGTATAGTAGGGAGAGATGGTGTCTATAGTAACAGTGGATAATAGTCTCTGGGAAGGGAGTGTGACTGTGGGATAGCAGGTATAGTAGGGAGAGATGGTGCCTATAGTAACAGTGGATAATAGTCTCTGGGAAGGGAGTGTGACTGTAGGATAGCAGGTATAGTAGGGAGAGATGGTGCCTATAGTAACAGTAGAGGGGAGAGGGGCTAATTACATACTAGGTCTAAAGGGTAAAACTTGCTGTATCTTTAAGAGATAATACAAGGTATTAT
Source organism: Xenopus laevis (assembly GCF_017654675.1). Classification (NCBI taxonomy): domain Eukaryota; kingdom Metazoa; phylum Chordata; class Amphibia; order Anura; family Pipidae; genus Xenopus; species Xenopus laevis. The sequence goes on along the minus strand of NC_054372.1, from coordinate 7,590,020 downwards.
TTATCTGCTCTGTTTCTATTTTATCATTCATTTTTACACTCAAATCTCAGGGGTGAAAAACTTGGCCGAATCCGACAAATTCTATTTAATACACTTCCAAGAAATGTTTTGCAAGAGCAGAAATCAGCAAGAGAAGTAGAAGTTAACAGCCGCCCTACAGACTGAAGGAGAATATGTATAAAAACGCAATTGAAATAACTGCTAAATGTCACTGCTCCAATTAGTTCTTAATCAAGTGGATCAGACGAGGCTCTGGTGAAGACTCGCGAAAATGATGTCGGGAATTGTATGTCGGCTAATGAGGAGATGGGGCTGCGGAGACTTGATGATAAACAATGTTTGGCCTTAGTTCTCTCTCTTCGGAAATTCCCCGGGAAGTTTTATTCTCTATTAAACCTATTTATTCTGTAATTGCAGCGACTGGAGGAGTCTGAACACAAACCTGGGATTCCTCATCCCTAATGACTAATTCCCTAAATATATTGTATCAGGGGAGAGATCCGGCCTGTATTACTCACTACTACTATATACCTGTCATGTGCCACAGTGAGTAATATGTTTGGTAAATTGGGCTGATACTAATTGGGGTGCAGAGGAAAATCTGTTTCTGATGGGATCCGTTATCCGGAAGCTTGTGATGGACGAATCTGTCCCGTTTCGATTCGCAGAAAAATTCACGAAACGGCGGAAAAATTTGCGAAATGGCGAAAATTTTCAAAACGCTTTGAAGTCAATAGGCGTCAAAATAATTCTGATGCGTTGACACAAGCGACTTATTGCGCGCGACTGTTTTGTCCAAATACAATAAAGCCAATGAGCGTCGGAATAATTCTGACGTGCGACAATTTTTATGCGGGCGACAATTTTTAAGTGCGCCAATTTTTTTCTTGGCCAGGAGATTTTTCACTGCCGTTTTTATTTTGCACGCTGCGAAACATGGAAATTCGCCGCAAAACCATGTGAATTTATTCGCCCATCCCTACTGGAAGCCCATTATCCAGATACCCCTTATCCAGAAAGCTGCAAATCACTGGTGTGTCGTCTCCCATAGACTCCATTTTATCCAAATAATTCACATTTTAAAAACTATGAATTATATCTTAGTTGGGATCAAGTACAAGCGACTTTTATTATTACACAGAAAAGGAAATGTTTTTAAAGATTTGGATTATTCGGATGAAATGGAGTCTATGGGAGACGACAATAACGGATAACAGGTCCCACATCTGTACTGATATCTACAATTAATTAGTATAAATATTGGTTTATATAGTTACATATGTGAGTGTTCATTTGAGGAATGTGCCTTTTTTTAAACCTATAATAACTATGTGGCATTAGGACAATCATATTTGATGGATAAGGAGGGCACCATTACTAGTGATGGGCGAATTTGCGGCGTTTCGCTTCTTCTAAAAATTTACAAATTTCCCGGGAAATTCGTGAAACAGTGAAAAATTTGCGAAATGGCCCTGGCGTCCGTTTTTTGGACGCCGACATCCGATTTTGGCGTCCGGCAAAATTGCCCTTCATCAGGCAAAATACAAATAAATTTGTACTTTGCCTGACGAAGGTGCCTTGGTGCCCCCGAAAGCTTGCAATGTATTTTTAATGTTAGCCAATATAGGTATCACTTCTACAATACTATTAGACACAGATATATATATATATAATACACAAAAGCCATGAATATCGTGTAAATTATATCCTTATAAACGGTGAGTTCTGATGTCATCAGTTATAAACGGTGAGTTCTGATGTCATTTCTGTCACATGACTCACTGAAACTTGTGTATTATAATAAATAAAGTACCCCCAGTTGCAAAATATAAGGATATTAGAAGTTATCTCGGAGTTCCATGACCTGTATAAGGTCATGAAACTCCTCGGTAACTTATAATATCCTTATATTACAAGAGGGGGTACTTTATTCACTAATATATATATATATATATATATATATATATATATATATATATACACACACTTTATAGAGTAGGACAAATGATTGGTTGCACAAAAAAATATATATAAATTTGAAGATCTGTACCCACCAGATGCAGATATTTTTATATACTGTTATCCAGAATGTTCAGGACCAGAGGTTTTCCAGATAATGGATCTTCTTGTAATTTGGATCTTCATACCTTAAGTCTACTAGAAAATCATGTAAACATTAAATAAACCCAATAGGCTGGTTTTGCCTCCAATAAGGATTAATTATATCTTAGTTGGGATCAAGTACAAGCGACTGTTTTATTATTACAGAGAAAAAGGAAATCATTTTAAAAAAAATTTATTTGATAATAAATGGAGTCTAAGGAAGGCAGCCTTTCCATAATTCGGAGCTTTCTGGATAATGGGTTTCCGGATAATGGATCATACTGGTACACACAGACATATATATCTGATGTAAAGTAGTCGCACCCACAGGTCTATCTGTAACCACACAATATGCTGGTGCACACACTCACTGCTTGTCAATGCCATATATATATATATATATGTATATACAGTAGATTTATTTATGTATTTAAATATATATATATTTATATAGCAAGTCCTATACCATAAAATGTATTTGGAGCATTGTGCAGTACAACAAATGGCCACAAGATGGAGACCTTTGATAAAATAATTTGCAGGTTTCAGGCAGTTCCTTACAACAGAGCCGATGTGTGTGTGTGTGTATTTATATACAGCATTTGTCAATACAATTTATTATTGTCTTTAATTTATCCTTTTAATTTCTTTCAAATATGCTATCGAGGAGCTTGCGCTTCTATCCACTGATGTGTTTTTGTTTGTTTAGATGTGGTTATTTTAGGCAACATTCTGTGCTCTAGATGCTAAAACAAATAAACTACAATTCCCAGAATTCTCTGACATTCCATAACTGTCAGTTTTATATCCGCTGAATGTACATATGGAAGTGTGACCACATTACTGGGAGTATAGGGGGCAAAGTTTATATATTATAACAATTTTGCTACTGAAAGGAATTGCCCTTTAACACGTGAGACTCAGTTTCCCCATAGACCCTCTTATCTTAAATAGTTGCCATTGTATCTTTGTTTATCTTAGATAGTTACCATTGTATCTTTGTTTATCTGAGATAGTTACCATTGTATCTTTCTTTATCTTAAATAGTTACAATTGTATCTTTGTTTAACTTAAATAGTTACAATTGTATCTTTGTTTATCTTAAATAGTTACCATTGTATCTTTGTGTATCTTAATTAGTTACAATTGTATCTTTGTTTATCTTAGATAGTTACAATTGTATCTTTGTTTATCTTAAATAGTTACAATTATATCTTTGTTTATCTTAAATAGTTACCATTGTATCTTTATTTATCTTAAATAGTTACCATTGTATCCTTGTTTATCTTAAATTGTTACAATTGTATCTTTGTTTATCTTAAATAGTTACCATTGTATCTTTTTTTAACTTAAATAGTTACAATTGTATCTTTGTTTATCTTAAATAGTTACAATTGTACAGTATCTTTGTTTATCTTAAATAGTTACCATTGTATCTTTGTGTATCTTAAATAGTTACCATTGTATCTTTGTTTATCTTAAATAGTTATAATTGTATCGTTGTTTATCTTAAATAGTTACAATTGTATCTTTGTTTATCTTAAATAGTTACAAATGTATCTAAGTGCAGGTGCCGAGGGTTCTCTGCCAAAAAGCCTCTTATTTCAATTAAGTTCCATAAACATTGTATCTTTTTCTAGCATCTATGCAGGAGATCAAAGAGAAACTCTGGATCTTTTTAATAAAAAAAAAGCGGGGACTTCGGACTGAGCTGGCAAAATCGTGACTCTCCCGCAGAAAACGGGAGGTATGAATTTACAAAGTGGCCCCATCAGTTTGGAATCTGACAGTATATATCTTACTCATCTGTATACTCACATCAAACTCATTTAGTGCAGCTGCCAACTCGCCGATGCCAGTGTGCGTCTGCTTCTCATCGGTGGGCGAGGTGGCCTGGGCAGCGTTAGAGATCCCGGCTATGGCCTCTTGCACTTGCTTGAACACATAGTCCCTGTTGGCCCGGGTTGCTGCCACATCAGGGTGGCGTAGGAATGCTTGTGAAGCCGTGTATAACATGGTGGCGTTCTTCTTCAGGGCGCCCCGGGCCGCTGCCATTTCATCCCGGCAATGAGGGTCTTTCAGTTCCTATAGAAAGACATAAATGAGATGAGAGGAGATGAACGACTCGATCATGTTTCATTATACACTAATATCACTATTACTATTATTTGACATGCTGATGTATCTGCGACGTCTATGTGTAGAACTATTGGTTGATATTTCAAAATAGCCTCCTGGAGAATGGCAAGTGCCGCGGCACTAACTGGTCTCCTTAAAGGAGAACTAAACCCTAAAAATTAATGTGGCTAAAAATGTCCTATTTTATATAGTGAACTTATTGCACGAGGCTAAAGTTTGAGCTTGTCAATAGCAGCAATGATCCAGGACTTCAAACTTGTCACAGGGGGTCACCATCTTGGAAAGTGTCTGTGACACTCACATGCTCAGTGGGCTCTGATTGGCTGTTGAGAAGCTAAGCTTAGGGCTCGTCACTAATTATCCAGCAGAAAATGAGCTTCCCTGGCTGTAATATAAGCTGATGCTACAGGTTTGCTGATTATTCAATTCTGATGCTAATTGCACTGGTTTCTGTGCTGCCATGTAGTAATTATGTGTATTAATTACTAATCAGCCTTATAGTGTGACATTTCTATTCTATGTGTACTGTATATTGTGAGTGGGTCCCTAAGCTCAGTAAGTGACAGCAGCACAGAGCATGTGCAGTGAATCAGCAGAAAAGAAGATGGGGAGCTACTGGGGCATCTTTGGAGACACAGATCTTTACTGCTAAAGGGCTGTGGTTGCCTTGGGCTGGTACAGAAGCACAAAACATAGGGGCATATTTATCAAGGGTCGAATTTCGAATTGAAAAAAGAAGGTCTGTCTTCAATCGAATAGTTCCGTATTTGGCCAAATTCAAATCATACAAATTGAAGGAATAGCGCATTCAATGTAATTTGATTCAAAGTTTTTCCCCAAAAAAACTTTGATTTTTCAAAGTCTACCAATTGCCTCCAAATAAGTTCTAGGAGGTCCCTCATGGGCTGAAACAGCAATTCGGCAGGTTTTAGATGGCAAATGGTTATCGTCGAATTTTTAAAGAGACAGTACATGATAAATTTCAATATTCAAATTTTCAAAATTTTATTCTAATTGAATTTGGACTATTCCCTAGTCGAAGTACACAAAAAATAGTTCGGAATTCGTTTTTTTTTTCATTCGAAAATTCACCGCGACCTTTGATAAATCTGCCCCATAATGTATAACATTTCTAGCTACTTCTTTAGTTAAAGGGATACTGTCATGGGGAAAAAAAATGTTTCAAAATGAATCAGTTAATAGTGCTGCTCCAGCAGAATTCAATTTCAATTTTGAAATCTGACATGGGGCTAGACATTTTGTCAATTTCCCAGCTGCCCCTGGTCATGTGACTTGTGCCTGCACTTTAGGAGAGAAATGCTTTCTGGCAGGCTGCTGTTTTTCCTTCTCAATGTAACTAAATGTGTCTCAGTGGGACATGGGTTTTTACTATTGAGTGTTGTTCTTAGATCTACCAGGCAGCTGTTATCTTGTGTTAGGGAGCTGCTATCTGGTTACCTTCCCATTGTTCTTTTTTTTGGCTGCTGGGGGGGGGAGGGAGGGGGTGATATCACTCCAACTTGCAGTACAGCAGTAAAGAGTGATTGAAGTTTATCAGAGCACAAGTCACATGACCAGGGGCAGCTGGGAAATTGACAAAATGTCTAGCCCCATGTCAGATTTCAAAATTGAATATAAAAAAATCTGTCTGCTCTTTTGAGAAATGGATTTCAGTACAGAATTCTGCTGGAGCAGCACTATTAACTGATTCATTTTGAAAAAAATTTTTTCCCATGACAGTATCCCTTTAAGCTTTAGTACTCCTTTAAGTGGGTGGAGTTTGTTTAGCAGTTGGGGGATGTGGCTATACATGGCGGGACAAAAAGACACCTCCCAGTGTAATGGAAAACCTAGATAAAGACATGGAGTAAACTATAAAGATCCTTCGCTATTTCCATGGGGCAGAAGTGCAGCAGTGCTGGGGAAAATGGTAAACGTCGCCAAGTGTTAGCAATAAATGTGAGGGCGCTGGGAGTTTGTATCAGCCTTTACATTCAGGTATTTCTCATTCCTCAGACAGGGGAGCATCAACATCCAGTTCATTATCAGCCAAACCTGTGACGTTATACACAACTAATGAAGCCCCAGTTTTTTAGTCATTTTACCTTTCCTTCTATTCCTTGGCCCCTTCCTCATTTATATTTTTAAAGAGTAGCGATGGGCGAATTTATTGGCCAGGCACGAATTCACTGGCGAATTTCTGCATTTCATGGCCTGTGAATAAATTTCAGCGAAAATTCGCAGACGTCAACAATTTTGCCACCAGTGACAAACGTGTTTGTATTGTAAGTAGTGATGGGCGAATTTATTAGCCAGACGTGAATTTGTGGTGATTCTCCGCCGGCGAATTAATTTGTTTATTTGGACGCCAGCGCATTTTCGCTGGCGCCATTTCACGATTTTTTCGACATTTCGCGGGAAATTCCCAAATTTTTCGGCGAATTTAAACGCCCCAAATTCGCCCATCACTAATTGTAAATGAAAACTCCAGAATATCTCCCTCCTTGCTAAAAGGCTCATTAGATCACCTCCTCTGACACCTAAGATCATTCTTTCTATTCCTTCTACCCTTTCTACCCTTCTATCACGAACACGGTACTCCCAACCGCACGTGACTTCAGGTGTGGATATCAGGGGTCACTCACTCAGTCTCTCACCCACCTTGCACACATGTTAGACTAACCCAAAAGCACCCCAAACACCAACCAACACCCACAAAACTCATTCGCTGCCACCATCTAACATTCACAGGCGATAGAAACCTAATGTGACTATTCCCCTGTTCTCTCTAACAGGTAATAACTCACAATTCACCAATGCATTAACACTCTCTCACTATAGTCAGTTAGTTCCAACTGACTCAACAAGTACTTCAGCATGCAGAGGGTTAAGGCTCACAGTTACACTCTTTCAGGCTAGGTTCGTTTAGAGCATCAAAGACAATCTTATTAAATTCTCTTTAATATTATAAAAGGTATAACAGTGCAAAATACAAAAAGATGTTACAAAAGAGACAGACATTCAATAATACAATTACAAACAGTTTTAAAATAAGAGGGAAAACATGGAAAACCTATACTTAACTCCAAAGATATAGAATTCCTGGTCCTGGAGGCAAGGGGAAACAAACGGGATAACTTCCAATCGCAATTGGTCCTCCAAAGTAAATCCCAGTTTAGTCAGAAGAGCTGACTATTTATTAGTGATTTCAGAGCATCAGGTAACTGCACACTCCCCCCTCCCTCAGGAATGTAAGGGGGCATGGCCTAGCAGGACACAGATTGAGTTTTTATGAGCTCCTGTGAGTAGGAACTGGACCAAGAATATAATGACCATAACTCTCCATTGGAACATAGGAGAAAGATGATATTATATTCATTGGTTATTAATTCTCTCAGGGATTCCATAGATACTAAACATCAATACTGTGTGACCTGCCCCTGCCCAGATATCCATATCTAATACACAGAGTACCAAACCTAGTTATGTTTGGACTCGTTGGAAAGATGAAATTGCCTTGAACCCATCATCAGTTTTTGTTGGTACAACAGGTCTGGGTTCTGTAAGGATAAATATATTTGAGTATACCTTATATGTGACCTTCACTTCACCTTTGAGGGTCTTCCTGGGAACTTTACGTTCTCACTCCTTGGGCTTCCCCCTCCCCATGGAATGGCTCTTATCAGCCAGGACTTAGAGAAGGGCATTACAGCTCTGACCCCTCTGACCATAGTGAACAGAGGCCTGTTATGTGTCTGATTTAGATGCTGGTAGAAATATTTTTCATGATACCTTGGCCTGTTTTATTAACTATTACAGGCCTGTATCATGACACCTTCCTTCAACCTTTCAATCCCACTTTTACAGAGCCAGACCCAATGGTACCAGATTTGCCAGGTGATTTTTACTGGGTCCCCTGAACATCTTCTTGGGCATTAGCTATTAAGTACACTAGGGGCCATTACTATCTTGAACTTCCAACCTGGGCCCTAACTCGTAGGGGACCCACAGAGGTGCTTAACCTTTTTTCTAGGGATGCACTGAATGCACTACTTTGGATTTGGCCGAACCCCTGAATCCTTTGTGAAAGATTCGGCCGAATACCAAACCAAATCTGAAGGGATGGGAAGGGGAAAACATTTTTTGCTTCCTTATTTTGTGACAAAAAATCAAGCGATTTCCCTCCCTGATTCCTGATTTGGATTCAGTTTGGCCGGGCAGAAGTATTCAGCCAAATCCTGCTAAAAAAGTCAGAATCCTGCCCAAATCCCGAACCGAATATTGGATTCGGTGCATCCCTACTTTTCTAACTCTTGGTTGGAGCACGGGTTGCCCTTACAAGCTGTACTCTCATCCCTTGCATGTGCTTTAACATAAGTTATCCCTATCCTATCTAATCCTGACAGCTCCCCATCTGGTGGGTTTCTTCCAGGTCCCTCTAAGTACAGTGTGACTTCTCTGGCTCCCAGTTTGCTTCCATTGCCATAGGGCAAGTGGTAAGTATAGGACCGTGGCGGTCCGTCTCATCTGCCGCTCCCATCTGAATGATGCACAAGTTTGAGTACAAGAGGGGGGGAAACCTACCTGCACCCCTCACTCGCTCCTCTTAGAAAGAATGCTATCAAACAACACTTTTTTTTTGTATTTAGCCCTCAGTTCATGAGGTTGTAAATAGTCCCATATTTCATGATGTATCTGGTGCACACAAGGCACAAGGCTCATTGTGGAAGAAGCTATGAATGTGTGAGCAAGATGCTGCATTCAAACCAGCTTTATGGATTTTGCTTCTGAAATACTTGGGTTCCTCAAGCCAAGCCAAGGCGGTGAATAGCTGAGATCAAGTTAGTGACACGTGGCATTACTGGTGTAATTAGGACATGATAGTCTCCTGGGAGAATTAGAGCAGCGTGTGTGCTGAGGTTTAATTAAGGTACAATCAGTATCTTCATGGGATTCTATGGCCTAGAAAGTAAGGAGGGCAGGGACACCCAGATGTGCCAGATGTGCTGCACAAACACAGCAGGGATGGGAGAGTCAAGTGTAGAGTCTTCAGTAAACCCTACTGACTGGCACTGACACCTGATATGTCCAGTATGTTAATGCCACGTTACCTGTTGCCTCCTTGCCGCCACGTAATTGAGTTTCACCATCTCTTTCCCGAATTCTTTGAAGCGATGGGCCAGGTCCTGCTCATTGGTTGCGTTCTTTACTAATTCCAGAGCTTCTTCCACCTAATCAGCAAAGTCACAAAACAAAAAGAGATTATCATTAAAGTCCCATTATAACAGGAAAAGCCATGTCTTACCCACAATAAATTATACCACAATGACAACAGTCAATGCGAAAATGTGAAGACACAATTGCCCCTCACTTACACATACACATTAGTCTTAAGATGGTACTTCCCTTCAATCATTCTGTGCCATATGTGTAAGTGCCATATGTGTAAGTGCCATATGTGTAAGTGCCAAAATTGTAAGTAAGTGCCATATGTGTAAGTAAGTGCCATATGTGTAAGTAAGTGCCATATGTGTAAGTAAGTGCCATATGTGTAAGTGCCATATGTGTAAGTGCCATATGTGTAAGTGCCATATGTGTAAGTGCCATATGTGTAAGTGCCATTGCTGGGATAGTGTTTTTCACTACAGATTTCCAGCTGGAAACTAGACGAACATCAGGAACATGTGGTTGAGCCAAGTCCAAATTGTTAGGCCGAGAGAGCATGCTGCCTTGTCTAGCAACTGATTCCAACACAAGATAGGGAATTAGAATGCCCAGACTGCAGAAGTAGCTACAGTTGGCTGAAAAATAATTTCTTGGAAAAAGATACATCTTGTGATGTTGCTCTGTTCAGAAAATAAAGTTAGTGAGCAGAGAAGAGTCGTCTGGCATTTCTCAGGTCAGTTCTAACCAGATCAACATCACATCCTTTTCTTACAGTAAAAATACAGTTAACTGAAATGATCTGTAAGAGGCGCAACTGTCTCAGATTTATTATATCAGCAGTCTAACACTTCTCATATATTAAAAACAAACAAAAAATGATCTAAGCAATTACCTATTTTGATGGTTTACATGAATGCCTTAAAGGTTGAGATTTTTACGACAAACAACCTTTTACCCCATAAGCGGAAATTTTTCACATTCATAAAAAAAGTTTAAAAATGTTTTTTAAAATATTTCTCCCCTTTTTGAATTGAGAAAATCCCTCTTGTGCAAAAAAATGCAAAACTTTGAGAGAATTTGAGCAATTGTTCTTCCCAGAGGTGACCTTGCATAAGAGCTGTGTCCCATCCCATAACATGAGCAGATATCTTTGTATTTCCGCGAGCGCCGTAATGAGCCGTTCCACCCGAATCTGCTGAGGTTTTACTTTCAGGCGCAGCAGCATTTATAACGCTTTCTAGTTCCAACTCAAAGAGAAATTGTTAACCAAATATATACTCTGACTTTATGTTCTTCACACTAAAATTCCCACGCCGACTCATCTTCATAAAACTCAAGAAGGTCATATGAGCTAATGTTGCGTGAAATGTTGTGAAAGCGCAGCCGCCAGACTGTAGAGTAAAGCAGCAAATACAACGCACTGCACGGCGGGGCCACCGTCTCCCTGGTACTGATTCAGGATTGGAGTTAAAGGGACACCACCATCAAAATAACATTTCTTGACTGGAGCAAAAGAATAATGTTTGGGGAATACAGAAAAGCATTGGGTTTATTTAGGGCAAATATAGGGGATTATGTGCATGATTTTGTCCCGTTTAGTAAATTAATCAGCAGTCAGTTTAGGTATGGGGGCCGATTCACTATGGGTCGAATATCGAGGGTTAATTAACCCTTGATATTCGACTAGGAATTAAAATCCTTCGACTTCGAATATCGAAGTCGAGGGATTTAGCACAGATAGTTCGATCGAACGATAATTCCTTCGATCGAACGATAAAATCCTTCGAATCGAACGATTCAAAGGATTTTAATCCAACAATCAAAGGAATATCCTTCGATCAAAAAAAGTTAGGCAAGCCTATGGGGACCTTCCCCATAGGCTAACATTGACTTCGGTAACTTTTAGATGGCGAACTAGGGGGTCGAAGTTTTTTCTTAAAGTGACAGTACTTCGACTATCGAATGGTCAAATAGTCGAACGATTTTTACTTCGAATAGTTCGTTTCGTAGTCGTAGTTGAAGGTCGAAGTAGCCCATTCGATGGTCGAAGTAGCCCAAAAAAAACTTTGAAATTCGAAGTTTTTTACCTTCGAATCCTTCACTCGAAGTTAGTGAATTGGCCCCTAAGTGTAGCTTAGTAGCTTAGTACAGCTAAATGGATGAAAGGAAATATCTCATTGATTGACATTTTATTTTACTACTTAAAGGGATACTTTCATGGGAAAAAAATGTTGTTGTTTTTTTTCAAAATGCATCAGTTAATAGTGCTGCTCCAGCTGAATTCTGCACTGAAATCCATTTCTCAAAAGAGCAAACAGATTTTTTTAGATTTAATTTTGAAATCTGACATGGGACTAGACATATTGTCCGTTTCCCAGGTGCCCCAAGTCATGTGACTTGTCCTCTGATAAACTTAAATCACTCTTTACTGCTGTACTGCAAGTTGGACTGATATCACTCCCTCCCTTTCCTCCCCAGCAGCCTAAGAACAGAACAATGGGAAGGTAAACAGATAGCAGTTCCCTAACACAAGATAACAGCTGCCTGGTAGATCTAAGAACAGCACTCAATAGTAAAATCCAGGTCCCACTGAGACACATTCAGTTACATTGAGTAGGAGCAACAACAGCCTGCCAGAAAGCAGTTCCATCCTAAAGTGCTGGCTCTTTCTGAAATCACATGACCAGGCAAAATGAGCTGAGATGCACCTACACACCAATATTACACCTAAATACACTTGCTGCTTCAGGAATGACATTTTATATTGTAGAGTGAATTATTTGCAGTGTAAACAGTGTCATTTAGAAATAAATAGGGATGTAGCGAACGTCGGAAAAAAAGTTCGCGAACATATTCGCGAACTTGCGCAAAAATGCGAGCGGTTCGCGAACGGTTCGCGAACCCCATAGACTTCAATGGGAAGGCGAACTTTAACATCTAGAAAAGACATTTCTGGCCAGAAAAATGATTTTAAAGTTGTTTAAAGGGTGCAACGACCTGGACAGTGGCATGCCAGAGGGGGATCAAGGGCAAAAATGTATCTGAAAAATCTGCCTGTGTGTGCTTGGAAGAGATAGTGTAGGGGGAGAGCTGTTAGTGATTTCAGGGACAGATGATAGTAAGTTTGCTGGCTAGTAATCTGCTTGATACTGCTCTGTATTGGAGGGACAGAAGTCTGCAGGGATTTGAGGGACATTTTAGCTTAGGTAGCTTTGCTGGCTAGTAATCTACTGTTCTCTTTAAACAACTGCCATACGTTGACCTTGTAGGCATTGTTTGCCCAGTTTTTTTGGACGCAGCCACTGAAGCACAGTTGCCAGAAAAAATATGCCATATAAATGCTGAAAATAGTCATTTTTCGCCATTACGTAAAATATATTATGGCTGCTTGAAAAAAGTGACTCCGGTGTTTTTTCTGGAGACGGTAATATTATGGATATTTAGACAGAATGGGAACAAGGTCACACAGCTCGATGGCGGGTTGAAGAAAACAGTGTGCAAATAATGCCTACAAGGCCAACGTATACACTACTACAGCGGTGGATACGGATTACGTAAAATATATGAATGCTGCTTGAAAAAAGTGACTCCGGTGTTTTTTCTGGAGACGGTAATATTATGGATATTTAGACAGAATGGGAACAAGGTCACACAGCTCGATGGCGGGTTGAAGAAAACTGTGTGCAAATAATGCCTACAAGGCCAACGTATACACTACTACAGCGGTGGATACGGATTACGTAAAATATATGAATGCTGCTTGAAAAAAGTGACTCCGGTGTTTTTTCTGGAGACGGTAATATTATGGATATTTAGACAGAATGGGAACAAGGTCACACAGCTCGATGGCGGGTTGAAGAAAACAGTGTGCAAATAATGCCTACAGGGCAAATAATGCCTAAAAGGTCAACTTATACACTACTACAGCGGTAGTAAAATAAAAAAAAGTAAAATAAAAAAAAAATGAATATTAAAAAAAAAAAATTAAAGTTGGTGCTGCTGAACTACTAGGAGCAGCAGATTAGCACACCAGTCCCACTCCCCAACACTGCTAGACTAATAGCACTGGGCTCTTATAGTAGTAGTAGTAGTAGTAGTAGTAAAACAACAAAAAAATAAATAAAAGCAGTCCTTACAAGGACTACTGTTATTGCAGCAGTCAGCAGATGAGATCAGAAGCAGGACAGCTGCCCACTGCAGCTACATACAGAGCACTGCAGTAGAAGGTAGATTACTAGCCAGCAAAGCTACCTAAGCTAAAATGTCCCTCAAACCCCTGCAGACTTCTGTCCCTCCAATAACAGAGCAGTATCAAAACGATTACTAGCCAGCAAACTTTCAACTGTCCCTGAAATCACTAACAGGCAGCAGCTCTCTCCCTACACTATCTCTTCAGCACACACAGGCAGAGTGAAAAAACGCTGCAGGGCTTCGGTTTTTATAGGGAAGGGGAGTGGTCCAGGGGAGAGCTTCCTGATTGGCTGCCATGTACCTGCTGGTCTGGGGTGAGAGGGCAAAAAAAAGCGCCAACAATGGCGAACCCAAAATGGCGAACGTCGCGCGACGTTCGCGAACTTCCGGCGAGCGCGAACACCCGATGTTCGCGCGAACAAGTTCGCCGGCGAACAGTTCGCGACATCTCTAGAAATAAAGACTACACCATAAAAATGATGACAGAATCCCTTTAACCTAATACCTTAACAAGTATTCATACAGTAAACTGGGCCTGGCAAGCCTTGCTCCTCAACACTATATAATTATAGACGAGTGGTCTGGTACACAGTCTTTTGAATGTGAGGAATGTGAGAGAACCTATGTCCAGAGCCTAGGGTAAGAATGTTAAGAAGGATAAATGATGACTGGGGAACAGGGTAAGGACTGACCCACTGCTAGGTTGCTCTAAAACAGAGCCATCCTTTCATGTTCCGAATTTGTTGTGGGCCCCCCTAATCTGATAAATTTACAGACCTTAGAAGCAGTAACTCAGCCAAGAATATCTAGGAAATAGGTGTTTATCGCAAATCTCAACCTCACTGACCTTCATATTAGGCTCCCAGTAGTGATGGGCGAATTGCGCCGTTTCGCTTAGTCGTAAAATTCGCGAAATTCACGAAACGGCGAAAAATTCACGAAACGGCAAAAAATTTGCGAAATGGCGCCGGCGTCTCGTTTTTGACGCTGGCGCCTGTTTTTTTGACGCCGACGTCCGTTTTTGATGCCGACGCCCGTTTTTGACGCCGGCGTCCGTTTTTTCGAAAAAAAAATTTGACGCCGGCGAATTTTTGCCGCGGATTTTCGCGTGCGTTTTGCGAATTTATTTGCTGGCGGCGAATTGTGCAAATTTGCCTCGAATTCGCGCCTGGTGAATAAATTCGCCCATCACTAGCTCCCAGGTGTATTTTGAAGATCTTACTGTCACCCAACTAACCAGCCGCCACTCATTGTCTGTCTAGACTAGAGTTCTGTTGTCATGGTAATTTCATTTTTTGGCAAATTGTGTTACACATACTACCCAGCCATTGCAATCTGTGTGGAACCCCTATTACAAAGACCTCGGAGAACATGCTTGGCTGCAACTGACCATGACCAGGAAACAAGCAGTTGCCGTATGTTGACCTTTTCATACTTCTGATGTGTATTCTTAAATTGGCCAGACAGGGGGATGATTAGTATTATACCTAGAGGTAGCCTTTCATTTTTGATACTTGGTGACTCTTATGGTTATATAGTTCAATTACAATTGCCCAGTATATGTTGCCCTTATATAGAAGATACACAGAAATCAGTCATATAATCATTATAAACAAAGACTAACCTGAGTATATGGTGAGCCTGGGTGTAAATATCCCAGGCTATTGCTTGAAACAAAACAACAGTAAATCACTTCAAGATAGGCCTTCTAGCCAAAGGTCACTCATCAGATCCTTTTGGTTTCCCGGTGCCTCATCCCAAACCTGTAGCTTTAGGGTGAGCAAAACCTCAAGAATAGTATAAGCACTCCATGGAAACACCTCAGCGGAGAGGAAAATTAAGCTTTTATTTCACATCATTAAAACCAACAAAGCCTGATGCGTTTCGTATCTAGATGATACGTATTCCTAGGCTATTGTGAAATAAAAGCTTTGTTTTACTCTCAGCTGTAGAAGTAGTTTCCTTGGAGTGCTTCTACTATTCTTCTTCAGTACCATCAATATATATAGGGAGCCGCTGTTTGCCAGCCCTTCACTAGAACTATACTATACTCCCAATATCAGTATAAAAGCTAAGAAGGAGAAGAGGTACATTGTTTCTTCTTTAACACCCCACCTCCTTAGAGCGCCACCTCTACTTATCACCTGATGTTTTTATTGCAAAAAACATTACAAAACATGGCACTTCTTATATTTTTTACATTTCTTACGTCCATGAACCAAATAGTTACACATTATTTTTTGATATTTCCTCTTTAAAACCACTGCTGCTATATGTAAGTCTGCCATGAGATGGCAGTAGAAAATGGCAAATATTAGTTCACCTACAGTAGAGCTGCCTGTTTTAGAGAGAAAAAAAATATACAAAAGAACCCATGGTTTGCAGAAACGCTGTTGGGATTTCTAAGTTAAACCACGTTCCATTTTGTTATTGCTCATTATTCAGCTTTTCATTTGCCTGAGATCCAGTAAAGCATAACATCAGAATGTTTATAGTTACCGGTACAAGCAGTAAGTAATGTTCGGTGTCTCAATTTCTATATTTATATAGGAATATTTCGGGACTACATATCAGAAACCCCCAGTTCAAGTTAGCCACCACTATCCCCAGCACCTGTCGCATCTAATTGCTGTATATAGGGGAATATTTACTAAACTCAGAATGCCAACAACCTGAAAAAATTGTGTTTTTTAGTATAAAATCAGATTTTTTAGTGAAAAAAAAATCACAATTTTTTCAGAATTTATTAAACCCCGAGGATGGAAAAGTCCGAATCTGAAAATCCGGCATCTCAGACCTGTCGAGGTTGCATATAAGTCAACGGGAGAAGTCCCAATGATTTTTTTTATGTGCGCTGGGTTTCGTGCAATAATACAAATCTTTCGGGGTTTTCGGGCAAAAAGCATAAGAAATCAAGAGTTTGAGGTTGAAAAATTTTGAAAATCGGATGAAAAATCCGAAAAAATAGTGAAAATCTAATTAATTCCAGCAGGAGTTGCATATTTTTGAACTTGCACTTTTTGTCTGTTGTCCGGTACATCTATGTTGTGTTGTGTAGCACCATGGTCCTAGCCTAGAGGAACGTTCTTTAGTTTCACTGTGTAATGTACAAACGTATATAGATGAAATGAAAATAAACTCACTCTTGACTTGACTCAAAGCAAATTTCCGGGAAAATGCAATAATAAATAAGTGTAAAAAAAAACAGAGCGGATTTGATCTGAGTTTGTAGCAGAAAATATTGAGATAAATTCGGACTTTGATAAATAACCCCCATAGAGTAGCTGTTTGTATCTGAATCACCAGGGATTATTTGTCATCTGTAGTATCTAAAGAGCTTTTAGCAACAGAGCTGGAAAGTTCCCTGTTCCACCTTGTAGAGGCCACTAGGAAAAAGTTTTGAGATAATGACATCATGAAAAGCGTGGAAGGTAGTTCACATGTATTTTGAAATAATGATTGGGGGCATTGGCATAAATTAATTACAGCACCTATATCCATATCATTCATTGTCTCATTGTTTTCTCATGGTTGGGTTTGCCCTAACACATTTCACAACACCGCTTTAATACTATGAGATCACAAAATGTTGGCAAACATCTAGAATGTTCTCTCATAGTCATCTAACGTATACTTAGCTCTAAGGTTTCATTCAGGTATTATCATATCATATTCATTTCTAATAATTCATATACTCTACATATTCTACTATAATCAGAGCCAAATGTACCCTAAATTAAGCAACCCTCCACTTCAACCAGCAGGAAGAGCAGCGGAGTTGGTTCAGAAGTGGTTGGAAACTTTCTTGCAAGATAAAAATTATATTGTTATGATGTTAAACAATAATCCATGATCTTGAAATGAGGTCAGGCTGGTGTCTCATTCAGTGAGGTCAAGGTGGTACCTCATCGGGGGACTTTAGCTTTCCTCAGTGAAATTCTCCACCACTGAGGTTGTTTGTCCCGTGTTGGATGCTTTGTTGTCATCCTCTGGATTATTTTTGTATGGGTTTTAGAAGGACTTTAACTTGAATGTAAAATTTTCAACACAATTTTATTCTTTAGGGTAGTTTTACTTACTGGGTGGCGAAGTTAATCATAATGGGAAGATGGAACTATTGCTTGTGTATAGTTCTGCAGATTCAAGAACCGGGTCTTGAATCTGAAATGTATTGAGTCCTACCCAACCCTTCAATCATAATAAACCAAAAGTAATTTAAGCCATCAAAAAATGATCAATTAACTATATAGAATTTCAGTTGTTGGTAAAACCCTTTATTGGGGGCAATGGAACTGCTCTAGAAAAAAATTAATTCAATACGAATTGGGAAAATTCATACTGATGGGGAAATCAATTCAAATTGATTTGCTTTGCCTTCAACAGAGCTTCCCTTGTGATTTGCCAGCAAACTGTAGTTTGTGAACAGATTGCCATGGGTTCATAGTGTTGATGTGTTTGCAGCCATCTAATTCTCTTAGGATTCCGAAGCACATAATTCATATTCGTTGTAAGGATATGGACATTTCCCCCTGATAACGCAACATCGAGCATTCTTAGAAGTCATAAAGGCATACTCTTCGATTAAGTAATACAACCAAAGTATTGTGCACAGCCTATTCATTTATATGTTCCCTATAACCCTATTTCAACTTTAATGACTGCCCCCATGACTCCACAACAGCTTATTAACATAACTCTATATTCAAGCCTCTGCAGCAAACACACAGTAGGTACCAGGGTTATAGTATATTTTATTTAAAGGAGAAGGAAAGGTTAAAACTAAGTAAGCCTTAACAGAAAGGTCCATCTAAATATACCAGTAAACCCCCAAAGTAATGCTGCTCTGAGTCCCCTGTCAAAAGAAACACTGCATTTCTTTCCTTCTATTGTGTACTCATGGGCTTCTGTATCAGACTTCCAGCCTTCAGCTTAACCTCATTGCCCTGGGCATGAGCATGCTCAGTTTGCTCCTCTTCCACCACTCCCTTCTCTACTGTACTGGATTTTAGTGAATTTGCGGAGCGCTGGCGAAACTACGCCTGGTGAATTTGCCCCAATGTATCAGCTGAGCATGCTTCTTCATGGATCAGCTGACAAGAGACAGAAAGGGATAACACATGCTGCTTTCAGTAGTAATTACATTTACAAATAACCTTAAAACCACAGAAAATCTCTTATTCATGTATATTCGAAAATTACCTCAAATTAGAATATCTTTCATTAGGCGACATTTGATTTTTCCAAATGTATCGCCTTTAAGTTTGTGCCTCTTGTTAGGGGGATCAGTGGGATAACTTCCAGGATTTTGTTAGGGAATTCTCCCCTTTTCAACTCGATTCACATTTGGCTAATTCTAAATATTTATAATCTTTCATGAAGGATTTGGGATTCAGCTGAATCCTAAAATATTGGATTCATTGGATCCCTAGTGTGGATGCTACTCTGCTCACTCTTTGTTTGTGAAATTAAATTTCCTTTGGGGTGGGCATTATCAACAATATTACCTCTTGACCCTTATTTAACCGATACGATCATGTTATCCATACATATATACAGTATATATATATTTGCCTACAACTTTCACACACACATAAAAGCTCTGCGGCTTTTGTTTTGGTTTTTATATTCCGTGTAATTAAAAGTCTAGCACCAGAATTTTCTTTCAGTTTGAGACTAAGCAGTCATAAATCATAAAGAAATGGGCATTGCATCTGTCATCTTCATAATAAACCCCTGACTCCTTGGGATACAACACGCGTTTCAAGCCAGAACAAATAACAGAGCAGTAAAAGGCTGTGATTATTCCTCATAG
Source organism: Xenopus laevis (assembly GCF_017654675.1). Taxonomy (NCBI): domain Eukaryota; kingdom Metazoa; phylum Chordata; class Amphibia; order Anura; family Pipidae; genus Xenopus; species Xenopus laevis. Next base: position 7,570,609 of record NC_054372.1, on the reverse strand, counting down.
AAAAACAATATATTTTCTGTTCTCAGTTAAGAGAAAAATATATATATATATATATATTTATTACCTGCAAAAGGGGAATACATTGCAGATCTAAATAATTGTATTTAATATTATTCCATTCACTTGGGTTGGAACGATTCTGTAAATTTAGCGGCTGCATGATCAAAAATAAATCAGTTTTGTTCTCATCGTTTACTAATAATAACAGAAGGTAGAACTCGCTCCTCCAATTAAACTTCTTAATAATTTACTTGTACAGCAGGGGGCAGAAAGTAGAAGTCATCAGAGAAATTCAGAAATTAATTAACTGTGATTTCTACTTATGCAGGAGGCTCTCCAAATTTTTCTTTTTATTCTCCTATGTCTTCTCAATAGAAAATTCTGAATTAATTGTAATACTGTATGGCTCGGAAGTCTCTAGGCAGTACATTGAAGAAGACTCTTTCTGGATAATCTTGGGCAGTCTGTGGGAATTTTGCTCTCTAAACCTAGGGTTGGTCTTTCTGATATGGTCTTCAGTTTTGGACTGGTTCCCCCAAATTGACCATCATAGACCCTATCTCCTTACTTCTCTTTATCTTTACTCTTTCTATGTGATTGGGACTGGTAGCACTAGATAGGTACCTAATATATAGGGAGCGAGACAAGAGAGAAGCGATGGAAGGGTTACTGTCTGCTCTGCTCTCATTGCCCCTATGGAAATAGCGATTGGTAGCACTAGATAGGTACCTAATATAAAGAGACAAGAGGAAAGTGTTGGAAGGGTTACTGTCTGCTCTCTCTCATTTCCCTACAGAAATAGGGATTGGTAGCACTAGATAGGTACCTAATATATAGAGACAAGAGGAAAGTGTTGGGAGGGTTACTGTCTGCTCTCTCTCATTTCCCTACAGAAATAGGGATTGGTAGCACTAGATATTTACCTAATATATAGAGACAAGAGGAAAGTGTTGGAAGGGTTACTGTCTGCTCTCTCTCATTTCCCTACAGAAATAGGGATTGGTAACACTAGATAGGTACCTAATATATAGAGACAAGAGGAAAGTGTTGGAAGGGTTACTGTCTGCTCTGATTTCCCTACAGAAATAGGGATTGGTAGCACTAGATATTGGTAGCACTAGATATTGGTAGCACTAGATAGAAACCTAATATCTAGGGATAGAGACTAGGGGGCAGATTTATCATGGATCAAATTTCGAAGTGTAAAATACTTCGAAATTCGACCATTGAATTAAAATACTTGAATTCGAATATCGAAGTCAAAGTATTTTTCACCGAATTTGGCCATCGAATGATTGAAGTAAAATCAAGCGTTTCGAACGATTTTAGCGTACGATCGAACGATTTTACTTCGATGTGTAAAGACTTAGAAAATGGTTAGGGATCACTGCTATAGAGCAAGAAAACATAACATGAAAGTAGTAAGGGATTTTGCCCCTGTGATTTCCCCCTGAACTTCATTTCAGCCCCATGTTTGCCCCCTAATTCGTATCTGGTTTTCTGGAGTTCTCAGTTAAACAATACCTTGCTGAGCCATTTTCCTTAATAAAATAACCTCATGTTTTAATGGGAGTTCCGTTACCCCCCTCACACATAAATCCAAACTGAAGTGTTGCCGCAAAACTCGTTGTGGATACACAGGTTGCTTTCACAGATTCATTTATTTATTTTACTAATCACTAAATCAGAACGTTGATCTCTCCAATTCTCTGTTGCTTCTATAACACCTATGAAATGTGCCAAGTTGCCACTAAAACTTCTTCTACTTTGATGTACTGTATCCAATTTTGATTGAAGTGTTAAAACTGGTGTCGCCATGAACCAGAAGCCATGCGGAGTATCATTTAGTTACATGTAATATACTTTTTAATCCACTAATTCCTAATTATCTTAGCAAGAAAATGTCTTAGCAGTTCATTTATTTTTGGTTTGCTCTCTTTAATGTAAAAAGAACTCCATGCTTTCACAGGAGCAATTATTTTTTGACCACAGGCAATGTCTACTCATCTATAGAGTTCCAGGGCATAGGAAAATGAAGATACGTTCTTTGGCTATTAGCACACCCTTTTCTCCAACACTTTGTTGCAGCCTTGACAGTACAGTGAAACTGTACCTTAAAGGAGAACCAACCCCTTTTTATTAAAATCCCCTACCCCCCTACCCTACATAGACCCCCTCCCTGCTCCTCTCAGCCTAGGGTAAATGCCCCTAACTTTTTACTTACCCCTCGTTGCAGATTAAGGGCATCAGAGATCACAGACGCCATCTTCTTCTCTTCGGTAATCTTCGGGAAGAGAGCGGCGCGCCGAAAACAACGGAAATTGCAGAAGCGCCAGAAGAAGACCCGAATATTACCGAAGAGAAGAAGATGGCGCCCGTGAACTCTGATGCCCTGAATCTGCAACGAGGGGTAAGTAAAAAGTTTGGGGGCATTTACCCAGGCTAACACCTAGGCTGGGGGAGCAGGGAGGGGGGGTCTATGTAGGGTAGGGGGTAGGGGATTTTAATAAAAAGGGTTTGGTTCTCCTTTAAACTATGTCAGCATAAATATTACTCTGCAATGCACCTAATATATTGTCTGTATTAAACACAAGTCAGCAGGAGAAGACCAGTAACTACTACTTTATAAGGAGACATAACATGCCTATGCCAGTATGGATATTTGCCTGCATGGGTGGACATGGGAGCTTGCATCTATATTAAGACTCAAAATGGTATTTCATTTTTTTCATAGGAGGGAACTAAATATATTCCAATAGAATATATTTTGCAAAGCACAGTCATGCTGGGAAATTTGAGTGTATATTTGCCCTCAATTTTTAAAAAAACAATTTGCAATAGTTGATATAATTATCTTTATGATCAAAATTGCCTGTGTATTATTGTTGTACATCTGGATTTTCAGCACCAATTCTAATTTTGGATGTTTTTCTGCCTCTTGTTACTTTTTATAGTGCGTATTCCCCAAAGAGTTCAGTTTCCTTCTGTGCAAAACTCACTGTGTTCACTCATCTACATGACTGTGTCTCTGAAAAACTATTTTTTGAAGAGGATAAATCTGAGAAGAGTCAATCAAACTGCCCACCTACAGTATTTCTCAAGGGGGAGCTTCACAGCTATATTAATATGCTAATATTAGATATATTGTTTTAATTATGGTAAAAGCTTATAGCAAAGTAGTTTGATTTAATAAGATCAATTGAAAGTAATACGATTATTATTCCTATAATTTTAACCACTTCATATACAGCGATCATTATCCTACGCTCTCCATCAGTTGAGCTGAGAGCGCACGAGGGGCCACACTAGTTTTTGCCGCCATTCTATTTATTCAGTTGTTCATGGACAGTGCACAAATGATTGTAACAATGGAAAAAGAAGAGAAACCTATGAGTGTGGTTCTTCTTCCCTTTCTCATCTTCGATGCACCATGAACTGGCCAACATGGTCCTCATTCAGAGGACCATCTGTACAATAAACACCAAGCAGTAGATGCCAATATATCCACTGAGAAAGCCAACCCTGAGTCATGGTATAAAGCCTTATTTACAATGTCCTCATCCATGGCTGACCACCTGTCTTAGGATCCTACCCATTGGGAAACTGGCAAACTGCATGCAGGTGCTGCACGTTTTAGTCTATAGCCCTGGAAAATGTAAATTAACCAATCAAACAGCCAGGTATAGGGGAAGGAGTCTAGACCTTGGCTCCCATTTGGTTGCCTTGGCTTCATTTGAAAGCATATCTCCTGTCTGCCTATCCCTATGATGTCAAGAACTGAAGAGATTACTAGATATGTTTTTTAAGAACTTCTTCTAAACCGACTAACGCTCAAGTAGGAGTCATTACCTAGAACTCCCAGTTATTGTCCTTGTGACATATATGTGCAAGAAAGATGAAAAGGAGCAGAAGTAGACAAAACAGCTGTCATGTCTTCCTACATCGTTACAACATGGCCCCCAGCCTACCCTTCATTATCTTTTTTTTTCTATACTGCTCATCCAATACAGGAACAATGTATTTTGATATTTAGATGAAGCCAAACAAGGTAGATGCCAAGGGCACTACTACAACCCATACAGTAATTCAGTGCAAGCGACAGTTGATTATCTTATCTCACTGGGAGCCATATGAGTAATTATAACTTGTTTGCATCTTATATTTCCCAATAAATACGCACATGAAAGGAACAGAAAATACTTACTTGAAAGTGCCAGCAAGATCTTGGCAGGGTTAATGAAGCCAAAGTACATTTTAAATGCTACTAATAGTACAGTAATTTCCATGCCACTAATACATTCACCGCTGAAAATTAACGGCTTCTCTAAAACTGTCAGGGCAGAAGAAGTGGAAGGTATTTTGGCCTTTTGGGTTCTATTTATTTTTAATGATGTGCCGTGGAAGTGCAAGATCTTTAACTCTTTGTAAGCTCTACAACTTGATTTATCATATTATTTTCTTTTTATATTGGCCTGATTGAAATATTAAGAGGCAAAGGTGATTTTGATTTTATTTCACCCTCCCTAGAGTCATTTCTGGAGAAGATACATACCTATATAGATTAATGGACAGACATGCACTTCCTAACTATATTTATAATGTATATAATAATAGAAAACAGGGTCCCCCAACCTTTTAACCCATGCGTCACATTCAAATGTAAAAAGAGTTTGGAAGCAACACAAGCATTTAAAATGTTAGTAGGGTGCCAAATAAGGGCTGTGATTGGCTATTTGGTAGCCCCTAGGTGGACTGGCAGCCTACAGGAGGCTCTGTTTGACAGTATAACTGGTTTTTATGCTTTCAAAAATAAGCACCTGCTTTGGGAGCAATAGCCAAGATGTTGGTGAGCAGCATGTTGCTTGTGAACCACTGGTTGGGGATCACTGATCCCCACAGCACAATTTTCTCTATAGTTATTATGTAATCAAAGTAGTTAACACTCTGTATTGCTCTAGAAAAATATATGGTGAGGCCAATTTGTATTGACTCCAGTTTTTTTCTGACTATTTTAGTGTCATAGCCATAGATTTTTCAAGACTTTTCTAAAATTGGAGCCCCGTATTTTTTATCACTATTGACTTCTGTGCAGCAACAATTAAACTGGATCTCATGTTAGAGGGGGAAGAATCAAACAGCGCCTGAGCTGATTAATGATAGGCTCTGAAATGTTCTAATGACCTGCCTTAAGGAGAGTCAAGGAGAGTCAACAAGTATAGAATAAGAAGGACTAAGGTAATTCAAGTTGTGGGTTATTAGAAATGATATTCAGGGGGTTCATTTCTAAGAATGTGGCCTTCTTGACCTGCCCTTCAATGCACATGGCCTTCTTGACCTTGACATGGCCTTCTATGGTATATTCTGGTCTGTAACTGTAAAATTCCTTGTGAATCTGATCCTAAATCTCTTTCAATTACTGCATATCAGCTTGTTCTTCTTCTGAGCTGAATGCCTACACAAAGTTTTATGCATTCGTAAATACAAGCATATTTATATTACACTTATACAGTATGTTGTGTTGTAGCAGTGTTTCTCCTATGGGCATTGTCAGGTGTTGGCTTTGGCTTGTCCTGTATCAGTTTCTATACTGGAGAAAACGAGTAGGGAAAAAAAAAAACATATTGATCCAAAGGTAAGTTTACAAGAGTAATTACTTTAATTAGATTTCCCAATAGCATACTTGGGTTTATTAACTCTCCTAATAAAGTGGAAGTTTAAGTGTTTTGCCCTGCAATAAATTCTTTACATCACAATGAAAATGATCTACTTAAGAAGAAATCAGCAGCTTATTCAGACCACTTTCCACAAATAAATATTAACTCCTTAAAGTTTGCGAATGGTGCAGATGATGAAGATCCAGATGTAAATGGTAGACATTTTGGTCACCAGAACAAAACCAAACAAACCCCCAAGGAAAAGTAATCTAAAATTTACCAGAATGCATTTTTCTAATGCAAAAAGCAGATCAAAGTCCCACCAACATCCAGGACTTTACTGAGGGCCAATGAGAACAGGAATAAACAGACCCTTCAACTGCTATAAACTTTAACTGAATTATCCTCCAAATATGGCAGACCACTAATTTTAATTAATATATATACAATTGAAATTGACACCTTTTATTTCTTGACACTCATTTTGTCATTCTGGTTTATCAGCTCCCATGGCTGTTTGTATTGAGTTGATGCACAAGGACCCCTTTGTAAAGTGTCATTATTGGCTGTCTTAGTGTATTCAATTTCACATACTTGAGGGTACTATTGCCACACATATTTTGGGGTGACTGAAGGGTGCTCACCCATCACATATTTGTCCTGGACCCAATGGCAACTTAAAGCAGCCCTGTCTACACCATGTCATGTCCATGGCATTCCAGAAGAGCTATTGCTTTGCCGAGTATTTGAGTGTAGGTCCAAAGCAATGTTCTACATTATCCATTAGATGACAGAAGCTCATGTTTGGTTAGCATTCCTAATCCAAAGGTTACATGAAAGGCACTTGAGTAGTTAACAGTGCAAAAAAAACAAGGAAATAGCTCCCTCCTCTGAAATGCTTTCAAAGAAAATACAAATATTTGAAAGGTCGATAGAACTGTAGCAAACTTTGTTTGATTTTGTGAATGACATAAATTAGGGGTGTCCAAATGGCAATTCTTCAATTTTGAATTTGGGAGGGATGATACTAATAAAAGCTGGATTGTTACAATAGGGATAAGACTAAGGATTGTATTAAACATGCAACAAATAACAGTCTAGGGCCCCTGTGTCCCCTACATTATTTTGTATACAAAAACAGATGTGATATTGTATACTTACAATTTTTAGATGAGTTAAGAGCCTCATGACATCAGCCATGTCTGCCAAGATGAGCAGTCGGGTGACAGCAGAAAGGAGCGCACGGGCCGCCCTCACCATGGTACCACGTTTCACAGAGGAGCAAGGGTCATCTGCAAACTCCGATGAGGCCATTCTCATAGTCTCTCCTAAAGCAAAGCAAATGAGTATGTAAATTATATGAGTCCCAACAAAATCATGTGCTGAAATTACTGTAGTAATTACTGTCATCGCCATATGACACTCGTGCCCATTCATCACCACTGAAACCAGTTTCTGTTTAATGAATTTCTATTATGCCCTCAACACAAACCTTTTTCACATAATTACCCTTTGCCTCCCAGTACAATAAAAATGACATAACAGAATTGCCTATTTACAAATAGGATGTAATAAATGAAGAAAATGTAAATCAGATGTTTTCTTTGCTGGTCTCATACATATGTACAGAAATCCGTAAGGATTCTAGAAATCAACCCCATTTTTTATACCATTTTCCTGGATACTCCGGAGACATCAACTAACACATGCCATGAGGATGCTAATGATTCTTCACCAGGGTTGGACTGGTGCATCCAGTGCCCTTTGGGAGGGTGACTGTCAGGGCCTTACATGAGGACTAAAGTGCTCAACCTCGCATTGCTCCCAGCCCCACCTCTGTGCATGTGATGTAGGCATGGACAACTGTCATATGGTCCAGCCGGGGACGAGGAGAGGGTATGGGCCAGGTGGGACAGCAAGTTTCCTGTGTCCTTCCAGCCCAATCCAACACTGTTCTTCACACTATATGGTAACATGAAATAAGGATTCAAAAAAGTCCTAAGTAGGGATGGGTGAATTTTTTTGCCTTGTTTCGCTGCAAAAATGACACCCATAGACTAGTAAAGACTCACGTCAAAAATAATTTTGCCACACGACAACATTTTTTTGACGCCCATAGTCTTTAATAGGCGTCAACGACATTTCGCTGACGGGGTATTTTTGGCGAAACGGGTCAAATTCGCCCATCCCTAGTCCTAAGAGATGAAGTCAGTTGACATCAATGAATGATACTTGAAAAGTACTTTCAGCCCACCCAATTGATTTTAGTTCAAAGCCAGAATAGGCTCTGGTTATAGGATGTTCCATGAGCATGGACATTTTTTTACAGGGGCTTTCTTCCCAGAATTTATACAACTATGCATACAAATGAGGAGGGCTATCCTCCCATCAAACATTGGGTTCATTGGATTCTCTGGCTTTGCATATAATGACTAGAAACACAGATAAACCCCAACAAACTTGCAACTATGCTGAATACGGAAACTGAGCATCTACTTTGACTTTGCAGATTACAGGGAAGTCAATTCAAGTTGAGATAGTAGGATTTTGTTCCAGAATTAGTTGCTCTGGATCTTGGCTGACTTCTACTATTGGCTTTTGTTTGTTCCCTTGGTTACATGGGATTCCTCTGGGTACTCTGGTTTCCTCCACACTCATACAGAAACATGCAGTAAATACAATAGGGACCTAAGGCAGTAAATAACTCTATGAAAAAATGTTGAAAAATTTTGTGTAATTTGATTCCATTATATCAATAAAAGATAACGCATCAATATTCTTAATATAGTGATTTGAAGCTTAACTGTATAGAAAGATGTATAGTCTGGGTACATTTTAAACATACAGGCATGTTGATTCTGTGAATATTGCACCAGAAAGAGATTATTTTTTAAATCATTCCAAAAAAGTTATACAATCTTTCCATCGGAGTCATCTGTTGAATTTCTGGATGTTGAACATTTTTTGTTTGCATGAAGAACTTAATCACTTTTTTGTTTTTACAATACAATCACATCTCACAACACTGATCACACATGCGGGCGCAGCCTATTTTAACTCGGTTTTCAGGCTTAAAGCCGGAAAATCATTCCGCAAGTCAATTTGTCGAATGACTACCATTTCCTTCAACTACCTTGCTTGATTGAAGGGCCGCTGGAATCGGAAGAATGAAACTGATTGCTCATTTATTTGCAGGGAAAACTGTCGAAACAGCCTTCTTATGTTTAACCTTTAACATCATTTAACATATACCATTCAACCATACTTTCTGAGGGTCTGGACACGTATGGCATGTCTAGGGGGATTAATTATCAAACTCCCAAAATTTATGATAATTATCAGTAAAATAGTCCAACCAAATCTGCACTGTTTTTTGTCTCCTGTGTGGTGAAAAATTTCCTGTGTGGTGAAAAAACTTAATAAAATCATGAAAAAATTAGAATCGTACAAATTTTTCAGATTTGCCATCAAAAAACTCCAATATTTTCAGATTTTTGCCAAAAAATCTTCAGATTATTGTATGAAATCCAGCACAGATCAGGATATCTTCAGGACTTCTCCAATTGACTTCTACATGAAGTTGGAGTACTTTTTTATTCGGACTTTGAACACCTTCTGGGTTTAATAAATTCTGAAAAGTTGAGGGTTTTTTTCCACTAAAAATTCAGATTGTATAGTAAAAAAAACTCAATCAGATAAATAACCCTCTAGGAATCAGGACATACCATTCTGCAGTCCTAATCAGCCCTTATGAATAATCGTTCTACTTGTACATCTCTTCAAGGGCAAAAACAGAAGAAACCATAATCTTTGTAGACATTCTACTCTTCATATTCCATTAGTACTTGATATTAGTGTTACAACAGTTTTCAGAAGGGAAATGATCAGCACATAAATATCTGGTCCGCTGGAACATTCATGGTTAAAATAACAAGGTTAGAAGATCAGTGTTGTGTTTATCAAGCATCTTATGTTGAGTACTGCAGAAATGACTCAGTTATAAACACTTGCTAGAGTATTTGTTATAAAATGCATATGTTTTATTGGGTGGCTGTGCCATATTTTTTGGGGAGTCTTGGAGTAATCTGCTGATCACTGTACTGCTGTGCCAATCACTGGCCTGAAAGCCAAACTATCACTAAATGAGTGAGATGTAACAGAATAGAGAAGGGTGTTTTAAGGGATTTAAATGTTTAAAGGTATTTTAGTAAGTTATTGATGGAGCTACTCTATGATACTGCTGATTTCAAGTTGAACTATCCCTTTAAATTTGCTTAAATGCCATTAAGGCAAAGGTCAAATGCACATTAAATGCGTAGGAGCCCAAAATACCAGCCTTGTATTCACAGGGGCCTGCAGTTATATCTTTTATATCAGGTGAAAAGGTTTTGCTGTACATTTCTGGGCTATGACAGATACGTGTTCCTCTTTGCTTTCATCTCAAAAAAACATTTCCACCGACTGACGGGACCTGACAGCAGAGGAAAACAGTGCGAGGGAAAGTATTTATAAACCCTGAATTATACAGTGCAGGCCATGACTTACATCTTCATCCTGGCATGTCAAGCAGTTACCCTGGCTCTGAGTCTCTACAGGATTCCACAGACTCAGTCACTCATTTCAGAGCCGAAGATTTTATAGGGGCTCATAGATAGATGATATAACTGAGGAAATTATGCACATCTTACCATAAAGGTGGTCAGTTTAGCTCTTTGGTTTTATTTTTGACCTGCGATTATCTTTGTGTGCTTGTTGGGAGATGAAATCAGTGGCACAGACCACTGTATATGGATTGCAGTTGGTCCCTATGGACTAAGAGTATGTATTTGCTATTGCCAAAGTGACTATTCCCAATCCCCCGCCTATAAATGTTACCATAGCTTTGTACTATATGAATTCCTAAGGGCATAGGGTTGGCCAGCCATATCTGTGGATCGGCCTAACCTTGATAGAGCAGTGGGTGGTTAATTATCCACTAACCCTTCTTTCCCACCATTAACTGCAGTCCAGTGATTCAGACTATTATAAGTAGTGATGGGCGAATTTGTCCCGTTTTGCTTCGCCTTGAATGTTGCAAATTTCTAGAAAAATTTGCAAAACTGGTGAAAAATTAGCAATATGGCGATTTTGCTGACGGCGACAAGTCACCAGTGTCAAAGTTGATGCCAGCGCCCATTAAAGTCACTTTGAAACCAGCATTGGAACCATCAGCGACGTCAACATTTTCGACGCTGCGGATTTGTCCAGCAAATTCGCAAATTTATTCGCCGGCAGCGAAACGCGCAAATTCGTCGCAAATTCAAGCCTGCCGAATAAATTCACTCATCACTAATTATAAGTTTATAGAAGAATTAGTCCTTGTGTGGTCGGCTAAACAGTGCGCCAACAAATACAACTTTTAAAGAGTTATGCAAATGTAGGGACGAACCTATATCTATTATTATTGGATTAAGCCCCTGTAACAGTTCACACAGTACACCATTAGTTATTGGTCAAAGGGTGTAATACCACTTCATGCCACACTCCTATAAAGTGTTGTGTAGGGAGTGGCCTCTTCCTCTTTGGCTCCTGGTGTCTGTGCTGCTGGGTGTTTCCCATTAAGCCTGGGATCACCAAGGCCCCAGTAAAGCCATTTACCCCAAAGGGACCTGTACCTTTGGTGATTAAGTCAGGGACCAGGAAACCCTGTGAACTAGGTTAGCTATCATTAGGGCAGATCTTTAATAGACTCACTAGGAGAGTGAGATAGTCAGCTTTATGTAGCATGAGCAGCTGTGTGCTCCATCAAGGATAGTAGCAGGAAGTAGCTTCCCAAAGGCTTCTTGTTTGCCTTTAGTGCAGGGACTCAGTGGATAGGGTGTAAGGCTTTAGACTTCATCTCCCTAACTACTCCCTTGGTGATCCCAATCCCCACAGAGGTATATCTGTCTTCTGGGAATTGATGTACACTTGACTACTATGCCTTAGGGGAGTGACAGTCTTCATTGTGCTGTATCATCTTATGCTATCCTCCCTCCTTTGTTATATGCTACACCTGCTTTAAGTCCTGTGTGAGTAAACCTGTGGTCACTTGCATTATAAATAATAACGCAATGCAATAATACTTGCTAATAAATCCCATCTGTTATTTGCACCAAAGAACTTCCTGGCATCCAATTCCTATCTTTTATATACAATAGCCTGTGTTATGTAGTTCTACTACACCTTAAAGGGGAAGCTTCCACTTGGCGAAGGCCCTGACCCTGTTGTGTAAGTCGCATGTAGCCAATGCTCTTCATACTAGTGGGTATTTGTCTAAATACAGCCAAATAGGTGCTACACAAAGATTTGGCAAAATCTGAGAAAAATCATTTGTGATGAGACTTTCCCAACAGAAGGCAGCTATTATACTAGAAATAATGTACCCCCTACTGTTAACTAGTTTTGCTTCCAATACGGATTAATTATTTCTTAGTTGGGATTAGGGATGTAGCGAACTGCCGATTTGGTGTTCGCGAACGCCGTTCGCGAACACCGGCAAAAAATGCGAACGTTCGCGAACAGTTCGCGAACTTCGAACACCCGCTAAAATCGTTCGATTCGAACGATCGAAGGATTTTAATCGTTCGATCGAAGGATTTTCATTCGAATCGAACGATCGAAGCCATTCGATCGAATGCTTTTCATTCGATCGAATGCTTAAAATCGTTCGAACGAATGGAAATCGTTCGATTTTTAGCGGTCGAAGGAATTCGAATGGTCGAATGGTCGAACGATCGAACGCGAACTCAAAATGCGAACGTTCCCAAACTTTCGCGAACATTCGGCGGACGCGAACGGTCGAAGTTCGCGCGGACTAGTTCGCGGGCGAACAGTTCGCTACATCCCTAGTTGGGATCATGTACAAGCTACTGTTTTATTATTACACAGAAAAAGGAAATCAGTTTTTTTAAAATTTGGATTATTTGAATGAAATGGAGTCTATGGGAGATGTCCTTTCCGTAATCTGGAGCTTTCTGGATAACTGATTTCTGAATAATGAATCCCATACCTGTATATGCCAATGAAATATTTAAAACAAAGAAAGAAACAAAGTCCACACCTTTTTGTGCTAAATTAAAGTTGATTTAGGTTTTAAAACAAATACGTTCCCCCAGAAGAATTAAATATTCATCAGTCTGACAGTTCCTGATTATATTTAAAGCTGTCAGGATTTGCAAATGATGGGGAGTTTATATATTTTTGCATGTTCTAGTTAGGCTCTCGGTGCAGTAAAAGCACAGTGTTTGCATAATGATGCAGTCGGATGAAAAAGCAAACTTCCTTAATAAACATTTTCATCATAAATTAAAAGTTCTTTTCTGGCTGGAATAAAATACATTTTCAACCGCATTAAACAGGAAGCTCATTGGAAATATTTTGTTACCCAAGATGTCGGGGAAAGGGAAAAAAAAAAAAAATCAATTTTCTAGGCCGTATAATTAAATTAAAGTTTCTAGACCATATAATTACCTCACAACTGGAAGAAAAGGAAACAACATGAAAACGGCTCCTTTGGAAATTGTGATTGACAGGGCAGCTAATAATTAATATTGCCGAAGTGCATGCGTTAATGTGGCGAGACGCTTTTTATCTGACTTTGGTCTGCAACATAAAAATTCTCATTGAAGTTGTGTTAGAATTATAAACTCTTGCTTTAAACTCTGAGCCGGATTCAGGAAACATTAAATGCTGCCCACTTGTATCCCATGGCTTCATTAATAATGTATAATGTTTATGCAAAGATTCGTTATTCAGTGAGATTCATCAACTTCCAATTATTTCCTTTCCATCCTACAAAATACAGTGTCACATTTATCAAGGGTCGAATTTCGAAGTGGAAAATACTTCGAAATTCTACCATCGAATAGAATCCTCCTACATTCGAATTCTAAGTCGGAGGATTTTATTCATCGTACGATCATACTCCGATCGTACTTCGAATCGTACGATTCTCATGATTTTATCGTACGATCGTACGATTTTCCTTTGAAACCCAAAAACTTAGAAATATGCTCTGGAAGGTCCCCATAGGCTAACATAGCACATAGCACTTCGGCAGGTTTAAGCTGGCGAAGTATTAAAGTCAAAGTTTTAGTGCTGGGTTGTGATGGCCGAATGTTTTCGCCTGCCATGAATTTGCGTTGAAATTCCTCATTTCGCCATCTGCAAATTTTTTCTCGAATCTGCAACAAAAATTTGCCGCAGAAGTTGCAGAGAAAAAAAACCACCCATTGACTTTAATGCAGATTGACTTTAACGCACAGCAAAAATTGTTGTGGGAAAAAAATTGACACCAATTGACTTCAAGGGGCAAATTTGCAAATTGCAAATTTTTGCAATTTTTTTTTTTTGGTGAAGCGAAATGGGACAGATTCTCTCATCACTAGTGCTGGGGCCCTGAGGTCAATCTACCACACTCCAAAAATATGGTAGCATTTCTACCACACTCCAAAAATATGAAAGCAGGTCACTTCGCCCCTGATTAAAATGACCCTAGTACAGTATGTCCCAATGCAAAAAGAGACAAAAGTCTAAACAATATTTTAAGCACCATCAAGTGACTAAAGTTGTTACCCCCTTTACCCCATCTATAAAATGTGTCGAAACTTCCCTCCAGGGGACCAAACCACTATTTTTCCCTCTACCAGGTTCCCCTTTTTACCTTCCTGTTTTTGGCCAGCGGTTTTTGGAATGTTCCAGTTCAATTTGCCCTTTTTAGGTACAGCATTTGGTCAGGGTCACCCATAACTCTTATGGAGACTACGTATGTCCACTGAGAAGATAAGTGTTCATTCAAAATCACAACCTATCTGGTCTACTGTATAAGTTGAGCTTCCAGTAGTATTTAGGAGATTGAGTAGACCTTCTCCATAAATATCACTTTAAGGTTCTATGGCATATTGTGTCTAGGGTCCTTGCAGATAACATGTTATCCCCAACCAGTGGTTTTGTGTGCAACGTGTTACTCACCAACCCCTTGCCTCAAAGCAGGTGCTTATTTTTGAATTCCAGGCTTGAAGGCAAGTTTTGGTTGTATATAAACCAGATAGTCTGCCAAACAGAGTCTCCTGTAGGCTTCCTGTCCCCATTGGGGCTACCAAATAGTCAATTGCTGCCCTTATTTGGCACCCCGGGAACTTTTGTTTTATACTTGTGTTGCTCCCCAACTCTTTTTACATTTGAATGTAGCTCATGGGTAAAAATGGTTGGGGACCCCTTGATATACATTGTTTGTGAGGGTGCAAACTTTCCAAGTTGAGCACTGGGTCACGGGATAGAAGAGTTATGGGTGTGCTGGTGTTCTTCCATGTTATCAAGCCAAATTTCACAAGGAGGCTATTCTCACAGTTTGAGAACAATTATTTGCATTTGCTTCTATGGTGTTGGGCACAAAATTTGCCCATCTCTAGTAATCTATAGCAAACAACAAGATACAGTTGAACAATTACAACTACCTGCTGATTGGTTGCTATGGGTTACTAGAAAAGTAGTAAATATCTCATACCCACTCTGGATAGCTTATTATGTAATAATAAGCTATCCAGATTTTTACCTTCTTTACTTAGGCTTTAGTTCTCCTTTAAATGAGTAAGGTGAGTGGTAATGACTGGTTAAAAAAAAGAATTGTCAAGACAAAGACTTCTTATAATTAAAATAGAACAAAATTGAATGTTTTTGTACAATTTCCAATACTACCACTTCCTTTAATTATGTTTTTGTTCTTTATAATTTGAGGTCTCAAGAACCTAAAACACAACTGAATTGCCTCTGAATTGTAAGGTTTTACTAGAAACCAAATGTGTACTTAAGCGCACAAATGACTTATTTTTATTGTAATTATAAGTTACAAAAAAGAAATTCAAATTGATATGTTAGTGTATTTAGTAAAACAGACACGATATTTTTGCTTTTTTGCATTTATTTAGTGAAGCATTCGAATATCCTGCAGGTGATTCTTGTGGATGTAACATTTATGCTGTGGGGTTTCTACCGATCAATTCACGTTAATTCATAAAAAGTTAACCTGCCATTTCGTACCATCTGCTTGGCTGAATTCAGAAGTTGACTTTTTGCTAGACAGCTCTATATAGTACATTGCTCCCTGTGCATTTGTACATTCAGCTTACTGTCTGTTTTGTCAGAGCAAAGAAAGAAAAGGAAATATTTGGCAAGAACATAATACTAGCCAGGAGCCTACTCCAAAATTCAGACAGTTTTTAGAAATTCAGAGAGTGTTGAGTGGAAAATACTCTTTGCTGGATAACTACAAATGGGTGAGTGGTCCAAGAAGCTGCCTATACATGGAATGCAGAGCTTCAGATCCCTTTAAGGGGCTAGTAACACTATGGAGTTATTTATCAAAATCTAAATATTTCTGAGTTTTTAAATTAAAAAAGTCCAACCAAACTAGAATCCATGAGTTTACCGGATTTATTATTAAAAAAAACACGAATTTATCCGTTTGTGAAAAAATAGTATTGCACGATTTATCTTGATTTTTCCTGAATCGTATGATTTTTTCGGATTTTTGCCTGAAAAGCCCAAAATAGTCATATTTTCAGGGTAATTCCAGAGCAGACCACAGAAACTTCCATATAGGACAAAGACCTTATATAAAACCTCGGCAGGTCTGAGATGCCGGATTTTTGGATTCAGACGTTTTGCAGCCTCGGGGTATAATAAATTCTGAAAAATTCAAAAAAATTGTGATTTTATAGTTAAAAAAAACTCACATTTTTCGAGTTTTTGCCATTTGGACTTTGATAAATAACCCCATAGAAATTAAAAATGCCAAAAAAACATTTGCAAACTATGAATTCTTGAAAATGTGGCACCATTTCTAGAAAGCATGACACCCCCACATTTTGTTTTTTTTAAATGTATTATCCTTTATTTACAAGCACTAACATGTTTAAACTTCACTTTAGAGAGATTGCTGATCATTCCCATTCATTACAGTCTACAAACCTTCTCTCATGAAGTTCTCTAGTCTTAAACTTTGCCTCTCTATAAACCCAACAAGATTCACCATTGAGTCTCAAAGCTTAGGTTCTATATCAGCCCTAACTACAAATCAAATGATATAGGGAGAAATCATGTTGAGGTGCCAATGGACAGGACCCCAAGGATTAGAAACAATAAACCATTGATCATCAAGTCCAAAAGAATGCACGATAACATATTGCTCTATTAAAAAGTTCCCCTCCGTTTAGTTTGTTGTACCCTAGGAAAGTTCCTTCCCTTTCTCCCCATAGTTTTTTGCCTGAAATAACCTCTCATAATTACATTGGAAATGTAAAGACCATGAATATTATTTTGAAGTCTTAACTGAAGTCTTAATTTTGTTGATATCCAAATAAACCCCTTCATTAAAACCTGATACTAAGACCCAAATCTGTTACTGCATCCTAGCAATCTCCAACTGGATGAACCAACGACAACTCAAACTCAACCTAACAAAAACTCAATCATATTTTTACCTATACATGGTCCTAGTCCCCCTTTTACTAACATTATTGATGGCCTGCTTGTTAGCCCTACCAGCTCATGACATTGTTTGAGGGTAATCTTTGACTCCGCCTTTTACTTCTTTTATCATATAAAAAAATCTGTCACTTTTTATTATGCAATATGATCAAAATCTTTCTTTCATAAGGATGCATACTCTCATCCTATCCTGACTAGACTACTGTAACCTTCTACTTACTGGCCTTCCTAACTCCCATCTCTCCCCTTCACAGTTGTTCACAGTGTTAAATACTGCTGCCAAAATTCTCCTCCACTCATCCAAGAGAGTGCAGACTCCAACCCTGGTGAAGTCCCTATCATGGCTTCCCATAAAATAAATAATAACTTACAAACTCCTTCTCAAAACCTTCAGCCCTTCATTCCTCTACACCCAACTACATATTTTATTTTGTGTTTCAATACGTTCCTGTCCAACCCCTCTGCTCCTCTCAGAGCCACCTCTTAGTTGCACCTCCACTACTACTGCTATTTCCTGCCTTAAACCCTTCTGTCTTGCTGAACCTTACATTTGGAATGACATCCCTGAATCCCACCGGAGAGATTCTTCCCTAAGTCTTTTCAAAAAATGAACTCAACTCTCCCTCTTGGAACACTCATGTATCACCTGACCTGAAAACTGCACTTATATTTCCATGCCAGTCATTGTAACCCATAGCAGTTAATATCCTCCTATTTGTGTCTGTAAGTTACCCATCCACTTAGATTGTAAGTTCTATGAGGGAGAGCCTTTTATCTCTTTGACACTGAGCTCTTAATCGTTAATATAATTGTACTTTGCATGTATTTGTATTTATTACTTGTATAACCCTGGTTGTTCTAATAATCTATTGTTCTGTTGTACATATGAAGCGTTATATAAATATACATATTGTACAAGCATTTGTACATTTGTGCATGCTTTTAAAGGTTATTGTTGTGTTACAGGGTAATTTGTAGAATCAATGATTAAAAGTTGAAGGTCAAGTCAAAATGACTAAGCAAGCAGTGTCTAGATCTAATGCTTAGAAGCTATGGGTGGTGGGAACTTGTGTAGGAAACGTACTGAGGAAAATTAAATGTTTAAATGTGTCCGAATCCCCTAATCTGGTCCTCTTTCCCTTCCTGGAAAATGTCAAACTTCACTTCATTAAAGGTACAAAAACATTCCTGAATTTTATGTTGCTGCTTTAAGAATGCAATGTTAATATTACAGCAAATTTTGAATTTTTGGGGTAAAATTTCATGCACCATTTTATTTATTTTTTTAATTAATTTATTTTATAATGGTCACCCTGTGCTGAAAAGCTTTGAGTCATACATAAGAAATTCACTAAATCAGAGGATGTAAAATTGAGGTTCCACTGTCTAAGTCTTCGATATCAACTCCCTTTGTCAGATTCTGGATCCAGTGCCTCTGGGATGATGTATAGGTACAATATAGATGTTGTATACAATATCACAATATCACAATATCTTTTTACCTTTGGCCAGTTAGAGGGGAAATTATTTTCTGTGCCTGGATCTGAAATTTTCACAGAGAACTTGAACATCTTATATACACTGAACAGGCTGATATTGTCTCCATAAGTTGCATTGGTGAGAGGAAAAGAAAAGAGGACCATGGAGTGACATTTGATTTTTTTCTATTCCTTGAATACTATTAGGTTTATGGGTTCTTGATAATTTTAGTTTTATGTGACTTTAATTTTGGGATGGAAGAGAAGAGAGCATTGAGCACTTTTGTTAATAATATGGTTGGGACCCCTAAAAAACATACTTTGCACCTTCAGTCTTTCCACACTGAAAAGTTATATATATATATATATATATATATATATATATATATAATATATATATTTATATATATATATATATATATATATATATATATATATATATATATATATATATATATATATATATATATATATTGATATATATATATATATATATATATTATATATATATATATATATATATATATATATATATATATATATATATATATATTGATATTATATAAGGGAGTATAGGTTAGTGAAGGCACAGATTGAGCTAGGATCAACTACTTTATTTACAATACACTGTCAACCCCCTCCCAGACTAGCTATTCTTTGCTGTCCAGGCTGCCACCATATTAGCTGGATAGCTGCTAATTTTCTGTTTATTCTACTACATATATTTTTTTTCACTTTGCTTAATCACATGCCATTATTTGCACTTTCCATTGTCCACAGAAATGATACAGTTCCCCAGAAAGCACCTGATAGGGGCAACGTCAATCTGACAGACTTCTCCCAACAACACCAAGCATTTTCACCTTTACCTTAAATAACAAACCAACCAACGACCAACATAAACTCAAACAGTTTAGTGTAGGGCAATCACATTATAAAATATTTAACTAATAACTTTCTTAACAAACAATTGTACCCAAGAGCGAAGGGCCCATCTGCTGTCCTTCCTAGGTGCTTTTTTCCCCTGTAACTCACACCCTTTCCACCAGGCTCCTTCCATTATTTTAGTCTCAAGCCTAACTCCTGTTACACCCTACACTTGTTACAACTATCATGCTCCCCCCAAGGGAGCCCCTGCAACATTACTCTAACATCACCCATCTACGCAGATACCCCCCTCGTTCTGAGGAGGGCGGGCAGGAGAGAAAACACTCCCTTCACTTTCTTCCTCTTTTAAGCTCTTGTGTCTCCACCCATCCCAATAGCAACCCCCAGAAATACAACCCCCACCCACCCTAACCTCTTCTTCTGGCTCCCTCAATCCTAGTCCTGTCATAGCCCATTCTTTCCCAGTTCCTGGCTCACTACCTCAGGCTTATTTCAAATGCTTGATTCTAGCTGTAGATAACTATACTCTAAATAACAAGCCATTAAAATAAGGATTTTATTGCTCTTTCAAGAGATAACACTTTGTTTGGATAACTTCAACAGAATAAGTGGGACATCGGGCTCTTCCTGTTAAAGAAGGTTGCATTTAACAGAATGAAATACTTTATTTTCAGCAAATGTTGTACAAACCTCACTGCAGAGAGATCAACTGATTTTAAAAAGTAGAAAATACTAATGCAATACCAGATCTCAAATAATACAATACAGCTTTTGCTGTTTCAGCACAATTTAATCATTGGTGATGGTTCTAATATTCCAAAATCTCGTTAGTGCTATAGACCTGGTTGGCGAATGCTTCCCCTGCCTTAATAATAACATGGTTAAATAGTAGTTGTGTTTGGCGTATGTAGATGTGTAAGAGCATAAGCATATCAGGCTACAATAAGGAAAAACTGTATTCTAGACTTGTTGGTGTACATTGAAGGTCTTCAGACTGGTTGGGTTCAAAGCCTAGGACCTCCTTAGCTAAGGTTGCTGATATATGAAAACATGATTGTAGTCATTCTTTTATGCTTTCAGTAATGTCTATGGAAGAAAATACTCTGTGCTCTTCAATTTTTATCAGAAAATAAGCATTGCCGACATCAATCACAATGTAGATTTTGCAATCCAAAGATCTTCCCTCGCAGGACTTAGTCGCAAGCTTATACTATTCAAAGACTTCATGTGAAACGTTATTACCCAAATGTCCCACTAATACACCTGCTAACAGGTCAATTAGTTGTGCGGTGAGTTCCGTGTCCACCAGCAAGAGTGCAGTATCTATGGATACCTTTCTGTTTCCATGGTTCCTGTGTTGAAAAGCAGGATTTCTGTATAAATTCCTTTTCTCTAAACCAATTAATGAACCGTAGCTCATGTGCATTGACTTGTGTAGCCCTCCAGAGGTTAATAATTATGAAATGCCTCTAAAGATCACATTGTGGACAGTCAAGGGCACAAAATGAGCTTTCATGGATTTGTCAGATATAATGATATTTATTTGCTAAGCAAATGCCACCAGGCCTCTAGTGTGTCTCAATCATTAGGCATTTATAAAGCTTTCTGGCTGTTCCACAGTTTGCCTTCCCCTTGGCTTTAAACAAAGTGTCACATAGAAGATGGAAAACCTCAATTTCTAGCTGAATAAGTCAGCGTGCCAGCTGTTGGGCGCAATCCCATTCCTTCACTCTCATAAAGCAGTTGCCAAGCATCATATCAGTTGGCCAGACATTTGTATGGAGCTAAACAAGATGCATTTCTCACCCTCGATTCTCTTTCATGTTCAAATATCCAACAATTCAGCTCTTCTTGGAACCAATTCTAATATGATGAGTGTCAATGATCTGTAATCTGTCTGAGGTGAGCCGACTGGGAATGACAGCTGTAGAAATCTCTTGTTCTGCAGTTAATGTACATTTGTATTCACACATGTGGGGGCAGATTTACATAGGGTCGAATATCGAGGTTTAATTAACCCTCGATATTCGATTGCCGAAGCTAAATCCTTCGACTTCGAATATCGAAGTCGAAGGATTTACTGCAATTTGTTAGTTTGAATGATCGAACGAAAAATCGTTCGATCGAACGATTAAATCCTTCGAATCGAACGATTCAAAGGATTTTAATCCATCGATCAAACGAGTTTTTCTACAACCAAAAAAAGCTAAGAAAGCCTATGAGGACCTTCCTCATAGGCTAACATTGCACTTCGGTAGGTTTTAGGTGGCAAAGTAGGGGGTCGAAGTTTTTTTTAAAGAGACAGTACTTCGATTATCGAATGGTCGAATATTCGAACGATTTTTAGTTCAAAACATTCGATTCGAAGTCGAAGGTCGAAGTAGCCAATTCGATGGTCGAAGTAGCCAAAAAAAAACATTTGAAATTCGAAGTTTTTTTTATTCTATTCCTTCACTCGAGCTAAGTAAATGTGCCCCGTAGAGCTTGTTTTTCTTTTATTCTGTTCCAGCTGCAGTAAACAAGGTTCAATGAGAATTTTTGACCACCTTTAGAATAAATTTTAGTATGTTATAGAATGTCTTCTAGCGTTAGCATCTTTTCTGTTGGTCTTACATTTTTATTTTTTTTCTTCTACTATTTACAGTTTTCAAATGGGAGTCACTGACCCCATCAGCCAAAAAAACCCCAAGAATCTATAGCTATGCATGAGGCTACATTATTAAATTATTATTAAAACCAATTTCAAATAGTTTTGTATATGAATGTCTTTATCATAATACAAGCTAATTTAAGGTGACCCACCACAATCAATACAGAAAAACAAATCTGAATCTGCTGTGGTTTCTTGGTCAGTTTTTTTTTTAACCTATGAAATTCCAGGAACTATAGAGGAATAAAGATTAATAGTGAGGAGCAAACTTGCAGTTAGTGATGGGAAAATAAATTTGGCAGGTGCAATTTCACAGTGAATTTCCATGTTTTGCTGGCAGCGAATAAATTTGTGCGCATGTAAAAAATTTTGCCGTGCTTCTAAATAGTCGCAAGCATAAAAATTGGCGTGCGTCAGAATTATTCAGACACCCATTGACTTTAATGCATTTGGACAAAATAAGTGCAAGTATAAAAATTGTCATGGGCGTCAAAATTATTTTGACGCTCATTGACTTCAATTTGTTTTGCGAGAATGTCGGCGTAAATTCACGCAAGCTTTTCAGAGAAACTGGCCGAATTCGACAATCTCTACTTGCTGTGTTTCAGCAGCCAAAATTCAGTCAGTGGGAAGGGAAGGCTCCTTTCAAATATCCTGCAAATGTTCTTCAACCTCTACACTATCTAGATCTGCACAGAAGTGCTCCTTTCTCCTTCTCTGTCTGCTAAATACAAACCCTCAGTGCAATGGCCACCTGGGCAGCTCCATAAAGAGATAGGAGAATGGCTGGGGAGGCTCTAATCCCACTGGTTGATGTGGAAGGCAAGGGCCGGATAATAATGATATCCATGTGTTGTGAGGCAAATTTGTAGGGCTGATTTGCAAAATATCTGCCACAAAAATGTGCTCATCTCTAATGATTAATGCATTTCAACCTTTCCGACCTGACACAGCAAAACTGGAGCACAACCCCACACTTAAATGACTAGATTGTATAAATATTCCGGAGAAGTGCTACTGATGAATATCACACATTGTCCTAGGATCTGACACCATCTACTCTAACTGATAGACAGGAGAAATGTTCACCACCTGAGTGTTTCACCTGAATGTAGCAGGTTAGAGCTACAAAGATTGAGGCCAAGACCTTTGTAGAGTTCTAGCCCAAGATCAGAAAAAAAGATCGTAAGCATAAGGATAGACTACAATCAGAGACAGTTTAGAAGCTTGGCATAGGGTTTAAACCAAACAGTGTGGGCATAATCAAACTTTATGGGTGGGATTAGTGACTCCTGTAGGTTCTGGGACAAAGAGAGTGGGTTACCAAATGACAATGAAACAGTTTCTATAGGACAGGAGACCTCCCTGTAAATTCTTGTAGGAGTTCCTATAGGGATTGGCTTGCTGCTCGCATGTGCAAAAGTGCATGAAGCTAAGGTTGAAATCTACTCTTCTGCTAAATACTGAGATCTACTAAATGTGAAGGCCAAAAGAAATCATGTTGTCTGTTACTTTGCTACAGCTGAAATTTGAGGCCAAAAGTGATTTAATTCCACCTACAATTACAGCACTTCCTTCCCAGTGAAAATCCAGCAGTACAATGGTTTCAGAATAGGATGAAAACATTTAATATTTCAAGTGATTTATTCATCTTGAGACACAGATATTGATATGACGCATTTCGGATACATTATGTATTGTATAAGCCTGTGGGTGTCCTTGAGCTGAAGACGCACTACATGTAATCCAGGTTCTATGTACACTAAATCCCCATCAGAGATAAGTTGCTAAATAACTATGGGGAAATGTGATAACAGCTGTTGAAATAAAATATACATGCAACATTTTTTTTATTAGTATGAATTTAATACTGGATTGCAAAATGGAAATCTGAATGGAACCGGTTCAGTATTTAAGTGAATCTATTTTGGAGGATTCGCTATTTATCTGAATCAAAAAATCAAGAATTTGGTGCAACAGCCAGAAAGGGTTAGACCTGGGAACTATTTTTATATAGGCATTTGAGGACCAATGTTAAGACTGTCCCCTTCAGGGTTCAGCGCACAAGTCCCTATGCCAAAAAACAAAAAGTAATCCCTAAAAAAATCTCACCATCTGGATAGGAGAAGGGGTAGATAAGGGGCATGCCTAGGGCAGCTCCAGGTATTAATCCAATGCTGGGACTATCTACCAATCAAAAGATCCATAACGTAATGTAGAAATTTTAAAATAGAAAATTGTAAATGTATCTGATGTGATAGAGGAACTTTTGAGCTAATGTGATGTTTTGTTGTGGAGGATATGAAAAGCATCAGTAAAATCCCACTAAAAGCGATTAACTTTGCTAAGTGAAAAAAACAATATGAACAAATAGCCTTATCTGAATTTAATTTCACTGCTACAAGTAAATGGTAGTAAAGAAGTGTGTGTAATGATACTGCTTGCAGAGAAATAAATGAACAGAATAAGGACAGAAACATCAAATATTTTCCTCTTTGAGGAATTGAGAAGAAATTGATTCAGTACAAGCACACATACACAAAGTCCCAAGCTTGTTGGCGGCACGGTGCAAAATGTTCTAGTGGCTTTGGGCAATTAATTCCAACATCTGATTTAAATGGTTGGCTGTCTCCCTCCATTAGACATAATAGCTATAGTTTACTTATTGGCTGAATGCAGAGACATTCTTAGCATCCTTTGAAGGAGCAGCAGTGGCTTCAGTTTGCTTCCACCCATCGCCCAACAGTTGCTTGACTCTTGCCCTTCTGTTTGTTGCAAAATTACACATTTTCTTTTGCACTCACAGCTCGGCCAGGATGGGGTGCAAGAAAGGTGGCAATGGCACAGCAGGGGTATATGTTAGGGGAAGAGCAAGTCCTACTTCTCTTAAAGGGGTAAATTTATCAAAGAGTGAAATTCCGCAGCTCTCAATTCATTTCTATGGGATTTTGAAAGGCATATTTATCAATGGGTGAAGTGAAAGTTCACCCTTTGATGAATACGCCTTTAAAAATCCCATAGAAATGAATGGGGAGCGGCGGCATTTCACTCTAGTGGCGGAACTTCACTATTAACTTCACTCTTTGATAAATATACCCCTAAGACTTTAGTTACTTTAATGTTATTGGTTTAGCATCACTGGGAAAAACACAACATGCCTTCCGGCTGTCAACTCTCACTTTTATTAGGGAATAAAAAGCATCATGTTGGACTCAGTATGAATATAAATGGAGCAGTAGTAGGCAAACAACTCAAATATTTGAAACCAATAAAAATATAAAAATGTTATAAATTACAAAAGTGATCAGAGGACTATTTTTAAATAATTCAGTTCATGTACAGTATGGCCACCTTTAGCCTGTCCAAAAAAAAAAAAGTCACTCTCCACAAATGTCAAATCTCCTGTGTTTTTTTAAATTGCTTTATAAAATGAGCCCTCAAATGGCCTAAATCTACAGCATAAAGCACCCGAGGATCTAAAAGTGTCCCAGTATAGAGTTCTACTGAATAGCAGTGACTTCTTTCCCCCTTCCTTTTTTCTCTAAGATAAAAACCAATGGGAAATAGTTTGTTAGATGTATTATTGTGTGAGATGAAGCCTTTCCAAGGCTAAAGGAGAAAGTTTTTCCTCTATCTTACAGTAATTTGTGTGTGTTTTATTGCTGCAAAGCACCTTTCTTCTTTTTTTTATCTACCACCGGGCAAGGAAAGCCTTTGACTATAATATGGACAAATCAGTTCAATAAAAGATCCGTGCTTATGGCAGTTTTGCGCAAAAAAATGTAATCTGTAAAATTACATCTCACAAACACTGATGGTCCTGCATAAGGTGTTCTTGCTGCACTAAATCTTATAGTGTAAATGCCACATTTAGTTGGTACCAGCTGAGTACAGAACATTGAGTACCCTGAAAAATGGATTCCCAAAGCTACAGGAATTTAGGCACATATTATTACTTGTTTATTCATTTGTGTATTATGATTATCGCACACTGTAATATAAATGGCAGTAGCTGAGTTATACTGGGAAGGAAATATTTGCTGTGGTGGAGGTACAGATGATGTTTGAGGGAATGTAGATATACTCTATATAGTATAGTACTCTGTAGATGGAGCAGACTTTATATGATGACACTGCCTTTTCTTGGCCTTTTCTTTGGGGGTTAGTGGGTAGGGTTCTGGAAGGTGCACATGTTACAATTAAGATGATAAGTATTAGGGTTTATGGAAAGATGGTACCCCTGAAGAAGGTTCCCTAGGGCAAGTTTAGGATAGGAGAACCCTAGGGTTCATTGTACTGTTGTACACACTGTTTATTTTATTTGCTAATTGAATAAATATGGCTGCTGCTTTTTCATCCCATCCTGGGTTCTGCGGATTATTTAATAGCAGAAGACACAAGTTCACATTAGTGATAAGCAAATTTTTCCCCAAGCCATGGATTCACTGTGAAATGCAGCATTTAGGTATCTGCAATTTTTTTCCCGTGAAATTTGCCGGGGAAAAATTTGCTATGACAAAAAAGTTGCCAAGACAAAATTGAAATTGAAAAAACACCCATTGACTTTAATGGATTTGGAATGAGTAAAAAATGTCCATTGACTTTAATACATTTGGAGTGAGAAAAAACAGCTTGGTGTGTAAAAATTTGTTGTCTGTTGACTTCAATGTGTTTTGTGAATTTTTTGCCATTTTGTGAATTTTTTAGGGTTTTTTTTTTTGCAGTGAAATGGGACAGATTCACTCGCCACTATTTTCTATTGCTCTGGAGCCACATGGCAGGTAACAGGTTGTATGGGTATAGGTGGTTAGGATGACCAAGGCTGATTCTGGCCCAGCCATGTTGAGAATGGAACCCAACCTGGGTTCTGTGGATTATTAAATAACACGAGACACAAGTTTCAGTCACTTTGGAGCAACCTAGCAGGGAACAGGTGGTATGGGTATAGATAGAGGAGGATGGTCAAGGCTGATTCCAGCTCAATCATGTTAAATATGGAGCTGACAGCTGTAGAAAAAGTCTTGAGTGGTGATGGAGTAAATAGGCAGTATAAGTGGGGAGCTGAGAAGGAGTAGATACAGTATGTTCTAGGTAGATATAATGTAAAAAAATGCAGAGAACTAGAAAGCAGTAGGTGCACTTGAGGGTATAAGGGGTTACTAAGAGGTTGTGCATATATAGGGAAGAAAGGCTGAAGACTTCAGGGAACATCTGAGACTGTATGTGTATATATACATAAGGTGAGCAGATAAATTAGGTGTAATAGTTGTAGTTGAGAAAACAAAGACATAAGTTAGAAGTTAGACGAAAACATATAGGCTGTACTGTAGAAAAGTCACTCCAAGGAGAGAAAAATTCTGTGTTTGTAAGGCAAACCATTCTGAAGTTTTCAATGCATGAATGCGCTGTAGCGTTAACATCAAGTTAAAAGACCTAGAGTCTAGGGGAGGGTTAGCAGAAGGCAGACGGGTGCTCGCTAGCAGGGTAAGCTCTGTTTGCTGCACCGAGCTTCTGTCAAGGAGCTGTCAAAGCCTCATACCACCTCCTGTTCTCCCTGCTATTACTACAGACTTGTTGCATAGAGAGGGATGAGGGATTTATGTTTGGCTTTTGCCTGTGTGCACTCCTAAGCAAGACAATAAAGAGCAAAAGGGCCGCATAACAACTGAAATCTATTCTATTTTTCAAACCCTCTCCCTACGTGTTCTTCAGGGACAGATTTATAGATTGGGCAAGTAAGGACAAAGCATATTTGTAGGCAAAGTGTGGCGGTGCCAACACTGGAACATATCAATCCAACTCCCACATACACTACATGGAATGAGACCAAATTTGAGTGTTAGTAAAAAAAAAAAAATCCTTTTATCTGATATTTTCTGATATAAGCCAGAAATACCAGGACCAGTAATTTAGGGATGTTCTCCTCACAGAGGAATGTTTAATATTTCTGTGCTCCAATGAAATTCATTTAGCAAATCACAGAACCGCTCCAGATTTTTCATGCAATGAGTATTCAAGGCAATATCATAAATGAGTCCATGGAATGTCAAGGGATATGGAATCATTTTCAGCTTTCCCCAAACCATGGTAATTCTGTGCAGAAGCAGGCAGGCTGTGCTCACCGAAAATAATCTTCTTATTGCTGGAAGCTACAATCAGGGAATTGTTCCTTTACAATGGGAATAACTTCTGTCTCTTGTTCCTGTACAATGAAGGGGATTGGGAAGACCACTACGTATACAACCTGTATTACAGGAATGTGAACAAGAGAATGTCCAACCCTTGGTGTGAAGTTAATTTATATCAAGTTAAAGCCTGTTTACAGGGGGAAAGAGAAGCATTTAAGGGTCACATATCTGCTAATTACGTGCAGAATGCTGACAAGATGGATGTTCCTTTAATCCCAGGTTGTCCAGCCAAGATGCCCCAGGCTAAATAGAAAAACTGGTCACCTTGTGGCTTAGGCACAAGTTTTTCTAAGTTCTATATTAGGTACGAGCTCACCATGCCCCTCTGGTATTTCAGGATCTTTGATAATCAATAAAGTCCTGCCATGCAACTTTGCATATCCAAAGGCCTGTTATTGGTTGGCTCAAGGTTTAGATCGAAAGTCTATAGAAGAGCAACTAAGTGTACACAGCAACACTCACCATCACCCACCTGATTCCTATGGAAGCACTTCTTTACAGAAAGAGTCATAAATACCTGTGATAATCTTCCAGCAGATGAAGTGGTTAGTAAAAGAAATCAAGGATAGATATAAAGCAATTTTTAGAGCTTGAAGACAAAGGCAATGTTTCTAAATGTTCTTTTTCTTTTAATACCAATAAAAGGTACCTGCATAAAAATACTCTATAAACAATTAATTTGTAATAAACAAGGTTTAAAGAACTTTGTTCATGTTTAAAGAAAGGCTTAAATAGGCAGCAGTTTGGCACCCACATAACAAAACAACAGTTTGTTTGGATCAGAATACCGCAAGTTAGAAATATAAAAACAAGGATTTGATTGGTTGCTATAGGCAACTGCACTGGCCCATTGTAGGAGTTACAAACATACTGTACAATTGGGGTTCTGCTGTATGGGACTAAATGAACCCTAGTGAATTTCAAATGAGACAAGGTAGACCACCGACCTGTACACTGTTTAGACATATCGCTATCTGTATATACCAGGGGTCCCCAACCACCGGGCTGTGCTAAACCGGGCCTGCTCTGATCCTAGCTGCAAAAGCAATTTAAAGGCCCCAATTATCTGCAATCTCAGCTCCCTGAAGCGCAAGAAACTTTCTACTTATCGCAACAAGGACCAAAACACTGTTTGAACAGTGTTTTTGGTAAGCCTGAAATGCACCCACGCATTATCTCGTCCCCACCTGGTCCTCCGAAAAAGTGTCTGGCTTTAAACTGGTCTGTGATGTAAAAAAAAGTTGGGGACCACTGGTCTATACTATCCTTACATCCTAGTCAAGAGGTCCTTTGATTGAATTTTGTGTGAACAGATAGGAAAATAAATAGATGAGAAATTGTCTACAATGGGTAGGGGTATGGAGTAAGGGAGGTCAAATGGTTTTCCTGCAGTAGAGAATTGTTATATTGCAAGTCTCTCTCTGTCTAGAGAAGGGATGTTTCTGAACTGTAAGGTATGGTGCTGTGACAGAATGTTAGAAATGGGCACCAGTGGTTCTTTACAATGACTGAACAGAAAAGGTACTTCCATTGATTGGCAATAGATTGGGTCTGGATCTAAATAAATCTAGATCTGTCCTCACACATCCAGAATGGGGGTTCAGCCTCACCAGCAGAATAGACACCACAGGGAAATCCCCTCAGTGGAAGCCTCTGGGGATAAGTAATAGCCTGAACTCTCTCCAGCTGTGGTCCCTACACTAAGGTGGGTGTCTTCTTGGAAAAACTAAACCCACACTATCTCTCTTGGTGGAACACAGGACTGCTTTTGTCCACTAGTCCTGACTATGTTACACCCCTATGGTGCACTGTGACATGACGTTAGTCTAGTTCTCCTTCACTGAGCCCCTTTACCCTATTATTATTAAGGGCTTGTTCTCCTGTGTTAAGGCCTACCTCCACATCAGGGCTTCTAGAAGATCCAATGAACATTAAGATGAAGTCCACAAAAAGGCTGAACACTAGGGAACCCTTAACAAGATTTCCACAAGGCATAGTCTACTCCTGAGCAGTAGAGGAACATTTTCACTTTAGATCCCTAAAGATCAAGAATTGTGATAAAACAATTTTATGGTATTAATTAGTGATGGGCGAATTTATTCGCCAGGCGCGAATTCGCGGCGAATTTGCGCGTTTCGCCGCGAGCGAATAAATTCGCGAATCGTCCGCGAAAATTCGCGTCAAAAAAATTCGCCGGCGTCAAAAATTTTTTTTCGAAAAACGGACGCCGGCGCAAAAAACGGGCGCCGGCGTCGAAAAAACGGGCGCCGGCGTCAACAACGGGCGCCGGCGTCAAAAACGGGCGCCGGCGTCAAAAACGAGACGCCGGCGCCGTTTCGCGAATTTTTCGCCGTTTCGCGAATTTCGCGCGAAATTCGCGAATTTTTCGGCGAAGCGAAACGGCGCAAATTCGCCCATCACTAGTATTAATTTGTTAAACATAACTTGCAGTGGTATGCGCCAAAGAACCTCAAGAAACTACTATGTGTCATTGCCCTAAAGCTGTATCTACACTATTAAACCAGCAGTTCTTGATATATAGTTGGCCTTAAGTCTATCATTTGCAAGTTAAAATATCTTGTTTTATATCACGGTTATGTCTACAACATGAGGCATTGGAATCCCTTCTCTTTACAGAAGGCTTTCACTTTATTTGGTGGCACTGTTCTTCTGCAGCCTATGAAAAAGCCTCCTATGAAAAACAGGTGAAATCTGGTACTGCAAGTAGATTTTCACACTGCATTATTATTTTGTTATTGCTTTTTTTTAATATATATACACATTACATGCATGTAAAAAGAATGACTACTTCCCCTTTTATTGTTTTAATAAGTCATTGTTGTGTGTTTTTATAATACTGTTATTGTAAACAGCGAAAGTATAATTGTTGCCCAGAAGAATCACTTATGTTCCATTCAGTTTCTGTCTTTTTTGGGGCAAAATATTAAAGAAAAAATTTAAATTGCTTTTCCATTCCTATTAGGCACTTGCCGCTGTAAAGCAAGAGGCTTTTGGAAATAGATCCCGGATTAACATTGTGCTGTATATTAATTTCATCATTTATTTGTATTCCAGTAGAAGTAGACTGAGCTGCCTGAGACCCAGCAACTATTTTGGAAAGGCTTAGCAGCTGGATACGAGCTGTGTATGGTTTCATGGATTCCTCTGATGGAATCAGAGGCAATTAAATCTCAGTGGCCCAGAAACACACAGGGCACAGAGAGAGCTGAAGATATTGACCGGTGTGCTGATCCAGAACTGCTGCGGCACCTCTTGGGGAGCAAACCTATCAATGTGGGTTATTTTTATGAAGTCCTGCTTACTCAGAGGTTATCCATGCCACTGTGATGCCGGAGAAAGATGATATAGCAACAGCGGAACTGTCTTGGGGAGGGGGGATTAAATCAGGGGTAGCAGAGCAGCAATTTTATGTACAGGAGAAGACAATTCAAAGATTTTTTTGTTTTGTAGGAAGAAGCTTCTCCTATGTCAGTCCTTAGAGCTTAAGTATGCACCAAGAACCAGATTAAAGAGGATAATGCCTGAATTTTAAATGGGTTGGGGGGGGGATGTAAATATTTCAAGAAAAGTCATAACATTTGAAAGTGCACCTTGTTTCCGGACGTCTTCCACCGCAGAGATCAATTCCTCCTTGAGATCGTGGCTGTCTTTTGCAATCTGCTCGCCCTTCTCCAGGAAGTTCTGAGTGGCCTGTTCCACCGAGGCAGCCAACACGTGCGCCTTCTTCGACCTCCCTTTCTTTTTACCAGAGGGGCCCTTGCTGCTGGTGTTCACGAGGGTAGTGACCTGGAGCGACGACAGGACAGAAAGGACTATGAAGATTTTCATTCATCCAAGTCATGGTATATCAAGTTTAAGTAATTCTACTAATAATACAACTGGACTTGCTGAGTTATCATTGAAGACTAGTGATGTGCGGCTCTGGTTTTTCCCGACCCACACCCGACCCTAACCTGCCCTCCCTTAGCCGGTTCCTGCCATCATCCGACTTCTGGGTTCCTTTTATAGACCCGCACCGCTGATGACATCACAAAAGGGGCGGGACGAGCAGGCACATGGCTATAAAGTCAGAAGACGGCATTTGAAGAGGAGTGTGAGGTCGCCCGAACCCGCCCAACCCGTCCAGCAGGTATCAGGTTGGCCCGCACATCACTATTGAAGGCATTTCACTACTCATCCGAGATGCTTCTTCAGTTCAACTGCTCAGATGAGTGGTGAAACGTCTTCAATGATTACTCAGCAAGTCCAGTTGTTTTAGAGACAAGACAGAAAGTGAGCACAAGGGAGAAAAACAACAAGTTCTTCTTCTTAGATAAACAGTATCAATATATAATTACCCCCAAATAATTTAAAAAAAAAGATGGATTTTTAATGCAATATTTAAATTATATTCTGATTCACAGCAGTTTCAGTCGGTTTCCACAACACATTTATGACGCATTTTTTTTTTTTGTTAAAGCAGATAATGAGTTTGTAGAATATATTCAACTGCTTTAAAAGGGTGGCTCATCTTCTGGTTAACTTTTAGCATGTCATGGCTAACTCTAAGCAACCTTTCAATTTGCCTTGAGTTTGCACTGAGATATCTGCATTTTTCTACTGATTATTTCCATCTTTTAAATGGCGGTCATTGACCCCATATAAAAAAAAAACAAATGGTCTGTCGGGCTAAACATTTAGGGGGTTATTTATGAAAGTCCGAATGCCAGAAACTTCAAAGATTTTAGTTTTTTTTACTATAAAAAAAAACTTGCATTTTTCTGGATTTATTAAAGCCAACTGCTGCAAAAAGTCTGAATCAAAACAATCTGGCATCTCAGATCTACCGAGGTTTGTATATAAGTCAATAGGAGAGGTCCCTATACTATTTGAAAGTTTCTGTGGTCTGCCCTGGAATTAGCCCAAAAATCGACTATTTTAGATTTTTTGGGCAAAGATCCAAAAAATTCCGGCTTTTCAGGGAAAAAGCCAGAAAAAAAACTAGAGATTCTGAAAAAAAAACTCAGAAAAAATTGCATACTTAGCGTTAATTTAAAGGTTGAACACATTTCTTGGTGTCAGTACTCAGGGCTATTCAGCAGCAGCACTGAGCACTAATGCCCAACAGAAACCTTAATCCACTTTGCAAATAGCATGCGGGGAGAAAGAATTTAGGCATTCATTTAAGCTCCATATTACTCAGCACATAATGCTCTTTGCTAACCCTGTTTCTTTGACCCACCTTCAACCAATCAATTTCTCTATCTTGGGTTTGCATTGTTTTCACAGTTTTTTTTCCACTGTTTTCACAGAATATTTTTCCCCAGAGCAACAAAGTGTAAAAAATGCAAAAACAGACCAACTGCAGCCGTATATTGCACGCTCCTTACTGCCTTCCCACCCATAGATAAACAGCCATTATATAACTCAGATTTTAAAGGAGAAATAAACCCTAAAAATGAATGTGGCTAAAAATGTCCTATTTTATATAGTGAACTTATTGCACGAGGCTAAAGTTTGAGCTTGTCAATAGCAGCAATGATCCAGGACTTCAAACTTGTCACAGGGGGTCACCATCTTGGAAAGTGTCTGTGACACTCACATGCTCAGTGGGCTCTGATTGGCTGTTGAGAAGCTAAGCTTAGGGCTCGTCACTAATTATCCAGCAGAAAATGAGCTTCCCTGGCTGTAATATAAGCTGATGCTACAGGTTTGCTGATTATTCAATTCTGATGCTAATTGCACTGGTTTCTGTGCTGCCATATAGTAATTATCTGTATTAATTACTAATCAGCTTTATATTGTGACATTTCTATTCTATGTGTACTGTATATTGTGAGTGGCTCCCTAAGCTCAGTAAGTGACAGCAGCACAGAGCATGTGCAGTGAATCAGCAGAAAAGAAGATGGGGAGCTACTGGGGCATCTTTGGAGACACAGATCTTTACTGCTAAAGGGCTGTGGTTGCCTTGGGCTGGTACAGAAACCCAAAACATAATGTACACCTTTTCTAGCTACGGTACTTATTTAGTTAAGCTTTAGTTCTCCTTTAAATGCTTGTTTCCTATGTATTCTGTATCCTATTTTTTAACCACAGGAAACCGGAGGCAGTCCAACAGGAACATCTTCACTTAAAATAGAACTATTTTGTTTTAAGGGCAACAGCCTATTAAATGGTACATTTTCGTGAAAGATTATCCATATTATTATCTTCTCTAGTTGTAGCAATGTCCGTTTTGTAACCACCGCACACACAACTGCAATTGTGCAAGAGACCAGATGATTACAGGCCTTTAAGTGCTTATATTTTAATGTAAATGGCAAAGCAGTCGGATGAGCGCTCAGTTCAGAATTTACAATTTCCGCTAATAGAAAGGGCTAAAGTTTGTCTGCCGTATTATTAGTGAGAAGCAATAACAGCAATTGTGCGTTATAATTGGCAAGGCCTTTGAGGAAAGCATATGTTATATTGTTTATGTGGAGTTCTATTCCATGTAATGCAACATATTCCTCGAGTTCATTGTACAGATCTGCATTCATATAAATCTTGTTCAGGAGCCATTCATGGCAGATCTAAAGCTGATCCATGCAGCTAAATTGGGTCCTGATTTGCATACGTAGGCAAATATGTATGGATGGATGCAGGCACACCTACCTCTTTGCAGTCCATTTCATGACACTTCAAGGGTGAGTCTGAACTTTGTGCTGCGTTACTTGAACATTGGTCTTAGCTATTCTTGAAACCATAGAGGAATGGCTGATACGTTGATGATTACATACTGTTTTCCTGCAAACTTTTTAAGCTAAGGGGAACCCCAAGCAAATGTTGGGTTTCACAAGGCACTTATGTTTACAACTCATTTACAATAAGCAGTGCATTGTGCAAAGTGCAAAAAAAGAAGCTACAATCAGCCATTTTTTTCACTTTGCACACTGTATTTGTCTAGTCCCAAAACTCTGCGTTAGGTTTCAGAAACCTATGAAAGTCAGTAAGGACAAGACTGCACCCCCTTAATTTGTGCTCTACACTTCACATTGGATTCTTAGCCATCATAAGGTGCACGTTCATTCCCCAGGGCAGAAATGTTTCATGTATGATCACTAATGGACATGCTTGTCAGAGTCCTCCCCATCAGTGCATGCATCATTGGTGCAAGATCAAGTGTCCTCACACATACGAATACCCCCAAAATGAATACTCAAAGGAGAATTCAACCAGTAACTAAAAAAAAAAACGCTACCCACCTACTTTATATAGACCCCCTTTAAACAACAGATTTATATCAAATTAAGTGGCAGATTAAAGAATCTTACGAAACTGGAATATATATTTAAGTAAATATTGCCCTTTTACCTCTTGCCTTGAACCACCATTGTGTGATGGTCTGTGTGCTGCCTCAGAGATCACCTGGCCAGAAATACTGCAGCTCTAACTGTAACAGGAAGAGATCACCTGACCAGAAATACTGCAGCTCTAACTGTAACTGGAAGAGATCACCTGACCAGAAATACTGCAGCTTTAACTGTAACGGGAAGAGATCACCTGACCAGAAATACCACAGCTCTAACTGTAACAGGAAGAGATCACCTGACCAGAAATACTGCAGCTCTAACTGTAACAGGAAGAGATCACCTGACCAGAAATACTGCAGCTCTAACTGTAACAGGAAGAGATCACCTGACCAGAAATACCACAGCTCTAACTGTAACAGGAAGAGATCACCTGACCAGAAATACTACAGCTCTAACTGTAACAGGAAGAGATTGCCTGACCAGAAATACCACAGCTCTAACTGTAACAGGAAGAGATCACCTGACCAGAAATACTGCAGCTCTAACTGTAACAGAGAGAGATCACCTGCCAGAAATACTTCAGCTCTAACTGTAACAGGAAGAGAATGCCTGACCAGAAATACTGCAGTTCTAACTGTAACAGGAAGAGATCACCTGACCAGAAATACTGCAGCTCTAACTGTAACAGGAAGAGATCACCTGACCAGAAATACTGCAGCTCTAACTGTAACAGGAAGAGATCACCTGACCAGAAATACTACAACTCTACTGTAACAGGAAGAGATCACCTGACCAGAAATACCGCAGCTCTAACTGTAACAGGAAGAGATCACCTGGCCAGAAATACTGCAGCTCTAACTGTAACAGGAATAAGTGTGGAAGCAAAAGACACAACTCTGTCTATTAATTGGCTCATGTGACCTAACATGTATGGTATGTTTGTGTGCACTGTGAATCCTACCATCCCAGGGGGCGGCCCTTATTTTTTAAAATGGCAGTTTTCTATTTATGATTATCCAATGGCACATACTATTAAAAAGTATATTATAAAGAAAATGGTTTATTTACATGAAGCAGGGTTTTACATATGAGCTGTTTTATGCTATATCTTTTTATAGAGACCTTCATTGTTCAGGGGGTATAGTTTTCCTTTAATGCCTTGATCTACATATTCATAGACTGCGTAATTACCTTTGTGAGTTTTCCTTGCACTCCTTCTGTTCCTCAGCTGAGATCTCCTTCTTATCTCCAGGGAAAATATCACCTTCAGACTCAAATTGGTACCTGGCAAAGCCCTTGCACCCCTTTAGTGCTTTAGAGCTACTTTTTTTTCAACTTCTTCTGTGTACTTTGTGTTTTTGAATGTCAGTGGCATTGATGCCCGAAACGCATTGACAAGGGTTTGTTCGCCTTCAAATGAACTTTTAGTATGATGTAGGAAGTGATATTTAGTGATGGGCGAATTTATTCGCCATTTGCGAATTCGCGGCGAATTTATTCGCGAAACGGCCGCGAAAATTCACTGGTAAAAATTCGCAAATTTTTTGCCGTTTCGTGAATTGCGCAGGAAATTCGCGAATTCTTCGGCGAAGCGAAATGGGGCAAAATTGCCCATTACTAGTGATATTCTGAGACAATTTGCAATTGGTTTTCATTTTTTATTTGTAGTTTTTGACTTATTTAGCTCTTTATCCAGAAGCTCTCCAGTCTGAGTTTTCAGCAATCTGGCTGCTAGGGTACAAATTATCCGACAATTTTTTTTTTTGTCACGTCGGAATTTTTGCCGCAAAATGCAGAAATTTTTCGTGAATTTGTGCCTGCCGAATTTATTCGCCCATCGCTAGTCAGTGGGTGATGTTGTAGTTACAACAACAGAAGTAATGCAAGTTGCAGGTAACACTAATATATCTCTGCTCTGACGATCTTGCCCTACTATCACTATCTTCCCTCACTACTCCCCTTCTTGCCCTACTGCCTTTAACTTGACCTGATCTTGGTGTTTCCCTTACTGTTCCTGTTCTTGCTCTTTAATCACCATCTTGGCCTACAATTAGGGTTGCCACCTGTCCGGTTTTGACAGCCCGTTATTATGAGGCGCTGCCCGGGTCTATACTTCCTGTCCGGTTTTCCAAATAAGGAAAACCAGGTGGGATTCCCTTGATTGACATGGTGATCGACCAATCGCTGATTGCTGTGTCATAGCCCCGCCCACTGATGTCACGGGTCCGACCACTGACGCCACAGACACGCCCACTGACGTCACGGACCCGCCCCCCACCCGGTCTCAGCCAGACCTAAAGGTGGCAACCCTACCTACAATACTAGCCATTGATATGATAATTCCCATGCTATGGCGCCTCTATATTGTACAAGACAAAGGGCCTTTTTATCTAAAGAAGACATGTGCTCCTTTAACCCAGTGAATTCTTATTTACTTATTCAGTAAATTATTATAGCTATTTAATGTTTTTCTCCACGTAGTGATTTTTTCGGGAGTGTTTATGTATTTAATCAAGTCCATTGACACTGTAAGGTACATAATGAATTATTATCCCCAGTGTCAGCCTTTCCTCCTTGGTAAACGACCGGTCGTGTTAAGGAAATTATTATTTTCCTCGGGTAACAGAGGAAACTGCAGAAATGTGAAAATCCTTGAGTACAAAAATATCAACACACTGAATTACATATTTCTAGGCCCATGTACGTTGTATTTATTTAGACAGTCGCTCCATGTAAATGCCAGTGCTCGTGTTTAACCGTTCTTTATTCTTTCTCCTAATGGATCAGCAAACTGCAGGGAACAGCCAATGACCTGAATGGAGGAAGAGCTGACATTTCGGCGTAACGCCATTCTCTCTCAGTTATAACGCCATCATTCCACTTGAATGCCCGGTCTTATTGCCTCGCTGATTAGACTAATAGTATTCATCTCTGTGCCATGCATCCTACTTACTGAGAGCCTCCAAGAAACAAAGCCATAAAACAAGTGCCGAGAAGCTGGAATTATATCTGGCAGGAGTTAAGAAATGTACATTCAAAATTCTGCAAAATATTCAACTTCACCTTTTCTCAAAACCTGCAGTTTCTCTCATGTCAGACTATGAGATTTTGGAAATGTCATTCGGGGCAAAAGACTGGATTCATTACAAAACAGATAAATATATAAGTGCATAGAGGTAGAGAGATTATAGTTAAAATAGATTAATTGTCTATTCACAGAGATCTATATCCTGGGCACTTTATTTGAGTGTATACGATTATTTTTTGTGAACTTTTAATAACTAAGTTGTATAAAAGCAAGAAACTAAGCAAATTACATGATATCAATTCAATAGACATCATCTCTCCCTACTATACCTGCTATTCCACAGTCACACTCCCTTCCCAGAGACTATTATCCACTGTTACTATAGGCACCATCTCTCCCTACTATACCTGCTATTCCACAGTCACACTCCCTTCCCAGAGACTATTATCCACTGTTACTATAGGTACCATCTCTCCCTACTATACCTGCTATCCCACAGTCACACTCCCTTCCCAGAGACTATTATCCACTGTTACTATAGGCACCATCTCTCCCTACTATACCTGCTATCCCACAGTCACACTCCCTTCCCAGAGACTATTATCCACTGTTACTATAGACACCATCTCTCCCTACTATACCTGCTATCCCACAGTCACACTCCCTTCCCAGAGACTATTATCCACTGTTACTATAGGCACCATCTCTCCCTACTATACCTGCTATCCCACAGTCACACTCCCTTGCCAAAGACTATTATCCACTGTTACTATAGGCACCATCTCTCCCTACTATACCTGCTATCCCACAGTCACACTCCCTTCCCAGAGACTATTATCCATTGTTACTATAGGCACCATCTCTCCCTACTATACCTGCTATCCCACAGTCACACTCCCTTCCCAGAGACTATTATCCACTGTTACTATAGGCACCATCTCTCCCTACTATACCTGCTATCCCACAGTCACACTCCCTTCCCAGAGACTATTATCCCACTGTTACTATAGGCACCATCTCTCCCTACTATACCTGCTATCCCACAGTCACACTCCCTTCCCAGAGACTATTATCCCACTGTTACTATAGACACCATCTCTCCCTACTATACCTGCTATCCCACAGTCACACTCCCTTCCCAGAGACTATTATCCACTGTTACTATAGGCACCATCTCTCCCTACTATACCTGCTATCCCACAGTCACACTCCCTTCCCAGAGACTATTATCCCACTGTTACTATAGGCACCATCTCTCCCTACTATACCTGCTATCCCACAGTCACACTCCCTTCCCAGAGACTATTATCCCACTGTTACTATAGACACCATCTCTCCCTACTATACCTGCTATCCCACAGTCACACTCCCTTCCCAGAGACTATTATCCACTGTTACTATAGGCACCATCTCTCCCTACTATACCTGCTATCCCACAGTCACACTCCCTTCCCAGAGACTTATTATCTTATGATGTCCTTTTAAATGTTGATCTTTTTCCTTTACCTCTAATTGAATGACAGTTGGCTTGCTGTTTTTGGGAAGAGCATTCTGAAACTGCACTTTAATAATAATTGGGGAAAAAAGAAATTGAAACCAATCTAGTGCCCACACCACACTTTTCTGACCTCTAGTTTTGTAAGCAGCTAAAATCAATTCTTTGCCTGTCATCAGATCTATAAAAGTGTATGTGCCACAGCTTGTATTCAGCTAATAATGAGACGCATGGCTCAATCAAAGTGAATGGTCATCAGCCTGAATTACAATTAACATCAGTCAAGGTATAATGTTCTCTCCTTGGCAAGTCCATTTGTTGTCATGGGGATATGATTTGGGCAGTAATGCATTCAGATCTCAAGATTTCACATAAGATACATTTCTAGTATTTTCAGAGATGTACGAACTAAAGCAATTAATACCAGTGTGCCTTGGAGTCATGACAAAAATATTCAGTATATTCTCCTTATATATGTAATTTTATTCAAGCTATATTGTTTTATTTTGATATATCAGTGACCCCCAACCAGTGGCTCATGAGTAACATGTTGTTCACTAACCCCCTGATGTTGCTCTCAATGGTCTCAAAGCAGGAGCTTATTTTTGAATTCCAGGCTTGGAGGCAAGTTCTGGTGCATAAAAACCAGATGTACTGCCAAACAGAGTCTCCTGTAGGCTACCAGTCTACATAGGGGCTACAAAATAGCTACTCACAGCACCACTAGAAACATTTTCATGCTTTTGTTGATCCCCAACTCTTTTTACATTTATATGAGGCTCACGGGTAAAAAAAAAAAATGGAGATTCCTGTGATATATGATGAACAAACCATATGAGATAGTATAGACAGTAAACATGAAGAATTGAAGATGACACACTTTTTCTTTTTTTTTAGCAAATTAGGCAGAAGAACATTTCATTCTAGAGAGCATGAACAGACCAAGCAGAGAGGCAGAGAGCAAAGGCTGATGGGATTTATCCACCTACACATCAATAGACCATATCTGCCCAAGTATATTCATTGTTGTCAAAGTGAGTTTAGTTATGATTTCCATTACCATGGTGGAAATAGATACAAGACACAGGGTGACCTTAAAGTTAAAGAGGACAAACACTGGCCAACCTGCCACATCTGACCAATAGAAGTGCAGGTTCAAAAGATGACTATTGTGCAGTTTGTCCAGCCTCAGGAATATCGAAATGCTGCTGGTGTTGGGCTGATGGTCAAACTGAGCTGATCTCACAGAAAGGGAGAAGAAGCCGTTACTTTCTCACTTGGTGCATCAGGGATGAACTTTTTTACTTTTTTCAGACAGAATGATCTTTTGAAATGGCCCTCCTGAGATGCCATAAAGACCAAGATGGCCAGGCAGCATGGTCAAACATGGAATGCCCCAACATATCTGGGGGAAGTAGAATAAATGACTCATGACAATAATAGTAGACTTATCACATTGTTTTTTAGATTGACATCAGTTCTCCATTCCCAGTAAGATGATGAGATTGTTTTACTTGAGCATTTCCAGGTTCCATTCATTTGCCTTTATCAGCTCTGCCGGTTTTGTTTAAATTCTCCCCAGAATTGCCTAAAGAGTGTTTGTTTCTGGTGCTCGAGGCAATCTGATAAAAATAACTTGCCTACAGCTACACAATGCTCTATGAATCCAAAGCAATTTCCTCACATGATACATAAAAAAAAAAAAAAAACTACTGGTTTAATTGGTTTTACTGAGATTAAAATGCAAGGAAATGAGAGCAGAGCAGGCAATGACTCTTCAAGTGTTTTTCTCTTGTCTCTTCCCATACACCTACCTACAGTACCGTGTGATATTGAACCCTCTTTATATAGGAGAAATTAGATCTGAGAGAGTTGTCAGTAACCCCTCACTTTCCCTTGTCTCTGCCCCTATATATTAGGTAAATGTCTAGTGCTACCAATCCTTATTTCTGTTACCTCAAGGTTCCAACAATAAATTTTTTTGCTTCAATTTCTCAAGATTTATTTTACAGAAATTCTCTGCTGCGTTGTATTCCATCCTTTTCGTCTCCAGTGTCTAACAAATGGTTGCAGCGTTTTCCTATTTTGTTTCAACAAGCAATAAATAAATAGGAGTTTATTTAATAGTTTTGCCAATCAAAGTTATTGAGCATCAGCACAACAAAGTGAGTCTGACAAAACCAATGGCTTCAAATGAAGGGATCGGCACAGTCTCTTCAATAATTCTTTCCAATGCTGTAGTATAAGTTTTAATCTTTACAACGATTATATGGTCGTTATATGGTAGTGGTCACACAATAACCAACCAGTCGCTTGAGAGCAACATGTTGCACACCAATCATTTGGATGTTGCTCCCAGTGGCCTCAGAGCAGGAGCTTATTTTTGAATTCAAGGCTTGGAGACAAGTTTTGGTTGCATAAAAAACAGTTGTACTGCCAAACAGAGTCTCCTGTAGGCTGCCAGTCTACACAGTGCTATCAAATAGCCAACAAAAGCCCTCATTTTGCACCCCAAGAACTTTTTTATGCTTGTGTTGCTCCCCAACACTTTTTACATTTGAATGTGACTCATGGGTAAAACAGTTGGGGACCCCTGCCTTACATGGTGGGGCTAGTTTAACCTATTAAAAGCTTCAGGGGGTCATTGAACCCTCATACAGTCATGAAAGGGGTTATAAGCTGGAGAAGTCACTATAAGTTCATATAATCGGGGACTACTGAATCATTTAAGACTTGGGACAGTGTAACCCAATATCCAGGTGTTTACAAAACAATTACATTCTTGGGAGAGGGTGGTCACTGCAGTATTGCATGTGGGGGAGCTAACACTAGCCTTTCCTTGGGAACCACTAATCCCACTGTACCTGTATATTTTTGTAATGACTGTGTTAATGCTTCTCTCATTGGCACTTGCTCCCTCTCACTGTATAACATACTTGGGGTGGTAGTACCCACTGAAGGTTGTATAGAATGTTCTTGTGATGCCAGAACCTCTCACTCTTTAATGCACTTGGAGTACCACTGCTTCTCAATGTTTATTGTGCTTTGGGTGCTATTAATCATTGCTCTCAGTGTATAATGTGCACCGTTGCTAGCAGCCAACTTTTGGCCAGAGGAGGAAATATTCATCGATGACTCTTTATATAAGAATACAGTATTCCATGACATTCAAATTGTGCTGAAAATTTTGCATAAAGAAAAGTCACATTTCCCATTAAATGTAAAAAAAAATTACCCAGAACACTGTAATTACCTGCTGATGACCCCATAAAGAACAGTCGAAGTTTAAAGCAGTGGTTCTGCAGCTTGTTTATTCAGTTGTGTTTTAAAGCATTGAAATTCATGGGCAGTGTACTTTCTCTTTTTTTAATATATTGCAGAAAGCCAGATGATATTGACAGGAATATCCTTTTGACTGCTTAAGATAAGACAGATGAGAATAAAGGAATCTATACATTCTGAGCAGATCAGACTCGATATCGGGAAAGCCTGGCTGGAAGGTATTGAGGGAAGAAGATGAAAGTCTAAATTGTTCTCGTAATAATCTTTTACTATAACAAACAAATGTTCTACACAGTCCATCTCCAGCCTGCTATAACCAATGTTTATCATAGGCAGCTTTTAGGCCTTGCCTACTGCAAAAAACACTATCCAACACTATAAATATTACAGGGCAATGAATACATTACAATTATACTGTATGTTGTGGAGGAGTTACCATAACCCTATGTGTAAGACTTTGAATCTTAAAAAACAGGAAAATTCAGACCATGTCCCCAACTGCCGAGCCCACCCAGTTACCATTAGACTCTTCAGTCCCAGTGAAATGCCACATACTTTATGGTACAGTAAATGTCCTGGAGGTCCACAATTCAACACTGTCCCAACTGGCATAACCATTGATTTTTTTGCTTACAGGAGAGGATAACATTGCTCTTTGAGAAGCCACGTTCTCTAGTATATTACCATATAACTTTCAAAGTAATCAAATTCCTTTTAGAATCAACCTCAGTCGACACCAAACCCCAGCTTTACTAGAGGGATAAAACACTCTGACCATATCATTTCCAAAATAGGCAACCTCTTTTGAGAACCAATCTCATCCTTTACCAAAGCCCAGCATTGCTAGATGGGTTTGATACTTTGATCGCTTTCAAAGTAGGCAATCTTCTTTTAGAATCAACCTTAACCTACACCAAAGCCTTCCATTAATGGAGGGTTCATACATTATGACCATATCACTTTCAAAGTAGGTGACATCTTTTTTTTTTTTAATCATCCTCAACATATGACAAAACAGCAGTCATGTTCAGTCATTCAGGGCTGACTCAGGATTTCCAAAATAGGCAACATTCTTTCAGAATCAGCCTCAGCCTACTGTTAATGGAGGGATCATACACTCTGACCATATCATGTTTAAAGTAAGCTACA
Organism: Xenopus laevis; assembly: GCF_017654675.1. Lineage (NCBI taxonomy): Eukaryota > Metazoa > Chordata > Amphibia > Anura > Pipidae > Xenopus > Xenopus laevis. The sequence continues at coordinate 7,525,997 of NC_054372.1, read as the reverse complement.
TTCTTTCAGACTCAACATCAACCTACACCAAAGCCCATCATTTCTAGATGGATAAGATATCCCGAGAGACCATATCACTTCCAAAGTAGGCAACTTTCTTTCAGACTCAACCTCAACTTACATCTAAGCCCATCATTGCTGGATGAATTTTATATTCTGACCATATCACTTCCAAAGTATGCAACTTTCTTTCAGAATCAGCCTCAGCCTACACCAAAGCCTATCATTACTGGAGGGATCATATACCCTGACCATATCACTTCCAAAGTAGTTGACCTCCATTGAGAATCAACCTTAATTTATGCTTTTCCTGATCCAGCAGTCATTCTGGGTTGGGTCATCATACTCTTCATACAGAGTTGGGCTGGTGTACCAATATATTTTCTAATCAAGAACTCTTCACAAATGCAATGTACTAAAAATGTGAAATTAATTTAAGGATATCTTCTTGTGGAACCAGTTTCCCTCCCAACAAAAGCATACACGAGATAGCTTTTATTTACATGCAATGTCAGGTGCAGTCTTGCACATATCTTTTCTCCTACTCATTTTATAGCACTAAAGTCCTTTTACAGATCATCCGTCCATGCATTCTGTATAAAGCACCTTTAATTATCAAAAACTTAATTACAATTTGCAGTCTTCCCAAATCCCCCAAGCTCAGAGATAAGCAAAGGCATAGGTTAAGATTTGACTGCCTTATACAAGCTTTTCTGTAGGCTTTCTGCATTATCTGGAGAGAACTTGCTATCTATTTTCCGAGTGAATGCACACGTTGTCCTTCTTTGCATTCTCTTTACAGAGGTGCAGCCCGGCCTGCATTTAGATTCCGTGCTGCGAATAGATTAAAGCTGCCATTTAACAAGAACAGATATTAGAAGGTTATCACTAAGTCATTTCTAAGAAGGGAGTAGGTACATCAGTTTCCCTCAACAACAGTGAAAGCAGAGATAAGGTTGGAAAGTCTACACAATAAACTAAACTACAAGTACTTTACTAGGGTTGATTCTTAAAGCAACATCTGTCAGCAAACACTATAGCAGAAGGCTAACAATGTAGTGCCAGATAATATTGTGCAAAGCGGGTTACAATCACTGGAAAGAACATTTCAAAATGTAAACAACTTATCAATTGTGGTCAACCAAGCTTAAACTGAAACAAGGGAGACCCCTTTATCAACATTCTCATTTTAGTGGTTTTTAGAGGTTTTAGAAACCAATGATAAACTTGTTTTCTCTAAAATCATGAATGTCATGCAGTTTATTAATACATCCAAATATAAAAAGGACGAACCAAAATAAAAAGAGAAAAGTTGATAAAAGCACAAAAATATATAAAAAAAAACCTTTGAAAATGTGAGTTTTTCAGACAATTTGGTACCTGCAGTTTTTACTTTTTATTTTTAAAATTTCTATAAAATTCTAAAAATGCAAGATTTATAAAGTATAAAAAAAACTGTGCCAAGTAAAATTTTGCTCATCACTAATGCAGACTTCTAGATGTTTTCTGGGTTTTTTACGCTAGAAATTGTCCTACGAATTGTTTTTTGACACATTTTTGATATTTTAATAAATTCCATGGCATTTGTGCTTTTAGAAAAATGGTTGATTAAAAAGGTTTGAATAGGATCAGAACAACTCCCATTGACTTTTTTAGGGCTTTAGGAACTTTTACTTGCCAAACTTTTATATTAGAGTTTTCCAAGGTGCTTAGGGGGCCGATTCACTAACTTCGAGTGAAGGATTCGAAGTAAAAAAACTTCGAATTTCGAAGTTTTTTTTGGGCTACTTCGACCATCGAATGGGCTACTTCGACCTTCGACTACGACTTCGAATCAAGGATTCAAACTAAAAATCGTTCGACTATTCGACCATTCGATAGTCGAAGTACTGTCTCTTTAAAAAAAACTTTGACCCCCTAGTTCGGCAGCTAAAAGCTGCCGAAGTCAATGTTAGCCTATGGGGAAGGTCCCCCATAGGCTTGCCTAACTTTTTTTGATCGAAGGATATTCCTTCGATCGTTGGATTTAAATCCTTCGATCGTTCGATCATACTATCTGTGCTAAATCCTTCGACTTCGATATTCGAAGTCAAAGGATTTTAGTTCCTAGCCGAATATCGAGGGTTAATTAACCCTCGATATTCGACCCTTAGTGAATCAGCCCCTTAATTTAGCATTTTTAGAGTTTTTAGAGGCTTATTTATAAAAAAAAAAATTGTGGATTTAGAAGTTTTCAAACCCACAAACTCTAAAACCACGAATGCCATGAAAGTTATTAAAAGATCCAAACTAAAAAAAAGTACAAATGGGAAAAAGTTTGCGAAAATTTATGACATTTTGACTCGTCACACAACAAACACTTTTTTATATTGTCGCACAATACCCACAATAGCCTATATCAAAACACCTGAAAACCTCAAAAACCATGAAGAAAAGAAAGATCTTCCAGTCATTAAAGGGACATCTGCCATTGACTTCTACAATATTTCGTTTTTTTTCAGTTTCAGTTTTTAGCTGGAGTATTTTCAGATTCGGAATCATCTTACTTTAGTCGAATAATAAATGCCAGAAAATGTGTGGTTTTTTTTCAACAAAAAACACAACCCGAAAACTATGTGATTGAGTCAATTGGCCCCAACGAAGCTTAGGAAATGTAGTCAGACATGAGTAACCAGAAACCAGGCTTGAACCCATATCAGCCCCAAGAAAGACAGAGCAGAAAAGCAAATAATATTGTAGCAAAGGAATACAAAAACTAGCTGCCAGTTATCTTAGATTAATTCAGACCGCAAAACAAATTATATTTTTAGAGAAAAACTTTAATCTATTACAAAAAAATCCAGTTTACAGTACAGGTATGGTATCCTTTATCCGGAATCCCATCCAGAAAGCTCAGAATTACGGAAGGGCTGTCTCCCATAGACTCAATTTTATCCAAAAAACTGATTTCCTTTTCTGTGTAATAATAAAACAGTAATTGTATTTGATCCCAACTAAGATATAATTAATCCTTAAAAGCAAAACCAGCCTATTGGGTTTATTGAATGTTTACATGATTTTATAGTAGACAAGGTATGAAGATGCAAATTATGGAAGGATCTGTTATCTAAAAGGTCTAGTGATGGGCGAATTTCTCCCATTTTCCTTCGCAAAAAATGTGTGAATGTTCCTTGAAATTCACGAAATGGCGAAAAAATTGCAAAACTCGAATTTTGACAATCACATCAATTTTTTATGCGGCGTTAAAGTCGACGGGCATCCGATTAGTGTTGATGCGCGACAGTTTTGATGCAAGCGACCTTTCTGATGTGCGTCCAAATGTTTTTGACACGGCGAATTCTCACTGGAGTTTTGCGAACATATTTGCCGGTGGCGAAGCGTGGAAATTCACCTGATGAATTCATTCCTCCTTCACTACTCTGGTCCCAAGCATTTTGGATAACAATTTTCTACCTGTATAGAAATATTTTTTTTAACTAGTTTACTGCGTGAAACTGGAAGTCCAGGCACCTGCCTCTCAATTATATATACTGTATATAATCCAATCGTATTGAGTGATGGTTGGCAGGCCACGACGGCTGTGACACAATCCTGGCCCAGGAACACAGTTCATAGCGTGAGGTTCAGCCATTGCCTCACTTGTCACTCCCAGAGAAGAAAGAAACACATTTTCATTTGATTAGGAGACAATTGGCTTCAGGCTGAGGTTCTATAACCTTCACCTGCCTTTCCAGCCGTTTCATAAAGATGCTGCTGTTCCAGATTTGCAGACTGTGTTTTCTTATTTAAGCCCCCAAATGCCTGAAATAGGAGTTTCTAAGAACAGCTTAGGCTGTAGCCTTCTGTAGAGTATGAATGAGTAAATAATAATGGCCATTCCCCTGGCTGCTGCACAATATGATTATGCCACAGAGCATTAGATGGATAATAATGAGAGCACTAAAGCTTCCTTCCTATCTGGAGCTCTCTCATTCCCTGGCACTCCTGCCTCTATCTGGAGCTGTCTCGTTCCCTGGCACTCCTGCCTCCATCTGGAGCTGTCTCATTCCCTGGCACTCCTGCCTCCATCTGGAGCTGTCTCATTCCCTGGCACTCCTGCCTCCATCTGGAGCTGTCTCATTCCCTGGCACTCCTGCCTCCATCTGGAGCTGTCTCGTTCCCTGGCATTCCTGCCTCCATCTGGAGCTGTCTCGTTCCCTGGCACTCCTGCCTCCATCTGGAGCTGTCTCATTCCCTGGCACTCCTGCCTCCATCTGGAGCTGTCTCATTCCCTGGCACTCCTGCCTCCATCTGGAGCTGTCTCGTTCCCTGGCATTCCTGCCTCCATCTGGAGCTGTCTCGTTCCCTGGCACGCCTGCCTCCATCTGGAGCTGTCTCGTTCCCTGGCATGCCTGCCTCCATCTGGAGCTGTCTCGTTCCCTGGCACTCCTGCCTCCATCTGGAATTGTCTCGTTCCCTGGCACGCCTGCCTCCATCTGGAGCTGTCTCGTTCCCTGGCACTCCTGCCTCCATCTGGAGCTGTCTCGTTCCCTGGCACTCCTGCCTCCATCTGGAGCTGTCTCTTTCCCTGGCACGACTGCCTCCATCTGGAGCTGTCTCGTTCCCTGGCACTCCTGCCTCCATCTGGAGCTGTCTAGAACTGGGTAGACCTGGGTAGTGAAGGTAGTGAAGTTTCCCCAGTGAAAATGATGCTCATTAATTTCCACCCATAGATTTCAAGGCATTTGGCATTTTGCCAACAAAGCTAAGCGGGTTCAGATTCGCCCATCACTAGACCAGGGCCCATACTTCTCCATGGGGCCTGCAGGGGATACAAAGGAGCCACTTTGTACCGCAGTAAAGAGGATGGAAGGCTCAGGTATAGCTTTGGGAGCACAGAGGATAAAGATCTATACAGGTGGGGTTGGTGTTGAGCAAGGGTTTTGGAGATTATGGGCACCCTTAGCCTGACTATGGGGTTCAGTTACATTATTGGAAATTGTAGAATATACAGCCCAGAAGAGCTGCACTGGTTGCATTTCATTTTAATACAGAATTACAATCAGTGCAGCCAGAAATGAGCATTGACTCAAAGCCTACACCTCATGGCCAAGTAACCTTAATATTTATATAATACACCAAAGCCACGAATATTGTGCCAATTATATCCTTATAGGCCTTCAGCCTGGTGCTTTTATATGGTTGTGGAACTACTCAGTGACTTATAATATCCTTATATTCCCTATTTTATTCACTATATATCATACCACCCAACTGTCCCATTTTTAGAGGGACTGTCCCTCTTTTGACACCTTAACCCGCAGTCCCTCGTTTGTACTGGAAAGTCCTGTTTTTCTCTGCACTGAACAGCCAGAAAAAGAAACAAAGTTTCGAACTTAATTGGCTTTTGGCAGAGAGCCCAGAACAGCCACAGCTGCAGATAACATACTTTTGTAACAATTTTGGGATAAGCAAATAAGTAATTGTAACAATATAAGATAACAGGTCCCTTGGGAAAAGTTAGACTCACAGCTTAAAGGGCAACTCACCTTCATTAGCAAAACTGTAATAGCTAAAAAAAACACAGAAATATGTTCAAACTTTCATAACCTGGCAAATTTTGTAAAATGAACATGGTAATTAGGGGGTGTGGCCACACCAATAGGCGTGGTCCAAAAAAATTTCACTGCGCTACACGCCAACTTTTTTTGTCCCTCTTTTTATTTCCAAAATGTTGGGAGGTCTGATATATTTCATACTATTTGCCTTAAGGTAAAAGTGAGACTGTTCCTACTCTCAATATAACATTTTTAAAGGATTTCTTAAACACATTTTAAAGACATAAGACCACCATTAACAAGGTGGGTTTTGGGGTGCTAGAACGGGATGGTAGTTTGAGCTACACTGTGGGGGTTATTTAATAAAGTCCAAATGCTTAAATCTCAAAAAATTATAGTTTTTTTACTATAAAATCCAAATTTTTAGTGGGGAAAAGAAAATTTGAATTTTTGAGATCTATTATACACCAAGGCTGCAAAAAGTCAGAATCCAAAAATCGGCATCTTAGATCTGCCAAGGTTGTATATACTGTAAGTCAACGGGAGAGGTCACTATACTAATTAGAAGTTATTGTGGTCTGCGCTGGGTTTATCACGAAAATCCGATAATTTTGGACTTTTCAGGCAAATATCCGAAAAAATTGTACGATTCAGGAAAAAGTCTAAAAATATTATACAATGCGATTTTCAGTACAATTTTTGGTGTTTTTACCAGAACTGATTAATTTGTGCTTTTTAAAGGGCATGCAAAGGCAAAAAAATAAAATCCCTTTTTTACTTTGTTTTATGAAAAAGAAATCTATCTCCAATATACTTTAACTAAAAAATATGTACCATTTTTTAAGAAACCTGACTGTATACAGTGAAATTCTCCCTTCATTTACTGCTGTGGATAGGAATTGTCAGACGGTCCCTAACTGCTCTGCAGGGAAACAATCATACTTATGAACAGCAGGGAGAGCCCCCGCCTTACTTCCCAGCCATGCAGAACTCAAGCAGCTTTGTTTGTTTCCCTGTAGAGCAGTCGGCGATTGTGTCGAGATTTGTATTGGATTTTATTTTTGCCTTTATGTCCCCTTTACTGTTTCCAACTCAAGCTGCAGGGACAAAGAACATGACGCCAGATTTAAACAGATAAACTGGGATTCTATTTGTAGGATTAGTTTTGATGCAAACGACTTTTCTGAGGCGCGCCCAAAATTCTTTGATGCCCGCGAAAATTCGTCAAAGAATTTAACACACAGGTTCCAAGATAATGTGGATGAATAACAAATTCCTAGTGAATCCCAGTGGCAGAGTTCGACATTGTTATAAAGTTCACACTGTATATTCCAGAGAAAGAAGTTTAAATGGGTCTGTGGACCTTTTCATCGTTAAATCTCCTAGCTCTGGAAATTATTTTTAATGAGCAGCTGTAAATCACAGTCAGCATTAGGATTTGGCACAAAGGAGTGTGAGTTATTGTAACATCAAGTATAGACTTTGCTCTGTAAAGAGGATTGTATTGCAGCTATTTGGGGGAGTTCTAGGATTGAACTTCTCTACAAAGTGTAATTTATATGATTATATTAAACAAGGGAAGGGGATAAATATCTATTTAAATTCACCTGCCCAAATATGAAAAGAAAAATGTTAAACCCAACTAAAGCTTGTGATGTCACCCCTATAGAATGGTGATGTCATTCCTACAGCGTGGTGATGTCATTCCTACAGAGTGGTGATGTCATTCCTACAGAGTGGTGATGTCATTCCTACAGAGTGGTGCTGTCATTCCTATCAGGAAGGTTGATCTAAATTAGCTAAAAGAGTTCTTGTCTTTTATATTGGAGAAGCGAGGTCACCCTAATGCTAAATCTATATTCGAGCCCATACTCTTGCTTCTTCTACACACTTACGAGGGACTTTTTTTGGTTTTTATAATAATTAGCACAGTAAATGAGGTATATGGGCATTAATATTCCATTTGAACACTCTACACCAGGCAGCAGAACCAGGGCTCAGACTTTCCTACAGGTAATAAGTCGACAAATTAATTACAAATATTCTCTAAGCCTGACCATACAGACAGGCAATTCGGCTCTACATCAGAGTTCCCTTTCATTGTCAGTTTTTAATAACGAGCGTTTGAAATGAAATGTTAACTTGGCCCCATCTTCTGACTAATAGAAGCCGCAAGTACGGGATCCCGTCGGTTCTACACAGTTCAATTTTTAATGCACTTCAATCACACTGCTGCCTTCTCCTTCTCATTCCTGCAAATACCAATCTCTAGGGTAATCACAAAGCTAACCCTCGATTTACCATAGGGAATTAAAACTGGAAATCCTTCATCCAGAGACCAGAGGTTAATGTTAACTGTCTATCTCTAGCCTCCACTTTCTCTTTTATCCAACCTCCCCTCTTACTCTTCTTTCTTTAGACAGCTATGGGACCTGTTATCAAGAATGCTTGGAACCTGAGGTTTTCCGGATAACAAATCTTTCTGTAATTTGGATCTTTATACCTTCAGTCTACTAGAAAATAATTTAAACATGAAATAAACCCAATAGGCTGGTTTTGCCTCCAATAAGGATTAATTATATCTTAGTTGGGATCAAGTACAATCTACTGTTTTATTATTACTCAGAAAAAGGAAATAGTTTTTAAAGATTTGGGTTATTTGATTATAATGGAGTCTACGGGAGACAGCCTTTCTGTAATTTGGATAATTGGTTTCTGGATAACGGATCCCATACCTGTTTTTCACTTTTTCTCTTCTCCTACTCAATTCTTTTTCTCTTTCTCCTTAGATTTTCTCTCTTTTTTACTTCTTGTCTTGTTTGTCTTTCTTTCTGTCTGTGTATTTACCTTACTTTCTGTTTTGTACATTCTTTCTAATACCATTTTCTCTTCCCTTGTTTCCTTTCAATTCCCATTATATTATTTAGCCTTTTCTTTATTTCCTTTGAATCACTATTCTCGCTTTCCTGTTTTTGGCTTTGTAGTTGGTATCTCTGTAGCTCACTGTCTCTTTCTCTTTGATCTCTCTCTTACACTTAGGGGGTTATTTATTAAAGTTTGAAAAATTTGAGGTTTTTTTTTTACTAATTACTATAAAATCCGGATTTTTGGTGAAAAAAAACCCTCACATTTTTCAAGATTTCTTATACCCCGAGGAAAGAAAAAGTCAGAATCTGAAAATACACCATCTCAGACCTGCCGAGGTTGTATAGAAGTCAATGGGAGAGGTCCCTAACCCATTTGGAAGTTTCTGTGGGCTGCGCTGGATTTAGCCCGAAAATCTATTTGTTTTAGGCTTTTCGGGCAAAAATCGGAAAAATTTGGACTTTTCGGGAAAAATCCAGAAAAAAATCCAGCAATTCAGAAAAAATCATACGATTTGGATTTTTGCTTGATTTTATCGAGTTTTCCCCCCATTTGATTAAATAATGCTTTTTAAATAATAATTGTGGATTCTAGTTTGGTCAGAATTATTTAATTCGGATTTTGCTTCTCATATGCTCCTCTTACCCTCACGCACTTCTCTCTTCTTTATTAATCGTCCATTTCTCTCTCTCTCTCTCTCTCTCTCTCTCTCTCTCTCTCTCTCTCTCTCTCTCTCTCTCTCTCCTTTCTATGTGGACACAGATATATATATATATATATTCCTTTCTTACATAGTGATTAGTGGAAAATGTGCTAATAGCTGCTCTACTTGACTATTCAAGTTTCAGCAGGAGGCAGGTAAACAGGAACAGTTGCAGCAGGGGGACAAATGCGGGTTGCAAACACCTAGGCAGTGATAAAGGGGAAAAAAAAGAAGTTCTTGCTGTGAATTGGATTCATTATGAGACAAGCTTGGCTGATAAAGCACTTTCCTGCTGCATGAAGAAATGAATAAGCTCAATCAAACAACCAATTGTACAGCGGGTCAAGTGCATTTTCAGACTTTGAATTGTGTGGTCTTGTCATTGATAATGTACTCGGTCTGTCACAGTGATGCCATAGTCTGTGCCTGGACACATCTACTAAACTGTATTCTATTTGTGGGTACAGCTATAGCTGCAGGGGCATAAAAATACCCCCAGGGGTCTATCAATAAATAAACACATGTTCAGATCTGCCCAACATAAGAGTGCTTTCCTAGAGTCTTAAGCTGCCCAAACCTTATAAGTTCTGCTTGTTTGAAGAGGTCACCTGATGAGTGGAACTGTCCCAGGTACTGTATGCTCACCTTGAGGGAGTTTACCTGTGGGAAATATTGGGCTGATATTGGGCTGATCTGATTGCTTGTTCCTTGGGCCAAACAATGGCAGAAATAAAAAGAAAATATATAAGACAGAGAAAATCAAAAGGAGAAAGAGTAAAAGAAAGAAAGAAATGTTCATGGACAGCATCAACAAGCAGATCCGACAGAAAAATAAAACCTTCCTGATTGACATTTGCCTGATTTTTGGACATTTACTGCCAGGGTAACCTGCTGAACCAGTCTGAAGGACCTGAATCAGCAGCCTAAATCTGTCAGTGTATGGACACCTTAATATGGTTCACTGTAGTTGAGGGGCCCCAGGGCAAATGGCCTTTCTGTTTAGCCTTATCTTATTTTAGTACTTATCTGTTATCTACTGTGTATCCTGTGCTTGAATGGCTGCCCCCATGGCTACACAGCAGCTTGTTTATATAAACTATAGTAGTACTTATCTGTTATCTACTGTGTATCCTGTGCTTGAATGGCTGCCCCCATGGCTACACAGCAAGCTTGTTTATATAAACTATAGTAGTACTTATCTGTTATCTACTGTGTATCCTGTGCTTGAATGGCTGCCCCCATGGCTACACAGCAGCTTGTTTATATAAACTATAGTAGTACTTATCTGTTATCCTACTGTGTATCCTGTGCTTGAATGGCTGCCCCCCATGGCTACACAGCAGCTTGTTTATATCAACTATAGTAGTACTTATCTGTTATCTACTGTGTATCCTGTGGCTTGAATGGCTGCCCCCCATGGCTACACAGCAGCTTGTTTATATAACTATAGTAGTACTTCATCTGTTATCTACTGTGTATCCTGTTGCTTGAATGGCTGCCCCATGGCTACACAGCAGCTTGTTTATATAAACTATAGTAGTACTTATCTGTTATCTCTGTGTATCCCTGTGGCTTGAATGGCTTCCCCATGGCTACACAGCAAGCTTGTTTATATAAACTATAGTAGTACTTATCTGTTATCTACTGGTGTATCCTGTGCTTGAATAACTGCCCCCCATGGCTACACAGCAGCTTGTTTATATAAACTATAGTAGTACTTATCTGTTATCTACCTGTGTATGCCCCCCCATGGCTACAACAGCCTTGAATGGCTGCCCCCATGGCTACACAGCAGCTTGTTTATATAAACTATAGTAGTACTTATCTGTTATCTACTGTGTATCTGTGCTTGAATGGCTGCCCCCATGGTTACACAGCAGCTTGTTTATATAAACTATAGTAGTACTTATCTGTTATCTACTGTGTATCCTGTGCTTGAATGGCTGCCCCATGGCTACACAGCAGCTTTTTTATATAAACTATAGTAGTACTTATCTGTTATCTACTGTGTATCCTGTGCTTGAATCTACACAGCAGCTTGTTTATATAAACTATAGTAGTACTTATCTGTTATCTACTGTGTATCCTGTGCTTGAATGGCTGCCCCCATGGCTACACAGCAGCTTGTTTATATAAACTATAGTAGTACTTATCTGTTATCTACTGTGTATCCTGTGCTTGAATGGCTGCCCCCATGGCTACACAGCAGCTTGTTTATATAAACTATAGTAGTGTTTCTGAATGAAACACATCAGTTTTACCAGTGAAGGGCAACATTACATTATTTATTCATTACTTAAGTAAACTTTAATGTTTTGATGTTTCTGTTCCTTTAACTAGAGCAGTGATCCCCAACCAGTAGCTCGTGAGTAACATGTTGCTCACCAACCCCTTGGATGTTGCTCCCAGTGGCCTCAAAGCAGGTGTTTATTTTTGAATTCAAGGCTTGGAGGCAAGTTTTGGTTGTTTAAAAACCAGGTGTTCTGCCAAATAGAGCCTCCTGTATGCTACCAGTCCATATAAGGGCTACCAAACAGACAATAACAGCCCTTATGTGACATCCCCATGGAGTTTTTCATGCTTGTGTTGCTCCCCAACTCTTTTACATTCAAATGTTGCTCACGAGTAAAAGAAGGTTGGGGACCCCTGAACTAGAGATATGGAAAAACAATCCCCTATTCCTCCTTTGTTGTGACTGTTTTGCCTTAAGGTGGCCATACACAGAGACCTGCTCATTTGGTGATTTTGCCAGACGAGTGCATCTTGCCCTGATACGCCCTGGTCCGATCGTGGGCCCTAGGGCCCAAAAATCGGATCATAATGTATGAAATAAGGGCTGTTGGATCGCAGTACAACATCAACGAACAGATGCGGTCCACATTTTGACAGGATTTTTAACCCTGCCCGATCATTATCTAGTGACTTTCAGCCACATATCAATCGGGGAAGCCTGTTGCAGGGCCCCACACACGGCCCAATAAGCTGCTGCCTCGGTCTGTCTGCAGCTTTTATCAGCCCGTGTATGGCCACCTTTACAGATAAGCGCTGTATTCAAGGGATTTATTTGTGCACTGGTAATCTGATTAAATACCTGCAAAAATGAATATGTTATTTATAAATTGGAAGGCAAAGTGCAAAGAACAGGTGCCATCTGCTCTTGCATCTGGGGTCTCTGAAAATGATCCCCATGGAGTCACTTTCATTTTTCTGCTGTGATAGTGTAGCTCAAATAAATACATACATAAATACATTCATAAATAAATAAATAAATAAATATAAATACATAATTAAATAAATACAGAAATTAGAAAAAAAACATGTTGTTAGAACCATGATCAGTGCCTTCAAAATAGGTAGAACTGGCCTTAGCAATTCTAGGACTGGCTGTTTATGTCATCAGCAACCTCTCCTGTAATCCGACAAGATCTTATGTACAACCCTTGTTCTACAGCAGCATTTTATTTTTCTAATCGTGAATAAGCAGACGGCATTTGGTTTCTGCTGTAAAATAAGTTGTTATTTCTTTTTTTATAGAAAAGAAAAGGGGGAAAACAACGGCGTTAATGTAAGAGGAAACCTGACAAAGCGTTTCCTCTAACATCTGTTTTGCCTATTGACCTTCGGCATAACGAGCAGAATAAAACCTGCTATAAATCCAATTAGTAAATGTGGAGGTAATTCTGAGCACCAGTAAAGGATGGCAAATGAATTCATCCTTGAGATGCCACATTGTGGAACTTTTGGGACGATCAGTAGTTTTATTAATGTGAGTTGCTAATTGTGGTTTTGCTCTCGTGGTGGAAGATCTCCATGTCGTGGTGATGAAGTTGCTTTGATTAATTATAGCGCACACATCTGCTTTCTTCATATTGGATATAGATACGTTTCTTCTTTATGCAACAAACATTTAACCTTCTTTCATACTTTTTGCAGAGTGAAAAGGGGTGACTAATTGTAATGTGTAGCGGGAAGCTTTGGATCTCTGAAGACCCCAAAAAATCAGGTTAGCATGGCAAGCTTTGCAGTACTTGAATTGAAAATTAAAGTCTTGCAAAAAAATATAGGCACTAGAGCGGGGGCTGACTGAGACTAAGGGGCCCATTCACTAACTTCGAGTGAAGGATTCGAAGTTTTTTTTGGGCTACTTCGACCATCGAATGGGCTACTTCGACCTTCGACTACGACTATGACTTTGAATCAAAGGATTCGAAGTAAAAATCGTACGACTATTCGACCATTCGATAGTCGAAGTACTGTCTCTTTAAAAAAAACTTCGACCCCCTAGTTCGCCATCTAAAAGCTAACGAAGTCAATGTTAGCCTATGGGGAAGGTCCCCATAGGCTTGGCTAAGTTTTTTTGATCGAAGGATATTCCTGCGATCGTTGGATTAAAATCCTTCGAATCGTTCGATCGAAGGGATTATCCTTCGATCGTTCGATCGAACTATCTTCGCTAAATCCTTCGACTCCGATATTTGAAGTCAAAGGATTTTAATTCCTAGTCGAATATCGAGGGTTAATTAACCATCGATAGCGATGGGCGAATTTATTCGCCAGGCGCGAATTCGCGCGATTCGCCGCCAGCGAATAAATTTGTGAAACGTTTTCAAAAAACGGACGCCGACGTCAAAAACAGGCGCCGGCATCAAAAACGGGCACCAGCGTAAAAAACAAGACGTCAACGTCTCCATTATTTGCCCATCAATAACCCTCGATATTCGACCCTTAGCCCCTACCTGTAGCTCCTAATTTAATGGAGACATTTGTATTGTGGCTGTTGGCTTGTGCGTCCCCCAGGGAGTCCAACTTTCCCATACGATTCATACACTGAGGAAAGACGTTTCAGCCCTGTTCTTTATTCTGATATATATTATTTTGTGCACATTGCAGTTCAGTTTGTTACAATCGGTTCTGTTCTGCCATCAGTTCTATTGATCTAAATCCAATAAGCAAATACTAAAGTGGGACCATGAAAATAAAGATTAATACAAAGTCACCAATGGAACAGCTCTCTGCTGATTCTGAGCTCTTTGCCTAATCTGGACACGTAAAGGTGAGGACTGCAGTAAAGGTGACCATACATGATAAGATCCGCTCGTTTGGCGACTTCAGCAAACGAGCGGATCTTTCCCTGGTATGCCCACCAAGGGCAGGGCCGAATGAACAGATTGTAACGAAGGAAAAGGACGCTGATAGGACCGTATCAACTAGTCGATGCTGTCCTCGATCCCAAAGAAAAATCAAACCTCCCCCATCAATATCTGGTGGATTTTTTGGCCACACATAAGGCTACATATTGAAATGTTTTTCTCTTAAATAAACTATTTCTTAACTGCATCAATCTCCAAATGATGTCCGGTTTGTGCCAGCCTGCCTTATAAGATGAGGAGGCACATTTATCAAAGCCCAAATTTAAAATTCATGTGAGTTTTTTTCAACTCCCATAAACTTCCATGAACTCGAAATTCGACCGATCTAAACTTATTATTAAAATCAAATTGTTTAAACTTGGCTGAAAAGGATCGACCTGAAAATGCGAAAACAACTCTGAAAAAAACTAGAATGTCAGGAAGGCTGCAAACAACTCAGAATTGATCCCTGGACGTCTCCCATTGACTTAAACAGAAATTCAACAGGTTTTAGGCGGCGAATAGTCAAATTTGAGTTCTTAAAGCACCAGTATGATAAATCTCAAAAATTGAATTCTAATTTTTGATAAACTCGAATCAAATTTGGATAATTCCCTAGCAGAATTTACCAGTTTTGACCATAAAAAACCCCCCTGAAAATTCAAATTTTCAATTTGACCCTTGATAAATCTGCCCTAAGTGTATTCAACACCTCCCTAAGCTGAAGATCTGGGGCATGAGCACCTGTATCCTTGTTAACTTTTGTAAGTTAACCTTCTACAGTAGCTCAAGAAAAAACTGGATACTGTTCTAAAAATTTAAATAAAGGTGGCCATACACGGGCCGATAAAAGCTGCCGACAGACTGTGTCGGCAGATTATTGGCCCGTGTATGGGGGCCCCCGATGGGCTTCCCCGATCGAGATCTGGCCGAAAGTCGGGCAGATCTCGATCGGATGGGTTTAAAAATCCCGTCGGATCGCGGCCGCATCTGTTCGTTGATGCGGTCCCGCGATCCGACCGCCCGTTTGAGAATGCTAGGATCCGATTGTTGGGCCCTAGGGCCCACGATCGGATCTGCCCGATATTGCCCACCTCAAGGTGGATCTATCCATGTATGGGGACCTTAAGTCAGGCATGGCCTAGTTGGCTGCCCTGATAAGCCCACGCCTTATTGGGTAGGCAGATAAAAATATTGACGCTTCCCTGGTTTTATTAGTATATTGAAGAGTTGCAACACACAGGTGAATAGCAATACAATAGTTTCCTTAACTGATGAGATTGATAACTGCCGACAACCCCTCGCTCTAATACTAAACATCCCCTTGACAATAGAGCTTTCTGTTGCCTGGAAAAATTAAATGTATTTCATCATTGTGAAGTGAATGAAACATTCAATTTCTGTTTTATCTTTTCTTATAATAATAAAACCTTGTTTCACTTTATTTACATTGTCAGAACAGAAAATTGTAGTAATTGTGGTTTATAAGTAGGTCAGATACACGAGAGATGTTGTTTGAAAGTGCTTTTATAATATAAAAGAAAGCTGCATTTATGAAACAACAACAACAACACACTTTAGTATGATACTTCCCTCTGGGAACGTAGGAAGGAACTGATACATATAGGTAAACTGAAACAAAAACAGATCAAAAAGAGAGAAAAACATTTACTACTAATGTGATTAAAAAGGAATAGGGACACAAAAAGGAGACTGGAGCCTTGGGAGACAAGTCATTTTTGTATTGTTGGGTTAAGTAACAAGGGAAAGTAAATGTAGACCTTTAAAAAATGGCTCAATTGCTAGCATCAATGGAAATAAGGTGATAGTTTTAAGAGAGGCATGTTCCGACTGTTGGTCACAAATTTCATTTTTGGTGTCTTCACACGTTTGGTGGCCATGGTGGCCACATCAGCTTTTTTTTATTAGCAGCAGAAAAAGAAAGCCTTAGTCCATCTTGTCAGACCAATATATCAAAAAGCACAAAGAAAATTATAATAAAAATAAAAAGTTGTCATCATTTTCATTATTCTTGGTCATCAGAAATTAATTTAGACAAATTTGGAGATCCCATTAGATGGTGGCAAGACAACCTTTCATATCTCTTGCAGTTGTTCGTGAGTCATGTCTTATATACCGTATATACTCGTGTATAAGCCGAGTTTTTCAGCCCCCAAAATATGCTGAAAAACTCTACCTCGGCTTATAATCGGGTCAAGCGCAAAAATATGCTGAAAAACTCTACCTCGGCTTATACTCAGGTCAAGCGCAAAAATAGAATAGTCGCCGGCGTCCAAGAATAGTCGCCGGCATTCAAGAATAGTCTCCAAGAATATTTGCCGGCGTCCAAGAATGGTCGCTGCATTTCTCACCCTCGGCTTATACTCGAGTCAATAAGCTTTCCCAGTTTTGCAGTTTATACTCAAGACGGCTTATACTCGAGTATATACGGTAATCACTTAGCAATGGAGACAAATACAATGAGGGTTGGGGAGGAGAACTATGTGAGGACAACTTGGGTATAGGGCACTGGTCCTTAGACAGTGGCTCCCGAGCAAAATGTTGCTCACCAACACCTTGGATGTTGCATTCAGTAGCTGTAAAGCAGGTGCTTATTTTTGAATTCCTGGCTTGGAGGCAAGATTTGATTGAATAAAAACAAGGTGTACTGTCAAGTAGAGTCTCCTGTAGGCTTCCCGTTTACATAGGGGCTACCAAATAGCCAACCACAACACCCTCTTTTTGAAATACACAGGAACTTTCTTCATGCTTGTATTGGGGTTGGGGTTGACAAAGGCTATTTTGCCGAAACGTTGGGGTCATTCTCATTTAGGCAGGTGTATCCGCTACTTGTATTCCCTTGTCTGCCTTTTCTGTACTTAAGGGTGGTATGTATATTATGACAATGTGAAATGTTTTTTTGTTCGCTGTGATGATGATGTCATTGTCTGTTTTTATTAAGTAAAGCATATCTTAAATCTCACCACCTGAGTCGAAAATTCCTTTTGAGTGTGCAGACCCAATTTTCTGTACTTTCTAATACAACTCCCTGAATTTGATGTTTAAAAGTTCAGCAATAGCCACATGATTCTGTTGTGGACAGTCTGAGCCTTCTTCATCTCCAACTCTGATACTGGATTAGCTCGTTGACATTCACAGTACAGCAGTCTATTTCTAGAAGCTTATACAGGACAGAATAAGATGTGACTTGATCATCTTCCAACACAACTCCATTCCCCATGCCAACCCCTCACTGTCTTGGATATGATTTTTTTATGTTTGACATTGTCCTGGTTAGCGTAACCTTAAAAATCCTTCCATTAGGGTTTCTGAGCCCTAGCTAATCACTCCAATATTTAGCTTTTAGTACTAACATTCACTGGCACAGCTATAAATAATTCATTGGCTACATCCAAAGGGTCGACAGGGATTTTCACATTCATATATTTCAGTGTTAATCTCCTGAAACAACAGCTTCAAAAGATTTCAGTGTACAGACTTTCCATACACAACAGGTCAGGTCAGTCTTAAAGCCTTTAAACAAATAAGGTACAAACTGTAGCCTTGCGGGACTGCAGAGCTTGCAGCCTAAATCTGCCAGGGATTATGGGAGTTGTAGGTCAGCTACAAGTTGAACTGCTCTGTTAATTTTTGTCACCCTTTTGAATCTCCCATCTGAAAATATTTGATGCTAATAGTGATGTTCTTGTAGCATTTCTCCTGGTGTCTTTAAAGGTTTTATTACAAAGACTCTGCCCTGTGTTATTGCCTTTTTGTTTTTCCCTTTCCTACACTTCCTATCCTAAACCTTGGCAGTTCCTTAAGCAGACACAAGTTGAGGGGTACTGTAGGGATGCAACCCAAGAGCATATGGTCAACCAAAAGTGGTTCATAATAGGAAAAACTAATGCAGCAACATTATTACCTTGTCAAAGCTTGTACTGGGAGATACCATCAAACTATGCCCGAATAAATTCTCCCTGAACTAAGCACAATTCAGCAGGAATAGCCCTATAAATGTGCTCATATTGTACAAAGAGATACCATTAATTTAGGGCACCATAAGTATTAAGATATAATAGGCATTGTTCTTCAGGGTAGAGTCCTGCACAAATCTGATTACCCCGATCCCACCCAAACCCTACCTGATTACACCCATTGCAACCCACCCCCACTTACCCACATTTGTGGCCCATCATGAAAAACCTGACCCTCCCACAGCGCCAGCATGACAAAACCAGAAGTTTTCCAAGGAGTAAACTAACATAAAGCAGATTTTCCTTTTTGTTCCCTTCAAATGTCTGCCTACAATGCCCCTGCCTGTACCAAAAAGGTGCCCGTGGGTTGCCCACATGATCATGACATTAATGATATTCCGACTGAGTCCCAACCAATTTGTGGGTGTTCTGCGGCTCCAGGACTCTTCACAGGTAACTAGGGATAGACTTGTGTTCCATACTGGTCACAACTGATGTCTTTTATAGTGATTTATTCACCCCTGGAGGCAGAATACAGTATTTGCAAATAAGCTGAAAGGTGTTGATGACTACTAAACCAGAATCAAGTACAGGCGCATGTCCACATTACAGGGAAAGTTGCCTTAGGGTAGGACTACATGGATGTTTTCAGCGAGATCCGACGCGATGCGTTGATCCGACGCGACACCACTGTCGGATGCAGCATCCAGCGTCTGCATCCAGCAGTTGTGTCGCATCGGAGCAATGCTGAAACACCATGCGACAATGCATTTACTTACCTTATTTTTGTCGCATGCAAAATGTCACAGGCATTTTGTCGCAGCGCATATTGAACCATGCCGAAAACGTCCATGTAGTCCTACCCTTACTGTCAAAACATTGCACTATGTTGCCTGTCTGCTGAGACATAACTGTGTTCTCTTGTGGCTTTTCAGAAGTCCTTTATTCCAAAAAAAAGACAGCATGCATTTTAGACAATATGAAAAATGATGAGCAAAATAATACCAACATGAGTTGTCTGTGGCACAAAAGAGCCAGCTCCATGCTGCGCAAGTCAGGCTCATGTTCCAGTAACGTTCTCTCTGCATGCATTTCCCTAAATATTCAATATTTGTTATAACTTACAGCTGAATAATTGCCAAATCAGTGCCCAGCTGGTGCCAATTTGCAGTATGAATTGCTGAAATATGTACGTTATGTTTATTATATGAAGAAAAATACCATTTTAATCTCACCAAAATGACTTGTTCAGCTATGGGTGCATGCAGGAAAATGGGGAAAGATGGGCAACTTTTATCCTGGCCTAGTAACCAATCAAAAATGTCCTTTTATTAGTCGAACAGCAATAGAGCAACCCCCCCCTCAATAAAAATGTTAGGGTTCCAACATACATTTTTAAGGACCCTGTCATCTTTTCCCAGGAGCCAAGTTATCATTGGATCAGTACCACTGGAACTCTTACTACATTAGAGGCATCTTTTAAATGTGCCATTTATATAAGAGCCGGGTTACCATTGTTTGAAACCCAACAAGAAAGCTCGCCTGAATTATTTGTACCAATAATAATACCTGTGACGCCACTTCTAGAAGTAAGGCAATGTCAAGAGTCCAGTACAGGTATTGGATCTGTCATATGGAAACCCATTATCCAAACAGCTCAAAATTACATAAAGATCATCATCCTAGACTCCATTTTAATAAAACAATCACATTTTCCAAAATTGATGCCGGCGACTATTCAAACGCCGGCAACATTTGACTCGCATTTAAGTCAATGGGTGTCTGTTTACTTGTTGCTGGTGTCGGAATTGTCGAAGTTTTCAAAAAATTGCCTCTGCAATATCTCAAATTTATTCGGCGGCGGTAAAATGCAGAAATTCGCGCAAATCCACGTCCTAGTTTTGGCAGGTACCCTAATACTCTTTGGTATTTATCGTTCTATCTCCAGTGGTTTTTATATTTTGCCTCCCTATTATCTGATACTTGCTTTTGTGGATCTCGTTTCTATTATGGCTTTCTTTATCCCTCTACCTTGTCTAAGTATCCCCTCTTTTTCTCTGTCTCTTATTTCCTTGGTTATGCCTTTTCTTACCCCTCAATTTAAGCAAGCTCCCTCTCTGCCTTTCTTATCCTCTTTCCATGAGACAGTGCTCCTGCTCTATATCCTCCTTCTCCTGCACCTTGGAAAAGAAAAAGCTATGAATAAGAATAAGAATTCAGCACAGCTATGCTCATTGTGAAGCCTTTTTCGCTTTTTAGGTTGTTTCAGGCAATTTAGTAGCAACAAACAGGACATTGTAAGAATAAGCAAACAGAACAATCAGAAAGCAGTTGGAACCCAGATGATCCTCCCTATTCATTAATTTCATTAATTGGAACTCATTTGTGGCTGCAAACAGGCCATTATAGACATTTCTTTTCAGCAGTTCAGTGTCATTAACAAGAAAACTTTAAGCTCTTATTCGTTAATAATTATTTTGCCTGTCATTTGATGTGGGGGGAAAAAGTTTAATGACAACTAAGACAAAAAAAGGGAACAAATAAGAGGTTACGGGGCCTTTTCAATTAATCCGTTAATTGATGAATTTGTACAGTGAGTGAAACGCGGTGGCACACAGTTGGAAAAAAATAAAGGAAAAAGGCCAAGTCTGTAAATCTCCTTGACAACATTGTTCTAACATTACCAATTATTCCCCAGCGTAAGTCTAGAAAGGCTGGCTTGGAACATTTTGTAAAGTCAAGATGCTACATGGTGCACATTAGAGTTTTATTCAAATTCACGGCTGCTCTATGTCGTGGGGGGGAAAGTGCTGCGATTAAATAATACAGCTTGACTTTGATGTATTGTGTTCAGATAATACATCTAAAATTGTGCATATTTACAATTAGGATGTTGAAAGGAAATGGCTAACGGCCTCTATTATCCTTGACCCGCCAGCCATGTAGAATGAAAGAGTTGTAGTAGGCAGGGGCCAGAGAGGGATCTGATATTGATGGAAGAAGGCTGGAAATGATAGTCTGTTCTTCAAGTCGATTAGTAATTCTTGTTCTATACTGGAGGCATGTAGGACATACCTGATAAGGCATCAGAGAGATCATTAAATGGAACAGGTCATACCTGCTGCTTCCCAGGAATTTACTCATTACTCATCCATGACTACAGCTTGGTATCAAACACATGACCAAAGCACCATGGAAATTTAAGCAACATAAACCGAGGCACAGAAAGGAATGCCATCAATCCTTTTTATACTGTAGATAGAAATGTGTATGTCAAACACATAAATCACAATAAAATGCAGTCTCTTGGACTCTTGGACTGCATGGTATGAAGATATTGGTTATTAAGGGCACAGGACAATTCTTATTTGCATATAATTAGTCCTACATCTGGGTAACCATTGTCCTTGTTTTTAAATGTAAGAAGCACAGTATGATAATATAGGTTTTTGTGCGCCCAAACATTCCTCAACTTCTTTATAGACCCCCAAAAACCATATTATCTCAAGTGTCAGACAACTCCCACTCAGATGAACAATGTAGAAGAAGACCTCATTGCCTTTAACAATGGGAGTCAGACAGGACCTCTCCCTATAATCACTGCTGTTTGTGGTGGCCATAAAACCTTTGGCTTGTTACAATGAGCAGATACAAATTATAACAGGACTAAAATTTGGCAGTTTGGAGGACAAGTTGGCCTTATATGACCTCCTGCTCATTCTAGCTGCTTTTCAAAATTCATTACCAGCAGTCCTCGAAAACCAGAGGTTTAGTGTCTCCTTTGGACTTACTGTTAACAAAGAAAAGCCAGTAATATTCACACTGGACCCTGTATTGAGGGGTCATTGGGTCATTAAATGTAAATATCTTGGAAAAACAAGCTAAACTCTCCACTTACGTACACAGAGGACAACATTAAGCCCATTATGGATCAGTTTAGGCACAGGGCTGCAACTTGGTTGGGACTTCTGCTTCCATGGGGAAGCATGAACCTTTTAAATAATATATCTGCCTGAATATCTGTGCAAGTTGCATAACTTTACCCTAACGTAAATAAATCCCCTCATTTCTCCTGGCATCAGCTCACAACCCCATAACAACAGATGAAGGAGGTCTTGCTCTCCTGCATCTATACCACTATTTTTTAGCAAGTCATCATGCCTTGTTGTTTATGATTTTTCTTTCCTCTTCTTTTTCTTGTATTTCTCTGTATCGTGTAAGCTAAATTGCACAAATGAAACCTTTAGAAAAATAGAATGTAACAGAAGAGTAATATTTAACTTCATTGAGAACTCAGATAATATACAATACATTAATGAACCTGTTAAAACAGAATTCTCAACTTTCTAATTAAATAGAAATAAATTGTTGACTCATTCTATCTTGTGCTGAACTTTATAATATAAACCCTACTTCCCAAAAATGAGATACACTGAAATGTATGGAGGGGACATCAGTGGGATCCCTGTGGTAGTAGGAGCCTGAATTTTCCAAGTCGGAAATCTGGTGGGGTTTGTGATGGTAGAGCAGAGGTTTGGACAGGCCATGGGTTAATGGGGCATGACTGAAGGCATGGCTAAGCCTGAGTTATTGGTGAGAAATTTTTCTACTATAGCTTCATTCATCTTAGTTGACAAGGTCAAGCTCCTAGCTGTCTGGGCAGGCAATGGGTTAGCCCTTATCCCTAAGGAGGGGGACTCTGTTAATTAAGTAGTATGTTGCCCCATTATTTCTACTTTTAACACATGAAATCATAAATGACTGCAGTGGTATAATTAACCACCCATCAGGCACATGGGAATATTGTAGTGTGATCTTTTGGGTAAGGAGGACAGGTAGATGAGTGTGTGGGGAGCAGGCATGGGGGGCCGGAAGCACTTGCGCCTATTGAACTACAGTAAAAACTGTTGAATGACTAGATGACTAGATGCATTAACTAAGTACCACACCTTGAAACACAAAAAAACAAACTGATTAGCATATCCAAAAACACCAAAATCCCCTAAATAAGAGCATTCATTGGACCCAAGCATGCTGGAAAAATGAAGCAAACAGAGGATGCACTGCCTACAGAGTCCACTCACTCAATGACTGTTTTAATTGGGGTTCTATGAGTCTCTCGAAAGTAATTCAAACACACCAGCTACATATAAGCAAAGGTTTATTACATACATAGAATGAAGAAGATATACATTACAGAGTGAGCAAAGTATGCAAGCCCCCCTCTCTGCCTATACGACTGGGAGATCCCTGAACAGTCCACAGATCGAGGCTCAAACGGTCTCCAGAAGACCCTGCGCGGGCATGCGTTATCCCCACAGGCGAGTCTCAACTGACCGAATGGAGACCCCCAGTTTATATAGGCTTAGCAAACAATTAGCTCATATAGTAATTTAGTAAGAAGATACAATGATTTGGTTAATAACAGATCTTGCTTCCCATGCGCTCATCAGGATCTGGCCAGACTCCCAACAAGCACATCCGAAGCAGAGATCTTATCTTAGCTAAATGGTAGCTGAATAGCATATTGTGCCCCTATCTTTAATAAAGAAGAGTCTGATAAGGGCTTCAGAAATCATAAGACATAATACATATGAGAATAATGAACAAGTATTACAGATGAAGCCACTTGGATTTGTGAGTTAAATGCGTCATGACTCAGGGTTAATTGAAGAAACTGGGTTATCTAAAGTCATCTTAACTCATTTAATGCATTTAACCTTTTCATTAGCATACCAAAGCACCATTGTTCACAATGGTGAATGCTTTAATTAGATGGGATGTTGTGACACAGTTTTCTGTGTTAAATGAGATAAATGGGATATCTGTGTTTAGTTATTCTGTGTCAAACAGACAAACCAAAGTGGCTGCATCTGTAGGTCATCGAGTTGATTCCTTCCCATGATTTCTCTTGCACAACGCTTCATTATACAGGATTATGGATTATAAGGCCGCCTTGTATACTATGATACAAAGCTTTGTTCTACACAATTATAAGACATAAAGCTGTCTTTTTACACTATATTGGGCTCAATATACGACATTGGGTTCAACAGTAGAACAGTTCTTTGTGTTATATTTTATACAGTTCTTTATCAAAGTATTGCGATGAGCTATTGGGAGTATCAGAGTATCCTATTAATACAATGACCAAAGTCACTGCATAATAATAATAACATATAAATAACTTCCAAATAAACTACAGAGCTATACAAACGTTATTAGAAAGCATGCACTGAAATATGTTTTGCACCTTTATTAAGCAAATAATATCATGATTAGGGTCAGACATAGGTGCCCACTGCATGGCTAAAGGAAGTGATCGCAAAACAATGAAGGCGCAGGAGGTACAGGAGCAAATTTTGGAATTGAGTTGAAATAACTCATTACTGCATTATTTGCATGTTGGAATGAGTAAGAATTAGCGTTTAGCTTCGACAAAGAATTCCTGAATTTTCAGCGAAATTTGTGAAACGTCGCCGGTGTCTCGTTTTTGACGCCGCCGTCCGTTTTTGACGCTGGTGTCCGTTTTTTTTTTTACGCCGGCGAAATTTTTTTTTTGATGCCGGCGAATTTTCACCAGCAAATTTTGCCCATCACTACTAAGAGTAAGACAATTCAACAATTAGTGGCACCTGTTGATAAAAGAGATAGTTTTGCACCATGACTTCACCAGTGAGTTTGGATTTGCTGAATTCTAATATCACTCTTGGTCATGAGCAGGCAGGTCATTATGTCTAAAATATTGCAAAGTGCCCTGAAAAGCATACGCTAGTTGGGTTGTAGGACTTTTGGGCACTTTATGCTGATTTCTTTAATTTGGTGATGGTCTGAAAAGCAATCGTCTTCCTCTAAACAAGATACAGGGGAAGTTAAGTACAGGGGAGGCCAAGATTATCCAAGAAACACAACTTCTGACAACTATTTATCAATGTACGCTTGGTGACATACTTGTGGCATGATTCCAAGAAAAGTGCTACAAACCAAGATCAATTTATTCTGAATGTCCTCTGGAACTACCTCAAATAGTCTGTCTGTGCAGTCAGATGTGGAGATTGATTGTGGTAGTCCCATAACGGACGAACTGACAGAAAGTGATGAGTCACCAGATGCAGATGCAAATGGCCAATTTATGCTGCATTCTGCAACTTCAAAGTTGGTATTTAAGTTTATTTCAAATAGGGAAGCCCTTACTCGTAATAAAAGTTATATCCATGCTTGCTATGTTAGTATTCTGTATGTATATCTTTATTTTATGTTACAACTGTACATTTATATTACAGGTACTGGAAACACTTATTGCAATAAATACATCAAGGTGGAAAAAGTTGGTAATAGCAATTTTAGAAAAAGGATTGTTCCTGTCTGATTGATTACACCGGGGTTTATAATATCTGACCTTGATCATTTAGAAAAGTATATAGGCCTGCTTAAAATTCAATTTAGGTACAAAATCTCATTGCTAAAACAGTTCTGAGTCTTTTAGTCTGAATGATATCAATTCCACGAGTCAGGCCTCGCACTAATCCCAGCAATTTGCTCAAGGCATTGTGGTGTTTAATAATTCAGGTGCTCCGGAAGATACCGCATGGAACGTATGGGATTATTTGCTGAAGGAAACGATCCTGGGAAAGGTAATTATGCTTTTCAAGATCAACAAATGGTACAACTGTACAGAAACATTCATCGCAAGGGCCTCAGCATTGAGGAAAAGCTCCTGTACGGCTCCATTCCTCATATTTGTACCTTCCACCTGTGGCTGATACTGAAATAAACGAGAAAAATCAACAGCCTACAATGTAAAGCAGTTAAACACCTTATTTATGCTAATATTTGAATGGAAATGATGAATAATTATTTCTCACTTGCCCCCTTCCAACTCACTGTCACATGGACAACCCCCTAGATGATTTTAGAACCTCTAAAGAAATATATCATGAAACGATTCCCTTGACCCAAGTCTTCTCACTTTTTCTATACGCTTTCTAGTTCATCCTCTCCTCTCTTAAGTTTGCTCGCTTCTCTCCTTATATTCATTTTCTCTTCTTTTGCCTCCAAAATGCTTGAATATTTTGTTTGCAACTTTGTTATATCATCTAAAAGTTCCAAATGTGGGTACCCACTTAATATACCCAACAGAAAGCTCTGCCACTAACTGGGCAACAACCTTGTCTTAGAAAAATATAAAGCACATTTCTCCCTGCCCTTCATTGTAGGTCTCACTCAATATAATGTGCTCTCTTACTCAATTAATTTCTGTTATGAGACCTTTTCCCAATAAAAAAAGATGTTATTTTGCACCAAAAACTTTATGCCACCTTCAAATGTTTTTTTTTTCATTCTGGTTTTGGAAAATTCACATTGAATTTAGCATCTTTTATCTTTCATCTATTATGTCGGTTAGTTCAAACAGCCTGACTAATTTCCTACCCCTGAACTGAAGAAGCCACTCAGTTGAGTGGTGAAACATTTTTTTTTCCAATTAGTTTTTTTTTATTTGAATTCCAGCACAAATTCATAAATGGTTTTGCAATGATTCATTCATGTAAGTTTTCAATAAATTTATTATTTATATGAAGATCTTTTAAGTTTCATTTTTCAGTATACATTACATGAACAATTGTAAAATACATGGTATTTGGTGACATCCAATGTGTTTACATTTTCATATGCATTGTTACACCTGAGTAGGATAAGTGCATGAGGATCAACATTATTTGCCCTGGATGCAAATATGTAGAAAATCCATAGTCATCCTTTTGTTGGTGGACTCTGGGGGCAGCTATTGTCGTCATCAGGTTGAAGTCGTGGTGGTTAGGAGTAATGGGTTTGCGCCTCGTAGGCATTCTAAGTCATACCATGGAGTATAATGGAAGGTGGAAACTGTCAGTTGCCTAATGTCGGGAGGGAGACTAAAATGTATGTGGTCCATGTGTCAAAAAATCAGTTTGTGTACCTTTATTTAAAGATGCTTCCGACAGTCCATATGAAACAAAAAATGCAGTTTATTCTTAACTAGGTTCATAGATGGTGAGATAGGAGAAAGGCATTCTTGCAATATGGCTTTTCTAGTTGCTGCTTTGGTGAAACATTTTTAAGAAAACTCATAAAAGTCCAGTTGCTTTAGATTTAATTCTACTTGGTGCATTTTTGGGAGCTCCAAGCTTCGTGTTAACTTTACATCCCATATTTTGTTTAGATGGCCCTGCTTGTCTCTGTACTGTATAAAGCACAGAGTGGTCAGCGGTGACAGTCAGGGGTACTTATGTGTTTGTTTGCCCCCTGGGGCGAGGTCCTCAGATGGGTCCCAGGTACTCAAGTCTGACACTAATTGGCCTAGTGATGCCCTTTCCTGATCATGACTATATGTAAGGGTGTAGGAGACAATATCAAATGGATGGCCAGATTTAGGGCTGTCCTTACATCATACACATCTATACACTTTCCACTGTAGTCAATCCCCATCTGACAGTTGTGCAGCCAGCAGCTTAGCCAACCTGACAGGGAACTGCAGTCTATGGGGTATATTTATCAAAGAGTGAAGTTAATAGTGAAGTTCCACACTCTCCATTCATTTCTATGGGATTTTTATAGGCGCATTTATCAAAGGGTGAACTTTCACTTTCACCCATTGATAAATACGCCTTTCAAAATCCCATAGAAATGAATTGAGAGCTGCGGAATTTCACTCTAGTGGCGGAACTTCACTCTTTGATAAATTTAGCCCTATATTTCCCTGTATGAAGGCAGAGTTGGGATTTGCTGCTTCTTAGGAAGGACGATTAGATCACGCTCCCTGCTGATTTATCACACAGACACAAATTGGATTGAATCGGGAGCTCCAATATTCGCAATATTGGCCAAAATTAAACTAGGGTCTGAGATACCCCTTTCCCCCTGTGGTAGTAGGGTCCTGAAACATACTCTGTTGGGGGGCCTAGAATATGAAATGCGACCCACCCCCCGCCAAGCGCATACTGTAGGTATATTCTGTCTTGGATAGTTCTGAAATTCTGATATAAAATCCAGTCCTGTCAATTTATTTAAAATTTCTTCTGAAAGTTTCTTTTTTTCTTAAACTAAACTTTTTGTTTTGCCTTTGCCTCCAGGTTTAACACCTTTTTTGCATTAACCAAATTGTTTTGTTCTCCCCGTGTGTAATAACGGCGGGGCTACAATTTCCTGCCTTAGAACCGGTCATTCCTTTCTTTCCCCAGACGTATAGACTAAGATGAATGGAACATATTAGCAAAAATGAGTTTGTTCTCACAGAAGCAGAGCAGCCTGATTCATAGACTTAGCGGCAAATATTGGAGGCGAGGATAAAGTTGATAAGTGTCAGCGGTTCTGCGGCACGCTTCACAGCTACGCCTAATCATTCATAAACGCCACGTTTCTGTTTTTCCCTATTTAAAACCACCTTGGGGGCCCAAGGATGTTCAAACATTGCACCGGAGATTTCAAAGAGCTTTGCAGTATCCACAGAGCTATTTATTATAAAGTGATTGCAAAGTCAAATCAGCAAGTACCTTCATAATAATTCCTAATGAACGTTCTTATAAATTCTAAATAGATGGGAAAAGGTTCTTACTTGGTTTGTAGGTCACTTAAAACTTTGAAAAAGCTCATGCCAAATGCCTATTGGTTTGGCTTGGCTTATACTTCTTTGATACTCTTGTATAAATTCAGTGAATACAGTGCCTCCGGCATTCGGAAGTGATGTGTTCATGAGGTGAGGGGGAGGGGGAGATGTGGGTGTCAATCTATTAGTTCTCTAAGTTGTGCATTATTCTAGGTACATGATAGGGCACACTGGTGGGACCACAATGCAACAGAGCTCACCAGCTCCCTCCAGCTCTATGGAATTCTGCCCCTAGTGATGGATTTTCAATGTGTTGCCAGGCGCAGAGGGCAGACTATGAACACAAGTGCTTTAAAAGGTGGAACCAATTAGTGATGGGCGAATTTATTCACCAGGCGCAAATTCGTGCCGAATTTCCGTGTTTCGTCACGCGCGAATAGATTTCTGAATTTGCTGCGAAAATTTGCTGGCGTGTAGAAATAGTGGCCGAATAGCTGGCAAATTGTTGCCGGCATCAAATTTCTTGTTTCACAATTTTTTTTGCAGGGAAATTCATGCATTTCATGGCAAAGCGAAACGGGACAAATTCGCTAGAGCCAATAATTACTCATAGTGAGAGCTGGATATAAACGCCTTAAGTACTAAAAGGGACTACGTTCAGGGCCGGCCTTAGGCCAATTGGACCAATTGGGCCCAATAGGGCCCCGCACCTCTGGGGGCCCCGCACCACAGGGCAGCACAGATAATATTTCCCTCAGCACATGATGCTGCCTGTCCTGCCCCCATCTTTGAGAGTTCAGCCCATCCCCAAATCCATAGGTCCAGCCCACCCCCAACTCTGATAAGCCAGTCTATCCCCAACTCCATAGGTCTAGCCTGCCCCCAACTCTCATAGGCCCAGCTTTCCTCCAACCTTGATAGGCCCTGCCTGCCCCCAATCCAACCAAGCCTGCTCCCAAGCTGAATCGGCCCAGCCTGCCCCAAACTAATTGGCCCAGTCCACTCTCCTATTTCCTTCCTCTCTCTCTTACCCTGTGTGTCCCTATTTCATCCCTCTCACTCTCTTACCTTGTCTGCCCCTTTCCTTTCTATTTTGTGCCTGTATGCCCTTATTTTCCTAAATACTTGGTGTGTCAGTAGCCAGCAACACTTTGTCTAGGGGCCCCGCCAACATGGTCCCAATTGGGCCCCACATTTGATAGGATCAGCCCTGACTACGTTTACCCAGGAGCAGGGTTGCTATGCTATGGGTTACTGCACTTGGACAAACTTAGGGGCAGATTTATTAAGGGACAGATTTATCAAAGGTCGAAGTGAAAATTCAAATTTTGAGCTAATTTTTGTGTACTTCGACTAGGGAATAGTCCAAATGCGATTTGAATTTGAAACAAAATTGAAAATTCAAATATTGAAATTTATCATGTACTGTCTCTTTAAAAATTCAACTGCGATCGTTCGCCATCTAAAATCTGCTGAATTGTTGTTTCAGCCTATGAGGGACCTCCTATGACCTATTTGGAGTCAATTGGTGGACTTTGAAAAGTGAAGGTTTTATTTGGAAAAACTTTGATTCGTACGATTCGAATGCGCGATTCGAATTCGGCCGAATACGAATGAATATGGACTATTCACCTGCAAACAAACTTACATTTTTTTTCATAAATTTCGGTTGGTCTTTTTGAATTTGAATTTCAAGGTTTTTCAAATTCGAAATTCGACCCTTGATAAATCTGCCCCTGAGGGTTAAATAGTAAATTTGAATTTTCTATTTTTTTTATGTCAAAATTCACACTTGCAAATTGTAATCTCCCTATTCAAATGTAAATTTGAAGGCAAGATTTATCACAGCTTGACCATGGAAACAGTTCTATTTCGAATATTCGGCACCTAAAAAATGCCGAGTTCATTTACAAATCAATGACAGGGGTTGTTAAACCATTTAAATAAGTTAATTGCCTTTCTGACATTTGAGTTTTTTTCGAAGCAAAAACTCGATTCGAAATTTTTGGGTCTGGACTCATCAATGGAATATTATAAATTCAATTTTTTTTTAAAATAACCTCCCATTCGAGTTCTGGGTATATTTGAATTAAAAAAATTCACATAAATTCGGAATTCGACCTTTGATAAATCTGCCCATTAATGTATTTTACTACATAACCCCGAAAGTAAAAGTAGCAATAACTATATATTGTAGCATTTGTTTTTAGATAGGGTCAGTGACCCCCATCTGAAATCTGGGAAGAGTCAGAAAGAAAAAGGCAAGTAATAAAAAATTATAGAAAAAAAAAGGCCAATTGAAAAGTCATTAGAGTGAGCCTTTCTATAACATACTTAGGGGCTGATTCACTAAGGGTCGAATATCGAGGGTTAATTAACCCTCGATATTCAACAAGGAATTGAAATCCTTCGACTTCGAATATCGAAGTCGAAGGATTTAGCGCAAATACTGCGATCGTACGATCAAAGGATTATTCCTTCGATCAAACGATTAAATCCTTCGAATCGAACGATTCGAAGGATTTTAATCCAACAATCGAAGGAATATCCTTCGATCAAAAAAACTTAGGAAAGCCTATGGGGACCTTCCCCATAGGCTAACATTGACTTCGGTAGCTTTTAGCTGCCAAACTAGGGGGTCGAAGTTTTTTTTAAAGAGACAGTACTTCGACTATCGAATGGTCGAATAGTCGAACGGTTTTTAGTTCGAATCCTTCGATTTGAAGTCGTAGTCGAAGGTCAAAGTAGCCCATTCGATGGTCAAAGTAGCCATTTAGTGAATCGGCCCCTAAAGGTTAATTTAAACTTGAACCACGCATTTAATCACCATATATTTTGGTGACATTTTATAAGCCTTTTATAAGACTCCCTAAGACTGATACAAATGCTCACTGATTCCATTTTGGGGTTCATTAAATAATTAATAATGAAAACAGGGTAAAAGCCTTTATCATGGCAGATATAGACAAGAAATGACAATTCTCTATTTGTAATAACAGTAGCAGCCACTGCTTCTATAAGTTCTAACGCTGAAATCCATCTGCCCTGGGAAGAGTAGTGGCGCCATTCTATTATTATACCAGTTGACATAAGGGGAAAAAACATAGGCAACAGGTCACAATTAGTTGGGATAGTGGGGAAATAGGAAAGGCTCTTTGAGGTTCAGGAAGATATACAGTATGAGACATATACAAATATTTTATTGTATATTTAAGGCATTGGGGCAAATTCACTAAAGGGCAAATTTTCACCTGCAAAGGCTTTGCCTCACTTTGCCAGACGTTTATTCACTAAAATGCGAAGTTGCGTCTCTGCAGCCAAACAATGGCAAAGTTTCGCTAGTTTTAATTCATCAGTGCGGGCATTTCATAGCGAACTTTTGCTAGTGTTCATTTCTGCCTAGCGAAACTTCATTAGTACTCTTATGTAGTGAAGGGCGAATTTCCACCGTTTCACTTCGGCGAAAAATTAGCGAATTTCGCACGAAATTTGCGAAACGGCGAGAATTTTGCGAAATTCGCAGGCGTTTCGAGAATTTATTCGCTGGCAGCGAATTGCGCAAATTTGCCGCGAATTCGCGCCTGGCGAATAAATTCGTCAATCACTACTCTTATGCTTAAGTCAATATGAATAGGGCGGGTACATATAGATCATATATATATATGTCTTTATTAGAGATGTTGCTGCAAATGCTTGAAGTGGCCACTTATTATTACATATGTCCCTCAAATGGTTGGGAAAAAAATGTTAAAACAAAAATTTTTAATACTTACAACTTCTGTTTGAAAATATGAAAAAATGCCAAAGTTTTTTATAATTTTTGATCACTTTTCATCAGACAGGATATCATTTCAAAGAAGATTGAGGAGGATGCAGCTTCATCTTCTCAGTAAACCAGGTCTCAGCTGACCAAGGAAACTCTGGTCGAATGGGGTAACGTTATGGAAAATTTGCACTTTAGTGAATTTGTGGAGTAACGATCGTTCAACCTGAGAGAAAATTTGCCTGGCGATAGGGTGAGTAAGTTTGTTAGCAATTAACTATTAACTTTCTACGCCTGTAAGTTAATAGGTGATGTCCCTGCGGCTTGTATTTCTGGTGAATTTTTGCTAGCGACGGCCACTTAGCCTCTTTCTTTCTTTCTTTCTTTCTTTCTTTCTTTCTTTCTTTCTTTCTTTCTTTCTTTCTTTCTTTCTTTCCCATACTCACATTTAATTCTACACCCTTGTCCTGTAGGCAGCACTGCCACTTAGCCTTTCTTTCTTTTTCTTTCTTTCTTTCTTTCTTTCTTTCTTTCTTTCTTTCTTTCTTTCTTTCTTTCTTTCTTTCTTTCTTTCTTTCTTTCTTTCTTTCTTTCTTTCTTTCTTTCTTTCTTTCTTTCTTTCTTTCTTGCTCTCTTTCTTTCTCTCTTTCTCTTTCTTTCTCTCTAAATGGACTTCACATAATTGTATTTAATTCCACACCCTTGTCCTGTAGGCAGCACTGCCACTTAGCCATTCCTTCATTTTTTCTGTTTTCTTTCTTTCTTTCTTTCTTTTTCTTTCTTTCTTTATATTTCTTTCTCTCTTAATGGACTTCACATCTTCATATTTAATTCTGCACCCTGCCCTGTAGGCAGCACAAGTGCAAAGTTGGAAAGGATGAAACTGAACCCCACATTGTTTAAAGCAACTCCCGACTTCAGGATTCAGCTAAATTTCAATAAACGCTCCAACAATTATTTATTTCCAATTTACCATCCTGATTCCTAAATCATGAAGTAATGTTACAGAAGTTATTCTCTTTGACCAAATATTTGTCTTTGTGTTTCCAAACTACATCAATATCACTTTATTTATACCACTACTTGAAATAACAAGATAATACAACCTGTACAGCGCATAAAAAAAGAACCCAGTATGGCACAGAGTGGGTAAGATTTGACATATTTTGGGCAAGCTGCCCTAAATTACAATCTACAGCACGTCGATGACTCTATCCATTATAATTATTTAACATTCAGGCTGTGTCAGCGGGGAGCAATAGCCAGCCTGTCTTTATCTTGCTCTTAAAGGAGGTGGGTGCCAGTGGATTTGCCAGCCAAGTACAATCACACAGCTGGTACATCTTTGTGTCCCACTGATTGACTGACACCCATATTATCACATTGCACTGACCGACTGCACTCTTACTAATTATTTGTCTGCATGAAAATGAATCAAAGCAAGCTGAAGCCCACATACTATAGGATTGTAACCATGGTGTTATGTAGGAATCTGTGGCTTTTCTCTCATTTTTAACTCCTAAATACTGGAAATCTTCAACAGCTTCATAAATAATGTCAATTTGGTTCAGTACTGGGCTTCTTATGCCCAATAAAGTGAAGGAATACCCCGGGAAAGATGTAAGGACTCATTGTGTGAGTTGATTCAATATTTTATGAGGTTGGGTTGGAAGTTCCTGAAGATGCTAATGGTTATCTGTCATGGGGGGACTGGATTGCATTGTAGGGATATGGAAGAAATTGCTCTCCACTTTCCTGTAGATAAATTGATTAATGCATTTACCCACCCCTATTTACATTAATATTATTAGGATCTGCTTATGGGTGACCTCTCTCATCTACTATGGTATTTACTTAAATATGGTTGATGGGCTTGACTTCTCTGTTAGACATGGTCTTCTACAGAAGGTTCTGCCAAGTATCATTATGGAAGGAGGAAGGATATTTTGTTTTATTCACTTGTTCTTAGTACTTTTGTGCCACCATAATGTGAGCCAGGGGAGATCTCTGTTGTTCTCATATACTGTAGTGACCAAGTGGCCTATGAAGGAGATATTATTTATTTCATGCAAAAACTTTTGCTGTACATTTATATTTGATTAAGGAAGACTCAGCAGGCGCTCACAGATCCCATGGACAGAAGGAACCACATGCTTCATTTTAAGCAAATAGTAGATGTACAGAAGTACTTTTGCACGTAAAGGACCAGTACCACCAAAATTCTTTAATACTTAATCCCCCCCAACTGCTATAGTAGTAGGTAAGTCTTATTTTCTCTTTGTTTTTTTTTAATTTTTTTAACTTGAATCTGACTTGCAAATAGTCCCATAGCAGAAAGGTGAAAAAGTTATCCTCACACCCATCACCTAAGCTTTTTTCAAAATCTGTAGTTTAAATTTATGCTCATAACATTACCCCCAAAGCTGTCATCACCAAAGGTCAGAAGTGTAAAGCTAACTTCCAGTTCACAACAAGGAGGAATGAAAGCCGAGGTTGCCTGTTGGCCCTTCTGCTATAGGACACTTTGCAAGTCAGATTCAAGCTCAAGATTTATAAAAACCAAAGAGAGAGTAAGACTTACCTACTACTCTAGCAGTTGGGGGGGGGTTAAGTATTAAAGAATTTTGTTTTTACTGGTCCTTTAAAGTGCACAAAACGCGTAAGTACTTCTGTACATCTACAATTTGCTTAAAATAAAGCCTGAGGTTCCTTAGCTTTGACTGTCCGTGGGAGCTGTGAGTGCTTGCTGAGTCTTCCTTGGTCTGATACCTCCTCCTTAAGCTGCAGGTCTGAGGCATCCAAGACCCAAACCCTACAATTAAACTGGTGATTATTCTCTACTTGTATGGTTACACACCAAGAATTTATTTATTTTATCTTGATATTTATATTACACTTTGAGAAAGGCCTCGGAGAGGCCGAAACGTTAGTCATTCAATAAAACATTTTTATTTTTATTTAAGTCCTTAGAGTGCGGACCTTCTCTGTGTGATAGATATTCTACATTTTGGACACTGCACCCAGGCACATTTTGAACTAAGTATCGAGAGTGCCGACTCCTCTATGGATGTATATTTATATTTGAGTAACAGTTATCACACACCCTCTGTTCTTATAGGAAACTTTACTTTCCAGAGAAACATACAGTAGAACCCCCATTTTACATTTTTCAGGGACCAGAAAAAAATGGTGTAAATTCCAGAAAAATTTAAAATCAGGGAAATGTATTATGCAAAATATATGGTGGGACTACAAAACAACAATGTAAAATGAGGGAAAACTTAAAATCAGATGATGTAAAATGAAGGTTCCACTGTATTATTAATAGAAAACAATGTTTCTGCAAGCCAAATCTTTATGTGGAAACGCGTGATTTCACCCCCCACAGCAGATTGGATTTCTTTCACTGGCAGCGGCATAATCACAAAATCTATGTTTAAAAAGAAAAGTCTATTCATTATTTGTCTCACTGGTAACAGTTTCAGCACAACATAATACTAGAGGTACAAACAAATGTAAAATCGTTAATAGGCTATTATGGAGCTATCCGATAATTCAAGGTCACCGGGGGACACGCATTAAAGTTTGCATAATGGGGCCACCAAAAATCGTGCAGGCAGGATGGATGAGCCTCAGGCAAAGAACAATTTTTCAGGTTATAAATCAATGCTCAGAAGTAAAATTCCCTTTGAAGCCTGTGACAAAAAACACAAGAAATGAATAGAGATGGGCGAATTCGCCTGAAAATAGTGATGGGCAAATTTGCCTGAAAAAATTCAAAAACGGCCGCCGGAGTCACAAAATGAGACGCCGCGCAATTTTGCGAATTTCTCGCCATTTTGTGAATTTCGCGGGAAATTCGAGAATTTTCCGGCGAAGCAAAACGGCGCAAATTCGTCCATCACTAGAAATGAGCTACAGGTGCAGGTTCTGTAAGGGGCTCCAGCAATATCCCACTGACCTAAAACACATGTACATGATAAATATCCCAGCCATAAGTATTCATGTACTTTACAACAGTTTGGAAAATGTTTTGCTTTGTGCATCTATCTATGGGAAGCTTTGTAAAGAGTATCTCCAGAACCAACATACATTGAGCTTTAGAAGATTAATGGGGCTAGAGGGGGCTGGAGTTAGTGAGAGCAATAGAATATAACCATTCCTCAGACCTATAGATCAGTGGTCCCCAACCAGTGGCTTGTGAGTAACATGCTCACCAACCACTTGTATGTTGATGGCCAAGCTTGTGCCTTGAAGGCAAGTCCTGGTTGAATAAAAAAAACAGATGCACTGCCAGAGTCCACATAAAGCCTGTGGAATGGCCAATCACAGCCCTTATTTTGAACATTTTTCATGCTTGTGATGCTCCCCAACTCTTTTTACTGAATGTTGCTCATGGGTAAAAAAGGGTAGGGGACCTTTGCTGTAGACAATAATAACTTAAAAATATTCTCATGGTTGTGCCATGTATAGGTCTTTGGAGCATAACAATGCACCTCAGTCTCCTTTCCTCCCCTCTCTTTCTTTTCTTCCTCCCCTTTTCCTCTTCCTTCCACTGCATAATAATTGTAAATTGCAAAAATTGTTAATAAAAAAACCAAAAAAAAACAATGCTTATAGACTTAGAACAATCTTTACGAGCACGAGAACATTCCATTAACTAAGTTGTAAAGGAAATACAAAATATTTAGAATGTAGACTGATCACCATATTATGATGTAGCTTTCGTATGACTGATAGACAATATACTCCAGTGATCCCCAACCAGTAGCTCCTGAGCAACATGTTACTCACCAACCTCTTGAATGTTGCTCCCAGTCGCCTCAATGCAGGTGCTTAGTTTTCGATTCCAGGCTTGGAGGCAAGTTTTGGTTAAATAAAAAAGAAAGACTCCTGTAGGCTGCCAGTCCATATAAGAACTACCAAATAGCCAATCACAGCTCTTATTTGGCACTGCAATAAGTTTTTGCATCCATGTGTTGCTCCCTAACTATTTTTATTTTTAAATGTGGCTCATGGGTAAAAAAGGTTGGGGAATGGTTCACTCCCACATTGAGGCTAATATGAATGGGGGCATATGGGTAAATAGCCAAGTGGTATACGGGGGACCATTTCCACAATTCTGCAGGAGCCCCCCAAGTTTGCACATAGCATGTAGAGAGAGATACCATCATAGGATAGGAAAATATCTGCTGTTAACAAAGTATTATCTCCCCTAAATTTAAAATTCAACTAAATATTTGGTTTCAATATTCCATTTTATTATTAATCAGCTAAAATGAATTATTTAAATGAACTTGTGGAAACCCATTTATTTTGATTACAAACGGAGCTGTTTATTAATATTAACTTGATTATTATGTGTGCATATTTTATGTGCTACATTACTAACCTGGGGATATGCTTGGAGCCTGCTTTGCCTTCATCTGCAGGCATCTCATTGCCATAATTTAACATTTCCACGTCACACCTGTTCATGTAGGTGTCATTTTGTCTGGCAATTACAATGAATGAGAAATTTGTTTGATGGTGGGGGGTCACCTAACAGCATATCTAGATCAGGGAATTATGATTGTCTTTCTGTGCTACATAGGTTTAGTTTGAATGGATCTATAATGTTAAGGGGATATATGTATGGCCCCATACCCATAATATCTAGCTGCAGGTGAATATCCTTTCTAATGTTATGTTGTTCAGGTCCAGGGTTCTATGAGTTGTTCAGCCTGGTCGTATTTCCCACTGTCTTTCACAAATAAGACAAACTAAAACATAAACAGAGCTAAGAGTTGACCAGGGTGTAAGAAGAAATTAACCAACTTGATTCTGTTCTAATGTTACTTGCTGTTGAGTGGTTTTTTTTGGTTAAGGAATTACAACACAGGGAAAAGGAGAACCAGGCACCATTTTGCTCAACTAGTAATAAAGCAACAACTATTACTTAGAAGGATGGTGATGCTCCATGGAACAGATTCCTCAAGTTGCAGGTTCCATATCTTCCTACTGCAAGAGAGCAAACAAGTTGGACCTTTCTACTAGGGGTCAACCAGGGTTTTCAATTATCTAAGGTCACAAGATGCTACAACTTATAGCCTGCAAAACTTCAGAGCTTCAGGCTACATTGCCATATCTTATGGTTAATCCATTTGGCATTTACAAGGAATTTATCTGACAATTAGTTCCACTCATATTGACTAACCCTTGAGAACCAAATATGTCATCTATAAATCAGGCTTCCCCCATACTGAGGGCAAGTCAGAATCATTCATTAAAGGGATTCTGTCATGATTTTTTTGATGGCGACACTGTTTATACTGCAAATAATTCACTCTACCATATAAAACCAGCAAGTATATTTTTTTAGTTGTTATATTGGTGTGTAGGTGCATCTCAGGTCATTTTGCCTGGTCATGTGCTTTCAGAAAGAGCCAGCACTTTAGGATGGAACTGCTTTCTGGCAGGCTGTTGTTTCTCCTACTCAATGTAACTGAATGTGTCTCAGTGGGACCTGGATTTTACTATTGAGTGCTGTTCTTATATCTACCAGGGAGCTGTTATCTTGTGTTAAGGAGCTGTTAACTGATTACCTTCCCATTATTCTGTTGTTAGGCTGCTGGGGGGAAAGGGAGGGGGTGATATCACTCCAACTTGCAGTACCTCAGTAAAGAGTGACTGAAGTTTATAAGAGCACAAGTCACATGACTGAGGGGCAGCTGGGAAACTGTCAATATGTCTAGCCCAATATGTCTAATGGATTTCAGTGCAGAATTCTGCTGAAGCAGGTCTATTAAATGATGTGTCCCATGACTAGTGATGGGCGGAAAATTCGCGAAACGGCGCCGGCGTCTCGTTTTTGACGCCGGCGCCCATTTTTTGACGCCGGTGCCCGTTTGTGACGCCAGCGCCCGTTTTTGACGGCGACGTCCGTTTTTTAGAAAAAAAATTTTGACGCCGGCAAATTTTTGCGGCGTTTCGCGAATTTATTCGCTGGCGGTGAATCGCGCAAATTCACCACGAATTCGCGCCCTGGCGAATAAATTCACCCATCACTACCCATGACATATCAGATCTACCACCAACCTCTACAAAAAAATGCCAACACTGTTTATCCAGTTCTGAAGAATCCAAAGCAGCTGCTCCTGGAGCCCCTTGCAGTAACTGCTCCTGTAGCTCACTTCTTGTGTTTTTTGTTTATTTCTGAGCAGATCATACATTGATTAGTAACCTGAGAATTTAAACCTTCACACTAAGTAATTCCTGTGATGATCTACATTTCTACAAGGCACAAATATCCTTAAAACCAACAGGTCATCCAGAAAATCACACACCCATTAATAAATATGGTGTAACAAGTGAACAGTGTAAATATTGTGCTGTTTCTTTATGGCAGTGTCACCTGGTCATTTTAATTTCCTTCTATCAGGATAGAAAGTGCTGAAATCAGTGTTCTGCTTTCCCTTTGACTGGGCAGTGCACTATACTATACAACATACAGTATGGCTAAATGAATGAAGACACACCTTCAAATTATTTGAACTGGCTATTTAAGCCACAGACAGCATTGCCAAAACAGACGCCACTACATAATGACAATGACACTCTTGACCATGCCATTCTTATTACTTTCCAGTATCAGTCAGGGATAGAAGGCCCCTTCCTGTTTGTAGCAGGAGAATAACCCCATCATAAGGGTCCATACAGAATGAGTTGGCAGAGATGGGAATGGAAGAAATTAATAGACAATGGTTTTTTTTCTCCCATCAACAATCTTGTACATGGGTTCTATGTACAGAGTAGAAGCACTATCAGACCTTACAGACTTTACAGCAATTTCACGCTGGAGAACATCATAGACCAACCAGCTATAATTTTATTTTGCAAATGCACATGGAAATGGAAGAACTTGGTTGGCCTGACTGGAGCCTTAACATCAACCCAATACAGTTGGAATAATCTGGAACTCTGAAGTGAGCCAAGCCTGATCCCCAACATTAGTGCTCAACCTTCTACATACGAATCTAGGCATTTCCCATCCAAAATTGTTCCAAAATCTAGCTGAAAGCCTAACCAGAAGAGTAGCATGTAGATTCTGTTTTAGCAGCAAAGAAAGAACCAACTTCATATTAATGCCCTTGGTTTTGGAATGAGATGTTGGACAGACAGGTGTCTACGTTCTTTTGGCCAAATAGATTTCATGGCCTGCTGTAGTGCCACGGATATAACTATAGTTCAAGAGTTTCCAAAGTTCCAAGCATCTTCAGGTACAGTTGGATGTTTTGATTGCCTCTGTCGACCCTCAAAATGATAGCATATTCAATAAAAAGTTTGGCTATTTCTATGAGATATAGATATTTCATGCCAGATAATTTGATCTTGATAAGGGGCCCAAGGCTAATTTTATTATCCTAAAACTTTGCACTGCAGCGTAATCTAAATCTACATTTAATGATGAATGAGCCTGACAGCATGGTTAGCATTGTTAAACCATAAAAAGCTGTAAAATCAGTCGTCAGTAAAATGAATCCGGCCTTCTCAAATCCTCTCTCGTTAATACCTACTCCATCAATTAGCCACCAAGCTGATTGGAATTATCGCTGCACCGTTTTGTGATTAATGGATGAAGTGGAGACGTTGAAGGATATCTGATCATTTTCAACGGGCTCTTTCCAATTGAATTAATGGGCCTTTTGGAAGAGAAAATTGATGATCAGCTACTGATTAACAAATTTCAAGAATTATCTAAGGGTATTAAACTACTATCTACTGTCATGAAAAATAAAAAGGTGATTGCAGGATAGGGAAATCAGCTGGAGAGTGTACTTTTACCAATATCCATTTCCAACCACAAACTGTTTATTTTAAAAGACAAGGACAGGTAGTTGAATACTGCTGTGGTGTCTTCTGCATCTATTTCTTTGTTTGGAGTTGGGGTGGCAATTTATTAAGTTCCCCTAATAAGACAAAATACTTAGGGATGGGTGAATTTGACCTGTTTCATTTCGCCAAAAATTTGCAGCTGGCAAAATGCCGCCAACGCCAATTAAAGTCTGTGGGTGAAACAAGGCAAACAATTCGCCCACCATTAGTAATAGCCTTCCGCTCGCAGCTCTTGCAACTTTTTTGTAAACATTGCATTGGCACGTGGTACTGCGTGGGGGGAGCACTACAGCACCAATATCTATCAATCTATCAAACT
This sequence comes from Xenopus laevis, assembly GCF_017654675.1. Taxonomy (NCBI): domain Eukaryota; kingdom Metazoa; phylum Chordata; class Amphibia; order Anura; family Pipidae; genus Xenopus; species Xenopus laevis. Next base: position 7,484,248 of record NC_054372.1, on the reverse strand, counting down.
CTATCATTTATCTATCATCATAATCATCATCTATGACCACGGTCAGCTATCTATCTATATTGTATCATCTGTCTATCTATCTATTACTCTATTATCTATCTATCTATCTATCTATCTATCTATCTATCTATCTATCTATCTATCTATCTATCTATTATCTATCTATCTATCTATCTATCTATTATCTATCTATCTATCTATCTATTATCTATCTATCTATCTATCTATCTATCTATCTATTATCTATCTATCTATCTATCTATCTATCTATCTATCTATTACTCTATTATCTATCTATCTATCTATCTATCTATCTATCTATCTATCTATCTATCTATCTATCTATTATCTATCTATCTATCTATCATCTATCTATCTATTATCTATTTATCTATCTATCTATCTATCTATCTATCTATCTATCTATCTATCTATCTATCTATCTATCTATCTATCTATCTATCTATCTATCTATCAGCATCATCATCACCATCATCAATCTATCTGTCTATCTATCTAGTCTCATCTATCTATCTTGTATCTATCTATCGTCATAATCATCAATCAAACTATTATCTATCTATTAATCTGTCAATCATTAATCTATCTATGTATCTATCTGTCTGTCTAAACTAGAAAAAGTACAGAGGATGACACTCAAATTAATAGAGTAATTCAACCATTCATCTGTTAAGGAAAGTACTAAAAATTGGCATTGCCCTCACTATGGGCAAGATTAAATTCCTGATGAATTGGCCGCACTCTGATACATTGAAGTCACAGTTTCAATATATATTTCTTTTTTTGTTTGCCATATCCATATGCAATCTACAACAACCAATCAGCAAGTAGCATTCACTGCACTGCTTTTTGAAAGCATAGATTGATGCTACTGATTGGTTGCCATGAATTGAATGTACCTACTTTTTAAATTGAGGATCGGAAACAAAAGGTAAAGGACCGCTACTGCTCACCGCATATACTTATCCAGGTGCCCTGTCAAGCAGTGTCCCCACTGCTAACATTCAATAGACTCAAGACAGGCAGACGGCACTTCTGGAAAAGGTTTATTGGGGTAGCTGCAGCACCCCAATAAACCTTTTCCAGAAGTGCCGTCTGCCTGTCTTGAGTCTACTTTTTAAATTGCACCTCTAAATATTAATGTCCGACTTGCTTTAATTGCCGACAGTGGGGCTCATTTATCAACAATGGGCAAATTTGCCCTTGGGCAGTAACCCATGGCAACCAATAAAATTGCTGCATTCATTGTTTTACTTGCAGCTGGCTTTAAAAAGCTGATCACTGATAGGTTGCTATAGGTAACTGCCCATGGGCAAATTTGCCCAGTGTTGATAAATGAGCCCCAGTGACTCTTCTCCCACTGGAGAGAAAGCCTTGAAAACATTCCATTTACCATGTACATGTTATCTGTTTATTAAGTCTGCCTGGAGTTATTGTATACTATGAACAATCATATCAATAAAATGTTAAATATAATCAGGGATCTGTGCAGCCACTGGGACAGAATGTTCTGTTATACAGATAGCTAGAATCTCAGCTGCCATAAAGCAGGACAGGACTGCTGCCTTTTAAAATGAGAATAAGTCTGTACGAATACACACCCCTATACAAACTGTTTTCATGTGAAAATACAAATGTCATTTTTTTCATGGTGGTGTCTTATTTAAATCAATTTGTATTTTACATATAAATGAATGTTATAGAAAGTGAAAGGAGAAGCATTTTGGTTTGGTGTCTGTGTCATTAATAAACTTCATATAAAGCTGTGGATCAGTTAGTGAAAGATAATAATCCTTGAGACGCTCACATTTATTTCTCGATCTCAAAGCAGCAATTTCCATCACATTTCTCATATATCACATCTTGCCTGAGTGATACAGCTGAATACTAAAACCTTGATTCTTTGCACAATGAAGTTCACACAATAGTTCAGACCCAACAAATAACAAATGGAGTGAAACAAGGGAATTTTTATTTTGAGCAGAAACTCAGCCCTTTTATATGAAAGCTGCTCATATCTCTACCTGTACCTGTATATAGGAGACTGCCCAGGTTATACAGGTTTGGGACCTGTTATCCACAATGCCAGAATTAATTTTTCATGTAATTTGGATCTTCCTACCTTAAGGGACAGATTTATCAAGGGTCGAATTTCGAATTTGAAAAACTTCGGAATTTGAATTCAAAAAGACCAACCGAAATTAAATCGAAGTTTTTTTTTGGCCGAATAGGTCCGTTTTTCGATCAAATTAAAATCGTACAAATCGAAGTGATAGCGCATTCGATTCAACGTTTTTCCAAAAAAAAAACCCCCTTAGATTTTTCAAAGTCCACCAATTGACTCCAAATATCTAGGAGGTCCCCCATAGGCTAAAACAACAATTTAGCAGGTTTTAGATGGCGATTGATCAAAGTCGATTGACAGTACATGATAAATTTCAAAATTCAATTTTCAAACTCAAATCAAATTTGGACTATTCCCTAGTTGAAGTACACAAAAATTAGCTCGCAATTAAAACATTTTAATTTAGAATTTTTAAATTTTTTAAAAAATTGGAATTTTCAATTCTAAATTTTTTAAATTAGAATTTTCACTTTTGATAAATATGGCCCTAAGTCTACTAGAAAATCATGTAAATATTAAATAAACCCAATAGGCTGGTTTTGCTTCCAATAAGGATTGATTTTATCTTAGTTGGGATCAAGTACAAGCAACTGTTTTTTTTTTTTTAAACTGAATAATTTCATTATAATGGAGTCTTTACGTAACTCAGAACTTTCTGGATAATGAGTTTCCAGATCCCATACCTGTATTAAAATTATCATCCCAAGGGGTCAATTAAGCTCTCATCCAATCTCAAGGGCATGAAAATCTATCACAGAAGGGCACATTCAGCCCATGGGCCTCGTGTTGAGTAGTGATTGGCAAATTTGGGGCATTTCGATTCGGCGAAAATTTTGTGAAACTGCACCGGCATCTCGTTTTGACGCTAGCATCCATTTTTTTGGATGCTGACGTCCATTTTTTTTTACGCTGACGAATATTCACAGGCGGTTTCGTGAATTTATTCGCCGGCAGCGAATTCACCACAAATTTGCACCTAGCGAATAAATTCACCCATCACTGCTGTTGAGCAGTTATGCCGGCAAACTTGCTTTTCCGAAGAACCTGTAAATGTATACCACCCAGCATTTGAAAAATGTAAAGAGGAACAAAAACTTTAGCTACGCTACAGTGGAGAAAAAAATGACCACACCCATTTTATGGCCACACCCCCTAATTACCATGTCCATTTTACAAAATTTGGCAGGTTATGACAGTTTGAACACATTTCTGGCACTTTTAGGGCCATGTTGTATGTGGTATAACAGTGTTGTTAATGAAGCTGCAATTTCCCTTTAAACTGTGAGTCTCGAGACCGGCTTATATTAAATTGTTACAATTGTATCTTTACTTATCTTAAATTGTTACAAATACATACCTCCCAGCATTTTGGAAATATAAAGAGGAACTAAAAGTTTTGGAGGGCGGAGCATGGTGAAACTTTTTGAATGCGCCGATTTTGTGGCCACACCCACTAATTACCATGTTCATTTTACAACATTTGGCAGGTTATGAAAGTTTGAACACATTTCTGGTGGTTTTAATGTGTTATTACAGTTTTACTCATAAAGTTGAATTGCCCTTTAAGATGCAAATCACAGTTTCCCCAAGAGACCTGCTTATCTCAAATTGTTACAGTTGTTTCTTTGCTTATCTTAAATTGTTACAAAGGTATCTTTTCTGGGCCAAAAGCCAATTAAGTAAGAAACTTTGATCTAAAGTCGGGACATTTCAGTAACAATCTGGGACTGTGGGTTGAGCTGTCAAAATCGAGACGGTATGCAAATGTATTTAAGTGCAACTGCTCAGTGTTCTGGGATCTCTGCCAAAAAGCCTTAGTTTAATTAAGTTTCAGAAACTTTGCATATTTTTCTGGCATCAGTGCAGGAGATCAAACAGAAAGTTGTGATATTTTAGTAAGAAACCCGGGGGCTAAACTGTGAAAATCTGGACTGTCTCTCAGCAAACAGGACAGTTGGGAGGTAAGTAAATGATTGTCAGCTAAACTTTCATAATCTGTTATGTCCTAATAGGTGTAAATGTGATCAAGGCAGTGGGTTTTATTTGCCAGTGACCAGCGACTGCAACACCTCATTGACTGGAACAGATACTTGCAGTCTTGGAATTATATTATTATTATATTTCAGGGAATACTGACGCCTGTAGGTGTAGGTGCTGTTCACCTTTGGGTACAATTCTAAATACCCGCTGATCTGTTGTAGGTAAATTATTGGATTTGTTGGCCTTTATAAGCAATTACTATAATGTAGGAGGTAGTGCAGAGAAAGCCATGAGGTGGGGAGAGAAAGAGACTAGTGATGGGCGAATGTATTCGCCAGACGCAAATTTGCGGCGTCAAAGTTTTTTTGATGCCGACGACAATACTGATGCCGGCATCAATTCCGATGCCAATGACAATTAAACGCACGCCCATTGACTTTAATATGTGTCAAATTGTTGCCAACGTTGGATTTGTTGCCAGCATCAGAATTGTTTCGCAGATTTTTCTCCGTTTCGCAAATTTCGCACCAAATTCGCAAATTTTCTGGCAAAGCGAAACAAGACAAATTCACCCATCACTAAAAGAGACCAGTGAGCTGTAGGATTGCCCAGAGAGCTGGAAGGCCAACCAAAAACTGTCATTTGGATCAGACTGGCACAGGGAAGGCAGATACTGTGCCTGGAGAGACAGTGTGAGAGGAGTCCAGACTGGAAGATTCAGCATCTGCAGGGGAATCTTATCTGAGTATCCAAAGGGGCTGGTAGTTGCACTGTGTGTCCATAAGTGTTTGACTCGCCTGAAGATTCTGTGTAAAGCATCCAAAGAGACTTCTGGAGTGAATATTATCTTTATTCATAGGAAAGGAGTGTTCCAAGGTTACAGAGACTGCATTTGTTTGGAAATACATGAAAGGACTTTGCATTCTTTACTTATTGAGACAGTTTGCACCTGTCTAGTTAGTTAGTGAGGCTTCTATTGCCACTTGTTAGCAGTGCTGTTTTATTAGTTGGCCATTTACTTTCAGATAAAAAGTTGTTTCGTTTACTACTGTGTGTAGTATTACAGTTTCCTAGTGGGGCCACCCGTAGGTGCATTCCTGGATCCCACGAGGTGAAGTCACTGCGCTTATAAGTACCAGGTACCCAGTCTCTCCCAATACCACTGCGGAGTGGCTCAGGTTTGTCCCGTGTCATCAGATAATTGTATACATGGATGTAACATGACAAAAGGGGTGATGAAAGGGTTACAATAGGAATGGGACACCCTATGCCTGGAGCATGCCTTACTATTCTTATTATTGCTCCTGAGTCCAGTTTCACCTCAATGACCTCCCCATTTCCCCCTACATTTCCCCTACATTTGCATTATTGCTTTGTTTTTCCTCATTGCACTTAGTCCATTTACTACAGTGTATAGCTCCGCTGTGGGCATGCCCGGGGCCTTTCTTTCATCGACATGTCTCAGCATAATCAGTTTTCCCATGACAATTTGTGCCTTCACCTCCATAGACTCGCATTTTGCCACCGCTAGTGCATTGCCTTTGCCTTTTTAACCGACACTTTCTTGAACTCCCAGAATCCCCCACTAGATAGTGATGGGTGAATTTATTCGGCAGGAGTGAATTTGTGGAAAATTTCCACGTTTTGATGCCGGGAAATAAATTTGTGAAATTGCCTTTCAGCGTCAGAATTGTTGCCGGCATCAAAATTTGCGTTTCGTGAATTTTTAACCATTTTGCGAACTTCACGGGAAATTCATTAAATTTTCGGCGGAGCTAAACAGGATAAATGGCCCATCACTGCTGCTAGACTAACTGCCGGCAGAACCATGCAGCCTGAACGGACTGTCACTAGTGAAGTGCAAATTCACAGCAAATTTTCATGTTTAGCTGCCAGCGAATAAATTCACGAGACTGCAGTGAAAATTCAGCGACAAAAAAAATTAGGCGTGTGCAAGAATAGTCGCACGCATAATTTTTTTTTTTAAATATTCGGACGCCTATTGACTTTAATGCATTTGGACAAAATAGGGGCGCATATAAAAATTGTTGCTGGCGTCGAAATTGACTCGCCTCAAATTAATTTTGACGCCCAATGACTTCAATGTGTTTTGCAAATTCGATGTAGCATTTTGCTTTACAGAACTGGATACCAAATTAATTTGGAGTGTGTCTATGTACAGAGAATTAAACCCCCGGTTACACACTGGTAACATCTCCCAAAATGAAAAAGGTTTGTTTAGAAACAGAATCTTGCTGTTTTCTGCACTACTGGTTCTGACTCATGAAACAACGTAGACGAATAGAGACAAACAGAGGGAAAACTGACTTCTGCTACATTGTTGCAAGATTCATGGAAGACAAACGGATAAACCGTTTCCAACTGAGTTTACATTTAGAATTATTTAAAATTGTTTAAAAAAAATGGCTACTTTGTATTTAATTCTTGGAATATTTGCACTGCTGATTTAGTAGGTAAATTATAATTGGTGTGTTCATTGCTTAAAACTAGTGATGGACGAATTTGTCCCATTTCACTTTGCAGAAAAATTCTCAAATTTCCTGCGAAATTCGGAAATTGGTGAAAAATATGCGAAATGCGAATCTTGACGCCTGCATCAATTCTGATGCTCACGTTAATTTTGATGTCAATGGGCGTCCGAATAATGTTGACGCGAGATGGTTTTGATGCGATCGACTTTTCCGTCACGCGTCCAAAATTATTTGACAGCTGTGAATTTTAGAGGCAGTTTCACAATTTTATTCACTGCCGGCGAAATGCCGAAATTCCCCGCAAATTTGTGCCTGCCGAATTTATTCGCCCATCACCACTAAGAACATTGGGGGGTGGGGTAAAGCTGCAGAGTTGCAGTTCACAGTAATGCCACTAGATGGCCAAAGGTTGCATTATCCTCTGCTCTCATTATACATGTGTGCATTCTGCAGAAACCCCCTGTATAATCTATCAGAAGGGATTATTCAGTTTCCTGTGCTTAGAGGGTCACAGGTAACACTTTCTATTCAGGTTAAGCCTTTTATAGCAGCATTATCTCTGACCTGACCCTTTTTAAATCAGTGCCTCGAGGTCACATGCCTGCTCAGCAGAACTAACAGCTTGCGCAGAGGAGAGAAGTGGCATTAGCACTGTGCATTGATCCCATGCCATAGGAAGACTTTCCCCCATATGTAATAAAAGACACTAAATTCACCCAGGAGCAGTAACCCATAGCAACCAATAATATGTTTGATTTTAAACAGGAGACCAGTAAATGCTGCTTTCTGATTGGTTGTTATGAGTTACTGCTCCTGGGCAAACTTAGTGCCTTTTATTATATCACCCCCTTTATGTCAATGTGAATTCAGTAACTATAGGGGAGATAGGCCTGGCCCCTGACACGTCTGGGGGCCCTGCAGGTATAAGGGTCATGTGGGGTACCATTCCCTACCCTCTATAGAGCAAATGCTTCTGGAGATAATGAGGATACACATAGTAGAAATACATGCTAATAAGACTATAAGTTAACTGGGGCTGTTGTCATTCTAGTCTAGGGATCCCCAACCTTTTTCACCCATGAGACACATTCATATGTAAAAAGAGTTGGGGAGCAACACAAGCATGAAAAAGGTTCCTGGGGTGCCATATAAGGGTTGTGATTAGTGATGGGCAAATTTATTCGGCAGACATGAATTTGCGTATTTCCCGGCAAAATTGGCTGGCGAAAATTCGCCGGCGTCAAAAAAAAATTGACGCCGGCAACAGTTTCTAACACAAGTGTCAAAGTTGACTTTAATTGGCGCCGGTGTCACCTTTGATGCCGGTGCCCATTTTGACGCCAGTAAGTTGTTGCCGGCATCAAAATCGCCATTTCGCTAATTGTTCACCAGTTTCGCAAATTTCGTGAAATTTGTGGCGAAGTGAAACGGAACAAATCCGCCCATCACTAGTTGTGATAATCCAAATTTTATAAAATGATTTCCTTTTTCTGTGTAATAATAAAACAGTCGCTTGTACTTGATCCCAACTAAGATATAATTAATTCTTATTGGAGGCAAAACCAGCCTATTGGGTTTATTTAATGTTTATATGATTTTCTAGTAGACTAAAGGTATTAAGATCCAAATTAGGGAAAGATTCGTTATCCATAAAACCCCAGGTCCCGAGCATTCTGGATAACAGGTCCCATACATGTATTGTACTTCCTTTCTATCAAAAAAACCCCCATCATTGCTGTCTTCCTTTATGGCAGGGAATTGTGGGACATTTACAAGCACAGGTGTAGTGTGTAAAGTACAATGACAGAAATCTACATAGGGGTCATATACATCGCAAGCGCAGTGAGCAAAATGCAATGAGCAAAGTGCAATTTGGAGTGCAATTGACATGTTCATTTTTCCATAATTCAGAGAGGTTTTTTTTTCCTGGAATCCCAGCAATCTTGTGCTCACCAGGGGCATTGTTCCTGATGCAACTGTCAGTTTCTGAGTAGTGATGGGTGAATAAATTCACCAGGCTCGAATTTGCTGCACATTTCCGTGTTTCGACGCCAGCGAATAAATTTGTGAAACTGCGGCAAAAATTTGCAGGCGAAAAATAGTAGCGTGCATAAAAATTGTTGTGCATCAAAGTTATTCGGAACGCCTATTCACTTTAATGTATTTGGACAAATAGGCACACATATAAAAATTTACGTGGGCATCGAAAATAAACGCGCATCAAAATAATTTTGACTCCCATTGACTTAATTTGTTTCGTGAAATTTTCGGGACAAATCCGCCCATCACTATTTCTGAGTCCTCTTGGCACCATTTCTGGTGTTTAGCATGAGAGTCAAGTGTACCACCGATTCTGGCCTGGACCTCCAGGGTTCCCTGCGTCAATATGTGTAGCCAGTGTCGGATTGGGAGGTCCAGGGCTGCTGCCTCAGGTGGCCACACATCCCCAGGTCCCCCAACCCAGCTGTAGCCCCCCCTCCACTTTTGGGTCCTCCTCCCCAGCCACAACCCCCCTCTGCCCGCCATGTACCTTTATTTTAACTTGCCATGGCCAGGATCGGGGAGGTAAGGGTGCAGCACCCAGGGCAGGGAGCAGGTCTAGGTTAGCAGGCGCACATAGGTTTTTTACAGTGTTCCACCAGGCCAGACTGACCCTGGGTGCAGCAAAAAAAAATACAGAGTAATGAATAAGCAGCGGGGGGGGGGGGGTTATGGGCCAACCCCAAATTGGGGGAGTTGAATTACAGCTATGTGTGAAGTTCTATCTACTGCAACACCACCAAGTTCAGGGGACAGAAGCTCAATGGTTTCCAATTATATATACGTAAATGCATTTTCATTTGAATTTTGGGGATTATCTAACTGGACAGCAGCCAAACAATAGTATTATAACATGCTGTATTATTGGGCCCTCAAGGAGATTGAAAATAGTGACTACAGTAGCCAGACCTTCAAGTGTTTAGCTGTTAGTGATTTGATTATTAAGCTGCAGAGCATTTGAGTCACCCAACCAGTTGGGCAATAGAAAAATCAAGTTGAGTAAAACACAAACAGCCTCAAGTCTACCCTGTCATATCAGCCTAATGTCCTTAGTCTGAAGGTTGGTTGTGGTGAGATTAGGGCTGAATGATTATTTAGATACACCTGAAAGCCCAGCTTGATGGTGATGGTCAGTTAAGGTGAGATTTGGAATTGAATCTTATTTGCTGTCTTTGATATTCTTAGAACTATTGCTGAATGACTGAAACCTGAGTTTTTTACATCTGCAACCTTTTTATAAGCTCAAGGGAGCTTGGACAGTTTGACCCCTAAGCCAGGCTTGTCCTTAAATACTAGACAACCATTGCTTTAATTCATCCTCCTGCTGCATTGTAATCCTCTTCTACTTTTCATTCAAGATGTAACTGTCTGTACCACAGGGAGCACCCGAAACACTGATTCTGTCTGCTGAACTCACAGTGAACTGACGGCATCTCCTGTACTTCGCTCTACTCCCTGGATATTGCCTGGAGCGGACTGAAAACTCTTACCTGAGAAATGATCCAAACATGGGGAATTCTACCGGCTCCGGGATATGGTTTTAAGCTTTATCAGTGGAAAACTTTATTTATTCAAATCTGATTCAGAGAATGAGTTAGAACAGTGAGATATTCAAGTAGATACTGAGGAGGGGAACCTGTATTTATTATTTAATCTCACCATGCCAGTCAGTGCCTAGGTCCATTGCTGACCTGGTCTAGGTTCTGCATGTTCACTAGAAAGAATGTCTCTAGTTAGGGTGCTGGCGTAAGGCCTATGACTTTTGAAATATGAAATTCATAAGGAGAAAGTGATACCTCCAAAAGGAGCAGCAACAGAACATTTTAAAGCAATAATAATTTAAACATTATTTTCACTTGCTCGATATTTGAAACCAAAACTTTTATCCTTTCAGAATGTCTAATGTTGCTTGAAAAGCACTGGAACCTAAAGTACCTGATCTTTAAAAGGATCTTGTAGCAGAAATACAGTTGTCCCTGATATTGAAGGGTGGGAGGTCCTGCTGGAGGCTGGAGCAGCCAGGGATCAGTGGGGATGTCTCTGTCCCACCCAACCCGTCTTGAAACACAGACCAAGGAGTCTAACGTGCGGGAGTCGGAGGGACTCCAGGGGGAGTCCCAGCAGGTGTACCCCCGGCCAATCTTGCCCGCTCCATCGGGGAGTTGGAGCGTAAGTGAGCATTATAGGATTTGACAGACTGGTAATTTGAGAAAAGCACTGAAGGCAATGGCAACATTTCCAGTGCAAAATACAGTGGATCATGGGCATTTTCTTGGAGCAATTATTTCTGCAACGACTTGTACAACATGTTGGAATCTATGGGTGTTTTTTCACAGCGACTTTTTGCACAAAATACTGTACATTGCGGTCTATGGGCATTTTTTTTGCAGATAATTGTTTTCCTGGTGGAATTTTGAGCAAATTTTAATACAGATCCATACCTGCTGAAAAATGTTGCCCGTCACTAATTGTAATTTTCATTGTCCCATATTTCCATCATTTTGTCCACCTCCCCCCGCAAGGCAATGTTTGACCCAAAATAATGAGTAGATCTTCCGATTCTCAGAATTGTCCAATTGAAAAAGTATCTGCAAATCTAACAGAGCTCAACTCTTATGTTCTTTCTGCATCCGGACTAATAAGCCTACGAGAAGTGTATCTAATAAGCAGCTATAATGGGTGCTTCCTAATCAGCTTTATCTTGCCATTTATCACTCCAGGGATTATTTTCTCAGCTAAAAAAGCCCAGCAGAACAGACCCGAATGAGCAGAATGTAACTCTCAGAAAGCATTGTGTGCACTTTCCGCTACAGTATATGAAGTTTCCTCTTTTAATTGCAGTGAGTGCAAAATGTTAATATTATTATTCTCTCTCCAGACCAGGAGTACATGTAAGGCACTTTCTATTTTTTGCTACATTTAATCCTGACCAATTGAATAAGCATAAGGATAAGCAAACATGATGTCAGAGTGAGAGGCGTTACCATGTCATAGAATCTGAGCCCCATAAAGCAACAATATTTTGCAACCTGCGACTTTTCATGAATCAGTCCCTTTTTGTTGTTCATATCAGATAATAGAGAGAGCAGCTCTGACAGCGTCCAGGCTCACTGCGTGTTGAGCAATCATTATGAATACAATTGCTATTTGCTATTGTTACCAATCAGGCACTCTCTGCGGTTGGTCAATATTAGCCGCCTAAGTCACACTTGTTAATATTGATCATTGGGTTAGACCAGAAGTGGCCATACTTTAATAATGAGAGGTCTACTTTAAGTGTTGTTGTCTCATTATGATCTACATACATAAAAGCATTCTGTTCCATGGAAAATATTACTTAAATATTATATTGATTTATGAGAGATTTTATATTGCTATATTTAACAAACAACTATTTGTTATGTAACCTTAACATAATAAATATCTGAATGAAAAGCATGAAATAGGAATGTGATTTAGACACATTGTTTGTTGACGGTGTCTTGAGATCTACTGATCACCAGCTAAAGGTCTACTGGTAGATCCCAATCTACCTTTTGGGCACCCCTGGGTTAGACTTTAGAGCAGGTTCTACCAAATGGCCAGTGCTCACCTCCTGTAAACAGACGATATCCTACATTATGTTTAAGTTAACCTGACTTCTAGTAATTTTCATGAAATATTGTGATTATATGTAAACCCTGGAAGCTATTGCTAGAGCACCCTAAAATAAGCACTAGGTGCTGAGCGGTAGGCACAACGCAGATCTGCCCTTTCTGTTTTCCCTATGGCACCCTGTTGTGACCTGCAGGAAAGTACATGGTAGGGTGCAAGTGGGCATAATCATGTTGGTTTGCTCCTGTTTATCCACCCTGCCTAGCACTTTGTAAATGGTCCCTCTAATATTGTAATCCTTTTAGTTTCAAGGTAGAGCTTGTGTCATCCACATAAAAAAAGAACATGGTGCCATGTCTCTGCAGAATGCTTTGTTAAAGGGCTAACTGCTCATGAGAGCTTTACTCAAACTAACTGTAGTTTTGAAAGAGCTGAGGCACCCACATATACTTATCTCTCTCTCTCTCTCTCTTAAAGGTTTTAAGAACACAAGATAAGCAATAGAATCAAAACTGAAGCCTCACAGTAATCTGTTATTTTGCTTGTTGGGGAGCCAGTGACCCAGATGTCCAGATTAGCATTTTCAGTTGCAGGCTGGAAATAGGTCATACAAAATAAATAATGAAGACCACAGAAAATTTGCATGGAATATTCCCACCTAGAACAGGGGTCCCCAAACTTTTATACCAGTGAGCCATATTCAAATGAGTTGGAGAGCAATACAAACATGGTCAATACAAACTAAGGTCTATGGTTGGCTATTTGGTAGTCCCTATGGGGACTGACAGCCTTCTGGGGGTTCCAGTTGGCAGTACACCTGTTTTTTATGCAACCAAAACTTGCCTCCAAATTCAAAAATTAAGAGCAACATCCAAGGGGTTGACAAGCAAAATGTTGCCTTTCGAGCTATTGGTTGGGGATTACTGGCCTAGAACATACTAAAAATGTCCTTAAAGACAAACTGCCCCTTCAAAAAGTCAATTCCCATTATTCCACAATGGGAGCTACGATTATCAAACTGCCATATATCATTTTTGAAGAAAGGAATTGATGTATAGACACAAAAGAAAGAACAAAGAAAGAAGTGGTTGCATTCACTAATATTGTGATTTTTCAAAGATTTAAAAGAGCCTTTGAAGCCACATACAGCATACATGTTACTAAATTGGCTCTAGTTCCAAACAGAATCTAATGAGACTCCATAACAGAGCAAATGAAATGCACCTCATCCATGGACATCCCCACTGGTGCTTAGTTATGTATGATAAGTACCTCAACCTTACCTGGGTTACTAGTGGCTCCAACAGGCTTTCCACAGTAAGAGTCCTGATTTCCAAGCTTTTCGGGTCCCATTTCAGAATGATGGGAGATGTTGCAGAAGACATGTTCCTGAAATAAATATGTGCATTGTTAATAAAGCTGGAATTCTTAAAACTTGATTATGATTATTATTTACCAGGGACTTGGCACATTACAGAGATTTTACATCAATAAGTCCCTCAAACTATTAGAAAGCAGAGAAATGCCCAGGTACAGTTAGTTATCTTGTACAGTTCCAGTATGTCATTTTCTTGAAGATGGTGACTTAGCCATGTCATTAATGCAATACAGTTACTCTTATGGGACAATACTATCCTTAAAGAAAACTGCATGCTGTGTCACCAGTCTTTAAGGATTGTAGCCTGTTTAGTGGATTTGTTAACCCTAAAACATTCTTAGGGTAGCACCCAATTCCCCTTTTGAACCACCACGAAACTAAGGTTGAGCAAGTCCAGCTTGGGATGGATGAATGGCACAGATTTCATTAACAAATTAAAATAATTTAACAATTATGAACATATTAGGTTAGGTTATGACAACCTGATGATACAAACAGCCTTCCAAGGAATGCTTGCCATAAATACCGTTAAACTGGGGCAGATTTTATGGTGGGGCATCCCTAGGCCTGTCTCGACCACTTGCACCACCCCTGCTACTACTTACAATCCCCCATAACATGCACCCCTACATCTCAACTGCTGCTCACACCCAGCTGCAGTACTTGGTGCAGATGAAGCCTGGTGGTACATCAACAAGGAATCCTATCACTTTAAAGCCAGGCCTTTGTGGCATTCCCATAAATTCAGGCCCGTACTGAACACAATTCTTTGGTCTACAGGACCACCCAACCAGAGAAAGATGTTCAATGGGCAAGGCAAACATTTGCCACCACCTAGTGGGCCTCTACAATAACCATAACTTACCCATCCTAAGACCTTACAACTCTTCATGTGGTGGTGGAGGAATTCTGTCTTAAGAGAGTTGGGTGACTGTTGCAACCTTCAACCTTGGACTGCTCTGCTTACACAAATGCCACTCCTACCATTCCTACTTTTCTGCACTTAGAGCCAAGATCTCCTTAATGTATTGCTGATAGAGTAACTCAGAAGGATCAAGAACAATTTCTTTTTACAATTGATTAAGTTCAAGATGTTTTCCTCTTTCATAAAACAGCTCTATCAACCTTATTCACCAGCCGTCCCAGCCTCCCACATTGATTTGATTCTGGTTGACTGCTTAGGGCAGGCAAGTTGTGCAATATAATTAATATTTATGTAGACTTCTGCTTAGACTAAAACCTCTGAGCTTGTTAAAGTGTAACTCAAAATACTCTTTGATTTCTCGAGCATTTTCCGACCCGTGAAACCAATTTCAGATCTGTTACGTCTTTAGCTCGCAATGTTTAATGAATGTAAACGCTTCTTCCCGGCTATAATGGTCACCCCCAGTGTCTCCTATTTTGGCTTTATTGGGGGAATCTTTCATTTCAGATTTTGATGCCGTTGTTTATGGTGCCTTGTAACCAGCGGCATTTAAAGCCTTAGGGGCAAATTCACTAAAGGACAAAGCGCCTAACGCTAGTGTTAATTCGCTAGCGTAGCGCATTTTCGTTAATTCGCTGATTCACTAACGGACACTGGCGTAAATTCGCTAGTGTTATGCCTGGACGTAGCTACGCAAATTCACTGACGCGCACATTTTTCTGAACGCTACCTTTTACGCTAGACTTTTTCGCCACCTCAGACCAAGTGAAGTTCAATAGAGTAGGTAGGGATTGCTTCAAAAAAAGTAATCCCTATCTACTCATGGCACCTTAACTATACAGTGGGCACATGTGTAGGGCAAAATAAAAATTTTATTTGATGTTTTGAAGGTTTCCCAGGCTTGTGTAGTGCTGCTACGTATACTTCCATTGTAAATTCAATTTGGCGCCGTATGCAAATTAAGCATTGCTAGCGTAACTTCACTTTGCCTGTCGAATTAACGCTAGTGCAACTTCGCAACCTTTCGTTTCTCCTGAGCGCAACTTCGGATTTTAGTGAATTTGCATAGCGCTGGCGAAAATTCGTCTGGCGAAGTGCGGCGAAGCGGACACTGGCGCAACTACGAATCTTAGTGAATTTGCCCCTTAGCCTTAAAACAGCAAGATTTTACTTTCTCCCAGTGTGAAGCATCGGCATATCCAATATAAATGAACACAGCTGCAAAAATAGTCTTATATGGGCTTTATTTATTAAATGGCAACTATACAGCGGCAACACACAAGCAGGCAGTACACACACACAAAATAACACACATATACATAGGGGATGGGGATTAAAGCCATTTGTATACTTCTGCTCCTATTGTACATTGTTCTGTACATCGTTCTACAATTCAGCTCAATTTGCACAAAGAATATCTACAGGTATATGGCAGGGTGATGGGAAAGAAGTATTGTCTGCACTCACGCCCCAAACAGATTTGCTTGTTGTATACAAAAGCTCATCTAGTAACACAGTAATTTTGGAACAAAGAAGTCTGGACTGATGAGACAAAAATTTAGTTATCTGGTCATAACAAAAAGTGTTTTGCATGGGGGAAAAAGAACACGGAATTCCAAGAAAAACACCTGCTACCGACTGTCACATTAGGTGGAGGTTCCATCATGCTGTGGGGCTGTGGGGCAAGTTCAGGGGCTGTGTGGCTAGTTCAGGGACTACTGGGGCCCTTGTTAAAGTTGAGGGTTGGATGAATTCAACCCAATATCAACACATTCTTCAGGATAATGTTCAAGCATCAGTCACAAAGTTGAAGTTAAGCTGCAGGGGTTGGATATTCCAACAAGACAATGACCCTAAACACAATTGGAAATCTACAAAAACATTTATGCAGAGGGACAAGTACAATATTCTGGAGTCCCCCGACTTGAATATGATGGAAAATCTATGGGATGATCTGAAACAGACTGTCCATGCTCGGCAGCCATCAAATTTAACTGAACTGGAGAGATTTTGTATGGACGAATGGTCAAAAATAACCTTTAAATTTATGTAATATCCTCAAATTTATGCACCCGTCTGTTATGATGCATATTTTCTGTTGATCCAATAAACTTTATGCCACTGCTGAAATACTACTGTTTCCATAAGGAATGTTATATATTAAAAGGAAGTTGCTACTTTGAAAGTTCAGCTAATAATAATAATAAAAAAAAACCTTAACAGAATTAAGAGGGGTTCCTAAACTTTTTAACATGACTGTAAATCACTGCTTTTGAAACAATCACATATACACAGTATTCATCAGTGAAGTTTCTTTTTACTGGAAAGGAAATGTCATTTAAAGAAAATTTCACAAAAGAAAAGGTATTATTACAATTCATTTAAGCAAATCTATTCTTTCATACTTTGAAGCACGAGGCCCTGTAGGTGGGTATAAAAGCCTAAGACTAAAAGCTCAAGCTCACAAATGTCGCCTGATGCAAATAAATTATTGTTGCTCTGCAGGACGTTTATCATTTGTCTGGACTAAACTACAGCTCAGCACAAGCATTTTGAAAAACAAAATATACAGGAGGGAAAAGCACAGATGCACCATTCTATTCATATTTATATCTCATCAGTTTATCCCTTCAAGAAGCACAGGATAGACGGACAGATAAATAATAGATAGATATAAATGGATTATTATCCATTTAGAATTAAAACAGATACATACAACCTCCCGATAATCATTCTAATTCAGTGGAATAATTTCACTATATAGTGCTAAAAAGGAACAGACTTAAAAGAACCCTTTCTTAAAGGCATATTCAACCCTTGTCAGATGCATTCTAATGACCCATGTCTGTAGTTTAAGCCCCATATCTCCATGGAAGGAGAGACTGATTTAGACAGAAAATTCTGTATGCAATATATGGATATGGTTTTATGGGGGCAACCTAAAGTGGAGATCTTTAGCTTTGCATAGAAACCAGCCATGCCACATGAGGATTTTGGGTGGATCTATATTATGAGGGTAGAGGCAGATGTGAAAGCCAAGTGCTAAAAGGAAGGTGGCAAGAAAAGTCAGGGTCGGTAGCAGGAAGGACAGGCAGGAGATGGAGACTTTTAGAGCTCTTGTAGGACAGAAGCAGAGCTTGGCCATACAGATTAATGATGGAGAATATATAAAGGCCATTAGTTAAACTGTACTTCCACACAGTGAATATAACTTCAAAAGCTGAACTTCATGTTTTAACCATAAACTTTGACTTTCAACACTGCAGAGGAGTGAGATGTACCCCCTCTCTAGTGTAATGGAGGAACCTTGCCAAGACCATGGGTTGTTTGAACATAGGAAGCAAGTCAACATGGGGCAGCTGGACTTCCAGGTGGCAGAATTATTTTGAACAGGACATCATAGCTAGAAATGTTTCTACTGACTTGATAGTGAATTGACCAACCAATCCTCCCCATCATCGAGGTCTGTGTTGGAGAACAGGGGGGGTCACTTTGAAGTACAACTTTCAGCTTTCCAGCTACTATGGAACTACAGTTTCTTGTGTACTTGATCCATTGTGAGTAGAAAGCAAAGCATTTTAGTTGGATGGTTAGATAATGGGCATCGAGCTTAAAGCTTTGATTCAGCTTTTCTATTTCATTGTCGATATTAAGCCTTGAGATGAGACCTGCTATGTGCAAAATATTTAACCATGATCAGCTTTAATTTCTTCACTAACAAAGGCACATTTATTTGCAGGACTGAATAGTCCTTGATAGTTCGGAAGGTTCAACCATGCTCTGTAGGTGTGACGTCTTCAATGGATTATAAAGTTCTCTATACTATCAAGATAGAATAACTGTACTTTTATCAGACACTCATGAACTAAATTATACTTATTTCTAATTGTAATTGTGTTCTGTGGGCAATGTTACTCCTATATGATATGCCATACTCTGAATCACTATTAAAACTCTCCTCAACGTGACATTGGCCAACATGATGAAGCAGTTTTAAGATCAACAATTCTAGATTTCAGAACAAAAACACACCAATCACAGGAGGTAGCATGTAATTTCATGTCAGTGCCAAGAGGTATCAGATATTTCTGCGCAGGCTACAATATAATGGTGGAAAAACGTTGCATGTGCCATAGGCCTTATTGTAGGCTTCTGACTGGCATATCCAACACTCATTAAAATAGCTAATGCTGTATTTTGCCATTATTATTATTACAGGTATTGGACCTGTTATCCAAAATGTATGAGACCTGTGGTTTTCCAGATCAGGGGTCTTTCCATAATTTGTATCTCCATACCTTGGGTTTACTAAGAAATGATTTAAACTTTAATTTATCCCAGTAGGATTGTTTTACATTCTAATAAGGATTAATTATACCTAATTGGGATCAAGTACCAGGTACTGTTTTATTATTACAGAGAAACATGAAATAATTTATAAAATGTGAATTGCAATGTAAATGTGAATTATTTTTTTTAAATGAATAATATGGGAGATGGCCTTCCACTAATTTGGAGCTTCCTGAATAACGGGTTTCCATAAAACAGATTCCATACCTGTATCTTTTACTTATATAGCTCCAACATATTCCACAAAAAGTATACATCATTCCCATCAGTCCCTGTCCCAGTGGAGCTTACAATCTAAGGTCCCTACCACATTCTCATACACTTGGGCCAATTTTTATCGGGAGCCAATTAACCTGCCTATGTGACAAAAAGTAGAAATGAAAAGAAAGGCACAACAAATATACAGGAACACATCAAGAAACCCATTAGAAAATATAGAACTCTTTAGAACAATTAGAGCATTTAAACTAATCTGCAATTAGCATTTAACAAGCCAGAGCACGTCAACACACACAATAACCGATACTCTCTAAGTATAAATAAGTAGCCTAAGAATGAATTAGCATAAATATTCATTTCAAAAAAGAGAATTTCAGATTAAAGGTTTTTTCCCCTGCACTTTTGAATTTTCTCTTCACTTAAACTAATTTCATTATGTAATCACGTTAACATACTAGATTAATCATTTCACATCAGCATCAGACTCTTTCCTTTATGTAATATGTTATAGTAATATGTTATAGCACCTGCTAAAATTCAAACTGATTTCAAAATTGCTGGAAACCCAAGAAAAAATATATCACATTGGCAGATCTGGCTTATGTCTTGTTTCAATATGGCGGCAAAGTTTGCTGTGGCTCACTATAAGACCATTGGCTTATGTACACCATCCGTAGACCAAAGGAAGCTCACGTGATTGGTCCCTTTCTCCCATATGCACACATATGGGCTACAGTATGTGGCCTCATTTTGAACATAGCCAAAGAACATACAACTATATCGAATGAGCCACGTTTGGCCTACCATATAAATAAAATCAAGAATGGATCCATTTGTTGGGTGACTAGGCAAAATTAGTTCTTTTTTTCTGTACCTGGACAGCCTTCATGTTCTGGTATCTTGTAAAAATGGACGAACGTGTGCTTAGCTTTTCCGATAAACTTAACTGATTGCTTCTACAATAAGGTCGGCACTAGGCATCTTTCAGACATGGGAGGACTCTTGTCTACTCAACAAGAAAACCCATAAAGAACATTAATATTGTTTTCCAAATCAATAGACAGTCTCTATAATGTCCTCATAATGAAACGTTGGCTTACAAATGTCAATACATATATCGGCACCTGGCCCATAACAGGATAAAAGTGTTATAGTAATGAACGTATAATGGACAAATGCACCTAGTTTAATGGAAACAGAAAAATACTCATCTATTTGTCACTCTTTTATGCTAGATGATTAATAAATCCTACAGATTCAGGACCAGTCACTCAAACCACAGAAATACATCCCACAGTCTACTCACTTCAATGGTCCACCAGCCTCCAGATTTAAAAGAATTAAAGCGAGAACTAATACTACTAACGCAGCACTATATATACCGCAGATGATAAGTTAGAATTAAACAGGTTCATCATACTATATATCTACTTGAAATTCACCAAGAATATAGGCTTCATTTTCTCTTATTATTAAAGGTCATGTATTACACAGTTACAGTGTCATTTTGGTTAAAAAAAGGGACAACTGACCATCAAGCTCAGCACTTTCATGTGATTCTTCACCATCATTGATCAACATTAGGGGTTATTAAAAGCCTGAAGCATTGTGTCTTTATTTGGTTACCGAACCCCTCAGTGACTAATACTATTATCATATACAGTAAGGGGTACATTATCCCTTATAATACATGAGTGATACTCAAGAGTTCCCTGTATAACTCAGTCTGCAGCCTTGTGCCTTTGAAGTGACTTCTAATGTCCTTATATGTAATAGTAGGGTACAGAGAGGTTCTCAAAGAACTTCCCAGTGGCCTCTGCTTTACAGTACAACATGGTTTTTCTAAACTTGTAAGAATGGCTTGGATGATTTTTTGGACAGACATAATATCAAAGGCTATTGTGTTACTAAGCTCTACAGTTAGTATAGATATGGGTATATAGAATTTAATTAAAAGTAGGGAGGGGTGTGTGTATGGGGCTGGGTTTTCATTTGGAGGGGTTGAACTTGATGGACTTTGTCTTTTTTCAACCCAATTTAACTATGTAACTATGTAACTATGAAGTTGACCCATCTTGAAGACCAGTTTGGGTGAGATGGGTAAATGGTAGATATGCCTGGAAGCTCAGTCTGAAGTATAGTTTCTGTATGTGCTTGATTGATGTTCTATATATTAACGTATCAATATTAAGGAGCCTGGTAGGACAATGTTTTCATACAGCTGTAATTCATTTGGGAAATTAGGAGGCCATATCTTATTATTGGACTGTAATGGGGGGCTTGAACCCATTATGTATAAACCTTCAGTAGTACAGTGTTTTGAGGACCTATGCTTTAAAACTCCATCAAGTAGTCTTCAACTCCAAACCCATTTCTAGACCATCTTTCATTTATCTTTGTCCTGAGGACTTTTTTTTTGCTTTGCTATTTTCTCTAGGGCAGAGGGTGCATTTCTGCGAATGAAACTGAAAAGTTAAAGGCGTCAGTGGAAAGTGCTTTGTGCTAAATCTGGGACATGCTTTCAAGCCACCGAATACAAAAGGTGAAGGGGGCTCTATCTGTATGCAGAGACTCGCTTGCTGTTTTTCAATGACTTATTTTATAAGGGTGCAGGAGAAGAAAATCAAAATATCAGATCTTTGTAAGATTTCTTTTTCTGGTTTCTTTGGTTTCACAGTTGGGGTTCAATGACTTATCCATTACCAATACCAAGTAATTGTAAAACACTTGTTACTCTAAACACTTTTGCTACTCTATCATCCCATAAAATTCCCTTTTTTAGCCTTTCTTTTTACTTCTTATGCACAATAAATTAGTTCTTGTGACTTTAGATATCACAAACAACAGCAGTTTGCTTTTTTTTTCACTGACCTTTCTTATCTTAACAAACAAGGCCATTGGCAGTGCAACAATGGGGGACCTAAATCAATGCGTAGGACCCCTCTTTCTTTGTAATTAATCTCTATTGTTTTCTAATTTCTCTGTTAAATACATTTTCCAGCATGGAAAACAACCAGACCAAGCAATTTTATTTTCCGTGGGAGATTAAATTCTCTTCCAATGAACCAACATGTAAAAGTGATTCATCCACAGATTGCTGATAGGAACTATGTTGTAATCCTTCCACAGACAAACTTGCTGAGCAGGCAGCACCAGACACCATGGAAAGCTGCTGACCGTAACACGTGTGCGGCTGTGTCAATGGGAACACAAAGTCAACTCATTTTTCATTTGAACCATGAGAGTCAGCAACATCCGAGATGCATGGTTATTTACACAGAATCTTTATTGGAAAAATATATGCATTCCCTCCCTTTCTGACATGTAAACGCATAATTGTAATGGGACCTTGTATTTGTCTATGAATACAAACAAAACAAAGGAAATAGTTGTTGACTTCAGGAGAACACGTGGGGATCATTCTCCACTGTTCATTGACGGATCTCCGGTGGAAATTGTCAAGAGCACCAAATTCCTTGGGGTACATCTGGCGGAGAACCTCTCCTGGTCCCTTAACACCAGCTCTATAATGAAGAAAGCACAGCAGCATCTCTACTTTCTGCGAAAGCTGAAAAAAGCCCACCTTCCACCACCCATTCTCACTATCTTCTACAGAGGGTCTATTGAAAGCATCTTATGCAGCTGCATCACTACCTGGTATGGAAACTGCTCTGTATCAGATCGCAAGATCCTGCAGCCGGTGGTGAGGACAGCAGAAAAGATCATTGGGGTCTTGCTTCCTGCCATTATGGATATTTACCACACCCGCTGTCTCCAGAAGGCTACCAGCATTGCACATGATCTCTTTACCCATCCTGTAAAAGATACCGCAGTATTCGAGCGCTGAAACAGTCTATTTCCACAAGCCATCGGGTATCTCAACTCCCAAGGACTGAACTGAATATATTCATAAGGAACTGAAATGTCCACTTTGCCCAACATGACCGTGTACTAGAGTTGTTGTATAGCACCGGGGGGTTCTGGAGGAACGCCATTTTGTTTCTACTATGTACTGTATTTACTGTATATGGCTGAAATGACAATAAAATCCACTTGACTTGACTTGACTTGACTATTTGTCCTGACTTTACCCTCCTCTAAGGTCTTTCATGAAAGGAAACTTTATTTTTCCATTATTTAGCTATGTTTTCAATGTTTGAATGAACATGGTGAATGTGGCAAATACTCTGGTTGTTGTTCTTCCAGGGAGACACTGTAGTTGTAGACTGCAAGGCTGTATAATATCAATAACTGTTAGTATTCCCTGGTAACCATGCCCATGATCCAGTTGCAGACAATAGTCCCATTAAGGGGTTAGCTACATAATCCTGCCAAACGAAATAACCTTTGCTCAATCATTAGCCTTCTTGTAGTCTCCATGCTTCGATTTCCTGTCCTGAGTTCCTGTCTCCTGGCCTGTCCTTGTTCCTCTGTTTGTTACATTGGCATTTTTGACCACGTGCCCTGACTCTCTGCCCATCCCACAGACTCTGATTGCCACTTGCAGGAAAGGGTTAAGTCTGGGTAAAGGTACATAGTGCACCATTGTGATATTGGTGCAAGGTTCAACAGTCAAAATGAAAATGTCATTGAACCTAAAGTAAACTTGCTAAAAGTGCATTCTAATGCCATGGCCTCTGTGAGTAGAACAACATATGATAACATTGACCATGGCACCGTCTTGTTTTCTTTCCAGCAATTAAGTTTCTACATGGGGAAGGTGTTAAAAAATCAAGTCGGATCCCATTTATGAATCCTGCATTTCCAATGTGCAACACAAAAGCTTCAGCAGTGAAGCAGAAAATGTGTTTCTCCCTCAGAAATTAGCAACACATCCAGCTGTGTTCAACAAAGGGAATTAATAAGCGAGTAATGTATTTGCTTCTCAAATCTTTCATTACACACGTAAAAAAAGCACAACACCTGTTACTACTATAAAGAGATAAATACCAGATAAAGGAAACAAGAGATACTCTGTACAGTAAGTTGTTGCAGCAAACACATGTCTGCTCCTTTATATAACTATGCAGTCAGCACCCTAGCAACAGGCATGGCTGCATACCCAAAATGTTGGGTGCCACCGGTGAGGGAAGAACAATGAGTAAAATTTCCTGTTTCTTCAGAAAGGAAAAGAGTCAACTGTGGGTGAAGGTACATAAGGCTCCATTGTGATATCTGTACAAGGTTCAACAAGCAAGGCAAAAGCCAGAATGAAAATGAAGTTACTACTGTAAATTTGCATTTTTAAGATATTCACAGTTTATTGCTGATAAGGATGCACCGAATCCAGGATTTGGTTTGGGCTTTGTCCATCATTTGGCCTTTTTCAGCTGGATTTGGCCGAATCCAAGTGCCTGACTGAATCTGAATCTTAAAGGGTCATGGGGAAAAAAAATGCCGCTCCAGCAGAATTCTGTGAAATCCGTTTCTCAAAAGCAAATAGATTTTTTTTTAAATTTAATTTTGAAATCTGACATGGGGCTAGACATATTGTCAGTTTCCCAGGTGGCCCAGTCATGTGACTTGTGCTCTGATAAACACTTTTTACTGCTGTACTGTAAATTTGAGTGACATCACCCCCTCCCCAGCAGCCTAACAACAGAACAATGGGAAGGTAACCAGATAACAGCTCCCTAACACAAGATAACAGCTGCCTGGTAGATCTAAGAACAACACTCAATAGTAAAATCCAGGTCCCACTGAGACACATTCAGTTACATTGAGTAGGAGCAACAACAGCCTGCCAGAAAGCAGTTCCATCCTAAAGTGCTGGCTCTTTCTGAAATCACATGACCAGGCAAAATGAGCTGAGATGCACCTACACACCAATATTACAACTAAATACACTTGCTGGTTCAGGAATGACATTTTTATATTGTAAAGTGAATTATTTGCAGTGTAAACAGCGTCATTTAGAAATAAAAACTACATCATAAAAAATCATGACAGAATCCCTTTAAAATCTTGAGACACAAACAAGAAAGTTATTTCCTTGTTTGTAGGACAAAAAGTCACATGACTTTAAGGATTTGGTTCGGTGCGGCACTTCCTGCACTTGCACCCTTCCTAACCTTAATTTGTCTATGTATATTAGGGTTCAAATTTGTTTCAATATTTGGCCAAATCCTTTCCAAATTCCTAAAATATTATATTCTACTTTTGCATCCCTAGTTTCTGTAGTTCCAGCCCAAGCGTTCATTGAAACCATAAGCAACATCTCCAATCCGATGCACTCATATTCTGGTGTGGGGTGCACAAGGAAACTCCCCTTAAATATTACGTTTCTTACTACAGGTTTGGGATCCGTCATCCAGAAAGCTCCGCGTTACAGAATAGGTGTCTCCCATAGGCTCCATTTTATCCAAATAATCCAGATTTTTAAAAATTGTTTCCTTTTTCTGTGTAATAATAAAACAGTAGCTTTACTTGATCCCAACTAAGATATAATTAATCCTTATTGGAGGCAAAACCAGATTATTGGGTTCATTTAATGTTTATATGATTTTCTAGTAGACTTAAGGTACGAAGATCCGAATTATGGAAAGATCAGTTATCCTGAAAACCCCAGGTCCCGAGCATTCTGGATAACAGGTCCCATACTGTACTTGCTACTTACAATAGACTTCTATTTCACACAGTCAGAGCAAAATCCTTTGTTTTAGCAGCAGAATCAATGCCCAGCCATTTGCCACGTATACAGTAAGTATTTGCTATTAAGCTCCCAAACTAAATGTCTTATTACAAATTATTATGGTTAGAATGTGAGTGGTGAGAGCACATTATAACACTGAGCTGTGGCTTATTTTAGACGGCTCCATTAATCACACCAATTGCTTGAACATCATAGCCACATCATAACAAACATGTTCAGTGCATTGTACAAACTGATTTGCAGTGCTGAGCATTAACGTGATATTGGCATCTCTTCGAAGTGAAAAAGTAACCCTATGTTGTGGTTGTAGTAGGGCCGGAACTGCCTCTCTACAGATCTCTTTCCCTCTCTGCAGAGAAATCAATTGTATCAATCAGGATCATAGCTTTGCCTGCATAGGGCTGCTGTATCTGGAGATCAGTACTGCGGTATGACAGAGCTGTATATAAGAGGGTCACGTAAGCCTCCTTAGTGCTCATTTAGAAAGCAATCAGGTAAAAATGATACCTGATCCCAATGGCCAATTAAGTTACTTTCTGACCCCCCCGCCCCAATTGTGGCCTCATGAAGAAATAAGTAGGTACTGTATGCTGTACTACATTGGGGGGCAGAGCACAACAACTTCATTTCAGGGGCTCAAAAGCAATTGGACAAATACAATGTTTATTTATGATACTTGGTTGAAAAGCCTTTACTGGCAATGACAGTCTGAAGTGTTGAACTCATGGACATCACCAGATTCTGGGTTTCCTCCTGTTTAATGCTCTGCCAGGTCTTTACTGCAGTGACTTTCACTTGCTGTTTGTTTGTGGCCTTTCTGTCCCAAGTTTAGTCTTCAACAAGTGAAATGCAGCTCAATTGGCTTCAGATCAGGTGACATTCAACAATATTCCACTTCTTTGCTTTAATAAACTCCTGGGTTGTTTGGCTCTATGTTTTGGCTCATTGTGAAACGTCTCCCAATCAATGTGAGTGCATTTAGCTGGATTTGAGCAGACAGTGTCTCTGAAGAGCTCACAATTCATTCTTGTGCTTCTGTCCTGTGTCACATGATGGATAAACACTAGTGTCCCAGTGCCACTGGCAGCCATGCACGCCCAAGCCATCACACTGACTCCCAAATCTTTTATACACAACTGTGCTATGCTTTGGATCATCAGCTCTTCCCAAGCCTTCTCCATACTTTTGTCTTGCCATCATTCTGGTAGAGGTTGATCTTGGTTTCATCTGTCCAAACAATGTTTTTCCAGAACTGTGAGGCTTTTTTAGATGTTTTTTTAGCAAAGTCCAATGTAGCCTTTCTATTCTTGATGCTTATGAGTGGCTTCTGTATTTACTTTCATACAGTCTTCCCTTTATGGTAGACTTGGATATGGAGACTCTACCTCCTGGAGACTGTTGTTCACTTGTTTGGCTGATGTGAAGGGGTTTCTCTCCCCATGGAAACGATTCTGTGATCATCCACCACTGTTGTCTTCCGTGGACGTCCAGGTCTTTTTGTGTTGCTAAAGTGATTTCTTTCTTTCTCAGGATGTACCAAACTGTAGATTTTGTCTGTGAAATTCTAACGTTTTCACAAAAAAATCTAGCAATTCGAACGTTTTCAAAAAAAAATCTAGTAATTCGAAAGTTTTCACAAAAAATTCAAGCAATTCGAACGTTTTCATGGATAAATCTAGCAATTCGAACGTTTTCACTAGTGATGGGTGAGTTTATTCGCCAGGCGCGAATTTGGCAAATTTGCGCGATTCGTCGCCAGCGAAACAATTCGCGAAACGCCCGTGAAAATTTGCGGCAAAAATTTGCCTGTGCAGTTTTTCGCCGTTTCGCGAATTTCGCATGAAATTCACTAATTTTTCGGCAAGCGAGACGGCGCAAATTCGCCCATCACTAGTTTTCACAAAATTCAAGCAATTCAAATGTTTTCACAAAAAAAAAATCGAGCAATTCGAACTTTTTCACTAAAAATTTTAGCAATTTGAATTTTCACCGGCGAATGTGAAACTCTGAAATTCGCCGTAAATTCGTGCCAGCCAAATTTATTCGCCCATCACTACTGAGCCCCTGAAATGAAGTTATTGCGTTAAAGAAAAGGCTTTAGTTCCTCTCATTTTTATACAATCTTTTTGTTCAACCCAATGAATTAAAGCTGAAAGTCTGCAGTTCAACTGCATCTGAGTGGTTTCATTTAAAATTCATTGTGGTCATGTACAGAACCAAAATTGGAAAAAAAGTTGTCTCTGTCCAAAGATTTATGGACCCAACTGTATATTACTGGTTGGATTTTTTCCCATCAGACCAGAACAAATTAAAGGCAGTTTAAACAATAGGCTAAACTGGTTTCCAGCCAATGTGTCTCTATGACCCTAAAGGAAAACATAAGTGATTTGTTGTCTCGTTGGTTACAAACGGTGTTTTGAGATACCATTTCTAATACCCTGCTCTTTACTCTCCCAGCACATCCATGTAACTCACATATAAATTCCATGACCTTTTAAACAGAATAATTGATATCACTCAGCTGCCAGTTTCCAGAATGGTGCCTTCTGCCAAACATTTATCTTATACACCGGGCAGTATACATCGGGCAGTATACACCGGGCAGTATACACCGGGCAGTATACACCGGGCACTATACACCGGGCACTATACACCGGGCACTATACACCGGGCACTATACACCGGGAAGGCAATCGCTCAGAGTTTTGGACCTGCCCAGTATAAGTGAATGGCACCCACATTACAGGGAATTGGGTTCCAAGTAGTAGAACAGACAGGGGAAGTGGATCATCAATGTGCAGCCCTGTAATCAAGTTGAAATATTCTACTCTGCTTTAATTCCCTGTATGGAAATAGGGAATAGTAGTGCTACATACATAGTTATGCCTGCTCAACTACAGGAAAAGGCATCGGTAGCAGTAAGTATCTAAATTATAAGGACTAGGACATTTGTCTAATAGAAGTTTATGGACTGTCCATCTTACGGTCCTTGAGCTGTTCATACAAAACGTTCATCTCCGTGTGCTAGAGCTGCCATTTTGTTCTGCTATTCTCTCTCTTAAAGTATGTTCCACTCTGTAACTGCTTCTTCTCAGGGTCCCATCATGTACCCTCCTAAAAGCAGCTCTCATCATTCAATAGGAAGAAGAAGATATCTTTATAACAGGACATGCTGTCACATATCCTATCTGATTCACATTGTAAGCAGCAGTCCTGTCCTGCTTTATGGCAGCTGAGATTCTAGCTATCTGTATAACAGAGCATTCTGTCCCAGTGGCTGCACAGATCCTATCTGATCCACATTGTAAGCAGCAGTCCTGTCCTGCTTTATGGCAGCTGAGATTCTAGCTATCTGTATAACAGAACATTCTGTCCCAGTGGCTGCACAGATCCTATCTGATCCCCATTGTAAGCAGCAGTCCTGTCCTGCTTTATGGCAGCTGAGATTCTAGCTATCTGTATAACAGAACATTCTGTTCCAGTGGCTGCACAGATCCTATCTGATCCCCATTGTAAGCAGCAGTCCTGTCCTGCTTTATGGCAGCTGAGATTCTAGCTATCTGTATAACAGAACATTCTGTCCCAGTGGCTGCACAGATCATATCTGATCCCCATTGTAAGCAGCAGTCCTGTCCTGCTTTATGGCAGCTGAGATTCTAGCTATCTGTATAACAGAGCATTCTGTCCCAGTGGCTGCACAGATCCTATCTGATCCACATTGTAAGCAGCAGTCCTGTCCTGCTTTATGGCAGCTGAGATTCTAGCTATCTGTATAACAGAACATTCTGTCCCAGTGGCTGCACAGATCCTATCTGATCCCCATTGTAAGCAGCAGTCCTGTCCTGCTTTATGGCAGCTGAGATTCTAGCTATCTGTATAACAGAACATTCTGTTCCAGTGGCTGCACAGATCCTATCTGATCCCCATTGTAAGCAGCAGTCCTGTCCTGCTTTATGGCAGCTGAGATTCTAGCTATCTGTATAACAGAACATTCTGTCCCAGTGGCTGCACAGATCTTATCTGATCCCCATTGTAAGCAGCAGTCCTGTCCTGCTTTATGGCAGCTGAGACTCTAGCTATCTGTATAACAGAGCATTCTGTCCCAGTGGCTGCACAGATCCTATCTGATCCCCATTGTAAGCAGCGGTCCTGTCCTGCTTTATGGCAGCTGAGATTCTAGCTATCTGTATAACAGAACATTCTGTCCCAGTGGCTGCACAGATCCTATCTGATCCCCATTGTAAGCAGCAGTCCTGTCCTGCTTTATGGCAGCTGAGACTCTAGCTATCTGTATAACAGAACATTCTGTCCCAGTGGCTGCACAGATCCTATCTGATCCCCATTGTAAGCAGCAGTCCTGTCCTGCTTTATGGCAGCTGAGATTCTAGCTATCTGTATAACAGAACATTCTGTCCCAGTGGCTGCACAGATTCTATCTGATCCCCATTGTAAGCAGCAGTCCTGTCCTGCTTTATGGCAGTTGAGATCTGAAACACACGTTGAAAAAAACCTCAGCACTTATAACAACTACATAAAACTTAAAATAAATTGTGTAAAAAGAAATATTTGGGAATGATACCATGCCTTGCAAAGTAACAGAATGTAAAACTAACGAGTGATCATTTCTCTGCTGAACAAACTGAAATATTTCGCGGTGGCAAGGAGAGCCGAGATGGTTTAAGGGGAATACATTGCGAGTAAAATTGCAGCGTTACTGTTATTTGGTAGTGCCGTTAGATATAATATCTGTAATGCTTCAATCCCTGGCATTTATTAAGGCAGACAGAATAAGGGGAGAGATTCCCTGCAGTAGAACATGTACAAGTTCTGAGCTTGAATGTGCGTATGGAAACTGTGGGAACGGATCTCTAGGCACCTCTCTATTATACAGGTAATGAAATTCTCATTAGCCTCACACCATGTGACTCATCATATGATTCTACTCTCCACTAATACAGGGATATGTAGTGACACGGATTACTTTCCCTGCTTTGCGTTACTATGAAGAAAGGAGCACAATGAGTAATATGACAATAAGTGGCTATACATAGGCAGAGGGTATTCTTGTGATCAGATTAATCATTGGTTACATAAACTGCAGCTGTTCTCTGAGCACAACCTGAATCAACAGCCGGAAAGTCATGAATAACTACAGAGCCAACATGTAGGGTAGGGTGTTGCAAAAAAACAATGGGTCCAAGGTCGGACTGGAGACTTGGGGGCCAACTGGAGCTGCAAAATGAAGGGCCCATGGCTGGTCAGCTGGGGGAACAGGTTTGGGCCGTGAGGGCCGGGGCCCACCGGTTTATTCCGGTGTCCTGCCAGCCCAGTCCAACACTGAAAGGGTCGAAAACTGAAGTAAAACATTTCAAGGATGTCAAAATCTGCAAACCATGAACTGTTTCAAACTAGAACTCTCAATTTCCCCAGACAGCCTTTGGCTGCGCTACTAATCCCTATTTCTGTAGCGGGAATGAGAACAGAGCAGAGAATAAAATCCTGTGTATGTAAATCCCCCCAAGAGTCCTCCTGACTTGGATGGATTCTGTTCTCAAGCAGCTTTGGTCACTAGTACCTGGCCTTGAGGGCAGAGCCACCTGTGTGGCTGTAAGAGCAGTTCTTTGGTTTTCTGCTCTCCCAACATTAACTCCCTATTTAAAACTCTATAAAAAGCCTGTAATTCTTTTTTTCGGGGTTCAGAATCCTGAGTTCAGAATCCACGGCACTTGTGTCAAATAAACTTTGTCTTTTCCCTCAAGTGGTCTCCAGTAACTGAATTTCCCCAACACTATGGGGCAAATTCACTAAGGCGCGAAGCGCCGAACGCTAGCGTTAATTCGCTAGCGTTTGGCATTTTCGCTACTGCGCAAATTCACTAACGAACGCTGGCATAGTTTCGCTAGTGTTACTTCGCAACCTTACACCAGGCGAATCTTCGCTAGCGGCGAAACTACGCAAATTCACGCGCGCAGTGTACTGAACGCTACCTTTTACGCTAGACTTCCTTCGCCACCTCAGACCTGGCGAAGCGCAATAGAGTAGATAGGGATTGTTTCAGAAAAAGTCAATTTTTTTTCTAAGTCCCAAAAAACGCTGGCGTGTTTTCTACATGATGGCTGATAGGCTGAAAAAGATCGAAAAATTTTTGGGGCTCCCCTTCCTCCCCCCTACATTTCCTGACTCATGGCAACTTACCTAGACAGTGGGCACATGTGTAGGGCAAAATAACATTTTTATTTGCAGATTTGAAGGTTTTCTAGGCATTTGTAGTGCAGATACGTGTTCCTCCATTGAAATTTGAATTTCACACCGTATGCAAATTAGCCTTCGCTAGCGCAACTTCGCTTTATATAGCGAAACAACACTAGCGCAACTCCGCAACCTTACACTACCCCTGTGCGCAACTTCGCATCTTAGTGAATTTGCCCCTATATATTAGGTACCTATCAAGTGCTACCAATCCCTATTTCTGTAGGGAAATGAGAGAGAGCAGACAGTAACCCTTCCAACACTTTCCTCTTGTCTCTATATATTAGGTACCTATCTAGTGCTACCAATCCCTATTTCTGTAGGGAAATGAGAGAGAGCAGACAGTAACCCTTCCAACACTTTCCTCTTGTCTCTATATATTAGGTACCTATCTAGTGCTACCAACCCCTATTTCTGTAGGGAAATGAGAGAGAGCAGACAGTAACCCTTCCAACACTTTCCTCTTGTCTCTATATATTAGGTACCTATCTAGTGCTACCAATCCCTATTTCTGTAGGGAAATGAGAGCAGAGCAGACAGTAACCCTTCCAACACTTTCCTCTTGTCTCTATATATTAGGTACCTATCTAGTGTTACCAGTCCCTATTTCTGTAGGGAAATGAGAGAGAGCAGACAGTAACCCTTCCAACACTTTCCTCTTGTCTCTATATATTAGGTACCTATCTAGTGTTACCAATCCCTATTTCTGTAGGGAAATGAGAGAGAGCAGACAGTAACCCTTCCAACACTTTCCTCTTGTCTCTATATATTAGGTACCTATCTAGTGTTACCAATCCCTATTTCTGTAGGGAAATGAGAGCAGAGCAGGTAGTAACCCTTCCAACACTTTCCCTTCCCTATATTTTGGCATCTATGTAGTGCTACCAATCCCTATATCTGTAAGTAAGCCTTTTTTTGAGTCTTGCTATCAACTGAAATATTTCATTTCTAAGCATGTGCCATAACGTCCTTGAATGCAGCACAGAGGGGGGGGAGAGACAGGGTATAACCGGGGCTGCAGTACATTAAGACACATTAAGACACAGGCTAGAAAATAGCAGCATTTGAGCTAATGTCTCAGTAAATGAGGCGAGCTGAGTGGGGAAGTCCAGTGACAATGCAGAACGGCTGCTTCTCTACTCGGCTAAATCCAGGAGCGGCGGCTGCTCTGCACCTCGGGGCGGCACAAAATGTGCCGAGAACAAAGTTAATTGCCCGATCCTTAGACAAACCCTCAAACCATTAACTGGAAGCGACGCGTGACAGCCCTCAAGTACAGTAACGCTCAGCTCTAATCCATCCCCGCTCCAAAGTAGGAAGCCTTTTGTTACTACCACCTCCCAAAATATTCTCCCCACTTGTGCTGCCACTGGCTCTTATTTAACCACACGTTGTAATATTAGCGAATGTAAAAACCAAAGCTAAAAATCACTTCAAGTTCATTGCAGAAGAGACAATACTATGTGTGTTATAGGAGCGCTAATTCTAAGCAATTTTTCAGTTGGTCTTCATTTTTTTTTATATAGTTTTTAAATGATTTGCCTTCTTCTTCTGACTCTTTCCAGCTTTCAAATGGGGGTCACAGACCCCATCTAAAAAAAAACAAAAGCTCTGTAAGGCTACAAATGTATTGTTATTGCTACTTTTTATTACTCCTCTTTCTATTCAGGCCTCTCCTATTCATATTCCTGTCTCTTATTCAAATCGATGCTCGGTTGCTAGGGGAATTTGGACTCTAGAGTCCAGATCAAAACTGCAGAGCTGCTGAATAAAAAGCTAAATAGCGCAAAAACCACACAAAAAAAATTGAAAAACTATTGTAAATTATCTCAGAATGTCACTCTATACTAGTGATGTGCATCAAGACCCGCTGGTTCGGGCAGGGGTGTTGCGCCAATGAGAAACTGGCCTCTGGTGGAAGTGCCCCCACTATATTCCAGGGGCGGAAAAAATGCCACTCCTGTTACTTTAAGAGCCGAATTTCTAGTTCTTCTATCGAAGAGAGCGCAATTATGCTCCCTGCGGTAGCGTTCAGACCCCTTCAGGTGAGAAAAAGGTGATTCCACGGGGGTGGAGGGCGGCAGCAACAGCAAGCTCCTCAGGTGGTAGAGGGGCCAGGACCACCCCTGGCTTTGGGCGGATCTCACTTCGCCATTTGTGGGTCCGGATTGAGCTCTTCTGCCTGCTCTTGCCGGCTTCTGACTTCCTGTTTTATAGACGTGCGCTTTCTTTGCCCTGCCCATTTTGTGACATCATCGGTGAGGCGGGGCAGGCGGCACAGGTTTATAAAAGAAGGGGGAAGTCAGGTGCGGGCGGGCACTAATGGAAGGAGGTCGGGTCAGGTGCGGCTCGGGGAAAACTCAACGCACACCTCACTACTCACTACATACCTCAAAGGTGAACAACCCTTTAAAGGGTCAGGGCACACAGGCAGATTCAGGGAGATTAGTCGCCCGGCAACAAATCTCCTCTTCTTTGGGGCGACTTATCTCCTCGAACTGCCTCCTCTGCCTTCCCGCCGGCTAAAATGCAAATCGCGGGCGGGATGGCACTCGGCGCGATTCATTTTCCAAAGTCGCCCGAAGTTGCCTCACAAGGAACTTCGGAAAACGAATCGCTCCGAGTGCCATACCGCCGACGGTTTACATTTTAGCCGGCGGGAAGGCAGAGGAGGCAGTTCGAGGAGATAAGTCGCCCCAAAGAAGAGGAGATTTGTTGCCGGGCGACTAATCTCCCCGAATCTGCCTGTGTGCCCTGACCCTCGTATATATAATGTTACCCTGCACTGGTAAATATTGTGTTTGCTTTATAGTTTATGTTAACAAAGCTGATGTGTAGTCATGGGGGGGGGAACTTGAATTGGCTGGTTACACAGCAGCTTTGTTTATATAAACAATAAAGCAAACGCGCAACATTTACCAGTGCAGGGTAAAAGGATATTATATTTTAATTACTTTTAAATACTTTGATTTTTTGGTGATACTGTTCCTTTAATCTTGGCTCTCCGGCAGTCTCCGCATGTTGCAGGGTTAAAACCTGGTGGGAGTTGTAGCAACATGGAGGGAGCACACATACCAAGCTCACACAAGATATAGGGGCCTCTAAGCATCTCTATAACCCAACGAGCAACATGGAGGCGCAGCTACAAACACCCACTGGCCTGGTCCCATGGCGCCCCCCATCCAGACTGTGATGGGGAGACATAGAAATGAGTAAGCTGCTGCCCCCCTCTGCGCCCCGCGGTATAAATACTCTGCATAAAACTGATGAATGAGACTTATATTCATTGCAAGTGCTCATTCATGAGGGTACAAGCGCCATAACTCAGCCGAGCCTTTTCCCCGTATGAGATATGGGCTCTCTATACTCACTGCTGAGAACTGATGGAACACAGAGTTCTGCTTATACTGTAGCTGGGAACATTCTAAATTCCACTGTCTCTTCACCTTTACCACAATTCAGTCTCTCATGACCTTTTACTTCCATATATCCTGCTACAAATGACCTTTTTTGCTGGTTAAATTAATAATAAATAATAATATAATAATATATATATATATAATAAATTAATAAATAAAGGTCGAAAAAGTCTGCTCTGGGTCTAGTAACCCAGAGAAACCAATGAGCCGGTAGCTTTTACTGGTAGGACAGCAAACATCCAGTTGGTTGCTATGGGTTACAAGACTTCCATTTAAAACATCACCCCCTTAAAGGAGAAGGGATGGTCTTTTTACTTGGGGGTTCCAAAAGTTAGGCACACTCAAGTGATCACATTTACTTACCTGAAACCCCGGGCCGGTGCAACTATTAGGAGAAAACTGCACCGGCCTGGGATTCTTCCAACAAGCACTAGACTAGTGATGGGCAAAAAAATTTGCCTGGCACGAATTGGCGTCAACTATCCATGTTTCGCCACCGGCGAAAAAATTTGCAAATCTTCAGCGTAAATTTGCCACCGTCAAAATTTTCGGACACGCTTCCGAAAAGTTGATTGCGTCAAAATCGTTGCTCGTCAACACTATTCAGACGCCCATTGACTTTAACACCAGCGTCAGCTTGGATGCGGACGTCAATTTCCGATTTTCACGATTTATCGTGAAAATGTCTAATTTTCACAATTTGTTAGTGAAAATGTCAGATTTTTACGATTTTTTCCTGAAACATCGAAATTTTTCTGCGAATTTTTTGCCACTTCACGAATTTCCCGGGAAATTCGCAAATTTTTTGGCGAAGCAAAACGGGAGAAATTCGCCCATCACTTTGAACTTTGATAAAAAGGCCAACTATTTCATTCTACTGCGCATGCGTCTGACCCGGGAAATTTGAAGAAAGAAGAAGCAGGAAGACGATCGCTCCATGGTGGGAATAACCCTCCTAATAGTTGTGCCGGCCGGGGTTTCAGGTAAGTAAATGCCATCACTTGAGGATGCCTTACTTTTGGCAGCCCCAATTAAAAAGACCATTCCTTCTCCTTTTAGTGGCAATATACTGTAAGACAATGGGCAATCTCTGAATGTTTTATCCTACTGTGACTTTAAAAAGCCTTGACACTTACATTTCCCTATTTAACAAATGAGCAATTTCGTGGAGTTCAAAAGGAAAACAAATCATGACATAATCTCACAGCACGGCTCCCTCTCTCACACTCTGGCAAGAGAACAAAATATTTTCTCTCCCAGCTGTCACATTTCTATTTGTGCTAAAAGCCTGTCCAGCACTGTTACGATGCAGCCTCCTCTGCAGGACATGGCAGTTTAATGAGACCTTATGAAATTATGGCCTGGGGGTGTGAAAGAGAAGAAGGTGAGAAATGACATTCAAGATTCAAGGTGGTGTTTACAATTTAGGCACCCAAGCCTCTCGTGACTACTGCACACAATATCACCCAGGACTCACACCTTGCAGACGGGGGCATTGAGTGGCAGTTGCTGGTGGAGACGGGTGGTTGATGATGGTGAGGCCGTGGAGGTCAGGTCCTCAATGGGCACTTGGTTCTCCAGCCTGACAATGCATTTTTTGTGGTGGTTAACACTAGTATTTTAGTCAGGGGTATTTTAGTCAGGGGGAGCCCAGGAGAGTATAGAAGCCTCTATTGGGATATGATTATAGTAAAGCTTACTTTTTCCTATGACATTTAGGACTGACACTTTGGCTGTATTCCTTTACCCAAGACAGTAAATCATCAGCTAAGATGGGGATCTCATATTGCAAATTGTACTTGCTGATAAAAGTTTTAATTCCCCATAGTTCTGCCCCTGGTCAGCCCCCAGGGGGATGGAGCAGCCAGCTCGCCTCAACCATATAGGCCTGATCTTCCCAATACCCATTCCACTGCAAAACTACCCCCTAAAGTCACCCTACTGCCCCTTCAAGCTTGGGCTGCTAAAAGACATGAGTAAAGGTGCAGTAAAGGTGCAGCCCTAATGATATATATCCTGTAAATTATCTTCTTATAAACGGTGCTTAGTGATGTCATCGGTTTTAATCGGAGCTTAGTGATGTCATTTCTGTCACATGACTAGGGTTGCCACCTGCCGGTTTTCCTAATTTGGAAAACCGGGCAAGATCCTCTAAGATTGATGCGGCGATTGGCCAGTCACCAGCTGCCATGGCATAGCCCTGCCCACCAAACTGCCTGTCCGATGTCACTGTCCTGCCCACAATGTCATAGCCCCACCCCTATGATGTAATTTCCCCCGCCAGGAGCTCCCAACGGGAAAAGGTGGAAACCCCCTGTTTGCACGGGATTCGTTCATTTTCAGCAGGATTGGGATTCGGCCGAATCCTTCTGCCTGGCCGAACCAAATCCTAATTTGCATATGCAAATATATTATACATGACTTATATCTAATGTTACACTAAAAAAGGGAAATTTCACTAAGCTTTTTTTGTATATTGAACAATAATTTTTTTCTTTTTCTAACAGGCGGAATAAGAACGTGAGGAGGATTCACATTGCTGCAGTACAATGTGTTCCTACGGCAATATTGGACCCTGTAATGAATATGAACTCTTTATTCTCCATCTACATGGCAGATCACATGTTCCAGGTGTAGAAGAGACCTGGAGATATAACAGTTCAGTTCAGCTCACATTCAGTTCAAGGCAACGTGGCCGAATACAGTCGGAATCATTTTCTGATTCACTGCAAACCTCTCACTGGGTGGTACATTGCTCTCCCACACATTTTCATTAAATCCATAAATAAACTCAAATATCTGATTAATGATCCTTAAACTTGGACTGTAGAGACAGATTTGCATCTTATGTGCAGCCCTGAGAGGTGCCCGACTGTGCCATTATTTTACCCTTTAGACATTACAAGTAATGCGCCGGCCGTACTGCAATAAATAAGGCAGCGGCTGATTAAAACAAGATAAACAAATGGAAGTAAAACCCGACAATGTATAAAAATAGCCTTTCTCAAAGAATAAATTGAAAGTAAGGGGCCGTGATTAGAATCTGTAGATAAATGGCACTTTTTCATCCAAATTTGAATCGTGCGAAACGAAATAAAAGAGAATTCAAATCATACGAATAAAAGTTTTTCCCCACCAAAAAAACATTGATTTTTCAAATTCCACCAATTGACTCCAAATAGGTTCTAGGAGGTCCCCCATAGGCTAAAACAGCAATTCAGCAGGTTTTAGATGGCGAATGGTCGAAGTTTTAAAGACAGTACATGACAAATTTCGATATTTTAATTTTTTAAAAAAAATTCAAATTCAAATCGAATTCGGACTATTCCCAAGTACACAAGCATTAGCTCGAAATGCGATTTTTTTTTATTTGAATTTTCACTTCGACCTTTGATAAATCTGCCCCTTAGTATGATGTAGCAAATGGGTTTCACTTTTTATTTGTGGTTTTTGACTTATTTAGCTTTTTATTTAGCAGTTCTTAAGTTAGCAGCTTGCAAATTCAGCCATCTGGTTCCAAATTCCCCTAGCAACCATGCATTGATTTGAATAAGAGACTGAAATATGAATAGGAGAGGATTGAATAGAAAGATGAGTAATAAAAAGTAACAATAACAATATATTTGCAGCCTAACAGAGCATTCATTTTTAGATGGGGTCAGTGACCCCCATTTGAAAGCTGGAAAGAGTCAAAAGAAAACGGCAAATCATTTAAAAACTATAAAAAAGTAAAATGAAGACCAATTGAAAAGTTGCTTAGAATGAGCCATTTTCTAACACGCTAAAAGGTAAAATAAAGATGACCCACCCCTTTAAGATTGTTAAGGTGGTTAAACAAACACGGATAGAACGATATAAAAAAAGAATTTTCTGTGCCCACTGATTCCAACCAACATTCACATCCTATGGATATCGGTAAGTTCAGTATTTGGTAAGGTTGGAAAATGTATAATAAATATAGAGAGTCAAGAGGGGTGGCCGCTCCTCTTCAGTTTAGGCTGTCCCCATCGTTCCTGCTTTGCACATTCAACTGAAACAATAGAAAGGCGGCCATGACATGTGGAGCCTTAATTACTTCCTAGGTGATTGGTTGTAAAGTGCACCAGTGAGCTCAACTTTCCACTAAATAAAATGTCTTTTTTCAATGAGCTTGTAAGTCAAGTTGTAAGGCCGAGCAATTATCTACTCACCAACTTTGGCAATCAGCCTACAGCAGGAAGCCTAAGTATGACCAACCGCTGACAGTTTAATATATCTCCTCCGTGTTTTATCTGCCAGCTCAGGCCTGCCTAATTCCACCAATGTCTCTTTGAGCACTGTGGGTTGAGTTATTTGGGTGGGTCTTATAGTGGGTTAACACAAAAAAAGACAATTATTCAAACTAAGAAAATCACAATGACCAACACTTTCTTTCTCACTAAAAACAGATGTGCATCAACCACATATCTTCAGAGGAGATAGTATTGTATTATTTAGATGTTATCTCATCATTATCTGAATCATTATCAACACTAGTGGTCTGGATTAATATCTTTGCATCAGATAATTTGCACATTACTGTCTTACTGTCTTACTATGGATTTTTTAATTTAGCCCCCATTACAGTTCAGCCTATGCACAGGACCCTCTCTAGTGCACCACTAAGTTGACCAGATATCGGAATATGGTCTTAAGCAGTTATTATTCAAGAGTTCCTGGCCTAGTAACCCACTGAATTTGAAGAATTGGCACACTAGGTCACATGGAC
Organism: Xenopus laevis; assembly: GCF_017654675.1. NCBI lineage: Eukaryota > Metazoa > Chordata > Amphibia > Anura > Pipidae > Xenopus > Xenopus laevis. The sequence continues at coordinate 7,444,057 of NC_054372.1, read as the reverse complement.
TGATCGCCCCCCCAACAGGATCTCCCCTGCTAGCTTCCCCATCCCCCCCCCAACCACCTCCTTGCATGCCATCTCCATCCCTTTCTCAACCCTGCCACTCTTGCTGCTCCTCCTTCTACGTGATTGCCTCCACTGGGGACTGGACGGCAAGAAAAGTTTGTCAAAAATTCCCACCCAGTCCCCAGTGGAGATGCGGCCAATAGGTGGCATGACGCCCTCAGGTTTTGCCATCCAAGGCCTGGGCCTTTGTGGCCTGCCCACAAAACTGGGCCTGAAGCCAAAGCTACCAATATGCTGGTAGCAGTTATTGGTCACCAGTTGGGTTACCAGATCTGGGCACCTTTTCTAACACCATCCTCTAACCCAATGTCTGTAGGAAACAGAGAAGTTCTTGTTTCTCTCAAGTGCCAATACTATCCAGTGCCACAGGCTGTTTGAGACTTCTTGGCTGATCGTTAGGAACTGTCACAGTTTTATAAATGACCTCCCTGCATCATCCATCTCCTTGTTTCCCAAAGATCACTTCACCATATGACTAATTCTTAGCATCTCCGAGAGGCTCGATTCGATCACAAAAGACAAAGTCCTCAGTGGGAATCAAAAATAAATAACATGTTCAGGCCATTATCGCATGGAGACAGGGTGCTTTATTGAACAAGACAAAATAGATTTGTCAGAGGTTTTACTTTTATTGAAAAGTGCCGCACAGCAAATCCGCCGCCATCTTTTTGTGATTAAAGGAATAGAGAGTTTTATTGGCGCATGTAAACTTAATATGTACTGTAATATGATTTTGCCAGCACCATATAAAGATTAATAAGAATAAAATTAGAGCCCAAAGATAATTATTATTGGCCTTTTTAATCACTGCTGCCACAATGGATCTTACCAAGGTCCCTATTAACAGGGTCGGACTGGGGTCCCGGTGCCCACTGCAGCTACTGTGCAGGACCCCCTGCTGAGCATACGCACACTATGGTTTTCGGGCAGGTGCAGCAGAAAAGAGCAGCAGGAAGGAGCTTGTAAATCACAGGTCTGGTGCGGATCTGGGTCGATGAGCCCACAAAAGCTGGGTGCCCACCAGGTTTTCTCCTACGACCTGATTGTCAGTGAAGTTAATAGCGTAGCGGGGTTCGGAGGTGGACAGAGGGCTGGCTGGTGATGACTGGTTGTGGCAGTTGCCAGAAGCATCAAACAGCCCCCCAAGGTTCCATGAAGAAAGTGATAACAAAGAAGTGTTTTCCCGACCTGACTTCTAGGTTTCTTCATTAGGTCTCCCTCTTCCATTAAGCTTGGGGCAACACAATGAGCTGATTGCACTAGACCAGAGGTCCCAAACCTTTTTTACCCATGAGCAACATTCAGATGTAAAAGGAGTTTGGGAGCAACAGAAAATGAATAATGTACCTGGGGGTGCCAAATAAGTGCTATGACTGGGCATTTGGTAGCTCCGATGTGGACTGACAGACTACAGGAGGTCTCTGTTTGGCAGTACATCTCGTTTTTATGAAACCAAAACTTGCCTCCAGGCCTGGAATTAAAAAATTTGCTGCTTTGAGGCCACTGGGAGCAACATCCAAGGGGTTGGAGAGCAACATGTTACATGAGCCACTGGTTGGGGAACACTGCACTCAACCTTGCATGAGGTGAAGGATGAGGAAGGTAAGTACAAAGGTGGTGGAAGAGGGGCAATACATTTCTCATAGAACTGCTGATTAGTGATGGGCGAATCTGACCCGTTTTGATTCACCAAAATTTTGCCAAAATGCATTGAAGTCATCAAATTTTTTTTGTCGCGTGACAATTTTTTTCATCCATTGGAGTCTATGGGTGCAATTTTTGTGGCTAAAATTTTGGCTCATCACTACTGCTGATCATAGAAATTGGTAAAGCAGCCCAATGCATGTTGATAAAGTTATGGACAGGGAAAGGTTTTAAACAGGGGCGGATTAATGCACAGGCTCCCCTAGGCTATAGCCAATATGATCAAGGGCCCATCTAGCATTTTTCAATTCTTTTTTTTTTTTTTTTTTTTTAATTTGCCCTACTGGGCCCGGTTGTGCTTTGCATTGAGAAGAACACAGGCAAGGCATATGCGTGCTCCTAAATGCAGAACATCACTGGAGTGCACCCAACCCAGCGGAGAGGGCTCTGGTGCATGTGTGCATGGATCTGCATGTTATTAATCCACCACTGGTTTTAAACCATTACAAAGTATCCTGTCCAGCCCATTTCACTACAAAAGTCGCTGTCATTTAGTTCTGCAGAAAATGACATGAATTAATTAGGCGGCACAGACAGTAAATACATTTTTTTTATGCCGTGGGAATTATATTCCTTTCAAAAAATAATTAACAGAGGCGCCGGTGCTTAAATACGCCGCATTTACAGCACTATAACCAACTCATTTGATATCTTTCCATTTCGTTGATGATGGTGTAACTTTCCCCCCTTATTATTTTGTATTTTTTTTTTGTTGCTTCCTTTTATCTCATTTTAGTCATTTGCACTTTTATGAAGAGCGTGGCCCCCGCGAGAGGCAGAAGGCAATAAAAATAAATGATCACCATGTCGCCTGTGCCATTGGCATGTGGGAGTCGCAAGACTCTGCCTTCTAATATCACTTTTTTATGTATCTGCAAAAAAAATCATTTGCTCTAATTACTCCCACCGGTGTATCGCCATTCCTTGTTTTGCAGGAACGCGTCTCCTTATGAGCAGGGCAGCAGCGCTGGGAAATATACATAAAGATAAACCCTTTCTGCACTCTAACACTGGATATTGCTTTATATCAACATAGGAAATAAATAGAAAGGAGAGTAAAGCTTGAGGATAAAGAGGATAAAGGGAGCTAATAAAAGAGGAAAGAGACAGGTATAATGCAATCATGGGCACTGCACAAACAGGGGCGATTCTGGGGCTGTTGCCACCTGAAGTAGCAGCCCCGTTGCTGCCCACTCTCATGTTCTGTGCTTAAAACATCAGGGTTGGAGTGGAGTCATAGGGGGACCGCATCACAAGTGTGTAGGGATGTTATAATTTAGACACCCTCCCATAATATTGGCAGGCACATCCTAAAGGTTTTAGACACCTAAATGGGTCCTAATGGGGACTTGTGTCATTGTGCTGCTTATGTAAGCACTCCTGATGTTCTCACAGTGTACTATAGATGGCACTGTGCTATAGTATAAAGGTCTAGGAAACCCTGCGGTCTGGGTCCATTGCTTTAGTCCTTACCAAGCAGGCAGGAAGGGAATGTGCAGCGGAACCTAGAGGCTTCGGCACTAGTAAAGTGGATAGCTATACTCTTTCATAGATCACTCTAGGAGTGATAGATAGGTTATATAGCTGAGCAGCTCCAGGCTCAGAGAGTCAGAGGGATTAAGATCCCAAGTACTAATAACCCAGATGTAGGGACTAAGTGCATAGATTTAGGGATGGTAGAATTTCCCCTAGGTTCCACTTAGGGCACAGGCTGAAAGTTAGGTGTACCTTCTAAATTGCTGCTTAACTACTGCCGTAAGTGTTCCCTTGCCTGCAGGGATCAAGCTGTGTTCTTGGTGCTGTGAATATATTGCTATCCTTTATGTTATATGTTCTCTGTACTCCTATGTGGATTGTTCTGTAAATAAACCAAGTTCCAGTTTAAGCATAAAGAACCACTGGCACCCACTTCTTGTGCATAAGTACTTTGTTACAGTTGCACTACACCCTGCCTCCACACTGTTGCGAGGGCTTGCACCTGAGAGAAAGGTCTCATCTGTGGCACAATTATAATTAAAAGTAAGCTCATAGTAGAGATGCAATGAGCGCAATAGCACTTTTTGCACTAGCGGAGCCGTGCATTTGTAACTGGCTGCTCATGTAAATTAACCATTTTCATATTAATATAGTTTCTTTGGTAGTAGGTACCATTGAATAATCCTAAATAGAAAATTGTTATTATAAAAAACAAGGGCCACCCCCTGGGATCGTAGGATTCATGGTTCACACAAACATGCCAAACAAACCATACATGTTAGGTCACATGAGCCAATTCTTTTGCTGCCACAACTTCCTGTTACAGTTAGAGCTGCAGTATTTCTGGTCAGGTGATCTCTTCCTGTTACAGTTAGAGCTACAGTATTTCTGGTCAGGTGATCTCTTCCTGTTACAGTTAGAGCAGCAGTATTTCTGGTCAGGGGTTCTCTGAGGCAGCACAGAGAATATCATAAAATGGCAAAAGAGGGAAAGGACAATATTTATTTAAATATATATTCCAGTTTGGTAAGATTCTTCAATATACCACTTAATATGATGTAAACTCTCTGTTTCTCATGTATTCATTTTGGGGGTATAGTTTTCCTTCAAGTTAACTTTCAGAATGTTCTAGAATGGCTAATTTTAAGCAACTTTTCAGTTGGTCTTCATTTTTCCTTTTTATAGTTTTTAAATGTGTCTTCTTTTTCTGGCTCTTTCCAGATTTCAGATGGGGGTCAGTGACCCCATCTAAAAAGCAAATACTCTGAAAAGCTACACATTAAGGGGCTGATTTATCAAAGGTTGAGTTTTTTCCTTGAATGACCTCGAAACTCAAATAGTATCTTATTTATAAACTCGAATGTCTAAAACTCTAACTAATATTACCCAAAGACTCAAATTGAATTAGAATCAAATTTGACTACGAAGGCTATTAACATCTTCAAATGGGTCACTGGACCTCTGCCATTGACTTCTACATGAACTCGGCAGATTTTAGGTAGCGAAAATTTAACTTCATACTTACCGAAATTTCATTTTCCTGGTTACTGTGGGCAGCCATCAAACTAAGGGTGGGAAAACACCCTTAGTGGGATGGCTGCCACAATGACCGGGGAAGTTGAATTTGAGTTGTTCCCAGGGATAGATTACGAATTTGAGTAGATTATTCCTAATTCGAATTTGTGAGTTTTGACCGAAAATCCAACTTGAAACCTTAATAAATCTGCCCCTTATTGTTATTGCTACTTTTTAGTACTCATCTTTCTATTCAGGCTTTTCCTATTTATATTCAGAGCTTCTGGACAGAAATCTATATAACTCAAAAACACAACTGCAAATTGTCTAAATTGTACTAAGGGGGTTATTTATCAAAAGTCAAATTTTAGGGTAATGTAAATTTTTTAAAAGTCTAATAAATTCAATTATATTCAAAATTCCAATGGTATGTTATTTATGAAAAAATGTGAACATCTAAAATTCAATAGAATAGAATAGAAATCTAATTCAAATAGTGTTTTATGCGTTAATGACATGACATTTTTTTGACACATCTTTTTTCTCTCCTATTGGAGTCTATTGGGATTAATTTTCGCAGTGAAATTTGGCAAAAATTTGGCTTATGACTACAATTAACATCTTCAAATAGTTCAAGGGACCTCTGCCATTGACTTCTACATAAACTTGTAGAACTACATGTTCAGGTGTGATAAATCTCACATTCAAATTCGAGTTGGTGCTTTTAAATCCGAATTTGTGAGATTTGACCGAAATTTTTTTTGAATTCAATTCAAATTTACCATTCGAACCGTAGTAAATCTGCCCCTAAATGTTAATTAAAAGGTAAACAACCCCATTAACAACTAAGCTTGGCTTCCCAACAGCAGCCCAGGGCACACCAAGACTGTGCAGAATATCTAACTCGAAAGCTGGCCTAACAAGAATCAAGATGGCGCGCTCCAATCTTAACAATCTTTAAGACTGCTCGGGTGCCTTTTTTTATAGCTAAAGTCTGAATGGAAGCTATTAATGAACACAGATTATTTTTCTGAGTGCAGCCAAAGTTCCTCCAATTTTATTTTATGAAAAGACAACTTTTGGTTTTTCTCCTTCGGAATGTAAATGGCATAAGTACCAACTAATCAAGCTTTAAGTAGTAGGTCAACTACTGTTTCTTTGGCATTTTTAAAGCTGTTTCCAAGAATTGGAGAAGACTTTAAAAAAAATGTCAATTGCAATTGCAAAGGTACCATTTCAAACTATAGCTTAAAGGTAAGAGGGGGGAAACCTGGAGGAGGCTGACGTGCAGTTTAGAGCTTACCCACATATTTGGATGCAGTATGCTATTACTCACTCTTCAAATGCTTTCCATTAGCAGTTTCAAAAGTTTAAAGTACTTTCGCCCTGAAAGGCGCCACATTAAGTATAATTTGAACGGAAAAGATAGACATTTTGTTACCAAGGCAAAGATGTTTAGAGTTTAAAAAAAAAAAAAAACGAGATCTGACTGTGCGGCACTTTACATATGAAAACCGACAGTTAATACCATAATATCTTACACCGTCTTCGTTAAGTTCAAGGAAGCGCTAAGCAAAACCGGCTCCTTTTCTGAAATGTTCAAGCAGGGTCTTTGAAAAGCTGGATTGGGGCTTAGCGTATCTGCGGCAGACGTGTAATCCATAAAGTATAATGGGAGCAGCAGAGAAATTACCTTTATAAGATACACAACAATAGAAAGCCTCTCGCTCAGAGGGATAAAGAGCCATTAAATCCGATTTTTGGAACGGGAACAACGACGACGACAAAAATGGAGCTTGTACTTCTGAATATATTGTTTTCATGCTTTAACATTTGAACAAAGCTAATTGTTAGTTCTCATTGGCTCCAGAGCATACGCTATATTTCTATTCACAAATGTTTATTTCAAAGTTACCATAGCTTGGCAGAATTTAAAATTAAAAAATAAAAAACTGCACTAGTTATAACTGATTTAATAATTGATTCACTAGTAAATACTTAAGCTTTTGATGGGATCTATAGCAATCTTTCCATGGGAGGCGACCTAGTTTTAATCCTTAAGTACATGTATGGGATCTGCTATCTGGAAACCCATTATCCAGAAAGATCCAAATTAGGAGAAGGCCATATCCCATAGAGTCCATTTTATCCAAATAATTCTAATTTCTAACAATTATTTCCTTTTTCTCTGTAATAATAAAACAGTCGCTTGTACTTGATCCCAACTAAGTTATAATTAATCCTTATTGGAAGCAAAACCAGCCTATTGGGTTTATTTAGGGGCACATTTACTAAGGGTGAAAAAAAACTTCAATATTCTTCTTCGATTTTTTTGATCGAATATGGCCATATTCGGTCGAAGTTAAATCATTTCATCGAGTGATGAAATCCTTTCGATTCGAACAATTTTCAAAAGAAAAAACTTTGACTTCTAAAAACTTAGCCAAATGTTGGCTATAGGTTCTAGGAGGTCCCCATAGGCTAACATAGCAATTCGGCAGGTTTAAGGTGGCGAAGTCAATGTTTTTTAAAGAGACAGTACTTTGATTTTCGAATGGTCGAATATTCAAAGTTTTAAAATTCGAATCAAAGTCGAATTTAGGCCTATTCGATGGTAGTAGTACCCAAAAATTACTTCAAATTCGACGTTTTAAAATTCAAAAATTCACTTCGACCCTTAGTAAATGTGCCCCTAAATGTTTAAATATTATTTTTCAGTAGCAGTAGACTTGAGAAAGGTCCAAATTATGGACACACCAGTTATCCAGAAACCAAGCAGAAAAATGTTCTCCAGAAAGCATTAAAATAGAGAACTGTCATTCAATGTTTAACAACAATTCTTTATTTTGGCTGATTTTGGGGATTTTCTCTCTAATAATAAGGCTTTTTCGTTGTACTTGATGGTATCTAAGCTGTATAAATTCAAATAGCAAAACAGTCCTATTGGGTTTGTAAATGTATCTTGTCCTCTAGTATACTTTTTCCAGATTGTCATCCAAACATCTTCTTGCTAGTCCCTCTTTAAGAAAGTAGAACTGTGCTACATTTATTTCTCATGCCAACATTTACATTTTCAACTCATGGTATGACTGGAAGGAGATCCCAGCCCCCCCCCCCCCCCCCCAGAAAAGCTTACAGTCTATGAGGTTACAATCTGATGTGCTGTGTAAAGTGGGTAATATAAAACCAGAACTTGAAAGGCAGCTGACATGTTGTAAGAATGAAGATTTATTTAAGGAAGGAATACGGCAGTAATTAATGCAGACTCAATAAAATACACAAGTCCTTTACCAGGCCAATGGTCAAGGAAGGCAGATGAAAAGTCTCGCAAAGGGTCTGGGCAGGATGCTGATAAGGAGAGTCCAATTGACAGGCCAAGGTCAATACCAGGAGATCCAACAAGCAATAAGAAATGGAGAGGAGAAACACAGGCACAAAGCAGGGAACCAGGTGAGGACTTAAGAACTATGGAAGGAATCAGGAACAATGGAAGGACTCAGGAACTAGAAACTAAGGAGCAGAATAAAACTAGATCTGGCTCTGAGGCTTCAATGCTCAAGCAACCAGGAGTTTACTTGTATAAAGCCCCTGAATTGAATAATTAAAAACACTTAATATAAATGATTTGGGTGGAGGAAGAGACCAGCAGGAAGAGAGCGACCCATGACCATTGCGATAGTTGACCTGCATCCATTCTGAAAACCTCCAGTGTCTGAGAAGGTTAATGCAGATATAGTTCATCAAGCAGACCAGTATTTAAGAACAGGTAAGCCGTGACAGATAACTTTCTTAGACCCTCTAGGACAGGAAGTAGACAATGGTGTCGTGATCATGATGTCAAAGACACCTGGAAAATTTTGCCACAAGACTTTTGGTGCCGAGGTGCACGGAGGAGTTTGTTTAGACACATAGCTTATTCTGAATGTGCTTTTTTAGTTATATGCCAATAATATGTAGGGCTAAATGTTTGCAGTCCCCCCCCATACACACTCTGATTTCTGTACTCTATATGATGCGCTGTAACATTGGCCGCTAGTAACTCAGTTGTACTTCCCGGTTAACAAGCCATGATTAATAAAAAGATCTACATTTTTAATGACAATGAGAAGGCGAGATGGGTCATTCTGTTCGTGCCTCTAGTTTAATCTCTTGCATTAATGTTTAATTTAATTAGCAGAGTGTATATAATAAAACGTAGGGCTTCTATCCCTCTAGGTCATCTAATCTGCAATTCCTGCCTGGATGGGTAGCGTAAAACCCTTGCTACATAGTATTCCCATGGCATTTTTACGTATATGTTCTTCTGCAGATTCATCATTAGCAATCTCTGGCCTTCACATGTTCATAGTTATAGCTTGTGAGATACCGAACAAGAGACTTGTCCATATTGCCAAGATGAGAACCATCTCAGAAAAGGGAAAAAGAGAGATATTTATATGGGAAATATGAAAATGCACCTAGTAGATATGTAGGAAATACATCTGTGAGCTACCTTTCCAGGAAAGACCTCAAACGAAGTTCACCTGGAATGGATACCTCCTGTATGATATTGTGTACAGGTATGGGACCTGTTGTCCAGAATTCTCGGGAACCTATGTTTTTTTGGATCTTCATAAGTCTACTAGAAAATCATATAAACATTAAATAAACCCAATGTGCTGCTTTTGCTTCCAGTAAGGAATAATTATATCTTAGTTGGGATCAAGTACAAGCTACTGTTTTATTATTACACAGAAAAATTAAATCAATTTGGATTATTTGGTTAAAATAATTTTTATGGGAGATGGCGTTTCTGTAATTTGGAGCTTTCTGTATAACAGATCCCATAGCGCTATATATGCTGAAATCTTCACTGTATATGAAATTTAGAATCCTTGATCACAAGGACATATTATTAATTATTATTAATTGATTGGTAGTTCACTCTGAAATCTACTATATAACTCTATTCAGTATGATGTTTTCCTTTAATTTGCATTTAGCCAAACTGTCTTGAATTGCCTTTTTTATGGCAAACATATATCTAAATGAAGGAGACATCTCCTCAGATTGAAATTGATGGGTGTTATTTAATGGAATGACCAGAAGAGCTCTTCCTATACTGGTATGGATTCCATGTAGATGGCTCATTAATAAAGAGAAGCCATAACTTCACCAACCAGTCTTTGTTATAAAGCATTCAATGAAACCTTTTACTGTTAGAAACTAAAGCCTTTGTAAAATACAAACACCAACACAAAGTGGGAATAAGACTACAATGGGCACAATGGCAATGGTCAGCCTCAAAGCCGGAGGGTAGAACACCACCCCAGTTACATTTTCAAGTCCCATCCCTGCTTTGTATACACAAATCCCATCACACAGTGAGAGCGTCATTGATATTACCAAAGCACAAATTGATTTATGGAATTTTTGATTGAAGAGATGTGACAATCTGAACAGTTTTTGAAGTTATTCCCAGAGGATTCATAATGAGAACAAATTGTGGTTTACTCTGCCATAAATTAAATTAGAACACATTAGCATGAAAACATTGACGGAGCTCGTGCAACCTGTTGGCAGTCAGAGAATTAGGACATTTAAATGACTAGGTTGAAACCTTTTTTAAAACTTTTACAAGCCTATAGTCCCACCTCCAACTTGCAACCAATGAGAACATTAGAAAATACATAGCACTGGACCAATCTGTATCCAACCACATCATAATAATATTGCCAGGGATACACCAACTTGTGGCCTTCAAACAGGCCTTGACTGGCAATCTGTGGGTTCTGGCAAATGCCAGAGGGGCTGCTGTATGGTTCCATAGAAAGTTACCATATAGTGGGCTGATAGGGGGCTGTTTGGGCCTCTTTTGACTCCCAGTCCAAGCCTGCCTTCAAAGCATAACAACCACTGGATTAAACCACCTTGTTGCCAATTGGAACATTAAGACATTCACTAGGCAAGTCTATTTTGTAGACTTGTCTACTCTACTCTGTAGATTGTAGCATCAAAATCTTCTAATTTCATCTATTTTGTGGTATTAAATAAAAATATCTTGAATGCAATTCAGGTGTGCACTCATTGTTGATGACCTCCTGACTGGTCCTCAGCGAGTAATTGATTAAGAGGTTTAGTGAGTGTTTCATATTAAGGAGTTTCTTAGTCAGTATTGTGCATTTCTCTCTTCTGCATAATAGAGGTCTTATATTGTAAGCTCTCACCAGTAGTGATGGGTGAATAAATTCGCAAGCATTGATTTGCGGCGAAAAATCCACCGCAGCAAAAAAAAAAATTTTGCGCTTCAAAATTATTATTACTCCCATTGACTTCAATGTGTTTTGCGACTTTTCGCCGTTTTGTGAATTTTTCCGACCCCTTCATGAATTTTTCCGCCGTTTCGTGAATTATTCGGTAAATCAAAACGGGACTATGTGGACTGTCAGCCTCGTGTAGGCTGCCTGTCCACATAGGGGCTACCAATAAATTGATGGGCGAATCTGTCTGCAATTATTTAGCTGAGTTGAAGAAACAGAAACAGAGGTAACTGCATCACAATAATACAGCCAATTATAAACACAAATCCCTGCTTTGTCTCACTGTGATACAACACAAACACTCTATTTAAATTGCAAGGTCTTGGAAACGTGGCTTTCTGTCATGCTTTACATTATAGTTGCTGCAAGTTCATATAAAATACATGAGTTGTCAAGTTCTATAAAGGATGGATTCCCAGCGGGTTCCATAGCCTGCCAATTCCTGGCATGGGGTAGCACTACCAACCAAGTGAGAGGCCATGATGTAATGAGAGCAATGGGTCCAAAAAATGTATTCAATTTCATTGATCAGAATAGCTGAGAATATCTGCAAGACTTCCAATTTACTTGTATATACTCTCTAATATATAACTCCAAGACAAAACCCTAGACAATGTTCATACTTCTTGACTACAGTCTGGAAGGAGGGAGGCAATGAGAGGACAAATTAAAATCTGACTGGGGATGCCAGAACTTGATTCTAAATAGTATTAAGGATTTTGGAGGTCACAAACACATCTGGCCCATGGGCATTGCAGTTGGAATGCCCTGATGTTGGTAATTAAAAGAATGGAATCATCAGGTCTTGCATGGGGCACCATCCAGAATGGAGGACATTGTGCACAGAAAATGGCTGTCAATGCATTAACTGGTGCAATCATTAACTGGGCAAAGAATCTAACTGGTGTGTCTGTATTGGGTTAATTTTATAGATTCTCCACTCCACAATTGTCTTAGATAGTGATCGGCGAATTTATTCGCCAGGCGCGAAACCGTCGCGAAAATCCGGTGTTTAAACAAAATGGACACTGGCGCATTTTTGCCAGCGAATGTGCGCCGGCGTCCAAAAAACGAATGCCTGCACGTTTCACAAATTTTTCCCCATTTCGTGGGAAATTAGCAAATTTTACGGCGAAGCGTAATGCCCCAAATTCACCCATAACTAGTCTTAGAGTTAGGCACTGAAAGCAAGGTAGATATGCCTGCCACAATGATTCCGAACAAGTACATTTATCTAGGATGTGCCATCCTTGCTAGGAATCTGGACAAACTGGCAACCTAGGCATCTAAATGTCAGCTGATACTCAGTGCCGATTGATGGGACCTTTCACCAGACAAAGTTCAGCAAATCCTTGATGGAGAAGAACCAGGTAGTACTCGTGGATGACAAACTAGAAGCAATGGCAGTCAGCAGCAGGAAGGCCAGAAAGAGACTATGTCTTTATGGTAGGAGTGGGTAAATCTTTCTTTCCCTTATAAGACCTCCATCAAGAAAGTGGTAATTTCTCCAGTTTGTATTTCTGTAAAACTAAAAATAAATAATTTGAGTAGGGAAGTTTTGCTCATCAGTATTCAAAGTCCAGAGAAGAGCAACCAAGTTAAAGGGTATAGATGGCCTCACTTATGAAGAAAGACTATTCTGGTTATCAACACTGGAGAAGGGGCTATAATATATGCGTAGCAATAAACAAGTCATAAAATGAAGTTGGAATGAAGCATATTCTGTCAACGCAAATAGTTTTGCTCGTATTACTTAATTATCTATATTTTATCTTTTTAACAAGCTTTTGTTTTATTCCTGGCATGTACAAATAGGTTTCTCCTCCAGCGAGTGAAATTGTGCGAACAAGCAGAGGAGCAACATATTTCATTCCCAAATATTTATAGCATTTACATAGACCCGACGTACTGCGCTCACAATAAACACCAAATGAAGCTGCGTTAATCATCATTTAAACATCACGGACAGTGTTGAAAATTGGCTGGACTTAAATTGTCTTTGTAACTCTACATCTGCAGATGGTGCCCCCCTAAGGTGCAAAGGGTACGAGATCCAAAGTCTTTATTGTTGATGAGCAATCAGAGGGAGCAGTCAAAGAAGAAGCTGTTTACCAGTGTTTAGATCCAAAGAACCTGACAAAATGAATTTTTGTGAGCATTTAATGTATTTTGGCTACAAAAAGCCATCCACAAAAGCATGAATTTTTGCATTTGTATTTCTAAAGGGCCACCCCGGCGTGTAATCTTGTCCCGCTGACAAAAGAGACTTTCCGGGAAAACGAGAATGGCCGCCAGATCTATCCACTCTAGGGACAGAGTAGAGGCGCACTGGTAAAGTATTTATCTCAGAAATATCTCAAACAATGGGAAACTCAAGCAAAGTAATTGAATCAAATAGACTCCTGTGGTTAGGAAACAGAAAACCACACAGAATTATTGATGGCTAAATCCAAAATAAATCATAAATTGTTATGGTAGCTTCCCCTTCCTCCTCATGTCATATCAAAGAACTGTAACTTCTTCACTGTAACACATTATGGTATTATCTCCCATAATTTACTTATTTCAGGCCATTTGCATGTATATGGTGGTGGGCAAACAAAAATAGTCAGCACAACCTTATTAAATCTTCTTACTTTTCTTTGGATGGGTGCAGGTTCTCCAGTGGCCACTTTCCACCAGCAAATGCAGTCAAAGTACGATATGAACAGCACCACAATTGTAATTGAAGTTAAAATGCCTTTATTGCTCAAGTAACGGGCATTACCGCAACGTTTCAGGCCTCATTTGGCCCTTTTTCAAGCTTGAAAAAGGGCCAAATGAGGCCTGAAACGTTGCGGTAATGCCCGTTACTTGAGCAATAAAGGCATTTTAACTTCAATTACAATTGTGGTGCTGTTCATATCGTACTTTGACTGTATATGGTGGTGGAACACACCAGGGGGTAGATTTACTAAAGAGTGAAGTGGCTAACGCTAGCGACTTTTCCGCAGTATTGACATCGCCAATTTACAGGTGCAGACGCCAATTCGCTAGCGAAACAGACCATCGCTTGCGGTCATTCTCACTCTATTTCCAGGCACTTTTCGCTCTGATGAACGGACGCTACTCTGCAAATTCACTAAAATGTGGATTTTACTGAACGTTACCGCTTTCGCCAGAGTTGCCCTTCGCCACCACAGACCAGACGAAGTGCTATAAAGCAGCGAGATCTTCCTCAATCTTCTGTCATTTACATCATATGCTGTGAGCCAAAAATGCATCAAAGTTCCAAAAACGCAGGCGTCTTTTCCTTTTTTTCAGCGTGATTGCCTGCAAAAGTCCTAACTTGAACTCTTTTTGGGGAACCAAAAATGGACATGTGTAATATAAACTGGTAACTTAAACCATTTGCAGCAACATTTATAATAAAGACGTTCATACAACTTTAAATTTCCCGTCCTATGCAAATTGACCTGAGTACAAGATCACTAGCCAATATTCGCAAAAAGTTGCCAGTGTTCGGCGCCGGGAACAATACTCCGCATATTAGTGAATTAGCATTGTCTGAGCCCATTTGTGCCTGGCAAAGTGTTGCGCTGGGTGCGAAGCAGACGCTGGCGAATTTTCACTGGTTAGTGAATCTGCCCCCAAGACTAATGGCACATGTAAGGGCAGATTTATCAAGGGTCGAATTTCGAAGTAAAAAATACTTCGAAATTCGACCATCGAATTTAAATACTTCGAATTTAAATATCGAATTCGAACTTTTTTCATCAAATTTGGGTATTCTGCGGTCGAAGTAAAATCGTTTGATCGAACGATTAAATCCTTCTAATCAAATGATTCAAAAGATTTTACTTCGACTTCAAAAAACTTAGAAAAATGCTGTAGAAGGTCCCCATAGGCTAACAAAGCACTTTGGCAAGTTTAATTTGGAAAAGTATTGAAGTCGAAGTTTTTTTAAAGAGACAGTACTTCGATTATGGAATATTCGCACTATTTTACTTCTAATCGAATTCGAAGTAAATTCGAAGTTGTAGTTTCTTATTCGATGGTCGAAGTATCCAAAAAATTACTTCGAATTTATTTACTTCGAAAATTCCCTCGAATTCACTTCGACCCTTGATAAATCTGCCCCATAGTGTATTCTATGCTAATAGAAAAAAACTGAATTCTGACATACCAACTGTCACCTGACACCACTGGTAATGGTGAATGTGAGCTTTTTCAGGGTGAAGTCCACCTATACTGACACTGTTGAGTATAGTCAATGACAGGCAGATGGAACCCTAGAGGAGCAGACAGAAGGTGTCAAAGCTCCACTGCTCTCTTTGGAGCGATGTGATAAATGGGACGTATTTGGCAGACCCAGTTCTTTAAATGAATGGACTAACAAATGAATCACTAATCTTTTTAGTATGAGGACAGACAAACTCCCCAATATAGGCTTTAGCAAATGAACTAATGAAGCCCAACCAAACTCTTGTACCACCATGATGGAAATCCTTGGACATTACAAATGGAAATTCTGAGCATCTGGCACCCATACACTGGCAGTGGTCCAGCCTGGCCATCGCGTGAGCCACCTAAACTGCTCAACTTGCTGGTGTTTCATGGGGAATGGTGGGTCAGGTGATGGTAGCATGGACGGCTGAGGTTACGGAATAATCAACTAGGGGCAACTGGGAATCGCTCACTTTTCAACGTTGATGTTCAGAAATTGGTTCAACATTCCCAGCAAACTCTTTCTTCCCAATAACAATATTACATATAGGAAAGAAGCCTCGTAAAACATAAAGCAGAATTTCTCAGCAGTGAAACTATAGTGGGTTTAGAAGGCATTTCCTCGCTATTCCATCTAATATGATCCTTCAGAATATACAGATCATGGACTAAACATGCTGCAAAGTACTTGATTATGCTAATACTCTACACAGTTCATATGCTTTAATGTTCCTCCTGCATTTTTTATTAAGCGTTTCTGTAACAATTTGGCCATAATCTGCATTTTGTTTACCCGTTAGGCTAATGCAAGTCAAACAATGCGCCGGATCAATGGCGGAGACGTGGGATAAAGCTCAGCTAGCCGACTGCATCTCGCATTTATCAGCCGCATAAAATGGAAAGATATGCAAAGCAATAGCGAGGAAGAGCCCAAAACAAATATTGCTTCTATTATCCTCATTCTGACTAAATACAATTGCAAAAAAAAAAAAAAAACCCATAAAGTATCAATGTAATTTCATTTACAAGAGTGTATTAAAGGGTGGAAAAAACTGAAAACGACTAGATTATACAATTAACCTTTACCCCTCTCTTAGAGTAGGCGTAGTTAATTAATATTCCCTGGCAGTTTATTGTAATGCTCCGGCTAATGAACTGGCGGAATTATTATATTGTATACTGTCACCTTTAACCTCACAACAGCTATTTTATTGTGATTTTAAACGGAACCATAATTTACATTTTGTATCACTGAAGCTTGATCTATGGGACAGGATTCATGGCTAAATAAATCAGCAGTTGCACCAACGTAATCCAATTACTGAGGATAGCAAATAAGTTATGTACTGTACCCGCAATTTACTTTCGGAATTAATTCCCTTTTTTGCCAACGCTGAGGATATATATTATGGGGCCGATTCACTAACTTCGAGTGAAGGATTCGAAGGTAAAAAACTTTGAATTTCGAAGTTTTTTTTGGGCTACTTCGACCATCGAATGGGCTACTACGACCTTCGACTACGACTACGACTTTGAATCGAACTATTCGAAGTACCATACGATAGTCGAAGTACTGTCTCTTTAAAAAAAACTTCGACCCCCTAGTTCGCCATCTAAAAGCTACCGAAGTCAATGTTAGCCTATAGGGAAGGTCCCCATAGGCTTGGCTAACTTTTTTTATCGAAGGATATTCCTTCGATCGTTGGATTAAAATCCTTTGAATCGTTCGATTCGAAGGATTTTATCGTTCGATCGAAGGAATTATCCTTCGATCGTTCGATCGAACTATCTGCGCTAAATCCTTCGACTTCGATATTCGAAGTCGAAGGATTTTAATTCCTAGTCGAATATCGAGGGTTAATTAACCCTTGATATTTGACCCATAGTGAATCGGCCCCTTTATGTTTAAGAGATGGGGGGGTATGAGAATAAGGGATCCAGAGAGAGTGAATAAACCTTGTATACGCTGGTCCCTAGTCAACATGTCATCTCAAAAATGTTTCAAATTGCTCAAAAAAGTGAATTTTGGATGATTTTTGACTTGGAAATGCAACCAGGCACATTTTCCAGTGAGAATCAAACGAAAAATTGCCTGTGGGTGCTGTGTGAATTGTTTGATGAGATTAAACTGACATTCCTGAAAGGCAAGAGCACAAGTCAGCATAAATGAAAATACTAAGGAATCTCAGTCTCATCACTCTTTTTTTTTAAATTTTTTTTTTTTTTTCAATTATTGCTTCTGAAAAAAAAAAATATTTTATTGCCAATAGCTGGATGTTACACTCTGAAACTCCACTTCTGGGACTTCATCTAGGACAATGGCTGACTCTTAGATTGTGAAACTACAATAATGTACTTCATTCTCAACATAAGAGCCACTTGATTCTCGATACCATGGCTGAAGCCAGAAGGTTGGGTTTATGATGTAACTATAATGAGGCCTCCTGTAAGTGAATTCAACTCTTTGGGTCTAAAGTGATCATTTCCATTGCTGTCTAATTAGAGATTATGCTCAATCATCTACCTAAAGATGCCTGCTGTGTGGATTCCTATAAGATTCCAAAGCTGACAATAGCCTCACGTAAATGTGATTATTCATGCATGTTCCCTTCATGGTTCACTTATGTTTTTTTTATGTCTCAAAAGAGACTCGAGTGCCATGACTTGAGTTGACTCTAGAAACTTATGCTCAACATCTTCCACCAAATCTGAGATCTCACAGTGACCTAAATAAGATCAAACAAAAATGATATTGAGCCACCAAGAACATTATCTCTTGATCTTTATCCAGACTGTACATGTCTCCAGAAACCATTGTATGTAACATTACAGCCTAACCTGACTTAACATCAGTAGGTTCAACACACCCATTGTCAAGCTCAACAATTAGACTTCTACCTTATAACAACCCCAGCATACCCCCAAACCTAGTCCATACCCCACATAAACTGGGAAGAGGGACACAGTTAACCCCAGTGGGCAGAAAATGTGGCCACAGTCAGTTTGAAGCCACATCCCAAAACACTATACTCAATTAACAAGAACACACACCTTCATGACCACATCATGAGTGTAGAAGCACTAGGTGTATTAACAACAGGCACATTATGGCCCTTACATTTCATGACACACTGTGGCACCAAAAATGTCATGACAGACACAGTGGGAGCCCAAGTCCCAAGCCCTGGTTGTTAACAGACACAATCCCCAGTTCTCTGGTAACCATATGTTCTTTATATAATGTTGGGAGTGAAGCAACATCTCATTGGACATTTAAAAAGCAATTAGGTACTGCAGGCTATGGCTTGATAATTGCTCACCAAAACAGTTGGGAGGTATGTAGGTTTATATGGAACACATCTGACCATCAAACCTGGCTACCACCTAGGAGAGGCCCACCGTGCCCACAGCTGTGACCAGCCATGAACTGAATCAGTGAAAGTAAAATGTGCCATGATTTGAGGAAAACCTCATATAAACTCTTCATTACAGGCCTCACCCACTAGTGATATGCGGGACCCGTGGGTCAGGTTGGTTCGGGCCAACATCTGCAGACAATCTCCATGTTGCGGCCGGACTTGAGATCTTCATTTCGCTCTCTCTGCACTCTGCAGTGTGCCTGCCCTGCTCATTTTTCTGATATCAGAGTGGGATTGGGTTAGGGTCAGGTGTGGGTTCTATTTTTCTAGACCCGCACATTAGACATGTGTCATGTGGTACAGCCAAATCAATGGCCAGCACTCAATCAAGTTCAGATTTGGCATCTTTTTTTTCCCCTGTAATGCCTCATTTTCCTGCTGAATTCCATTGTAATTCTTTTGTATTAGGCACAATTCAGCAGGAACAGCCCCCTAAGATTGCTCATTATGCTCTCTATGCCAGTCTAGGTATTTCCCTGTACTAAGCAAAATGAATTAAGACATAGGGGCAAAATCTGACTTGCGTTACTTCTTATTTTCTTTAGTAACACTAATAGGCTGTTATGGAAAGACCAATGCTAAGGGCACGGGCAATTTGTTTTAATATATTCTGATGATGACCTTGGTAAAGGTCACAGGTGAGAAGAGAACAGACCACTTTGTGGTCATTAATAAACCATGCGAGTTCCATTCGACAGTAAGATCCTGCCATATTTATAAGTTATTTATCGGAGCTTAGGGGCCATTAATATTGCATCGGATTGCGCAAACTCTTTGAGTGATTTCAAAAACATTTTGTCAGAATCCATACTGTGGTTTTTGAGGAAAAATATAAAGATAGGATGGTGGCGTGACAAGCGTTGATGCAAAAGGTTGTATTGTTAAAACAATATATCAATTATATATGTTGGTATTAAGGGAAAAGGAAACTATTCCCATCAAATTGAAAGAGACAGATTTCTCTCTCCGTCGAACTACAAGACATGAATCATTTATAGCTGGTAAGAGAGAAAGCCCGGACTCAATATTCTCCTGGAGTTCATTCATATATTTCAACCGAGTGCAAATAGAAAGCGGCTGTGTGATGTGTGCGGGATATTTCCCATGACTGGAAATGCTCTTGTCCTGTTTTACTTTGCAAGAATTTTGTAAAACGGTAAAAAAAAGTTGCCAAACGCATGGACTTTTTTTCCCACAACATTATCAAAACTGTACCATCCATTATAATCTATGGGCATTTTTTCTAAGGCTAAATATTTTGATCATCCCAATTATTGTGTCCCGGCCTTCCCAGTCCGACCTTGGAGCTCTGCACATTGCACTGCAGGCATAAAGGACCCTCAGTCCAATAAAAAGTTATATCATGAAAAAGCACCTTGCACCAAAACATGGTTTCCCCCACCAGAGGAAAGCCTACATATGTTGTACCCCCCACACACACACCGTGAGCCCACTGCAACGATGGTGAGAAATTCTTGAGTGCAGGCTCTGTTGGCCCAGGTGATAGGTGGCCTTAAAATGGAAGTACAGTGGTCCTTTAAGAAAAGAAAATGGCAGTTGTGGTACATTTGAATGACCTATCACTGGCATCAGACCACTGGGAGTTTAGCAAGGGAAGAGTCTAGGGATGGGCGAATTTGACCCATTTCGTTTCGCCAAAAATTCGCCACTGGCGAAATGCCGCAGATGCCCATTAAAGTCTATGGGCGTCAAAAAAAATTTGTCGTGCGGCGAAATTGTTTTGAAGAGAGTCTTTTTTTTTTGACGCACGTCGCCATACAAGTCTATGGGCGTAATTTTTTCGGCGAAACGAGGCAAAAAAATTCGCCCATCCCTAGAAGAGGCTTGAACAGTTGACGCGAAGGTCACCGTTATAAGTAAAGGGCTAAAGCACTTGAAAGGTTCCCTGACTTAAGAGCCATTGACGAGCTCTAGCTGATGAAAATCTCCCAGTGTTGCTGACCCTGACTCCTCACACAGAATGTTCATGTGAAAGACATGGCAAGTGGGTATTTATTGTTGTAGGACAAAGGTTGGGAAAGATGATTTCTAACTGTCTATTATTGTTATCCATGACATTGCATGTTACGGATAGGGATGTTGCGGACTGTTCGCCGGCGAACTTGTTCGCGCGAACATCGGCTGTTCGCGTCCGCCGCAAGTTCGCGAACGTCGCGCGACGTTCGCCAATAGGCGTTCGCGTCAAAATCGTTCGACCATTCGACCATTCGATCGCTAAAATCGAAGGATTTTCGTTCGAATCGAACGATCGAAGCCATTGGATTGAATGAAATCATTCGATCGAATGGCTTCAATCATTCGATTCGAACGAAAATCGTTCGATCGAACGATTAAAATCCTTCGATCGTTCGAATCGAACGATTTTCGGATGTTCGAAGTTCGCGAACTGTTCGCATTTTTTGCCGGTGTTCGCAAACGGCGTTCGCGAACACATTATCGGCGGTTCGCTACATCCCTAGTTACGGAATGTTCCTTCAGTATCTATACAAAACTGACATGAGAAAGAGAATTTGCAACCAGATGGCTGAAATTGCAAACTGGGGAGCTGCTGCATAAAAAGCTAAATAACTGAAAAACCACAAATAATAGAAAATAAAAACCAATTGCAGATTGTCTCAGAGTATCGCTTTCTAAAAGTTAACAGGGAACTCTGAGTATCACTCATGTATTATAAGGGATACTGTACCCCCTACTGTAAATGATAAGGATATTAGAAGTCACTGACGGGTTGTTCTGTGACCATATAAAGGCACAAGGCTGCAGGCTGAGTTATACAGGGAACTCTGAGTATCACTCATGTATTATAAGGGATAATGTACCCCCTACTGTAAATGATAAGGATATTAGAAGTCACTGAGGGGTTTTGTGACCATATAAAGGCACAAGGCTGCAGGCTGAGTTATACAAGGAACTCTGAGTATCACTCATGTATTATAAGGGATAATGTACCCCCTACTGTAAATGATAAGGATATTAGAAGTCACTGAGGGGTTGTTCTGTGACCATATAAAGGCACAAGGCTGCAGGCTGAGTTATACAAGGAACTCTGAGTATCACTCATGTACTATAAGGGATAATGTACCCCCTACTGTAAATGATAAGGATATTAGAAGTCACTGAGGGGTTGTTCTGTGACCATATAAAGGCACAAGGCTGCAGGCTGAGTTATACAGGGAACTCTGAGTATCACTCATGTATTATAAGGGATAATGTACCCCCTACTGTAAATGATAAGGATATTAGAAGTCACTGAGGGGTTATGTGACCATATAAAGGCACAAGGCTGCAGGCTGAGTTATACAGGGAACTCTGAGTATCACTCATGTATTATAAGGGATAATGTACCCCCTACTGTAAATGATAAGGATATTAGAAGTCACTGAGGGGTTGTTCTGTGACCATATAAAGGCACAAGGTTGCAGGCTGAGTTATACAGGGAACTCTGAGTATCACTCGTGTATTATAAGGGATAATGTACCCCCTACTGTAAATGATAAGGATATTAGAAGTCACTGAGGGGTTGTTCTGTGACCATATAAAGACACAAGGCTGCAGGCTGAGTTATACAGGGAACTCTGAGTATCACTCATGTATTATAATGGATAATGTACCCCCTACTCTAAATGATAAGGATATTAGAAGTCACTGAGGGGTTGTTCTGTGACCATATAAAGGCACAAGGCTGCAGGCTGAGTTATACAGGGAACTCTGAGTATCACTCATGTATTATAATGGATAATGTACCCCCTACTGTAAATGATAAGGATATTAGAAGTCACTGAGGGGTTGTTCTGTGACCATATATATGTAACCTTCCTTCCAGGTGGCGATAGGGCATTTTTTAACTAAATAAGTATAAGGGGAGAACAGACTATTGTCTAGCAGTTGAATATGTGGCTTATATTTGGCTTAGATGCCTCAGGGTGTTATTCTCATTATGGAATGAACGCTGTGATGCAATGGGACATTATTATACTCCCTGTTAGTTGTGTGATGTCATAGCAAAGTTTTGTTTATCCGCTGGTTCCCAAGGTGAACAGGGACATAAGCTTGTACCAGGCTGTAGTTTGTTACTGGATCACAATCCGTAGATGTGAATTCCAAAAGCTTATTTCCTCTATTTCATTTCTTTCAGTTAAATATACCTTAGGCCAAAAGAGGACGCGGCCCTCATTGTAGAACAGCAAATGCAGAAATATTTATTGAAGTCACAGACAAAGGCTTTGTTCCGAAACTCCATTAGTGCTGCCGTTTATCTGGCGTTCTGTGCGAATTACAGACAGACGGGGAACAGACTGTTACAAAAGGGAGCGCTATTCTGTTTTATTTAACGGCAAAGCCAAATATATAAATATAATAAATGAGATAAAAGGAGTATGAGTATTATTCCACTGACGGAGGATTTAGTATTCAGCTTATTTTCTCCGAGCGGCTATTGTCTGCGTTTTTTATATATTGCCCATTGTTTCAAATGGGTGGTTCATCTTTAAGTTAACTTTTAGGATGTTATATAGTGATGGGCGAATAAAACCACCAGGCACAAATTCACGATGAATTTCCACGTTTTGCCGCCGGTGAATAAATGCGCAAAACTGTCGAGAAAATTTGACATTGAAAAATTCGCTGCGGCAAAAAAATTTGGGAACACATAAAATTGTCGCATGTCAAAATAATTCGGATGCCCATTGACTTTAATGAATTTTAAACAAAATAGGCAAGCGTCTAAAAATTGTTGCGGCCGTCAAAATTGACGCTCATCAAAATTTTTTACTTCAATGCGTATTGCTATTTTTTTGCCATTTCGTGCATTTCGCTGGAAATTCGCAAATTTTCTAAGAAACCTTTCAATTGGTCTTTATTTATATCTTTTTCAATTATTGGCCTTCTTCTTCTGACCCTTTCCAGCTTTCAAAAGGGGGTCACTGACGCCATCTACAAAACAAATGCTCTTTCAGGCTACAACTGCATTGTTGTTGTTACTTTTTATTACTCATCTTTCTATTCAGGCCTCTCCTATTCATATTCCAGTCTCTTATTCAAATCAGTGCATGGTTGCTAGGGGAATTTGAACCCTAGCAACCAGATTACTGAAACTGCAATCTGGAAAGCTGCTGAATAAAAAGCTAAATAACACAAAAACCACAAATAAAAAAAATGGCACATTATCTCAGGATATCAGTCTTTGCATTACAGTAAAAGTTAATGCAAAGTAAAGCCACCCCTTTAATAAGGAAAAATCTTGGGCTAAACAAGGTGAACAGAGGAACTGACATTTAATCCCCCAGCATAATGGACTTCTCCTTATCTATAAATCACAATTACACGTGGAGAAGGGGTTTGTTTATGCTGAACCCATTCTCTCTCTCTCTCTCTGTATAAATTATACTGTATTTATATTTAATATTTTTCTATTTTAAAGGTAAAATAGACCGAATGTGTTTTCATTTCTAAATGATATATATATATATATATAAAAAAAAAGGAATATATATCGGTGCATATTGTCCCTTTGAAGCTTGAAATAAATGTACCATTACATCAGAGTCTCCTAAACTCCTAATTGCTTGAGTTCCTGAAGGATAATTGATTGTCTGAGGTGCTATTAGTTCACCATTTAATGTGTTGAAGAAAACTTGACCTCAATAACTGAAATTCAATAGACAATAAGACTTAAGGGGCTGCTTATAGTGGCGTAACTAGATATTACTGGAACCCACAGCAGATTATTTTTCAGGCCACCAGTTTGAACAGTTTTACCAATATTTATTGAAATTGTATATGAATTAGAGTCTCACGGGGCCCCTATAACTCCTGGGCCCCTCTGCAGGCGTAGGGTCTGCTTAATCTATAGTTACAGTCCATTCAAGCACAGGATACACAGTAGATAACAGATAAGTACTACTATAGTTTATATAAACAAGCTGCTGTGTAGCCATGGGGCAGCCATTCAAGCACAGGATACACAGTAGATAACAGATAAGTACTACTATAGTTTCTATAAACAAGCTGCTGTGTAGCCATGGGACAGCCATTCAAGCACAGGATACACAGTAGATAACAGATAAGTACTACTATAGTTTATATAAACAAGCTGCTGTGTAGCCATGGGGGCAGCCATTCAAGCACAGGATACACAGTAGATAACAGATAAGTACTACTATAGTTTATATAAACAAGCTGCTGTGTAGCCATGGGGGCAGCCATTCAAGCACAGGATACACAGTAGATAACAGATAAGTACTCCTATAGTTTATATAAACAAGCTGATGTGTAGCCATGGGGGCAGCCATTCAAGCACAGGAAACACAGTAGATAACAGATAAGTACTACTATAGTTTATATAAACAATCTGCTGTGTAGCCATGGGGGCAGCCATTCAAGCACAGGATACACAGTAGATAACAGATAAGTACTACTATAGTTTATATAAACAAGCTGCTGTGTAGCCATGGGGGCAGCCATTCAAGCACAGGATACACAGTAGATAACAGATAAGTACTACTATAGTTTATATAAACAAGCTGCTGTGTAGCCATGGGGGCAGCCATTCAAGCACAGGATACACAGTAGATAACAGATAAGTACTACTATAGTTTATATAAACAAGCTGCTGTGTAGTCATGGGGGCAGCCATTCAAGCACAGGATACACAGCAGATAATAGATAAGCTCTGTAGTATACGATGGGATTCTTTAGAACGTATCTGATACTCACCTGATAACTGCCCACCAGGGAAATAGTAACATACAGTCAGTTTTTATTTTAGGGGAAAGGGTCACTTTAATGTGTATTACAAACATATTTCATTTATCAGTGTTATGGGCAGTGACATTGATATCCCTTAAAAGAATAATGACAGTTCAATGTAGAAGTCAGGTATATGTTATCTTTACCAACTGTTGGTTTTCTCCAGGAGGGTAGGGCCGAGCCAAGCAGTCCAGTCACCCAAGGCAACCCGGACGGCCTAGTCTCCGGCGCGTGTGTGGTGTGACCAGGGTCGGACTGGGCCGGCGGGACACCAGGAAAAAACGTTGTGAACCCCGGCTCCTGTGGTCCCCGCCAAATATAATTGGCAAGTAGCAGAAAAAAAACTACGCGCACACATGCACACATTGCAGGAAAAAAACTGTACTCATGAGCATGTGCAATTGTGTGGGGGGGAATCTGGTATGCACGCGCATTTGCTGCGCTGCGCACCGCGACGGGGAAAGGGACAGGGGGCCCGGGACAAGGGGCCAGAGACAGTAGCCCCATTGGGCCTCGGGACCCCCAGTCTGACCCTGAGCATGACAATGTGCTGGGGGGAGGAGCATGCAAAAAGGCGTGCCAGAGCGTGCCAGTGAGAGAATAAAGTCCGGACAGGTGTAAGCGAAAGAAGAGATTGGGGCTTGATGCCCCCCCTTCATTACTCCTTGGCACATGCCTCTTCTGCCTACTCCTAGTTCCAGCCCTGGTTCAGGTCAGATAAATCTGTCGTTTAGGACTGATTGTTCATTACTAAAATTTACTAATCTTAATTTTAAAGAGAGCGAGAGAGAATAAGAGAGAGAGAGAGTTGCTTGAGAGGCAGTGCCACCAGCTACACAAGGGCAGTCACCTTACAGCCCAAGATAAAGCAAAGCAGATTAGTAGAGCCGAGTCCCCTGGTTACTATATTTACCCTGGGTCACAAGTTATCCGAGTGCACAGGCTGCGGCACATAAATCACAGAGCCGCTTCCTTCCCCCACACCAAACATCTCATTTGCCAGTTATAGCAAGTGTTTTAGTTGGAAGAATAATAAGGCAAACGCAATATTCCAACTGAAGAGGGAAGAAAGGGAAACAAATCAAAGGTCCATCTGTTCCAGAAAGATCAGAAATGCACCGAATAGATCAAGTAATAAGCGGCATCTTCACAAGGCTCATCCTGAGAACATGACAGAGAAGGTACCGGCGTCTCTGCTGTGATGGAAAACACCGAAATCAAGACTAAGGATTACAAGTCAACAGGAACCCTCGACAAGCCACAATCTCCTGATTTAATCCTGCCCACAGCTATCAGTATTGTCCCTGGACTGGAAGCGCTGATATTTTTTTTTGAAAGCAACGCTGACATGTTGTGACTTACAGATACATTTTTACTGAATTTAACTCATTATCCTTAGGATTAGCTAATTCCCTACAAATTAGTGCTACCACTTTTAGTTCCCGGCTTTTTTTTCCAGGGACCATCCTTTGGTCAGGGCTCCCCTTAGCTCTTAAAGGAGAACTAAACCCTAACAATGAATGTGGCTAAAAATGTCATATTTTATATAGTGAACTGATTGCACGAGGCTAAAGTTTGAGCTTGTCAATAGCAGCAATGATCCAGGACTTCAAACTTGTCACAGGGGGTCACCATCTTGGAAAGTGTCTGTGACACTCACATGCTCAGTGGGCTCTGATTGGCTGTTGAGAAGCTAAGCTTAGGGCTCGTCACTAATTATCCAGCAGAAAATGAGCTTCCCTGGCTGTAATATAAGCTGATGCTACAGGTTTGCTGATTATTACCATACCTCCCAACTGTCCCTTTTTTGGAGGGACAGTCCCACTTTTGACAGCTCAACCCGCAGTCCCTCATTTGTACTGGAAAGTCCCTCTTTTCTATGTACTGAACAGCCAGAAAAAGAAACTAACTTTCTCACTTAATTGGCTTTTATCAGAGAGCCCATAACAGCTAACAGGTGCAAATAAGATACTTTGTAATAATTTTGAGACACAAAAACACAGTTTAGATAAGGAGAAATATTTTCAAACTTTCATAACCTGCCAAATTTTGTAAAACAAACATGGTAATTAGGGGGTGTGGCCAAGGCATGTGGTCAAAAAACTGCTGCGCTACATGCGGAAAAAAATTTTTTGTCTCTCTTTTTACTTCCAAAATGTTTGGAGGTATGAAATTCTGATGCTAATTGCACTGGTTTCTGTGCTGCCATGTAGTAATTATGTGTATTGATTACTAATCAGGCTTATATTGTGACATTTATAGCCTCATTTTCTGCTGGATAATTAGTGACGAGCCCTAAGCTTAGCTTCTCAACAGCCAATCAGAGCCCACTGAGCATGTGAGTGTCACAGACACTTTCCAAGATGGTGACCCCCTGTGACAAGTTTGAAGTCCTGGATCATTGCTGCTATTGACAAGCTCAAACTTTAGCCTGGTGCAATAAGTTCACTATATAAAAATATGCCATTTTCAGCCACATTCATTTTTAGGGTTTAGTTCTCCTTTAAAGAAGAAAAAGGAAATATGTTTTAAAGTTTTGAATTATTTATTTAATTATTATTATTTATTTATTTAAAATTCTGTATATGGGAGATGGCCTTCCCATAATTCAGAACTTTCTGGATAATGGGATTCCGGAAAATGGATCCTATACCCAGTTTTGGACTGGGGGGGTTTCCACCGTGGTTTCTGACTGAGGGCCCCCTGCCCTAGCCACATACCCTATACACTGCCCTCCTCCCCAACTGCAAGTCCCTGCACACCCCCCCTCCCCACCCCTGTATGTCCACCTGGTTTTCTCTTAATGTGGTGTGATCAGGGGGCTGGTGGGGGAGTCAGTGAGTTAGGATTACTGGGTTTTCTCTCTGTGTCCCACCAGCCAGTCCGACTCTGCCTATACCTGTATGTGTGTTTTCTAAAGCAAACAATGCTGTGAGTAGTGAAGCAGTATGGCAGTTTAACTCTAATTTGGTTACTGTCTCTTTAAATAGCAATTAACCCTTGGCAATCCAGGGCCTTAAGTCCCTTTTGTGTATGTAAAGTACTGGGGACTGGAATTTAAAGGGAAACTGTGTGCAGTAGCAGAGAAAATATATATGGTTGAACCCATTGTTGTAAACATATGCTTTTGGAATCCCCCCATTCAGCCCCTCCGTTGGCCCAGCTCAGCTCTAAACAATTAAAGGGGAATGTGTGTGTAATTAACCGGATCTCCTCAGATTTCCCCTCCTCTCTTACCTCCCCCCAAGCAGAACCTTCAGTAGGAATTAAACAGGGAGACAATGTGCAATATTTATGCTGAAAAGATGATTTCAGAGGTCTCCGAGGGGAAACGGCTCTGAACACTGGGACGATTGCATTGAGCTGTCACTTGTGTAAATGGCCCATTGTCACCATTGTGTCACATTCAATCGGACGAACGGTGAAGTGGATAAAAGTACGAGTCCTGCGCCTAATTTTCTTTGTCTCGTCAAATAGGAAATCTTCATTCCAAGCGCCAGGCTGAGCTTTATTGTGGCAGCTTCTGCTCTCTGAATCCCCCCTGATTGGCAGACAGTTAATAAATACTCCTGTTCTACTGGAAACGGGGTTCACAGCTGACAATCATGGGCTGGGGATGTCCATTTCCCCAAACTCAAAGCTCTTCCTTAAAACTGTTTTCTTGTTCATGCTTGTTACAGGACTACAAGTCCCAGCATGCTTTGCCATACTATCGAGGCTTAAAGCATGCTGGGAGATGTAGTCCAACAACACCAGGGTTTGAATTATTGTTTGGTGAAACATTTCCCCAGCTCTCCGTGGCCTGCAAATAAATGAGAAATTAGGATTTCAGTCAGTAGTAGTGATGGGCGAATAAATTAGACAGGCGCAAATTTGCGGCACCAGAGAAAAAATTTGCGAAACTGCTGCGAAAATAAGGAGTCAAAAAATTTTCGGAAAAAAGACGATCGCTTCAAAACCGTCTCTCGTCAACATTATTCAGGAGCCCATTGACTTTAACGCCAGCGTCAAGATTGACGCGGGCGTCAAAATTCGTGTTTTGCAAATTTTACGCCGTTTCTCGAATTTCACTGGAAAATTTTCGGAGAAGCGAAATGGGACACATTCGCCCATCTCTAGCCAGTAGCATTCTCAATCATGAAGTTTTTTGCATTTCTAAGATTTTTGGCCAAATTCTTTAGAGAACTAGGGGGCTCATTGAGAGATACAGATCCTTTAAGCACCAGAGAAAAAATTTGCGAAACTGCAGCGAAAATAAGGAGTCAAAAATTTTTGGACACAAGTCGGAAAAAAGACGATCTCTTCAAAACCGTCGCTCGTCAACATTATTCGGGCACCAAATGACTTTAACGCCAGCGTCAAAATTGACGCGGGCGTCAAAATTCGTGTTTTGCAATTTTTTCATGGTTTATTGAATTTCACTGGAAATTTTTTGGAGAAGCAAAAAGGCACAAATTCGTCCATCACTAGTCAGGAGCATTCTCAATCATGAAGTGTTTTGCCTTGCTGCGATTTTTGGCCAAATTCTTTAAAGAACTCGGGGGGCTCGTTGAGAGATACAGATCCTTTAAGCAATTTTTTTTTTCACTTTTTGTTTACCATAAATAAAGACCTTTTCCAATTACTTTCTATTTTTTGTTTGTGACCGTTTTTCTAATATTGAAGGTTAAAGTTTAATTTTTTACCTTATAAAGCAGCTTTGGGAGGAGGGGTCCCCAACTGTCCAAATTGGGGATGTTCACTCTGGAGAAGAGGAGCTTAAGGGGAGATATGATAACTATGTATAAATATATAAGGGGATCATATAATAATCTCTCTAATGAATTATTTACCAGTAGGTCTTTCCAGCTGACACAAGGTCACCCATTCCGATTAGAAGAAAAGAGGTTCCAGCTAAATATTGGGAAGTGGTTTGTTACAGTGAGAGCTGTGAAGATGTGGAATTGTCTCCCTGAATCAGTGGTACAGGCTGATACATTAGATAGGTATAAGGAAGGGTCGGATGCTTTATTCACCAGTAGCTCCTCCCAGCAGACAGGAGGGAGCCAATGAGATTAGAGGAGGGAAAGGGGTGTTACAGGGAGAGCTGGGAAGTGAATCAGTGGTACAGGCTGATACATTAGATAGGTACAAGGAAGGGTCGGATGCTTTATTCACCAGTAGCTCCTCCCAGCAGACAGGAGGGAGCCAATGAGATTAGAGGAGGGAAAGGGGTGTTACAGGGAGAGCTGGGAAGTGAATCAGTGGTACAGGCTGATACATTAGATAGGTACAAGGAAGGGTCGGATGCTTTATTCACCAGTAACTCCTCCCAGCAGACAGGAGGGAGCCAATGAGATTAGAGGAGGGAAAGGGGTGTTACAGGGAGAGCTGGGAAGTGAATCAGGGGTACAGGCTGATACATTAGATAGGTATAAGAAGGGGTTGGATGGTGTTTAGCAAGTGAGGGAATACAGGGATATGGGAAATAGCTCATAGTACAAGTTGATCCAGGGACTGGTCCCATTGTCATTTTGGAGTCAGGAAGGAATTTTTTACCCCTCTGAGGCAAATTTGAGAGGCTTAAGATGGGGGTTTTGACTTCCACTGGACCAATCGGCAGTTAGGCAGGTTAAAATAGAGTTAAAACTTGATGGACGTGTGTCTTTTTTCAACCTCACTTACTATGTTACTATGTTAATATGTTATTATGACTCTTTAAAGGATGTTCTTTTGGTTAGGGAAAAAATTAGAAACCTCTTTACATTTTTACCTTAAGTACATTTTATTTAACAATATCAAGAACAGAAAACAGAAGTCTTGGCGCCTCTGTACAGAACGAACCGAGCAACAATACGCCCGAACTCGCAGCGCAGAAAGATCGATGAAGAGGAGGGAAGGATATAAGTCAGAGAATGGTACTAAAGAGACTGAGGGAACAAGGCTTTGCGTTAAATGTCAATGTGTGAAATGAATGTTTCCGTCTCTGGGGGCCATTAGGGTCGGCCATTTCAGGATTTCAGCTGAGCCCAGAGAACGGTAAGAAATTGTCAGCGTGTTGCTTTTTGCAGGCGATATTCAGTGAGGAATAAATCAGATTTTAGTGAACCCTCAACCGGATCCATGTTCAGGCAGCTTGGGGGGTAGGGGGCATCCTTTGTGTATATATAGAATATAATGAGTATAATGAGATGCACCATCAGGTGCTCATTATATCCATTCTCAGAATGTTTATGTTTATATATAATATAAACTTAGACTGTAAGCTCTACGGGGCAGGGACCACCTTCCCACTATGGGGCAGATTTACTAAAGGGTGAAGTGACTAATACTAGTGACAATCCGCAGGGACATCAACGCAGACGCCGATTCACCAGCGAAACAGAGTGGCGCACTCTATCGCCAGGCAACTTTTTGCTCTGGGGAACGGTCATTACTCCGCAAATTCACTATAGTGCAGATTTTACTAGGGATGCACCGAATCCAGGATTCGGTTCAGGATTCGGCCAGGATTCGGCCTTTTTCAGCAGGATTCGGATTTGGCCGAACCGAATCCGAATTTGCATATGCAAATTAGGGGCGGAGAGGGAGATCGCGTGACTTTTTCTCACAAAACAAGGAAGTAAAAAATGTTTTCCCACCCCTAATTTGCATATGCAAATTAGAATTCGGATTCGGTTCGCTATTCGGGCGAATCCTTCGCAAAGGATTCGGGAGTTCGGACGAATCCAAAATAGTGGATTCGGTGCATCCCTATACTGAACGCTAACTCTTTCGCCAGAGTTGCCTTCGCCACCTCAGACCAATGTCACTAACATTATATTCTATGAGCCGAAAATGAATTAAAGTTCCAAAAACGCTGGTGAATTTTCCTTTTTTAAGCAGGATAGTCTGCAAAAGTCCTAACTTAACCGGGTTCCCCCATACATTTGAAAACATATGGAACATTAAGGGGCAGATTTACATATGGTCGAATATCGAGGGTTAATTAACCCTCAATATTCGACTGCCGAATGTAAATCCTTCGACTTCGAATATCGAAGTCGAAGGATTTACCGCAATTAGTTTGATCGAACGATTAAATCCTTCGAATCGAACGATTCGAAGGATTTTAATTAATCGATCGGGCGATTTTTTTCTACGACCAAAAAAACCTTAGAAAGCCTATGGGGACCTTCCCCAATAACATTGAGGTTCGGTAGGTTTTAGGTGGCAAAGTAGGGGGTCGAAGATTTTTTTAAAGAGACAGTACTTCGGCTATCGAATGGTCGAATATTCGCATGATTTTTAGTTCGAATCGTTCGAGTCGAAGTCGTAGTCGAAGTTCGAAGTAGCCAATTCGATGGTCGAAGTTGCCAAAAAAAACCATTCGAAATTCGAAGTTTTTTTATTCTATTCCTTTACTCGAGCAAAGTAAATGTGCCCCTATCTATACAGTGGGCTCATGTGTGGGGCATTAGAATTACTCTATTGTCTTTATTGAGGTTCCCTAGACTTTGTAAGTAAATGTGTAAGTTTATGCAGCAACGTTTAACATAAAAACACACACTTTATTTCCCACCCTATGCAAATTGACCTGAGCGCAAGATCACTAGTGAAGTTTCGCTAGGCAGAAATGAACGCTAGCGCATCTTCACTATCAAATGCTCGCATTGCAGAGGTAACAATAGCAAAAAGTCGCCATCATTCCGCGCCCACGAAGAAACTCCACGTTAGTGAATTGGCGTTGTCTGAGCAAATTTTCACCTGGCGAAGTGTTGCGCTGGGTGCGAAGTGGACGCTGG
This sequence comes from Xenopus laevis, assembly GCF_017654675.1. Taxonomy (NCBI): domain Eukaryota; kingdom Metazoa; phylum Chordata; class Amphibia; order Anura; family Pipidae; genus Xenopus; species Xenopus laevis. The sequence goes on along the minus strand of NC_054372.1, from coordinate 7,410,847 downwards.
CGAATTTTCTGCCCCTATGTCTCTTACCACATAGCATTTAAGCTTTGTCCTGATATGCAGTGATAGGCGAATTTATTAGACAGATGCAAATTCGCAGCAAATTTGCCCATTTCGGCGCCGGCGGAAAAAATTCTGAATTTGCCGCAAGAAAAAAAAAATTGACACTGGCAACGGTTCCAATGCCAGCGTCAAAATGTTTTTGATGCCGTCGACGGTTCCGCCGCTGGTGCCAAATTTGACACCGGCGACAATAAACAGACACCCACTGACTTTAATAGGCTTTGGCGGCAACTTTGACGCAGGCTTCCATTTTTAATTGTAATTGTTGCAGGCATCAAAATTGCTGTTTCGCGATTTTTTCACCAGGGACAAATTCGCCCATCACTACTGATATGAATTCTGTGTATATTTATTATGTGATTTGTCTGTCCTGTGTATACTTTTATATATACTGTACTCTTGTGCATTGTACAACGCTGCAGCACCTTAACAGCAATTTACGAATAAAGTTATTCATGCTGTATATACATATATACTTACATATGAGTGGGAGCTACCATGGTTCTTGCTTCACAGGAAAAGCAAGACAATCTGCAACAATCTAATACAGGCATGGGACCTGTTATCCAGAATGCCTGCCTAAAGTTTTCAAGATAACAGATCTTTCTGTAATTTGGATCTTCTCACCTTAAGTCTCCTAGATAATCATGTGAACATTCAATAAACCCAATAGGCTGGTTTTGCCTCCAATAAGGATTAATTACTTCTTAGTTGGGATCAAGTACAGGTATGGGACCTGTTATCCAGAATGCTCGTGACCTGGGGTTTTCCAGATAATGGATCTTTCTGTAATTTGGATCTCCATACATTAAGTCTACTAGAAAATCATATAAACATTAAATAAACCCAATAGGCTGGTTTTGCCTCCAATAAGGATTAATTACTTCTTAGTTGGGATCAAGTACAGGTATGGAACCTGTTATCCAGAATGCTTGTGACCTGGGGTTTTCCAGATAATGGATCTTTCTATAATTTGGATCATCATATCGTAAGTCTACTAGAAAATCATATAAACATTAAATAAACCCAATAGGCTAGTTTTGCCTCCAATAAGGATTAAGTATATCTTAGTTGGGATCAAGTACAGGTATGGAACCTGTTATCCAGAATGCTTGTGACCTGGGGTTTTCCAGATAATGGATCTTTCTGTAATTTGGATCTTCATACCTTAAGTCTACAAGAAAATCATACAAACATTAAATAAACCCAATAGGCTGGTTTTTCTTCTAATAAGGATTAATTATATCTTAGTTGGGATCAAGTACAAGCGACTGTTTTATTATTACACAGAAAAGGAAATCATTTTAATTATTTATTTATAATGGAGTCTATGGGAGAAGGCCTTTCTGTAATTCTGAGCTTTCTGGATTAGGGATCCTCTACCTGTAACCATGAGTCTAAGGCCAGCAGTATGACAGCTCTTGCCTGTATGCAGGAGATGAAAGTCTACACAATGACCTATAATAGAATTATCTGCTGCTGCAGTGAAACTATATGACAGCCCACGTAGCAGTAAAGCAGAGTTCTGTACACACAATAAGCAGCTGTGTTATTAGAAGTCTATGGGCAACAACAGGCAGATTGTAACAGGCACAAGAGCAAAGTACTGGCTATAAAAAGTCAAGAAACAAAAGCCCAGACACAGCACAGAGAGGAAATCTACTGCCCCATAATAAACATTTCACTTGTCAGAATAAAAGCAGCACAACGTGCAAAGGCATCGAGATGTGTTATTATATTGACTTCATTCCAGGACAGAAGAGAAAGGGAAAGAATCGGGTCTGAAGTGTTTCGGCTGAATAAAAGATAAGCCAATTTACCTACTCCCGCAGCAGCGCTGCCTCTCAGTGGGTCTCATTTAGAAAAGGTGTTCAGCATTAATAGGCAAGAACATTACTAATGTACATTCTGATTTTTCACACAATTCTACTATTTCTGGCTAAGCAGCAGTCCTGCCCTGCTTTATGGCAGCTGAGATTCTAGCTATCTGTATAACAGAACATTCTGTCCCAGTGGCTGCACAGATCCTATCTGATCCTCATTGTAAGCAGCAGTCCTGTCCTGCTTTATGGCAGCTGAGATTCTACAGTAGCTATCTGTATAACAGAACATTCTGTCCCAGTGGCTGCACAGATCCTATCTGATCCCCATTGTAAGCAGCAGTCCTGTCCTGCTTTATGGCAGCTGAGATTCTAGCTATCTGTATAACAGAACATTCTGTCCCAGTGGCTGAACAGATCCTATCTGATCCTCATTGTAAGCAGCAGTCCTGTCCTGCTTTATGGCAGCTGAGATTCTACAGTAGCTATCTGTATAACAGAACATTCTGTCCCAGTGGCTGAACAGATCCTATCTGATCCTCATTGTAAGCAGCAGTCCTGTCCTGCTTTATGGCAGCTGAGATTCTACAGTAGCTATCTGTATAACAGAACATTCTGTCCCAGTGGCTGTACAGATCCTATCTGATCCCCATTGTAAGCAGCAGTCCTGTCCTGCTTTATGGCAGCTGAGATTCTAGCTATCTGTATAACAGAACATTCTGTCCCAGTGGCTGCACAGATCCTATCTGATCCCCATTGTAAGCAGCAGTCCTGTCCTGCTTTATGGCAGCTGAGATTCTAGCTATCTATATAACAGAACATTCTGTCCCAGTGGCTGCACAGATCCTATCTGATCCCCATTGTAAGCAGCAATCCTGTCCTGCTTTATGGCAGCTGAGATTCTAGCTATCTGTATAACAGAACATTCTGTCCCAGTGGCTGCACAGATCCTATCTGATCCCCATTGTAAGCAGCAGTCCTGTCCTGCTTTATGGCAGCTGAGATTCTAGCTATCTGTATAACAGAACATTCTGTCCCAGTGGCTGCACAGATCCTATCTGATCCCCATTGTAAACAGCAGTCCTGTCCTGCTTTATGGCAGCTGAGATTCTAGCTATCTGTATAACAGAACATTCTGTCCCAGTGGCTGCACAGATCCTATCTGATCCCCATTGTAAACAGCAGTCCTGTCCTGCTTTATGGCAGCTGAGATTCTAGCTATCTGTATAACAGAACATTCTGTCCCAGTGGCTGCACAGATCCTATCTGATCCCCATTGTAAGCAGCAGTCCTGTCCTGCTTTATGACAGCTCAGATTCTAGCTATATTTATAGCAGCCCATTCAGAACATAATAGTTTAGATCACACTCATTGATTGCATCTCTTCCTGCAAAATGTGCAGCTTGCATGGATTAATATGCAGCTAAAAAGTCCAGGGTTTAGTAGAAATGCAACATATCAGCAATATAACAGTTTGTGGTTTTTGCTGTTTATTCCGCCTCAGCTAAGCTGCGTTATCTTTTTTCCCTTCTCATTATTAAACTGGCCACAGGCATTTCCAAACAGCAGTGCAGTAAATGTTAATGAGTCATTGAAAGGAACGACCCTTCAATGATTGTGGGACACAGGGTCTGATGTAGAGATTATTACAAACATCTCTGCCATAAAGCAAGACAGCACAGCTGTTGTTTGCAAGTACAAGGAGTGAGGAATATATTTATAGCTCAGAGGCTTTATAAAGAAAAGAGATTCATCTTCTGGTAATCAAATTATACAAGAAATATTGCCATTGAAAAGACCAAAAAAAAATATGGCGACCTGCAATTCACACTCTTATTTAATAGTGACAAATACGTCGGATTTTTGTAATTTCCCTTTAATAAAACAAGAGGGCGCTTGACGCATTTCACAGCAGATCATTCCCGTTAGAAGGAAGCAAAGAAATTAAAAACTCGTGTGATTTGTTTCGGTTTGAGAGTTGGCTTTACAGGGGGAAGAGAGAAATTTCGGCTCTCAAGCCGGTCATAATGAAAATTGAACGCTACATAAAAAGCAATTATCTCGGCTGAACAAATTTCGGGGAATAAATCTATTAACCCTTTCAGTCGAAAGGCCGTATATACCTTCAGCACGGGGAGAACAGGATCCCGTTTTGCTAATAGTTAATCGCAGTAATGAGAGAAGAAACCCATAAGCTGAAATATATCGACTCTAGCATGGGAACACCTGTATCTCACATTTTCAATATTGGATCATACATTATTAACGACTTCCATAACTTACTGATTTATAATCAACATTCTGCAAGCAAATGAAAGAGCTGGTGATATATTCGTTTAAAGATGGCAAACTATGTCAGAGAATAGAAACCACAATAAATAGCTGATAGGAGCTTACTATAAAGCAAATGAGAAATTCAGGACACAGGAATGGGGCTACACTGTTGCTGAAGAAGTGGATTGTGGTTCTGAATGGCTACAGGTTAGTCTAGTCCTGACAAGGTTCTAACATTTTGAATGTCTACAGGTTGGTCTAGTCCTGAGAAGGTTCTAATATTCTGAATGGCTACAGGTTAGTCTAGTCCTGAGAAGGTTCTAACATTCTGAATGGCTACGGGTTGGTCTAGTCCTGAGAAGGTTTTAACATTCTGAATGACTACTGATTAGTCTAGTCCTGAGAGGGTTTAAACATTCCGAATGGCTAAAGGTTGGTCTAGTCCTGAGAAAGTTCTAATGTTCTGAATGGCTACGGGTTGTTCTAGTCCTGAGAAGGTTTGAACATTCTGAATGGCTACAGGTTGGTCTAGTCCTGAGAAAGTTCTAGTGATCTGAATGGCTACAGGTTAGTCTAGTTCTGAGAAGGTTCTAACATTCTGAATGGCTACATGTTGGTCTAGTCCTGAGAAGGTTCTAACATTCTGAATGGCTATAGGTTAGTCTATTTCTGAGAAGGTTCTAACATTTTGAATGTCTACAGGTTGGTCTAGTCCTGAGACAGTTCTAATGTTTTGAATCGCTACAGATTAGTCTAGTCCTGAGAAGGTTCTAACATTCTGAATGGCTACAGGTTGGTCTAGTCCTGAGAAGGTTTTAACATTCTGGATGACTACTGATTAGTCTAGTCCTGAGAGGGTTTTAAAATTCTGAATGGCTATGGGTTGGTCTATTTCTGAGAAAGTTCTAACATCCTGAATGGCTACAGGTTGGTCTAATCCTGAGATAGTTCTAATGTTCCGAATGGCTACGGTTTGGTCTAGTCCTGAGAAGGTTCGAACATTCTGAATGGCTACAGGTTGGTCTAGTCCTGAGAAATTTCTAATGTTCTGAATGACTACGGGTTGGTCTAGTCCTGAGAAAGTTCTAATGATCTGAATGGCTACAGGTTAGTCTAGTCCTGAGAAGGTTCTAACATTCTGAATGGCTACAGGTTGGTCTAGTCCTGAGAAGATTTTAACATTCTGAATGACTACTGATTAGTCTAGTCCTGAGAGGGTTTTAACATTCTGAATGGCTATAAGTTGGTCTATTTCTGAGAAAGTTCTAACATTCTGAATGGCTACAGGTTGGTCTAGTCCTGAGAATGTTCTAACATTCTGAATGACTACCGATTAGTCTAGTCCTGAGAGGGTTCTAACATTCTGAATGGCTATGGGTTGGTCTATTTCTGAGAAAGTTCTAACATTCTGAATGGCTACAGGTTGGTCTAGTCCTGAGGAAGTTCTAATGTTCTGAATGGCTACGGGTTGGTATAGCCTTGAGAAGGTTCTAACATTCTGAATGGCTACGGGTTGGTCTATTTCTGAGAAAGTTCTAACATTCTGAATGGCTACAGGATGGTCTAATCCTGAGGAAGTTCTAATGTTCTGAATGGCTACGGGTTGGTATAGCCTTGAGAAGGTTCTAACATTCTGAATGGCTACAGTTTGGTCAAGTTCTGAGAAAGTTCTAACGTTCTGAATGGCTAGAGGTTGGTCTAGTCCTGAGGAAGTTGTAAGCTTCTAAATATCTTACGGTTGGTCTAGTCCTGAGAGTATTCTAAAGTTCTGAATGGGCTACAGGATGGTCTAGTCCTCTGAGCTTTCTAATAATCTCATTGGCTTTCAACTGGTCCAGTCCCACAATCATTTTAATGCTCTGACTTTCATAATCTCCAGATGTTCAGATTTTCCACTTGTTAATCTAGTACCATTATCCTTCTTGCTCTAAATGGCTACTGGTTGGTCTAGTCCTTTAAACTTTATAATGTTCTGAATGGTTACTGGCTATTCTAGCCCTGTGAATCCCAAATGATCTAATTGTCTATATACAGGTCTAGTCCCGTGATCCTTCTGATACTCTGGTTGACTATTGGTTTGGTTGGTCTAGTCCTAGGAACAGGTAGGTCAAGTGAACCATCAAATGTGTTCATCTAGTCCTGTGGACACTCTGATAGAATAACAACAGATTGGTCTAGCTTTATACATTGGTTGGTTATAAGTTGGTCTAGTTTTATAAATAGTATAATGTGCTGAATGTCTGCAGGTTGGTTTAATACTCTGAATGGTGGAATTATAGTATTTGCTAAAGGGTGGGCTAGCCCTGTAAAAGATATAAGGCTTATTTTGACTAAAGTTACTATTTATTTAACCCTCTGCAGGGGACATAGTTAACAGGTTACTTAGCCCTGTGAATGGTTACACTATTTTATAGGTAACAGTGCATGTTGCAACTGCAGCACTATCAACCTGACATAAATATGTCTTTGTTCTGAATTTGGAGCTCTAACTATACCACAAATGACCTCTGAGGTTTAAGCCTATAGCGCAAATAATGTTTTTCTGTCATTGTGTTTCAGCCGGAGCCAATATCCCTCCATGCCACCTGTAATTCACATGAATGCAACCAACGGTGACTGCAGTTTCCATTAATGTAAATGACGATGACACAGAAGGGTACAGACTAGGGTATTTCTCCATTAGCTGAAATAGGCCAACCTTACGTGTGCCATTACGCTTATATTCAGTCGAGCAGGATTTACTGGAAGGTTTGTATAAGAGAATGGAGCCAAGCCAACCCTTGGCAGCCCATAAACACAGTCTTGGATAAGATCAAACGTTACAAAAGAGTAAACTGCATGCAATAGAAATAACAATAGGATGATGGTGCAAAATGTGAAAAAAAATAGAGACAGAGGCTAGAGGAGAATCAATAACAGCACATTATGAGAATAATACAAGTTTCATGACAGTGTGCAAAGGAGTAGATATTCGTTTTGCTAATTTGCATTCGTTTACTGCTTTGGTTGATGATGTTGATGATTTGATTAAATGATGATTTGAAATTGATGAGTAGAAAAATTCCTTATACACAATCAGTTATTACCTTACAGCAAATGCCCTAGCCAATCATCTCACACCCCCTCGGCACAATACTCCGTAATAAGAAGCCTAACATTCTTCTTCCTTTTGGAACCCTAAATATTGTACCATTCCTGTATTCTTATCAGTGTATCCCTATGAGTGAACAAGCCAGTGCTCCCTTTCTGTTTCTGTACAGTAAGTGATATTGATAGTTTGGCAGCAAATAGATGTTTTCATTAAGGGACAAGACCCTACTCTCGCCAAAGTGCCAACATCACTTTAAACAAATACTGTACATTCATCTATAATTACCCTGCTGCTCTTTAGTTTTGTCTTGTAGCTACTCAAGTTAAAATACTGCATTCAGTGTACTCACCATTATTATTACTATTATTATTTAATTTAATTGTCAATGTTAATTAAAGAAAAATGCTTTGAGTAACACTTCTAAGATTTCCTTTAGCCACGGTGGAGCAGAAAATTAAACGCACTTTCTCTGTATCAGTTACATCAGGCCTCATTAATTAACCAAGGCAAGTTCTAAAGACAAACTGCATATCCAGGGTGCACAGGAGAACTCTAGTAATGAGTTTCAGCAGGTATTATGGATTTGCCCTGAAATTCTGCATTTTGCCAGTGGTAAATATTTTCATAAAACCTCTGCAAAACGTAGCCAAGAAGATATGCTCATAGACTCCATTATATTCTGAGCAGAAAAAATTGCATTGAGAAGTAAGCCATGAAGAAAGTTGTTTCAAAGAAAACCCCATTGAAATCAAGGTGTTTTACAGATTTGCAATGTGCAAACGGAAATCTGTTTGATGGCAGTTGTATAGTACTGGACTCTTTTGAGCCTCAGAACTCTGCTCCTTACCCATTAGTCATAATACTGCACACAAGTGCTCCAATAAGTCCATCACTCACTAATAAAGGAGGCCATACACTGCTTGTTTGGTGAGATCACCAGATGAGGGGATCCCGGTCTGATTTTGACACCCTTGCGCAGGGAACAGATCGGGTAGATCCAGTTGTTGACTCTGGGGCCAATGTTTGGGTCATGCACTGGTGCCTTTGATAAGGAACAGATCCAAACAGTGATGGTCCTCATCGGGCAGGAGTCTGGAGGGACCAACTTGGCAGCTTTTAATGGCTCGTGTAGGACTATCTTTAGATTTTGTTGTGGCTCTTCACTGGCTGGAGTCAGGGAGTGGGCAGTTCAGAGAAATGCCACCAAATTATTGTTTTTTTTTTTTTAAGAAGCAAACTGTAAATGTTTTTTTGCCTTCCTCTGGATCAATTAGCAGTTAAAATAGAGTTAAAAGGTTGAACTTGATGGACATGTGTCTTTTTTCTACCCTCATTTACTCTGTTACTTCTTATGTTAATATGTCAATGTACTGACTGATTACTAAAGGTAACTACACCTGTTGCAAAATGTGAACCATTTTCTATAACCTAATGCTGTGATTTGTTTTAGGGAAGGCCTTAAAACAGACCTGATTCACACTAAGGGGCAAGGCGCAACTTCGCCGCACTTCGCCGCACTACGCCACACTTCGCCAGGCGTAGTTTCGCCAGGGCTCCGCAAATTCACTAAAATCCGAAGTTGCGCACAGGGGTAGCATAAGGTTGCGAAGTTGCGCTAGCGTTGATTCGCTATATAAAGCGAAGTTACACTAGCGAAGGCTAATTTGCATATGGCGCGAAATTCAAATTTCAATGGAAGAACACATATGCGTTTGCGCAGTAGCGAAAATGCCAAACGCTAGCGAATTAATGCTAGCGTCCGGCGCTTCGCGCCTTAGTGAATTTGCCCCTAGTGCTTTTTTTTTTTTTTTTTTGCTTTATGCACCTTGCACCCCTGTCATAAATAAACCCTGATATCTGTGGTTTTACAGAATTGCCAAAATATTTATTTTACAGATTTTTAATGAAAGGCTGAGGTTACAGGCTGATGGATGACTCACTTCATAACATGGGGCTACACTAAAATAAAGGAAAACACGTCTGATTTATGAGAGGCCTTGGTAGAGTTACTTTTTATTATGCCCACGTTGTGCAGATATTTGGAGCTTAGCTGATGGTTTCCTATCTTTGATGTAAGATGAAACTAGAGTATAATTTACTAAGGTGCTGCACACACACAGTGAATTCTGAAGACTGATTTTTCTGCAATAAAATCAAGAAGTGCATAGCTATATGCTGTAAATATACAGGAGATTATTTTACCCTTTTATTTGTTTTCTGGTAAAATTAAGTGCAATTCTAAACAATTTCCTGGCAAAGCTGCTAAAGAACCATCAATGCATTAGATAACATGAGAGTTAATCTCATGCCTGTTCAAACATCCTTAAAGTCATGGGGCAAGTTAATATTTGAACACAAAACACATGGAATGGATCAACACCAAATAAGCCTATGTCATGCCAAAGACTCTTATGATAGCAGATATATAAAACAAATGAGTATGCAGAGGACAGCTACTGAGCATTGAGCAGGGACGCCATTAATAAGGAGTCTTAGCAAACCTTTGCCATATGTTTAGGTGTCATTAACACATTTATTGTAAACTGCCTGAAGGGCATAAGTATATAACAACCACGTTATCAGGAACCTTGTTCAGTGATTGTACCTGCGGACGCACAGGTAAATCCTGTGGGTTCCGGTATTCACAGATGCCCTTTTGGGGCAGCTTTCTGCTGCAGAAGCCAACAAGAAGTGCGTAACAAGTTAGTAGATGAGGTACCGGCAGGGATTAAGAGAAAACGTAGTCGATGTCAGGCAACGACTTCAAGCCAGGCGGCAGGAGTCGTAGTCAGGAATTGGGCAGAAGTCAAAACCAGGAATTCAAATCACAATCAGATGCTTTGGCAGGAACAGATAACTGAAACCAGCTTGGGCACTTCCAAAATGACGAATTGGCTTTTTAAAGAAGATTTGGCGCCAATTTTCCAAATCCGGCGCCTATCTGTGAAGTCATGATGCTCAGCATCAAACGATGGTGTCAGTGGAGCCGAAGACCCGGAAGTGCACGCCTGCGCACCAGCAGCCAAAGAGAGACGTGCCGGGAGATTGCCGAAATCCCTTACCTACCAGAACGTCTTTCCTCAGCTGCTGGTGCACAGGCGCGCACTTCCGGGGCTTCGGCTCCAATGATGCCAGCGTTTGACGCAGAGTGTCATGACGTCACAGATAGGCGCCATCTTTCGTCTTACAAAGTAGAATCGGTTCTTCCCACCTCCATAACCATCCCGAAGCTTCTCATGACCAGTCAAAATTGAACTCAAACTTCTCAAACACAACAGACCTTCTGACCTTCAAACCTTCTCACCTCAACCATCTTGAAACTGTCCTCTACATAGGTCCAATTCAGAATTCTCTATGTAACATAGAATTACATTTCCAGCCTTTCTAGACATATAATTTTAATTACATTGCCACTTGAGAAAATGCCCACCTACTTGTCGGCTCTACATAATTTTTACAGTCACCTTCTTTTTCGAAATGAAAACTTTATAATCAAAGAATATAAGTGGGTTGTGCCGGCAGTGATTCAGTAGAGCACTATGACACATTCAATGAGAGTGTTTGTCTGTTGTCTTTGCAAGGACCCAATGAAATGAGTCGTCCCATCAGGTGGACAAAAAGACGCACAAGCCCAAGTTTGTTAAGGAAAAGGGCACCAAACAACTTTAGAAGACATTATAGTCAAGCTGATAATATCCAACAATACCCTAAGTTCTATTTTTATTCCTTCATAAGAACAGCCCCAAACCGAGAAATATCCGTGACCTCAGTCTATTAGATGTAGATGTAGTTAGAATGAATACAACAGCTTGAACATGCCGGGAAGCGCAATGACATTGTGTCACTGCTGTCTCTATTCATGCGGAGCTTGTTAAAGGCAACACCAGGGCCATGGGGAGCAATGCTGGTAGATTTATCCACGTATCTGCAAATCTCTGTCCTGTTAATTTCCAACACAATCAACCTCTTGATTACATTATATGAACCATTAAGAAGAGATTGCATACTAAGGCCTATTAAGGAGTTGGCTGAGTGGCACATTGTTTCGCCCTGTTAGAACGACTTTGTGTTATATGGATCAAGCTGAAATTTAAAAAATGTTTAATGTGCAGCAAGAGAGTCACTAAAAGAAAGGCTGATTTATCTGACAAAATATTATCAGGTCTGAGCTCTTTCATAGCTAAAGAGAAGCTTTTCTATGTCTTATTCTGAAGGAGCGGCACTTTATGCCAAGCAATGGATTCATGTTTAATATTGAAGCATTTACAGAGGTACAGAGATGTAAGTAGATGTTGTGTTGGCCAATACAAGGGATACAATCATTAATAGGCAGCAAGTATTTGTTCCTTAACTGTGGGACTGGTTCCCTGATGGTGTCTGTTTCATTGACAGAGGAAGCACAGCCTAAACTGGCCTGGCCATACATGTAAAGCCCAGCTTGATGGTCAACTAGGGTGAAATTTGGGCTAGAAATGTGTCTTCAAGATATTGTTGGAACTATGGCTGAATGACCGATATACCAATGTTTTCTTGTTATATTAATCTTATTATAAGCTAAGAAATGGGAGCCCCGATCAAAGGCTAAACCTCCAAGGGGGCTTGAACTGAAACCACTGCCTAAGAGTTTGCAGATTAAGCTAAAGGTGATACACTTCAAATAAGTTTTATATTTAATGTTAATAAACCTTTCTACACACGCCTTGTTTATATACAGTATAGAATCTTGGCTACAAACTGTCTTGTTGCTCAAAAGGGTAATTTAGAGCAACAGGCAGGAGGCAGGAGGCACAGCCAGCAACAGGGCCCTTGATTGAATTCCCGTCATGAACAGCGGAGTGCAGCTTACCCCAGGGTAAGGTAAATCACCCCAATCTGTTTATAAAAACAAGTGTATTTACCCATAGTAAGACCTTTGTTTTCAGGTTCAGACATAGACCAATCAAAACCTATTGCTGGTTTAATAGGTTATTATGGGTATCTGCAGTGCACCTACGCTAACAAATCAGCCCACATGAGTTAAAGGGGAACTCTGACTTCCAAACGAGAATTTGATAACAAGACCCACATAACACAGAAACCCCTAATATATCCATCACAGTTAACTGTTTCTTCAAAAAGTATGAATAACTGCCATTTTGTATGCTGAAATCCATATGTTTAACAGTTCTTCTCTTTCTGCATCATTTGAAATCCTGGCAGGGAAGGAGGGACTAAACACTGATGTTACAAATAGTAACAACTACTCCACAGCTTACAGACAGCATGCAGGAACTACATCACCCACAATGCATTGCACTGGGATGTTCCTTTCCTTGTTGATATCAGATGTACAGGGAATTGTGGGGTTTGGAGGATGCAGGCTGAGGACAGATGGCTGTTGATACAAAGTAACAGTAGTAAGTCAGCTCAGCAAAGTAGTCAGACAGATCATCAAGAGAGCAGGGGGCTAGGCTTAGGGAACTGTCAGAAACCATTACAAATCATGAAAAGTCTGCATATTTTTTAAATGATATATATTGCAAAGTTGCTTGAAATTATGTTTACTTTTCAAAAAGTTATGTTTTTGTGGAGTTCCCCTTTGATTACATTTTTACTATTTCCTATACAATGATATTTTAATAATTATCATGTACTGTATGTTCATGCCATGGTTTTTTTTTCAGGATTCTAAGCACCAAACTTGTACAACTGAGCTGACTATTCTCTGAACATAAGTTGGGTGTCACTGCTAAGTTTTGCCTGTCCCTGTGGCACGCCACCTTACAATACCTTAAATGCCTTAGTAGCTGTTGTGCTTCTCTGCTAATCTCCAGAGATATTCCATCTGGTTTATTCAAGATAACATTCTCCCCAAAATAGAATTACACGAAGCAGACGCAGTTCAGCATCTTTGTTTTACAGCAAATCACATGTTGCACACAAACTGCTGACATTTTTAGGACGACGGTGCTTTCCCTGGAGCCAATTATCCAAGCAACTAAGCCCTACTGCTTCTTTACTACAAGGGGTGCTTAAGAGTTGAATTATTCCTTTTTTTGATCCCAGCAGTTTAAGAAGCAATTCCAGAATCTGCAAAATGCCTACATGGTACGGTATTGATCTAGATTGGGCCTGAAGAAAAGGAGCTTTGGATATCTTATTCTCATTCTCCATGATAAATCTCCTATAGGGCTGAGAGCGCTGGAACAATCATTATATATAAATACCAATAATTATCTCTAAATTATACAAAATTGATGCAAATCCAATGATAAATCAATCTACAGAGAAATATGATTTCTGGGTTTAAATGGAAATACTGTTATGTACTGAGTTTTTCAAAAAAGTCATGCCATGTAATATACAGTGCTCATTCCTGATTTAGATCTGTGGCCACATTCACCCTTACAACAAGACTAGGCTGTTAGGATCTTCTTTTTTCTTTTTCTCTGACTTGTCCTCAGTTGGAACTCTGCCGAGTTCCAAACTAATCCCAAAAGCACCATGACTATTCAAAGGGTGTGAGGCAGTGGAAATGGCCTTTGGCATGCTAACAGAACATTATTTGCCTGAATACCTAGGGGCACATTTACTTAGCTTGAGTGAAGGATTAGAAAGAAAAATACTTTGAATTTCGAAGTATTTTTTTGGCTACTTCGACCATCGAATTGGCTACTTCGACTACGACTTAGAATCGAACGATTCGAACTAAAAATCGTTCAACTATTCGACCATTCGATTGTAGAAGTACTGTCTCTTTAAAAAAAACTTTGACTACCTACTTTGCCAGCTAAAACCTACCGAGCACCAATGTTACCTTCTAAGTAATTTCTGATTGTAGGAAAATCGTTCAATCGATGGATTAAAATCCTTCGAATCGTTCGAAAAAACGATTTCTCCTTCGATCGTTCAATCGAACAAAATGCAGTAAATCCTTCCACTTCGATATTCAAAGTCGAAGGATTTTACTTCGAACCCATAGTTAATGTGCCCCCTATTGTTGACACTCAATATTGATGGAAGATGAATAATAGTTTGTTGTTTTCCATGGTTTGGGCTAGAGCTTTCCTATATTGTGGCAACTGTTTGGAGAAGGCTTTGCACAATAATGTCCCTGACTGACCACCTGTAGATGGACATGTGGGTGGAAACCAGACTGATCCTCAACATCACTTTCCAACCTCAATAATGCTCTTGTGGCAAAATTGAAGCCAATGGCTTAAATATATGTTACGGAGCCCCACAGCAAATTAGTTTTAGGACTCCCAACATAGCCAGAGGTTGTGGAAATTATTCATTAATTAGGTCCTCATGCTTCCTCTGTAGTTATGTCACTGAATGCCATCAGCAATGTTCTAAAGTCTAGTAGGAACCTTCCAAGAGTAGAGGTTGTATCAAAAGGAAGCCTAACTCATATTAATAAGATGTTGGACAGGCATTCTAGTTTTAGACAAATAGTTCTGTCTAGTTCTTGTGGCAGCTTTTTAGGGGGGGTTACAGGCCAAAACACAAGACACACATTTTGGAGAACGGGACACATCACCAAGAAGGTCTTTGGGATGCAAGAAAAGGAAATTACCACAATCAAAACTATCACAAACAAAAATTAAATGCACAAACACTGACAAAGAGTTTTTTACTTCGAAATTCGACCCTTGATAAATCTGCCCCTAAGAGTCTTTTAGAAAGATCCGAGAAAAAATTGAGCAAAATTAGCAGAGAGGAGCTGCTGCAAGTAAAAGAAAAGAGAAAAACAGAAAACAATCCCCTACTATTTTCAACAAAATACAATCCCCTAGCGCGAGGAGTAGAAAAAATAATAAAAAAACGTTGGAATGTACTAAAATGTGATGAGGAGTTAAAGACATCCATCCCTCCTCAACCAACTGTGGTTTTCAAAAGGGCCAACAACCTAAAACAAATATTGACAAAAAATCATATAGAGACAGATGTGATAAAAAAGAAAAAGAAGAATAGTGGGCTGGTTTCTACCCCTGTGCTAGATGCAAGGCATAGAGATATGGACAATTTATATCTAATGTAACAGGAGTAGAACATAAAATAAAACAATGTATAAGATGTACTTCGAAAAAATCTTATATATTGCATGGAATGACCATGTGGCCTGTGATATACAGGAAAAACCAATAGGAAACTTTGTGACCGAATTAGGAAACGTATAAATAATATAGAAAAGGGGAAGGGATCACACATTGGGGCAAATTCACTAAGCGCCGAAGCGCCGAACGCTAGCGTTACTTCGCTAGTGTTTGTCATTTTCGTTACTGTGCAAATTCACTAACGAACGCTGGCGTAGTTTCGCTAGTGTTACTTCGCACCCTTATGCCTGGCGAAGTTTCGCTAGCGATGTAACTACGCAAATTCACTAACTTGCACAGTGTATTGAACGCTACCTTTTACGCTAGACTTCCTTCGCCACCTCAGACCTGGCGAAGCGCAATAGAGTAGATAGGGATTGTTTAAAAAAAAGTCAAAATTTTTTCTAAGTCCCAAAAAACGCTGGCGTGT
This sequence comes from Xenopus laevis, assembly GCF_017654675.1. NCBI lineage: Eukaryota > Metazoa > Chordata > Amphibia > Anura > Pipidae > Xenopus > Xenopus laevis. The sequence goes on along the minus strand of NC_054372.1, from coordinate 7,395,094 downwards.
TTTCTACATTATGGGTGATAGGCTGAAAAAGATCGAAAAAATTTTTGGGGCTCCCCTCCTTCCCCCCTACATTTCCTGACTCATGGCAAATTACCTAGACAGTGGGCACATGTGTAGGGAAAAATAAAATTTTTATTTGATGATTTGAAGGTTTTCTAGGCATTTGTAGTGCTGATACGTATTCCTCCATTGAAATTTGAATTTGGCGCCGTATGCAAATTAGCCTTCGCTATCGTAACTGCGCTTTATATAGTGAATCAACGCTAGCGCAACTTCGCAACCTTACGCTACCCCTGAGCGCAACTTCAGATTTTAGTGAATTTGCGGAGCGCTGGCGAAACTACGCCTGACGAAGTGCCGCGAAGTGCGGCGAAGTTGCGCCTGGCGCAACTTTGAATCTTAGTGAATTTGCCCCATTGTCTCAAAACATTTCAAAACGCAGCATGAAAAACTCGCTAGATGTATGAAATATTGGGGAATTGAGAAAGTGAACGAGAAATGGAGAGGAGGGGATATTGTAAAAGAAACCCTACGGCGAGAAAGCAGATGGATACATCAATTAGAGACATTAGCACCAAGAGGGCTTAACGTAGACTTCAACCTCAGGGCATTTTTATAAAAAGTAGAATAAAAACCTGGAAAGTGTAGGAGTAAACAAATGTATTAGGAATAAGGGTATTTTATTAGGAGCAAATTCATTTTCATTGTCTAAAATAATTGTTTAAAATAATTTTAAAAGCTGTAATTGTGAAACCCCACTAATTGATGGCAATGGAGCGTTGTTGTAATTCATATGGAAAGATCAAAAGAATGAATAAATTAATAAATACTTTATAATAAATAGTTAAAAAAGAAAAAGTTTTGAAGAATAAAAAAATGACACTTGAATTTCCATCAAAAAGTGCAGTTAAAATAGGTTGTTATAGTATATATGTTCTTTGAGAATTGTAGCTTTAAATTGTGGAGCAAGTGGCAAATATTGTGCTTCAAGTGTAGAGGGTTGCCAAGGACAAGGGGCCTAACAACGGGACAGAGTAAGGCTGGACGCGTTGTTATGGCAACGTATTTCCTCAAGAGAAACGCAACATGCGCACCACTGCCATTGAAGCCTCTGATGAAGTCGGGTCTCCGACGAAACGCGTCAGGTGAATCATAGAAGAAGCAACTGACGTCATCACCAAGCAGAACACGCGGTTGAGCAACGCCACTGGTCGGGGCGAATATCACTGTGAATGCGGGGGGACATTGGACTGGCGGTCTAGTATTGCTTGAACCCTTGCTATTTTTGTGAGTGCATTTTAAATATTTTATACCATTTAATAACGGGTTTTATACTATTTATCTACTCCATATTTTAAGCTAAAACGGAGGAAGTAAGTTGCAGTTGGAGGTCGACATAAAATGATGGGCCTAACTATATCTTAAACGTCTGTGAGTACCCACTCGTTAACCACAGTTGGTGATTAGTGACAGGCGAATTTGGGGCATTTTGTTTCGCCGTAAAACTTGCGAAATTCGCGAAACGGCAAAAAATTCGCGAAACAGTGCCGGCGAATTCCTGTGATTCACTGCCCAGCAAATAAATTCGCTAAACCGCAGCAAAAATTCACAAAACAGTGCCGGCGAATTCCCGTGATTCACTGCCCAGCGAATAAATTCGCTAAACCGCCGCGAAAATTCACCTGCATCCAAAAAACTGACGACGACATCCGAAAAACGGACGCCGACATCAAAGATGGACGCCACCGAATTTTTGCTGAAGTTTCGCGAATTTATTCGCTGGGCAGTGAATCACGGGAATTCGCCACGAATTCGCACCTGCCGAATAAATTCGCCCATCACTATTGGTGATTTGGATGACAGGGTGTGAGAGTCACATGCGTTTAATTTGCCATTTAACTCTGTATATTTGAGAGTTTGGAAAGTGGGCTTACTCTATTTAAAAAAAGGCTAAATATACTACACTATATAATACTATCTGTGAACTGCTAAATCCCCTGAAGCTTTTTTAGCTCTGTCTCAACTATATTTGAAGGGACAGGCATTCTAGTTTTAGACAAATAGTTCTGTCTAGTTCTTGTGTCAGCTCCTGATATTACATTGTCCAGTCTCTTTTGAAAGATATGACTTTGGTGCTAGGGATGGGCGAATTTGACCCGTTTCGTGGCAAAAAAAAATTTTGACGCGCGTTTCGTGGCGAAATTTTTTTTTGACGCGCGTCTTTTTATTTTGACGTACAATGCCATACAAGTCTATGGGCGTAATAAAGCTGTGTCATTAATAAAGCTGCCTATTTAGAATAATATTCATTGACTTTGCGCAGGTCTCCATAAAATAAATATAATCTTAAATTTTCATAAAATAAGAAAAACAAGCAGCAACGTAAGGACATTGTAAGCCCTACAATGATGCTGGTGAAAAGTGGACACCACCAGGGACGGAAGAAATGGATGTTTCTAGATTAGAATAGGAAGGCCTAATCATCGTTAATCTATTTATGCCATTGAATTCATTAAAAGTTGGCTCATTATGGATGGAAGGGCAACATTTTAGGCAAGCATGTATCATAATTGCGAGTAATTGACCTATTTGTGCACAAATTAGATTGGTAATTCCCATTATCTCTAGTTCATCCAGCTAAATTCTAGTTAAGATAATTACAGGAAGATAATAAGAGGCAGATTTATCAAGAGTCGAAGTGAATTCGAGGGAATTTTCGAAGTAAAAAAATTCGAAATTCAAAGTAATTTTTTGGATACTTCGACCATCAAATAGGATATTACGACTTCAAATTTACTTCGATTCAAAGTAAAATAGTTCGAATATTCAAATATTCGATAATCTAAGTACTGTCGTTTTAAAAAAAATTTTGACTTCAATACTTCGCCAAATTAAACCTGCCGAATTGCTATGTTAGTCTATGGGGACCTTCTGCAAATTTTTCAAGTCTTTACACATCGAATTAAAATCGTTCGATCGATCACTGAAATCCTCCGAATCGTTCGATTCAAAAGATTTAATCATTCGATCAAACGATTTTAATTCGACCGATCGATTGCCAAATTTGCTGAAAAAAATCCGAATCGATATTTGAATTCGAAGTATTTCAATTTGATGGTCGAATTTCGAAGTATTTTCAACTTTGAAATTCGACCCTTTATAAATCTGCCTCTAAGGGGCCGATTCACTAAGGGTCGAATATCGAGGGTTAATTAACCCTCGATATTCGACTAGGAATTAAAATCCTTCGACTTCGAATATTGAAGTCGAAGGATTTAGCGCAGATAGTTCGATCGAACGATCGAAGGATAATTCCTTCGATCGAACAATAAAATCCTTTCGAAGGATTTAAATCCAACGATCGAAGGAATATCCTTCAATCAAAAAAAGTTAGGAAAGCCTATGGGGACCTTCCCTATAGGCTAACATTGACTTCGGTAGCTTTTAGATGGCGAACTAGGGGGTCGAAGTTTTTTTTAAAGAGACAGTACTTCGACTATCGAATGGTCGAATAGTCGAACGATTTTTACTTCGAATCCTTCGATTCAAAGTCGTAGTCTTAGTCGAAGGTCGAAGTAGCCCATTCGATGGTCGAAGTAGCCCAAAAAAAACTTCAAAATTCGATTTTTTACCTTCGAATCCTTCACTCGAAGTTAGTGAATCGGCCCCTTAGTGTGAAAGTAAAGCAATTCTCCATGACTGATTCTTTAAAACAAAAAAAATTTAAAAATAAAATAATTAAGCATTGTATTTTTTTTAAGAGGCAAAAATGTATTGTCAGCATAGTTTTTTTTTCTGGTGAAAATAAGGGTGTATATAGGTGTATACTGTCCTTTTAAGTGCATTTATATAAACATAAGAGGCTTGGCAGGGACCTGGGGTGTATGATTGAAGCCTATGTCAGGTAGTGGAGTTACAAGGAAAATATGAATAGCGGGATAGTGATGATATACGTTAAACAGGACAACAGAAAGAGAAAATGGAAGAGACTGGGGTCACTGCTGAGACTGAAGTTTACGGATTGAGCGCTGTATTGGATGTAACAAAACATGGATGTCAATCGCCTGAATTTGTTACAAACGGCCTGGTATTAATGAAGAGGAAGGAAAAAGGGGACAGCGCAGGCGGCACATTTTCCCTTTCAATCAAACACGATTTTAATTACCCGGAGACGGACTTGTGTAATGGAACTGACAACACATCAATGGTGTGCAAGTGTGTTAATTTGTAGCGTGAGGATTTCATGCTTCCTATGGTGAAACGCCAAGTGGGAAAGGTGATCTTTTTGAATAGTGTCATCATAACACATGGCTCATGTCGGCATAAACAAGAACCAGTGACTATATTAACATTTCTCACATGTATTCTCTGTCTATACTGTATATATACACACGTATATATATATATATATATATATATATATATATATATATATATATATATAAATCTGAGCTCATGACCAATGACGTAAAACAAGCAAAAGAAACCGTTGAGATTTATACGTCAATAGGAGGATAGTAGCACAATGGCAGCTATAGTGGAACATCAAAAGCCCCAAACAGAGTATGAAATCTACAGGCAAGGATTTTTTTTTACCATTTCTGTATCTATAGCGAAAGATATCGGGGTCATTACAGCCGCAAGTGTAGTCGCAGTTAAAGAAGAAAATAAAGTGTCGGGGAGGGGGATTTGAAGGCTATAGAGTAAGTAGACCCTGTGGTCAAGGCCCCCCTTTCCCCTAGGCCCCCCCATGACCTGCTTGCTCTATAGTTATCCAACTGCCTGCAGGTATCTGCATCCAAACACAATCCTTGCACTTTTATGTACCAAAGTGACCAGCCAGTCGGCAAATGCACCTATCGATGCCCGGGAACCTTGGAGCCAACTCCAGCCTTAACCTGATGGTAATTCCATGGCTCCTACGGCAGACTGCATCAATATGACTGCTATATAAATGGCAAATGATAGAATCAATGCAACTTCTCAACTCGTCAAAAGGTACACAGGCAGTTTCGCATTTTAATTTCACCCACTGTCCCAATTATACTACAATTATGATATAATAATATTTATGAGACTATCCAAGTGGTTGTTCTTTTTGTCAGAGCGTATAGACTGGAGACATATAATTATATGGTCGTTATATTTGTTGCATACCCATACTGCTTGCCAATCTATCTGCCCTCACAGAGGATAAAATTACAGTTTAACAAAATATTGTGAAAAGCAGTGGAATATCCAAAGAAACCCTTCAATGCTTAAAACTGTGTTTAAGCCAGTCTTCTAGACACCAACAACCATAAAAATAAACTTGAAGAACAGTAAAGCCTAATTGCACTGAAGTCAGTGACTAAGCAATGTGCTCCGCTCCATGTTCCACTCCATGCATACATTTAGCCCTGTACAGTATGTGCTGCTATTTACACAGCCTCCTCCTCCCATAGACAGTTTAGCTCTGGGATATAGAGAGAGAGAGGCCTAATCCTCACAGACTCTTATCAGTTGCTTGTTAATACATTGGCAGCCAACTGCTCTGTATATGAAACCAAAACAGCTGCCCACCAATCACTCTCTGTTCAACACTTGCTCAGATATCATCCAGACCTGATTGGTTGTTTACATATATATGTTACTTATGGATATGTTTACTACAGCAGAAACGCTCAAGGTTAGATTTGCCTACTGCACTGGGTATTACTTCAGGAGCAAGGACTTCAGCACCTCTGGTAGTGGACAGCGGCTATTGCTTGGAAATGTCTTTGAGTCTCTATGTGAGATACATATGAACATGCACACATTTTTACTCCAAATCATAAATAGAAACTACACTAACGAGAATGCTGGGAACACTAGAAACAACCCTTTAAAGATAAATAAAGAAGTAAAAATTCAACATTATCCTGTTTGAGTATGGCTCAGAATTTTGAAAGCTGAAGCCGTGCTCCAGTTCAGCGATTGTCAGGGGTCCAATATTAGAATTCTAGAAACAATAATTAGAATACTGTGTTCAACCAAGTTATGCTGCCCCTCCCATTCATTGCTTCACAATGGCCCCACTATTGGAAGCCTAAATCTGTACAAGTAGAGACCTGCTAACAAGGTGAAAAATAGTAAAAATGGACACAACCATCAATTACAACATCTTTTAACTGATGCATCTTGAAAAAGAAGAGTCGATCCCTCTCCAACTGCCAATGTTCAATTATAGATATGAAACTATGTCCCAGGGGCTGTACATCCCCACTGATGTCATGTGTGTCCCTTCCAACCTAATAATACATTATTGCTGACAACTGAAGGATCATTAATAATCAATAAAAATAGTGCAAAGCTACTAATATGTATTGATGAGGGTGTAAGTGCTTAGAACAGTGACAGATTAACATCACCAATGGAATTTCAGAAAGAATGAGTGGGTGTACAGGAGCTTCATGTGCCAAGGCTACAGACCCTACTACCTGATCTAGTTACCGATATTGTAACCCCTGAAACAGATTCTTTGACGACAGGCAAAATTCAAAACATCCGCTGTATTTAGGGTATTCAAAATACAATATACAAGCCTGATGAAGAATAATTTCCTCTTTATCAGTTTGACTACTAAGCTATAGCGCATAGAGGTCTATTTCCGATTTCCTTTTTATTTTGACATATTTGTTATCACAGGTCATCATTTATTATACATTGAAAAGTACATTTTCAGTTTGGATGCTTTGCGTTATAATCACAAAGCCATAAACCATGAGCCCCGGGTATTGGTCAAACGTTGACAGCTCTGAATTACATTTAAACTTGACTTGTTGCCAAGAACATGATATTCATAAATGTAAGCATTGATAAATGCACTCTACATGCACTCTACAGCAAACAGCAAATGGGACATGCACAGAGGAGGCATTGCAAAGAGCATTCTAGCATTGATATCCCTTGCTCTGCAGCCCAAACCAAAAAAGCATGAACCAAAGGAATAGAGTAGAATAAAATAGACGTCAACATTAACATCCAGCTTAAAGAATATCAGCAGAGATTGAAACACTACCATTTTCATAGGCATAGCAATGGGTGACAATTGAGTAACAGTGGTTGTAAGAAAAAAAATGTAAGAAAAATTTCAAGAAATAGTTGGATGCCTTTTTAATAGGTGTCATTACAAAGGACAATTGCTGAGTTGAGGAAAAACTAGAAGTTAGATGTTATTGAGCAAAATGTTGGGCTTGAGGGCTCATGCATTTTTTCACCAAAGATACTGACACTCTAAAAATACAAGTTAATAATAATAGCTATGCATGGAGTTATGTGGCTTTATTGGCATGTGTAGCTGGAATATTTGGGGAGAGATCTGTGAAGTTGTGTTGTTTCACTCTTTCATAAATATAAAATGAATAAATATGTCGCCAAATTGCAGAGGAGGACCTTTGAAAGGGATATTTCTATAAATGTAAACACTCTAGAGAAGCTTTCAGCGCCAATATGGAAACCAAATGTGAAATGAGAATTTTCAAAAAGGAAAAAAGAAACTCTCCATGCTTCTTCTACATTTCTCAGAATCAGAACCTTGAACAACTTCATTCTCAGCTATCACTGTTAACCGACTCCAAACAAGGCTATACACAGGCGTGTTTTATTTTGTGAGTCTTTGGTGTCACGTTCAAGGATCAACCAAGCCCCAGGTATGTTTATCCAGCACTTATAAAGTCAATAGCTATAGACACACTCTGCCCAGCATGGAGCTCATATTGCACAACACACAAGCACTTGCGTTGCCGAGCAGGCAACATATCCTCACACACACCTTGGTATGCAAATGAAAGCAAAATAAGTGTTATTTCTTCTGTTATAAGTGAGGGGAAAAATGGTAAAAAATCATATGCCTGATCTATGACTTGGCAACACATGGTGATTCCCATAGTCTTCACTACATGCTTTACTAAAGCATAAATCATTAAAACAGTCCTAACGTTTCAGTGAAATTAATTTCAAATTCGGACATTTTACAAGAAGGTTAAAATGAAGTCCGGCAGTGATTGAGGTTGTTGCACCGTTATTGGGATTCAGACAGAAGACAGAAAGGGCAAGTTGGGTTAATATAGAGTATGAGTAAAAGAATAACCTAAAATAACTGGAATAAATATTCAGATTCAACCTCATGGTTAATGTCACGCTGAATGCCCTGGTGACAGATGGACATACATAGACAATGCCTGGGAGTGTGTTCAGACCCCTCCCCCCGCATCTGAATGGGATGTTGAGATACAAAAGGAAAGGTATAAAACTCCATTAAATATCCTACTGCTGCAGCCAAAACATTTGCAACAAAATTCTTTAAAAAAGCCAAAACTCTATCACTTTTCTAGCAAGCTCTAAGTTGATGGTCTCATCCTACAGAAGTTCACATGGAGCTCAGGGGAGAGTGAAGGGAGAGCACAGAGAAAGGAATAGTGGAGACATTAAGGAGTTTTTGGAGCAGGACCACACTGGAGAGCAAGGGATTAGGATGTATTCAGTAGAATAAATGTTTAAATGGAAATTGCACTTGAGCAGTTGGGAAGAAGAATTGGGGGGCTGGAGGCTGAGTGAGAGCCTCGGCAGATGTAAATTTCCAAAATAATTTGTAATCAGGGCAGAACATGAAATGGCAAATATAAACTGAAAACAATGGAAGCTGAGTATAACATTTACTTTAGTGGCGTAAACTGGGGACAGAATCAGCCACCTTGGAGGGGACCTCTATCCCTTAAAAAGAAGAGCAACCCTTTTGTCTGCCTTCCCCTTGGTGCCTCGGCCCCTCTTTGAGGATTCCATCCAAATCAAATATTAAGCGGGTGGTTTGAATGTCTCTGGAAATTAACAGAGGCCTAGAAACAAAAGGATGGGAGGAGGGGAAGAGCCGGACTTTCCCAGTGATGCCGTGTCCATATGAGACGGGCTGTGCCTGGGAAAAAGGGGAGATGTGCAGATGTCGGCTATGAAATGATCCCCTCCTTGTTCTGCACAAAGGAACGGAGAGGAAAAGGCAGGGGGCTCATGTCTGATCAGCTGCACATGGAACAAAAGACTCTGAGCATCATCCTGCATCCCTGGAAATCACAATGATGCTGCTGAGCTGGGAGGACCATTGTGCTCATTATTCTCATGGATACCGGCTGCACACGGATGATGGTGATGAGGATAGGAAGAAGCATGGCATGGACACACAAGGGGCATCTGCATTGGTCTATACACTCACCTCTCTTGCTGAGCTCTCTCCTTCCAGCGGGGATCGAACAAGCACAATCCTAAGGGTGAGAGTCTTGCTGTGTGCACTGCTGCAGGGATCTGTGCGTGTGTGAGAGCAGGACACAAGCAGGCAGGGTCACTCCTGGAAGAGTAGATATCCCTATAGAAGTGGAGCAGAGGATGGAGTCTGAGGATGGAGCCGGGCAGCAATGATCCACTGTAGAGCAGGGAAATCCGTGTGAGCAATGCAGCAGGGCACTGGGATTGTGTGTATTGTCTCTCAGTGAGGCTCCAGCCTGTGACAGCTCCAGCTGCTCAATGTGTTGTATGTGAAAGCTTGGTCTCTAAGAGCATCAGCTGAGCTCCGCCACTCCCCTCCTCACTGCTGCTCAATAGGGTTTTTTTTTCTAATGAAACTTTATTACCAATACCATATCTGATACAGGGAGAGGAAGCAGAGCCCAGTTAAACACAGCGGCGCAATCAGTATTCATCATCATTGGCCATAGCTGCCAGCAAATCACTTCCTTACACTGCACTGCTTGATAGCGACTGCTGACACAATGTAGCTCATCTGCTGCAGAATTTTTTATGTATATATATTGTGGGATAATAGCTTATCATATGTGTGACTCGTTGGCAGTGACACCACGCTGTGTTGCAATAGTGTGCACCATCAGTTATGCATACAGCACCGATAGCTGCAATGCAAAAAGTGTTAGGATAATTGGAAAAATAATTCAATTGACTTTTAATCATTAACATTTAAGTTAACTTTTAGCATGTTATAGAATGACTAATTCTAATTAACATTTCAAGTGCCCTTCATTTTCTTATATTTTTTTTTGCTTTTTTTTTGTTTTTTCTTCAGCTTTCACGTGGGGGGTCACTGACCCCATCTAAAAAAACGAAAGCTCTGTACAGCTACAAATTTTATTGTTATTTTTTTACTTTGTATTACTCATTTTTCTATCCAGGCCTCTCCTATTCATATTCCAGTCTCTTATTCAAATCAATGCATGGTTGCTAGGGTAATTCAGGCCCTAGTAACCAGATTGCAAACTGGAGAACTGCTGAACAACATATTTTATAACTCAAAAACCAGATATTATAAAAAATGGAGACCAACTGCAAATTGTCTCAGAATATATCACTCTCTACATCACACATAGGGGCAAATTTACTTAAGGTCGAATATCGAGGGTTAATTAACCCTCGATATTCGACTGTCGAAGTTAAATTTAGCTCTATTCGTTCGATTGAACGAAAAATCGATTAAATCCTTCGAATCGTTTGATCCGAAGTATTTTAATCCATCGATCGAGCGATTTTTCTTCGACCAAAAAAAAGCTGCCAAAGCCTATGGGGACCTTCCCCATAGGCTAACATTGACTTCGGTGGCTTTTAGGTGGCGAACTAGGGGGTCGAAGTTTTTTCTTAAAGAGACAGTACTTCGACTATCGAATGGTCGAATAGTTGAACGATTTTTAGTTCGAATCGTTCGATTCGAAGTCGAAGGTCGAAGTAGCCTATTCCAGGGTCGAAGTAACCAAAAAAAACATTCGAAATTCAACGTTTTTTTCCTCTATTCCTTCACTCGAGCTAAGTAAATGGGCCCCTTAAAGTTAACTTAAAGGTGAACAACCCCTTAACTTAAAGGAAAAGGTACAAATCGGTCCTAATCCCATAGGCATATAGAGCAACTCTCAACCCTATTTTATTAACTTTATACTTTAGAAAAATGACCTGCGCCAACAGTGGTGTAACTTGGTAGCATCGGGCCCCCCCCCCAAATAATCTACTGGGGGGGCGTTCTCCTCCCCTGCCCCCCCTCTTGACCTGTTGCTCCGCCCCTCACAGAACCAGTCTGTGTGACGATTTTGAAGGTAAAAGGCGAGTTGGGGAGGGGGACTATTATACAGAAGACCACGTGGCCTGGGCCCCTCTCTTGCCCAGGCCCCCACGACTGCAGGGTCTGCTGTATAGGTAGTTACTAGTGATGGGCCAATTTCGCCTGGTTTGCATCGCAGAAAAAGTTAGCAAATTTTGCGAAACGGTGAAAAATTTGCGAAACTCGAATTATGATGCCTGTTTTAAAGTCAATGGGCATCCGAATAGTGTTGACGTGCGATGGTTTTGACGTGAGTGACTTTCCGGCACCTGACGATCCTGACGAATTTTCGCATATTTATTTGCCGGAGGGGAAACATGGAAATTTGCTGCGAAGTCGCGGCTGGCAAATTTATTCGCCCATCACTAGTAGGTACACCAGTGTGCGCCAACGATTCTTAATCAAGATTTAAAAGGTTTGGTAGAACAAATATTTATGGCACAGAATCACACTATAAGTTTGCGGTGTACATAAATGTCACAAAGGGTGCTGGAGTGGAGTCCAAAGAGATGCCACAATGTGAACAGTCCTCTTATATAGAATAAAGAAGAGGAACTACTGTACAATCATACAATCATTACTAGTGATGGGCAAATTTGTCCCGTTTTGCTTAGCCAAAAAATTATCGAAAATCCACGTAATGCATTGAAGTCAATGGGCGTCAAAATTATTTTGATGCGTGTCAATTTCAACGCTCGTGACAATTTTTATACGCTTGCCTATTTTCTCCAAATGGATTAAATTTGTATGCGTGCGACTGTTCTGACACGCACCCAAATTTTTTTTGATGCTCCCGATTTTTCAAAGCAGTTTGGTGAATTTATTTTTCAACGGCGAAACTTGGATGTTTGCAGCAAATTTGCACCTGCCGAATTTATTCGCCCATAACTAATTGTTACCCCTGGAATGCAAATGCAGGAAAATATGAAAAGTGGAGCTCACCCATCCAGCTTACCGAAGCTCGTCTCTCCTCCCTTGACAACACAACACAAAATTAGTTCAGCGCATGGCCGCTCAGCCACAGCAATATCAGAGATGCAAAATCTTCATCCAAAAATGGCTTTATTGTAGCAAACAATGTGATACAGTGGCAATGTCAGCCTATGCGTTTCATGCCCACAACCAACAGAACCCTCCCCTAGAGACTGGCACTTCCTAAACAGTAGTTGAAGTTAACCCTTTGAGACCCCGAATTACCAGCTCTAAAAACCCTTAAGGGTCACTTGAGTTTTGCAGAACACTTGAGAATTCAGGGGCGCCTTTGATAAATGCATGTCGCAAGGCCGCACCGATTACATTTAAATTCAGTCGCAATCAGTGCAGCCCATCTAGCTGGATTTTCTAGACGTGTCCTGTGTTCTTAAACAAAAAAGCTCAATTGCATTGGTCAGAATCATAAGTATATCTTTAACGAATGGTGTGAATGGGCGCGTCCATTTTTACATGACAGCAATTGCCAGTTGCAATGACCCTGCTTGACTATCACGAGAATTTTCTTGGGAATCATGACAGTGTAGATTATTGTGAGAGTCAGAATCTCCAACCGAAATTTTAATATGACCAGTAATATAACTACCCAGTGCGGGGCCCGGGTACAGGCCATACAGCAGCCCCCCTCCAGAAGGAGATATTGTGACAGATTTTCAAGCCTGCAAACCACCAGCGGGCCCTGAGTGGTCGGGCCCTGAGGGGTCAGTCCCCTGGTACAGTCGCACCACCTGCACCCCTGGTAGTTCCGCCACTGAATATGACACTACATTTTTGGAAATGTAGTGTAAAACATTATTCTGATGGTTTCCATTCAAATAAATCTTCCATTGATAGAAGATGAAATCCTGCGAGTGAGTACAAGGCACGTGCTTTAATTGTCCCTGATTTTATCAACGTCGCCTGCCACCGGCACAGAGATCTGGGTAGGAGCCAACTAACGAGCACAAACAGTCTCCCATCATGAAGGAAAGAAGATGGAGTAATTGGGTGAATCAGCAGTTGGCAGGTGCCAAGCCTCACTCGTCAGATCCACAGGCACAAATCGGTTACAGGGAACGGATAAAGAAAGCAAATGTGTCACTTGGATTGAGACTCCCTGACTTAGAGTTGGTTTCGGTACATTATAGCATAGGCAGCTCATTGATATTGGAAAATGGATAGGGAATGATTCAATAATGAACTTGGAACCCATCAGCTTACAATCTATTGTCCCAATCACTCTCACACATACACAATCTACCTCCTCTATGAGAGTGGTCCAAAACAAGTAGACTCCTTACCCCTCACCACTAGTGATGGGCGAATTTGTCCCATTTTCCTTTTGCCGAAAAATTTTTGAATTTCCTACGAAATCCGCAAAAAGTTAGCAAAACGCAAATTCAGAATAATTTAGACGCGCATCAGAATGTCACAAATTTATTCGCCAGTGGCAAAACACGGAAATCTGTTGTGAATCTGTGCATATGCCCATCACTACCCACCACCATTTATACTACTGGGAAGTAACATCTGACATCCTTGCACCAAAAGGAACCTGCCCACCACCAACAGGTCATTGCTCACTTGGATAAGCTACCCCTCCTCCCACCTATACGTACACTGAGCAGTAGTGATAGGCGAATAAATTTGCGGCTAATTTACACGTTTTGCCACTGGTGATGCGCATTTTGGATGCGCATCCGAAAAGTCGCTCACGTCAAAATCAGCGCATGTCAACACTATTCGGATGCACATTGACTTTAACGCCAGCTTGGACGCGGGTGTCAAGTTACGATTTTTCCGTCAAAATGTCCGAATTTCACATTATTTTCTTGAAAGTTTACGATTTCACGATTTTTCCCGCACATTTTTAGCCGTTTCGCAACTTTTTTGAGAAATTTGCGAATTTTTCATCCAAAAGCAAGAAATTCACCCATCACTACTGAGCAGCCCTCTAGCTGAGACTTTTTAACTGCATATAGAAATCCAAACAAATGATTGCAGCTCTGGACCCATATACATAAATAGGAATGTGCATTGCCCAAATCAGATTTACTCTATTGTCTACATGAACAGTATGGCAGCTCCTACCCTTAAGCATGACTATGAATATAGAGATAAAGAATGTCCTGGACACACTCTAAGCTACACATACAAACTTCAGCATCTATACACCTACAATAATCTATACCCCCTCATACATCGTGTCTGAGGTAGCTTCCACCCATACCTATAAATACAAATATAAAGAGAAGGGAAATAATATAGAAGCTCCAACCCATAGGTATAAATGCAAATACAGGTATGGGACCTACTATCCAGAATGCTCGGGACCTGGGGCTTTCCGGATAACGTAATTTGGATCTTTATACTGTACCTTAAGTCTACTAGAAAATCTTGTTAACACTAAATAAACCCAATAGGCTGGTTTTACTTCCAATAAGGATTAATTATATCTTAGTTGGGATCAAGTACAAGTTACTGTTTTATTATTACACAGAAAAAGGAAATCAGTTTTAAAAATTTGGATTATGTGATTATAATGGAGTCTATGGGAGATGGACTTCTCATAATTCGGAACATTCTGGATAACGGGTTTCCGGATATTGGATCCCAAACCTGTATAGAGAGATGGAACAACATCTTTATGCCTATATTGTGCTTTTAAATGGTGGCAGCCCCCCACCCATATGCATAAATATAGAGAAGGAGGGTAATGACCCAGTAAATTTATATGGCATAATCCAAATGTAACTTAATAAAACATATGTCACTGTAAATAGATTTATTTTTATATATACCACAGGGAATCTGGAGCATTATGCGATATAGTCAGTAATACATCAGAAACCATTTCTTCACCCAATTTACCTGTCCTTATTGTATATAATGCTAATATATAAATTGTGTTTGCCTACCGACGCCTGCACAAAACTAATCTTCAATAAACAAACTCATGTCCTGGCACCTAGGAAATGGCTTCTTTGATTTTAATCCCTCGTGCTGTTGGTTTGCCTCATACAGATTAAGAGATTACATAGAGGATGCAAAAATAACTACAAAACAACCTTTTTTGGTTTGTTTTCTCTGTTTAAATAAAGCCCTACAAAACAAATACTTGAGTATGGTCCCTCAGTAAGGTCGACTGAACATAAAACGATTCATCATACCTTTTGGTGAAACACTGAACAAAGCAAATTTGTGAGGGTCCCATTAATTGTATTGTATGGAGCGTTAGCTTTTGTACTTCAACACAACAAATCAAAGGTGCAGGTTTGGCAGCACTGCTGTAAAGTTTTGCTCTAAGGATTTTGACCCCTACTTTTACCAATCTAGGCCTTTGTTGGTCAGCTTGTCCTACTGTTATCTGTCTGTCACTGTTACCATCTTACTCTTATCTATCGGCATCTTGTCCTACTGTCCATATCCTCCTCTATTGTTGGCATCTTGTACTACCATCTTGTCCTACGTTCACAATCTTTCCCTTTTGTTGCCATATAATCCTACTGCAAATATCTTACTCTACTGTTGCATTTTGTCCTACTGTTACCATGTTACTCTACCCTATTACTACCACCTTACTTTACCGCCACCATCTTGTCCTTCAGTCACTGTCACCATCTTACTCTACTATCTTCATCTTGTCCTACTGTCCCTATCCTCCTCTAATTTTGGCATTTTGTACTACTTTCACCATCTTGCCCTTTTTGCCATATTATTCTACTGTAAATATCTTGCGCTACAATTGGTGTCTTGTCTTACCATGGCTATGTTACTCTACAGTCAGAGTTGTATTCTACTGTCACCACCTTACTCTGCTAGCACCATCCATCTTGGATTTCTGTCACTGTCACCATCATTTTCTACTATCACCATCTTGTCATACTGTAACTATCTTACCCTATTGCTGCCATTGTGCCCTACTAGCACCACCTTACTCTACAGGCACCATCTTGTCCTACTGTCACCATCTTGCCCTCTTGTTTTCATATTGTCCTACTGTCACTCTTAATTTACCTTTGGTATCTTTTTACGATGTTACTCTACTGTTTCCATTGTATTCTACTATAACCCCCTTACTCACCATCTCACCTTTTTCCCCAATGTACATGGCGTGGGCATAGGAAGGTAGAAGGTCAGCATGTCTTGTTTTTACCACTATTAATTGTATGGGGTAAAGTAATGGGAATGCCAAGGGCAAGTCTTAAGTGGTAGAATGTACAGTAGTCTAGGGACCCATTTTTTTTCCTTTTATGACCACCAGACATAAGGTTGGATAAACAGGGTTAAAGGTAATTCCATCAAAGACTACACAAAACTTTATAAAACTACACAAAACTTAGGCAAAGATGGAGTGAGCAATAACGTCTTTGTTCGTTCCAGGGGACCCCAGTCATTTATTTATTCATCCTCTTACTCCAAAGCATGACCCTCTGCACAGAAGGAGTTTCAAGAGTCTCCACGTTTATTTGGCTTGCACTAAACTTAGTGAAGAAGGAGAAGAAGGAAGAATGGAGGTCCAGAATGTAACTTTCCAGTTGGAGAATAAAGAATCCAAAGAACTTCAATCCATTTATTTTTCAATTGCCCGTACCCCGCCTCATGGAGGATCAGAAGAAATAAGTGAAATGTCAGGATTTCCCAGTTATAAGAGGATCTGTTGTATCATCGTATTTGACCTTCTCTCTACTCGCTGCACATGATGTAGTGGAAGTGAGGGATGAACCAAACCCCTGGTTATAGGAAGGTCTAACACACATGCTCTTTATGTTAATCACTACAGAGATCAAGATGCTGTAGTGTTAGCTGGGCATTTTGCATTTCAGCTTCTTCAACTATGTGTATTTTAGACTTTAAAGAATGGAAAGTTAAAATTTTGTCAACATTGTTGCAGTTTTCAGCCTAATGAATAATAAACAAGCAGCCCTTTTTTATCTCCAGATGATGGTTGATAGTGTGCAAAGGCAATGCTCAATATTCCATTAGGTTTAGAACGAATGGTTAAAAAAAAACCCTTTTCTCCTTCACCCTTTCTCATAAAATGCACCTGAAAGAAAAACATTTGGCTGTTCTAAAGGGCAGAATTGTTCTAAAGACGACGTGGAGGCAGAATCCTCAGTCTGAGCTTCTTCCCTTTTCATTATCTATCCATCAGAATTCATTTTGTACTTCAGTAAGAGTTGGGCACAAGACAATATCAGCTTGCACTACATTTATTTTCATTCCAGGCTTCCCGCAATGGGACTTGCGGAAATTTGGTCTTTCATTAATTTTCTGACACTTTTTTCTTCCCGTGCTGAGATTGTGGAAATGTATAGCTTGTTTGACACAAGATTCTCAGATTCCAAACAATCAGTGCTGGCTACAGTACTTTTAGGTGATTGAAACACTGATAAGCAACTCTATGCACACCATGTGTTGTTGAACTACAGGAACCAAATTCTACCTCTAGCAAAGAGTAAGGAGACATGTCGGTAAGATCCCAAAAGACATGGATTTTGGAGAGCTGGATCCCTTGTGATTACTAAGGTCTGGGTGCCTTTAGTCAAAACACAAAAACTGGCTATTTAAAACCCTTTCAATTGGCCAGTGTGTTCACCACATGTCAATGAACTTATTGGTTTCAAGAGGTGCTTGATGCATTTAGTCAGGTCTGGACTGGGATTTAAAATAGACCCTGGCATTTCCAGTACACTGAGGCCCAAACAAAACCCCTCCAGCCCATTATTTCTTACAGCAGCCCCTCTGGCATTAGCCAGAACCAACCGATCAATAGTCCAGGCCTGGTACAGTGATATGCCAACAGTAGTGCTGGTCGCTCACCTGAACATTTCTTACACTGGATTTTCCAGCCTCATCTAACCTACCAAGAACATCCAAATATAAGCTTAGTTTTAACTATAAAACACATGTAGAGGACCCAAAAGGTTAACTGTCCCTACTAGACAGAAAGTCCTCAATCTGTTGTCTAAGCTCTTTGGAAGGAAGGTTTCTCTAATAGGCTCGGGGATCTTTAAACTAATTCCTATGTATTGTTAAACAACGTTGGAAAGGGGCATGCGGCTCTTTCTTTTCCTAAACTCCGTCCTAGGAGGTGGATCTGCCAGATGGTCTGAGTTGAAGGTAGACTTTAGTATAAGAGTTCCAGTTGAGGTGAAGTTTGGAAACAGTGACCCCATGAACAAGGTAAAGGCAGTGGATATTAGTTTCTCTTATATGCTCATAAACGTTGGGAAATAGTGAGCTACTGTAGTTAGGAGCAAGAGCAACATACACTCAATCAAGGAGGTAGCTCTCTCTCTCTTAGAAGACTTTTTTAGAAAGTTACTGAGGCCACCAACAATATTTTTTATATTATCAGAAAAAAGTCAATGGAATACAAATATTCTGGAAATACAGAGTGAGAAAAATGCATGAGCCTGGGAGCAACATAACAGTATTAGATCACAAAACACAAAATATTTTTGAACACCAGGAGCCAGATGGCACTGGAATAATCTGCTTCTAATATCAGGGGAGATACAGTAGGTGATCAGAGTCATTTTTTTAAATGAACAATTTCAGAGAAAATATAGCTTCTCAATTGGTCACCAGCTATAAACTGCTAATTACAACAATCTGCTATATTGATAATTTGAGGGTTAAAATATGAAAATAACTTAGCAAAGCTTAATAGTGGTCCAGGTGCACTTGGGGGGCGGAATAAACCGATGGCAATAACGCAATTAGGGATCTAGGCACTATGAAGAAAACCACAGGGCCTCAAAAATATAGTAAAAATCTTATTTTTATTAGTATATAATTAAAAAGTAAACATTTCCCACAGGCCCTACTCATTTCATTTCATGCCCCCAAGGCACTTTGTTATGGGCAGCCAAAATTTTCAGGAAAAATGAAAATTCTACTCAATGCATTTTGTTTTTTAAAGGACAAAATCCAAGGTCAATATATTATCCTTTTAAAGTATGTTTAAAACAACATCATTTAATAAGCGTTCTAGTTTCCAGGCAATGTTAATACATGTTAGTCAAAAATATTTGACAGATTATTTGATGGATTAAATTAACACTTTAATTAAAAAAAATGTCATTACTGATCGAGTGTTTTTTTTTTAATGAAATAGATCCTTGGAATTAGTTACTCATCACCTTCAGATTAAGGATATTAAGGCTATTACAGAGGCAACTCTTGATAATCCCTGGTCTTAATTGCTTTCTCTTCCCCATTGTGTGACATCACAGTTATATCAGATATAAAGCAATGGACGGGTGAATAACAGAATTCCCATTATCTGCAAAATCTCATGGCAATAACAAATAAAACACCTCAGAAACCTATTTCTAATTAAAATAAGGACAATGCCAAGATCATTATCCTTGCAGAACATCAATAAGAAGGTAGAAAACTTCAAGTAAAATCTGACAATTACAAATAATAGTATGGTATTGAGTTTTTAACCAAAGATATATGTTGGCCGGTAGTGATGGGCGAATTTGCGCCGTTTCGCTTCGCCGAAATATTCGCGAATTTCGCGCGAAATTCGCGAAACGGCGAAAAATTAGCGAAATCGCGCCGGCGTCTCGTTTTTGACGCCGGCGCCCGGTTTTTTTTGGCGCCAGTTTTTGCCGCGAATTTATTCGCTGGTGGCGAATCGCGCAAATTCGCCATGAATTCGCGCCTGGCGAATAAATTCGCCCATCACTATTGGCCGGGATTACCATGAATCATCTGAGCTGTTCAATAAGCATTACAGTGATCCGTATATCCTCAATGTACAGGTGCCAATCACATTCCTATTTTTAACAGAAATAGTATTTGGACTGATAGACGTTTTTCAAACCTGAACAGTAGAAAACATAAAAGAGGTTATAAGGAATGATTTTGATCCGAGGTCTTGATCATTGGACTTAGCCTGAGACGATCTTGGGTTATCAGGCTTTTAGAGTCCTACACAACCCAAGATTAATTTTTCTGGAGAGTGTGATAAACTGTAACATAGTTTGTAAGAGGAGGTTTTCCAACAATGCCGTTCTTCAATTTTCACATTCAAATAATTGATAGATAAGTTCCTCATATCAAGATGTGCTTTGCCTTTACTGCTGATTTAGATATGCTGTACAATATAATTAAACTGGATGATCGGTTAGGGGGTTATTTATGAAAGTCCGAATTTATCTTTGTATTTCTAATATCAAACTTAGATTAATTCCGAACGGAGCTTATTTATGAAGAAAAAAGCCCCAAAAAATTAGGGTCAGGCAGACTTCGGAGCTTTTCCCGAAAACTCCGAATTGTTTGGAGTTTTCCGCAAAAACTAAGATAAGAGTTTTATAAGTTTTTTGCGCCGAAACCTCGAAATCATTGGATATCGGTATGGATATCAGCGCAGACACTGGAACCTTCCCCATTGACTTATACAGGACCTTGAGAGCTTTTAGATGCCGGGGTTTTCCGGATTCTGAGTTTTTAGACAATCAGACATCTCGAACAATTTGTAGTTTGTTTTTTTTTGCTCCAAAAACTACGACTTATTCGAGGTTCAGATATTCGGAGCTTGATAAATAACCCTCTAAGTGTTCAGTATTTACAGCAAAATGTTTTATAAAAATGTTTACATCTTTAAGTAATGTTCTGGACATCATGTAGAAACCCTTATAGACATGTAGGTGCTCCCAGGCTTATTTGTATTAAGGTTTCCCTTAATGGTTGAGAAGCATAGGCTCCATAATCCTATCTGATTTAGTTATACAATAGAACACATTCAATAAGAAAAATGGGTAAATAGTTGGGCCTGTGAGAAGTACCTCAAAGCTAAGTGTGTTCAACTTTACAGAATCTGCCCCTTCATCTGGAATATCCACCTATGAAAGGTAACAAAACCTAATATTACAGCATATCATGGCCATTAAAACTGAATGATCGGTAGAGAGTGGTTTATGCATTTGCTAAACTCATTGACAATATACAGCTTTGAACAAATTGAAAGCCTATTGGAGCCCAATATGGCGAGTTTGGGTTCATTCAGGTATCAGTGAAATATCCCATTGTTCCAAGAGCAAAGCAGGCCTCAATCCACAGCTGGTTGCTCTACATGGCTCTCCCATAACACCAAATCTGTGGTGCAAGGATTTATATGGGCCACTCTGAGTTGAGCTGATGATTTAGTCATGTTTCTGATATTTCCATGTATGTTCACTTAAAAAAAATTTAAGATTTTGAAAAATGCATTTTACCCCTCCTAGTCAACAGAATCTTGGTTTCTTCTAGATGAGTTCAACTTCTCAAGAGGAAAATAAACACAAATAATCAGACAAAGAGGACATTGTGACTGTTTAAATTGAACTGTACGGCGATGAAATTCTTGGCTCAAGATTGTTTTAATATAAAGTCAAGCAGAACTGAGCTGGAAGATTAAAATCTTAAAGGTGAATAATAGGGTGAAAACTATTTGACTTAGGAGTGAAAAACTAGATCCTTGTCATATGTGTAACTCTGAGCCAAAGCAAACAAAGAATTTGTTCCTCAGTCAGCGTTTCCTTGTTGTGTATTGTGTTCAAGATGAACTTACGAAAGCGGCACATTATAGAATAAGCAGGTTAAATGTGTGTGTCTACTTGTACAGCATCATTGCAATGGAACTGATTCTCACCACTTTCCTAACAATATACTAACTAAATCAAGGACAGAGGAGCTCTTCAACAGATGGAGAAAATACCACAACGTAGGTGCCATTATTTCACTTCTGAAGTTTCCTTTACAGATGGATATTTATGTATATTCTAACTGGAGGATTTAGTGTCATTTTTAATCTTTGCTGCACTGCAATAATCATCATGGATCCAAGAGAAACCTGGAAACGTAGAATCTCCAGAATGGACACGAAGGAACATCCATTTTATTACCATAGATTTTCTGTTGTGTTTCATGTACAGAGTTAAATACTGTAACTCACCCTCTGTTATTAGCTACATTTCCCACGAGTCACCAGTTTGCTGAGGACATTGGTATTTGTAGCTCACAGTATATTGGTTTCTATTTCCAGATATGCAGAATAAGTCTATTTTGTATGACAAGTTGGATATATGAGCTGAGTTTATTACACATTTTTCTTTCTGTTCCCATTAGAGATTGTTCTTTGCTGTAGAACTCGGAATGATCTAATGCTCTGTAATGTTTCTATAGATTAAGGGGACAGCTGGAACTTGTGTTACTCCTTTTGGGAAACAGGAAGGATCTTGGGGTTTTTTGTGGATTACAAGTTGTCTAATTCTGGGCAGTGTCATTCTGTGGCTACTAAAACATAATTTTGCCTCTTTATAGGTCCCTGGTGAGGCCTCATCTGGAGTATGGGGGGTCAGTTTTGGACTCCAGTCCTTAAGAGCGATATAAATGAGCTGGAGGGTAGGGATGTAGCGAACGTCGGAAAAAAAGTTCGCGAACATATTCGCAAACTTGCGTCAAAAATGCGAACGGTTCGCGAACGTCGCGAACCCCATAGACTTCAATGGGAAGGCGAATTTTAAAAGCTAAAAAAGACATTTCTGGCCAGAAAAATGATTTTAATGTTGTTTAAAGGGTGCAACGACCTGGACAGTGGCATGCCAGAGGGGGATCAAGGGCAAAAATGTATCTGAAAAATACATTGTTGACACAGCGCTGCGTTTTGTGCTGTAAAGGGCAGAAATCACACTACATTTCTAAACCTGTGTAATAAACTGCTTTAAAACATCCGGCGTCTACATGCCAATCAAGTCGTGTAAAGGTTACAGCCTGTTCACACGCAAAGACGAAACGCGGCGCTTACTGCAACGCAAAAAAACGCAAAGAGATTTAATGAATGATACCGTCAAGTGAGCAAATAATAGTTGTTAATTACTAGTTGAGCTTGTCACCTCCAGGATGTTCGTCCTGTTGGTGGCAATATTTCTGTAGTGGTGTGTTTAGCAGTCACCGTGCTTGTGCGCACGTGCACGGTCAGGCAGAGGTAATTCAATGTACAGTGAAGTGAACCAAAAAACACTGATTCTGCAGTGTGGGCCCAGTTTTGGTCTACTTTATTGATCACCTGCGGTGACCATAAAAGATGCGATTTTGCCACTGTTGCAGAACCCTGAAAAATTAGGCATGTGTACTTTCCTGAAAAATTATGTTTTTTTTGTCACAGCCACTGAAGCACAGAGGCCAGAAAAAATATGCCATATAAATGCTGAAAATATGAATTTTTTTTTGTCGCAGCCACTGAAGCACAGAGGCCAGAAAAAATATGCCATATAAATGCAAACAATATTAATTTTTTTTTGTCGCAGCCACTGCAGCACAGAGGCCAGGAAAAATATGCCATATAAATGCTAACAATATAAAAAATCTTTGTCGCAGCCACTGAAGCACAGAGGCCAGAAAAAATATGCCATATAAATGCTGAAAATATGAATTTTTTTTTGTCGCAGCCACTGAAGCACAGAGGCCAGAAAAAATATGCCATATAAATGCTGAAAATATTCTTTTTTTTTGTCGCAGCCACTGCAGCACAGAGGCCAGAAAAAATATGCCATATAAATGCTGAAAATATAAAAAAATTTTGTCGCAGCCACTGAAGCACAGAGGCCAGAAAAACTCAGGATTTACCTGGATTCAAATGAAACCAGTAGGGTTTGCACCCTAGTTTGTAACGGTGGCGGAGGGAGGAGGACGCTAAAGGACAGCTGTGTGTGGAGTCATGAGGCGTGCAGAGAAGGACAGCTGCATGGGGAGTCAGAACAAGTCTTCCGGCGTGCAGTAACCCTCCGAGATCCACGCCTCGTTCATTTTAATAAAGGTCAGGTAATCCACACTTTTGTGACCTAGGCGAGTTCTCTTCTCAGTTACAATCCCTCCTGCTGCACTGAAGGTCCTTTCTGAGAGGACACTTGAGGCGGGGCAAGACAAGAGGTTCATGGCAAATTGTGACAGCTCTGGCCACAGATCAAGCCTGCGCACCCAGTAGTCCAGGGGTTCATCGCTCCTCAGAGTGTCGATATCTGCAGTTAATGCCAGGTAGTCCGCTACCTGCCGGTCGAGGCGTTCTTTGAGGGTGGATCCAGAAGGGTTCTGGCGCTGCCTTGGACTGAAAAACATTTGCATGTCTGACGTTACAGAGTGGCCAAAGTGCTTTGTCCTTGCAGGTGCTCTCGTGGCAGGATTACTGGCACCTCTGCCCCTGGAATGTTGATGAGTTCCTGAAGTGACATCACCCTTAAAAGCATTGTACAACATGTTTTGCAGGCTGGTTTGTAAATGCAGCATCCTTTCGGACTTGTGGTACGTTGGTAACATTTCTGCCACTTTATGCTTGTACCGAGGGTCTAGTAGCGTTGCGACCCAGTACAGGTCCTTCTCCTTAAGCTTCTTGATATGGGGGTCCTTCAACAGGCATGACAGCATGAAAGACCCCATTCTCACAAGGTTGGATGCAGAGGTATCCATCTCCGCTTCCTCGTTATCAAGGACTACATCATCCACGGTCTCCTCCCCCCAGCCACGTACAAGACCAGGGGTCCCCAAAAGGTCACCACAAGCCCCCTGGGAAGCCTACTTCTGTTGGTCCTCCTCCTCCTCCACAAAGCCACCTTCCTCCTCTGACTCCACTTCTGACACCTCTCCCTGCGTTGCAGCAGGTGCCTGGGCTCGTTCTGGTGATTCCGACCATAAATCGTGTGCTTCCTGCTCCTCGTCACGCTGGTCTACAGCCTCATCTGTCACTCGTCGCACGGCACGCTCCAGGAAGAAAGCGAAGGGTATTAGGTCGCTGATGGTGCCTTCGGTGCGACTGACCATATTTGTAACCTCTTCAAAAGGGCGCATGAGCCTGCAGGCATCGCGCATAAGCACCCAGTAACGTGGGAAAAAAATCCCCAGCTCTGCAGATCCAGTCCTACCACCCAGTTCAAACAGGTATTCATTGACGGCTCTTTGTTGTTGCAGCAGACGTTCCAACATGAGGAGCGTTGAATTCCAGCGAGTCTGGCTGTCGCAAATTAAACGCCTGACTGGCATTTTGTACCGCTGCTGAATGTCAGCAAGGCGTGCCATGGCTGTGTAGGAACGTCTGAAATGGGCCGACACCTTCCTGGACTGCCTGAGAACGTCCTGGAATCCAGGGTACTTCGAGACAAAACGTTGGACTATTAAATTCAGAACATGTGCAATGCAGGGCACATGTGTTAAATTGCCCAGTCTCAGTGCTGCCAACAGATTGCTTCCGTTGTCACACACCACTTTTCCGATCTTCAGTTGGTGTGGGGTCAGCCACCGATCGGCCTGTGACTGCAGAGATGACAGGAGTACAGATCCGGTATGGTTTCTGCTTTCCAGGCACGTCATCCCCAAGACAGCATGACAACGGCGTACCTGGCACGTCGAATAGCCTAGGGGGAGCTGGGGGTGCACAGGTGTGGAGGAGGAGGACCCAGCAGCAGAGGAGGAAGAAGAGTAAGAAGACGAGGTAGAGAGCGAAGGAGGAGTAGAGGTGGTGGCAGAACCGCGTGCAATCCGTGGCGGTGACACCAACTCCACTGTTGTTGTTGAGCCACGCATTCCCTGCTTCCCAGCCATTACCAAGTTCACCCAGTGGGCAGTGTAGGTGACATACCTGCCCTGACCATGCTTGGAGGACCATGCGTCAGTAGTCATATGGACCTTTGGCCCAACACTAAGTGACAGAGATGCGGTGACTTGGCTCTGCACATGGTGGTACAGGTGTGGTATTCCCTTTTTTCAAAAAAAATTGCGGCTGGGTACCTTCCACTGCGGTGTCCCAATTGCTACAAATTTGCGGAAGGCCTCAGAGTCCACCAGCTGGTATGGTAAAAGCTGGCAGGCTAAGAGTGCAGACAAGCCAGCTGTCAGACGCCGGGCAAGGGGGTGACAGTCAGACATTGGCTTCTTACGCTCAAACATGGCCCTCACAGAAACTTGGCTGGGGGCAGATGACTGGGAATGGGAACTGGTGGTCAAGGTGGAAGGCGGAGTGGAGGGTGGTTCAGACGGGTCAAGGACAGCAGAGGTAGAGCAGTAAGATGCTGGACCAGAAGGAGGGTGGCTTTTAGTTTGTCTGTTGCCTTTGAGGTGTTGCTCCCAAAGTGCTTTGTGCTTGCCGTTCATGTGCCTTCGCATAGAAGTTGTACCTATGTGGCTGTTGGGCTTCCCAAGACTCAGTTTCTGACTGTACTCATTGCAAATTACAACGCTTTTGTCAGAGGCACACACATTAAAAAAATCCCACACTGCTGACCTTTTTGAAGCTGGCAATCTGGCGGTAACAGTAGAAGTTGGCGGCGTTGGCGGCAATGGCGGGTGCGTTGGCCGGCTGACCACAGGTGCCGATACATGTTGTTGCCCTACTGTTCCCTGCGAGCTGTCCTCCCTGCTTCTTCTAAGTCTTATTCTCCTCCTGCCTCTCTGACTCTCCGTCTCTCCATCTGAACTATCCTCCTCTTGCTCTCTTCTACTGGGCACCCACAAAACATCAATCTCCTCATCATCATTCTCCTCAGATGCATCAATTTCTTCTAACAGCTCACAGAAGGAAGCAGCAGCGGGGACCTCCTCATCACTCATTATGTCCATCTCTGTTGTGTTCTCTGCCAGAATTAAATCTGGTGTAACGTCCTCATCTCCTTCATCTTCTTCTGCCAATAATGGTTGCGCATCACTCAGTTCAAAAAACTCATGTGTAAATAACTCCTCTGACTCCAGTGAAGAAGGGGCGCCGGTGGTGGAGGAAGTGTTACGTGGGGTGCCCATAGCAGTGGAGGATGAGGATGTTGTGGTAAAGTTAGAAACGGTAGAGGATGGGGTGTGCTGTGTAAGCCAGAATGTGAAGCCAGAATGTGAAAAAGCTCACACAGCTAGATGGCAGTTGTTTGAAGAACACACTGGGCAAACAATGCCTACAAGGTCAACGTATACACTACTACAGCAGTGGATACGGAATATATTATTGCTGCTTGAAAAACGTCACTCAGGTGGTGGTTCTGGAGACGGTATTATTATTGATATTTAGACAGAATGTGAAAAAGCTCACACAGCTAGATGGCAGTTGTTTGAAGAACACACTGGGCAAATAATGCCTACAAGGTCAACGTATACACTACTACAGCAGTGGATACGGAATATATTATTGCTGCTTGAAAAACGTCACTCAGGTGGTGGTTCTGGAGACGGTATTATTATTGATATTTAGACAGAATGTGAAAAAGCTCACACAGCTAGATGGCAGTTGTTTGAAGAACACACTGGGCAAACAATGGCTACAAGGTCAACGTATACACTACTACAGCAGTGGATACGGAATATATTATTGCTGCTTGAAAAACGTCACTCAGGTGGTGGTTCTGGAGACGGTATTATTATTGATATTTAGACAGAATGTGAAAAAGCTCACACAGCTAGATGGCAGTTGTTTGAAGAACACACTGGGCAAATAATGCCTGCAAGTGCACTACTATTGGTGCACTACTATGAAGAACAGCAAACAGCACTGGACACGTTAAAGAACAGTAAGATAAGTAAAATAAAAAAAAATATATATGTATATTAAAAAAAAAAAAATTACTCGGGTTGGTGCTGCTGAACTACTAGGAGCAGCACAGTAGCACACCAGTCCCACTCCCCAACACAGCTAGACTAATAGCACTGGGCTCTTATAGTAGCAAAGTAAAAAAACAAAAAAGAAAATAAAAGCAGTCCTTACAAGGACTATTGGGTTATTACAGCAGTCAGCAGATGAGATCAGAAGCAGTGCCCACAGCAGCTACATACAGAGCACTGCAGTAGAAGGTAGATTACTAGCCAGCAAAGCTACCCTAAAATGTCCCTCAAATCCCTGCAGACTTCTGTCCCTCCAATACAGAGCAGTATCAAGTAGATTACTAGCCAGCAAACTTACTATCAACTGTCCCTCAAATCAGTGAAATCACTAGCAGCTCTCTCCCTACACTAGCTCTTCCAAGCACACACACAGGCAGAATGAAAAAACGCTGCAGGGCTTCAGTTTATATATGGAAGGGGAGTGTTCCAGGGGGTGTGGGGGTGGTCCAGGAGGGAGAGCTTCCTGATTGGCTGCCATGTATCTGCTGGTCTGGGGTGAGAGGGCAAAAAAAAGCGCCAGCTAAGGCGAACCCAAAATGGCGAACGTCGCGCGACGTTCGCGAACATTCGGCGAGCGCGAACAGTCGATGTTCGCGCGAACAAGTTCGCCGGCGAACAGTCCGCGACATCCCTACTGGAGGGAGTGCAGACTAAACTGGTTAGAGGGATGGAAGACTTGAATTATGAGGGGAGACTGTCAAGGTTGGGGTTGTTTTCTCTGGATAAAAGACGTTTGCGAGGGGACATGATTAGACTTTACAAGTACATTAGAGGACATTATAGACAAATAGCAGGGGACCTTTTTACCCATAAAGAGAATCACGTACCAGAGGCCTCCCCTTCAGACTAGAGGAAAAGAACTTTCATTTGAAGCAGCATAGGGGGTTCTTCACAGTGAGGTCCGTGAGGTTGGGAAATGCACTGCCGGGTGATGTTGTGAGGGTTGATCCTGTTAATGCTTTTAAGAGGGGCTTGGATGATTTATTTGACCAGCATAATATCAAAGGCTATTGTGATACTCTATAGTTAGTGTATGAGTATGTTTAGTTTATGTGAGTGTATGGAGGGGTCAGTTTGTGTATGGATGCCGGGTTGCATTTGGAGGGGTCAAACTTGATTTTTCAAACCAATCCAACTATGTAACTATGAACCCTTGAAAGCACTGGTCTTCATCAACACCATTTTAAAGCCTGGAATTTTATGTTGTGGTACCAGTAGCAAACCTTTTCACTTCAGAGGTCTGAATAGCAATAGACAAACCCCAACCAGTGGCTCATGGGTAACATGTTGCTCACCAAATCCTTTGGATGTTGCTCCCAGTGGCCTCAAAGAAGGGGCTTATTTTTGAATTCCAGGCTTGGAGGCAAGTTTTAGTTGCACAAAAACCAGGTGTACTGCCAAACAGAGACTTTTGTAGGTTGCCATTTCACATAGCGGCTACCAAAAAGCCAATCACAGCCCTTATTTGGCACCCCGGGAACTTTTTACATTTAAATGTTGCTCACAGGTAAAAAAAAAAAGGTTGAGGAGCCCTGCAATACTGTAAAAGACATCAGGCAAATAGTGTGGTCCCTACACGTACCTTATTTACTGGGTGCCTTGTGACCCCCACTGCTTGTGCACCTTTTATTTCCTTGATTCCTTACTGTGACCAATGACAAATAAAGGCCTAGTGTATACAATATGAAACCCCAAAAATTCTTTCAGTTAAATCCCTACTTCAAACACCATTTCCTATACTGTCTTCTCTGCTTTTCAGCAACCATTTCATAGAGCAAAACTGGATGCCTTTAGGTTAGATGTGGCCCTTCAAGGAATCTTTGAGTGTGCCCAAGGGATCTCAAGAACACAACTGTGTGTCAGAACATTGACCCATTAAATTAAAGGAGTTGAAAGCATAGAGCAAGGGCTATGTGGGTGAGATCTCTGTGTGAGATCCTGCTGTAACCCCTCTTCCTATACAAGAACCTGTAATATTTCAAGGTTTCCCATTTTTATTTGCTCTCAGACCTCTCAGATGTTATTTATTCTGGCATAGTTCAAAGCCACTTATTAATGATACTTCCATTACAGTGTGCCAGTAAATCCATTACTATTAGAGAGCAGAGCTGAAAGATCAGAATAAATTTAGCGAATAGCTAAAGGAATGGTACAGATGCCGGCTATTAATAACAGCCATCATACCACAATAAAGATTTAAATTATATATATATAGAAAGAAATTAATAAAGCAGTAATTTGTGGGGTTTTTTTTTTTCATTTTTCATGTTCCTGCTATACAGTGTGTAGACATTGTGGATTTAAGGGGGCTGCATGTTGCCCAACCATACCCACATTGGTTCAGTAACACTGGGAATGCATAGGAGATACAATAATTCTTTAAATTTCCCCATTGCTCTGGTCCCAAATGAAAATTTGCATGGATAAAGGGAAGGGGACAGGGGCAATGAACAGCACTGAGCTTAGGGGCACCCACTATGTAAATACGACCCTGTACATCACAATCATCTGACCTGCCATTCAGAATAAATAAAGTAGTAAAAGAACAAATCAGTTGATGGTCTCGCCATGACAGCAAATCATACACATGGTACAAAAAATATCAGGATGATCCACACAAGGTATGAAAATCGTACGAATCTAAGGTCCTATTGTCTATCTTTGCATCTATGGTCAGCTTTATTGGCAGTGATGGGCAAATCTGACCTGTTTTGCTTTGTTAAAAATTCGTAAACCGGTGAAAAATTCTCCAAATGCATTGAAGTCAATCAGCATCTTTTCAAACTGTAGTGTACAGCATTTTTTAAACATTTTTACCATGCTTTATAGTCTATGGGTGAGTTATTACATTAATCCCTACTTATTGGTGCATATTTTAACCAGGTCAGTTGGAAACATGAAAGTACAACTGCCCCAATGGAGCCTTTTCTTTCTCTTTATAAAGGACTCTTGGGGCACAGAAAATAAAAGTCCCCTACAGAGAGTTGATGAGCGGAAAGTTGATGACCAACAAACAGTGCTGTCACCCAAGTGTATGGGCAGAAGACAAATCCAGTGGAACTCAATTATAGAATATTCAAAAGGCTCATTCAAGCACTTGTGGCCAGGGTCTGGATGTGAGCTTGTCCTGGCTAGTAGAGGGCTCTGTTGTATTCTGTAACCATCACCATTGCTCGGTGCTCGCTAATGTGTGGCTCTGAATTACATTTAAATTAGAGGACAGGTAGAGGGTAGGAGGGAAGATACCTTCATGTCACTTCCCACCTGCCTCTCAAGAATACTAAACACAAACAGCCAGTGTCAAACTGCCATAACCAAGGCCCATGTCAAGGACCCACCACCGACTGCACTACTACACCATTACCACACCCCTGCCATCTGCCATTACCAACTGAGGCAATCTATCATGGGCATGCTCAGTGTGTCCCAGGCATCTGTAGGTATTTTGTGGGCATCCTCATTGTGTTCCAGGCATCTGTAGGTATTTTGTGGGCATACTCGGTGTGTCCCAGGCATCTGTAGATATTTTGTGGGCATCCTCAGTGTGTCCCAGGCATCTGTAGGTGTTTTTGGGCATCCTCGGTGTGTCCCAGGCATCTGGGTGTGTCCCAGGCATCTGTAGGTATTTTGTGGGCATACTCGGTGTAGGTGTTTCATGGGCATGCTGCTGATTAGTATTGATGAGGGAAGTGACATAAATACATTGAATTGATGGACATTTTGTTGCCATGCTTTTTTTTTATTCAGCAAAACGGTGTGTGTTGCAAAAATATTCACCTAAGGTGAAATGCAGAAAATGTCACTTCTCACTACTGATCCGCACAATCAAATCACCTACCAGGGATCATATTAGAAATTCTAGAAGATATCAAGCTTCCAGGAGCAACTTTGCCATGGACCTTGACTATAAAGGGGCTCTGTCTCGCTCCAGCCTGGCCTAGTGCAGCAAATGTATCCATGAGATGAAACATTTTTACCCTGATTCTGTGAGTTGTCATTTAAAATCAGAGGTTGCTTATTTCAAATCATGGCAGCAAAAGACAAAACTCTTTAAACGATGAGCAGGCGCTTAATTATATGTTCCTGTTTCACTTGCAGCTGTCGCCCATATCTCTGCCGAGCCTCCATTGTGCCCAATGTGGGTTTCTTTGTCAGCAGCAATATTTTTATCCTGATGAGACATGTATGTTTTACTAAGAACAGTCACTTTGATCCGTGTCCTGTGCCGGCTATGAAACAAAATGCACAAAACATCATCCGCAAATGTGCAAAAATCCCCAAGCTTGAGCTTCTGGCATAAAGGGAGAAAAGTTTCAGAAACAAAGAATAATAAAAATTGAGTCGTACTGTAGATAAAAGAGAAATATAGATTTCTTCACTCTATCTAGATGTAGTTGTACTGCTGTTTGGTTTGCATTTTGCACTCATTCCTGGTTGAGTTGGTAGAGGTCAGTTTTACTCCAGGTCTCTGAGTCGCTTTTACTAAAAATGTTTTAGTAGTCAGAACAATCAGAGCAGAGAATAGAAAGGGATGGACAGATTCTATTTTTAAGAACAATCAGCTTTACATAGAGCTTGAAAACTATTTCAGTTTTTGAAATGAAAGTGTATGGGATAATTGGAGAATGACTAGTCTCTGTAGTGGCTGTCAGGGTCTTTATTGAGGAGGTGCAGGGTTCTAATCCATGGCGTGCCTTTTTTTTATTGAGCCCTATGGGCCGCAAAATCTGGCAGCACATCTGAACTAATTGACACTTATTGGGATTAGATTAATTATTTTTTTTATGTATAAAATAATTTTACATTTGGTGGCAGATTTATTAAGGTTCGAATTGTGAATTATCCAAACTCGATTCAAGATTTAATTCGAATTTGAATTTTGAGATTTATCACACACTTGCCCCATTAAGAACTCGAATTTGACTATTCGCCACCTAAAAACTGCCAAGTTCATGTATAAGTCAATGGGAGACATCCAGGGACCAATTTGGACATGTTAGTAGCCTTCCTGACATTCAAGTTTCTTTCAGGGAAAAAACTCAAATCGAGTTTAGTCGAATTTGATTCGATTTCAATTTGAGTTTTCAAGTCTGTAAAATTAGTCTGAGTTTTAGATATTTGATTTTTTTGTTTTTTAAAAAATAACCCCCCATTCGAATTACGAGTACATTTGAATTTAATAGAGTTTTTAAAAAACTAAAGTCCAGCACAAAATAATTCAGTGGGAGCACTTACCGGACATCAATTGGCTCCAGCGTGCTACATGTCCACCTCCATCCCTCATATCCAACTCAGTGCAAAAAACGGAGCACCAAGGAAGCCAATATAAAAAGGTAAACAAGTCAAAATTTATCTGGTGAACATTAAAAATCACAAATTATAGCAGCAATAAATTTTGACTTTTTTTTACCTTTTTATATTGGCTTCCTCGGTGATCCGTTTTTTGCACTAAGTTTTAAAAAACTCACATGAATTCGAAATTCGACTTTTAATAAATGTGCCTCCAAATAATTAAACGTATCATTAACATTTCATAAACCATGAAACAAAATAAAAATAACCAAGGGAGACACAAGCTGTGCTCTGTTCCTACAAGTTCTTTTGTTGTGCCACTTGATCCTTTATGGAGTGATCCTTTAACCTTCTGTGTGTATGACTTTGTCTAATCACTGTGATCAACTGATTCATAGAAAGTTAAAGCTGGTACATCATCTTGCAAGTCGTTTTTGTCACAGAGAAAATAAGAGACTCTGTATCATTCTATAGACTCTGGCGCTTGCTTCAAACAGATTATCTACTGCTTCCAATGGAACCTGTTCTGCGTTATTAAAGCAAGAAAATAAAAACAATTAGGGGTACAGTAAATGATTACAGTCAAAGCCCAGTAACATTGTAGGGTCCTCAACCCAATTGTTAAGGTTCTGGATTCATCTTTGCAAGCATTTACGTCAATGTGACTTTCCTCTGCACAATTCAAAAAGTTGCGGTTTGAATTTGCTTTGGCGTACAGCTATATATTTTGTGGAATATTCGGCTGAATCCAAACATGATGATGCATCCTTATTTTTCAAAGACATTAGTCTATGAATTAGTCGATTCTGGGCAATAACTAAACATCTGCCACTGCTAAAGGTACAGGCCTGGAAGATCAGGTTCCAATGTCAACAAAAATGTTGAGTTTTGAAGAACTAAATAGGGACTTTGAGATCATATGGACGACAGACATAAGGTTAATTTAATAGCTAAGGTTTATTAATCTACACATTTAAATACTTTTTATTGTGACCTATCTACTCCATGGCCATTGACTGTAACAACTAGATATGTTACAATGTTATAGTTCAAGGGTAGAAATTGTACCCCTTGTATTCTTCTCCTGCTCTCCAGTAGGTGACTATACTATACTACTAATACTATGCTGCATAAGAAATAGTTTTTGACCCAATGCTATTGGGAAGTGATAAGGAAGGGTGAGGCCTGAGACAATGGTTTATTAGACAAGTGTAATATAACAAGCAGTGGCACCAAATTGGTTCTCCCTCCATTCCTCGTTATAAAAGACCAAGTAGACCCGGAAGGGTTTGTTACTTTAATTATGATGCCAATTCTAAGAGTAGGGAAATAAAATCATATGCGAATCCAGAAAGTGAACCTCCCAGGGATAATCTCCCTTTTTCAACCCTTGTATCATAAGATGGGGCGAGTGCCAACACTTATGAAGCGAGGGAGTTTGCCAAGTTGGCTTTCAGAATAGTTTTTGTTGCAGAGGATGTTCTGGTATAAATAAATCATACCGGTATTACTGAACCAGTCCAAAATTCCATTAAAAGTGGGAATATATTAATCAGCATCATCGATTAAACTTTAAAAGAAATGGGCAGTTTAAGGCGGCAGATACGTCTGGCTCTCACCACTATAAATGTTGGATGGACGTATTCATTTGCCAGTTCTGGCCTAAACCCCAAATTACATTAGAAACCAAGGATAAAAAAAAGTAAATGGCAGCACAGTAACCACACATCTTATTTTCCATTTGTTTCTGTCTTGTTACTATATTTATTGTCCCGCTCATAGTATTTTCCTATGCTATTAACTAGGCTGCCATTGTCTGAGGATGACTGGCCACAGCCTTCCATAGCCCTCCTGATATAATTTCCCAGAAGAAAAAAACAGGCCATGGATTAGCATCCTGCAGTGAGGGCTCTTGGACAAAAAGTGGGCTTCTCTATAGTTGGGTCAACACAGTATTTCAATAGTATTTCTACTCACCAACTATGTACTAGCAGCTTTCCACAGCCTCTCCACCCACAGAAAAGCACTAAGTTGGCCTCTAATTGTTGTCAACAAAAAAGAAACCAGATATGAAAAACAGAAGACAAAGTGACAAAACCAAAAGAGAAAACAGCAAAGAAGAAGATCACAAGGAAGTTGGGGGGAATATGGAAGAAAAAGACATGGCAAAACTGAGGAGTAGGCATGGTAAGCATGTGTTTGGGAGCACATTTGGGTAGTTCTGAGTGATGGATTCATGAGGATAGTGTCTGAGGAACCTAGTGGAAAAGGAGTCAGAGGGGTGGGTTGGCAGCGGGCTGGTGCAAGTAGTTATTGTCTTGGGAGAAAATATTATTTGGTCTAATTTAGATACCGTATATACTCGTGTATAAGCCGACCCGAGTATAAGCCGAGGTACCTAATTTTACCTACAAAAACTGGGAAAACTTATTGACTCTTGTATAAGCCGAGGGTGAGAAATGCAGCAGCTACTGGTAATTTTCATCCCATGCTCCATATGGAAAAACAAGCAGTCCTCTCCATATATATTTAAATAGCAATTCCATGCACTTTATTCTACACACAGCCCAAAAGACTGAGGCCAAAGCAGTGGCACAGACAGATTACACAGTGCTGGGAGTTGTAGTACATATAGGCCATAGGGTGAGGATGCCTGCTCCAGCAGTTCACAGCAAGGGAGAATACAATAAGGGGAATAACTTACATCCATGCAGTAGAGGAAAGGGAGGGAGGTGAGGGCACGGTGTAGGCTTTCCAGGAGATGACTGCAATGAATCCAGCAGAAAATCATTGACGTGCGGCTGACGGCGGAGTGATGATGCGCATAATCAGGAAGTGTGCGAGCTGCCGGGGGAACGTCGCGTGAATCAACTAGGTACCGTAATGACCCGAGTATAAGCCGAGGTAGACTTTTTCAGCTTATTTTGGCTGCTGAAAAACTCGGCTTATACTCGAGTATATACGGTATACAGAAAGGACAAAAAGGATTAGCCGATTGCCACGTCAATCCCAGGAAATACTGCCCAGTTTTCCTAATGTGGAAAACTGCGCAGCCAGTTTTGTCCCTAACAGCCCTTCAAAAAACCGGGCTGTACAGGTCAAAAACGGGACAGATGGCAACCCTGATTCAGCCCCTGGATAATCCTTATATAGCACTGAAGGTTAGTTGTGGCCTCTGTATGAGATAATGAATGTAATGATTGTGATATTGGTCCAGTGTCAGACTGGGATACCAGGAAAACTCCCGGTGGGCCCAAGTGTCAGTGAGCCCTTCTGCTCACCCACTATTTGCCTTGTATGCCACTGCAACAGCAATTGCCCCATTTCTATGTAAGTACAAAGAGAAGAAATGAGAGAGAGAGGCTGATGATAATATTTGAGGAGAAGTGATTAAAAGAATAAAGAAAGTGAATGACAAAAGAAGGAAAAATAGTTTGGAGAGTGGGCCTGTGGCCAAAGATTTTCTGGTGGGCTCCAGGGATCCTAGTCTGACAATGTATTGGTCTCATAGATACTGATTTGTTATACAGCATCTATATATAGAGGAACATGTTTTCCATGGGGCCATAACTTCTTTTGAGACCCCAGTTCCACAGTTTTTCACTGAAATTTAACTATGTTGTGTTTTTTTCTGCTCCTAAATGGAATGAAATCTGTATTATTTGTTTCCCTGCTGTAGGATTATGCCAATGGCAAGTTCTGGGGATTTTCTCCCATAGGTATTATTATGTGTAGGCAGGAACACAGAGCCACAAGCAAAATTAGAAGCGTTCCAAAGTATTAGACTTGGGTATTTAACCCCCCACCCCCTGAATAACAGGAGAGGGGCATAAGCACCATAAAGAAGATGTGAATGAATTTCTGGGATTTGCCAATAAAGGAATTTACTACAAACCTGACATTCCCTTAGCTCGTGTATCCAGGTCATACACAATAAGATCCGCTCTTTGGAAGAGGCCACCAAACGAGCAGATCTTTCCATGATATGCCCACCAACAGCAGGGCGATATTGGGTTCATCCGAATGTTCAGTCCTAGGGCCAAATGATCGGATTATATGAAGGAAATTTTTATATTATTTAATCTGCCCGTGTATGGCCACCTTAAATCTAGGAATTAAGATGCTTTTTCTGTTGATGCAGTGGAGAAGCATGGTCTAATGTACAGCTACTGTGCATTTCTAACTTGGCGTTAAGGTTGCCCCTATACAGTATATTGGTTTGGGGTGCAGTCTGGTTCTATATTATGCTTTCGGGGAGGGTTGGCTTCATGCTACATCCCGTATGAACTGAACAACTGTCAGGATCACTCTAAAACCTCTTTGTTGTAAGAACAGAAGCAAAGGCATTCAATTCCGGAATGAGAACAATGAAGAGACGTAGATTAAAAATAATTAAAAAGCAAATCTCCATGTAAATTAATGCACTTTCCCATCTTGTTTATCCTTTCTTTTATGAAGTGTTAAGACTGAAATATTATATTCTCTCCACTCCATTTATTTTCACTTCACCTCCAGAAACATAAAAACAAAGATCATTAATAGAACGCATTTAATAGAATATCACTAAAAGACAATTTATATTGTGATGTTACTTTCCATACTCGCCAGGCAATGACTTATCTACCTGTGCATATTTATCTAATTAATACATAAACCTGCTCCCCGCGGGCCGAGTCCAATCAATTGTGCGGTTATTAATGGCCGGAATAATGATCCTATAAACTACGTCACAACGACCGAAGCACAAACTTGAATAATCGCTTCTTAAAATCCCCGGCTCATGTCAAGTTCTCTAGTGATTAAAAAGATACCGGCTCAGTTTTGTTATTGTTTTATGGTCTCTTTGGCTAAACTGAAAATATTATGATCAGTTCTCTATATAGTAAGAGCAACCCACTGAGCTTGCAGTCATATTTTCCTTTGAACCATTGATGGTCCAATTATGACAAATTAGGATCCAAGAATCTGAGTGAGACTCATACTGTTTCCTCCAGCAACTCAGTGACTTCTCTGGGGAAAACTATCACTATTATTAATTATTAATTTATGTATGCACGCAATTATCTGAAATTTCATGTATTTGCATATTGGTCTATTGTTTTCCCTTACTGTGATGGTGCGGGTAATGACAGCTTGCTGGGTCGTGTAGGATTTGCCTTCAGAGGGGGCAAGTTAGGGTGACTATTTTCTGGTAGGGAGAGCAGTGGACCCATCTTCTTTGGCTGATATAAAGCAGATAAGATTGGATGACACTAGGGAGCTTGAGGTTTGATACATTTAAAAAGTTCCAAAGTAAGCCAAATAGTTAGGTTAGCTGGTGGTAGGCCACATCTCACTGTAGGTGGTCAGAGATAGTGTAGACCAACTATCTGAGCAGCTTAAGGTCTAACAAGCACTAAGAAATGTATCAGCACCATGGTAGTACCTAGCTATTGAAGATCTCACTGTATAGGAAACTAGGAATAGGTAGGACCTGTTTCAGCATTGAGGACACCCCTAGACATAAGCTGTATACTGTGCCAGATACCTGGGAGCTTGGGAATTCTAATATTATTATTATTATTAAGACTGGAGAAGCTGTACTGGTGACTATGAGTGAAGCTGTTACTGTGTTCATTGGCAAGATTGTGTAAATCTTCATTTTATTCAAGACTTTACTACAAAAGTGATGATCTATGAAAGGAAAAAGACTTACAGTATGAGCAGAGTTAGACTGTGCCGATGAGACAGCAGGAAAAAAAAACAGTGGGCCCCGGCCCTCATGGTCCCACTCCCAGCAATCACTGCAGGAGGAATTAGGTAAAAGTTATGAGGCATGGGGGAACGTGACATTGGGGGGAAGGGGGGAGTGGACATCGAGTGGTGGGTCACAAGGATGGCCAATGAGATCACAGCTTTGTTGGGCCCCAGACACTAGTCCTATACTGCGTAAGAAAGACCCCATTGCTGTGCTTACAGATACCCCACTAGGTATAGCTATTTCTATTAGAATAACTGCCTGCCGCAACATATTTAAATATTTAACATTTCAGAAATTAGCCCCCAGTAAAGTGCTACTGTCATGCACCGGGACAAGGAACATCCAATCAGATGTCTGCTCATACATGTGACTAGTAAATGTTACCTGCTGATTGGTTGCTTTGAATTACCAGACCTGGTGCACATTTTTTCCTCTGTTCCAATGCCTGTACGTTCCATGTCCTTTATAAATAAAACCCCTATTCTTCCCACTGTTTTTCCTCCCTCAGTCAGTGTTGAAACCTGAAGCCAATACTTCCCGGGCAGTAGCACGATGTGTTATAGCAGATGCCGTCTGTTCCATTTATTCCCACGAGGACTTTCTTCATTTGTGAGTGAAATGAAAGGGAAGAAAAGATCCCCAGCCTGAGATCTCCTGTCTCGCTCTTCTATTCCATTTCGTGAAGAAGGAACAGCATTATCCAGACGTTCCCATTGATAAGCTCATACCTGTACAAATAAACGCATCCTGTTATGAAGACGTTCTGCCATTTTTTTAAGTGAGGCTTTTTGTTTGTTTCTTGCTGTTCTGATTTGCTGCTAATCATCTGCCAGGTTTGTGCCACAGAAACCCCAATCGATGTGTGTCATCTTCAAATTCGCAAAAACTGTGCCAAAGAAATGCACTCCAGATGCAGAGAGACTGGAAGAGTCTTACCCGCAAATATCATGGTGGGGCCTTATTTAGATAAAAAATGTCCGGCCAAACTAGAATCCACGATTGGGCCATATTTATTATAAAAAAAAGCCCAATTTAATCAGATAGGGGACAAACTCGATAAAATGGAAGGAATATCAGAATCATACTATTTTTTTGCATTTTTTTCCCGAATGGCTCAATTTTTTACGGCTTTTTCTTAAAAAGTCCGAAATTTTAAGATTTTTGTCTGAAAAGCTCTAACTAGTTGGATAAATCCAGCACAGATACGGACCTCTTCTATTGGCTTATATGCAATCTCAACAGGTCTGAGATGGAGGATTTTCGGGTTCTGATTTTTTCCATCCTCGGGGTATAAAAAAATCTCGAAAAATTTTAGGATTTTTTTCCACTAAAAATTCAGATTTTATAGTAAAAATCCAGACTTTGCAAAATGTTGAAAAGGGAAACAGGGAACAAAAGAGAATCCTAAATACCATTTACCACTGGTATGGGTGTGAATAGTTTTCAGTTTAAAGGATAAGAAAAGCTACCAAAGCAGTTTATTGCCAATAGATTAGCCAGAACAGTGCAAGCTATAACACTATATTTATTATGCAGAATGATTTACCATACCTGAGTAAACCGCTCTAGAAGTTCTCTCTGTTTGTTTAGGATAGCAGCTGCCATATTAGCTTGTTGTGACATTACTTCCTGCCCGAGTTTCTCCCTCCTCACTCATAGCTCTGGGCTCAGATTACAGCAGTGAGGGAAGGGGGGGAGGGGAGGAGGGAGAGAGGAGCAAACTAAGCATGCTCAAGCCCAAGCCCTTGAGGTTTAAGCTGAAAACAGGAAGTCTGATACAGATGCCCATGAGTACACAATAGAAGGAAAGAAATGTGGTGTTTCATTTGACAGAGGACTCAGAGCAGCATTGCTTTGAAGGTTTACTGGTGTATTTGTATAAACCTTTCTGATAAAGCTTATATAATTTTAGCCTTTCCTTCTCCTTTAAAATCGACCCATTAGGGCACATGCTTGGAGTTCTTGCATTCTCTACTCTCTACAACTACACTCTACTCCTTGCAACTCCTGCCATACATTGATTATACCTTTTCTGCACCAAGCGGCAGATGTATAATATGCCCAGTTTCTGACCCCTCCATGGACACTGCCAGACTCTGACAATAATATAACAGCAATAATAGGTCATGGCAATCCAGGGGCCCTAAGTCCCTTTTGCATATGAAAAGCACTGGGATTTACAGTGCCTCCACCTAGGGAACACTGAGGATCACACATCAGGGAACTTACACTCGGACACTTGGCAGGGAACAGGATGGGCTCTTTCTGTATTTCCATAGATTCAACAGCTTGGACAGTTTCACAAGACTTGGTTCTGGCTGGATCTTTCACCAGACAACTCCTATTAAGCTCTGTTGGAGACCCGGTACATTTGGCTCCAGTCAGGCACTCCCTCTCTCCCAAGGATGCACTGGGGTGCCCAGCCAATTGGATAGCTCTCCATCCTGTAACTGGGCTGGATGATGTCACAGACAGAAAAACAGGTGAGGGATTTCTCTGGTCCCCTACAAATATATGTAAGCACACACCATTTATAAAGTTTATATGCCAATACATGTTAATCTGCTTTTAAAGAACCACTGGGGCCCGAATTATGTGAAGAATCTTTTTTTAAGGTGGAGACATAGTGCGGTTAACCCTTCCACCCGAGAGAGAGGAGTTTTATGTACTAGGTGCCCTACCAAGAGTTTCCAGGAGTTGAGTCTGTTAGACCTAACACAAGGTATACGAGCAGAGGTAATAGTGTTCGTGGGCTACCCCCATCATATCTAACTGTTACGTTATTTACACTGGCACACTGCTGAAAATATTTCCCACATTTGTAATTAAAGGCATTATTTTGCCCAGTACCAGTGACTAAAATGTTTTAATGTAAGAAGTGACCCCCATTCACCCCCAGTGCTTCCTTGTCTTCATTGTACTTAGGCTGCTCCACTGCTTCAGCACAGTGTATAAGAATTCCCTACCTGGCATTCTCTTAACTGGTGAATTATCTACCAGGAGACTTGACTCCTTGGTGGGGTGACATCTGCCCAACAAGCACCAACTGCCTTTCACCTTTGAAGAAGCTATTGTAGGGACCCGTAGGGTTAATTTCCCTACAGTCTGGACCACATAGTGGAAATCCCATGGTTGTGTAGCTACAGGGTCTACCTAGAACTTTGAGAGGGGCAGGAGCCTTGTCCCTCTGCAGCATGTCTGGCAGATACTGGAGGGTGCCAGATGGTGTCGCTGCTGCATAACTGTTTTGATATAGAAGAGCCATGTGCTCACAGCCATTGCCGCTTTCACTTTCACTGAGAGAGAAAGTGCAAAGATGTAGGGGTAGGAACCCCTGGATGGCTGGGGTGAGACAGCCCCAAGCCTGGAAGCAAGGCCAGGAGGGCCTAGAGCTCCTAAATGTAAAACTGAACTTTATGTGTGCTCGCACCATGGAGAGTTCTGGGAGCTGTAGTTCAGCAGAGGAGGACTTTGTGTGCTCGCATTATTAAGAATGATGGGAGCTGTGTTGTAAGGAATAAAGGGGGTTTGTCATGCACACACCGATAATAGTGTTGGGTGCAATACCCTGAAGATTTAAAGCAAGATGCGTGTGCTTCACTGAATGGATTTAATCACTTTGTATGCCTGTTCAAGCTCTGGATGAGCCTACCCATCTGAGTAAATCCCCAAGGTGAGTTGTGCCCAAAGGGAGGGTAGAAAAAGAAAGGATCCAACATGTCTTCTGTTGTGGAACAGGCTTTGCCCGTGTGCCTGCTACGTGGGAGCAAATACCTTTGTCCAGCGGGAAAGGTATTTGGGCAAGTAATACTACCTGTGGAGAATGGTGCTCTTTGGGGTAAAGGGACTGAGACTCTTTATCTGCCAATGGGGTAGTGTGGGACTTTGCCTGGCAGGGAGGTGCCAGAATGGACTGCCACAAGTTCCCAGGGTGGTGGGTCTTGCTATTTGAATGCATATATTAAACTGAAATGCTTACTTTGCCTTTAAACCTTTTATAAAGTTGACATGGTCATACAGCACTGTGTGTGTATTACTGTTTAATGGGGCCACCAGCAAGTGTATTCCCAGATCACATTAGGTGGAGGCACTGGCAAGAGAGGAAATTCCCGGTAACCTTTCACCTTGCAATGGGGACTCAGGACATGAAGATGGTAAGAATGTACAACCCTGGCACCAGGGGGGTCGCTAAGAGGGTGTTACACTATCACAGGTTTCGCCTGCTTACTATGAGTTCTAAGCAATAGGATACCCAGTCTGCATCTCCAGACCCTTCCTAATGGCGGCATAAAGCCTTGAGGTTCAAAATGGCTCCATCTTCTTTGTGCACCAGGCCGAAGAGGCCCTTCCCATCTCCCAACCTCCTTCATTGGCACCAGGCCTGTGGACCTCCCATTCTTTAAGAATCAGGCCAACTACATTCACAGTCATGCTAGGATAATCTTAGTTTCCAACTTTCTAAACACTCCAGTTAATAATATTCAGTTATGTAAAGACAATTTAATAATTTTCTTCATCCCCAACCCAAGCTCCTTTGTGATGGGGTATGCACCTTTCTCTGATATTTAAGCATTTAACATTCCATAAAGTGAGCTAACTCCTACTCTAAGGAAACTGGTTAGATATAATCCTTTGTATTTGTGCTGCTAAATGTGACAGTAAAACCAAAGCCTTCCCCAGTTCTTTCCCTATTGTCTATCTGACTTCACGACTCTCATAAACCTTCTCTTTGCTGCCTTCCCTCTATCTGCCTCATAAACTTCCAATGGTTGGAGGTCATTTGGCGCAGCCTCTGTTTAGAATGAAGCATCAGCTTTTCATTGTCTCTTCTGTGTTTTCCTTTTATAACCCATTCACTGACACATCTCCTCTGCACTCACTGTAAATGCCGTAGCGCCAGCAAAAATGGTTCTGTCATTTTAGTTTAGTATTTTTTTTTTGTGGTTTAAGCGCTGGTCTGTGAAATGGGAGGCCTCAGTACAAATTCAGTTCCAATTAAATGTGACCTTCGGAAAATCGACTTCTATTGTTTTTTTGGGAGTAGTTAAAAAAGGAATCTTGAATGTATTATTTTCTCGAGTGCAGAAATCACTGCTGCTCCCATTGACTTCAATTCCTTTTTGCAAATTTTTCGCCACGGCACAGATTCGCCCATCACTAATCTTCTCTAGTTATAATTTTGTTTCAGAAATGGCACAGTCAGCTTTTCTCACTAAAGTGTCTAATTAGTTAAAACAAACACACATAATTGCCGATGTTTTGATGATCAACAGCAACTGCATTGGAAACAACCCACCCCCGG
Organism: Xenopus laevis; assembly: GCF_017654675.1. Lineage (NCBI taxonomy): Eukaryota > Metazoa > Chordata > Amphibia > Anura > Pipidae > Xenopus > Xenopus laevis. The sequence goes on along the minus strand of NC_054372.1, from coordinate 7,351,057 downwards.
TCACAATTACTCTAGAATTATGGAGAAAATGCTGCATTGTGGATAAAAAAACATGGTGACTTGGATCTGTAATTGCATTTTGCACACTGCAGTTAGAGTCAAAATTGACCTTTTGGATATTCTCCAAGGGATTGTGGATTCCATTCAACAATCAAAAGAGGTTGGTTAATGTGATCCTGTACAAGGTAGGGCACAGTTTCAAAGCCAGGAAGGCTAAAGGAGGTGGCTCTAAAACAGCCTATACACTTCCCAATAAAAGCTACTGGCCCTTAGACCAAGAAAGCAGGTTATCAGCCCATTCATGGGGTGCTTAGGACTGTGATATCTGGATGTTAGATATTTACAGTATGTTTTAAAGTCTTATTGGGCAAAGACCAATTTGGCTTATTGATGCCAAATGAGCAGATGTATGGCCACCTTTACTCATGGCACTTTGGTTGTATTTAGAGCTGATCAAGGATCTCCTGCTGTCACCGAAGTACCCATTAGGGATGGGCGAATTTGACCCGTTTCGTTTTGCCAAAAATTTGCTGCCGGCGAAATGTCGCTGATGCCCATTAAAGTCTATGGGCGTCAAAAAAGTTTTGATGTGTGGCAAATTTATTTTGACGCACGTCTTTTTTTTATTTTATTTTTATGCACAACGCCATACAAGTCTATGGGCGTCATGAGGAAGCGCCAATTGAATTACTGTGTTTTAACTTGATATATACCATATATAGTACACCCATAAACATCCTATACCCACACAAATGATAGAGAGTTGTGGAATTTCTCTTGTGACCTGAACTCTTGCCTGGAGTTTCTGGGGCCCACCAAAGGAACTTATCTCAAGGTACTAGGGTTGCCATTTTTCCCCAGTTTTACCAGTGGTGATGTCATAGGGGTAAAGTGTGGGCAGGTTATGGGCAGAGTATTGGCAGATCAAGGGCTGGGTATTGTCAGATCGGGGGAGGGGAGAGAGGCTGCTTAGGAAGAGCTGATGTGAGCGCTAAAAAGTGAGTAGCACAGGGGAAATCTTTTAGAAAGAGGGGGAATTAAGAATTAATTACATTGCCAGTTAATTTGTAATACTGACACCTGTCTTAGCCTGCAAGACAGCCCGACCCACCATCCACCAGAATCCTTCCCTCTTACATACTGCTACTGGAGACACTTTTTTATACCTTGAGCATTTGCAAAAAGTTCACCATCCACCACCTTTAGAGCAGCAGTTCCACCAATTTAGCTTCAGTGGTTGGTCCTTTCTTTATTTTTCTTGTCTGCTTTCAATTTTCCAGCTTGTGAATATCTCCTGTAATAACTTGCTCCTCCGATGGCTCTTTCACAGAGGAGCATATCAGAGTCCATTAAATGTGCTTTTAAGCACAACCATTATGTTTGATTGGTGACAAATAACCATGATCAAAGCAAACATATAACGGCTATAAAGGAGTTTTTTTTTGCTCTTGGTTATCTCTTCGTCACTAGCAAGTTTTATTGCAAAATAGGTCTAGCGCTTACAGATGTAATGTGTTCTTTTACCTAAGGAGATTATATAGCAGCTGATGGGTAACTATGGCCTACAGCTTGCAATTCAGCACTGAAATTGCAGCTAAATTGATTCAATTACATTTTATACCCTGTAATCCTTAATCTGTAGGGTACAACATGCATATTTCTTAGCAAAATGTCCTTAAGGCCCCCTGATTCCTCATGTCCATTCATATTGACTTCACTGCGAATTTGAAAGTTGGATTTGATCATTAAAAATCTTCAGTTTCACAGAATTGTACGTTAGGGAAGATGTAGGCAAGGCAAAGTAAGCATTTGGAGGAATTAAATAAGCTGTTCCAGTGATTAATTTTTCATAATAGATCTATAATGAAATTAGTGAATGCAGGAAATGTATAGAGTTTTGCTTTGTTGGCGTTAGAGAATGTCCACTTGCATTTCATGTAGAGTATTTGCCAATAGGGAAATGTTTCTAAGTTACAAATACTTTGGTATGGGAGGTAGCAAAGCTATATTTCTATTTACGCCATGCTAAGATATTGTGCAGCAGGAGTAGTAGAGAAAGGTATGACATGGAAGGAAACTCAGTGGAGTAAAGGTAGAGGTCAGTTGAGGGGAGGCAGATTGGGTTTGTAGAGGAGAGTCCAAATTACTGAGATTACAAGAGGTTTTCAGGAGCAAAACACACAGACCAATAGCAGTGGGTATTTGTTTAGTCAAGAGTTCCATCTGTGAGCAGCAGACTTTAGATCATTAGGTACAGAAATGGGACCTGTTGTAATAAAAATACCTGGTGGTCTAGTGGTGCGGCGGCGTGGACAGCCGCCACACCGCTGCGCTCCTTCTCCTTCCTCCTCCCGGCACCATTAGTGTGCTTAGGGAGCGAGCAGCGCGCCTGCGCGCCTCTTAAAGGCACAGGCATGCTGGCGTGATTGCGCCAGCGTGCTTTGGCGCGAAAACGCACGTTCTTGGGTGTGGAATTCTTCCCCTATAAAAGGCCCATTCTGACTGCTGACTGATGCCAGTGATAGAACTTGTTTCTAGTGGTTTCCTGAGCCTTTTGCATCTGATCTGTATCTTGTCTGTCTGATTACCCATGTTTGACCCAGTCTGTTCCTGACTATTCTGCATTCTGTATCCTGACCCTTGCCTGCCTACGACAACTCTTCCTGCTTAACCCCTTGATTGACAACCCGGTTTGACCCTTGCCTGCCTGACGATTCTTGATATGTGCCTGCCTCGACCCTGCCTGTCTGACGATTCTCATGCCTGCTCCATTTGTACCGTGACCTTCGGCCCAAAAGACTCTGCTAACAGCCTTGCCCCTTCGCCAGCCAGAACATCTCGCCTTGTACCCCTCGTTAAGTCCAGGTGGCACCCAAGTAAGCTGAGGGCTCCTCCCGAAGCCCAACGGTGGTCACACTACTGGTGAAGCCGAGCCGAGACCAGGGTGCTTGGCACTTGTTCTGGTATTGGGTGCCGGTCGTGACACCTGTTATCCAGAATGCTTGGGACCTGGGGTTTTACAAACAATTTGGATCTTCATATCTTTTCTACTAGAAAATCACATAAATAAAGCCAATAGGCTGGTTCTGCTTCCAATAAGGATTAATTATATTTTAGTACAAGCTATTGTTTTATTATTACACAGAAAAAGGAAATCATTTTTAAAAATTTGGATTATTTGGATAAAATGGTGTTTATTTTTTATTTTTATTGCACACATAATGAAGATGTGTAGATTTTTTTTTCTTAAAGGGCACCTGTTGGGCTAAAATATTATCCCAACCAAAGGAGTCCGCACTCTGGTTGGAGTAACAGTTGTTTTCTTTAAAAAATTGTCAGCTCTATGATAATAAATGTCAGTTCTATGATACTATGATGCTTGAGAAAGGGGCCCCCAAACGTTGCAAATGAGCAAGGTTATACCTGCTAGCAGTACCCATGTTGTGCCGGTGTGTTCTGTTTCCACGCTACTTTTGAGGCTGCCAAGTTTCTCTATCGACGAGCACCTGGGATTCGCGTTTGTCTGGATGGCCATGGTGTGTGAGGGTAGTTCTTTCCTTCTTCAGCTCTATGATACTCACACTGAGATGGAGCATGGCGAGCGCATGTGCAAATGAGCTTCTGACGTCACACGCATGTGCATAATGAACAAGTCGCGGCATTCATTCATTATGGGCATGCGTGTGCCCCAACATGGACGCTCGTACCAGGCGCTTCCTCCCAGTGCGGGTGACCTAGTGCTGGCAATTTTTTTTTAAAAAAAAACTACTGCTACCCCCAACCAGAGCATCAGCCCACACCTTTGATTGGGATAATATTTTAAATTACAAAGTCATTTTCAAACTCTGCTGGATTCTGGGGCATTTAAATGTAGGGGGGGACACAATGTACTAAACTTATTATAAACTGAGTAATAGGGATGCCTAGTGTTTACAAAAAAATTCCCTTAACATTTCCCTTAATCTTCTGAAAAAAGTGCAAAATTAACGGCTGTTAAACACCCCCTCCCCTAATTTACAAGCTGCATAAAAATGAATAAATACATTTCAGCCTTATCAGACTGTAGTGTAGTGAGATTTGTATTCGCTGTTAAAAAAGGACACACTAATTCACATTCACCATTCCATTGACGTTTCCTTTGCTGGCTCCAATTCCATGGATTTATGAGCACTGACTATAATGATACTCCAGCTGACAGCTCCGTCATTCACAACCATGCACTTTATCAAGCCGGGCTCACGCGTGGAGTTATATGAGGTTTCTGATCCATGTAAATTGCTTCTCCACCTCAATGCTGCCCTTCAGATATGGCTGCAGTAGGATGAGGTTAACCAGATCCCTCCTTTATACAACAATCCCTGAAAACCCTTAATAACATAATGTGTTCCTCTGCACCATCTGCCATTATAATAATGGGAATTAGGGTCCATGAGGTTTAGTGGGGAAAAGTTACAGCGTAACAGAAATAGGGATTGGTAGCACTACATAGATGCCAAAATATAGGGAAGGGAAAGTGTTGGAAGGGTTACTGTCTGCTCTCTCTCATTTCCCTACAGAAATAGGGATTGGTAGCACTAGATAGGTACCTAATATATAGAGACAAGAGGAAAGTGTTGGAAGGGTTACTGTCTGCTCTCTCTCATCTCCCTACAGAAATAGGGATTGGTAACACTAGATAGGTACCTAATATATAGAGACAAGAGGAAAGTGTTGGAAGGGTTACTGTCTGCTCTCTCTCATCTCCCTACAGAAATAGGGATTGGTAACACTAGATAGGTACCTAATATATAGAGACAAGAGGAAAGTGTTGGAAGGGTTACTGTCTGCTCTCTCTCATCTCCCTACAGAAATAGGGATTGGTAACACTAGATAGGTACCTAATATATAGAGACAAGAGGAAAGTGTTGGAAGGGTTACTGTCTGCTCTCTCTCATTTCCCTATAGAAATAGGGATTGGTAGCAACGTTCCCTCTAAGCTGGGTAACATTTAAAGGGATACTGTCATGGGAAAAACATTTTTTTTTTCAAAATGAACCAGTTAATAGTGCTGCTCCATTAATTAATTCTGCACTGAAATCCATTTCTCAAAAGAACAAACAGATTATTTTATATTCAATTTTGAAATCTGACACGGGGCTAGACATTTTGTCAATTTCCCAGCTGCCCCTGGTCATGTGACTTGTGCCTGCACTTTAGGAGAGAAATGCTTTCTGGCAGGCTGCTGTTTTTCCTTCTCAATGTAACTGAATGTGTCTCAGTGGGACATGGGTTTTTACTATTGAGTGTTGTTCTTAGATCTACCAGGCAGCTGTTATCTTGTGTTAGGGAGCTGCTATCTGGTTACCTTCCCATTGTTCTGTTGTTAGGCTGCTGGGGGGGGGAAGGGAGGGGGGTGATATCACTCCAACTTGCAGTACAGCAATAAAGAGTGATTGAAGTTTATTAGAGCACAAGTCACATGACTTGGGGCATCTGGGAAATTGACAATATGTCTAGCCCCATGTCAGATTTCAAAATTGAATATAAAAAAATCTCTTTGCTCTTTTGAGAAATGGATTTCAGTGCAGGATTCTGCTGGAGCAGCACTATTAACTGATTCATTTTGAAAAAAAAATTTCCCATGACAGTATCCTTTAAATAATATAGGAACTGCCTAAACAGGAGAGTTCACATACAACTATGTTTCTATATTCTGTACAAAAAGTAGTAATAACATAAAGGATTAAAATTAAAGCTTTTCTGTTAGAAGAAAGTGTTTCTCATTCCTCATATCACAAAGCAGCTTGGAATCCCCCCCCCAGATGAGTTGTTGGGAGTTATAGTAATAGATTCTGTCCTTCCTGGCAGAAACATTGTGAAAGGAGAGAGTAGAGAACATTCTATATATTCAGCTTCCTCCATCTCCTGTATCTGTACAGAACTGCACTAGATCATCATGCTGTAGGGCTGCCGTATATCAGGTGGGCAACTTGTTAAAGAAGAAGGAAAGATACAGAGACAGATTATTGCCAATAGATTAGCCACAATAGTGCAAGCTATAACACTATATTTATTCTGCAGAATGCTGTACCATACCTGAGTAAACAGCTCTAGAAGCTCTCTCTTTTGTTTAGGATAGCAGCTGCCATATTAGCTTGGTGTGACATCACTTCCTGCCTGAGTCTCTCCGTGCTCACTCATAGCTCTGGGCTCAGATTACAGCAGGGAGGGGAGGCGGCAGAGGGAGAGAGGATCAAACTGAGCATACTCAAGCCCTAGCTCTGGAGGCTTAAGCTGAAAACAAGAAGTCGCCGTCGTCAATTCTGACGCACATTAAAGTCAATCGGCACCTTTAATTGTCGCCGTGTTGAAATACCGACGCCGGTGATTTCGTCAATTTATTTGCCCGTGGCAAAACGCGGAAATTCTCCGCAAATTTGCACCTGGCGAATAAATTCTCCCATTGGCTATTTCTTTTTTAAATATTCTGTATGTAATTTTCAATGTTCAACCTATGACTAATTGTCCCTGGTAGACACAAAACGCGTCAGGCCTTGGTTCTTAATTATGGAGAATAAAATGTAAGCCTTTTAACCTTTTACAATCTAACTCCGGCTTTACTACTTTGTGGCTCCAGGCTTGTGCCAGCCTCTTTTGATGTTTCCTGGTGTCGGCTTCATCTGTAGTTCCACCCCTGAATAGATACCCCTCATTGTTTCTACTTTAATGCATTCATTAATAAGATTGTAAATGTGACTGATTTCTGCATCTGTCTTTAGAGATGGGATTAAACCATTTAACTGCCATGCGGCTGCTAATGAATCTGACACTCCAGTCTGACCTTCTTCCGCACACAGTTCTCTCCCTGTGCAACACCGGGGGGCGCTACAGTTAATCCCATCATTTACACATTGCATTTTATATTTTGGCCTACAGGGCAGAAAGAGAAGGATAAATACTGCGCCGTATAAATGGATGAGATCCCTGAGACATATATCGTAGAGACAGGTGCGTCTGGTGCTGCTGTTTTATTTCAGTCCAAGGTTATTTGCTGGTAGGTGCCTGTGAATTAGTAATTCCCTTACGTTTCAGTCCCCCGGAATCCAACTGTTCAATTCCCTCTTCTCTGCGGCTGATTTGACCCCTTGCAGTTAATATTCTAATCTGTGCTGTGAACCTCGATTCTGTCATTCACTAATGAGGCTTTAATAAGAAATATCCAATGTGTCCAAGGGTTTGGCCGCTGGAGAAGAGAGAAATCTGATTCCTGGGCCCCCGTGTTACAGCTCTGCCGACCTTTAGCCACATCTCATTCATTTCCATCCAGTGTTCTGTTGGGGGTTCTGTATGGTTTCCACCTGTTCGGTTTTGACCAAGGCCCTTTCGGGTCTCAACTTTCTGTTCGGTTTTCAGCCTTGTGAATCCCGAACAATTATCTGGCCAACAAATGAAAAACATTTAAATACTATGATACTTACCTCAACATGGCTTTGTTATTATCAAGTGCAGTAAATTATTACAGAACCAAAACAAGCAAATCAATCAAAAATAAGAAATTGTTTTTCTAATTTAGAGCTTTCTGGATAACAGATTTCTGTATTATAGATATCATACCTGTAATAAAAGGATTGGGCTTACTCATCAGGCAGGATAGAGATAGGTTTGCCACCTATGTGCACAGTGCTATGCAATGTGTTGGCGCTATATAAATACATGTTAATAATAATATGTAGTTTTGAACTGGACGTCTCATTTTTGCCTATCAAAACTTGCAGAAAACTGGACAGAAATCAGACCAGTTGAGTCTAAAGGTGGCCATACATAGGGAGATCCACTCGTTTGCCAATGTTGAGGTGGGCGATATCGGGCTGATCCGATTGTGGGCCCAGAATGGAGGCAATATGCACAAATGTGGCCATGATCCAGCCAAATATCGAACAGGGACTCCCATCAGATGGCTCCACACACGAGCCAATAACCTGCTGTCTGTCGGCAGCTTTTATCGGCCTGTGTATGGAGTCCTTAAGTGGTTCAATCAAGCCACCCCTGCGTCATAACTCAACCGACATCATTGTGCCTGCCTCTGATGTCATTATGCCCACCTCATCATCACTGCCCCTCTCCAAATGCTATCTGCCCTGTCCCTTTGTTCAGCTGTTTTTGTGACTTCAGGTCTTTTCACCGCTTCAGGACTTCAATTTCGTCTGTTTTCATGACTTTGGGTCTTTTCACCGCTTCAGGACTTCAATTTCAGCTGTTTTCGTGACTTCAAGTCTTTTCGCCGCTTCAGGACTTAAATTTTGTCTGTTTTCGTGACTTCAAGTCTTCAGGACTTCAATTTCGTCTATTTTCGTAACGTTGAGTCTTTTTGCCGCTTCAGGACTTCAATTTCTGCTGTTTTCGTGACTTTGAGTAATGATGGGTGAAATTCAGGAAACCTTTGCCTATTTAATGAAATTCTCAATAAAAAGTACAAAAAAGTACTAGCAACTGTAATGGTACAATCTAGACAGTCCAGCTAGAAAGAGTAGTTTTGCGGTCCATCATAGAAGATAGGAGGTATCTCTTCTGGGTACTACTGGCCTTAAATTTAAAGGATCATGGTAAGGAAAGGGACCCAGGTTAATATCATTCCATAAAGGATAAAAGTAGAGTAGTAATTGGTGAATTTCACGAGAAAAATCGTGAAATCTGCGTTTGACCTCTTCTTACAATGATCCTTTACTGAATTACCGTATAAGGCTTCATTGGACAGAAGTAGTAAGAATCAGTCTAAAAACTGAGAGTGAATACTTATCCTACGTATGCTGGAAGGTTAATATTATTCCATGAGGTTTCTGTTGGTGGGAATCAGGGCTGCTAAAGGGTATCTGTATATGAAGCCTGCCAAATCCATCTCCACAGTGGTGTAAGTGTATTTTGTTTTCATAATAAATATTACTGCAACCCCTCTACATCCAAATCCACATTGTACTACACAAGTGTTACCTTCTTGTATGCAAATGAACATTTGTTGCTTGTTTAAGAACTAAGGGCATCTTAAATCCTGTCTGTGTCTCTGTGAGGTATAGTTTAACAACACCACTCCTTTCCTCCACACAGCATCAGGAGGGCCCAGCTACGAGAAAGCTTGTTGTAGGTCAGCTAAGCCAGAAACCTAGTTGTAGGCCCAGATAGGGTTACAGCTGTGGAGTATTGACAGTACTTAGTGCCTATAATTACCAGTTACACAATGGCAGTAGTTCTTGTGCTTCTCTCTCTCTGCTCACTGCCAGTTCAGGCTAATGTAATTATTTACACTCACTAATGACAACAAGTTTGCGGTGTGGCGCCACAACACAATCCTTACTCTTCTAATTAAGGAACACTATTCTCCTTATTTGTGTTGCCTCACTCTAATTACTGCCCTCGTCTAGCTAAGAGAATGTTGCCAGGGGAAGCTGTGTGCCAACCAGAACCGACTGCCAGTTCTTATGCCTGACTTTGTCTTTAGATATGGGAGTGTGCTTATTGGCAAGGTCATCCCACCATGGAATTGAAAAGAAATCTAATGTGGATGTTAGCAAGTTGCTCATCTTTAGGCTGAGATTTTCTACAACGTAATTCTACACTTTATTTATAAGGTTGTACAAAGTTTTATATGACTATAGTAAAAGCTGGCTTTTCTTCAACAAGGCAGCCAGCCAATAGACTTTATAGACAAGTGGCAAGGAGTTGATATGGTATCAATGGCCCAAGCCCAGGGCCACCATATGGGGGTTACAGGGGGTACTCCAGGTGCAGGGGCCCAATGGCAGTGGGGACCCAAAAAATGCGTAATTGGCATGTAAGAAAGGGGCAGGGGTAGGTTTTAGGTACATCATGGGTGTGGTTTTGGGGAAACTAGGGGCTGGTGCAGATTGGAGACATGACCCTTCATTTTTTCCCTTTGCAAATGTGCCAATTGTCCCAGGTGACCAATGGATTAATAATTGGGGTCCCTATAGGGAGGCTCATGATAACCTAGTACTATGGGGTTCCATGATTCCATGGTGTCTAACATATCTTATCAATTAGCCTCATGAATAGAGGGAGAGCTGTCTCCATTTGCTATGAGAACATTGCCCCACTACTGGATGACCGATAAAATAAAAGCTACACAAATAACATTCTTTAGACGGACTTAGTGTAGATTTCCAGAATCCCGGGACAGAATAAAATCATATATCTAGCCAGAGATAAACACTGCCTGAGGATACAATGCTCTGCGAGTCGGAATCAAGAAGTCATAGAAGGTTAATAAAAAGTTGGTCAGAGATTTACAGCCGTTTGTACCATTTAAAAAGGCTTCGTTTTTTAAAAGTAAACAATGAATCTTTCAGCTCTTTATGTTCTTTTTAGAAGCCCTTGTCTAGGCGAGAGCAGACTTTCCAAAAAGGATTTAATTTAGGAAAATAACTTTTGTACAACTCACCATTAAGAGTGTCAGCAGAATCCAAGTTGAGTGAGTCTTCTGTGATGCCCTCATCAGAGTCTTCAAGACCTGCTTTTAGTAGTCCAGACTAGCTACACTGGACCAGCCTAATGGGCTGTAGGGGGCTAAGGAACATTCTAAGGCCATGTGTCACGACCGGCACCCAATACCAGAACAAATGCTAAGCACCCTGGTCTCGGCTCAGCTTCACCAGTAGTGTGACCACCGTTGGGCTTCGGGAGGAGCCCTCAGCTTACTTGGGTGCCACCTGGACTTAACGAGGGATACAAGGCGAGATGTTCTGGCTGGCAAAGGGGCACGGCTGTTAGCAGAGTCTTTTGGGCCGAAGGTCACGGTACAAATGGAGCAGGCAAGAGAATCGTCAGACAGGCAGAGTCGAGGCAGGCGGATATCAGAATCGTCAGGCAGGCTAGGGTCAAACCGGGTTGTCAATCAAGGGGTTAAGCAGGAAGAGTTGTCGTAGGCAGGCGAGGGTCAGGATACAGAGTTCAGAGTAGTCAGGATACAGGCAGGGTCAAACACGGATAAACAGGATACAGAATAACAGGAACAGATGCACTAGGCTCAGAAACCACTTAGAAACAAAGTTCTATCACGGGCACTGGCTGGGAGACATAATGGGCCTTATAAAGGTTCAAATTTCGTGCCAAACTGGCGTCAAAACCGTGCCGGCGCAAATGTGCCATTGTGCCTGTGCCTTTAAGAGGCGCGCCCTAGAATCAAAGATGGCGCCAGCACCGGCTCATGGACCATGCGGCGGGCGTCCCCGCCGATGGTGCGGTGGGCGACCCCGCCGCATAGGTAAGTTTCTTACACCATGCAAATGACCATGTTTCATTATTGTCACGAAGTATAAAACCAAGGTGTCTAATAAGAAATCCCATATTTTCCTCCCTAAGGAGGACACGTTTTAATCAACTTTGAACCACCCACTGATTCCAAATTTCATTCTTCCCGCACTGCACCATTTTCTTTTTTGTCCATCCTATGGATAAAGATTTTCATCAGATTTTTTGCAATGGTAAAAATTACATTCTGGGGAACAATCATTAGAATGTTCCTGTTTGTCTAAAGGTTTCTAAATTTAATGGAAACTCTTGACAAGAAATAATTTGGATTTTATCAGCATTTTAATATTTTAGCCAGATTTTCCTTCAGGGTCCTGGGAGACGAAATGAAGTGGGAAGTGACAGAGACAAAGGGAAAGCAGTGAAGGGTTTCCTTGGCTTTTATTTCATCTCAAAAATGAATGATTGGTAGGAAAAACTGAGATTCTATTACGTGCATCATATTAGGTGTTCTCCTTAGTAATTACACGGGACTGTCCTGGGGCCAATTATTTTGAAGCCTTCACTTGCAGTTCAACAATGAGAAGAACATCCACGTTCTTTATAAAGAAGAAGATGTTGTGTTAGCCATTGAGAAAATGTAAAGTTTGGTGATAATATTTATTGGTTAATTGAATAACACCCTATAATGTGACCTGAGACAGGGGTGTTATGTCCAGATATGACTTTACTAAAATTGGACTTTTTTCTTGTCCAATTTCTGTTGTGTTAACCTTACCCTATTCTGTTTTGGTCCATGTTCCTCTATGTGACCTGACTGAATCCAGACCCTTGGACTTTTTACAACCCGCCCTAATTATTTTTATTATCTCTACCTGTTATCTCTGTCTACCTGTAACTTTCTAATTTAGTGCCCAAAAACCCTTTTCAGTAATCTTACAGTATATACGAGGTGCCTTTCCAGCGTTCATTTGTATTTTGCCTGACAAAGGTGCCTGGGTGCTCCGAAAGCTTTTTTGTTGAAAAAAAATGTTTCTGCAAATATTCCCAAAAATATTTCTGATGATGAAGAGACAGGGCCCTTATTTTCTCTTGGCAGCACAATCATATACAAAGGAACAGACAACGTCATTGCAGAGGTGGATGAAGTCTTGCACTGCGGGTACTTTTTGCACGGTCATTGCTAATGCTGCTCATGATTTCCATTAACACGGTGTAACGGCCTCTTAGCAGAATTATAATTTCATGTTAAATGAAATCGATAGTAATCACATTCAATTAAAGGAACAGTAAAGATAAACTGGTGTTTTCTGCCGTTTAATTTAGCAACCTGGCTAATTATCAGAAGCTGTTAATGAAAAGGTAGGATTGCATTTGATACGATTCAAAAGACTTTAAAAAGGAATTAAAAACTACTGTGGGGGATTCAGATTTTCATCGATATTGTGCATTATTTAATCTTATGCACTAGTGAGGGACAGAGGTAACCAAGTGCTGCCTTAGTTGAGAATTTGGGTGGAACTCAAGATCAATAATGCAACTAAACCAGACCAGGCCAAATTTTTTTCGCTCCTCACCCATCAGTCCTGGGTCCTCCCTCCTCAGTCATCTGTCCTGGGTCATAGCTTCTCCCTCCTTGATTGCTGAAATTAAAAAACCTAAAATGCCTATTGGCTAAAAGGAATGGCAAGAACAAATAACTATAATGAGGGCACAGGGCATAATATGTGCACCCTGATTAGTGAGGAGCAAGAGCTGATGACTGAGGAGGGAGAAGCTAGGACCCAGGACGGATGGCTGAGGAGGGAGGGGTGACGAGCGAGGACCCAGGACTAATGGCTGAGGAGGGAGGAGGGAGGAGCTTTGAATGGCTGCCCCCATGGCTACACAGCGGCTTCTTTATATAAACTATAGTAGTACTTATCTGTTATCTACTGTGTATCCTGTGCTTGAATGGCTGCCCCCATGGCTACACAGCAGCTTGTTTATATAAACTATAGTAGTACTTATCTGTTATCTACTGTGTATCCTTTGCTTGAATGGCTGCCCCCATGGCTACACAGCAGCTTATTTATATAAACTATAGTAGTACTTATCTGTTATCTACTGTGTATCCTGTGCTTGAATGGCTGCCCCCATGGCTACACAGCAGCTTGTTTATATAAACTATAGTAGTACTTATCTGTTATCTACTGTGTATCCTGTGCTTGAATGGCTGCCCCCATGGCTACACAGCAGCTTGTTTATATAAACTATATTAGTACTTATCTGTTATCTACTGTGTATCCTGTGCTTGAATGGCTGCCCCCATGGCTACACAGCAGCTTGTTTATATAAACTATAGTAGTACTTATCTGTTATCTACTGTGTATCCTATGCTTGAATGGCTGCCCCCATGGCTACACAGCAGCTTGTTTATATAAACTATAGTAGTACGCATCTGTTATCTACTGTGTATCCTGTGCTTGAATGGCTGCCCCCATGGCTACACAGCAGCTTGTTTATATAAACTATAGTAGTACTTATCTGTTATCTACTGTGTATCCTATGCTTGAATGGCTGCCCCCATGGCTACACAGCAGCTTGTTTATATAAACTATAGTAGTACTTATCTGTTATCTACTGTGTATCCTGTGCTTGAATGGCTGCCCCCATGGCTACACAGCAGCTTGTTTATATAAACTATAGTAGTACTTATCTGTTATCTACTGTGTATCCTGTGCTTGAATGGCTGTCCCCGTGGCTACACAGCAGCTTGTTTATATAAACTATAGTAGTACTTATCTGTTATCTACTGTGTATCCTGTGCTTGAATGGCTGCCCCCATGGCTACACAGCAGCTTGTTTATATAAATTATAGTAGTGTTTCTGATTCTGAAGCAAACACACCAGTTTTACCAGTGCAGCACAACAGTACATTATATTTGCATTACTTTAAAAGACTTTAATTTTTTGGTGTTACTGTTCCTTAAAGAGAATTCTGTGGGAGCACTTGCCCGTGAATTAATAATGTAAAGGATTTCTAGGTTAAACCACAGCTAAACCAACATGTTTAAGGTTTTATTGTGTAATAAGATCTATAAAGGCTCTATAGAAATTTCAACAGACCTCTAATTACTCATTCCCGAATGCAATGCTTGAGCTAAATGACTCACAAGTGGTTGACTCATCTGTGATTGTGGTGAATTACCCCTATTTACATTAGTTCCAGTGTAGATATCACTTGCCTTAGTAGAAATGTGACTCTTCTTTATCTCAGTTTGGTACATTTTTATCTATGAATTTATTTCCTTTGGAAAATACCAGGGAAAAAAGAACCAAACTGGGCTTATACAATGAATGGACATTAAAGCCACATATGTAAAGACACTAAAGAAGTCCATTGTGCTTTGATACAAGAGGTGAGACACAAGACTATAGATAACAAATGAGTCCCTTGTCTAATGCTGTGAAGGCCGCACTAATGTCATAGTCAGTAGGGTGCCGCTGTGTGGGAGAAACTAGAAAGAATGAGAGCCGGGTACAGTAGATATTATCGAGGTTAGTGTTCAGTTCAAAAGAAAAGGCAGAGATGACAATAAAAGGCTGGAATGGAGCACTGCTGGCACAAAATGAAGTGCAAGTGAATAATGTAGAGTCAAGTAGAACAAGCTGGATGTAAAATATGAATGTTACTTGCTGCAGGGATGCGTTTTACACATTTATCATGTTGATGTTACATAGTTACCTAGTTATATCGGGTTGAAAAAAGACAAAGTCCTTCCAGTTCAACCCCTCCAAATGAAAACCCAGCCCCATACACACACCCCTCCCTACTGTAACATAAATGATATATACCCATACCTATACTAACTATAGAGTTTAGTATCACAATAGCCTTTGTATTATGTCTGTCCAAGAAATCATCCAAGTCCCTCTTATAGTCATTAACTGAATCATCACCCGGCAGTGCATTCCCCAACCTCACTGTCCTGACTGTGATGAACCCCCTACTCTGTTCCTTTAAATGAAACTTCTTTTCCTCTAGTCTGAAGGGGAGGCCTCTGGTACGTGATTCTCTTTATGGGTAAAAAGGTCCCCTGCTATTTGTCTATAATGTCCTCTAATGTACTTGTAAAGTCTAATCATGTCCCCTCGCAAGCGCCTTTTTTCCAGAGAAAACAACCCCAACCTTGTCAGTCTCCCCTCATAATTTAACTCTTCCCTCCCTCTAACCAGTTTAGTTGCACTTAGTCTCTGCACTCTCTCCAGCTCATTTATATCCCTCTTAAGGACTGGAGTCCAAAACTGCCCCCATACTCCAGATGAGGCCTCACCAGGGACCTACAAAGAGACACAATTATGTTTCATCCCTTGAGTTAATGCCCTTTTTTATACAAGAACTTTATTTGCTTTAGTAGCCACAGAATGACACTGCCCAGAATTAGACAACGTGTTATCTACAAAGCCCCCAAGATCCTTCTCATTTAAGGAAACTCCCAACACTCTGCCATTTAGTGTATAACTTGCATTTATATTATTTTTGCCAAAGTGCATAACCTGCATTTATCAACATTGAACCTCATTTTCCAGTTTGCTGCCCAGTTTTCCAGTTTAGACAAATCACTGTGCAAAGTGTCAGCATCCTGCATGGAACCTATAGTTCTGCACAATTTAGTATCATCTGCAACAATAGAAACAGTACTTTCAATGGCCACCTCCAGGTCATTAATAAACTAGTTGAAAAGCAAGGGACCTAGTACAGAGCCCTGCGGTACTCCACTAACAACACTGGTCCAATTAGACAATGTTCCATTTACCACCACTCTTTGTAGTCTATCTTTTAACCAGTTCTCTATCCAGGTACAAATACTATGTTCCAGGCCAACATTCCTTCATTTAACCAGTAACCTTCTGTGTGGCACTGTATCAAATGCTTTAGCAAAGTCTAAGTACAGTAAATCACATCCACTGCCATCCCAGAATCGAGGTCTCCACTTACATTCTCATAAAAAGAAATTAAGTTAGTCTGGCAAGATCTATTACGTATAAAACCATGCTGGCACACACTCATAGTATTATGATTTGCTATGAAGTCGAGAATCTTATCCTTTATTTACCCTTCTAAAAGCTTTCCTACCACTGACGTCAGACTAACTGGCTTATAGTTTTGAGGCTGAGAACGGGATCCCTTTTTGAATAGCGGTACCACAGGTGCACAGGTTTGGCAATCACAGAGCTAAGCTCGCTAAGTACCCTGGGACGAATACCATCTGGCCCCAGGCCTTTGTTTATCTTAAAGGAAAAGGAAAGTGTCACGGTTGGCACCCAACACCAGAACAAATGATAAGCACCCTGGTCTCGGCTCGTGCTTCACCTGTAGTGTGACCGCCTTTGGCCTCAGGAGGAGACCTCAGCTACTTGGATGCCACCAGGACTTAAACGAGAGGTGCAAGGCTAGAGATTCTGGATAGGCAGAGGGGTACGACTGTTAGCAAAGTCTTTGGGCTGAAGGTCGTGGTACAAGGTGTTAGACGGGATCGTAGTCGGAACAGGCCGGGTCAAGGCAGGCAGAAAGTGAGCGTAAACAAATCAGGCCGGGTCTGGGCAGGCAGCATTCAAAGCGAGGTCAGGCAGGCAAGGGTCAAAACCAGGAGATCAATAGATGGATTAAGCAGAAGGGATAGTCGGAATTCAGGCAATGGATCAGGATACAGAGGTCAGAATCATCAGGAACAGGCAGGGGTCACAACAGGTAATCAGAATCAAGAACAGAAGTAGCAAGTTAACAGCACCAGGAACAAATCCTATAACGGGCAGTGAAAAACTATACAATACCCCTTTATATATATTTGAAATTCGCGCCCTTGTGCACCTATAGATACAACAGAGGTGCGCCACGTGCGCCCTTAGTTACCAGGCGCAGGATGAAGACGGATGCGTGGTGGGCGTCCCTGCCATCCCCCCACTATACCACCAGGGTAAGCTGTTTCAGAAAGTTAAACTAAAGAAGAAAGTAGAAATGTTGTACATGATGTTTTGTGCTTCTGTACCAGCCCAAGGCAATCACAGCCCTTTAGCAGTAAAGATCTGTGTCTCCAAAGATGCCCCAGTAGCTCCCAATCTTCTTTTCTGCTGATTCACTGATTCACATGCTCTGTGCTGCTGTCACTTACTGAGCTTAGGGAGCCACTCACAATATACAGTACACATAGAATAGAAATGTCACAATATAAGGCTGATTAGTAATTAATACACATAATTACTACATGGCAGCACAGAAACCAGTGCAATTAGCATCAGAATTGAATAATCAGCAAACCTGTAGCATCAGCTTATATTACAGCCAGGGAAGCTCATTTTCTGCTGGATAATTAGTGACGAGCCCTAAGCTTAGCTTCTCAACAGCCAATCAGAGCCCACTGAGCATGTGAGTGTCACAGACACTTTCCAAGATGGTGACCCCCTGTGACAAGTTTGAAGTCCTGGATCATTGCTGCTATTGACAAGCTCAAACTTTAGCCTCGTGCAATAAGTTCACTATATAAAATATGCCATTTTTAGCTACATTCATTTTTAGGGTTTAGTTCTCCTTTAACATGCTCTAGTCTCTTTTGAATTTCCTCATGTGTGAACCATGCATCATTAGTTGTATTACTAGAATTGGGACTATTAAGAAGGAAACCTTCATTAACTGGTTAATGCTGCAGATCTATATGGAAGTAGGGCCCATCATATCTTATAAAAGAATAGGACACCAGCAGAACACCTGGCTAGCTCAGTTGGTAGAGTCATAATCTTTAATAACAGGGTCAGCGTCTGACTGGGGGGCCCAGGGCCCCCTGGGACTGCTGCCTCATGCCTCCCACTCTATAGGCCCCTGCCACCAAGGTTTTTTTCAAAAAAATATTCTATGGGGCCCTGGTGCCAATGTTTTTTTTTTTTTTTTTAAATATTCTCTGCATCCCCAAATTTTTTTAAATTGTAAGGGGGGCCCTGGCGCCAATGTTTTTTAAAAATATTCTTGGGCACTGATTTTTTTTTTTACTTGTAAGGGGGGGCTCAATGTTTTTTTTTAAAAAAAAAATTTTTGCGGGGGCCCTGGCACCAATTTTTTTTTTAACTTATAGGGGGGCCCTGGTCACCAATTATTTGTTTTAACTTGTAGGGGGTGCCTGACCACCAATTTTTTTTAAAAAAAAACTTTTATGGGGGCCCTGGTGCCACTGTTTTTTTTTTAACTTATAAGGGAGCCCTGACCATCAACAGCTTTTTATAACTGTTAACTTTTTTAGGGCTGATGTCTGTGTGGTGTTTTAACTGTGGTTTGGAGTGGGTGGAATCTGGGGTGGGGCCTGGGGGGGTGGGGCCTGGGGTGGGCGGCCCCAAAAAAATTTGTTGTAAGGGACCCCGTGATTTCTAATGGCGGCACTGGCACCAGTGGTTCTTGAATAATAACTGAACTGGTTTATTATAACAAATCCATAAGGCAGAATAATGCAGTTATAAGAAGCAAAATCAATAAATAATCAAATATCACAATACACAACAATAGAAGAAGCTTCCCCCTTGTAACACTTGAGAGGGGAATATCCCAATGTCCTCCCAGAGTTTCTCCTGTGTTCTCGGGGGAACACCTTCCCTCTTCTGCATTGGGGAAGCTGCTGGCAAAAAGCCCCTAGAGCTGCATGGCTCAGCCTTTTATATGAGAGCACTACCACCTTGTAGCCAAAACCGGGGTAGCTATGAGTCTTCTATATACCCAGGAAGTGGGGAATGACTCCCTGTATTAACTAAGGGTCCCCTTGTTGACCAAGCTTTAAGGGATTGCACTATTAATAAGGAAGTTTTTATCAGTCCCCTACACAAGCTTGTGGTAACATTTGGAGTTGGCTCAGTTGGATGTAGATAATAGTTGGTAAAGCAGAGAGCCAACATGGTTCCCTGGTCAGTGTGATTTTTATTGGATGATGCACACCAACTTGGGCCTCTGCATTAGTGATTTTAACTTTGTTTTACTCTTTATTTCTACTTTAAGGGCTATGGCACATCAGGCATTTGACTGCTTCTGTGCTCTGAGGAACTGCTGGATTTGAGCCATGTGTTGGGTGACCTTTCTCCCTTATTCCATGTTACAGCCCAGTTCCATAACCCTGACTTTAAGACGGAAGTAGGTGACAGGGCTCATTAATTACTGGGTGACTGCTCCCAGAGCTCATCTTATCAAGTTTCCACATGCTTATAGTCTTAACATTTGAGTTGGCCCAGTTGGGTGTAGGTAATGCTTGGTTAACCAGAGAGCCTGCATGGTGCTCTCTAAGAAGGTTTCCTGGTCAGTGTGATTCTTATGAAAGATGCACACCAACTTGGGCCTCTGCATTTGTGATTTTAACATTGTTTTACCCTTTACTTCTCCTTTAAAGGAGAAGGAAAGGCTAAAATTAAGTAAGCTTTATCAGAAGGGTCTATATAAATATACCAGTAAACCCTCAAAGTAATGCTGCTCTGAGTCCTCTGTCAAAAGAAACAGCACATTTCTTTCCTTCTATTGTGTACTCATGGGCTTCTGTATCAGACTAACTGTTTTCAGTTTAAACCTCCAGGGCTAGGGCTTGAGCATGCTCAGTTTGCTCCTCTCCCCTCCCTCCTCCCATACCTCTGTAATCTGAGCTCAGAGCTGTAAGTGAGCAGGGAGAGACTCAGGCAGGAAGTGATGTCACACCAAGCTAATATGGCAGCTGCTATCCTAAACAAACAGAGAGTGTCTAGAGCTGTTTACTCAGGTATGGTAAAGCATTCTGCAGAATAAATATAGTGTTCTGGCTTGCACTATTGTGGCTAATCTGTTGGCAATAAACTGTCTTGGAGCTTTTCTTCACCTTTAAGGACTATGGCACATCAGGTCTTTGACTGCTTCTGGGCTCTAAGGCAGAACACACTCAATCACATGTCACTGACCCCCATATAGAAGTATAGGAAACATTCTGCCTACAACACATACAAAAAAAAAACATTTCTCATTAGTGACCTTGAATTTGGTTTCCCACTAAATTCCCTATTTGCCATAGTCCTTAGGGTGTCAGCATTATAAGTCCACATGCCATATGTATTCCTGCTAAATGAACAGATCACTTATATTTCAGACCGGCCTGGGTGTAACTATTCAAGGCCCTTTTATGAAGAATAAAAAATCTAGGTGGAATTAAGGGACTATCTTCTAATAAACAGAATTTTCTTGCACTTGATGAGAGAGTCTCCAGATGGTGAATCAAAAACAAAAAGGCAATTTTATGAAGAAAAAAAAAAACAAATCGCAGCTGAAGTTTGACTCTAATTGCATATATTCTGCTCCTTATATCACATGAAGCATAAAATAAATGAATTCTATTTGCAGTTTCAAGAAGAATTCTGCTGTTTACCCTTATTTATCCAGGAAGACTGAATTCCTTTCCTGAAGTTATAAATTCAGTTCTGCTCCCACAGATTAATAATTCAATTTGTACTTATAAAATTTGACTCCTTTCTCTTTTCATAAAATGATTTTCTTTCCGGGCCACCGAACATTCAAACTTTCTCTCCAAATCTGGAACGTTCTCCTTAAGGATTCCGCTCACATCCGCAATCCATTAATTCCTCTTTTCCTTCTTATCGCTTCTCCTGTGAGCTAAATTACAACTGTGAAAGGAGTGGAATGGAAATTAGTCTTATTTCGGTTTTTCAATAAGCCTGTGAGAATTGGAATGTAAATAAAACTAAACTTCAATGATTGTGTTTCAAAGGCACCGGGATACATTCAAACAGCTGTTCCAATGACTGCCGTACAACAAAGGTCAATCTTCTCCTCTGATTTATATTAATTTCTTCTCAAATTGTTCTATAAAAGCATCGCAGCCATATTGCTGGGGCAATAAATACTGATGTTCTACAGAAGCCCAATATGGAGAGTCAAGTGGAAACGACCGGCGGATAATTAAGCCCTAGTCTAGGCTGTTGGTAGATAAACCAAAATAAACCGTCCGCAGGTATTTTATACAAGGTAGAGACACCGGATGAATTTTTAAGCAGTTTGGGGGAGGGGGTATTTTTATAAATGTGTCATTATCTTTCAGGTCAATATTGGGGTGACTACTCTCAAGTCTCCATAAATGCCATAAAATAGAGAAGATGGATAAAATTGGAGAAGAGGAAAAAGCAGGAGGACCGTTCTTGACAAAGTGGAGCCCACACCAACCCAAGACTGAAGCCTTGAAGAGCAGAATACATGGAAACACTGCTCTGACTTGCAATAAGGCTGGAGATACGAATGCACACAAGGAAAAGAGCTAAAACAATGGTCCTAACGCGTTTTGTAACCAAAGATACTTAATCATAGGTACCTATGATTACGGATCTTCGGATACGAAACACAGTAGGACAGTTGTTTTAGCTCTTTTGGAATAAAATGTATTTTTATCGGCACTGACTGGCTCCTGGAGTGTGTGTCCTTCTCTACCAATTGGAGATACGAATCACACATTTTAGAACAAGCTACCACTAGGAGGTATTGCCTTTGCCCAAGGTTACAGATATATAGAAACATTGGGGTAACAGTCACCCTGCTATAGTTCCAGGGGTACCCAGGGCACAAATAAACACTCACCCCAAATCTCCCCCTAACTGACCTTCAGACTGGGCCCCCTTAGCTCATAACAAGGTTACAGATATATAGAAACATTGGGGTGTCACACTGCTATAGTTCCAGGGGTACCCAGGGTACAAATAATCACTCACCTCAAATCTCCCCCTAACTGACCTTCAGACTGGGCCCCCTTAGCTCATAACAAGGTTACAGATATATAGAAACATTGGGGTGTCACCCTGCTATAGTTCCAGGGGTACCCAGGGTACAAATAAGCACTCACCCCAAATCTCCCCCTAACTGACCTTCAGACTGGGCCCCCTTAGCTCATAACAAGGTTACAGATATATAGAAACATTGGGGTAACAGTCACCCTGCTATAAATCCAGGGGTACCAATAGGCACAAATAAGCACTCACCCCAAATCTGGGAAAGAGCCCATTTCACGATGATGTCCATCCTGCTGGTGAGTCTTCACCCCATCCTATCCATCTCCAACTCAGCATTCTTATACAATTGATCCAAACTGATAATTCACTTTCACAATGGTGTTCCTCAAAAATCACATTCTGCTATTTTGTTGGTTATAGCACCCACCTTCCCACCTTCCCAAGCTAAATGCTCTCCATACAGGTTGGATATTAGGTACCTATTGTTATAAGCATTGTATTGTATTTAATGTCCCACACTATTAATATGAATCATAGATAATGTTATTATGTAGATTATTATATTATGACAGGTCATTTATAAATACATAGACGTGCAGGTACTATAAATGGGCAGAATGGAAAGAGTATTGCTCATAGTCTGTACAGAGAGATCCCATAAAACTATGGCAGTCTAGGTATTCCCTGTACTAAGCACAATTCAGCAGGAACAGCCCCTAAGTTTGCTCATAGTCTGTACAGAGAGATCCCATAAAACTATGGCAGCATAGTTATTCCCTGTACTAAGCACAATTCAGCAGGAACAGCCCCCTAAGTTTGCTCATAGTCTGTACAGAGAGATCCCATAAAACTATGGCAGCATAGGTATTCCCCTGTACTAAGCACAATTCAGCAGGAACAGTCCCTAAGTTTGCTCATAGTCTGTACAGAGAGATCCCATAAAACTATGGCAGTCTAGGTATTCCCTGTACTAAGCACAATTCAGCAGGAACAGTCCCTAAGTTTGCTCATAGTCTGTACAGAGAGATCCCATAAAACTATGGCAGCATAGGTATTCACTGTACTAAGCACAATTCAGCAGGAACAGTCCCTAAGTTTGCTCATAGTCTGTACAGAGAGATCCCATAAAACTATGGCAGCATAGGTATTCACTGTACTAAGCACAATTCAGCAGGAACAGTCCCTAAGTTTGCTCATAGTCTGTACAGAGAGATCCCATAAAACTATGGCAGCATAGGTATTCCCTGTACTAAGCACAATTCAGCAGGAACAGCCCCTAAGTTTGCTCATAGTCTGTACAGAGAGATCCCATAAAACTATGGCAGCATAGGTATTCACTGTACTAAGCACAATTCAGCAGGAACAGTCCCTAAGTTTGCTCATAGTCTGTACAGAGAGATCCCATAAAACTATGGCAGCATAGGTATTCCCTGTACTAAGCACAATTCAGCAGGAACAGCCCCTAAGTTTGCTCATAGTCTGTACAGAGAGATCCCATAAAACTATGGCAGCATAGGTATTCCCTAATATGACAACTAATTGATGATCCATTTATTTTTACCCTTGTGACCCTCCCCTTGGGAGTGATTTAGGACTCTTAATAAACAAATGAAAGGAGTCAGTATGCTGGGGGTTGAATACCTACCTGCGCACTTTCCCATAAAGTGGTTTCAGATTCACAGTTTAACTATTTTTTTTTTTACTTTAAATAGTTTTAACACACTAGGCACAATCTGAAAGTATATTTCCGCTGAATTGGTTGGGGCAGCAGCTCTCATTATTCTGCCCTATACCAGCTTCTAAAATATTCAGTAAAGTGTCCGGGAACTCACAGTGAATCCCATTAAGTGGCACGGGGTGAGCAGACTTTCCTCCGCACGCTATAGGGGAGATGAATGATCACCTCTGCCAGTTGCTTTTTTCGGAGAACTAAATAATTGGTTCACAAACCCAAGGAGGTTTCCAGGCAGTTAACGCTGGCTCTGCGCCCAACTCCTTCACACAGGACATTTATTTAAAGATCTCGGAGTATGGGAATCACTTTGGGACTCACTTTGAAAAACATATTACACAATTAAAGTGTAACAGTCTGAAGAGTAAAGGGAGACAGAACGAGATTTGTATTGCTGAACAACATTATAACATACTGTGTATAGCATTATTTCACTCAGTAAAGAAAGTCTAATTCTATGTACAGGGATGGGATCCATTATCCGGAAACCTGTTATGCAGAAAGCTCAAAATTAAGGAAAGGCCACCTCTCATTGACGCCATTTTATCCAAATAATCTAAATTTTTTTTAAATGATTTCTATTTTCTGTGTAATAATAAAACAGTTACTTGTACTTGATCCCAACTAAGATATAATTAATCCTTATTGGAGGCAAAACCAGCCTATTGGGTTTATTTGGGGCAGATATATCAAGGGTAGCATTTCAAATAAAAGAACTTCGAAATTCGAATAAAAAAAGACCAATCGGATAAATAATCGAAGTAACAGCGCAATTGATCAAATTCGATTTTTTTCCAAAAAATAACTTTGATTTTTCAAAGTCCACCAATTGCCTCCAATTAGGTTCTCGGAGGCCCCCATAGGCTAAAACAGCAATTCGGCAGGTTTTAGATGGCGAATATTCAAAGTCGAAGTTTTGAAGGGACGGTACATGATACATTTCAATATTCAAATTTTCTTATTTGTTTTTAAAATTCGAATCGAATTTGGACTATTCCTAGTCGAAATACACAAAAAATAGCTCAAAATTAGATTTTTTTTAATTCGAATTTTCACTTCGACCCTTGATAACTCAGCCCCTTAATGTTTACATGATTTTCTTGTTGACTTAAGGTCTTAAGATCCAAATTATGGAAAGATCCATTATCCGGAAAGCCCCAGGTCCCCAGCATTCTGAATAACAGGTCCCATACCTGTATATAAATCAATGAAACATTTTCAGTGGTTATAGAGTTATTTGTAAATGTCATTGCCAATGAAAGCAGTGTCTTATTGGCTGTTAATGCACTGCTGGTCCTGACTCCCAAAAACAATGCGGCTGAAGGCAGACTGGTGAACAGACCTGCAGATTCTGCATTGCCTGAACCAGAGAACAGATAACCAAACTGCTTTCTATAGCAATTACATTTGCAGAAATAAATGAAGCGATATCATTCTAAATTGTTATGTCGAGTTTTCTGCATTTTTCTAAAAATCACTGCGTTTCCCAATCAGAGCAATCAAATCCATTATGTTTCACTTTGTACAAAATCCTGTCGCACAATTTGCAACTGAATAATAAATAAAAATTGAACCCTTGTTTATAAATTCAAAATTTGAGCACAATTCATCAAATTTGCTTCATAGGCAAACAAACCCATTGCTTTTATCGACAAGGCTAATTCACTGTATATCCCCCCCTCCCCCACTTCCCTGATTGTCAGCAAAATTGTTCTACCCATCCCCAGAAAGTATTTTTAATGACTTAAAGGGATACTGTCATGGGAAACGTTTTTTTTTTTTTTTTTTTTTTTCAAAAAATCATCAGTTAATAGTGCTGCACTGAAATCTGTTTTCCAAAAGAGCAAACAGATTTTTTTTATATTTAATTTTGAAATCTAACATGGGGCTAGACATATTGGCAGTTTCCCAGCTGCCCCCACTCATGTGACTTGTGCACTGATAAACTTCAGTCACTCTTTACTGCTGTACTGCAAGTTGGAGTGATATCACCCCCTCCCTTCCCCCCCCAGCAGCCTAACAACAGAACAATGGGAAGGTAACCAGATAGCAGCTCCCTAACACAAGATAACAGCTGCCTGGTAGATCTAAGAACAACACTCAATAGTAAAATCCAGGTCCCACTGAGACACATTCAGTTACATTGAGTAGGAGAAACAACAGCCTGCCAGAAAGCAGTTCCATCCTAAAGTGCTGGCTCTTTCTGAAATCACATGACCAGGCAAAATGAGCTGAGATGCACCTACACACCAATATTACAACTAAATACACTTGCTGGTTCAGGAATGACATTTTATATTGTTGAATGAATTATTTGCAGTATAAACAGTGTCATTTAGAAATAAAAATGACACCATAAATATAATGTTAGAATCCCTTTAAAGGGATAGTGACACTTCTCAGGTTTTAGCATAATTGAATTCTTCATCAAAATATGCCTATATGTCCTTTAGACCATTTTCCTCAACATTTTGGAAATAAAAAGAGGAGGAAAAAAAATTTTTGACCACACGGCTTTCTGTAGCCACACCCCCTAATTACCATGTTCATTTTACAAAATTTGGCAGGTTATGAAAGTTTGAAAATATTTCTCCTCATCTAAACAGTTTTTTTGTGTCTCAAAATTGTTACAAAGTATCTTATTTGTACCTGTTGGCTGTTCTGTGCTCTCTGCCAAAAGCCATTTAAGTTAGAAACTTTGTTTTTTTTCTGGCTGTTCAGTGTAGAGAAAAGAGGGACTTTCCAGTACAAATGAGGGACTGCAGGTTGAGCTGTCAAAAGAGGGACTGTCCCTCTGAAAAAGGGACAGTTGGGAGGTATGTTCAATGTGACCTCTTTCTATGTAAATGGGACATAGATCACTTCTTCTTTAAGAGAGTGCCGGATTCCGACATGTTCTTATGGTCCCATGGGGCTTGTCAATCAGAGCTTGCAAAGCCAGAAGTTAAATGCGTTTCGTTTCGCCAAAAAGTCGCCGCCGGCGAAATGTCGCAGACACCCATTAAAGTCTATGGGCGTCAAAAAAACTGTTTTGACGTGTGTCTTTTTTTATTTTTTGACGCACGGCGCCATGCAAGTCCATGGGCGTCATTTTTTCGGCGAAGCGAGGCGAAAAAATTCGCCCATCCCTAGTGCTTTTAACTTATTCTGCCTTACTTGATTAAGTACGGCCCTTGCCTGCCTTCCCTGCACAAACAGAATTATCTGCACCAGGACTGCTTGCTAGATTAACCTTTTAACCGCCAGAGCTGGAGTAGATCGTTAGTGCACGAAAAGTCAATAGGGCAGGAAAAGGACACACATATATAACCTAGTAAGAGAGAATGAATTAAAAGCACCATCTGAAAAACAAACAAACCTGAGCAGTGCGGGAGAGGAGATTTTCAGAAAGAGGCTTTTATTTATTGCAGGAGTGGGTGTGAGATAAGAGAGGCTGAAAGCAGTAGCACTCGCCCCCTACAGGAAGTAGTCTCCTCCATATCAGGAAGTGGAGTGGTTTTTTTTTTTTTTTTAAACAAGATATTTTACTAATTTCATTTGTGGGTTTAATCAGTAATTTTGTTATTAATACTTTTATTGTCATCAAAGTAGAGATCTAAGCACACAACTAGAGGTGTCACTATCACATTACAGAAATTTAATGATTAAGATAGACATGTCAATTTATCTAAATGTGTTTGAGTGATCTAACGTACCCCCCAACATTTTGGAAACAGAAAGAGGGACAAAAATATTTGTTGACATCAACATTTTTTGACACCCCCTAATTACCATGTCCATTTTAAAAAATGTGGCAGGTTGAACACATTTCTGTGGTTTTTATATATTACAGTTTGCTAATGAAGGTGAATTGCCCTTTAAACTGTCAGTCTAACTCCTTATCTAAAACAGTTACAAAAGTATTTTAAGTTTCTATTCTGGGCTCTCTGCCAAGAGCCAATTAAGTTAGAAACTTTGTATCTTTTTCTGGCTGTTCAGTGCAGGAGATCAAAGAGAAACTTGGGACCTAACGAAATCCGGGACTGTGGGTTGAGCTGTCGAAAGTGAGACGCTCAAAATGGGACAGTTAGGAGGTATGATCTAACACCACTCTGCTCTGTTGGGTTTTTGATCTCAGTTCTAAGACCAATGTTAATCATGAATTTCCTCTGTAAATGTAAAAAGATTAACGGTTAGGATTTGTATCAATTTTTTTTTGAAATGCTCAGTATTTCATAACTGAGAATCAACACTGTTATAAAGTTTTGATAATTGATGAATTATACCTTGAAGAGGACCTGTCACCAGGACATAAAAAGTTGTATACTTAAGAGGTTATTTATCAAAATCCAAATTTATCTCTCTGTTTTTGGAAAGCCACTCTGACAAAATCCGCATGGACTTTTCCCCCCTATTTATCATAAAATTCTGCTGGAAAATTATTGTGCGGTAAAATTCTCACTAAAATCATAAATAAATCTGAATCTGCCACTTGACACACGAATACCGCGACTTTTTTGGATTTGACGTCCGAAAACTCTAAATACTGAGTTGGAGTACTTTTTTATTCAGACTTTTAACACCATCGGTGGTTTTGCCCCTTTGCCAGAAAAAAGTCCCCCTCCCTAATAATGGTCTATATCTGCACTAATATAACCTGTTATGGCAGAGGCAATAGGTTCCCCTATTCTGGTACATACACAAGATTTTGGGGTGATATAAAACTTGCCTTAATAACAGTGTCCACAAAATGGCGCCCACCTGCTTGCTGCTGTTGATAATTTCCAAAAGTGAGGGGGAAGAAACCTAATTAATTTATAAAGTGTAAGTCAAGTATCTTTTTCTCAACTACTGTAACATCATAATAAAGGATTTAGAGTAGTTCTTATGGTGGCAGGTACCCTTTAAGTAAAGTGGTGAAACTACGAAGGATCGTCGGTAGGACTATGAAGATGCAGAAGTGCTTTGTAAATTGGATTTTCTGCATTTTCACCTTATGTTCTCCCTTGTACCCTGCAGGATAAATTATCCTATTTTGAACTTGCTTGCCCTAACCTAGTATGGAAAAATAACTTCATGAAAGAGTTGCTAAGATAAACAAAAACTGAATACGAATATCAAATCCAAAGGGGACTGAATGTTCTAGAAGCCCCTTTGTCAGAGAGAATAATCTCAGTGCTGTACCTTGTTCTTTCTGCTTTTGTATACATGTTACATCTGATTGCTCTTTTGTTTGGCTCATTATTCTCTGTTGAGTTGTGATGCTAATTGCTAAATGGGGGAGGGGTAGTGTTGCAGTCATTGTTATAAAGCCTAGATCCCAGTGCCATTCAGGAATTACCTAAGAACACTAATGAAAATGTAACATTGTAGTTGTGAATAAAAATATTATATTGACAGTACAATGAGTTTTTTCTAGTGAGGCACAAGTTGCAATGAAATCAGGCAGCCATGATAAATGTTCTGTGCCCTTTCTATTCTAAAGTTTTTCCATCTACTATAAACAGCCAACCAACCAAGAATCCTTGATCATTGTTTCAGGTTTCCCCTGAAGGTAAATGGTTTTCCCACCCTTACTTTAATTAGTCTACTGAAGAGTTAATCATTAGGGCTGGGCAAGATTTGAGGTATGAGCAGGGAAATCCTAAGGTGTTCTGTCTCTTTGGACTCCACTTGCTGGAGGGGGTGGATGGTACTGGAGAGCCTGAGGTAGGAGACCTCAGAAGGTTCTAAAGTCAACGCGTTTCTGTAATGAAATTACCTGTGCGGCGGGGTTGCCCGCCACGCCATCAGCGTGTTTCTTAGGTGCCATCTTGTTTCCTAGGGCTCGTGCGGCACGCCTGCGCGCCTCTTAAAGGCGCGCTGGCGTGATTGCACCAGCGCGCATTGACGCACGTTTTGGCACGAAATCTGACTGTTTTTATGGCCCATTCTGACTCCCAGCCAGTGCCCGTGATAGAACTCTGTTTCTAGTGGTTTCTGAGCCTAGTGCGTCTGTTCCTGTTATTCTGTTTATCTTGATTATCCATGTTTGACCCTGCCTGTATCCTGACTTCTCTGAACTCTGTATCTTGACCCAGCCTGAACTTTGGCCACTCTCTTGCCTGATCCCATCTGTTTGACTACCCGGTTTTTACCCTTGCCTGCCTGACGATTCTTGATATCTGCCTGCCTCGACCCAGCCTATTTGACGATTCTCTTGCCTGCTCCATGTGTACCGTGACCTTCGGCCCAAAAGACTCTGCTAACAGCCGTGCCCCTTTGCCAGCCAGAACATCTCGCCTTGTTCCCCTCGTTAAGTCCAGATGGCACCCAAGTAAGCTGAGGGCTCCTCCCAAAGCCCAACGGTGGTCACACTACTGGTGAAGCCGAGACCAGGGTGCTTGGCACTTGTTCTGGTATTGGGTGCCAGTCATGACAGTTTCATTCCAATACAACTTGGACTTCTGTTGTTTCAGCTTTGATCTTGACCATTATTGGTAAAATTTCATCATCTCCTGCAGGAAGATATTCTTCTGAGCTAAATTTAGAAATTTTCTGCAGTATATTTTACTACCAGTCAATAATTTAGTTTCAAACACAATTTAAGCAGATCTGTTTCACATTTTACTACTTACAATTTCTCATTACTAGACAGACAACTGCATCAACATCTCTGCCTTTATGAGTCCTGGAGTAATCAGTTAAATGGGCAGTTTGATGGGCTTTATTATAATGGACCTCAACCGCAACAACTGCTCAGTCTGGTTTCTGAGATGTTAATACGGTAATTGTTTTATCAGATACTGTATATCCAGAAGGCTATTCCCTCTGAATCAACACAATACATAGAATAAGCACACCTCCAAGACTCTCCTTCCATCTATATTCACTGGTGTACCTTGTCTGGAATCAGTGCAGAAAATTTTCACCAAACAAAGAAAATAGAAA
This sequence comes from Xenopus laevis, assembly GCF_017654675.1. NCBI lineage: Eukaryota > Metazoa > Chordata > Amphibia > Anura > Pipidae > Xenopus > Xenopus laevis. The sequence goes on along the minus strand of NC_054372.1, from coordinate 7,320,408 downwards.
CTTGGGGCAACTCAAGTTAGGAAGGTGCAAATCTTATAGCCACATGTATTGCAGAAAAGGTACAGTGCTCAATGTCTTGGGGTGAAACCCCTTCCACTTGATCCATTAGGACTAATCTTTCCGCATGTGGACTTTTTTGATGTAGACTTTCTCAAAATGTGGACTTACTTATCTGTGGACTTTGCGATGGACTTACTTATCTCTGGAATTTTTGATGTGGACTGTTCTTCTCTTTTGTTGATTGAACACAGCGAGTTAAAGGGGACCTGTCACCTGAAAAAATTACTTCAAATCCTGTTTTATCACATTAGTTAAGCAAAAAAAAACTTTAATTACACTGTATAAATTATTTGAATCTTGTTTCCTTTGGTCTGGGAACTCATAATTATAACAAGCAGGAGCCATTTTGTCAATACTGTTATTAAGACAAGCCTTGCATCATCTCAGTATCTTGTTTGTGCACCAGAATGGGGGACCTGATGTCCATCCCCATGTCCTGGTTACACAATTAAATGGTGAACACAGAGGGGGAATGTGGAGAGAGCAGTGATATCTAGGAAGTGCTGAATGGAAAGTGAAAGTAATTACCTGCTCCGACTCTATGCCTTGGCAATATTTGATTGACAGCTAAGATTTTGAAATGAGTTTAACAGCTATGAATGCTTTAAAGGAACAGTTCAGTGTGAAAATAAAAACGGTGTAAATAAATAGGCTGTGTAAAATAAAAAATGTTTCTAATATAGTTTGGATGTGTAACATAATAGCCAGAACACTACTTCCTGCTTTTCAGCTCTCTAACTCTGAGTTAGTCAGCAACTTGAAGGGCGGGCCACATGGGACATTTCTGTTCAGTGAGTTTGCAATTCATCCTCAGCATTCAGCTTTGATTGAAAAGCAACAGATATGACCCATGAGCCTCCCCCTCAACTCTCTGATTGGATACTGCCTGGTAACCAGTGTAAACCAAGAGAGCTGAAAAGCAGGAAGTAGTGTTCTGGCTATTATGTTACACATCCAGTCACTCCAGCCTTTATACATTACATTTTTGCCTAACTAACTATATTAGAAACATTTTTTATTTTATACAGCCTTTTTATTTACCCAGTTTTTATTTTTACACTGAACAATTCCTTTAATAAAAAAAAGAATTTGGATTTCATGTTTAATTTGAACATGACTTTTATTGTACAGCTTTTTATGTTTGGGTGACAGGTCCGCTTTAAGCCTTTCTGATGGATCCATCCATATTTGGGCATGATTGTAGAGTACTGGGTATAAGGATATCTTCTCATCAGTTATTTGTACTTTTTTCACCTGAGGAAGGGTTTCACCCCAAAACTTTGCTCACAGTTCTTTTTCTATATATAGAATAAGCCTTGTACCTTCCTAACTTATGTTGACCCAAATTCCAATTTTCTTTGTTTGCTATTCCCTTACTATGCCTTTGAGAAACATCGCATTATAAGAATGTGCTCTTTGACTTGACGAACAACTAACTTTCTTTGCTTGTTCCCCAAAAGCTTCCTGTCTAGTGATGGGCGAATTTGCGCCGTTTCATCAAAAAATTCACAAATTTTCTGCGAAAGTCTCCAAAACTGCGAAGGATTAGCAAAACGGCACCGGCGTCTCATTTTTTGATGCCGGTGTCCATTTTTGGACGACTGCGCACATTCGCTGCCAAAAAAGCGTCGTTGTACAAAAAACGGACGCCGGAGAATTTTCGTGAGTGAAGTTTCACAACTGTTTTGTGAATTTATTCGCCGGCAGCGAATTGCGCAAATTTGCCACAAATTCGCTGCAAATTCGCTCATCACTATTCCTGTCACTAGTCACCTTTCCTTCTCAAATCTCCAATCCCTCTCTTTCTGTTTCGGAACTAAGATTATTTTACCTAGCAAGGTCCCTTTTTAGAATCACTCAATTCAAAGTTATGTGATAGGCTTGTTGTTGTTATTTGTAATGCTGAGAAGTACCAAGCCACTCAAGCTGTAGATGTGAATGTCCAGACCATATTTTAGGGATGTAATTGAAGACAGAAGCAACGTTCATGCCCCACCCAACCTCCTTCATGATAAAATGGAGTCTATGGGAGACGACCATTCTGTAATTCAGAACTTTCTGGATAATGGATCCCATACCTGTATAACAGAATGTTCTACTTATGCCTGTTAACATTTTGCACTTTCAGGATCTTTTCAAGCTGTCTATGTGCATTGTAGTTAGTTAGGATTAGTTAGTTGGTGGAAATAACAAAACCATTAGAAAAATAATGATCCACTGCTAATGTTCCACTGCTAATTGCAATGTACCAATTTAAGGCTGTTAGAAAGTGTTTGTTTCCTTTATTTGTTTTAGGAGCAATAATCTTCCCAATAAATATTATGATTAATAATAGTATCAGGCAGTTCATAAAATAAATAAAAAATAATGGAAGACATTAGTGATGGGCGAATTTGTGAAATTCGTGAAACGGCGAAAAATTAGCGAAACGGCGCCCTTTTTTGACGCCGGCGTCCCTTTTTTCGAAAAAAAATTTTGACGCCGGCGAATTTTTGCCGCAATTTTCGCGGGCGTTTCACAAATTTATTCGCTGGCAGCAAATTCGCGCCTGGCGAATAAATTCGCCCATCACTAGAAGACATTAAAAAATTACCAAATATTGGAATATATTCTCTGAATTTTGATGATTTTTATGAAAATGACAAAATATTCAAAAACATGCAAAAAAGCTATTTTTCTTGAATATTTTTTTTTCCTTTTTTGTTTTGTAATCTCCAGATATCTCCTATTTTGACAAAAAGAACAAAGCAGGTTGAACAGTAACCAAGAGTTTCCATTGCTAACCTTACGTTGTTGGTCAGATTCACAAGTTCCCATAATGTGAGCACTCACTGAAAATAGTTTTGACACAGAATGTCAAGGAGATCCTACATTGTTACTGCCAGAGAACTCCCCGTTATGGTGTCACACTGACATAATAAATAAAAACCTTATTGCTAATGACTGTCAAACATGACAGCTTCAGGGGATATTCTGACTTTATCTCCACTTGCTTAAAGGAAAACTATACCCCCCAAACAATGTAGGTCTCTATTAAAAGATACTGAGTAAAACAGCTTATATGTAAAATCCTGCTTCATGTAAATAAACCATTATCATAATAATATACTTTTTTAGTAGTATGTGCCATTGGGTAATCATAAATAGAAAATTGCCATTTTAAAAAATAAGGGCCGCCCCTGAGATCGTAAGATTCACTGTGCACACGTACAAACCACATGTAAGGTCACATGAGCCAATTAACAGACAGAGTTCTGCCTTTTGCTTCCTCACTTCTTCCTGTTACAGTTAGTGTTGTTGTATTTCTGGTCAGGTGATCTCTGAGGCAGCACAGATAGAGTCACGAAATGGTGGTTCAAGGCAAGAGATGTAAAAGGGCAATATTTATGTAAATATATATTCCAGTTTGGTAAGATTCTTTAATATGTCATTCAATTTGATATAAAATATCTGTTGCTTAAGTATTCATTTTGGGGGTATAGTTTTCCTTTAAGGTGAATTTCACTTATCTAAGGCGCTCAGTCTGGGGTTGTCATTCCTAAAATAATAATAATTAAATAATTAATAATTAAATTATTGTTTCCTTGAATCGGTAGTCTTGGGCGAATAAATTCGCACGAATTCGCCAGGTTTTGGGGCTGGTAAATAAATTTGGAAAACTGGCAATAAAATTTGGACGCGCTTCGGTAAAGTCGTTTGCGTCAAAACCGCCAAATGTGTCAACATTATTTGGACGGCCATTAACTTTAACGTCAGTGTCAGAATTGACACGAACAGACATCAAAATTGATGCAGGTGTCAAAATTTGCGTTCCACAAATCTTTTGCTGTTTTCTTTTTTCTTGGGAAAATCATGAAATTGTTTGCGGAACGGGTCAAATTCGCCCATCACCAGCCTTCAGCCTTGGAATTCACAATACCGGCAAGAAGGCAGCAGCCATTGTATGGACATTGTTATTAAGTCAAGCTTTGTATCACCCCAAAATCGTATTTATGTGCCAGAATGGGGGACCTAATGCCAATGCCTTTGCCCTGACTACACAATTATAGACAGTGAGGAGGGAGGGGAACATGAAGGAGGGCAGTGACATCAAGGAAATGCAGAAAGGAAAGTGAAAGTAATTTTCTGTCCCACAGGCATAGAGGTGGGACAAGCAATATATGATTGACAGCTGAGATTTTAAAAAAACCTTTATAACAGGTATGGACAATGTAAAAAAAAGGAATTTGGGTTTCATGTTTATTTTGAAAAGGCCTTTTATTATACAGCTTTTTATGTCTTAGTGACAGGTCCCCTTTAAGGAAAGAAAGACACTGGGAAGTCTACTAATCAACATTCTCATTTTAGTGGTTTAAGAGGATTCTCGAACCACAAATAAACTCATTTTCTTTAACAGCATGAATGCCATGTAATTTATTAAAAGATCTGAATATAAAAAACACACAAAAAAAAAACAACGACCTGAATATTATGATGAAAACCTCTAATTCCTCTAATTATTCAAGTTTTTCAGGCAATTATTTGTGGAAAAAAAAATCTGAAGACATCAAAAAGTCAGAATTGATTGGACCTCAACAGTTTTTGCATTGAAACGTTTTGAAGAGTTTTTTTGTTGTATACTTAATAGATTTCAAATTTTTTGTAAGAAATGTTTTTTTAAAAAAAAAAAATTTTAAAGAAAAAAAATGGATTCATGAAAAAAATAGAAATTTGGTGGGTATATTTATTAAAATTAATATTTTTCTCCTTTTTTTAATAAAACAAATTAAACAAACTCCCATCCGTGATCAGATGTAAAATGGTCTGTGTGGGAAAAGTCTCGACAAACTTTTTCTAATTGTCTTAGACTTGACTTTATCGAATTGTCACCTCAAATTTATCAGATTAAAAACCAGTGTCACACAGCCCGGATCATGAAGTCAAAAACATGTATTTATGTATATTTTTTTTTGTATAAAGCTCCTTGAGGTCAAAGCACTGTACAGCAAAACAATAAATTAGAAGAAGAAAGTACAAATAAGTACAAAAATACAATACACATAATTATAAAATATACCGTATATACTCGCGTATAAGCCGAGTTTTTCAGCACCCAAAATGTGCTGAAAAACTCTACCTCGGCTTATACGCGGGTCAGTCACCCAAACCGCATCAATTGCGCTGAAGAAATCCTCCTGTGCCCCACACAGCTGCCTCGTTCCTGGCTGTATTGATTAGTTCAGCCGGCAGCCATTTTCCCTGCATTACATGCTTCGATAGCCCCTCCTACTCCACATCTTCTGTAATTGGGCCGCAGCCAGGGCCGGATTAGCCGGAAAACCGGCTAGTTTTAGGGGCCCTGTAGAGGGTCTGCCTAGCTGAAGGGGTCTGGGTGGCCAGGCTATCATGGAGGAAAAGATCACCTGTCCCCCCGCTGGCCTCGCGAGAATGATCAGCAGCCTCCCGCATCTGACGTCCAGCGCATTGTGTAGGAAGTGCTGCTGACGCATAATATACTCGGGATGCCGGTCTCTCTCTCTGCCGACGCACTTGTGAGGTTTGTTGCACCGTAACGGTAATATACTGCTGGATGACGGTCTCTCTCTCTCGTCCCGTTATTGAAGCCATTTATCATATGTTAGTGCTGCCTCCTCATTTAGAATCCTGTCACTTTTCCAGAATTTGGCTAGCACTTTTTCACGTTCAGTAACTCTTGCTCATTCCATGGAATCAGCTTTCCTTGCAAGAGCCATACTGCATGTATTCATGCAGGATGCTGTGGGAACCCTGGTTCCGGCTGCTTTCCCTTGTTAGATGAGATAGTGATGCCCACGGCTCTCTTGGAAAATCTGCTGTTGCAGGGGTGATGTGAATGCAGGTTTGTGGTGATTACCGCCTGTGAGCTCTATGTATAGGGAATGTATTGGGAAAGTGCATTGTCAACAAGCAACAGGTGTCTGCTATTGGAAGGCAATGTATTGTAAATACAATAGTATGTAAACTCGAGTGGGGTACAGCTGAGATTCTAGCTATTTGTATAAGAGTTTGTATAAGAGAGCATTCTGTCCCAGTGGCTGCACAGATCCTATCTGATCCCCATTGTAAGCAGCAGTCCTGTCCTGCTTTATGGCAGCTGAGATTCTAGCTATATGTTTAACAGGACATTCTGTCCCAGTGGCTGCACAGATCCTATCTGATCCCCATTGTAAGCAGCAGTCCTGTCCTGCTTTATGGCAGCTGAGATTCTAGCTATCTGTATAACAGAACATTCTGTCCCAGTGGCTGCACAGATCCTATCTGATCCCCATTGTAAGCAGCAGTCCTGTCCTGCTTTATGGCAGCTGAGATTCTAGCTATCTGTATAACAGAGCATTCTGTCCCAGTGGCTGCACAGATCCTATCTGATCCCCATTGTAAGCAGCAGTCCTGTCCTGCTTTATGGCAGCTGAGATTCTAGCTATCTGTTATTTAGAGAAATTTTGGGAAACTTGCCAGTAGCTGCTGCATTTCTCACCCTAGGCTTATACGCAAGTCAATAAGTTTTCCCAGTTTTTGTAGGTAAAATTAGGTACCTCGGCTTATACACGGGTCGGCTTATACACGAGTATATACGGTAGTTACAATACATATTAAGTGCTTATTGTTAAGGAGCCAAAAGGATGGAGGTCTCTGCCCTGTAGAGCTTACAGTCTAAATGGGAGGGTTATTTACAGACACATATAGGACATATATGGGAAGTGCTGTAGGTTACAGTAGGTGACACTGACATATAAGTGCCAGTTTCCAGTTTCGACATTCGACTAAAACATTAAGCTTTTTTTCTTCTAAAAACTTGGATTTTGTCCACTTTAAAAATCGACCAGAAAAATTAGAGGCTTCATAAACCTGAAATTTAAAATTTCAGAATAGATTAATTATTAAGAATAAGAAAAAAAAATACAAACTAGTTTTACAGTTGAGAAGAGGCAGCCTTGTACAGCAATCCACAGCAGACCCAGTTGTATTCAGGACAAAAATAGCATATTACTATTGCCATATTCAGGCAATTTATAGGGCACTGGAGGTTCTCAGTTGTCATTACCTGTTTAAATGTAACATTTGAATAATCTTGTGTCTATCCATGTTGTCTGTATCAGCCTGGCAGAATGCAAACAGATTGTGAGATACACACACAGTGGGTGTTCTTGCCCATAATTACACATGCCCATCCCCCAATCAATTACAAGTTTATTATGGCATTTCTTTGCATGTATTGTAAAGTAACAAGGTTGTTAAGACTTTTGTTGACTTACACAGAGGACAGAGACTGGACTCAAATCTTTCTGATTTAGAATAAAAAAAAACCTGGCAGAAGAGTAGAAATTTCATAAAGACAGAAAGTCATCTCAGCCCTTCTCTGCTCGTCTAAACCCACTCTGTCTGGATTTCACATCTATCAATCTCCAAAACAAATTGGAAACATGTCAAAAGTGAGACAGTAAAAGGGAAGAAAATGATCCCTTGGTTATGATAGACGTCTCCTACTGCCTAATCAATAATGAATTGACTAGAAATCTGTCGCCTTTTTCCAGTCTGCTGATTTCACAAGAGGTTCTCGCCATGTAAATTCCATCTGTAAATAATGAATCCTGTGCATAGGAAAAGGGTTAAAGATGCGGAACCAGGAGGATTTGTTGCTAAGAAAAACATTGTGTTTACTTTGAAAAGGGAAGAAAGAAAGAAAGAAAGAAAGAAAGAAAGAAAGAAAGAAAGAAAGAAAGAAAGAAAGAAAGAAAGAACAGGAGAGATAGAGAAAGAAAGAAAGAAAGAAAGAAAGAAAGAAAGAAAGAAAGAAAGAAAGAAAGAAAGAAAGAAAGAAAGAAAGAAAGAAAGAAAGAAAGAAAGAAAGAAAGAAAATAATGAGAGCGAGAGAAAGAAAGAAAGAAAGAAAGGAAGAAAGAAAGAAAGAAAGAAAGAAAGAAAGAGATGGGAAGAAAGAAAAAAAGAAAGTAAGAAAGAGAGAGAGAGAGAGAGAGAGAGAGAGAGAGAGAGAGAGAGAGAGAAAGAGAAAGAAAGAATGAGAGAGAGACAGAGAGAGACAGAGAAAAATAATGAGAGAGAGAGAGAAAGAAAGAACGGGAGAGACAGAGAGAAAGAAAGAAAAAACGAGAGAAAGAAAGAGAATAAGAGTGACAGAGAAAGAAAGAAAGAAAGAAAGAAAGAAAGAAAGAAAGAAAGAAAGAAAGAAAGAAAGAAAGAAAGAAAGAAAGAAAGAAAGAAAGAAAATAATAGGAGATAAAAAAAAAAATAATGGTGGAAAATGTTTAGCTCCTCTAAGAATTATCATTTGAAATGTGCATTAATCTCATTATTACTATAATGACTAGCAATAATGTGTAAAACAGGATATTCTCCATGATTCTATGACCAAGAGGCAATTAACGGTGGGGTATTCAGTTAATTATAATTAAGTCCATCTAGATAATTATTTTCTGGCTAATGACTAATGTTTATATTTATTGTATATGTGTGTGACATGCTGGCCGCATAGTGATGCACACTTTTAGAAAGTCTGTGATAAAGCAAGGCAAAAAAAAAAAAACATATTTAAAGCAAGAGGATAAACATAAAAAAATATTGTGAAAAATACAAGTTAGGGAATTTACATGTAAAATGTTTTTATAACCGTGATAAAAAGGTATCCCCTAAAACAATCATATTTCTGTAAAGTAATATGATTAATTTTTAAAAAAATACTAATTGAAAATTATTATAAAATTCAATTTTTTAAAAATTCTGTATAATTTTTTTTTTTTTTTCAAAAGTCCACCAAACGACTCCAAATCAGCAGGTTTTACATGGCGAATAGTAGAATTAGAATTTTCTATTTGGAGTCAATTGGTGAACTTGAAAAATCTAAGGTTTTTTTTTGGGGGGAAAATTATATGTTTCGAATGTGCTGTTACTTCAGTTTGTATGAATTAGATCAAAAACAGACCTATTCAATCGAAAATGGACCTACTCGACTGAAAAAAATTTGATTTAATTTAAAATTTTGAAGTTTTTTAAATTCTAAATTCGACCCTTCTTCCCCTTAATGTTTACCCGATTTTCTAGTAGACCTAAGGTATGAAGATTCAAATTATGGAAAGATCCATTATCCAGAAAACTCCAGGTCCAGAGCATTCTGGATAACAGGTCCCATACCTGTATTTTAATGAATAATTTGTAAGTGATACTGGTCTTTTATCATAACAATTAGGTCTTTCTTAGAAAAAAAAGGATGAGATTTGTGCTACAGCTGTTCATACCTTTTACAAAAGAATATGTAAATGTTTCCACAACTATTTGTATTTTAATATAAAATGGAATGGATTGTTTCAGGGGGACTAGTTTATGTCTTTGTTCCAGAGAACATTTGGATTTAACTCACACTCTTGAATTGAACTCAGAATGTTTATTTATGGCAGATACAAAATATCCAGCAGCTCCAGCTTTATCTCAGGTTGGCATTTGCACAACTGTCATCCCTGTGATTTACTGAGGCCAATAAGAATATTTAACTAATCTTGTTTGTTTGACCCCCACCCCACAAATAGCACAAAAAGTAAAAATAATTTTTTTCCACTTTACAAGTAGCAAATGCATAATTTGTTTTAATTCTAAACCTTAATCTTAATCAGAAGATATTGAACTGAAATCGAGGAGTCCCTACTGAGCACTTGTTATAACTGCATGGTATCAGGTTTCCTATGAGTCACTTGTCTTCCGTTCTTTCACAATTGATATCCATTTGCAATTCTATTGGGTTTTCCAGCTCCATAAATAAATGAAAGTAACTATATACAGATTTATAAAATGTAAATTGTCGGGTGGTGTTTCCTGACAATATTTAGCATCATGGACACATGCGTCGACGATATACATCTGCGATATACAAGTATGGGTATCCAGAAATCCATTATCCAGAAAGTTTAGAATTACAGAAAGCCCTTCTCCCAATTTAATTTAATCCATATTTATCGTTCTGTACTTTGGATCTTCATACCTAAAATCTACTAGAAAATTATTGAAATAATACTAGGAAAAACATCTTGCTTACTTAGAAAAAAGAAAGAAAGAAAGAAAGAAAGAGAAAGAAAAAAAACAGAGAAAGAAAGAAAGAAAGAAAGAAAGAAAGAAAGAAAGAAAGAAAGAAAGAAAGAAAGAAAGAAAGAAAGAGAAAGAAAGAAAGAAAGAAAGAAAGAAAGAAAAAACAAGAGACAGAAAAAGAAAGAAAGAACGAGAGAGAGAGACAGAGAAAGAAAGAAAGAAAGATACCAGACTTCTCTGTTTACTATTTCATAATGGAATAAACGACTCAAATGACTGGAAGAAAACTTAACTGAGACCTGATGCTTTGGATTCTTTGGCCGTAAAGGTGATGATTGTGATTCTTCTACACTTAAATCAATACACCAAGGGATCAGCCTCTTGTAACTTTAAGAGCCGATTTTCTGGGTTTTACCCCAAAAATTTGATTCTGCTATTGCAGAGAGCGCTATTGCGCTAATTGAAGTAGCAATGCGCTCCCTGTTGACCCGCTCCAACACTAATGTTTTTAGCATGGAGCAGTAGAGGGGGGGTGGCTGAGACATTAGGGCCGCTGCCTGTATTTCTACTCCAGGTAAATAGTGATGGGCGAATCTATTCGCCAGGCTCGAATTTGTGGCAAATTTGCGCAATTCGCGGCCAGCGAATAAATTTGCGAAACTACCACAAAAATTTGCGGGCATCAAAAGAACGAGACGCCGGTGCCGTTTCCCAAATTTTTAGCCACTTTGCGAATTTCCCGCGAAATTTGCAAATTTTTCAGCAAACCGAAACAGAGCAAATTCGCCCATCACTACATGGAAACCCTAATTGTAAAATGATCCTATTGCCTAAAGGACACTGATGTACAGTAATAGGCATGTACTTTATAGGGGGTAAGTCACCAGTATATTCCTAAAACTTACAGACTCTTCATAGTGTATAATAGTGTATAATAGTGTATAATAATAATGTTCTTTTCCGACATCAAAGCCCTTCTAGCTGATGTTATTATCATCCAACTCTTATATCATTTCCTTCTCCAAATATCCAAAGGCCCCATTAGTACAAGTGGGGGGGGGATGTAAAATGTATTCATAATAACAACAATCATTAGTCGATTAAGAAAGGAGAAATAACATTGTGCAGAGTTACATTTGACGCTTATTACCCCGAGAGTTTTAATTGTTCATCAGAAAATAAAGACTTTCGCACCATCTACTGGCTTATTATTTTGAATCCGATGGATGTGCGGCTACATTTTTGGGGTTTCAGATAATAAATAACAATAAAATGACATTTCCCTGGAACTATAGACGTGCCATAAGGAAGCCCCACATTATGTCGCTCATTATATCTTCATTATCCAATAGTGATGGGCGAATAAATTCACCAGACACAAATTCGCGGTGAATTTACATATTTTGCCATATGCAAATTAATATGCGAAACTGCGGCAACAATAATCTGCTGCGTCAAATATTCGGCTCACAGCTAAAAAAATTGGCGCGCATATAAATTATTCAGACGCCCATTGACTTTAATGCATTTTATACTCGCGCGTATAAAAATTGTCATCCATTTGACGTCCATTGACTTCAGTGCCTTTTGCGAATTTTTCACCCATCACTATTATCCAACAATTTGCATCTCCTGTAACTAATGCAGCCCATACACTAAGTGGTTTCATTTCTTTTATCTCTGGTAGAAAGTTTTCTTGCAGGTTTTTGTAGAAATGTTGCATTTTTTGTCCTGTCATTCATAGGATCTCAGAGCCTCATTAGGTTCATTTGGCATCTGCTGATTTCCATTGGAATTTCCATCTTACTCGGGGCTGTTAGGAATCAGATGGAGCTACCGGTCTTCTTATTTGTACCAACCTCACTAATGAGTTTCAGCTTTCCGCTCGTGTAAATTGTGCACTGTAGTTTGTAAATAATAGAAGTTTTTGAAACTTAAATAATAGAAGTGCAGCCTGAGGATAAAACACATGCTATATACATTAGCTCAACGGGACTTTTCCTTGAGACTAGAATAAAACATGCCTTACAGATAGAAGAACAATCACTCATCAATAAGTCATCAATTATTACAAGAAAAAAACTAATGAAATAATCAACTGCTTTGTGAATTTGTTTTTTTTTGCCATTTTACTAGGAACAAGCTGAAGTATTTATCAAGCTGTCAGTGTTGTTCCATGAAAAATGTTTCTTCCCTATGTGTACAGGTACAGAATTCGATATACAGAAAGTTCCAAATTACAGAAAGGCTGTCTCCTATAGACTTCATTTTAATGAAATTGGTTCTTATTGGAGGAAAAACAATCTTATTGGGTTTATTTAATCTTTAAATAGTGAGTATGGAGATCCAAATTACAGAAATAACCCTTATCTAGAAAACCCCAGTTCCCAAGAATTATGGATAACAGCTTCCATATCTGTATACAGGTATGTGATCCATTATCTAGAAACCAATTATCCAGAAAGCTCTGTATTATGGGAAGGCCGTCTCCCATAGACTCAATTTTATCCAAATTCAATTTCTAAAGATTTTCTAGTAGACTTAACGTATGAAGATCCAAATTATGGAAAGACCCATTATACAGTAAGCTCCAGGTCATGAGTATATATATGTGTGTGTGTATATATATATATATATATATATATATATATATATATATATATATATATATATATATATATATATATATATATATATATATATATATATATATATATATATATATAGGTATGGGACCTGTTATCCAGAATGCTCGGGACCTGGGGTTTTCCAGATAATGGATCTTTCCATAATTTGGGTCTTCATGCCTTATGTCTATTAGAAATTCATTTAAACATTAAATAAACCCAATAGGCTGGTTTTGCTTCCAATAAGGATTAATTATATCTTAGTTGGGATCAAGTACAAGTTACTGTTTTATTATTACACAGAAAAAGGAAATATTTTTAAAAATTTGGATTATTTGGATAAAATGGAGTCTATGGGAGACAGGCATTCCGTAATTCGGAGCTTTCTAGATATCGGGTTACCAGATAAGGGATCCTATACCTGTGTGTATATATATATATATATATATATATAATACACAAAAGCCATGAATATCCTGTAAATTATATCCTTATAAACGGTGAGTTCTGATGTCATCAGTTATTAACGGTGAGTTCTGATGTAATTTCTGTCACATGACTCACTGAAATTTGTGTATTAAAATAAATAAAGTACCCCCAGTTGTAAAATATGAGGATATTAGAAGTTACCTTGGAGTTCCATGACCTGTATAAAAACACTCGGCCTTCGGCCTCGTACTTTTATATGGTCATGAAACTCCTCGGTAACTTATAATATCCTTATATTTTACAAGAGGGGGTACTTTATTCACTATATATATAAATAACCAGTTCTGGGCTGGGATTCAAAATAGGCCCTGACATTTCAGATACACAGAGGCCCAAACAGCCCCCCAGGCCAATTAGAATCGACTGTCTATGGCATCTTACAGCAGCCCCTCTGGCATTTGCCAGAACCCACAAATTGCCAGTCTGGGCCTGTGTGTAAATCTGAGACACGAGGTGTGGAAGACTCTCCTAAATAGTTATAATTTCTTGCTGAGACCTTGTCATAACAGGTAAATTGCAGCACAATCATTTCACCTCACTTTTCCCTAATATACACTGCTGCCAAATAGTTATCCAAAAAATAATAAGAAAAAGGAACCATAAAAATTATTTTAAATTCCCACTTCATGTTGTGAAAATGTAACACATGGCTAAGTGCCTGCTGGGTATAAAACACGTAAACATAATGGAGATGTTTCTATTTTACTTTTTTTCTAATAAAAAACAGCTTTTACTTCCATATCTATAAATGTTTTTTGTTAAAAAAGTATTTATGACTAATCAGCCTTATATTTTGACATTTCTATTCTATGTGTACTGTATATTGTGAGTGGTCCCTAAGCTCAGTAAGTGACAGCAGCACAGAGCATGTGCAGTGAATCAGCAGAAAAGAAGATGGGGAGCTACTGGGGCATCTTTGGAGACACAGATCTTTACTGCTAAAGGGCTGTGGTTGCCTTGGGCTGGTACAGAAGCACAAAACATCATGTACAACATTTCTACCTACTTCTTTAGTTAGGCTTTAGTTCTCCTTTAAATAATATAATTACCAAGGGGAAATAATCCCCGACATTTTTCCAATATGGTCTTTGTGATTAATCTCAATGCTTTGATGTACGTCACGGTGTAGCTATTCAGAACTCTTTGCTTGTGTCTATAATAATGTCTGACAATAGAAAGACACATGGGGTCTGCGACCAGATTCTGCACGTTATATGGTGAACTGAAAACCAAATTATCAGCACTATCAGCCTTGAAAAAGTTTAAACAAAAGAAATCTCAGTTCTGTGAGTTCTGTAACAGAAAGCCCAATTAGCTGAACAATACCAGCTGCCTAGCAGGAAAAAAAAAGCCATTGTGGTCTATAATGCATGTTCAAACCGAGTGCTGTGAATTGAGCTATTTGTAATGTTCCTTTCCTTAGAGGAACTGCTTTATTAACCATATGGATAATGCAGATATCGACCTGAAATGAAAAACAAAAATCTGACGTTAATGAGGGTTTTAGCCTCTGGGAACATTTTCGCTTTACCCCTGAAATCTCCTAGAAAAGCAAATGTGTGTGTTCTTCTGTGCAAAGTGGCTGTTGTGTTGATGGAAACTGGCTCAAGAATTCATATCTATTTGTGTTTGGGGGGTTATTTACTGAAGTTAATTAGAAACGTAACCTTTGCTAATGAGATGCCCACTGATTTCAAAGTGCCATACAAACAACCAGCGAATGCAAAGCAAATTAGCAAACAATGTCTGGGGAAAGAGCTAGGATCATTGTGATAGACTTTTCCATGAATATTTGATATGCTATGGAACTTTGCTTCATACTTGTATAGATTTCACTGAAGCTTTAATAGAAGGACTTACACAAATGAGAGTTGAGAGAGAGATTTCAGCCAGCAAAGCCAAGTTAAAATAGATAAATCAATAAATATAGTATAAAACCATGGTAGTCAAGATACTTTCATATGGAGCTTAAGTACCATGATTTAGTCGGTTATTTATCAAATAAAAAAGCCTGACCAAACTAGAATCCACGATTTGACCTTATTTATTATTAAAAAAGCACGATTTAATGGGATCGGGGAAAAACTCGATACAATCAAGAAAAAAAACACAAATTTTACAATTTTCCTGAAAAACCAAATTTTTTGGATTTTTGCCCCAAAAGCCCCGAAATAGTCAGAATTTTGGGCTAATTCCAGTGCAGACCACAGACACATCCAAATGGGATATACACAACCTCGGCAGGTCTGATATGACTTATACACAACCTCAGTAGGTCTGAGATGGGGATTTTCGGATTCTGACTTTTTTCAATGTAGGGTATAATAAATCTCGAAACATTTTGATTTTTTTTTTTTTTGATTTTTTGCATTCTTACTTCAATAAATAACCCCCTCTCTATAACTGCCCTTTGGCTTCAGAGAGTGTCACAAAGAAAACTTGATTGTCTCTTGGGTCTCCATCATTTAGATAAGCATTGACAGCTCCATGATGATTCATAGTGCAGCCAATCATTCTGAGCCTTTGGCTGACATCAAAAAGGACATTGCAAGTGGTCTCTTCATCTGTCCACCACCCACACTGAAGATTAGCACTGATGGAAGCAGGTCCATGGTAGTCAAGACACTTTCATATGGAGCTTAAGTACCATAATTAAGGGGGTTATTTATCAAATAAAAAAGTCTGACCAAACTAGAATCCACGATTTTACCTGATTTATTATTAAAAAAGCATGATTTAATGGGATCATGGAAAAACTCGATAAAATTGAGAGAAATCCCGAATTTAACGATTTATTAAGGCTTTTTCCTAAAAAGCCAAATTTTTGTCTACACATACACTTTGTGATCAAATGACTAAAATTAATATAAAAACATCTGAAGTAGAGCAGCCGGTAATGTTAAGGCTTGATGGGCTAAAAAAGCTTAAAACTGTAAAATATACAGTGTCGGACTGGGGGGCCCGGGGCCCACCGGGACTGCTGTCCAGGGCCCCCCACCCCCCTTGCTGCCGTGCACTGCCTTCCTTGTGTTCCACGCTGGCGCGCATGCGCAGACGGCGCTGTGCTGGCGTACATGCCCAGACGTTGCGGTGCTCCAGATTTTTTTTTTTTAAAATACCACGATTGGTCTGGCCCTGCGGAGGCCCATGATGGGTCCGGGCCCACCGGGTTTTTTCCCGGTTTCCCGCCGGGCCAGTCCGACCCTGAAAATATACAAAGAAAAATCCTTGTAAAAGGAGAACTAATGGTTAAAACGGCGAAAGTTCCCACATTTTCAACAATGGACAAATGAGTCAAATTGCTGGCCTAGGGCCCTAGGCTGATTTGCTTCTTCCACAAAAATCACTGGGGTACTTTTAAAGCAATGTGACTTCATCCTGTTCCAGAGCTTTGAAAAAAGACACCTCCACAACAGGTCATAGTGTAAGCTGCATTCATTTTGCACTTTTATTCCCAACATGACTTTTGACATCTGATGAAGGGATGTGTCCCCGAAAGATCACTTTTGGAATAAACAATCCTTCAAAGCTCTGTATTAGGCTTTATGCAGATCAAATTGTAGAGGAGGGCTCACAAGCAGCTTCCACCAGCGACAGACTAACCTGAAGGTGAGACAGGTAGAATGCGCTGTGAAAAGAGGCCGGAGAGTCCGGACGAAGTAATAAAGGTAAGATGGACGAGGTCAAGCAGATCCGGGTCAAGGGCAGGCAGCTCAGGTTCGTAGTGAAGTCAGGCCGAGGTCAGATGCAGGCAGCGTTCAAGCAAGTCAGGAATAGCCGGGTCAACAACAGGAGATCAAGTACAACAATGCTGGGGTCTCTCGGATATGAACTAAGATAACTTAGCAACTTGTTTGTGTGTCAGCTGTGTTAATATAGGCCCAGTATCAACTCGCATGCACAGAAACACAGGGTGACGCACGGCGTGCACGAATGTACACTCGCGCGATAAGGCGCACGCACATCAAGGCGCACGCTCGTGCATGAATGCAGGGGCGCGTCTTCGCTGGCGACTGCAACCAACTACTTGCCTGCAGGGATGAACAGAACCGGACATCCCCTCTGTACAATGGTGAGTGGCCTTACACTCTGCCTTTTAGGAGGTTGCCGTCCCAACACACTGTGCACCAGGTTGACTATTCCAGAGAGGTCAGTGTGTGCTGGTGATTTCTCTCTACACTGTAGTTTCTGTCATGGTCCAATCATTCAAGTAACCCCAACACCTATTGGGAAGATGCATGTCAAGTATAGTAAATGTATCAAATGTTACTGCTCATGCACCGGCCCAGAGGACACAGAAGCACTTTAGGTAATTGAATCCAACATGGAAGCATAACACATTTTGATGAAAGTACCAAATGCAATTTTACATCTTCCTTAAAAAGAAGTCCACATGATCCCCATCAAAAGCATATTATAGCTACCCAGAACCAGATAAGCGGACCCTTAACTCCCCTATAAGTAGAAATGCTCAAATGGCTCCTTATATTCCCTATAAAGACACAGTGCTGGACATGTTGGTACTGGCGCACCTGGAGAGTAACCAACAAACGAACCAGTAATGTTAAGGTCAAGGGGCCCAAAACATCTCAAAAAAAGGTCTATGACCCATGCTCACGAAAACAAACTATTAAAATATAGGAACATTATCTTTTTTTAGTCCACAATAATAAATTGATTAGGTTTTTTTGGGTGGGTACCGAATCAGAAATGGATGCTGCTTAACCCTGCCCCTAGTTTGTTCTTGCTTCTCTATCAAGTGAGTAAGTGACCTGGTTATAGACACACAAAAACAACTTCTCATTACATATTTATTGATTCACCAACAGAGATTTATGTCAAAGAGAATGTACTTGGCAAGCTTTGTATAGAAACTGTGCTGGCATATAATACTGTATGTTTGGAACAAACTCCACAAAATATATAATAATACTGTATAATACAGTATTTACCCTGGAACTTTTGGAAACAAGAAAAATATTTGAACAGCATTAACTCAATATTAAATTTCAATTTCTCCAATAACAAACTTAAAAAAAGAATAAAGAAATAAAGAAAAATGCCTTTTCCATCCGCCGGTGCCAAATCAAAGCTTTGTGCGTTCCTCTAGAGAAGAACCTGACGATAACATCAAATGAACGAAACAAAAGGTCATTTGAATACCTATTCTCAGTAAGAACTTACATTTCAAAAGGAAAGCAGGCATTTGAAATGGATGTGAAAGTAACGGGAATCAGGGATTTTAGCTCAATTAGATAATTTTCATAATACGTTTATTTTTTACGAAAAATAAAATCTTGTCATTTCTTCTGAACGTTCTTCTAACTCAGCTGAAATCACTCTCGGGTTCAAACGTTCACCGACACAAAGG
This sequence comes from Xenopus laevis, assembly GCF_017654675.1. Lineage (NCBI taxonomy): Eukaryota > Metazoa > Chordata > Amphibia > Anura > Pipidae > Xenopus > Xenopus laevis. The sequence continues at coordinate 7,301,811 of NC_054372.1, read as the reverse complement.
GTCTTAAGGGATTTAGGTGAAACAACAGCGGAAGAAGAAAGAAGGGGAAAGGAATTTCCACTTTAAGGGGCAAATTCATCAAGGGTCGAATATCGAGGGTTAATTAATCCTCGATATTCGACTGGGGAATGAAAATCCTTCGACTTTGAATATCGAAGGATTTTGCGCAAATACTTCGATCGAACGATCGAAGGAATAATCGTTCGATCGAACGATTAAATCCTTCGACTCGAACGATTAAATCCTTCGACTCGAACGATTAAATCCTTCGACTCGAACGATTCGAAGGATTTTAATCCATCGATCGAAGGATTATCCTTCGACCAAAAAAAGTTAGGCAAGCCTATGGGGACCTTCCCTATAGGCTAACATTGGGTTCGGTAGGTTTTAGGTGGCGAACTAGAGGGTCGAAGTTTTTTCTTAAAGAGACAGTACTTCGACTATCGAATGGTCGAATAGTCAAACGATTTTTAGTTTGAATCCTTCAATTCGAAGTCGTAGTCGAAGGTCGAAGTAGCCCATACGATGGTCGAAGTAGCCAAAAAAAACACTTCGAAATTCAAAGTTTTTTTACTTTGAATCCTTCACTCGAGCTTGGTGAATGGGCCCCTATGTCTCCTACATAGGGATTTTTTTTTAAATTGCTTGATTTTTTGGACTTTTGTCCAAAATAGTTGATTTTCGGGCTAAATCCAGTGCAGACCACAGAAACTTCCAAATAGGATAGGAACCTCTCCCATTTACATATAAAACCTCGGTCTAAAATGGCAGATTATCAGATTTGGACCTTTTGTAGCCTCGAGATATAATAAATCACAAACAAATTTAGGTTTATTTTTCACTAGAAAATGTGATTTTTTTTTATTTTTGCCCAAAATAGTATATTTTCAGGCTAAATCCAGCGCAGACCACAGAAACTTCCAAATAGTATTAAGACCTCTCCCATTGACTTATTTACAAACTCGGCAGGTCTGAGATGGCAGATTCTGACCTTTTTCAGCCTTTGGGGTATATTAAATCTCTTAATTAAAAATTCAGATTTAAAAAATTAGGATTTTATAGTAAAAAAAACTCAAATCTTTTGAGTTTTTGGCATTCGGTCTTTAATAAATAAGAGCATCTCTTACAATCAGCTACAATCGAAAGACTGGAGATTTAGTTATAAATATATTGGTTGTTTGTTGTGTTTGGGAAATCACTGGAAAAGTGTGTCTGTACTTTGCTCTCTTCAGTAAATGAAATGTGAGTGAGCGACATTGACAATTTTAACCTAGCTCATATTTGTATTAGAGGTTTTTGTGGTTTTTATACTTGCTAAATCTCCAATTTTTAGGGCTTTTTAAAAAAATGGAAAAACCCAAAATTTTTAAAGACTCATGGGAAAAAAATTTAATTTGATGGTAAATGGTAAATTCTGTAGACAAATGTCCATGTATGTCACTTTTTTCAGGGATCTTTCCATCGATCTAAGATCTGAATGTTTGGATTGGCTTCATTTAATGGACCACATTAGGCAACAATAAGATTGTTTGGATCTTCCTGAGTATTCTAATATTAGTCATAAAAACTTAGTATAGTACAGGTATAGGACCTGTTATCCAGAATGCTCAGACCCTGGGGTTTTCCGTAATTTGGATCTTCATACCTTAAGTCTACTAGAAAATCATGTAAACATTGAAAAAACCCAATAGGCTGGTTTTGCTTCCCAAACGGATTAATTATATCTTAGTTGGGATCAAGTACAAAGTGTTGTCTTATTAATACAGGTATGGGACCTGTTATTCAAAATGCTCGGGACCTGAGGTTTTCCGGATAACAGATCTTTCCGTAATTTGGATCTTTATACCTGTACCTTGAGTCTGCTAGAAAATCATGTAAATATTAAATAAACCCAATAGTCTGGTTTTGCTTCCAATAAGGATTAATTATATCTTAGTTGGAATCAGGTACAAGCGACTGTTTTATTATTACACAGAAAAAGGAAATCATTTTTTATACATTTGGATTATTTGATTATAATGGAGTCTACGGGAGATAAAAGGAATATAGCTTTGCTTTCATTGCTTGCACAGAGATAGGGATAAATACAACAGAATAAAACTGCAAACTCTGCAGATGTCCCTTTCCAGTAGGTGACTTTTTCCAAGGCTGATTATTGTATTTTCTCCAACGGTAAGAAATAAACTTCACTTAATTAGGCGAGTCTGCTAATGGTTTTGTTCTTTTTATTCCAAAATAAGAAAATGGGATTCTAAATTCAATTCCTTGGAGAGAAGAAATGTCAGTTTTACTTTCCAAAGGTAGAAGCATGCAATACCTATTAGCTTTATTTTTATACCGCGAACGCACAAGCAGCAGTTTTGCTCCTGGGCTCTAGCTATGCACAAATCAAACTCTGCACTCATAAAATATTTTTATTCTGAAAATAGAACAATCTATCACAGTAGGGAAATCTGTTTGAAACACAGATCGTTTTACAATGCAGGAGAGTAAATGTTTGCTTCAGAGAAGGAATTCAACTCAAAAACCAGCACATTTGTAGCGAGGATGGAAACCATTCTGTGTAGACACCCATAAGTACTGGTGTAAAGTCCTACAAGAACCCCAATGAGTAAACACTCGTGGAAATACCAGTAAAATACCATTGTTCTGTTTAATATACATTTTTAAACATCTTCCTTCCTTAAAATATCTCATTGGAGTTGAATTTGCATAAATGTGAATCACGTTACTGCTATGTGTAACATTACATTATCTTCCCAACGAGGCAGGTTTCATTGATTTGGATAACTAAGGTAAACTCTTTCCCCCTCAAAGATATCACTTGCCTCTAACCGCCTCTCCATTGGGTATTTCTAGATTTCCTCCCATTAACCAAATCAATATCCCACAACCACTCTGAGCTTTTATTGTATGTTCTTTGTAACACCACTGTCTATTCCGGTATTGCCCTCTCTCTCTCTCTGTATTAAAGCCTCCTTCTACATTAATAATCAGGCACTTCCCAAATGACACTGCCTTCTCTTTCTCATCAACTACTGCATAGAACAGTGTCTTATCCAAGAGACAATGAAGGATCTAATTCCTGCTATAGTTTCCCCTCTTGTGTTATGGAAACCGTATGGCAATTAGTAGCAGAGACAAAAAAGTCGCCATAAGAAAAAAACACCCATTGTCATCGGAAAACATGTTTTTTTTTTCAAAACACATCAGTTAATAGTGCTACTCCAGCAGAATTCTGCACTGAAATCCATTTCTCAAAAGAGCAAACAGATTTTTTCATATTCAATTTTGAAATCTGACATGGGGCTAGACATGTTGTCAATTTCCCAGCTGCCCCTGGTCATGTGACTTGTGCCTGCACTTTAGGAGAGAAATGCTTTCTGGCAGGCTGCTGTTTTTCCTTCTCAATGTAACTGAATGTGTCTCAGTGGGACATGGGTTTTTACTATTGAGTGTTGTTCTTAGATCTACCAGGCAGCTTTTATCTTGTGTTAGGGAGCTGCTATCTGGTTACCTTCCCATTGTTATTTTGTTTGGCTAATGCGGGGGTGAACGGGAGGGGTGATATCACTCCAACTTGCAGTACAGCAGTAAAGAGTGATTGAAGTTTATCAGAGCACAAGTCACATGACTTGGGGCAGCTGGGAAATTGACAATATGTCTAGCCTCATGTCAGATTTCAAAACAGAATATAAAAAAATCTGTTTGCTCTTTTGAGAAATGGATTTCAGTGCAGAATTCTGCTGGAGCAGCATTATTAACTGATTCATTTTGAAAAAAAATTTTTTTCCCCTGACAGTATACCTTTAATGTGTTTGGAGTGAGAAAAAATTATTGTGTGGTAAATTTGTTGCTTGTAAAAATATTTTTGACGTCTATTGACGTTAATGCAATTGAACAAAAAAGCCGCTGAGACAAAAAAGTCGACGAGACAAAAAATCACAATAAGAAAAACGACAATTGATTTTAATGCATTTGAACTCAGAAAAAATTGTTGCACGAAAAAAAAAAAATTCTCGTCTCCATTAGTAACTTTTAAGCATACCACTGTCTCTTGCATAGTATCTGCAATCTCTGTCCAAGATGGTGTTGGGTCATCTCCCTTACCAAGGCTTTTGAGCTTCATTATCTTTCAACTTCAAATCCTGACCTTGCAATAGGTTAAGGGAAGTTTCTAGTTATTTTCCTGATTCTAAGCTCCCAAACTCTCCTTGTAATATACAGTGCTTGTCCCCCAGCTACTGTCATTAACTGACACCTAATTACCAGGTGTCACATGAGCAAGACCCATTGTGTTCAAGTTAATCCTTTAGTTCCTCACTGCCACCCAAAAACTTTATATCTGATTTGCCAATATTTCTAGAACTCACAATAAAGTTGATAGAGGTAAGTTTTCATAGGCAGATGCTAATGTTCAGGATCAAGAAGCAAATTTCTGATCCATATAATGTTGCTGTTCACATTTCATTTTCCATCTGAATGGTTCCTTTCACGCATTTTCTATTCTTGGAGCTGTTTGTTTCTAATTGCTCCTCTTTCACAGTAGTTTGTTTCTGAGATCATATCAAACATTCACGAATTAAAAGAAGGCAACCGGGGGAGATACAATCAAATATTTTCACCTGCAATGGATAATAATTCTGATGGAATACAACTGAAAAATAAGGACAAGTTGATAGTATGAGGACAAGGTGTAATGTTGGAGAAAATGTACAGATAATCTAGCAGTTATATCATCTCCAAGGATTTTGTTTTCTGAAGATTAAGTAGACAGATGATGATGATGATAGATAGATGATAGATAGATAGATAGATAGATAGATAGATAGATAGATAGATAGATAAATAGATAGACAGATAGATGGCAGTTGGATGATAGATAGATAGATAGATAGATAGATAGATAGATAGATAGATTGATAGATGATAGATAGATAGATAGATAGATAGATAGATAGATAGATAGATAGATTACTCCCCCATAATATTATGCCTATTGTGATCTTTCGGTAACGAAACCCAGAGCCACGGCACAGATTTTAGAACAGAAAATGGAGAGTGACACCAGCTTTCATGTTTAAATGCCGATTTGCTGGCTTTAATTTGGCACAAAGACAAATCTTCAGCCCACTGGCTTCACATAGGGAATCACATTTGTTTCACATAAGCATTAACAGAAACAGTCCCACTTTCACACCCTCACTGGTGTTCACATAAACTCATGATTTCCTTAGCCCTCACTGGATTCCACTGGACACAAGTACCAGAATCCTCTCTGGGGCACATTCGAGACACTCGTCTCCTGGGAGGGGTTTCTCTTTTCCACTCTCCAGTTCTTTGGAGCTCTCTCCAACTCAGGGGGAATCACACTCTTTTCCCAGCTGCACACATGCACATCTCCTCCATTCAAGGAGGTTCTCACGTGGCCCCTCACCCTCCTCCACTCAAGGAGGTCTCTAGGGGGAAGCTCTGAGGTGTAGTCCCACACCTCCTTTTAACTACAGCTCACCTGTAGCTAATTACTTAGCTACCTCTAGCTTAGGCAGCTGCAAAACACCTAATGGAGCAAGGAATGGAAGCCCACCCTGCCCTCTTCCATTCACTCCAGGAATCCATAATCCAGTTTTTCCTAAGCCAGAACAGAATTGAATAGCATTACTTGCTGCAGTAACACAGACTTTTCCCTGGAGTTTTCAATTCACAAGCCTAACACTGGTGAAATACACACATGATTGTGCCCTTTTGACACACATTTCTTACATTTTCTGATTTATGAAATTGCCAACCCACATATGTATAAATACAAATATAAAGGTTCAATGTTCACAATAATCAATGATCCCAGATATGTACTGCCTAAGGCACTGATCTCCAACCAGTCATTCATGAACAACATGTTGCTCTCCAACCCCTTGGATGTTGCTCCCAGTGGCCTCAAAGCAGGTGATTATTTTTGAATTCCAGGCTTGGAGGCAAGTTTTGGTTGTATAAAAACCATGTGTACTGTCAAACAGAGCCTCAGTGTGTGTTGACAATCCACATAGGGGCTACCAAATGGCCAATCACATCACTTATTCGGCACCCCAAGAACATTTTTCATTCTAGTGTTGCTCCCCAACTCCTTTCACTTCTGAATGTTGCTCACGGGTTCGAAAGGTTGGGGATCCCTGGTCTAAGGGAAACAATATGGCTGCACCCACACACGTGTACAACTAGAAACATACAAGCTTATACTTTAGTTCCTGTTTAAGGGAAATGAAATAGAGGATAAGCACCACTTATACTGTAAATTTCCTGGCACTATTCCACCAAGCCCTGTATAAAATTTAAGTATTTATTCTATTTTCCATTTGCGCGGATATAAACCAAACAAAGTGCAGCTCTAGGTTTCAAGGCCAAGTCTCATTGCATAATATATATGAAGAATGTGTCAAAAAGAACAGTAGCGTATTTATTATAAGAAGAATTGTAAAAAAGATATTCTGTAAATCTCATTTTTTTATGAAGGGTGCCCTGTTGACAAAGCCTACAGTACAAAACAGGGGGGTCGTTTTCAAAGTAGAAGCAGTGCTAAGAAAACCATTCCTATGTTCACTTCTCATAGTTTCTTGGTTTTTTCATTTTTATGAATTTCTGCAATTGCAATTTTCTGTGTTGTCTAAAATGTTCCTACATTGTAGGAGAAGGTTGGTGCATCTTCTGGGGAAACAATCAATCAAGTATGCCTTCAGCTGCTTGGATCTATATAGGATGGCCAAGGGACAGCAACTGAAACAAGAAAAAGGTACAACTATGTCCCTATGTAGTAGGCGAAGCTGTATTAGTAAAGGGCAGTATTGCAAACCGAATGTATTTAAGAATAAAAACTTCACCAATGGAGTAACTCACCAAGTTGAATAGGTGGCCCAGGTGCTCCTGCCCCAGGCCCTCAGCCCAAGGGAGTGGACAATCCGTATGTAGAAGAAAAAAATGTTGGAGCAAGGAACTCTGATAGGTCATGCATAGATCAGACTTATAGTAAGTAAAAATATGAACATTTTATTTATAGAAACATCTCATTGTGTCACTAGGAAACTTAGTCATAGGCTAGTAAAGGGCAGGCAGAGGCACACAGTGCCGATTAGTATCCCTTGCACCCCTTAGGATAAAAATTACCCCCTTAAATGGGCAAACGTTTATAGATTATGTACCTCTCCATCATTTCATTCCAAAGCAGAGGGTAATAATATATAGTTGGTCCTCTCGGCTGACAAAACAACTGTTACCCTAAATGTTTCTGGTAAGACTTGGATGTTGGAACATCGTTTGGTGGGATTTGCTTCCATTGAGATAAAAGAAGTTGTGCACTGATGTTGGGAAATCAGGACTGGCTTGTATTGCATTAGTGCATAGGCGTTAAAATTCATGTTACAGGGGTTCAGTTGGGTTGAGGTCAGAGTTCCGGGGAGGCCAGTCAGTTTATTCCTCTCCCATCTCAGCAACCCCGTTCTGTATAGAGCTGGCTTTGTTCATGGTAAAGAGGAGAGGGTCTTCTCCAAACTGTTGCCACAAAGTAGGAAGCACAAAACTGTAATTTGTCATTTGGGGAAAATTATTAAGACCCGGGCAGAAGTCCCAGAGCACAGAATCAAGAGTCATCACCTCCAAGTAGATTACTGACCAATAAACATTTAGGGGAAACTGTCCATACTAATTAAATGAACTACACATCAGCATTGTCAATGAAGTAGCAGCACTTCAGAAGTCAAGAATGTGGGAGAGACTAATAAGGCAGATATTAATAGCTGTGTCATTCTATGAGACTCGTTTTTTTCCATGAGGAGGTGAGAAATGTCTCAGGTTTAATTTTATAACTATAAATCATGACTGACTACATATGCTTGCAAAGGCTGCCTGGAAATGCGCCAAGGAATATCCTTAAATTATCAAGTAGGTGCCATTTCAACACACCGATGTGATTAAGAAGTGAACTCCCCAGACTCGTGGGTAGGGATTAAATATATATAATTCACTTGGAAAGATTTCTAACCCTTTCTTGGTACTGCCTTCTAGAGAGAGGTTATACTCCAGCCCTCCCTGCTGGTGATCCAACAAACCTGGGGTCCCATTTGGTTGGAGAAGACTGGCAACCCTGCCTCTATGAGGAAAGAGTACTAACACACAGCAACAATGGAACTTTGTATAAATAAAAGATTAATGGCAATTTGGAATTATGAGGACCATGGCAGTTGCACCAACAAAGTTTCTTTCTTTGATTAGCGATATAACTGCTTTATTAAACTCATTACAACTCAAAAGGGACCACCAATCACATAGCCAATCTCTCATTCGAATCGGGCTACGGATATGTGTAATAACTGTAACATTTTATTTATGCTTTAAATCAAAGATGGCAGCCTCTGATTCTGAAACTGCTGCTGAACTTCAGATGGTGTGGCCCTACTGTATTTGCTATTCTTTGTTCCGTGGGAATAAAAAAGCCTTGCAGAATTAATTATAAAGAGGAATGTGGATTTGAAGTCATCATTTACTACTTGTAGTTCCATTAACAAATCACGGGGGCTGTAATATATCAGTCGTGAGAAGAGCTGACACAGCTGACATAGAGCACAACCTTGGAACAGTGTAACCATAGCTGTTAGCAAGAAGATCTCCAATAGATATTACTATTAAACATAAAAACAGAATGATAACCTTATAACAATTGATCCATTTGCATATTATTTTTATTGATTTGTTCTGTTTTCCGATAGAAATCAAGTCTGAATTTTACTCTGAGTTCAACCCTAGCTGCAGACAAATACATATATTACAAGATATGAATATTATAATGAAACTGAGATCACAGATTATCACAATCCCCTTTTTTTCTTACCAAAAACCCAGTTGTAGAAGGTTTCTCGTCCATTGGTTAACAAAACCCATTCACCCAGACCCCACATACTTTCCATACTCATCACATAGACAGAAACTTGGCAGAACTCTTACACACAAGAGGGGTAAGAGGTGGGCTCATGGGTGTTCCCTAGAATGGACCTCAGCTTAAATTCTTAATATCTTCAGTGACTAAGTGGGGAATCTGTTGTGTTTCTGATAAATTGATCGAATTGCATCATTTTGACTCTATTGCCAGTTGATGTCTTTGCGCTATTTTTAAATGATACTTTAGCTCAAGTTGTGACCAGAATTAATCCAAATGCAACATCATGGATTTTATTTAGGTAGTCAGTTTAGGTTCATGGCAGACCAGGTGTTAGTAACCGTGCATTTGTTTCTGGGGGAAAGCTCTTGTCACCACCTGGGCTGTATGTCATTAAAGTCAAAGGCAGTTGCCTGTCAATGGTGGGAAAATTTTGAGTCTGAAAACATCCATTTGAGCTCATTAAAGGAGAATTCAACCCTAATGTTAAAAAAAACCCTACCCCCTACCCTACTTAACCCCCCTCCCTCCTCCCCCCAGCCTAAGGGGCAAATTCACCAAGGGTCGAATATTTTAATTAATTAGTCGTAGTCGAAGGTAGAAGTAGCCCATTCGATGGTCGAAGTAGCCCATTCGATGGTCGAAGTAGCCAAAAAAACACTTCGAAATTCAAAGTTTTTTTACTTCGAATCCTTCACTCGAGCTTGGTGAATTGGCCCCTATATAGTGTTCCCCCGGGCAAATGCCACTAATGTTTTACTTACCCCTCGGTACAGATTCAGGCATCAGAGTTCACGGGCGCCATCTTCTTCTCTTTAGAAATCTTCGGAATGAGACCATCATGGTGGCGCATGTGCAGTTGGAGCAATTTTCTGTTTCGCAACACCAGCACATGAGCCGAAACTCGCGAAAATTGCAGAAGCGCAGGTCTCATTCCGAAGATTACCAAAGCGGGTTGAATCCTCCTTTTAGGCTATGTTACACAGTCGAAAGTGGTAGCAGGTATTTCTCCCCCAGTGAGAATGCACCAGAGTAGCAAACACTTGTTACTTGTCCTGATTTCTTGGATCTTCTGGGCTGATCTCTCATGCAAAAGGGACATGGTGATGGAGAGAGAAATTCAACCTGCTGGGAGATGGAGGAAATGTTGACCCTTTTAGGAAGAGCTTTTGTCCCAGTTGGTAATATAGAAGAACTATGACGAAGATCCTTGTTTTCAAAATAGTCCCAGGAAGTTCCAAAAGGTGTGAGTCCTGCAGACACTGTGGAAGACACAAATAGCAGCTGTTATTGGACCACTATTGTCTGAAATAGAGAATTCCTAGATGCAAATATGTGATCATCAAAACACCATGCACAAATAAGGTTGCCACCTGTTTTCACCCAGACAGCTTGTTTTTTGGAAAACTGCCTGTCCGCATTTCCAAGTTGGGAAATCCGAACAGGACACTTAAGTTAATGACATGACAATCAGCCAATCAAAGATCGCCATGTCATCAGTCCTGCTCCTGACATCACCAGCCCCTACACTTGACATCACCAGCCCCTCATCCAACGTCACCAGCTCGCCGCCCTGATATTACTAGCCGACCCCTGACATCATCCGCCCCACCCCCAACATCATCCGTCCTGCCACCTGCCCGAATTCACTGAATAGAAAAGGTGGCAACCCTATGCACAAACAGTGTCAGACTGGGACACCAGAGGCCCATCCAAAAACCTTAGACCAGGGGCCCACCATAAAACCTTAGACCAGGGGCCCACTCTCAGTACTAATATTCTTTATCTCCTCAATCAACCTCTATTCTGCTAGTTTGTTTTCTTTACATACTATAATCAATTATTCCATCTATTTAGCCTCTTTGTTCTCATAGAAATAGGGAAAGGCCATGAAATAGGCCAAAAGTTTAGCAGCATGAGGGGCCACTGATACCTGGGCCCCCCGGGAGATTTCCTGGTATCCTGGTGGGCCAGTCAGACACTGTGCACAAAGCACTTAAGCCTATTTGTGCTTCCAATAGTATTGTACCCCAAGAACTAAATGCTAAAAATAAACAAGACTAGAAATGCTGTATATTATATATACTTACTTAATCAGCCTAAAAGTTCTGCATCCCGATAACAGTAATGATTCAGGGCTTCAGGAGTTCACCATCTTGGACTTAATTAGGAGTGTCACATGCTCAGTGCACCATGGGCAGTTGCTGAGAATCTGAGTTTTGGGGTCATTGCAAATAATCAAGCAGCAAAAGTATTCCCCTGTCAAGTATTCCCCTATTAAATGATGATGCTAATTGCTTGCAAACTAACATTGATTTCTGGAGGGACGTAACCATCTCCCCTATATCAAACTTTGTTTATTTAGTTACCCTACTGTGTGTGTTATGTATTTACTGAATAACTACAAGCCTTTCTGTTTGTATACAAATATTATTCTAGGTGCTGTTTTCATTCTCTTCTAGCAACTGTTTGACTCAGCCCACTATACAGCTGTGTTTTCCCATTTGGGTCCTGTGTTCGGTGGACACAAATCTTTCATCAGCAGCAATAAATCTAGCACAGTATATATCTCCCAGGGTCTTGATTACTTTAATTTCCCATTAACCATTTTAATTTGAAATGGAACAACTCAAGCTTAAAAGCCTTAGAATCACCTGCCAGCAAATTTTATGTAAATTGTGGCACAGAAAAGTGTATTTATTCTACAGGTATTTATATTTCATAAGTTACAGAGCACTGGTAAGGCCCCATCTAGAATATGCCGTACAGTTTTGGTCTCCATCTCTCAAACAGGACATTATTGTATTAGAGAGGGGACAGAGAAGGGCAACTAAGCTGGTAAAGGGAAAATCTTAGCTATGAGGAAAGACTGGCCAAATTGGGGATGTTCACGTTGGAGAAGAGGCGCTTAAGGGAAGACATGATAACTATGTATAAATATATAAGGGGATCATATAATAATCTCTCTAATGATTTATTTACCAGTAGGTCTTTCCAGCTGACACAAGGTCACCCATTCCGATTAGAAGAAAAGAGGTTCCAGCTAAATATTGGGAAGGGGTTTGTTACAGTGAGAGCTGTGAAGATGTGGAATTGTCTCCCTGAATCAGTGGTACAGGCTGATACATTAGGTGACGTAGACCATAAAACTCTCAGCACAGGTGACCCTCTTCGGGAGTCTCAGTTACACGGACTCGTCCCCCGGGCATGGAATGCGGAAGCGACGGTCGGAGGAGGAGCTTGCAGAGACAGAGCAGGGAGACTCCCGGAGACAGTGTCTGGGACACGGTGTTGGGGAACCTGCGCTACAAATCGAGGAACGGGGCATTTAGCCAGAAACATGGAAGACTGCCCCAAGGAAACTGAAGGGCATTGTCAGTCCCACCATGCACCCCGCTCTATGATCCATGTCCACTCAGACAAGCCTCCCGCCCGAGTCGGAACCATTGCCATTCTGGGGTGTGCTCGAAGCCTGGGTGCTGGTCATGAGAGGAGGATGAAGAAGAGCTGGAGGAGATCGGGGATTGAGTTTTCCTCCTTCTTGACTTTTGGGCGTCAATTTTTTTTTGACATACAACATTTTTTTTTCTCCCATTGGAATCTATAGGGCTCCATTTTCAAAGCAAAATCGCTACTATAAACATCTTCAAATAGTTAAAGGAACTACTACATGTACTCAGCATGGTTTTAGTTGAAGAAAAGTGGAATTGAACTGTTTCCAGGGCAGAGGAATAAATCTCACATTCAAATTTGAATTGGTTGTTTTAAATTAAAATTTGAGAGTTTTGACAAAAAAAATAGAAAATTCGAATTTGAATTTACCATTCAAACCTTGGTAAATCTGCCCCTTAAAATCAAGAGTTTTTAGTTATAAAGTTATGATCATAAAATTGACAAGTCACTGTAACACATCAAGGTAAACTCCATTTGGTGGTCCTAAACATAAATATTTACCAATGGTCATTTGTATAAACTGGTACCTCCCTGCATGCTAGCATTTCTTGGGATAAGTGTATTTTTACACAGGTCTTAACCCGAGAGACTGCCAAGGCCAAACAATTGGCTTCACAGGCTTAATCCTCCCCCACTTCAGACTTTTAAGAAAGAGAGAGAGAGAGGGTTTGACCAGGCCACCACCCATTTTATAAGACCACTATTAAAGGGACAAATGTGGTGGTGCAATAACCACATGGAAGTTTGGCAATTCATTCTGCATAGTTAGTTACATAGTTACATAGTTAAATTGGGTTGAAAAAAGACAAAGTCCATCAAGTTCAACCCCTCCAAATGAAAACCCAGCCCCATACACACACCCCTCCCTACTATCACATAAATGATATATACCCATATCTATACTAACTATAGAGTTTAGTATCACAATAGTCTTTGTATTATGTCTGTCCAAAAAATCATCCAAGTCCCTCTTATAGTCATTAACTGAATCAGCATCACAACATCACCCGGCAGTGCATTCCCCAACCTCACTGTCCTGACTGTGAAGAACCCTCTACGTTGCTTCAAATGAAACTTCTTTTCCTCTAGTCTAAAGGGATGGCCTCTGGTACGGTGATCCTCTTTATGGGTAAAAAGGTCCCCTGCCAGTTGTCTATAATGTCCTCTAATGTACTTGTAAAGTGTATTGCAGAGCAATAAACAATGTTATGCCTTGTATAAACATTCCTTTCCTGTTCAGCAAAATAATACCCCCATGCACAAACCCATGGGTTTTCTGAGATTGGAGTAGAAGACCTGTCTGTCCTGCCCAGAGCCCTGACCTCAACCCAACTGAACACCAGTGGAATGAATTGGAACCTTGACTGTGAGCCAAGCTTGATCCCCAACATCTGTGTCCAACTTCACTTATGCTCTTGGCTGAGTTTAATCAAAGCAATGTTTCACCATCTAGTGGAAATCCTTCTTAGAAGAGCAAATAGCCAACTTCTTGGGAAAGAGATTTTGGACTGGCAAGTGTGTGAATACTTTTAGCCTCATAGTCTATATTGTTACTAGAATTGAATAGCAGTGCTCTGTAGTCTGTACATGTTATAATAATATTGGCCTATATTAACAATACAGAACAAGTTAGTAGTGATGATCGAATCTGTCCAGTTTCACTTTGCCGAAGTATTCGCGAAACAGCGAAAAATTCAACAATTTTTTACGAGTGACAATTTTTTCTCACTCGAAATGCATTAAAGTCAATGGGTGTATTACTGTTGCTGACTTTTTTGTCTCAGCCACTTTTTTGTCCAATGGCATGTTTTCTTACGCTGAATTCTTTTAAGATAATCTTGTCTTGGAAACTTTTTTGTCGTGGTGAAAGTTTTTGCAGCAGATTTTTGCAACAGTTTAGTGAAAAAAATTGTAGATGGCGAAGTACAGAATTTCCCAGTGAAAAACTTAGCTCATAACTGCAAGTTCATCCTTTATAAATAAATAAATCGACCTTCTCCTTGTAGTTCAATACATTGGTGTGCCTTTTTTGCTGTTTAAAGGTTAGATACAGCCACTTTGTGCTTAATGTTGAATCATGAACAAATTACAGCAAAACAAACTTAATTCTGTAACAAGAAAAATGAAAAGGGAAAGCTCAGCTTTCCTCAAAGATGCTCTCATGGTGAGACCAGAGGTGCCAGTTTTGATATACATTTGAACAGTATATATGAATAAACAGAATATTGTAGTAGTTGAGTATTGAATAGTGCACAAAATACAATTTGTAACAAGTGGACTGAATGTAACTTTTGACTCCATCGCCAACTCTGTTCTATTCATTATTCATTTCATGACGTAGAGGAGAAGACCATTGAGCGTTGAGTTAGAAATGTATTGTGTCTATTGGCTTAATTTAAAGGAAATATATATCTTATGTTATTTGCTGCCCCAAACAGTACATTAAGGGGCCGATTCACTAAGGGTCGAATATCGAGGGTTAATTAACCCTTGATATTCGACTAGGAATTAAAATCCTTCGACTTCGAATATCGAAGTCGAAGGATTTAGCGCAGATAGTTCGATCGAACGATCGAAGGATAATTCCTTTGATCGAACGATAAAATCCTTCGATCGAACGATAAAATCCTTCGAATTGAACGATTCCAAGGATTTTAATCCAACGATCGAAGGAATATCCTTTGATCAAAAAAAGTTAGCCAAGCCTATGGGGACCTTCCCCATAGGCTAACATTGACTTCGGTAGCTTTTAGATGGCGAACTAGGGGGTCAAAGTTTTTTTTTAAAGAGACAGTACTTCGACTATCGAATGGTCGAATAGTCGAACGATTTTTACTACGAATCCTTCGATTCGAAGTCGTAGTTGATGGTCGAAGTAGCCCAAAAAAACTTCGAAATTCGAAGTTTTTTACCTTCGAATCCTTCACTCGAAGTTAGTGAATCGGCCCCTAATTGAAGGTCCATTTCAGTTTACATTTGATTCACCTCATTTAGTGGGAGGAGGAAAAGATATTTAGTCATGCACCTCATTAACCCCCCCTGAATAATGCCCCCATTTTTATTTGTAAGCTTCTGGCTAGGGATGAGCAAAATTTTTTGCCCGGTACAGTTTCAAGACCAAATTTTTGCCATATTAATTTTTTAATTAACATGTGCTAGAATTGCACCAAGTGTCGGGGAAAAAATGCACTCTGATGTGCTCGGAAATTAAACACCATTATTATCTGCCCTTTGCCTTCCACCAGTGGCGTAACTTTAGAAGAAGCAGACCTTGAGGTCATGGGAGAGCCCAGTGGGATGAGGGACAGGCTGCAGAATCTGCTTCCTCTACAACTTTGAGAAATCCCCCTCCCTGGCTGCTCCCTTACCTACTTGCATGCGGCAGGGACATGGGCGGACAGAGAGGTGTGCGTTGTTATGCCGACGCCTTCCACATCAGCCAACGGCATTGGAGCCAGATATGCAGAATTTCTGGCCTGAGCAATTGGAAGAAAGGATATCTAAATGGTAAGATGAAAATCATTTTACCCAAGTCCCAGCTAACAAGGGTGAAGCGAATTGTTGCTGCAGAAGAAATAGCAGTGTTGAGGTTAACAGAAATGTGTGAGAAGTTTCAGGCAAGAGGATATCCTGAGAATCTTTTGAAACGGCAACGTGATGACATCAGGGCAAGAGATAGATCAGAGATGCTTAAAAAGAAAGAAAGAAAACCGAGAAATCACGTAACATTTCTCGGATATCATTGGTCTCTATTAACAGATAATTTGCCCCAAAATAAAGCATATGAGAGACCACCTGTTATTGCATATAAAAAAAGAAAAAATTGGGTTCAATGCTAGTTAGGACTGATATGGGCACACATAGGGGCAACACTACGCCAGGCGTAAATTCGACTGGACAACGCTAATTCAAGAAGATCCGAAGTTGAGCACAGGGTACCGAACGCTGGATGTAATTACACCAGTGATATTACGCTCAGCAGTTCGAAGTTACGCTACCGTTGGCTAATTAGCATACGGCGTGCATTTAAATGTCCGTATATGCTGCAGCAAATACATTACACTACACAAGGCCAGGGAACCTTAATAAACGTATATAAAGTTGTTATAATGCACCACATGTGCCCACAGTATAGTTTAGGTGCCATGTGTTAGCAAATGTAGGGGGGAAGGAGGATACCCTGAAAAAAAAGTACAATCTTTTTCAGTCTATCACCCTTTCAATAGGAAAAAAAACACCAGCATTTTTTGGGTCGAGAGCTAGAGTCTATCTCCTTGGCGAATTAAGCCAGCTACCGTTAGTAAATTGGCGAAGTGCCGAAATGACATTACGCTGGTGAATTTTCGCCAGCGTTAGCCACTTCGCCCTTTAGTAAATTTCCCCCATAGTGTTGATGTGAAAGGGGTCTTTCCCGTGTTTTAACTGTAATTGTCATTCTAATATCCAACAGGGGGAATTTCTGTATCACCCTAGGAAGGGCAATCCAATTCATATTCCCGGGCGGTTTTCTTGTATTTATACACACGCAGTTTATGTCATCAAGTGCCCATGTGGACTGGATTATGTGGGTCAAACAACGAGAACTGTCCGGGAACAAATCTGGGAACATAAATCCACCATAAGAACTGGCAAAAAAAGAACAGGCTGTGGCAGGTCATTTTATCTAGTTGAGCCACAAGATATTCCAATTGAGGATTCAAATATTTGGTGTAGTTGAAGCAAAACGGCATGGAGGGAATAGACTCAAGGATTTATTGTTCAGAGAAGCCTTTTGGATCAGGAAACATGAAACATTAACCCCCTTGATTTAAATCAAGAATGTGATCTTAAGCCATTTTTTGATAAATATCTCTGTTTCAATAAGTATTTTTATACATCTTTTATCTTTTGAATCTTCTTTACAGATTTGCTACATTTCAATTGTTTGCTACCCACATTATTGGAAACATTGTGGTTTGGATAAAGTGTTACATTGTTAATTAATACATCGTTAATTATCACATGGTGTAAATTGACCACTAGACGGCATGTGAGGCTTTAAATTGTTTGCTGTGTATTGTCAGTTGAGCTTGATAAAGGGCGAAACTTCGCTGTAGCCCCAAGTACTGCAATGTATCTAGTGATGCTGTTCTATCCTTCTATCCTGTATGTGTGCCAGTGGAAGGTGGCCACTGGGAGAACTTGTACTACGACAAAGAAAGGAGCCAAGTGATTGTGCCAACTGTTTCCTAGACTCCGCTGCCTTCCACATCAGCCAACAGCATTGGAGCCAGATATGCAGAATTAGATATAGATTAAAATGTAAGTGTCATGTGTAGGGGATCAGACAGATCCTTCTCCTGTTTTTCTGTTTGTAACATCATCCAGCCCAGTTATAGGCTGGAGAGCCATCCGATTGGCTGGGCGCCCCTGTGCATCCTTGGGAGAGAGGGAGTGTCTGACTTTGGAGCCATTTGTACAGGGTCTCCAGCAGAGCTTTACAGGGGTTGCATGCTTCAACATCCAGCCAGAACCAGTTTTTGTGATACTGTCCAAGCTGTTGCATCTGTAGAAGTACAGAGAGAGCCCACCCTGTTCCCTGCAAAGCTGCTAGAGACTCAGGAAGTGAAAGGTGCCACTGGTAAGAATGATCCTGCTGCAGAGCTGCCTGTAATCTCCAGTGTGACTGCTTCTGAGAGCACCCTGGTGAGTGAGCCACCCAAGGGAGGATACTGACAAGGATACAAATGTGGGGCCCCAATTCGAGTACAGGACTTGTGCATTTACCTGCTACGTTCCAAAGAGGTACTTTTGGGACAGATAGCGCTGCCTGGGGGTAAAGAGTTTTGCGGAAGGGACATTCTATTTGACTGAACTGTGTGGTTATTAACCCCTTCCAGAGGATTGGGACTTTGATAATAAAAATTACTCTGTTGGAGAAACAGTCAGGTACCTAATAGTGAGTTAGGTAGGTCCCACGTGTCCCCAGTGCAGGAGTGTATAGTGTATTAGATTGCCCAAGTTATTTTACTACTGTTTATATAAAGTTTATATTTGTTTCATTTGTGTTTTATTTTTCCTAGTGGAACCCCCCTGAGTTGTGTTCCTCAGTGTTCACTAAGTGAACACTTCGCTGTAAATCCCAGTTCTCAGAACTTTTCATATGCAAAAAGGACTCAGGGCCTCTGGATTGCCAAGGATTAATTGTAATTTAAAGAGACAGAAACCAAATTAGGGTTACACATGTTTAAAAGAAATTGGCAACATGGAGGCCATTTTTTTCATGAAGAACAGTTGTAGACGTTTCTCTACAGAGCTTCTCTAACAAGGCAGGACAATTTATTTGCTATTGTAGAGCTAAAAACACATTAACCATATTGTAATTTCACCTTCCCGTTGCATGTTCACAGATTCAAATGGCACAAGTGCACTTATCACTACTTCTGACCAACAAAGAAATTATCCAAATTCAGGGCAAATTATGAAGAGCTGTAAATGTAAATACATAACCATAAGTAGTCAGTCCCTACCTTTATCTAAGACAGATCTTGCCATTTATTGGGAACATTTAGAGGGTTATTTAACAAAACCCAACTTTTTCTCACTTTTTTTTAAAAACATTTTTTGACCAAACTCCAAAACCCCAAATGCCTTTAATTAATTTACCAGTTTCTAGTTGTTCAAAAGGCAAAATGCACTTCCATCTATTGCTAAATGCTTGCGGGCTTATTTTATTTGATCTAGCTTTACTTTAGGCAAGTGATCCCCAACCGGTGGCTTGTGAGCAACATGATGCTCACCAACCCCTTGAATGTTGCTCGCAGTGACCTTGAAGCTTATTTTTGAATTCCTGACTTGAAGGCAAGTTTTGGTTGCATAAAAATGAGGTTTACTGCCAATTAGAGCCTCCTGTAGTCTGCCAGTCCACATAAGGAATAACAAACAGCCAATCACAGCCTTAATTTTGGCACCCCCAGAAACGTTTCACGTTCCATGCTCTAGACCAGGAATCCCCAACCTTTTTTACCTGTGAGCCACATTCAAATGTAAAAAAAGTTGGG
This sequence comes from Xenopus laevis, assembly GCF_017654675.1. Lineage (NCBI taxonomy): Eukaryota > Metazoa > Chordata > Amphibia > Anura > Pipidae > Xenopus > Xenopus laevis. Next base: position 7,282,395 of record NC_054372.1, on the reverse strand, counting down.
GAGCAACACAAACATGAAAAAATTTCCTGGGGTGCCAAATAACAGCTGTGGTATTGGTAGCTCCTAATATGGACTCTGTTTGGCAGTAAACATGTTTTTTATGCAACCAAAACTTTCCTCCAAGCCAGGAATTCAAAATAAGCACCTGCTTCGAGGCCCTATGGAGCAACTAGAGATGGCGCAAACTGTTCGCCGGCGAACTTGTTCGCGCGAACATCGGGTGTTCGCGCTCGCCGGAAGTTCGCGAACGTCGCGCGACGTTCGCCATTTTGGGTTCGCCATTGTTGGCGCTTTTTTTTGCCCTCTCACCCCAGACCAGCAGGTACATGGCAGCCAATCAGGAAGCTCTCCCCTGGACCACTCCCCTTCCCTATAAAACCGAAGCCCTGCAGCGTTTTTTCACTCTGCCTGTGTGTGCTGAAGAGATAGTGTAGGGAGAGAGCTGCTGCCTGTTAGTGATTTCAGGGACAGTTGAAAGTTTGCTGGCTAGTAATCGTTTTGATACTGCTCTGTTATAGGAGGGACAGAAGTCTGCAGGGGTTTGAGGGACATTTAAGCTTAGGTAGCTTTGCTGGCTAGTAATCTACCTTCTACTGCAGTGCTCTGTATGTAGCTGCAGTGGGCAGCTGTCCTGCTTCTGATCTCATCTGCTGACTGCTGCAATAACAGTAGTCCTTGTAAGGACTGCTTTTATTTATTTTTTGTTGTTTTACTACTACTACTACTACTACTATAAGAGCCCAGTGCTATTAGTCTAGCAGTGTTGGGGAGTGGGACTGGTGTGCTAATCTGCTGCTCCTAGTAGTTCAGCAGCACCAACTTTAATTTTTTTTTTTTAATATTCATTTTTTTTTTATTTTACTTTTTTTATTTTACTACCGCTGTAGTAGTGTATAAGTTGACCTTTTAGGCATTATTTGCCCAGTGTGTTATTCAACCAACTGCCATCTAGCTGTGTGACCTTGTTCACATTCTGTCTAAATATCCATAATATTACCGTCTCCAGAAAAAACACCGGAGTGACTTTTTTCAAGCAGCCATAATATATTTTACGTAATCCGTATCCATCGCTGTAGTAGTGTATAAGTTGACCTTGTAGGCATTGTTTGCCCAGTTTTTTTGGCCGCAGTCACTGAAGCACAGAGGCCAGAAAAAATATGCCATATAAATGCTGAAAATAGTCATTTTTTGCCATACGTTGACTCAACGTATATGGCAAAAAATGACTATTTTCAGCATTTATATGGCATATTTTTTCTGGCAACTGTGCTTCAGTGGCTGCGACCAAAAAAACTGGGCAAACAATGCCTACAAGGTCAACGTATGGCAAAAAATGACTATTTTCAGCATTTATATGGCATATTTTTTCTGGCAACTGTGCTTCAGTGGCTGCAACCAAAAAAACTGGGCAAACAATGTCTACAAGGTCAACGTATGGCGAAAAATTACTATTTTCAGCATTTATATGGCATATTTTTTCTGGCAACTGTGCTTCAGTGGCTGCGTCCAAAAAACTGGGCAAACAATGCCTACAAGGTCAACGTATGGCAGTTGTTTAAAGAGAACAGTAGATTACTAGCCAGCAAAGCTACCTAAGCTAAAATGTCCCTCAAATCCCTGCAGACTTCTGTCCCTCCAATACAGAGCAGTATCAAGCAGATTACTAGCCAGCAAACTTACTATCATCTGTCCCTGAAATCACTAACAGCTCTCCCCCTACACTATCTCTTCCAAGCACACACAGGCAGATTTTTCAGATACATTTTTGCCCTTGATCCCCCTCTGGCATGCCACTGTCCAGGTCGTTGCACCCTTTAAACAACTTTAAAATCATTTTTCTGGCCAGAAATGTCTTTTTTAGATGTTAAAGTTCGCCTTCCCATTGAAGTCTATGGGGTTCGCAAACCGTTCGCGAACCGCTCGCATTTTTGCGCAAGTTCGCGAATATGTTCGCGAACTTTTTTTCCGACGTTCGCTACATCCCTAGGAGCAACATCCAAGGGGTTGGGGAGCAACATGTTGCTCACGAGCCATTGGTTGGGGACCACTGCTCTAGACCATAAAAGAAGACAATAGATCAAGCTGGTGCAACAATAATAGAAATTACACAGCTTACTTTTTTATTTTAATCATTTTAGTTATAATGTGGGGATTGAGATACCAGATTTAATAGCAAATTAATAACAAATGCAGAAATCCAATGTGAAATGCAATTTACAATTCACTGCTCCCGCTAGAAAACATTGTTTGAACCTTTTATAACCACCTAGCGTTTGTACAAAGACAAATTAAATGGTATCATTCAGTTCTAATTAGAATTCTTTTCAATTATTCCCCAGGCTCATTATGATTTACCTAACAGGAAAAAAATATTATTAATAAAAAAGCATATTCTATTAAAAAGGATAATTCTAACATGAGCTCCATGAAGAATTGTTTCTAATCCTTGTTAAGGACCAGCATTAGCAAATGAGAGAAGAAAGTCTGAAGCATACTATTGATCAATACTAATATTCCCACATTATTTTCACCCACACATTAATGCAATATCAGGCACCATATTTGCTCCAGGGCTGTTAACACAAGGCAACCAGAGGGTGCTTTCAAATGGTACATCCCGATTAATCAAGGATTGTTGATGATTACTTTGGCTGGTGGGTGGTATTGAAGGGAGATATTTCCTATGTAACTCTTAAAATACTTATTCAAAATAGTCTGTGATGCCCAAAACATGTTGTTTTGGCTATAATAAAGTTGCAGGTACATTGACCACTGCAGGTTATGGGTGTTCTCCTTTATACCCAATATACCAAGCAATGACTTCAGTGTCAACTTTACCAAGGAAAAATTACAGCATACACAACAGCCTTTTGGCTACTTCATTACTTCAACCTACTAAAGCTAAAAACAAACACAGCTCAATAGTTCATCATAAAGTGTATGGGTTGTAAAGTTAAGCAAAAATCTTTCTGCAAAATCCCTGTTGTATTTGAGGCAGGTCATTCCATATATCTGGTCAGTTATTCAACTTCATCATCTTCAAATGGTGATTTCATCCAAAATAGGATTGAGGAGCTGTTGAGCAATCTTGAAGGGCCACATCGGGCCCAGTGTGGAAAGTCAGATGCTTCCCCCTCTTTCCTATTCTTTAAACAGTAGAGGGAGATCCAATAGTTTAGAAGAGAGGTAGAAATGAACAGGACTCTCTAATGTCAGTGAAATTCTGATTTGCTTTACTTTTGACCAATTTCATCCTTCTTGGAGCTCCTCAGGTTTTTGCAGACTTTATGATCAACAATGCAGTGGGTTCACACAAAAAGACATTGACTTGAGTGGAGCGGTAATGTGACCAAAGCTTTGCCTCATTTGTAAGATCAATTTGCATGAATTCTTGGAATGAAGATCCATTGTCTGTTATGTCGGAGAACCTTAAAAAAGACTGTTGTGCCTTTAAGGGACCAATTTACTAAACTGCAACTTTTTCGGGGTCAGGTCAAACCTGAAAAAGTAGTGGAAAAAAAAAAGCGTGACTTTTCCAGGATTTATTGTGCCACAAAACTGCAATATTCTGAATCCGAAAAAGCTAAAACTTGTCAAAATCATGTAGAAGCCAATGGTGGATGTCCCTTTTACAACTGGAAGATCTTTCTTTGATTTGTGTTTTTTGAGGTTTTGGGGTGTTTTTGATGCTGCCCAGGGCCGGAACAAGGGGTAGGCAGAAGAGGCAGGTGCCTAGGGTGCAACAAAGTGGGGGCGCCAAGCAAGTACCTCTTCTTTCACCTACCCCTGGTCCGGACCCTTTCTCTCCCACAGGCACTCTCGGCGCAGCTCTGTGTGCGCTCTCTGTCCCCTTCTAGAATGGAAAAAATCGGGCCCGCATGCGCACTACTGGACGACCTCTGTGCGCGGATGCGCACTACCGGACACGCACATGCGCACTTCCGGACACACACACGCATGCGCACTGAAGCCTGTGCAGTCAATGGGGGTGAAGTGCCGGCCGGGTTGCCTTGGGCGCCCGGCTGCCTTGGCCCGGGCCTGATGCTACCTTTTGTGTGACAGTATGAAAATTTGTAGCTGTCGCAATTTTTATATATGGAAAACTTTAAAGCCTAACGTGACTTTCTCCAAATTCTTCTATATGTTTGTAGTGAAGATTTATCCAAGACTGTGATGTTTAAAAACAGTGAATGTGAATATCACAAACATTATTCTAGCGATATAATCGTGAATTCTTCATTAATTAACGTAGCATTGGAAACCACTTGAAATATCATTCAAGATTGATGCTCGGTTTTAATTCCCTTCATACGCACTTCAGTGGAACTGCAGGAACTCTATTAATGAATAACAGTTTGCTGTGCCCAAAGCATATAAAAACCATTTGCCTACAGCATAAGCCGTAAGTTACATTTACTCTTCATATTTCCATTTCTAGAAGACAAATAGGGGCCTGAGCGTTTCCAAACAGGAAAAGGTAATTTAATGAGATTTCAAATGTAACGCAAGCTGAAACATCATTACTTTATTATATCAAAGCATCAACTCAGATGTTTTAAATTCAGTTTTACAAGCAGCAGGGTAGGTGAAAGTGGGCTTTTATACACTGGCATTATGTTTAATCTAATCCTGAGCCTCATTTACTGCATATGGCGTCCACTCTTTTATTCATCCCTGAAGGGACAGTATGTTATGTTCCAGGCACTGAAGGAAAACATCTGACCTGTGGAGATTGAAAGGCTCATTTACTGGGGTGCAAACACTATTAGTCTGATAATGGGCATAAAAATTATTGTCTCTGCCATAATGTTGACTTTTTCTTTTCAAGTTTGAATCATCCCAGTAACCAACTGAAAACAATATAAGCACATCTGTCCGCTATCCAGAAAGCTCCGAATTAGGGAAAGGACATCTCCCGTAGACTCCATTTTATCCAAATAATCCCGATTTTTAAAAATGATTTTCTTTTTCTCTGTAATAATAAAAACAGAAGCTTGTACTTGATCCCAACTAAGATATACAACCTTTATGAAAGCAAAACCAGCCTATTGGTTAATTTAATCTTTACACAATTTCATACCTCCCAACATTTTGGAAATAAAAAAGGGAAGGGGACAGAAAATAGGTTTTGCCCATTTTTGTGGCCACACCCCCTAATTACCATGTTCATTTTACAAAATTTGGCAGGTTATGAAAGTTTGAACATATTTTTGCGGGGTTTCCAATTATTACAGTTTTGTTAATGAAGGTGAATTGCCCTTTAAGCTGTGAGTCTAACTTTTCCTAAGGGACCGCCTTATCTAAATTGTTACAATAACTTATTTGCTTATCTCAAAATTGTTACAAAAGTATCTTAGCTGCACCTGGTGGCTGTTCTGGGCTCTCTGCCAAAAGCCAATTAAGTTAAAAACTTTTAAAACAAAGATTTTTTGGAAAAATTAGTCTCTTAGGTTCTCCTCCTTGCCGGTCTTTTCACAGTCTCTCCACTGTCCAAGAAGAATCCAAAATATACATATCCAATATTTTGGATTCTTCTAATAAATATCTAATATTTTGGATTCTTCTTCTAACTTTGTATCTTTTTTCTGGCTGTTCAGTGCAGACAAAGTTGGGACTTTTCAGTACAAACGCGGGACTGCTGGTTGAGCGGTCAAAACTGAAAACTGGACAGATGGGAGGTATGTAATTTTCTAGTAAACTTAAGGAAAGATCTGTAATCCGGAAAGCCCCAGGTTCGGAGCATTCTGCATAACAGGTCCCATACCTGTAGTAAATTTAATAACATTAATTGAATTAATCAACTCATTAATAATTAAAAGTATTAAATAGAAATAGTTAACATTATATATATTGTGTATTTCCATATCCATAAAAGGAAAATCCTGAGATTCAAGGTTTTGCTGAAAGATCATCCTCTTTCTTCCTGGTTGATGGGGTTTGAAGGTTTCACTGGAAACTCTAAGCAGTAAATTCTCTGTCCTGACTTAAAATAAAATACTAAGCACTGGTCTGGGGAAAGCAATGATCTCTTACAATGTAAAAAAAAAACCTCCACCTAGACATAATTTTCTGTGTGTTTAGCTTATTTATAAAGCCATTTTTAGTGATGGGTGAATTTGGGGCGAAAAATTGGTGAAACGGTGCGGCTTCTCGTTTTTGACGCCGGTGTCAGTTTTTTTGGATGCCGGCGTCCGTTTTTGGAGAAATTGCACTGACGGCGAATCGCGGGAATTCGCCACAAATTTGCAAATAAATTCGCCCATCATTAGCAATTTTCATATCTGTATCTTATCCTCTCCTGTATGTCTGTTTGTACATGTAGAGACCCTAGGGTTGCCACCTTCTTTACTGCCAAACTCCAGGCAGGGGGTGGGCCATGACATAATGGGGATGGGCCTGTGATGTGAGGGGGCATGTCACTGTGCCAGGGGGTGGGGCTATTGGCGATTGGACGATTGCCACTTATTTGGAAAACCGGGCAGGAAGTTTTGACCCAGGCAGCCCTTCAAAAAACGGCCTGTCCGGGTCAAAACCAAACAGGTGGCAAACCTAAGAGACCCTGAGGGTTAGATATTTTACTAGGCATTTCCCCTGTATTTGGACACCTAAGTGGTCCTTTGATTTACCCAGACAGCTATGTCTCCTTTCCTGGGTCCATTGTAGTTCAGTTCAGTAGGTGTCCGTGTTTAAAAGTTTAAAAGGAAGTGTTTAGGGCTTTCTCTTCCTGGATCCCACCTTGTGGGGAGGTGGGTACAGGAGGGGTCTGATCATGACAGGCCCCAAGTAAGGGAAAGTTTATTTAGCAGTAGAAGTTTGTGTAATAGTCTCTCTAGGAGTGAAAGTTTCAGGCAGGGTATTTAGTGAGCAGCTTTCTGGCTCCACCAAGAGAGTAGATGTGCAGATTTGGTTGGAGTTGTTTTTATAAAATAGTGAAAACTTTTCGGATTTTGATAAATTACCCCCTTAGTGTAAAAATGCATATACACATATCTGGGTGATATTTTGGAATTTCATAAACGGTGTATTAACAAAGGTTCAATGCACCACAAGAAGAGGAATGTCCCTTTCCTATAGCGCTTACAATCTAATCTATAGAGTTTACAATCTTACAACTATAATTTTTCACATAACCTTGTCTATTAACTGTAATTGACTAATTACATTGCTGTAGTATCTGTGGGAAATAGGGGCATTAAGGGGGGGGGTAATTATTGGTTAAGTAATATAAGAGAGTTCTTTTCAGATGGCTTTTCCTGGTGGTCTAACAAACCTATAGAAAGGGAGACTGGACAGCTCGCTAGATAGTTTTAAATGTTGTTAGATGCTAAGGGGCCGATTCACTAACTTCGAGTGAAGGATTCGAAGGTAAAAAAACTTCGAATTTCGACGTTTTTTTGGGCTACTTCGACCATCGAATGGGCTACTTCGACCTTCGACTACGACTTTGGATCAAAGGATTCAAAGTAAAAATCGTTTGACTATTCGACCATTCGATAGTCGACTACTGTCTCTTTAAAAAAAACTTCGACCCCCTAGTTCGCCATCTAAAAGCTACCGAAGTCAATGTTAGCCTATGGGGAAGGTCCCTATAGGCTTGGCTAACTTTTTTTGATCGAAGGATATTCCTTCGATCGTTGGATTAAAATCCTTTGAATCGTTCGATTCGAAGGATTTTATCGTTCGATCGAAGGAATTATCCTTTTGATCGTTCAATCGAACTATCTGCGCTAAATCCTTTGACTTCGATATTCGAAGTCGAAGGTTTTTAATTCCCAGTCGAATATCGAGGGATAATTAACCCTTGATATTCGACCCTTAGTGAATCGGCCCCTAAATGTCAGATTATTTATCTTTTTTTCTTAAAAGGAGCACAATTAAATAAAAATTAGGGATGCACCAAATCCAGGATTCGTTTCAGGATTCAGCCAGGATTCAGCCTTTTTCAGCAGGATTCGGCCGAATCCTTCTGCCCGACCAAACTGAATCCAAAAATAGTGGATTCGGTGTATCCCTACTAAAAATAACATAACACATGACAAAAGTGCAATGCCACAACTGTCATATACAATATACTGTACCAAAACACTAGATGCTGCAATAGTTTATGGATCTCATGCTCTATGTATAAGCTGTCATGGCTTCCTGCGTGCCGGATTATAGTTGGAATTTTCCAGTAATTCAATTCCGCGGCAGCTAAGTCTGATAATAAAAAATGTGTTTCCAATGTTCCCTCTTGCACAATTTATTGCTCAGAAGAGCATGAAGCTTTATTCACAGACCCTCTTTTTATCTGCCATTTTATATGGCTATCTTTCAAGGGCTGTACGAACGCCGAGTAGAATTAAGAAATACTATTAGTGGCTTAATGTTATATGAAGGTCAATCAATTAAATAAAACCCATTCTGAGAGGACTAGCCTTGTTCTAAAATATCTTTCTTGCTTTATATGCCTTAATAATGCAAACCCGATACCGATTTATAACATTCCATCCAGATTTATTGGGAGGAAAACTTTTAATTGGAAATATAAGGGAAATGGAAAACTAAAAGAGTCTTACTGAAGACTTCAAAGACCTAGAAAGCATCAGTCATGCTTGTACAAAGCTTGTAGGAAACTTATAGTAATTGGAATCTTATATTAAGTATTTAATCTAGTATTTATTGCCAGAAATAAAAATACTTAATTTGGCCAAAAGTAAATGGACACCCTCTTTAATTACTGGAATTGCTGAACAGGTGTCATTGCATCATACAATTACTTTTTTGCCAATACTTGGCTCCCTTACATTTTGGCAACAGTTTGAGGAAGGCTCTTTCTTGTTTTAGTACAATAATGGCTCCATGTATAGTAAGGCCCATATAGATTGGCTTTCAGAGATGGGAGTGGGTGAACTGGATTGGCCTGCACACAACTTTCAGTCCAAATAAACAACTGTGGGATGAAATGGAACGTTAAAGTGAGCAAGGCCTAGCATCGGGCTTGGGGACCTGGAGCCCACCGGGGCTGCTGCCTTGGGGCCCCACACTACCACCTAGGCCCCTCCACCCCAGTCGCAAAATGACATCTGGCCCTCCCTTAACTTAGCCACAACCCGCGCCCTGCTCCTACCTTCATTTTCATTCCAGTGCCAGGGAGGGTAGTCCGAAGCCACTTCCAGCTTCCATGAATGGACAGGGTATAGGCTGCGGGGCCCGCGAAGGCCAGAGCCAACCAGGTTTTTTCCCTGTGTCCCATTGGCCCAGTCCGACACTGGCCAGGCCTGATCCCCAACATCAGTGCTCAACCTCTTATGTAAGAATGGAAGCAAAACTCCAAGCCATGGTTGGGGATTGTTTATATAGTGTATTTTATTAAGGTCAAAGTGAAAATTAAGAAACCATGCTCAATTGTATACAGAGTACAAAGAGATCTTTCATGTCCAACAATCTTACCTACCTACTTTCCACGATGTTCAACAAGGTGGTGAGTATACTGCCCTTTTCAAATCACATTATATGTGTTGTATTTGTGCAGTAACTACATGAAATTGCCTGATAGTCAAGGAAAAGGGACTTTGAATTCTGTTGGGTGAAAGACCCAGGGTACTTAATATGAAATTGAGCACTTTGACCTTATTTTACTTTCTCTTTTCAACAGATTATAAATAGGGTCCTAAGGGTGGCCCTATACATACCGATTTGGTGACCTCTGGGCCAATTTAAACAGCTTGTAAATCCCATTGGATCAAAATCAATGTGTTAACTCTGTAAATGTCATATTTTTGCAAAGCACAGGGCATCCAGAAGGGAACAGATCAGCATCTTCCGCTCTCACTTTCACATGAGCCATTGAGCCATAGAAACACAAGACAAGCAGCGTATCGCCAACTATAGACATGGCTTCTCACTACTAGTTGGATCATTTAAATCAGATCAGCCTCAAGGTCCCTATACTATGTTATAGGCAGACTTAAAACTCGATAAAATTCCATTGTTGTCTTTGGAATAGTTCAGCTTTTGTAATATTAAATCCTTGTCCCCAAGTAATAACGTCTCTGATCATTTCTAATAACTCTCCAAGCCCGCGATGCATCTCTTTGGCACTTAACATCAGCATCATTGCAATTTTTATGATCGTGGAAAACCAAACTATTTATGAGCTCAGTTATGACTAAAGACAGAGGAAAATTGGCCGTTTTTATTGAGAAATAAATTGAGTGTTGAAATAGGCTTTACTTTAAAACTTGGTTGGGCTTTATTTATTTATTTATTTTTACAATGGGCCCGGCATCAAATCAGTAATTGAAAAAAAAAAAAAAGGAGACGCTTAAAATTTATACAAACATGAAAATGTTTATGGTTCTGGAACAGAATGGAAATAACCGTTCCAGAGTTCAAACACTATAGTTAAAAGATTAGCACTGCATATATTACACTTGACATGGTTAATGGACCTTATAAACCGATTTTACTCATGAAGAACATTAGGAAAAAATGAACAACATTATAGTAGAGTTTCTCCGATCCATTCTAGGTGATGGACTGAGGCTGGGGATTTGGTTAACCCTTCAGGGATTTAACACATTGAAACAATTCATTTTCCTTCAAGTGGGATGAAAGGGCGGACTCAGTGTACTCGCTAAACCAGGTTCCTTTGTATGTACCGTCTCCATGTTTCCATGTTTCAAGCGATGGACTTTTTCACAAATATACGACAATTTTAGGAGAAACAAACACAGACACATTTATGCTACAGATTCTAGCAGAACTCAAAATAAATGGAAGTGAACACAGCTGCTCCATACGATAGGACACTGGAAAACTGTGATAGAAAATTCATTGATTATAAAAGGAAGTTGGAAGCTGAATTAGCATGAGATGGAAACATAACAGGGCTGCCGAAGGACTGCATTCCAATAACATGAAATGCAATGAAGAATTATGGGTATTATAGAAACAGACAGGAATATTAATAAGCCCATAAGGATGCGGTGACGTGCACTGTTTTAGGCTCAGACTGTACAAAGAAAAAAGAATAGACTGATTTTTAGGTCTGTTGAGTGGCAGGAGATGGAGATTGATAATATGAATCCACTGTGCACCCAGAGCTAGGAAATAGAAGTACAGAAGATGCCAACAAGAAGAGTATTCCCATGGATTGGGGATATATCAACTGCCTAGGGCAGTGCTACCCAACTTCTGTGGTACTGAGGGCCGGAATTTTTTTCATCTACATGGTGGAGGGACTATAATGGAAGCCAGTGTTGGCTAGGGATGTAGCGAACTGCCGATTTGGTGTTCGCGAACACCGGCAAAAAATGCGAACGTTCGCGAACAGTTCGCGAACTTCGAACACCCGCTAAAATCGTTCGATTCGAACGATCGAAGGATTTTAATCGTTCGATCGAAGGATTTTCATTCGAATCGAACGATCGAAGCCATTCGATCGAATGATTTTCATTCGATCGAATGCTTACAATCGTTCGAACGAATGGAAATCGTTCGATTTTTAGCGGTCGAAGGAATTCGAATGGTCGAATGGTCGAACGATCGAACGCGAACTCAAAATGCGAACGTTCCCAAACGTTCGCGAACATTCGGCGGACGCGAACGGTCGAAGTTCGCGCGAACTAGTTCGCGGGCGAACAGTTCGCTACATCCCTAGTGTTGGCCACTCCCTGTTTTTAAACCACACATACTTTAACCCAAAGATCATGTCCACAATAATGGTGATAGAACTCCAATAAACCAAATGGTTGGTGTTCAGCAGGGATATCACTCATATGTGAAAAATGTAAGCCATATTAAAACATAGCTTTAAATCAATGTGCCTCTTCCTCCCCTGTCGACAATACAGCTCCCCTCCTAGCACACGATGAAACACCTTAGGGGCTCCTAACAACAATTTTGTAAATACTGAGAAACCACCAGACAAACCTTACCAGGCTCATGTCCCACAGGTAGCATAGGGGAGGCAGAGTGTGGCACACACAGGGAACAAAGGGCAGGCAGAGTATGGCACACACAGGGAGCATAGAGCAGGCAGAGTATGGCACACACAGGGAGCATAGGGCAGGCAGAGTATGGCACACACAGGGAGTATAGGACAGGCAGAGTATGGCACACACAGGGAGCATAGGGCGGGCAGAGTATGGCACACACAGGCGGAATGTGGCACACAGGGAGCATGGGGCAGGCAGGGTATGACACACACAGGCAGAGTATGGCAAACACAGGGAGCATAGGGCAGGTACAGTATGGTGTTCACAGGGAGCATAGGGCAGGCAGAGTATGGCACACAGGGAGCATCCAAAACTATCAGGATCCCTCTAAGATGAATAGTCCATTCTGTGCTAAATACAGTGACACAGTGCTGGTTCCCCTCCAGCAATTTGTATGAGTTGTGAACAAGTGAACAATGCAGGAGTTTACAGTCTGAATTTGAGATGTAACAATACAGGGGCCAGTTAATCTCAGTACTGATACCTTTTAAAGCTTTCACATGGTAAGCAGTCACAGCAGACAGACTTTCATGTGGGGCCACACAAGGGGGGTCCAGTCATACAGCAATGGCCTAGGGTATTCTGGGAGTAAAAGGAAAGAAGGAAGATCCAAAAGAAATGTGTACTCTTTGTATACAAGGATCTTGCATCTCATTATAAAAACACCAGCTACCATCTGAAAGCAGAAGCCATCTAGTACAAGGGAAGGTCCAGAGCCCCAAATGTGACTGAAGGTACTGATCTATCATCTTTATGATTTAACCTTCACATTAACTGAAGCTGCTACTGAAAATGTCAGCCCAGAGGAGCTTTCTGTAGTATCCTTTGCAGATGCCCTAATGAGTTAATCTATCATTGGTAGGGTATAGGCAGAAGCATGTTCTCATCACCCAAAAGGTTTCATGTCACCTGTTACAGTTACTTTCTTCACAAGAGAAGCTATACTATACTTTTAGGGGGTTATTTATTAAAGTCCGAATTTATCTCAATATTTTCTGCTATAAACTCCGATCAAATCCACTTGAGATGCTGGATTTTCAGATTCTGACTTTTCCATCCTCAGGGTTTAATAAATTCTGAAAAAATCTTTATTTTTTAAAAGTCCAATTTTATATAAAAATAAATCAAATTTTTTGTCACTTTAAGTCCCTCTGAAAGTATATAAGGAAGGTCAAGGCCATTGTTTAGCTCCTTCTCATGAATAAAGAAGAATGTGTCTCCTGAGGCTTGGGTTAAATGTCCCAAAGAAGTCAATAGCAGTATTAAGGACCTCAGGAATGAGAATTAGCCATTTCAGGATGCCTTGAGCCACATCACATGGAAATCTACCACTGATATTCTCTGTCAGTTCCACTGGATATCTTCTGATTATGTGAGCCATGCTAAGGAATAACGTTCAAAAGAACATGGCATTTTGGAAGCCTAGAAATGAATCCTGGGATAAAGATCTATATTTTAGGTGTTATGAAGGAGGGTGCTGGGGGACAGCATAATTGTCCAATAAGCTGCTTTGAAGACCAGTGAAGAAGGCATTTCAGTAGAGCCATGTGTAAGTGCAGTAGGTAGAAACACGTCAGGCCAAAAGAATGAATCCAAGTTAAGAGATAACCTTTTGTTGGATTAGAGTGGTTTAGACATGATTCTTGTCTCAAATTACCTTTGATTTACATAGGATCACAAAGATCTGGGAGTGACTGACACAAAATTGCCTTTCAAAAATTTGCAGCCCAATTTGTGTCCCATTGGCTTCGATATGTGAGTGCGGGTGCAACAATTTTGATACATCGGCTGCATTATCATCAGGCGCCACTCCAACTGGTGACCACAATAATACTGGAATTGTGGGGGGAAATGCTGCATTATTGGTAAAAAAAATGGTGATTGCATTCAGAGGTGCACTTTGCATACTGTGTCTACAGGAAGTAAAGGACCCTCTGTGTTTCATACATTATTTTCAATAGGTAAAGAGCATTTACCCAGCAACAGTTGGTGTGCAACTATAAACTGAAGATAATTTCACAATCAAACTACAGAAAAAACTCTTATCCACTCAGTGTATAGAAATCTCTGTAGGAAAAACATCAAATTTAATATAAAATAAACATAATGGTTAGAACAAGGATGAAAACGGTTGAAGTGGGCTCAAGGTTAGACCTATACAGCATGTAGAGCCATTGCATCTTCTCAGCGTTCCCTTTTGTTTTTGACCCTGAATATTCGATTCACTCCTTTCTCATTCTGACACACTGAGCACAATTATTGTTATTCTGACCAGATCGAATATGGCTGAAAACAAATGACATGTTCCGCGATGATCTTTTATATGGATTTTTATGCAATGCCATAACTTTCAGAGAAAATGTACTCAGGAAAAAGATAATTTATTGTGAATGTAGTACAGGGGGGATTATGGGTAAGGCAGCAAGGGCAACACACAATAGTCTTTCCATCATCCAAAGGCCTCTTTGCAGTTGACCAGGCTTCATTCAGATTCCCTGGGTTGATTACCCTGGGTTTGGTCTTGTCTCCTATACCGAGGCCTACCTACACCTCAGGCCCTCTGGTAGTCCCACCTCCTGCTAGAATGGAGTCCAGAAAGAGAGGAAGAACCATTTGCTCCCACCCATTATTCAACTGTGAACAGAAGCTGGTCACATGGTCCCTAGGCCTATTGGTAGAAACTGGAACAGTAGGGGGCAGTAATCCATTGGATGCCTAAATAATTCTATAAATCTTCCAGGCTTGCAAACCATGAACCATTATAATAACATATACTGTTGATAATATGCAGATAGATGATGTGCATTGTTAAACTTGTAGTATTGTTAGAATCTTCTACAGATATGGGATCCTTTACCCAGAAATCCATGATGCAGAAATCTACAAATTACAGGGAAGGCAATCTTCCATAGACTCCATTTTAATCAAATACAGGTATGGGACCTGTTATATAGAATGTTTGGGACCTGGGTTTTTCAAGATAAGGGATCTTTCTGTAATTTGGATCTTAATATCTCAAGTCTACTAGAAAATCCTGTAAACATTAAATAAACCCAAACGGCTGGTTTTGCTTCCAATAAGGATTAATTATATCTTAGTTGGAATCAAGTTCAAGCTACTGTTTTATTATTACAGAGAAAAGGAAATAATTTTTAAAAATTTAGATTACCTAATTATAATGGCGTCTATGGGAGACAACCTTTTCATAATTCGGAGCTTTCTGGATAATGAGTTTCCGGATATCGTATCCCATACCTGTAATTTAAATTATTTAAATTGATTTCCTTTTTCTGTGTAATAATAAAACAGGAGCTTGTAATTAATCCCAACTAAGATATAATTATTCCCTATTGGTGGCAAAACAATCCTACTGGGTTTATGTTTATAATATTTTTTTAGTAGACTTAGGAGGTTATTTATCAAATATCGAATTTCAAATTTATGCAAATTCTTTTTACCCTAATAAATTCTAATGTACTCACAACTCGAATGGGAGGTTATGTATGAAAAAACTCTAACGTCTAATATTCGATCTAATAGTCCTGACCCAAAAATTCGAATCGAATTCGAAATGAATTCAAATCGAGTTTTCCTCTGAAAAAAAAAACTTGAATGTCAGGAAGGCAATTAACATATTCAAATGGTTTGACCTCTGCCATTGACTTGTAAATGAGCTTGGCAATATTTAGGCGGTAGACCTGTTTCCAAGGTCGAGCTGTGTTACCATATATACTCCAGTATAAGCCGAGTTTTTCAGCCCCCAAAATATGCTGAAAAACTCTACCTCGGCTTATACTCAGGTCAAGCACAAAAATGGTCGCCGGCGTCTAAGAATAGTCGCCGGCGTCTAAGAATAGTCGCCGGCGTCCAAGAATAGTCGCCTGCGTCCAAGAATAGTCTCCAAGAATATTCGCCGGCGTCCAAGAATGGTCGCCGGCATCCAAAAACAAGACGCCGGCACCTCCAATGGGAGCAGAAACCCTCAATTTTTAGATTTTTTGGTTGAAATTTACCAGAAGCTGCTGCATTTCTCACCATAGGCTTATACTCAAGTCAATAAGCTTTCCCAGTTTTTGGAGGTAAAATTAGGTACCTCGGTTTATACTCTGGACGGCTTATACTTGCGTATATACAGTAAATTAAAATTCAAATTGGTGATTTAAAATTCAAATTTCTGAGTTTTGACCAAAAAATATTTTTTCTGAAATTTCAAATTTGAATTTACCTTTCGATCCTTAATAAATCTGTCCCTTAAAGTATAAAGATCCAAATTACAGAAATACCTCTTATTTGGAAAACCTCAGGTCTCAAGAATTTTGGATATCAGGTCCCATACCTACTGATTCATTACCCATCAATAAAATATCCATGATTCCGGCTGAGTAAATGCATATTGTTTAGCTCTCTATTCTACAGAAGGATTCTTCCTTTCTGTTTGTTTTCTTATTCGAACAATAATGTTCTTCATTTGCTTGATGCTCCATTTACAGTACAGTTACCAGCGACGCCTTTACTCTGTATAACAACAGCCGTCCTTGTTTTCCAGTCTCGCCATTGTCATTGAATTTTTTTTTCTCCCTGACTTTTTAAGAAAATCAATTCTGTGTTTCAGTAAATTCCAAGTTGCCTGACACAAATGCATTGTTATTATAAAGCATTTTGAAAGCCATTGAGACAAGTGCTTTATAAATACAGTTTTTAATGCCGGTTACTAATATTATTTATTGTCACTTGAAGTACAAAGTAAAACAACGAGGCATCGTTAGAAACAGGGACAGGGGAGGCAGGTTGATAAAGACTAACTATGTCCTTTTATATTAGATTAATTCTTGGTGGGTGTTATCATTTATCAGCAGACCCCCTGATGGGGAATAAACATACATAACGATATAAAATAAGAGTATATGGAAGCCTACAGGCATAGCCAATTGAGTGTCACTTCTAAAGCAAATGATGTGGCTTCGGATTGATGGATGTTCCGCGGGATGCATATTGTCCTGGAATCTGTAACTGTATTATTGCTATGAATCAAGTTGTGGAAGAAAGAACACACGGTCCCTTCGGGCTGTTTATATTTCTCTTCCAAAAACAATAAATAAATGTGACAGGAACCATGAACAATCCATAATGTGTTTATTTAGTGCAATGCTCGTATCTCTTCATACGGTCTTAATTTCTCTCCATGGTTTGTTACAAAAAGTCAGACTCTACACAACTTTTTTATCCACAACATTTTAAAAGGGATAAAGCTTCCTCATACTGTGGGGCCAACCTGGTTATACATTATTAGGGTCGGACTGGGCCAGTGGGAAAAAACTTGGTGTGCCCTGACAGCGCTCCCTGCACTGCTCCCTGTCCTCCCCTCCTGGCTCCAATCATTTTGTGGCTTGAAGTAAAAAATGTATGTGCAGGGTGGTGGGATGTTGGAGGAGGGGTGTGTGGGGGACCCTGACATGGACAACTGGTGGTCCCGGACCCCAGTCTGAAGCTGAAAGCTATACCTTTGACTGTGATGAGCCATGCTTGCTGCTTCAAATAAAAATACATTCCCAAGTAGGGATGGGTGAATAAATTTGTCAGGCATCAATTCGTAGTGAATTTCCGTGTTTCACGGCAGTGAAAAATCTGCCACGACAAAAAAAAATTGCCACGCGTTAGAATAGTTGTGCACATAAAATTGTCACGCGTCAGAATAGGTGCGTGCATAAAAATTACCGTTTGCGTCAAAAATGTTGCGCGTCAAAATTATTTTGACGCCCATTGACTTCGCCAATTCTTCGCTGTTTTGCAAATTTTGTGGTACATTTACACATTTTTTGGCAAAGCGAAATGGCCCAGATTTGCCCATCACTATTCTCAAGTCTATAGGGTTGACCTTTGGTTCTTTGGTTCTCTTTTTTATAGGCCTTCTCAAGGACTGGAGTCCAAAACTGCTCTGCATACTCAAAGTGAGGCCTTACCTAGGATCTATAAAGAGGCAAAACTATGTTTTCACCCCTCAAGTAAATGCCCCTTATACGCAAGACTGTACTTTATTTGCTTTAGCAGCTGCTGAATGACACTGCCTACAGTTACACAGGTTGTTATCCATAAAAAATCCCAAATCCTTCTCAGATGCCCAAGCACACTATGATTTAATGCATAACTTGCATTTATGTTATTCCTTTAAAAGTGCATAACCTCAGTACTGAATGTCATTTTCCAGTTTGCTGCCAATTTTTCTAATTTAGTCAAATGGCTCTGCAAAGTGGCAGCATCCTGCATGGAACATCAAGCTTTGTGCAATTTAGTATCATCAGAAAAAGAGTATTTACAGTGCATTAATAAAGACGTTAAAAAAGCAAAGGAGCAAATGCAGACCCCTGCAGTATTCCACTAACAACACTCTTCCAATAAGAATTCTGATAAATATACCTTAGTAAATTTAAAGTATAGACCATAGACTGTAAGCTCCACAAGGTGGTGACTGGTGTGAATGAAGAGAAAACGTTGGCCCTATATCAGAATGGGGTGTTGTATGTTTTCCGAACAATTTCCTCATCTACATGAACACTTCATCCATACCCGTGACTCATTTTGTTGTATCTTGCATTTTTTTCACACAATGGATACTGCGCCTGCTTTGTGCTTATAAAAAATGTAGTAAAACAAAAATCAATTATGGGGTAGCTGCTGTCTATACAGCGAGTACTGTGCACAGGCCCAATTAAACCAAGGTAAATATCAAAGACATGCACAGTTTCTCACTTAAAAACATTTATTGGTGCATATAAACCACAAAAAATAACATATCAATATTCAATTCACACACACCACAAAGCAGTGTCTCCCCCCCAGTCTGCCTACCTGTTGTTAGCCACACCCTCCTGACGCGTTTCGCGCTATTGGGCGCTTCATCAGAGGAGGTGTGGCTAGTGCTGGTCATGTCCCTTAAGTACCTACTAGATTACTTAATGCAGGTTCTAGGGTTATATACGTGCACATTAATTACCTGCAGAATTATTTTCTACAGGTTCAGGGGTGACATATGTGTTACATACAAATCAGAAGATCTATTCAACTTGCCACTGTGTACCCATTAACCCCAGTTTTCTACTTATATTATATTTCATTTCAATCCGCATTGTAACATTATCTTTATCCAAATCACTTAAAAGTTCACTAATATCGGAGACATGACCATGTAATTGCAGTGACTAAATGACTAAAGTGCAATTGTGCAAAAAATTTATTAATAATAAATCAATAAACAATATATTGTCAAAATACAGTAAAAATTTTATATAAAAATTCATTCACTTTAATCCCATACTGATGTAAGAAACTGTTTTAGTTCAAAATGGCTATTCATTCCCTCAGGTATAATTGTCCCTAACTTAAAAATCCAGTTAGATTCTAATCTTAGTAATTTTGTAGTTAAATTGCCCCCACTATTTTCGTTTATTTTGTCTATACCAAACATCCTTATTTTTTGGGGTATGCCATCATGGGCCATTATAAAATGTTTCAGAATGGGATTGTCAACATCTTTATTGTCAATACCTCTTAGATGTTCTCCCAGTCTGACCCGTAGCTGTCTGATTGTACGACCAATGTATAAAGCACCACATTCGCACTGCACTGCATATACTACATATCTAGTACCACAAGTAATCATTTTTCCTATTTTTAACTCCTGGCTTTTATTTTTATCACTGAATTCTATTACTTTTTTACTTTTATTATTTTTACAGACCACACATTTTTTACAAGGAAAAAAACCTTTCAAATCAAGCCACGTCTTTTTCTCTGCTTTTTTATTATTTAGACGGTTAGGAGCTACTTGATTTGCTATGGACTTGGCTTTCCTACTAATTACCATTGGGGTTAAATTTAATGCTTTTATTGTAGGGTCAGTATTCAAAATATTCCAATTTTTGACTATACTTTTTTTAACAGCTTTGTATTGTAGTCCGTACTCTAAAATGCATCTAACTCCTTTTTCTTGCTTATTCGTTATTTTCATACTGCCCTTAGTCTTTTTTGAAATTTTCAATTTCTCTAGTTTTTCCATTGCTTCTGATATGTCTCTTTTGCTATATCCCCTACTTTTTAACCTATTACATTCTTCCTTAGCCTGTTGAGCAAAGATTTCCTTGTCTGTACAGTTCCGATAGATTCTCACCAATTGAGCATAAGGAATAGATTTAACTGTATGTAAAGGATGATAGGAGTCTTTTCTCAAAATAGTGTTTCCTGCTATCTTTTTTCTATATAATTTAGACATTATTGTATTATTTTCTACATAGAAAGTCAGATCAAGGAAATCGATCTGATTGGCATGACATTGCATAGTGAATTTGATATCATATGGATTATCATTCACATAATTAAGGAAGCCCTTTAAGTCATCTTCCGGGCCACTCCATACCATGATGACATCATCTATATAACGATGCCACCCTACTATGTCATCATCGTATGGATTGTCAGCCCCAAAGATGTACTCATCCTCCCACATTGCCATAAACAGGCCGGCGTATGAGGGCGCAAATTTCGTTCCCATCGTCGTGCCTGTTATTTGGCGAAAAAGCTGACCATTAAAGGACATGGTGTTGTGAGACAGAATAAATTCAATGGCTTCCAGCAAGAAATTGATTTGGACATCTGATTGTAAATATTGTTTTAAAAATTTATTATCCTGGAGTACAAAGATTGAACGTCAAGAGTTACCCAAACATATTGTTTTCTCCATACAATAGTATGAATTTTGTTCATGGCATCTTGGCTATCTCTTAAATATGCTGGCATTTTAACCACTATTTCCTTCAGGAAATAGTCAACATATTCACTCAGACATTCACTCAGACTTCCAATTCCGGAGACTATCGGTCTCCCGGGTGGTTTGAGTGCATCCTTGTGCACTTTTGGTAATGCGTATATATGTGCCATAACAGGATATTCACGCCATATAAAATTATATTCTGTCTCATCAAGCACCCCGCAATCTTTAGCATACAATAACATATCTTTCATTTCCTTTTTATGTTTCTCCAAGGGATTATTCTTTAAACATTCATAGGTACTGCCATCCTTTAAAATCTCTTCAACCATGTTGATATAATAATTTTTATCCAAGATAACCACTTTACCTCCCTTGTCAGCTTTTTTTATACATATTTGATCATTTTTTTGTAAATTCGATATTGCTCTTTTTTGTTTATAAGTCATGTTCCCTTTATACCTGTAATTTAATGAACTGTGGGAGAAAATCTTAGCTAGATCTTGTTCGACTGCTTTTCTATACATTAAGATACCGCTTCCTGGGGGAACATTTGGTTGGAAGGTTGAATTTTGTTTTAAACCACTGTGCATAATGGAGTCCTGGAATTGTATAGCCTCTCTATTCAGTTCATTACTTACTCCTTCCCTCTGACATTGCTCCATAAATTCAATAATCTCCAATTCCTGTGTATTAAAATTCAGCCTTCCAACCTTCGCACAGGATGAGGTCTCAGAGCTTAATCCCTCTTTTTTATCTGCAAAAAACTTTTTTAACGCAATTTTTCTGATAAATTTCTGTACATCCACATAAGCATTAAATTGATTCATTTGCGCAGTTGGACAGAAATTTAGTCCTTTTTTTAAAACTTCAATTTCATCTAAATGCAGCTTATACTGTGATAAATTCAGAATTTGTTCACTGTACAAATCACCTTGATCCCCTTTAGAAAATTCATTTTTAAACAGGTCATCATCATTACATTTATCACCCTCCAAATCACCCGTACTTAGTATTTGTTCAGATTGCAGCAGTTCATTATTAATCATTTCATTGCCGTCATCCATTGAAAATAAACTGATTTCATGTTGGGTTAAAATTGAATTATCATCCCAATCTGTATCATTTGTCATTTCATTAAAGGCAAATTCAGCGGAAGCCAGTCCTTGTAATTTCATAGGTTTGTTCTCATACTCAATTAATTGAATATTATTTGTGGTAGTATCAGCAGGCATGTGTATTTCATACTTATGGTTTGACCAGTTGCCTTTAACTTCTTTGTGCATGGATGTATCTCTGTGAAAGTCCACTCCATTATGGCCATTCGTAAATAAAGTGTCAGTATCTGCGGATAAACATTCATTAATGCCATTCACATAATTATGTCCGCACGTCAGCTCAGCGAGATTAACAAATTGAGAGGGTAAAATATTTCCTTTCTCATTACTCACCGTGTCGCATTCGGTTTGGGTTGCCGCATTGATCTTCGCGGTTCTCCGTAGTTGTTTTCGCCACCTACTGGTCTGTCCCCTTTGTACTGCTGATTCCAGACTGTGCGCTTTTCCGGTTGCCGATATCCCCGATCCTCCGGGTAAGGCATCTCCGTTTGGTGGTATCTCCGGTCCTCCTCATACTGCGCATCCATATTGGCGCTGGTGGCTCCCGGTCCGCCTTGCATTCTGGGTATTGGTTTCCCGCTGGTGCTTGCGGGTCCCTGTTGCGTCACAGTCTCGCGGTCTTTCACTACTTCCACCATCTTTGTTTGTACAGGGGACGCCAGGCCCTCGTGGCTTTCTAAAAAACTCGCTGAGCTGGAAAAAGAAGAATCGCTTTGCACAGTAATCGTATCATCTCTGTAATTGCTATATTTAGCTTTTCCATAATTGCGATTTTTCAAAATTGTTTTATTGTTAAAGTTACTTCGTTCAGTCCGTTCGATTCTCCACCAAAAAAAAAAAGTGAGGCCTTACCTAGGATCTATAAAGAGGCAAAACTATGTTTTCACCCCTCAAGTAAATGCCCCTTATACGCAAGACTGTACTTTATTTGCTTTAGCAGCTGCTGAATGACACTGCCTACAGTTACACAGGTTGTTATCCATAAAAAATCCCAAATCCTTCTCAGATGCCCAAGCACACTATGATTTAATGCATAACTTGCATTTATGTTATTCCTTTAAAAGTGCATAACCTCAGTACTGAATGTCATTTTCCAGTTTGCTGCCAATTTTTCTAATTTAGTCAAATGGCTCTGCAAAGTGGCAGCATCCTGCATGGAACATCAAGCTTTGTGCAATTTAGTATCATCAGAAAAAGAGTATTTACAGTGCATTAATAAAGACGTTAAAAAAGCAAAGGAGCAAATGCAGACCCCTGCAGTATTCCACTAACAACACTCTTCCAATAAGAATTCTGATAAATATACCTTAGTAAATTTAAAGTATAGACCATAGACTGTAAGCTCCACAAGGTGGTGACTGGTGTGAATGAGAAAACTGGTGTGAGTGAGAAAACGTTGGCCCTATATCAGAATGGGGTGTTGTATGTTTTCCGAACAATTTCCTCATCTACATGAACACTTCATCCATACCCGTGACTCATTTTGTTGTATCTTGCATTTTTTTCACACAATGGATACTGCGCCTGCTTTGTGCTTATAAAAAATGGAATGCAGAATACTGAGATATCAGAAATCAGAAACAATCATATCATTTGACTCTGGACACAAAGTTAAGAAAACTAAGGACTGCAAATTGGATCCAGAACTTACCTTCTGGAGTTGACAAGCTGCTATAAATGATAAAAAGCCAATATTTGTAAAAAAAAAAATATTAAAAATATGGCCAAAATATGTAAGCTCACGTGCCACATCAAGGCCCCTCATTGTATGTGAGTCCTACACTATTCATTAGCACTAGCGATGGGCGAATAAATTTGCCAGGCGCATATTCATGGCAAATTTCCATGTTTGGCCACTGAAGAAATCCGTAAAACTACGGCAAAAATTCAGTTGGGAAAAATCTGGCATTCCAAAAATATTTGGGAGCGCATCAGAATAGTTGTGCGCATCAAAATTATTCAGACGCCCGCTGACTTTAATGCATTTGTACAAAATAGGCGCGCATATAAAAATTTTGTGGGCATCGAAGTTGATGCGCGTCAAAACAAATTTTGACATCCGTTGACTTCAATGCGGTTCGCAATTTTTTTGCCGTTTTGCAAATTTTGCCGTAAATTTGTGAATTTTTCGGCGAAACTGAACAAATTTGCCCATCACTAATTAGTAGGGATGCACCGAATCCTTCTGCCCGGCCGAACCGAATCCAAATCCTAATTTGCATATGCAAATTAGGGGCGGAGAGGGAAATCGCGTTACTTTTTGTCACAAAACAAGGAAGTAAAAATTTTTTTCCCTTCCCGCTCCTAATTTTGCATACCGGTTCGGTATTCGGCCGAATCCTTCGTGATCAAGGCCCCAGCAACCAGTGTGACTGGTAAAATACCAGCCATAGCCAGGGCCGTAGTAGTTAAACTAGTAAACCTGTTGTTAATTCCTGTAGCTGTGTGTTTGTTACAGTTTTATGTTCATGTCTGGGCGCCCAGCATTGCCAATAGCCCTAGATTCTTCTCACTAGTCACTAATTGTCGCTAGGAAATTGTAGAGACAATTTACTGCAAAGTTCTTCTCCCTCACTGATTTGGTTCATTTAAATGGAATCAGGCGCCTACCAATCCCCACTCTCTCCACCTTGTTCCGTATCATGTACTGCAGAATTTCCTTATCCAGAAACAGGTAAGAAAAAAGCACCGAAACTTCCCTTTTAGCCACACATTTCATTCGTTCTTTTTAAATAGATTTTTTTGTAAGTGTTTTCCAGCTGTTACCGCCTGTCTTTTCAACATGAGTTCTCTATAAGTTTGTGTACCGAGAATGGAACAATAGTTCCCAAATATTTCTAAATGTCAAAGTTTTCAAAAGAAAGAAAAAAAAATTGTGGGGTGAGAGAATTATTATTATTACTGTGCCAGGCTATTCTGAAGGCTGGGAGGATAGAGAAATAAATTAGATATTTGTAGAAATTTGTGTAGAAGAAGGTTCTCAATAGCATGATAGATGAAAAGCCAGTTTCTAGTTATAGATGAGTGGGGCAGAAGATCGAGGAAACGTTGGTTAAATCCCCTAGATTATCCTTTACTAAAGCAATTCCTTCCATGGGCAGCTGCCTGATTAAAGGAGAACTAAACCCTAAAAGTGAATGAGGCTAAAAATACCGTATTTTATATAGTGAACTTATTGCACGAGGCTAAAGTTTGAGCTTGTCAATAGCAGCAATGATCCAGGACTTCAAATTTGTCACAGGGGGTCACCATCTTGGAAAGTGTCTGTGACACTCACATGCTCAGTGGGCTCTGATTGGCTGTTGAGAAGCTAAGCTTAGGGCTCGTCACTAATTATCCAGCAGAAAATGAGCTTCCCTGGCTGTAATATAAGCTGATGCTACAGGTTTGCTGATTATTCAATTCTGATGCTAATTGCACTGGTTTCTGTGCTGCCATGTAGTAATTATGTGTATTAATTACTAATCAGCCTTATATTGTGACATTTCTATTCTATGTGTACTGTATATTGTGAGTGGGTCCCTAAGCTCAGTAAGTGACAGCAGCACAGAGCATGTGCAGTGAATCAGCAGAAAAGAAGATGGGGAGCTACTGGGGCATCTTTGGAGACACAGATCTTTACTGCTAAAGGGCTGTGGTTGCCTTGGGCTGGTACAGAAGCACAAAACATCATGTACAACATATTATACCTACTTCTTTAGTTAGGCTTTAGTTCTCCTTTAAGGGGTATTTACAAATGCATTGGGCAAAGTGAAATTTTGGACACAAATTGACATTTTTTACCCAGTATGCAGCTTTTCAAAAGAGGCAGGATGGATGATTTGGCAAACATGTGGAAGTCCCAGGGCATAGTTGGACTTAAAGTAGTAGGAACGTTCAAATCCAACAGAAGTTCCAGCCCCGGGGTATCAGGTAAATCATTACGATCCTTGGGAGGGTGGTCCCCTAACATTTGGAACCCCCCTGGACTGGAACTTTCATTCTCCTTTAAGTAATTCTTCTTAATTAATTGCTCCAATATGTGCTCTCCATTATATCCAATTTTCAAGGTTACCGAAATAAAACAATAGCAACAAATGCAAAATTCTAACTGTCCAAGTCAAGTCAAACCTAATTGTTGATTGGCTGCAATAAGTAACTGTACTAGAACAGGTTTGCATCTTTTTAAAGACTAATGGGCTTATGTCATAAAGTGATGGGTGAATAAATTTGTCAGGTATGGAGTCGTGGCGAATTTCCACTTTTCACCACCCGTGAATGTTTTCACAAAACTGCATTGAAAATTCACTGGTTAAAAATCCACAGCGTAAATCGTCGTGCTTAAAAAAATTGACGTGCATCAAAAATATTTGGACGACCATTGACTTCAAATCGTTTCGTGAATTTTCACAGATTTCGCAGTTTTTTCCAATTATTTCACCATTTCCCAAATGGGACAGATTCACCCATGACTAATAAAAGGCAATAATCACAAATATGGAGCGCTCACCTCCCAACTCATCTCACAGTTGTTGTGCCAGGTGCTGAACCGGAAGACCCCAATCCTGTCGAAGGGTCACATCAATACTCCAAGAAATTACCAGCAGCACACTGTTAGTCTTGCATAAGTGCTCAAGTGCAGATTTATTGTGTAGCCCATAGCATATAAAGGCAACGTTTCGGACCTCCCAGGTCCTTTGTCAAGCCCCGGGCTTGACAAAGGACCTGGGAGGTCCGAAACGTTGCCTTTATATGCTATGGGCTACACAATAAATCTGCACTTGAGCACTTATGCAAGACTAACAGTGTGCTGCTGGCAATTTCTTGGAGTAATAAAAGGCAATAAGTTAGCCCAGGGGCAGATGGGATAATAATCGAATAATAATAATAATAATAATAATAATAATAATAATAATAAAGGGATGATTATACTAATCAATGATCTATTATATGTAACTTTTCCAGTGGACTAAAACAATTATACTTCTATATCCGAAAGCCGGTGTGTTTAGCTGTGGCTACTAAGTCAAGCAAGCCTTCTATTGTTATTTATTATTATTTGTTTATTAGTGGATATAGTTCACCTGGACCCGGTAGTTTGCTTGAGCATAAAGCAGTACAACAGCCACTCATGTGCATAATAAACAAGACTTGATGTGTATTACGTAACAATTATAGAGAAAGCGACTGCAAACCTTACTCAGTTGTTCAGCACCATGGAGAGCAGCCAAGGCCATTCCATTAGTTCCTATGCAGGATCTGTTCAGTTTCAGAGATTCAGAAGCCACACAGAGAGAACCGTAGCTGTTCCCTAAGTTTATACAGTTGTTCTACTCTTCTACAGATTCCACAGCTACATATACGCACAGGGCAGCATCTTAATTTGCATCTTAAAGGATAAGTAAACCCTTAAAACAAGTAAATATACATTTTAAGAGGGGGGCTATTCTAAGCATTTTTGCAATGTACATTCATTCATTATTTATTTTTTTTATTTTTTTAAATTCCAAGATATTAAGGGAAACATGTACTGGTAATATGAATTAATTAACTGACAGCCACCTGATGTTCAGTTTCCCACCAGTCTGACCAGCAAGTAGTCAAGGAAGTTGTCAGGAGAAAGAAAGAGGCTGCTCTGATGTTCTTCTGCTTAGGAATAAAATTAGAAATCTTTCCTAAGTAGAAGAACTTCAGAGCAGCCTCTTTCTTTCTCCTGACAACTTCCTTGACTACTTGGTGGTCAGACTGATGGAAATGACCAGTAGGTGGTGCTGTTGTAACAAAATTCATTCATATTAACAGTACGTTTATCCCTTAATATCTAGGGGTTAAAAATGGAATAAATAATGAATGGAAATTAAGTGCATAGAATAGCCTCCTCATACATTTTACAATCACTTATTTTAAAGGTTTACTTTGGATTTGTAATCAAACATGGTTTTTGAACTGCCCTGCAAGTAGGATAAGTGTCAGACTTACCGAACCAGGCGAAACCACGGATGAGGAGGAGCTGGAAACTGGCGTGGTAAGAAGGCAACCCTTACGGCTCCCCCACTAATACACCCTTGGCTGGGGACTAGGGAGACCAATGGGGGTGTAGTATGGGAGCCTGTGGCTGGTGAAGTGTAGAGTCTTGTGCCTGGATATACTGTGAGCGAAGATGCAGGATACAACAGTACGTAGATAATGGCACAGCGGTTAGGGTGTTAATGCCACAGGAGTTGGTATTTCCCAGCTAGCGAAATGAAGACAGTAGTAGGATTGCCAGCGAGTAAGCAGGTTCGATTTGATCAGATTAAACACGACTTTAGTTATAGGCAGGCAGAGGTTCAAAAGCAACAGTCAATCAAGGGTTAAACACAGACCGTAATCAGAGGCAGGCAGGGGTTTGGCAACAGGAATCAGTTCAGCGAGGCACCAGGGTTCAAGCAAAGGCGTAGTCAAACGAGAAGCAGAAGTCGGCAACAGAGAGTCAGAAGATCCAGCGAAGTTCCAAGGGTTATCACAGAAGAAGAGTCGAAAGCAGTAGCAGGGTCAAAACCAGTATTTTCAAAATAGAATAATTCAAAGGCTTCTTTACAACAGCTTAGAGCGATGTCCGAGCACTGAGAGGAATTCGAAGCGGAAAGAAATACCAGCGCCAGCGTCAGACGCTGCGCACGTTTGGCGCGCTTGCGTCGGCGTCATTACGTCGCGACGGACGCGCACCCGCGTCGACGCGCGTCCTCCATGACGACGCTGGGAACGCACGGACTTGCGCAAACGGTAAAGGCCTGACATTGCCCCCCCCTTAGGAGCGGCCTCTGGACGTGAACTTGAGAGGGCTTGGCTGGAAATTTTCGATGGAAATCTTTTACAAGGTCAGCAGCATGAAGATGTGAAGCGGGTTCCCACGAATTTTCTTCTAGCCCATACCCTTTCCATTTAATTAGGTATTGAAGCTTCTTGCCTCTAACCCTGGAGTCCAGAATGGATTCAACTTCATATTCCTCGTGATCTGAAATGATAACAGGATCAGGAGCAAAAGATCTTCTCCCCACAAACTGGTTCGGAACCACAGGTTTTAGTAATGCTGTATGAAACACAGGGTGAACCTTCAAGGATTCTGGAAGAGCAAGTTTGAAAGCAACAGCATTAATTTTCTGAATGATCTT
This sequence comes from Xenopus laevis, assembly GCF_017654675.1. Taxonomy (NCBI): domain Eukaryota; kingdom Metazoa; phylum Chordata; class Amphibia; order Anura; family Pipidae; genus Xenopus; species Xenopus laevis. The sequence continues at coordinate 7,253,402 of NC_054372.1, read as the reverse complement.
AAAAGGACCAATGAAACGTTGGGCCAGTTTCCTAGAAGGACAACTAATCTTGAGGTTATTAGTTGAAAGCCAAACCTTATCCCCCACCTTAAATCCTGGATCCGGAGCTCTCCTCTTGTCAGCGAAGAATTTATAGTTTGACTGAGCCTTTTGCAGATTTTGGCGAATGGTCTCAATGTTAGATGATAAAAACTGAAGTCTCTCTTGAGCCGCCGGAACTGAAACCGTCTGACAAATCCCGGGAATCATCGTTGGGTGAAACCCAAAATTGGCAAAAAAAGGAGACTGTTTGGTGGAGGAGTGTATGGAATTGTTGTAGGCAAATTCCGCTAGAGGAAGGAGTGAGAACCAATCATCCTGAAGAAAAGACGAAAAACATCGCAGGTATTGTTCCAGCGTCTGATTCGTCCTCTCTGTCTGTCCATTCGTTTGGGGATGATAACCAGAAGAAAAGGACAGGTCAATGCGTAAACCTTCACAAAGTGCTCGCCAAAATCTTGATGTAAACTGCACCCCTCTATCTGAGACGATGTTCTTCGGAATTCCATGCAAGCGAACGATCTCTTGAATAAACGTCTTGGCCAATGCAGAAGCTGAAGGAATGCTAGAGAGAGGAACAAAATGAGCCATTTTGGACAGTCTATCAACGACTACAAATATGACAGAACAACCTTCAGAATGTGGAAGATCTGTGATAAAATCCATTGAAATTGAGCACCACGGACGATCTGGCACAGGTAGAGGATGAAGGAGACCTAAAGGTTTGGAGGGGATTCCTTTGCATCTAGCACAGATCTCACAGGAGCGTACAAATCTTGCACAATCGCTTCCCAACGTGGGCCACCAGAAATGACGTCGTGCCAAATCAAGAGTTTTACGAAACCCAGAATGTCCTGCAAGTGGAAGATCATGAACCAAACTTAAAGCTTCTACCCTGAGAGTCGATGGCACAAAAGTCTGTTCTTGAAATAAAACAACCCATCTTGGGCTATTAATATCGGGTTACTGGGAATAGAATTTGGAGTACAACATTCTCTCACCCTTTGAAGAAAAGACTTCTGCAGTAAAAGAAAAAATTTTGGCTGAAGAACCGGGTCGGCTTCCAAAGACTGGGAGGACTCTTGCGAAAACATCCGAGACAGTGCATCAGCTTTAATGTTCTTTGATCCTGGACGATAAGTTATGTGGAGCTGAAAACGTGAAAAGAAAAGTGCCCAACGAGCTTGTCTAGGTCTGAGTCTTTTGGCGGAGCGTAAGTACTCTAAATTCTTATGGTCGGTAAGAACCAAAACTGGATGCGCCGCACCTTCCAGAAAGTGGCCTCCATTCTTCTAAGGCCCACTTGATCGATAATAATTCTCTGTCAGCCACATCATAGTTTTGTTCCGTCCCTGACAATTTCCTTGAAAAGAAGGCTACTGGATGTAATGACCCTTGTGGAATAGATCGTTGAGATAGGACAGCTCCCACTGCTACTTCTGACGCATCCACTTCCACAATGAAAGGAAGAGATGGTTCCGGATGAACGAGAATTGGAGCTGAGGTGAACGCTTCCTTCAGGCGATCAAAGGCTGATTGTGCCGCCACCGACCACTGAAACTTAATCTTTTGTTTGGTAAGGTCAGTAAGAGGTTTGATGATACCGGAAAAATTTCGTATAAACTTACGATAAAAGTTGGAAAACCCAATGAATCTCTGAACTGCTTTGCGATCCTTTGGAATTGGCCAATCCAGGATAGCTGAAACCTTCTTTGCATCCATGACCACACCACCAGTAGAGATGACAAAGCCCAGGAATTCAATTTGTTCTTTCTCAAACACACATTTTTCTGCTTTAACCACCAGAGAGTGTGCACGAAGACGAAGAAAAACCTCCCGCATATGTCTGCGGTGTTCTTCTAAAGAGGAAGAATAGATTAAAATGTCATCTAAATATGCCACAACATAAGAGTCCAAGATGTCCCGAAAAATGTCGTTAATGAAGTGTTGGAACGTTGCGGGCGCGTTACACAACCCAAACGGCATAACCAGATACTCGTAGTGTCCATATCGAGTTCGGAAAGCCGTCTTCCATTCATCCCCTTCTCTTACACGAATCAAGTTGTAGGCCCCTTTCAAATCCAGTTTCGAAAAAATAGTTGCAGAACGTAATCTCTGAAAAAGTTCATGAATAAGGGGAAGCGGGTACCTGTTCTTGATGGTGACCTTATTCAGTTCCCGATAATCAATGCAGGGGCGCAACGACTTGTCTTTCTTCTCCACGAAAAAAATTCCTGCCCCAGCTGGAGAAGTAGAGGGTCTGATAAACCCTTTTTCGAGGTTTGCATCAATGTATTCTTGTAAAACCTTAAGCTCAGGTTCAGAAAGGGGAAAAATGCGACCAAAAGGAATGGGTGAACCAGGTAGCAAGTCAATAGGGCAATCGTAAGGCCGGTGAGGAGGAAGAATGTCAGCTTGTTCTTCATTAAAAACGTCTAAGAATTCATGATACGCAGCTGGAATCAAAGTTAATATGTCTCGATTATCTTTGGTCACACAAACTAAGGCTTGCTGAGGAGAGGATGATTTCATTTGGACACAATTCTTAACACAAAAGGAAGAAGACAAAGATAACTTTCCAGAGCCCCAGTCAACAAATGGGTTATGAACCCTTAACCACGGTAGCCCAATAATAACTGGAAACAGAGGCGAAGGAACCACGTCAAAACTAAGGATTTCATGATGTGACCCGTTTATTGACACATTTAGAGGTTCAGTCTCTAGAGAAACAGGTCCAGAACTGAGGGGTGAGCCGTCCGCCATCCGAACCATCACTAATCTGGATTTAGGGCGCAAAGGAATGTCATGCTTGCGGGCAAAGGTAGAATCGATAAAGCAACCACTAGCCCCGGAATCAATGATCGCCGAGACTTGCACTCGTCTTCTTGTCCACTGCAGAGAGAGCAAAAGAGAAATGTGTGTATCTTTAGACTGAACAGAAACTTTAGTACCACAGTCTGTAGAAAAAATGTTACCATCAGGACGAAGGGGACAAGTCCGCAGCAAATGTCCAGCAGCACCACAATAGAGACACAAATTCAGGCGTCTTCTCTTTAACCTTTCCTCAGGAGTCAAGCTGGGACGAGTCAAACCAAGTTGCATTGGCTCGGCTGCTGAAACAGAGGGAGGAGCAACCGAGGTACCCAGAAGGGGTGCCCTTGGGACCATCCAGGATACAGGAGATACAGATGAAGGAGACTTCTCGGCACTTCTTTCTCTTAGGCGTCTGTCGAGTTGAATGGTGAGTAGAATTAATTCATCTAAAGCCACCGGAACACCTACTCGAGCCAGCTCATCCTTTAACTGAGTTGAGAGCCCCACTCGGTAATGGTGTCTGAGGGCAGACTCATTCCAAGTCGTGTCGACCGCCCATCTTCGGAATTCAGCCGCGTAGTCCTCCACTGGACGTTTCCCCTGTGTAAGGGCATGTAAGGCAGCTTCTGCGGTCTCTGGACGCTGCGGATCATCATATAAGGATGCCATTGTGGCAAAGAAAGTCTCTACATCCTTCAGGAGGGGACTATTCAACTCCAGAAGGCGATGAGCCCAAGTTTGGGGTTCGCCTTGCAGGAAAGAAATGACTGCTCCCACCTTGACTTTTTCATCGGGATAGGTTCTAGGCTTCATAGCGAACAACAATTTGCAGCTATTTAGAAAGGACCGAAATTGCTTGCGATCCCCACCAAATCTTTCTGGTAAACAAATCTTCGGCTCCAGACGCCCGGGAGAGGATGCCCCAGCCTCATCAGCAGGAAGATCGGTTAAGCGAGCACGGAGGTCCTGGTAACCACCTTGCAAATCTTGTACAGCTCAAGTCAAAACCGACATCTGCTGGGACAAAGTCTCTAGAATGCCAGCTTCCTCCAGTGGTTCATGTTGATAGGGCTCGGACATACTGTCAGACTTACCGAACCAGGCGAAACCACGGATGAGGAGGAGCTGGAAACTGGCGTGGTAAGAAGGCAACCCTTACGGCTCCCCCACTAATACACCCTTGGCTGGGGACTAGGGAGACCAATGGGGGTGTAGTATGGGAGCCTGTGGCTGGTGAAGTGTAGAGTCTTGTGCCTGGATATACTGTGAGCGAAGATGCAGGATACAACAGTACGTAGATAATGGCACAGCGGTTAGGGTGTTAATGCCACAGGAGTTGGTATTTCCCAGCTAGCGAAGTGAAGACAGTAGTAGGATTGCCAGCGAGTAAGCAGGTTCGATTTGATCAGATTAAACACGACTTTAGTTATAGGCAGGCAGAGGTTCAAAAGCAACAGTCAATCAAGGGTTAAACACAGACCGTAATCAGAGGCAGGCAGGGGTTTGGCAACAGGAATCAGTTCAGCGAGGCACCAGGGTTCAAGCAAAGGCGTAGTCAAACGAGAAGCAGAAGTCGGCAACAGAGAGTCAGAAGATCCAGCGAAGTTCCAAGGGTTATCACAGAAGAAGAGTCGAAAGCAGTAGCAGGGTCAAAACCAGTATTTTCAAAATAGAATAATTCAAAGGCTTCTTTACAACAGCTTAGAGCGATGTCTGAGCACTGAGAGGAATTCGAAGCGGAAAGAAATACCAGCGCCAGCGTCAGACGCTGCGCACGTTTGGCGCGCTTGCGTCTGCGTCATTACGTCGCGACGGACGCGCACCCGCGTCGACGCGCGTCCTCCATGACGACGCTGGAACGCACGGACTTGCGCAAACGGTAAAGGCCTGACAATAAGTAGCAAGTGTAGAGTTGAATAATGTCCTGTCCATGTTGCCTGCATTCAGCAGCATTGTATTCATGGGGGGTGGGAGGCACGTAGGCATAAGGATTCCCATAGGGAGGAAGCACACCAAACATATGATTTTGCCTTTTAGGACATTTATTCAGCAGTGTTGGCACAAGCTTTCGGGGTCAACCCCTTCCTCAGGTGCAATCTGAGGAAGGGGTTGACCCCGAAAGCTTGTGCCAACACTGCTGAATAAATGTCCTAAAAGGCAAAATCATATGTTTGGTGTGCTTCCTCCCTATGGGAATCTTTGTATGAAAACCGGGCTTGGAAGTAGCTGGAGGAGTTGAATGCACCCTAAAGAAAAAAAGGAAAAGTAAGTGGTGTGCCGAAGAATATGTATGTTGGTATACGTAGGCATAAGGGGCAGCCAGAACCTGGACAGAAGTGCTCTTAGGGGGTGAACTTTTATTCCCCTTTTTCTGGTAAGTGGAGTCTTTTGTATTTACCAGTGGGGTTCATTTATAAACAGTAGACGCATTTGCAACTCTGCCAATAACTGACCGGTATGGGTTACAAATTTGCCACTGTTTATAAATGAGCCCTAGCAGGCTGGAATCCCCCTTTGCCAGCAAGAAAACATCTTCAAAAGATCAAGGAACAGGTGCCAGGATTTCAGACGCACAATGAAAATGAATCAAAATTAAGTTTATCTACTCAAGAGCTCACAATCTAAGTTGGCATACAGATTCTTTGGGAGGCTAGTAGGTGCAGCAGTGCACAGTCTGAGGTGCTTGAACTTGCAGCAATGTTAGAATTTGTTCGGTAATGGTCTCTGGATTTTAAAATGGCCTTTGAAAAAGCAAGGGGTCAATTATACATACTGTAATTATTAATCAATTGAACATAAATTGCTAATAATCTCATATAATGGTCCCTTCTACTTTTTCTCCGTCCTCAAATATCCATTTGGTCAAAAGGTCCTGATCTCCTGAAATTCTTCTTTAAGCATGGACTGATTAAATGATGATTACAACATCTATTTCTGCTAATTTAAGATGAGCAAATCTGCCTGTCACAATTGAAATAAATATATATAGATATACATTCTTCACCACCCAATTTACTGCTCATTTGCTTATGAATAATAATAATTTACATTCAGAAATGAATCCACAAACTGGTGCAAATCGAAAGACAAATTTTTAGGTTCTTTAAATGACAGATCCTTCTTTGGGATCAGTAATGCAGAGCAGATGCAGGTAATGACACAGGTAAGAAATATATATTGGGATATGGCTCTTGGCCTTTCTAGCCATATGTGGTGAAATGTTGCCTGTATTGATGCTATTTATTACAGATACTTACTGTACATATAAATAGGCGTGTCCCTTGCTCCCTTTGGTTGAGCACCACACACCATGGTCCCCTCCTTGGGGACACCTATACTCCACTTTAGCTCTGCATAAACAGGAGGTCCACTTTCACTTGCAATGAACTTCAAAAAAAATGTATGGCCATTAATCAATGATTCAACACAATTATTAAACAGCCTCCTGTTTACTTTCCAGGCCCTCTTTGCCAGGGATGCTGCTCCTTATTGCAGACTTTCAGCAGACAGTTCCGCCTTATGTTCCTGGTTCACTAAGCTTTATGTATATAAGTGACTACACCTCTGGGTCCCTAACTGGTGCCACCAGGACACTCCTCCTTGTTGGAGCCTCGGCTGCTCATCTCTCAATCTCTACCTTAACACTACTTCTGAGCACCTTGAGTGAGCTCCAACCAAATCTACCCTGGCACGATCTCACCTATGCACTCCTGCCAGCAGGGTCGGACTGGGCCGACTGGACACCGGAAAAAAACACGGTGGGCCCTGGCTATTTCATACCTTGCAGGCCCAGATTCGCTCCCTGCAATGCCACTGCTTACCTCCCTCCTTGACCCCGGCTGTGATGCGCAAGGTGTGAGTTGCAGCTGGGATGGGGTGGCTTGGGGAGGAGAGGGGGCTCTGCAGTTGGGGGTGGTATGGGTGGTCCCTGAGGCTGCAGGCCTGGTGCCACTGCCAGTTACCTTTCTGAAGTGGCCAACTTAAGCCTCCTTAGCTCCATTTGCTACCCCTTCTTGCATCAGCCAAAGAGGAAGTGACTTACTATGCGTCTCCTTATACAGCTTCTCCTGGGACATTCCCATTCCCACCTGGTGGCTGAAACTAATATGAGAGAGAGAGAGAGAGAGAGAGAGAGAGAGAGAGAGAGAGAGAGAGAGAGAGAGAGAGAGAGAGAGAGAGAGAGAGAGATGATGGATAGATAGATAGATAGATGACAGATAGATAGACAGATAGATAGATAGATAGACAGACAGACAGACAGACAGACAGATAGATAGATAGATGATAGAGAGATAGATAGATAGATAGATAGATAGATAGATAGATAGATAGATGATAGAGAGATAGATAGATAGATAGATAGATAGATAGATGATAGAGAGATAGATAGAGAGATAGATAGATGATAGAGAGATAGATAGATAGATAGATAGATAGATGATAGATAGTTAAATTGGGTTGAAAAAAGACAAAGTCCATCAAGTCCAACCCCTCCAAATGAAAACCCAGCCCCATACACACACCCCTCCCTACTGTCACATAAATTCTATATACCCATATCTATACTAACTATAGAGTTTAGTATCACAATAGCCTTTGTATTATGTCTGTCCAAGAAATCATCCAAGTCCCTCTTATAGTCATTAACTGAATCAGCATCACAACATCACCCGGCAGTGCATTCCCCAACCTCACTGTCCTGACTGTGATGAACCCCCTACTCTGTTCCTTTAAATGAAACTTCTTTTCCTCTAGTCTGAAGGGGAGGCCTCTGGTACGTGATTCTCTTTATGGGTAAAAAGGTCCCCTGCTATTTGTCTATAATGTCCTCTAATGTACTTGTAAAGTCTAATCATGTCCCCTCACAAGCGCCTTTTTTCCAGAGAAAACAACCCCAACCTTGTCAGTCTCCCCTCATAATTTAACTCTTCCCTCCCTCTAACCAGTTTAGATGATAGATAGATAGAGATAGATGATAGATAGATAGATAGATAGATAGATAGATAGATAGATAGATAGATAGATGACAAATAGATTTATAGATGACAAATAGATAAAGACAAACAGACATTTAGATTTGCATTTATATTTCTCTCCATTGTTTTTTTTTTATCTCTTCCCTCTCAAACACACTGATTGTTGAAATATAACTTGGTTTGGGCAGTACAGGGATGATTTATAAGCACTTTAGATTATTTGTTCCGATGTGTTGCAGTGACAGCTGATAAAACCTTCCAGCTCTTTCCAGTTCTCTGAGAAACATTTAATGTCTCTCTGACAATCTCCCTTCTATTGTCACATTCAGTTGTACAATGCGAGGCATAAACATCTGACAATTACTGCTTTAGAAGGGCGAGTTCACCTTGCTGGGAACTGATTTTATAATAAAATGAGAATTGTTCCAGTAGTGCAAGTTCCAGGCTGAGAGCAAGATTAAAGAACAGTGTTTTTATACCTCAAACATCCCATAAAATAATAACAGGTTTGAGTTGAGTTTCTTGTTTGAATCTTGAGACAAACTTTTTGCCAATTAAAATTCCCATTATAAAGTATTTTCCTACTATTCTGTTACAGGTTTCATCTACAGAAGACAAGCACTATTATGTGCGGAGGTCCTGAAACACTGGATGAAAAATCTGAAATCTAATAATGAATTGAGTTGTATTTACCTCTGCATTTGTCAACCCGACGCCTCCTAAATCTTTCAGCTCGATTTGTTATTGCTGCTGTTTGCAGTATTTATGTCTCTGACATATTTATTTTTATTCATCTGTTTTATGCCACTGAAAATGTGGTCTTGGATAAAGAAAACAGAGCCCATGTATTATAGATAAAGCCCATGGCATAGACCAGGACATAGAATGTAAACAAGATGTATCACTAATAGAGAAAACAGTGATTGCTTGATGTATCATAAGTGTTATTTTATTTGAAGAAAATCTATATTGGTGGGGTTGACCGTGTATAGTTCAAGACTCTTTACAAAGATAGTTGTGTGTAAGGCCACTCCTTGAACTTTTCACCCCAGGGTATAGGATGGTAAGGATGGCAATTAGGCTTTTGAGGCCACACTTGGTGAGCTAACCATTTATTTGGCATTGATGCCACATCATACTACATATTCAGCTCTCATCTCGAAATTTAGTTTATGCTCCCTAAGCTATTTCTGACCTTCTCCTATTTTCTACTACTGCAACTTCATCCAGCTCCGGATTACAAGACTTTTCGAGAGGTTCTGCTTGTCTCTGGCATTCCCTACCTCAACCTATCAGAATCTCCTCTTCCCCTCAAACCTCCAAACACGAATCTCCTAGTGCACCTTTAATCATCGTATCAAGAATAACTCATTTGTATTCAACATCTTTATCTATTACTCCATCAACTGTTCCCTCATCCTTTAGACAGGGGGTGTAACAATCTCGTTAATGGGAGCCTTGTGAGATGAACAGTACCTTTGGATGCACAGGTGGTGTCCACCAAGGCGCTTTTAGGGCCCCAGGCTTCCTGCTGTGGAAGCCAACAAGGAAGTGCGAAGCCAAAAGACAAAACAAGTTTCCAGCGGGGATCAAGAGGAAACGTAGTCAGGGTCAGGTCGAAGAGTTCAAGGCAGACGGCAGTAGTTGTAGTCGGAATATCAGGCAAAAGATCAAAACCAGAAAGTCAAAAACATGGAAAAAAACACTTGAGCAGGAACAGATAAACTGAAGCCTAGCTTGGGCACTTAAAAAAATGGTGAATCAGATTTTTATGAGGAAATTTGGCGCCAAAGCCCAGCGTCAAGCGCCAGCGACAATGCAATCAAGCAGGAAGTGCGCGCCTGCGCACACGAAGAGAGGTGCGCCGGGAGGTAAGTAAATGATTAATTCTCCCAACGCGTCTTACAGGGGGTCCCCAACCTTTTTACCCATAAACCATACTTGAATGTGAGAATTGTTTCTGAGCCACACAAGCAACAAAAAATAATCATTGGGGATGTCAAATAAGGGCTGTGATGGCCCCATGTGGACTGCTAGCTTGCAGAAGGCTCTGTTGAAATAAACGTGTGTCTTCATGCCTCCAAAACTTGAATGTAGCCAGGAATTTCAAAATGGGCACTTTTTATGTGATCACTGGGAGCAACATCAATGGGAGTGGTGAGCAACATGTTGCTTACAAGCCACTGGTTGGGGATCAGTGTTTTAGACTGTAAGCTTCTGTGAACAGGACCCTGCAACCCTATGTTAATTCTGTAACCCTTGTTTGTCAAACTATTGTAACATGCTGTGTAATTTGCTGGCACTATATAAATACATGATGATGAGACAAGAACAACTCTTAAAACCAAATATATACATTAACAGAACTTCTAGGAAGAAACAGCAGTGGAAAATGGGTTTCATCTTGGGGTTGTCATAAAGAGTGTGTTATTATGGAGGGGGCTATTACTTCTCCTTCTCAGTTGTGAGAGGTTCTACTTCTTTTCCTGGCTTTGTAGCTGCGATACACCAGCATCATAGATGCAACTCGTTAATATGTGCAGTTCTCGTAACCCAAGGGAACAAATGTCAGTCAGTATTTACTGACCCACTGTAAGAAAGCAAACATATGAGTCAGTTGACCTGGAACACAATTATAACACCCCCATTGTGACCTCAATATTTAGGTCTCTCGACACCTCTACAGAGTTCAGACTACGAAAGCTGAGGATCCTGGTTCAGTGTTCATTGGAAAACAAATGGCTAATTGGTAGGAATTACAGGACATCATATGTGAATGTGGTCTCGTTTTATAACATTTCTCTTCAAACAAGAACTGTAGATAAATGCTTTTTGCAAAAGGGAAAATTAAATGATCCTTGGCACTTTCAGAAGTGGAGATCCAGGAATGGTACAAACAACTGTTCTTACATTTAACTGAAAGCCAAAGCCATTAGTCAGGTTCAAAGGGCTGCGATGAATAATTTATGTACACGGAAGCAGATGCTCGCACAATTTCTTCCTCCTCTTTTAACAAAACTGGATATTCTTGCGAGAGAAAAGAACAATCCCAGGCACTTTAACAAACACAAAATCATCTGCTAATGACAATACTTTCTTATGAACACACTCTTCTACTTAATTGTATAATGGAAAAGAGTTCCGAAGTGGAGATTTGTGCCGTTTTACTCAACCTAATACATACCTACATGTTTGCTTCTAGAGAGCATATTCTTCTTGTACTATAGGGACACAATAGCTTATTTTTATTTCTAAATCCCATTTAGGACAGGTGAATCATGGACAACCCCTCATTGAGCAAACTCCTTTGAGAGAAGCACAATTGCAGATACCACATACAAAATTCTAATTAACATTAATTTTGTGTCAGAGTCTAGCAGCTCTAGTGGGTTGGAGATGGGACCAAGAAAGAAGCTTAGGGTTGCCAACAGTCTGGTTTGGACCCCAACAGCCCAATTTACAGAAGTGCTGCCCGGGTCAATACTGGAAAACTGATCTGGATCAGCCAATCATGGATTGCAAAATTTTAGCCCCATGCCGACACTGAGTCAACCCATGTTGTCATTGACCAGCCCCCTGCCCAGATTGTGTGCCAGTAAAAGGTGGAACCCATAAGGAAGCTGTATACAGAAAAGTCCATTTTGCGGTATCTGAGAGTTTGTATATCCAAGCAGAAACATCAGGGCAGGCATCCAGCAGCAGAGTAAAGTCAAAGCAGGGGGTCAGAAACCAAAGGAATCAAGGCAAAATAGCAAATTTTGGAGCACCCAAGAGTGTTAGAAGGAATAACCTATATTTGGGCATTGAACCTGGGTCTCCGGCACTTTTATTTAGAATTTTCACTCAATTACATCACACGCACAAGGTAGTGCAGTGATGTCAGTGCATGGCCATGGGCGCCGCCATCTTGCCGAATTGGAGCATTTCCCATACCGCAACAGAGCGCTCAACAGTTTGTTGATAAATCTTAAAAGATGGAACCTGTCATTAGTGAAGTACAGTTGTAAGGCTTAAAAAAATCACATTTATGCCAGAACACAATAATATATAATATATATATTGTATATTTATTTTTGCTGCTAATATAGTCCTTTTGATTGTAACCAAAGACCCAACACAAATAAAGTCCCCCATTACAACAGTTATCGTTGTGAGCATTTACCCTTTGTATAATGAACTGCATGTTTATGTACTGTACGATATGCAATAACAGGACCTTGAAAGAAACTAGCTCAGTTTATTATTGTTCTTTATTTTATATCGAACTGATCCATTTCCCCATTGCTTTACAGAGATTATACATCATTCGCATCTATTCTTGCCCCAGTGGAACGTACTTTCTAATGTACTATGGTAGTCTCACCACATGTATAAACAGCAACTTTTAGCACATCCAATATACATATTACAACAGCCAATCACAAACTTTAAGGGAGAGGCAGAATGGGCTGTGCTTGCGGTTAGTTATGGAGGATATGGTGCCAGTGGCATAACTAGATGTCAGAGGGCCCCACAACAACAAATGCAGGGGCCCAAAACATTGTCAAATTGACCTTTTCTACTAAGATATATTAAAATATCTTATTAATTAGGGCGCTAATGGGCCCCCAACACTCCCGGACCCCCAGCAAGGTCTGCTTCCTCTGTAGTTATGCCCCTGCATTGCACCACTGCTTGGTATTCCTAGATACTCTGTTCATTTATATCTACAACATAATGTATTACCCAGCAATGCTACAAACAATACAATCCCAAGGTTACATGGAACATTTAAAATACTTAATTTGCCTCGTTGAACCATTTTCTCTTTTATATAGAAAATGCAAAGGGCCGTGAATGAAGAAACTTTTATACGTAATGGCCTTTCTTTTGTATACAGAGATTTCCGATAATAACAGTCATTTTCATCTCTTCCATTGTGCACTTGATATAATAGGCAATCTGCTATTTATACATATATATTTTTGTAATGGCTCTCATTAATACATACAGTATACATACTTTTTATTTAAAAATTGTTAATCCCCTTAAAGAAAATGTACCTGAGTGAATGATAAAATATCAGTTTACCTAGAGAGAGAAACCCCCACACCCATCCCTTTAAATGGTGGAACAATGCCTTTGGAAATGGGTGTTGGTCTGGGCGGTTTCTCTCTCTTAAAAGCCGCAAGCGGGGGAGGATTAATCTCATGGAACCAATACTGGGGTCTAGGTTATCTCTCCCCTTTGAAAGCTAATGAGGGGGGAAGACTAAGCCCTATGATGAAAACCAATGCCCAGGTCGGGAGACCTTTATTTCAGGTAATGCTCTTATGCCGGGAGCATTTGAAATTATGACCAGAGGTAAATAGTTAGGGGCCGCCATATGGGTTTTACCTTGACGTGGTATGGTGGCTGATCAATCTTGTGATCATGATTTTGTAACTAAAAAACCCCTGTCTTTGTAAATACATGCATCTGCATAAATTACTGATATGACAGGGGACCAGGGAATGTGCATTGATCAATTTTTCTTCTTTTTCTCTATGTTTGGAGAATATTTATTTTAAGCAGCTGCTGTGGGTAACTCTAGGGAGTAAGGCCCCAAAGAACCAGTTAGTAATAAGGGTAATGGAGACAACTGGTATGATATACAGTCATATTAAAAAGTTTGGAAACCCCTCTTAATTCATTGGAGTTTAGTTTATCATTGGCTGAGCATTCAAAGTAGCGACTAACATCTCTTATGGAAACCAAAGTATTTCAGTAGTGACAAAAAGTTTATTGGATTAACAGAAAATATGCATCATAACAAAACTAGACAGGTGCTGCTGAGCATGGACAGTCTGCTTCAAATCATCCCATAGATTTTCCATGATAATCAAGTGGCGGGACTGTGACGATCATTCCAGAATATTGTACTTGTCCATCTGCATAAATGTCTTTGTAGATTTCCAAGTGTGTTTAGGGTCATTGTCTTGTTGAAATAGCCCCACAGCATAATGGAACCTCCACCTAATGTGACAATAGGTAGCAGGTGTTTTTCTTGGAATGTGGTGTTCTTCTTCCGCCATGCAAAACGTTTTTTTGTTATTACCAAATAAATAAATTTTTGTCTCATCAGTTTAAAGCACTTTGTTCCAAAATGACTGTGGCTTGTCTAAATGAGCTTTTGCATACAACAAGTGACTCTGTTTGTTTGTGTGAGTGCAGAAAGGGCTTCTTTCTCATCCCCCTGCCATACAGATATTCTTTGTGCAAATTGAGCTGAATTGTAGAACGATGTACAGGTATGGGACCTGTTATCCAGAATGCTCGGGACCTGGGGCTTTCCGGATAACGGATCTTTCCGTAATTTGGGTCTTCATGCCTTAAGTCTACTAGAAATGAATTTAAACATTAAATAAACCCAATAGGCTGGTTTTGTTTCCAATAAGGATTAATTATATCTTAGTTGGGATCAAGTACAAGCTACTGATTTATTATTACAGAGAAAAAGTAAATCATTTTTAAAAATTTGGATTATTTGGATAAAATGGAGTCTATGGGAGACAGCCATTCCGTAATTCGGAGCTTTCTGGATATTGGGTTTCCGGATAAGGGATCCTATACCTGTACAGATACACCATCTGCAGCAAGATGTTTTTGCAGGTCTTTGGAGGTGATCTTTGGGTTGTCTGTAACCATTCTCACAATCCTCCGCATATGTCGCTCCTGTATTTTTCTTGGCCTGCCAGACCTGGGTTTTAAAGCAACTGTGCCTGTGGCCTTCCATTTCCTCATTACATTCCTTACAGTTGAAGCTGACAGTTTAAACCTCTGAGATAGCTTTTTGTAGCCTTCCCCTAAACCATGATACTGAACAGTCTTTGTTTTCAGATCTTTTGAGAGTTGCTTTGAGTATCCCATGCTGTCACTCTTCTGATGAGAGTCAAACAGAAGCACAACTTGCAATTGGCCACCTTAAATACCGTTTCTCATGATTGGACACACCTGCCTATGAAGTTCAAAGCTAAACAAGCTAATCCAACCAATTTGGTGTTGCCAGTAATCAGTATTGAGCAGTTACATGTAATTAAATTAGCAAAATTACAAGGGTACTGAACTGAATACTGCTTCACTAAAAATCTTTGTTCAGAAAACACCCCAGTACTCAGATGTTCCTGGGAAATGAAAGACGTACCACTGTTATCTTTTTTGTTGAAAGTGGAGTAAATTACTATGAAGGGGTTCCCAAGCTTTTTCATATGACTGTATGCAACTGTGTGTGGAGTTATTTAGATTTCTTCTGTCAAAATCCCTGGATTAGAATGCGTTCTGATTCAACAACCAAAGGCAGCCATTCATTTTAGGGCCAGT
Source organism: Xenopus laevis (assembly GCF_017654675.1). Taxonomy (NCBI): domain Eukaryota; kingdom Metazoa; phylum Chordata; class Amphibia; order Anura; family Pipidae; genus Xenopus; species Xenopus laevis. Next base: position 7,238,235 of record NC_054372.1, on the reverse strand, counting down.
TGAGTTCTGGAATAGGGTCAGATGCATTGTAGACATGGAAAAAAAGCCTCTAGATATCTTCTGTTGTTGACCTATAAGTTATGGTACTGTATTTGCCTGGGATGTAGGTATTGTGAAGAGAGCTGTTGGCACCATTTTTGGAAAAAAACATTTGCAGATGGTTTTTAAGTAAAAAAGATTGTTCTGATGTTATGGATCTAGATCTTCAAGGCCAAGACTATTAAGGCATCCATAAAGCAAAAAACAAGTCAAGTAGAAATGTTGCCTGCTTTGCTGCCTTCATACAATACATTGGTGAATTGACTCAACTGAGCCAAGGTTCTGATTAAATGCAAGGACTACTCTTTGTTGAGAAGTAATAAAAAAATATCCATCTACTGAATATGGTACTTAGCTTCCAACTCTGAGTTCTCCTGAACTTCTCCAGTCTTTTTGGTATAGTTGTCTAACATGTGTCATGTATATGTGGTTAGTTTTATAAGTATGAGTTGCCAATCCAACTTCAGAAGATAACCAATGATAACCAAAGATACATCTGCTTCTATTCAGTCATGTGATATACAATGGCAGACATTAATGATCATAGAGTAACAGTAGATTATAGGTTGTCCAGGAAAGGGATGATCATGAAAACCCTGCTCTTTATTAAATACTCTGCATTCTGTTTCAAGATGAATGAAATGTTTTTATAATAATATTTGTCACTTATTGCATCCACATATGGGGTTTTTATACAGTATTATAAGCAGTACGAACTGGAATAACCCCTTCATAAAGACTCAGGCTTGGTAGGTCTATATTGATGCGTCAAAGTTACAGCCACCCATTATGAGTCTTGTGCACCATACACCATTATATATTGGATATCTACACCTCACATGTACCAGAGTCAACCCTAGAGTCCACATACCACATCGAATAGCCAAATAAATGAGGAAAACCTGAAAAGGAAAGGGAAAACCTTGATATATTTCTTCCTGGATCTATGGACTTTGGAGATATTAAAATTGAGTATATAAAAAAATTCAGTTTCAGCAAAGTAATGAGATAACTTTATGTTAACTACATAAGCAATTTCATGTTGAAGGTCTCAGGCGTTTTTAATGTCTCCCCCAAAATACTTTTTAACATTTTTCTAGCTCAGCACAACAACATGCCATTAGTTTCACTTGTAATTATGCAGTGTTTTTTATTTGTTCTTTTTACGGCTTTTTCATGTAGCTGTGTTTTTTATTTGTCCTTTTTACTGCTTTTTCATGTAACATAAAGAACCTTATGACTAATTAATGTAATTGTACTAAATTACCAGGCTATTAAGCATTGTGGATTTGCTGGCGAAGGAGCCAGATGACAGCTATATTTCAAACAATTTATGTCTGTGCCCCATGTGATCTCTTCAAAAGAGCTCATTGCTACAATCACTATGCAGACTTTTATATATTACCTACATATGGGACATTATTCTTTCTACATAGACTTATTCATAATGTCTTGCTAAAAAATGGTGTGGATAAATTTTTAGGGTTCCTAAGACAAGCCCATAGTGAAGCTGGGGTGCAGGGTGAATGAAGATAGTGACAGCCTAATTTACTATACTCTGGGGGCGTGTGCAGTTTGAAGGGAAAACATTTGACACCCTCCCGCCTTCTATGTAACACATTCAAAGGAGCATTAGTTCTTATTAGAGATAGTAGCAGAGGTTAACAGGAGTCTGGATGCTCATGCCCCAGACCTTCAGCTAAGGAAAGGTTATAGGCACACGCTGATCTTCAACCATGAGCTGGCACAAAGTGGACATTCACATCAGAGTAGATATTTTATTTCATGGAAAAAAATGCTCTAAAGGTAGCCTTACGCTATTCTTGCCTTGTGGGAACTTAGTCAGAGGCTGATAGCTTTCATAGCCCAATAGGTGGTGTGATGCATGTTAATAGGACAAGATGCCCAGGTGCTATCAAGTGGGTAATATGTTTATCATATGTTTGAAGTCTTGTTGATCAACATTTTGTTCACACACAAGGTCTCAAAAGGAGACCAAAACGGTGATCAATACATTTTTTTTCACATTTAATGAAGTCCCTGAGTGCATCTAGAAATTTATCATCTCTACCATTGGCTCCTATGTAGGTATGGCCAATCCTACACTCAACTTTTATCTAACACTTTTCCAAAAAAAACCCTACCCTCCCCCTCCTTTTTCCCCCAACCTAGCTGCCCCCCGGGGGAAATGTCCCTAACGTTTTACTTACCCTCGGTGCAGATTCAGGGATAGGCCTTCACCACAGTCATCTTCCAGGTCTTCGTGTCTCCTTCCGGCACGTCGTCAATTTCCGTCCAATTCGGAGCATGCACAGTTGTCGCAAACTGGGAAATTGCTCCAACTGCACATGCGCCGCTTCACTGGTTTCAACTGCAACTTACTTGCTGCTTTCAAGGTTAAAACTCCCTGTGTGCACTCCGCACCTGCCCTGCGGCCCTGCAGAAGGAGGTGAGCAGAGGGAACATAGAAGGGATGTAGCAGGGCTGCTGGTGGCGATGGGAATGCAGCAACATGGGGCCGTGTATTCACAATGGTGCACCGGACCTCTTTTCCCGTGTGTGGCGCACGCTAGCGTCTATTCGCACTCCTGTGCCGAGAACTTCAGCAGTTGCCAAAACAAGTCTGCTGGCATCTGGGAGGTGAGAGGAAACATGGATTGTAGCAGGTACTGTGTGGTGGGCTGTGGATCAGTGGGGGCAAACCCGGAAGTCTCTCCATCACTTCTCAGCTGCTGTGTGTTCTGTGATGTGAGCTTATGCCATCCTGCTATGGGTTCTGGGAGGTATATATACATGGAATTGTGCCTGTGCCTTCCTACTATCAATTCTGGGGTTATATATACATGGAATTGTGCCTGTGCCATCTTACTAGGAATTCTGGGGGTATTTCTATATGGAATTGCACCTGTGCCATCCTACTATCAATTCTGGGGTTATAGATACATGGAATTGCGCATGTGCCATCCTACTATGAATTTTGGGGGTTTTATACACGTGATGCCATCCTGCATTGAATTCTGGGGTATTTATACATGGAATTACCACTGTGCCATCTTAATATAAGTTCTGGGGGTATTTATATTTGGAATTGCCATTCTGCTATGAATTATGGGGGGTATTTATAAATGAAGTTGCCATTCCGCTATGATTCTTAGGGGTATTTATATATATGGAATTCTACTGTGCTATCCTGCTTTCTGGGTGGGGGTTTACAGAAAATACAGGGTTAAAGATCTTATACGATGGAGAACATACACGATCTAGTATTCTCAATAGGTATATATGTATGTGATGAGCAAACATATTGATCATATAGGTGTTAGCTTTACTGGAACAGTTTAACTGCTTCTATGATATTAGGTCAGTAATGCTGTGTTCCAGCCCAATGCATAGGGGCCACGTGGGGGAAGGGGGGGCCCAGTTGTAAATTTACATACCAGGGCCCTTAGGGGTCTAGTTACGCCACTGGAAATAACTTATATAATATATAATAGTAGTAAAGAATATAGGAACAGTAAAACAATAAAGTTGTTATCTACTAGTACAAACCCCTAGACTAAAACTTGGTATTATAGGTTCAAACCCACACAATTTTATAATTATAATATGTATTCAAGCCCAGTTTATGTATTACTGCTGTGTAATGAGTGATTAAAAACTTGTTGTCATGACTTGTATACTACTTGAGTTTTAAGATATACGACTATTAGTACCCTCCCCTTATCTTTTCTGTATCTCCCTTGTTTATTTTTTGTTTATTTCAAAAACTGAAAAAATAAATACAAAAAATAACATAAAGTGAACAAGAAAAAAAAAAATCTCTCCTCCAAAAAAAACAACAAATATCAATATGAATAGGTATTTTATTTCAAAACAAATATGGCCGGTTGCCCTATGTGGGCAAGAAAACATTTAGCTTGATGATATTTATTTTTGTTTCTGCAGAACAAACCCCACGTCGCATTGTTCCATAATTATTATTTAACAACACACTGAAAGTCGCAAAATGTAATTATGCGCTAACCTTTCGAAAGTGACGTATTTTCAATCAAAACTCCCTTGGGAACCAAAGCAACTTCATAAACTGATTCCATGATTATACCCAGTGCTGAAATATTAATTGTGTGATATAAAGAACGAGAACATTTTCCACCTTTTCAAAGTTTCTAAATGAGAGTTAATTACCAAACTCTGGCAGCTGAATGATTGGGAAATGTCTATCAAAGGGCTGAAGCTTCTGACAGACACAATAAAAGTTTATTTGTTAGACAAGATGTGGGATTATTTGACTGGTTTCTAGTGGGATAAATGGCGCCACTGGATGCCCCCCCCCACATATTCAGGCTAATTGGCTGCCTCTAATGGGGTCTGATGTAAGAAATGTCCATACATCAATGGAATCACATGGTTGGATATCTAGTGTAAACATATAATAACAGTATGCTGCACCTGCAAGAAACATGTATCTTGCATCTGTCAGGTATGATCTGGACTATGTCTGTACCTGCATAAATTCACTGGACCGCTGGGGGCTTTCTGAGTTGCTGTGGGTCAGTTATCTGCATGATCATGTTATATTTCCCTGCTGTTCTCTTCCTACACCTCAGTTGATCAATTAAGGGGATTTATAAGCTTGTTACAAACAACTCTCATTTGCTAAATCTTTGAAGCCTGACAGCCTAATCTAGTCTTGCCCCCTGCCTGATTCCTGTTTTGTTCCTGCATTGATTCCTGTTCTTGGTTCCTAAATAGTGATGAGCGAATAAATTCACCTGGCACGAATTCGCAGCAAATTTCCGCATTTCGCCGCCAGCGAATAAATTCGCGAATCTCCCATGAAAATTTTTCAGGTAAAAATTTGCCCGCGTCAATTTCCGATTTTCACATTTTTTTCGTGAAAATGTCAGATTTTCACGATTTTTTTTGTGAAAACCTTCAAATTTAACAATTTTTGAGTGAAATCCTTCAAATTTCATGATTTTTGAGTGAAATCCTTAAAATTTCAAGATTTTTGAGTGAAATCCTTCAAATTTCACGATTTTTGAGTGAAATCCTTCAAATTTCACGATTTTTTAGTGAAACGTCCAATTTTCAAGATTGTTTGTGAAAACCTTTAAATTTCATGATTTTTGAGTGACATACTTCAAATTTCACGATTTTTGAGTGAAATCCTTCTAATTTCACAAATTTTGTGTGAAAACGTCCGAATTGCACAATTTTTTCATGAAAACGTCCGAATTTCAAGATTTTTTCGGGAACTTACTGATTTCATGAATTTTCACAAATTGTTTGCCGTTTAGTGAATTTTGCGGGAAATTCACGAATTTTCCGGCGAATCAAAACAGGAGAAATTCGCCCATCACTATTCCTAAACCTTGCCGTGTTCCTGTGCCCTCATTCCTGATCCTTCCCTAATTACTATTGACCTCCTGGCACTGACCTTGGCCTTTTAACTGGACTTCTCCTCTTTCTTCAGCCTGCCCCTTATCTTGGCTTTCATATCTGACTGACTTTCATTGCCTGTCCAGACCTTCAGCCTCTTTAATGGACTCTCGTTGCTAGCTGTCTGCCTCAGACCACTGCCTGGTAAAAGGACTTTTGTTAACCTTGCTTTGAACTGTAGGGACCCATAGGGTTAATGTGCCCCTATGGCTCAAATCCCCAGTTGCTGGGCAGATGCCCATATAGCTAGCTGTAATTTACATAGTTGTGTTATTGGCCAGGAGGTGCTGTGACCACTTCCTTTCACACTTTGAGAATGAGAAGGGGTGGATCTTCCTCTTTTGCTTCTGGTTGCTGACCCAGCTGGATGTTTTAGGGAGCTTGGGTACAACAAGGCCCAGTAAAGTCAGTTTGCCATAGAGGGACCTGAACCTCTAGAGAGATAAGTTGGGGAGCAGGAAACCCGTGAATGAGGCTAGTAAGTGGCAGGACTATAATGTTATAGACTCTCTAGGAGAGTAAGACAGTGAGGGAAGAGAGAAAGAGCAGTGTTGTGCTCCATCAAGGAGGTTTAGCAGGGAGTAGCTTCCCAGGTTGTACGATTTGCCTACAGTGAAGGGACACAGTGGATAGGGTGTCAGGCTTTAGGTTCTCCTTAACAGTGGGCTGGGCTAGAACACATTGATGGTAGCTTACAGAGGGAGGGGCCAGTAGTCATAATAATATGAAAATCCTAAAAAAATTTCCCCCAGACATTCGAGTGCCATGGAACATTCATTTTACAGTGGGCTCATGTCTAGAGCATTATATGATCTCTTTTGTCTTTATTAAGGTTCCTTGGACATTTATAATAAAAAGTGGCCCTTTCAAGCATTTGCACCAACCTCTCTAATAAAGACGTCCATACGACTTTAATGTACCCGCCCTATTCAAATTGACCTAAGCGTAGGATCACTAGTGACTTTTCGCTAGGCATACTGCAAACAACAAACGCTAGTGAATCTTCGCTATGAAATGCTTGCCCTGAAGAAGTATCGCTAGCGAAAAGTTGCCAGCATTCGGCACCCAGGAAGCAACTTTGCATTTAAGTGAATTATCGTAGTGGTAACAAATTTACAATTCGCCCTTTAGTAAATATGCCCTACTGAGTCTGGATGTGGCTGCCCTTTTATACCCTTGTGCCTGTATTGCTAGTTCCTAGAGTTCCTATTCCTAGTGGTTGGGGTCAGGTACTACAACTGACTTACTGTATTAACTATACTGCCACCTGGTGGGTAAATAAGAAACTAACACTTTACCTAAATAACATGTTGTTACTGCCATCTATTGGTGAACTTAACACACTGCACATACTTTTACATTTTCACATATATTTCTCTTTCTTCCCCTTACAAGTAGTACGAGATGCGTCGCCAGGACCGCCATCAGAAATCACAGGGCCCCATATGACAAAATTTCCTGGGCCCCCTGGGCTGCGCCCACCACAAGCCCCATCTACAGGTCCACCCTCCCCACCACACAGTAAAAAAACAAAAAAAATATTGGCGGCTAGGGTTCCCACATGTTAATAAAAAATAAAAAGATATTGGTGGTCAGGGTCCACCATAAAAAAACATTTGTGGCCAGGGCCACTCCATTATAAAATATTGGTGGCTAGGACCCCAAATGAGAAAAAAAAATTGGTGGCCAGGGCCCCCCCACATTATAAGAAAATTGGTAGCCAGGGCCCCTTAAACATACATGCCTTCCCGAAGTCAGCAGCGCTCAGAAAGATTGGGGGCCCGGCTAATCAAGTAAGTGTGGCGTGGCCAGGCCCCCCTTACCCTCGGGGGCCCCTACAACTCTCCCCCCTGTCCCCCCCTGATGGTGGCCCTGTGTGTTGCACACACACATGTGGGGGGATGGGGGCCATTGAGTTTACAAGTCTGGAAGTCGAAGACCCGGAGGCCCTGGACACCTCAGTCCAACCCTGTTGTTGCCCACAATTTGCTTCATGTACAATGTTCATTATTCCAGATGTAATTAATTGCCCATCATTTGCCGTCTAGTTAAATGAAGACAAAGAATATTCCCCATAAATTGTGAGAGTGTTGATCGTTGGGCTCTCACACTGCAACAAGTTTCTTTATTTCTTTAATGTTATCACAAATAAGCTTTTGACATGATTACAGCCATTTAAGAAATACAAATGTGCAGATTGTTTATGAAATGTTTTCCCTTCACTTAATAAAGGATTTCTATGACAACGTACAATATGATAGATGTCTTTGTCATGATTAGCCGTGGCCTTCAGCAAAGGCTCAACCCTGTGAATAAAGCCATATTCACATTTTATAAATGACACAAGGTCACCCCTTAAAGCATTACAAGGGTGTCTCACCTTTAAATTAACATTAGTGTGTTATAGAATGTCCTGTTCCCAGCAACTGTTCTCTTGGTCTTCATTATTCATTTTTTTAGTCTTTGAATGAATTGTCTTCATTTATTACATCTTTCCAACTATCAAATTGGGGGGGGGGGGACTCAAAAAACAATTGCTTTGTAATCCTTATATTTCTTTTCAGTCCATCTCTTATTTATAGTGATGGGCGAATTTGCGGCGTTTCGCCGTAAAAGTCGCGAATTTCCCGCTAAATTCGTAAAACAGCGGAAAATTCGCGAAACGGCGCGTTTTTTACGCCAGCGTCTGTTTTGGCGAAAAACATTTTTGACGCTGGCGAATCGCGCAAATTCGCCGCGAATTCGCGTCTGGCAAATAAATTCGCCCATCGCTACTTATTTATATTTCAGACTCTCATTTGACCTACTGACTACTAAGGTAAACAAGACACTAGCAACCAAGGAAAATGTACTGTTTTACCTCTTCCCATTTTAATTGTAAGAAAAACTAGTAGTTTCACAAAATAGTATCATTTTGGAATGATCTCCAGTTTGCTGGAGCCATTGACTAAGCGTGTTATTATTTTACATTACTTCTGTTCATAGTCTCCATTATTCCGTGAAACTCTTAAATTCTTCCAAACATCTCCATGCATGTGATGACTATGCCTTTATGGAAAATGCGTTTCTGTGTCTTGAATTTCTGCAGCATCTCTGCGGTTTCCCTAACAAGACAAGTAACACGTAATGAACCACTGGGAAATAAAATCTATAAAGCGAGGCTGATGTAGCAGCGCACTGTGCATTAATAAGTGAGACAATAGCAGAAGTGTGTAGATTTTACATACAGGGCAACACTTTATCCAAATATTCAAAAGTGCCCTCTATGGGTTCCATATGGGAAGGACAGGGAAGAATGGTATGTTGGTATATAAATAAGTATAATTTGGTATACCCAACATTTAGCAACAATATCCTGGGGAGTGGTCATGCAGAAAAGCAGGAAACTTAAACCATTGTGAAACACAGGGGGAATGAGGCTCCAATTAGGGCTTAAATTAGTTTAGGCTTGACCCCCTGCCCCTGGTAGGTACATGTGCTGCTGCAGGTATGTTTGGGGTGGGATTGGGGGTTTGGTGGGGTTAAAGAGTTCTTAAGGAGAGCCCAAGTGTCAAATATACTAACTTTTGTTTTTGTCTCCCACCCTAGGTAAAGGAAGGATTTTAAAGATGGTGCTCCAGGGTTCCATTAAACGATCGCCTTAAAGGACAAGGAAAGGCAAAAACATAAAATCCAATTTTTACTTTCTTTAATGAAAAAGAAACCTATCTCCAATATACTTTAATTAAAAAATGTGTACAGTTTTTATAAGAAACCTGACTGTATGCACTGAAATTCTCCCTTCATTTACTGCTGTGGATAGGAATTGTCAGACGGTCCCTAACTGCTGAGGGAAACAATCATACTTATGAACAGAAGGGGGAGCTCCCGCCTTACTTACCAGCCATGCAGAACTCAAGCAGCTTTGTTTATGACGATCCCTAAGCAGCTCAGACCACACTGAGCATGTGCAGGGTCAGGGTCAGGTGAAGATGTTTAACAAAGTTACAAAATGACAGCCCCTGTGGCCAACTTTGAAAGCATAAATCATTTGTTTGATTAGGTTTGTGGTGCAGTAAGTTCATGTTTATGTTTAGTATACAAAATACAGCATTTCTAGCCTTATTCTATTTTACACTTTCCTTGTCCTTTAAAGGGGTCAGGAAGGAGTTTTTCATCAGGATGCAAATTCGCTGCAGGCACCTGAGTTTTTTTTTTTTGCCTTCCTCTGGAATGCCATTATCTGTGTAGGTCAGCGGTACTCTCCCGACGCAGTTGCGGCTTCAAATCAGGCATCAGTGGGGCTCCAGAAACAGTGATGGTTACAGTGCAGGCCTACCCTTGTAGAGTCACTAGGGTGAATCAGACTGAGACTGTACGGTCTTGTCTGTGTCATATGATAGGGAGCAGGAGGATGGGTTAACGGTCGGTCACAGAGTGCGCTTTGCCCCAGAATCTCTGCTCCCTGAAATGTGGTTATGGTATGGGTAGAGGCAGAGCCGGGCCAACCCAACCAGGCGCCCTAGGCAACCACGGTGCCGGCTGAGTGCGTGCTCTGGTGCGCATGCGCGAAACTGCACTATGGCGCGCATGCGCGAAACAATTAAGAAAAATATCCACGGCAGTCGGGGAGAGACAGGGCCGGACAATGGGGTTGGCGAGAGAGCAGGTATGTGCCTGGCGCCCCCCCCAGCTTTGCGCCCTATGCACGTGCCTACTCTGCCTACCCCTAGTTCCGCCCTGGGTAGAGGCCCAGGTTTGATGGTAGGAGCCGCAGCTGGGGGTCAGGGTGTACCTAGTCCTTTACGAATTTGTTAAATGAAGTGACCTCCACAGATTTTGCCACTATACAAGTCTCTGTGTCATTATTTTGGTTGGATTGAGACAAACCGAAAGGGGGGGTAGGGGGATCCTTTGCCTAATGATCTTCTCATATCAGTGAGTAGTTTGCACAACTAACCTACCACCCTGAATTATTAGACAATGTGACTGAGAAGGATGTAATTCATACAACAAACTCTTACTTCTTAGGGCAGTGATTCCAAAACGGTGAGTCTGACCCACCCGGTGGCCTTGGAGCTGTGGCAGGAGGGCCCTGCCTGAAGGTTGAGGTTTGGTGAAAACCTGAGATACTTTCAAAAGTCCAGCTTGAGCGTCAGATCTGGGATGAAAATGTATTTGATGGGTTATATATTTGTGGACTGATATACCAACATTTTACTCATTAACCTTATGAGCAACATACGGTTATGAGCTAAAGGTTCATTATTGTTATTATTATGATATCCAGTAAATTGAAGGGTGTTGGGAGTTGCCTTCAATGATAGCCAAAAGGCAGTAGATAAATTACATAGTTATAAGTCTGATCCTCAGAAAGAATGTGATAGGACACTCTAATCTATGTTCACTATATTTTCCCCGTTTTTTACAACTAAAGTAAAGCACTGCGTAACTTGTCGGCGCTATATCAATAAATGATGATGATAATATGCCATAAATGCTGTGTATTATATACAGTATATATATAATAATGTTCAACCTTTGGTGCTGATGGGTTTCCTTTTTGTTTCTCTCACCATCTTGTGGTGACTTTCCTAAACTGCAGGACTGGTATTTAGCAATATGTGTCTATTTACAGGCTGGATTAAAGGGATTGTTCATTGTTAGTATGCTGCAGAGAGGGATATTCTCAGACAATTTGCTTTTCATTTTTTATTATTTATGGTTTTTGAGTTATTTAGCTTTTCATTCAGCATCTCTTCTGTTTGCAATTCCCAAATTCCCCTAGCAACCATGCATTGATTTGCGTAAGAGACTGGACTATGAATAGGAGAATTGCGGTGTCAATGCAGCCGCTACAGGGACCCAAGTGATCTTTAGAGTGTGGGACCCCTGTCAGCTTTCACTTTAAGAATAAACAAGCCAGACAGTAGATAATTATAATGGTAATCAAGGATACAGATCCAAGGAGTGTCCACAAATAACTAAGTTGAGTATCGAAAACATAAAAAAGGGACTTAACCTCCAGGACTCTATCAATGAGTGAAAATAGCATATCCAAACGGTTTAAAAAAGCAATATTTATTCACAACCATGGCCCAAATATTGATTAAAAACAAATATAAAAACAAGGTGCAGCATGTGGGAGGAGGGATCCTTCTTTTAGGTCATATGACCCCACCAGCCGCTTTATGTAAAGCGGGTAGGAAGTAATTAACTGTTACATAGCTGATTTAACAATGTGCTGGGATGGTAAGTGATATTATACTGTATACAGGGGAGCGTGGAACGTGGGCACTGCCCAAAGTATTGTAATGTTGCAGGATTATCCCAATGCCATGAGCACTAAGTCTCTCTCAAAGAAAACAATTCCACGGTGTGAGTAGGCGGCACAATGTGAAATATATTATTATAGATCTGCAGTGGGGTCTGTATATTGGAGATGGTAGTAAATAATGTTTGGAGTCCAGGTGTAAAAGTCCAGCGACTTCCTTAGCGATTTAGCAATCGCGATCAATGTCCTGTCCACTCCCACATAACACCAATAGTTAAACAGACTGTACTCCTGCAGTTTTCACCGCTGTGCGGATTTGAAGTGAGCGAATGAGATGAGATTAGCGTCCGTGTTCCATATCTACCGATTCAAGGAGAATGGATGAATTCCACAGCCAAGCTTGAAGTGCCTGTAAGCAAAGATATCTGAGAGGGGCCCCTTCTCCCAACAGCGCCGCACCAGCCTCGACGACCGTTTCGCCGCCACCCGCAGCTTTGTCAAGAGTCTTGAGAGAGACTTAGTGCTCATGGCATTGGGATAATCCTGCAACATTACAATACTTTGGGCAGTGCCCACGTTCCACGCTCCGCTGCATATAATATCACTTACCATCCCAGCACATTGCTTAATCAGCTGTGTAACAGTTAATTACTGGATATTACTAGTGACATAGATGTGTGTGCCTAATTACTCAAACGCAATCATCCTTACAGACCTAGGGGTTTGTTCCACAGCTGTAGCCATCACCCATAACATTTACATAAAGCGGGTGGTAGGATCAAATGACCTAAAAGAAGGATCCCTCCTCCCACATTGTTTTTATATTTGTTTTTAATCAACATTTGGGGCATGCTTGTGAATAAATATTGCCTTTTTAAACCGTTTTGATATCCTATTTTCACTCATTGATAGAGTCCTGGAGGTGAAGTCCCTTTTTTATGTTTAGATATCCCTGTCAGCTTGCCTAATACTGGGGGCTCACCAAGGCAGGTTATAATACCCGTGCTCACAACATTATAACATGCCTTGGTGAGTCAGTCCCCAACTGGACAACCTGGTTTTTGGAAGGAATGTCCGGATGCAAAATAATTTGGAAATCCAGACAGGCCATTGAATTTAATGACATAACGATCGGCGATGGGCACATCATCAGTCCCACCCCCGACGCCATCAGCCTCTCCCCCTGATGTCACCGTCCCCTACGTCCTTGCCCCCAACATTATCTTGCCAGCCCCCTGCCTGCTTTTCCCAAACAGAAAAGGTGGCAACCCTAAGTATAAGGACCTTATACTTACAATTCCTTTAAGTAAGGCTGAAATAACACCTTCACTGAAGCTAAAATATATATATATATATATATATAGACAAATACAAGAGTCCTCTGCACGCAACCCATTATCAATATATTTAAGACAGAGACATTTTGTGCTACTGCTACTGAAAAATGCCTTACCCTTTAAACAAAACAGGGATTGTTTGTCCATATATTGCAATATATTTAAGATGAACAACTACGTCACAGTCATCCCATATCTGGCCAGTCCTACGCTCAATTTTATCTGATTCATTAAGAATTCTATTGCTTCATTATCCATTTTACAAAGGGACTAAGTTTTACCTGCAACTTACTAGCTGCTTTCAAAGTAAAACTCCCAAACTTGGCTGCCCTTTTATTAGACACCAGTGGGATCACCTGACTATAGCTATTAGGGATAGCGGCCCAACCCCCGAATTCTTTGTGAAAGATTCGGCCGAATGCCGAACCAAACCATAATTTGCATATGCATATGGGAAGGGGAAAACATTTTTTACTTCCCTGTTTTCTGACAAAAAGTCACGCGAATTCCATCCCCGCCCCTAATTCGCATATGCAAATTAGATTTCGGTTCCTGCTGAAAAAGGCAGAATCCTGGCCAAAAATCCTTAACCGATTAAGTCTAGGCTTAAAGATCTATATCTAGGCTTAAAATGCATGTTCAGCCCTCAGGGTACATTAGTGTATCCCCTAAATGTGCTTCTTCTATGTCCTGCTATTTGGGGTTTTCCCACTTACATTTATTATCACTTTAGTGGGGGATACACATACAGTATAACAACTTAGGACAACTTCCTTGACTACTTGGTGGTCAGACTGGTGGGAAACTGACCAGCAGGTGGCGCTGCTGTAACAAAATTCATTCCTATTAACAGTACATGTATTCCTTGGAATTTAAAAAAATAAAATAACGAATATACATTGCAAAAGTACGGAAGAGCACTGGGGCCAGCAAAAAAAAATTATGGTGAATTATGACTTTTAAAAGTCATAATTATGACTTTAAATCTCATAATTATGACTTTTAAACTCATAATTATGACTTTTATTCTCATAATTATGACTTTTAAATCTCATGATTATGACTTTAAATCTCATAATTATGACTTTTAAATCTCATAATTATGACTTTTGCAGTCCTGCTTGCAGCCAAATGCCCTGCCTGTAATGTCCTGTGTAGATGAAAGCTCAGCTGCAAGCAGGACTGCAAAAGTCATAATTATGAGATTTAAAAGTCATAATTTCGACTTTTTAAAGTCATAATTTCGACTTTTTAAAGTCATAATTATGAGAATAAAAGTCATAATTATGAGATTAAAAGTCATAATAATGAGATTTAAAGTCATAATTATGAGTTTAAAAGTCATAATTATGAGAATAAAAGTCATAATTTCAACTTTTTAAAGTCATAATTATGAGTTTAAAAGTCATAATTATGAGATTTAAAGTCATAATTATGACTTTTAGAAGTCATAATTCACCATAATTTTTTTTTTTTGCTTGCCCCAGTGCTCTTCCGTACAAAAGTACTTCGAATAGCTCCCTCATCCATTTTACATTCAATTATTTTAAAGGGTTACTTATCCTTTACTTTCAGAAATGACTACTTGGAAAGTTCGCTTACTTACCAACCTATTCCAGTTTATTGTTCAACACTTGCCTTGCTGTCATGGCCCAGGTCTTCCAAATTCTTTTAACTCTTTCCCAGCTCACCCTACATACAAGCTTCTTTTCCTTTCACTAAAACTGCCAGTATTCCCACCACTCTCTTATAAGGATTATTCCCTCTCAAATCTCAGACAGTTTAAACAAAATGTACTATGCCACCTTACACCCTATTGGTATGGAAGGAAAGAGGGGGTGGCCATGTTTCTTGGTCTCCCCTCACTTTGGAGAGTCTAGAGCCCAACTGAATTGGAATAAGATCTTATCTCAGTGGGGTTCTGGATTAGCTATGGAAATCTAGATGCAACATGTAGTCCATATAGGAGGCTCAGTGTCCTTGGTGTTGGGTTCCTAGTGTTCCACCTTTAAGGTGTTTTTAACACCTTAAAGAAACCAGTTGCCCCATTATTGTGTGCAAAGTTGTCAACTTTTCAAATTGAATTTTGGACGGGGATTCATCGGAAAATTTCCCCGTTTATGATGTCACGGGATGTGATGTCAGTTGAAGTTACGCACTTCGCTCCAGTGACATCACTGAAATGTTCCTGAGATAGACACAATGGAAATGGAATATACACTAAGGCCCAGTTTAGAGAGTGTGTGTGACCTGCGTTCTACCAGAATGGGCAGAGGGGGTGGCCAAAATAGGTCTCATATGCAGTAACAATGGCCACCTCTCCCAATGGGTCCAACCCAGAACTCTTCCATCACATAACCACTAGGACACTGTTTTTTGGGGATGAAAAAAGGTTGCACAGTATTTATTATCCAATATACACTTGTAATAACCAAGCATAACATTGTCTCAAATACGGACAAAGGAACCACAATGTGATAACAGACCCATGTATAACAGCTTCTATAATGAACAACCAATCAGGCCAAAGAACCTGTAGCTTCCAAGAGAGAGAGAGAGAGAGAGAGCAACAAAACAAGCCTCGGCTAATAACTATGGAGCAAATTCACTAAACGACGAAGCGCCTAACGCTAGTGTGAATACGCCAGCGTAGCGCATTTTCGTTAATTCGCCAATTCACTAACGGACGCTGGCGTACATTCGCTAGTGTTACTTTGCACCCTTACGCCTGGCGAACGGACGTAACTACGCAAATTCACTGACGCGCGAATTATTCTGAACGCTACCTTTTACGCCAGACTTCCTTCGCCACCTCAGACCAGACGAAGTGCAATGTAGTAGGGATTGCTTCAAAAAAAGTTAAAAAAATTTCGAAGTCCCAAAAAACGCTGGCGTTTTTTCATTTTTTATGGGTGATAGGCTGAAAAAGATCGAAAAATTTTTTGGGGCTCCCCTCCTTCCCCCCTACATTTCCTAACTCATGGCAACTTAACTATACAGTGGGCACATGTGTAGGGCAAAATAAAGATTTTATTTGCTGTTTTGAAGGTTTCCCAGGCTTGTTTAGTGCTGCTACATATTCCTCCATTGTAACTTCAATTTGGCGCCGTATGCAAATTAAGCATCACTAGCGTAACTTCGCTTTGCTTGGCGAATTAACGCCAGGGCAACTTCACAACCTTACGCTTCTCCTGACCGCAACTTCGGATTTTAGTGAATTTGCATAGCGCTGGCGAAAATACGCCTGGCGAAGCGCGGCGAAGCGGACGCTGGCGCAATAACAAATCTTAGTGAATGTCCCACTATAAGAGCAGAGAAATATTTTAGGGGTCATTTTGGAGAAATAACACAAGATGGCAGTGTCCACTCACTTTCCTTTGCTCAATACATTTGGGGGAAATGTTATTTTTATACTTGGCTGAAGGGATATTTGTGCCGGGATATTTTACAGCTTTTATGATTTGAGGATCCCATGAGTCATAATATCATTTTGTGATTCTGCGGATTCCTGAGCATTTCTTGGTTTGGCCAAATACTTCCAAGTATCATATCAGCCTTAAATGTGAACATTACTTTAATATTAAATGACATGTTGAAATGAAACCTGGAACCATAGAAACATGAAGGAGCAATTCTTAATGTCACAATATCAACTTCTGCATCGGAACTAATACTAAATGGCATTTGGCTGCATCAATTTTTTTTTAGCAGGTCTGCGGATAAACACAGGCTGAGAATCTGATTAAAGGAGAACTAAAGCCTAACTAAAGAAGTAGGTAGAAATGTTGTACATGATGTTTTGTGCTTCTGTACCAGCCCAAGGCAACCACAGCCCTTTAGCAGTAAAGATCTGTGTCTCCAAAGATGCCCCAGTAGCTCCCCATCTTCTTTTCTGCTGATTCACTGCACATGCTCTGTGCTGCTGTCACTTACTGAGCTTAGGGAGCCACTCACAATATACAGTACACATAGAATAGAAATGTCACAATATAAGGCTGATTAGTAATTAATACACATAATTACTACATGGCAGCACAGAAACCAGTGCAATTAGCATCAGAATTGAATAATCAGCAAACCTGTAGCATCAGCTTATATTACAGCCAGGGAAGCTCATTTTCTGCTGGATAATTAGTGACGAGCCCTAAGCTTAGCTTCTCAACAGCCAATCAGAGCCCACTGAGCATGTGAGTGTCACAGACACTTTCCAAGATGGTGACCCCCTGTGACAAGTTTGAAGTCCTGGATCATTGCTGCTATTGACAAGCTCAAACTTTAGCCTCGTGCAATAAGTTCACTAAATAAAATATGCCATTTTTAGCCACATTCATTTTTAGGGTTTAGTTCTCCTTTAAGTGCTGATTCTGTGTCTCTCTCTATGTAGAACTACAGCTCTCCCTGGCTCATACTGGTTTCCTGGCATATCACCTGATTTTCAGTGCCTGGTTTCTCTTTGGTTCTTTCCAGCTCTCTTCTGTGCTGGCTCTTTAACTCTCTCAAGCACCAATCTCCGTGTTCTGTACCAGACAAGATAAGACAGGGAGAAAGGGGGGACACACTATGTAAAAATCTGACCCTGTATTGAGTTCTCATTGGTCATTTTTGCAGGGATCTTACTTGCTTGTCTGGGGTTAATGGAGTGCTCACTGGCAATATCTTCAGTGATGTTATTGACATGCCTGGGGTAATATGCCCATTAGCTATTTAATTTAGTGATTATACTGGCAGGCCTGGGGTTCATTTACTCATCCATGTTCTGTAGTAATTATACTGGCATGTCTGGAGTTAATATTGCCATTCATTTTATTTAGTGATTTCTAAGGTTTATTTACTCATCTATTTTCTGTAGTTTCTCAAAACGGCGCCGGTGTCTAGTTTTTGACGCCGGCGTCTGTTTTTTTGACGCCAGGGGCGAATCTTCACTAATTTTCGCTGGCGTTTCGCTAATTTATTCGCTGGCGTTGAATCGCGCAAATTTGACGCAAATTCGCGCCTGGTGAATAAATTCGCCCATCACTACTTCTAGCACTTCATAATCCTACGTAGGAGCTAATGGTTTTGCCCATCTTTGCTTATGATAGGCTTATCCATAGGAGCTAATCCAGTGATGGGTCCGTTTCACAGTTGGGAGAGGGGGAGCTGTTTCCATTTCCAAGTTAAAATTCAGTGGGGGTCAATTATAACGTTTGCGCAGTGCATATTTTTCGCAAACGGTTGTATTGCGCATGTTTTTTCCTGAAGGCTAATATATTGCACTGCTCTTCCCGTCTTTCCGGTTTTTGCGAATTCGCAGTGTGAATAAATTTTCGCAAATGGCGCGCAAATGAGACGGGAGTTTGTGTGAGCGCACCCAGTGTGCAAGGTTGTTGTGCGCGAAAATAGCGCTGATTATAAAGATTCGCAATATACGAGTTGTGACATATTTAAAAAGCTCCTATAGACATTCGCATTGTGAAAAAAAAAAATTCACAATTTTGTTTGCACCCTCTTATTCAGCTTTATAAATATAACCATGCACAGAGCAAATATATTCACTTTGCGAACCAATATGCCCTACGCAAAGTTTATAAATGACTCTCAGTAATTGCTCAGGGGTTTCTTGAAGTCGCCATGTGCTTGGATTCCACTCTATGGAGAGAAGCAGCGGCTGTAGAGCCTGAGGCAGGAGACTTATTAAGGACCTGAGGTGGAGAAAAGCCTCAGGCTTGAGAAAGTGTTAACCCTAAAGTAACCAAAGCTTTAGAAAAGTCAGGGGTGCATGGGTGCCCAGATTAAACCCAGACAGCCCAGTTTTTGGAAGGGCTGCAAAGGTCAAAAATTCCTGTCCGGATTTCCAAATTAGGAAATCCAGAGAGGACATTGAAGTGAATGGCGATCAACCAATCACTGATCGCCAGGTCATCAGTCCTACCCCTGATGTCACCCGCCCCCACGTCACCAGCCCCGCCCCCCTACATCATTGGTCTGCCCATTTTCACAAAAAAAAAAGATGGCAACCCTGGTGGAAGGACCCCATGAAATGAGGACTATGTAGTGATAGCCTACCTTCTGTGTAATGAAGTCAGGGTTAATGAGAAAAAGCAGCCCTTTATTAGTAGTATTACAGCAACTAAGGCCAGGGTCGGAATGGGCCGATGGGACACCGGGAAACAACATGGTCGGCCCCGGCTCTTGGGGGCCCTGCCGGCCCAGACCAGCTCCCTTCAAAACGTAGCTTCAGGTCGCACAAAGAAAAAAGTATGTGCATGCATGCGCAATCACATCGAAAACCCAGTATGCCCGTATCACACCGTGGTCGGGATGCAGCCCGGGAGGGGGGTCCCCAGTCTGACTCTGC
The DNA here is from genome assembly GCF_017654675.1 of Xenopus laevis. Lineage (NCBI taxonomy): Eukaryota > Metazoa > Chordata > Amphibia > Anura > Pipidae > Xenopus > Xenopus laevis. The sequence continues at coordinate 7,218,827 of NC_054372.1, read as the reverse complement.
TTAAGGCTGTAGTTAAACTACACTACCTTTCCTCCAGGCACTTCTTACAAGGGCCCATCTTAGGGAGAGGCTCCAAAGTAGCAGTGTTCTGGCCGAGAGCCGATACAGCCAGGAAAGTGTTACCCCTATATCTGATTCATACTTTGTGTGACCTTTCCCAGCTGTCAGATGTGGATAAGGATTGTCTCTTTGTATCTGTATTTCTTGCTGTTCCCTGTCTCTGCTGCCGTCTCTGTTCTCACATTGTCTGTCCTGACCCTGCAGCTTCTGTCTGGCTGCTCTCTATTTGCACCTCTACCACCCGTTTGCCGCAACTTGTAGACAATTGCTTTTGTCATTCTGCCCCTCCAGGTCAATAACAATATGTGTTTGTTTCTCCACCTGAGAAATAAACATTTCTCTCAGTGACAAGTCTGCACGCTGAATATCCCGTATGGTTTTTCATAAGTAACTGCACTTTAATATTTTGTTACCGTGGAAATGACTGGTTTCTGCTTTTTATTTTATTGTCTACTTTCTCTTAGTCTCATTATCAAGGGCTACACCAGGAACAGGCAACCATTGGGATAGACCAGTGATCCCCAACCAGTGGTTCATGAGCAACATGTTGCTCGCCAACCTATTGGATGTTGCTCCCATTGACCTCAAAGCAGGTGCTTCTTTTTGAATTCTTGGCTTGGAGGCAAGTTTTAGTTGCATAAAAAACAGCTGTACTGCCAAACAGAGTCTCCTGTAGGCTGCCAGTTCATATAGAGGCTAATAGATAGCCAATCACATCCCTTATTTGGCATCCCCATGAACCTTTTTCATGTTTGTGTTGCTCCCCAACTCTTTTTACATTTGAATGTGGCTCACATATAAAAAAAAGGTTGGGGACCCCTGGTATAGACAAATCCAAGTCTTGAATCTAATTCATTGTGAGAACGATACTTGTTGGGGGTCTGGGGCAAACTGTAGCCTCAGGACTCCCCCCGGGAAACCACACACCCTGTATAACCAGACGCTGCAACCCCCCCTGCATGTACCTTGTACTCTCCCTTGCACCCGTAATTGGCAAAGAAGGTCATGGGAAAGACCTATGGTTCCAGGCGGAGAGCGTTACAAGGGATGGGGCCCACCTGATTTTTCTTAATATCCCACCAGCCCAGTCCAACTCTGGATGCTGAGGTTTGGGAAACAGGACCTCAAATATCTGAAGATCAAATAACTCTTCTAAGGTATACAACTCTTCAAGCTTGAGAAGAAACATATTTAGCAAGTCAACCTTCCCCCCAAATCTCTCAAAAATCAAATAATCTGTGGTGCTTATTAGGCGACAGAGCCCTCCTCATAGTATCACACTATGGTTGTGAATCCTCACTAATGAGAAAGACTCATCCTTCATCATTTCATCAGCTCTAAGGAGATTGAACCCAACCTGCTGATGAGGAAGTGCTGATGTCCTTCAGGGATGACAATGCTCATATCCTTCAGAACAGAAATATTTCTTGATGGATGACATTCATATTCTTTTGCATATACAGAGGTGATGGGTCTTTCTTTTCTTTTTCTTTTTTATTAAGACAGGTTGTGGCCACGATGCCTCAGTGAGAGTACAAATTCAGCAATAGAGTTATACACTCATGATATGCTCATCATGCACTAGGTATAGTACTGATTTGTAAGTCTACCTTCCAAGCAATAGACTCAATTAATGAAGCATTGGTGTAGAAAGAACAATTAGCAAAAAGATAGGGAAGACAAAGAAGAGGGGGAGAAAAGAAATGGAGGAAAAAGTAAACCAAAATAAATTTAACAACCACAACCTAATTTTGTCACTATTATCTATACATTTTTTGTTATTTTGCCATCAAAGGGTGCTTAATTAAGCATCATTTTGGTACCGGTCTTGTCTGTTGACCAAGGCGATGGATTTTTGATGTGATTTGCACTCTATAAATGACACTGTACATTTGGCACCACAGCAATAGCTAAAAGTGATGCTGGATGGTTAGAATGACTGGTTAAACTGGTTGTGAAGAGACAATCTGCTGTGTATCTCCTACCAAACATTCTGGGATATGAAACAAACTGTGTGTTTTAACCAAAAGATATAATAGAAATGGAAAAAACAGAGCTCAGCTGAAATGTACTGTATATGGAGCAGACAGTAAAGTCCAAATACAGACAGTGGTCGGGGCAGGCAAGCAAAACACAGTCAGTTAAACAGGCAGAGGGACAAGGCAGGCAGAAGGCAAGCAGAATCCAAATATGGGGCCAGGGTCAAGACCAAGGAGTCAGGGGAATACAGGGGACAAGGGCAGGGAAACACTTCAGGATTCATAAGCATGATATCTCATGCTTTATCCTTCCTTCCAGTACAAGGATGAACTGATATGTGTAATATCCATCACCTGATCCTTTCATAATGGAACTATTAGTAATGCACATAAAAAAGTGATTAACTGGAGTGGGGAGGGGAGTAGGACTAAATTATTCCATTGCTCTCTTGTATAGGCCCCCTGTCCACACCTGCGACCTGTCCCAGTTCCATCTCTGATACATCGACACCCCCCCAACTTTTATAACAAGCACTTCATCAACATGTGAGTCTTAAGTAATAACTTTTCCATTAACTTTTTCAAACACAATTCGCTGACATTTTAGGGTAATTTGTTCAGAAAAACTGCTAAGGAAATAAATCTGAGAGTGTTAACGCACCAGCCAGTTATGTTGTTATTTGGGGTCACTCAATCAATAAACAATACCCCATACAGCAATCCAGTCAGCAAAGATTTTCAGAATTTTGATGGTGGTTGGCTCACCTTTAAGTACCCATTTGCACTCTTACATTTGTTTAGATTCCCTCTTAGCTCATAATGAGGTACAATGATACTTAGTACCCCTTTCTGATACTTTGGGTCTATCAGAAGGCCCAACCCTCAACTTGGTTAACATTATAATTAAACCTTAAAAAGAAAAGTACAAGGAACGTGCAGAGACTAAGTGCAACTAAACTGGTTAGAGGCATGGAAGACTTAAACTATGAGGGGAGACTGACAAGGTTGGGGTTGTTTTCTCTGGAAAAAAAAAGACACTTGAGGGCACATGATTAGACTTTACAAGTACATTAGAGGACATTATAGACAAATGGCAGGGGACCTTTTTACCCATAAAGAGAATCACGTACCAGAGGCCTCCCCTTCAGACTAGAGGAAAAGAAGTTTCATTTAAAGGAACAGAGTAGGGGGTTCATCACAGTGAGGACAGTGAGGTTGGGGAATGCACTGCCGGGTGATGATTCAGTTAATGACTATAAGAGGGACTTGGATGATTTCTTGGACAGACATAATACAAAGGCTATTGTGATACTAAAATCTATAGTTAGTATAGATATGGGTATATAGAATTTAATTAAAAGTAGGGAGGGGTGTGTGTATGGGGCTGGGTTTTCATTTGGAGGGGTTGAACTTGATGGACTTTGTCTTTTTTCAACCTGATTTAACTATGTAACTATGTAACTATGTGACCGAAATTACTGTCAGCCAAATGAATCAGACCTGGATTATTGACATGCTTGAATTGAAGCTAAATTGGCGTATTGAGTAAAAGATGCAGCAGATGCTAAATTACAAGTCCCTAAAACGGGGGTTAAAAAAAACCCATTGTAGTTTGCATCTGCTTGTTGCACTACTTTCATAACTGAGTCCTCCAGCATGCGAGGTTATATAGAAGTACCAGCAGATGTCACCACAACACAGTCAGTTCTGTTCACAATTTCAGGACGTAATTATTCTGTGCCATAAGTACATTTTGTGTTCTTCTAAACAAATCACACACAGAGTAATAAATCCCCCTGTCACATGGTCAGCGTTCCCACAGAATCCCCATTACAAGGCAAAGTCACCAACTACTACAACCCATGACTCGCTCTGTGGCCCCACAGACGACACTTAGTTTGCAAACTTGGTCACCAGCAACTGTTGATTAAAAGTGGTTTTGGCAACTGCACCAGTGCAATTTAGCATAATCCCAAAAGAGACAATGAGCCTTTACATTATAGTCTGAGATTAAGCAAAGATTAATGTAGGTCCTGGAGAAAATATTATTTTATATATATATATATTCTAATTCTCTAACTCAATGTTAGTTGTTAGCTTTGCCTGCTCTCGTCACCCTTCCCATGTTCTTAAATTCTTTTCAGTCTGTATATGTCGTGCTTATTGTCCTACAAGTGGAATATTTTGATCAAAAAGAAGATTCAAGGTTTCTGGAATGATTCATCTTTCTCTCTCAGTCACAGGACTAAACAGTGACTCATCGGCAACTTCTTCATGAGAATTCCGAGCGCAGCCTTCTGCATGTCATTATATCTTCCAGGAGGCCACTTTAAAATAGAAGGGTAAATCACAAAAAAAATATAAATGCCACAAGGGCAAAATATTAAGCAAGCCATGCATTTATACGCGGTGAGAGTATCTGCTAAGGATTTAGATCAATGTAATTGTTTGTTGGAGAAATGTGCCCAACTGTGGCATTGCCTAAATCTAATTTTTTATTCTCTTCTCTTCCCTCTTTGGGGTCTTATGGAATAGTAGAGAATTTCCACTTCCACTGGTTCTTTGCCTGTAGCTACAGGAGACAAATATCCCACTGAGGTCAGTGTGCTTAACTCTTCATGGATTAAAGTCTAGGAGAATCAGTTTAGGATTCAGAACATCATCGATTTCATACCTCAACAGCCTACTCAGGTATTAAATAGCAATGAGCATATCATGAATTCAGAGCGTATAATCGGGTTGCAAATGAGGGAGTTCAAGACACATGTAGTAAAAGGTGCAGCTAATAAACGTCACAAATGCCATTGTGTTTTTTGTGATCCCCTTGTTTATGCAGATCCAGAGATATGACTTTTGCAGAAATTGTGGACAATGGTGTAAAAGCCACCAGAGAACAAGGCATAAAATATGAAAAATATGAACTGAAATCTCACCGTGTACTTACATGTTTCTCTCGCCAGTAGATAAAGATTCTGTCTTTTCAGTTGTCTCACCTTCCTTATGGTGGGATTTCACAGTCTAAACAAGGGTGAAGATCTGCCAGTGCAGAGCTGGTTTTTAAAGGAGAAGGAAAGCTACATAGGCATTTTATTGCCAATAGATTAGCCACAATAGTACAAGCTAGAATACTATATTTATTCTGTAGAATGTTTTACCATACCTGAGTAATGGCTCTAGCAGCTGCAGTATTAGCTTGGTGTGACATCACTTCCTGCCTGAGTAGCTTCCTGCTCACTCATAGTTCTGGGCTCAGATTACAGCAGAGAAGGGAGGGGGGAGAGGAGCAAACTGAGCATGCTCATGCCTGGGGCAAGGAGGTTTAAGATGAAAACAGGAAGTCTGATACAGAAGCCCATGAGTACACAATAGAAGGAAAGAAATGTGCTGTTTCTTTTGACAGAGGACTCAGAGCAGCATTACTTTAAGGGTTTACTGGTGTATTTATATAGACCTTTCTGATAAAGCTTACTTAATTTTAACCTTCCCTTCTCCTTTAAGATGAGTTGCACTAGCAGCCAGACAGCCTTAAGCACTATCATGGAAGTGAAGATGGGTTAGTCCCTTAAAGTAAGTGGGCAGAACAGGGTCTCAAGTGACAGAAATAGGGGAAAAGATGAATATTCTACCTGAAGAGATCCAGGATTGGCAGAACCTCTAAAGGCACCTAATTAGTTGCTGTGAGTGTTGATGGTATTGCTATTAAGGTGCTGTGCATTATACATGTTGCATGCTCTGTTAAAAATTGTTAAAGGATCACTGAGGTCCCACCATACTTCTGTGTTTCACAAATACATATACTGCACCATCCACAGCATCTAAATGGCAATCATGCAAAAACAGATCAAGTTGACCAATGTATAGGGCCAAAACCATAATCTCCCCAATTAATATCTGATTGTGGTTGAGCCATATGTCCTTGGGGAAGAGTAGTATATGGTCTCTCTACTCTTGTTATTCTATAAAGGACTGTCCACGTATAATCTGCTGTATTATCTGAGTAATAGTAGATGACAATAAGCCTTATATTTTTAGAAGATGCAGTAGTATTCATTTTTATTATCAATTTTGTCTGCAAAGCAAATCGATAAAAAAAGCAGATTCTGTTTTTTTTCTCTAATTGAATTGGACCAGTGGGACTGATGAGTTGCTGAGCAACACTGTAGTGAGATTTGGTCCAAGTAGACAAGTGGCTCTACTGACAATCTGGTGTAAGTGAAAAAACCAGCAATTGCAGTAGATGCCCTTAAAGAACCATAATCAAAAGTCCAGACTATGAAAAAGTGACAGGGGACAACTTCCCTAATCCGGCCAAGGATCAAACCCAAGTTGAAAGACAAATTTAAGACAAGCAAGGCTTCATCAGTTTTCAAAATACACATAAGAGGGTCAAATCAGCCATATTTTCTGCTACAAACTCTGCTCGGTTTTTTTACACTTATTTATTATTGCGTTTTCCTGAAAATTTGCTTTGCAGGAAAAAAATCAGATTTTTAAGATTTTTTCAGATTTTTTCATCCAATTTTCACGAATTCAATTTTTTTTCGCAATTTTCACCCGAAAACTCGGGAGTATTGCATGAAACCCAGCGCACATTAAAAAATCATTGGGACTTCTCCCATTGACTTATATGCAACCTCGACAGGTCTGAGATGCCGGATTTTCAGATTCTGACTTTTCCATCCTCAGGGTTTAATAAATTCTGAAAAATTCATGATTTTTTAATAGTCTGATTTTATAACTTATAAAAAATCATGAACTTTTGCATTTGGAGTTTAGTAAATAACCCCCTATGGGGCAAATTCACTAAAGCGCGAAGCTGCTAACTTTAGCGCAAATTCGCCAGCGTGACGTCATTTCGTTACTTTGCCAATTTACTAATGGGCACTGGCGTAAATTCGCTAGTGAAGCGGACATACTCTAGCGCTACTTCGCACCATTATGCCAGGCGAAGTTGCGCTCTGGCAAATGGGAGTAACTACGCTAATTCACTAACTTGCGCCTTTTACTGAACGTTACCTCTTGCGCTAGACTTGCCTTCGCCACCTCAGACCAGGCAAAGTGCAATAGAGTAGATAGGACTTGCTTCAAAAAAAGTTGAAATTTTTTCTAAGTCCCAAAAAACGCTGGCGTCTTTTACTTTTTTAAGGGTGATAGGCTGAAAAAGATTAATAATGTTTTTTGGGGGTACCCTCCTTCCCCCTACATTTCCTAACATATGGCACATAAACTATACAGTGGGCACATGTATAGGTCAAAATAACAACTCTTTTATTTTATGAAGGTTTCCCAGGCTTGTGTAATGTAATTTATTTGCTGCAACATATACGTCCATTGTACTTTAACTTGGTGCCGTATGCAAAATAAGGCATCGCTAGCGTAACTTCACTTTGCTTGACTAATTAACGCTAGCGCAACTTCGCATTTTAGTGAATTTGCATAACGATGGCAAAACTACGCCTGGCGAAGTGCGGCGGAGTGTGGCGAAGCTGTCGCCGGCGCAACTTCGGATCTTAGTGAATTTGCCCCTAAGTGTCTTATATTGGAAGCAGAGACAGTTTCATATTGTCTCATAATATCAACATTTTTAAAAGTAAGTTTTATACTAAACACCACTATTGTATAAATTGAAAATGGTATAATAAAGATTCGCTGGAGCAACAAATATCGAATACACTTACATTTCTCCTCTCTCTCTGATGTGTAACGATGTGTTTCATTTCCTAAATGTTCACGTCACATCATTTGGAAATAACTTTATCTCTCGGGTTGCCTAACTTTCTGAATCATTGGATGTCTTGTTTATAGTCTGTTTAGTGGCTTCGGCCAAGAATAGCAGCTGTAACATTCACACACAGTAAATATCATTATATAATATTATGTGTACTTACTGAATTAGACATTGGATGCCATAAAAGAAGACTATGACCTGTGCTTTTATGCTGGAAATGAAGGGCAGGGAATATTATTCAATTAAGCAAAGGACACATTCAATGATATGGGAATGCCTTACACAAAGGACACCATAATACCTTGATCATTTTATGTATTTTTCTGCCTTAATGTTTAAAAAAAGAGCTAAACCTGTAATAAACTACAAGAGTTGCAGTGGTCATGTCTTAATAAAAATGTGCCTTGTACTTGATCCCAACTAAGATATAATTCATCCTTATTGGAAGCAAAACCAGCCTATTGGCTTTATTTCATGTTTACATGATTTTCTAGTAGACTTAAGGTATGAAGATCCAAATTATGGAAAGATTCATTATTTGGACAACCCCAGGTCCTGAGAAGTCAAAATTTAGACTAAAAAAAGTACTTCAACTCAGACCTGCCAAGTTCATGTAGAAGTCAGTGGCAGATTTCGAAGCTGGGTGTCGTTCACCAATCCAAAGATTTTGTTGTTTCGGGTGTGAAATCGCTGACAAATCCGATAAAAAATGTACAATTTTGGATTTTTACACAATTTTATAAAGTCTTTTCCCACAAAGAAACTTTCGTGAAAATGTATTGAAAGATACGGGTGGAAAGTTTGTGCGTATTTGGTCGGAGTGGTTTTCAGAAAATAGTGAGAAAATTTCAGATTTTGATAAATTACCCCCTAAATATTACTACGGAAGATTCTGAGTTTGGCCGCCAATGAAATTTCCCTCTCCTTCAGATAAGAGTAGAGCTGTAAAAAGATTGCATTTGATTTTCTTTACTACAATTGCCATCTTCATCAAACCCTTCCGTGTCACGGCCGGCACCCAATACCAGAACAAATGCCAAGGACCCTGGTCTCGGCTCGGCTTCACCAGTAGTGTGACCACCTTTGGGCTTCGGGAGGAGCCCTCAGCTTAATTGGGTGCCACCTGGACTTAATGAGGGGTACAAGGCGAGGAGTTCTGGCTGGAAAAGGGGCACGACCGGATAGCAAGAGTCTTTGGGCAGAAGGTCAAGGACAAGGCGTCAGGTGGAAACAGAACAGACCGGATCAGGACAGGCAGATAACAGAATCGTCAGGCAGGCAAGGGGTCAGAACCAGATAGACAGACTGGATAATTAGAAGGATGGTCAGACAGGCTGGGTCGAGGCAGGCGGATATCAGAATCGTCAAACAGGCAAGGGGTCAAACCGGGTAATCAAGCAAGGGGTTAAGCAGGAAGAGTTGTCGTAGGCAGGCAAGGGTCAGGATACAGAATGCAGAGTAGTCAGGAACAGGCAGGGTCAAACACGGATAATCAGTCAGGATAGCAAATTCAGAAACAGGTAGCACAAAGCTCAGGAAACCACAGGATATGATCCTATAACGGGCACTGGCTACAGGTCTCAATGGGCCTTAAATAGGGATCCAATTGGCGCCAAAACGTGCGCAATTTCGCGCCGTTGCACGCTGGCGCAATCACGCCAAGATGGCGTCGGCAAGGGCATGATAGGAGCCAAGGACGCGGCGTGGACCCCGCTGCCCACTAGACCACCAGGGTAAGTTTCTTACATTCCGTTTAGGAAACTCTCTCACACTCTGATCTAAGTAGAAGATTAAGAAGGCGACAACTGTGGAGAAAAATAAATAATGACCCGCAATGCTCAGACAGCAAGGAATGGGCTGTTGTTGAAATTCAGTTATCGGACACCACTTGAGGTAAAATAAGTTTATATTCACAAAAAAGTCAGAACAAAGGAATCCTCATTTTCATCTTCTTCTCTTTGGTAATCTTCAGGTCTTCTTCCAGCGCTTTGGCAATTTCCGTCAATTTCGGTGCATGGCAGTTGCCAACAACCCAAAGACTGCTCCAACTGCGCATGCACCAATACAGCACTTACTTCCCGAAGAAGACGAGGTAAAATTAGGAAAATGGTGCTTGTGAACTCTGATGCCCTGAATCTGCAACAAGGGGTAAGTAAAGAGTTAGGGGCATTTACCAGGGGTATCAGCTACTCTTGGGAGGAGCAGAGAGGGGGTCTATGTAGGGTAGGGGGGGTAGAGTTTTTTTAAATTAAGGGTTTAGTTCTCCTTTAAGCCATTGTCATACATACTGTAGATATAGTGCTCACACTATGTACTGTTATATACACATATATAGGCGTAGAACTATATAAATTAAGAACTATATGCATTTATATATTCATATATAAATTGCTCTATGATTGAGCAACATTTTGCAGGTGTCAGAGTCCCTTGAAACAGTAAATTAGATTACACTGAGATGTTTCAGCACTTATTCAAACAACATCGCATCCTGTGCCGCAGTTCTCTCCAATCACGACGTCTATTCAAATGAGAAGTGCACTCCACACATGCAGTATATGCAGTATTACGGCCAATTAAAACAGAGAAAACACATTAGAGATGTAGCTGCCAGTAATATATTTGTGCCATAAATGTGCTGAAGAGCTCAAACCGAGTCCATTAAAATATGCATGATTTGCATTTTCATTTTGTGCTTCATGGAACCCTTCATTTATCAGTTCGGTCTTTACTTCATTTCCAGTGAAAATAAGTTGCAGCTAATCTCTTAGGCTACAAAATAAAATAGTCACATTAATTAACACTTATGAGATTCATTTAAGGAAAATGCAGAACATTCTATTGTTTGTAAAAGGCCTGGCCATAAGTTGATTTCAGTGCAGGTTTGTATATGATTGCTGTGTATGGGGCCATTCAGTATTTGCCGCGCTGCTCTGATTCAAGTATTCCAAAATGGGAATTTCAAAGTAGTAAATTAAACCAAAAAAGTTATTTTAATAGTGTAAAAGGTTTAAGGAAGAAGTTTAGAGAGGAAATAAGAGGAAATAGGTTCTTGAAACCACAATTAAACTCTTATTTCTCTAAAACAACACCATGACCAGAAAGTTATTGAAATATCACGAAAGCATGAGCAACAAAAAACTGAACGACCTGCAAAAAAATCCAAAAATCTATAAAATTCAAGTTGTTTGGACATTTACTGGCCAAAAAATCCCAAAATCTCTAACAGTTCAAAAATGGCCCAATAGGATCAACGCAGTGCACTGCTTTTACTTGCTGAAGTTTTGTATTTTTGTGGTTTTTATACTTTATAAATCTTTTTTATAAAAAATTTATAGAGAAATTGTAAAAATTTTGGTTAGGAAAAAATAGAAAGTAAAATGTTAATAAATAGGACCCTGAATTTCTAAGTACAAATGAAATGATCCTCATGGGCATACATTGGTTCTCCTGGGCACCATGTTTGACCTCATGGAGGCCCTTGCAGTGTTTCATTTATATTCCTAAATATAGTATCTGAATATCTTTCTGACCCCTGCAGCAACATTTTATGACTTATGCTAGAAATTCTAATCCATTATGCTATAATCATGGCTTCTTTGCCATAGCAACTCCGAAAACGGATGTTTTGTTGGACACTCTTCAAGCCATTGCCCCAATGTAAACTGTTGCCTCCAAAAATACTCCAGTCAACAATCTTTTTTTAATCCAATGCTTTTGGTTTTTAATCTCTATCCTACAGAATTTGAGTGCAGGACATTAATCCACTGACTCTGCAGGATTGTGTTTTCATCTCCAGTAAAGTATCTCCTTGTAGGAATGGGTTCCTCTCAACTCCTGAAGCCCTTGCTTGATGATATCCCTTACACCTCATGTTTTAACTGCCAAATGAACATTTACAGAAGGATATTTAAGGTATAGGGCTCCAAATAACAATGAAAAAACTTCTGTCTCCCAATGAATTCCACATTATATAGAATAATCTACCCTGTAGCTTCTAAGAACAATATGGTGGCTTGATAAAAGACCGATGGCGGTCTGAAACGTTGCCAAGTGTATTGGGGTCTGAAACCCATGTCTCAATAAAGGCATTTTAAACAAAGGAATTCATGGCTGGTGCTGTCAATATCTGTAAATTCTAAGAACAATATGGCAAGATATTTTTTCTGTTACATGTAAATATGTCTTTCCAGTTTGGGGTCAACACACATGTTTCGATATGCTCCTTTGGCAGCGTTACCAAACAACTGGATCTTTGTCCAATTGGGGCCCCAGATATTTGCTAGATATTGGTGAGACACACCAGTGGAAAGACCCCATACATGGGCCAATGGTATTGAGGGGTTGATTCATGGCTAGCTTCAGAGAGTAGTCACAGAGAAGGAGCCTTGTATACCCACCCCAAACACAATACAGTCCTATGACTGCGAGACACTGCTATAAACAATGAAGTTGCATTACTGAATTCTGAAATTACTCTCATTAGCGAGGCCCATCAGAGTCCCACTCTTTTTTGACAGCTTCATTATGGTAATTTCAGAAGTTTAATTTTGTTCAAATGAGAAAAAAAGAAAGGCTAGAATAAGAGTAGAAGAAAGACAGAAGATGATGCAGAATTAATGAAAGCACAGGTCAAAGGAGGGAAGAACATCAATTTATCAACTGCGCAAATACAAGAGACGGGTTTATAAACCAGCAGCTGTAATTGTGACCTTTAGCACAAAATTAAAACAGGAACTCTCAAGTGAATAACAGCTCTGTGGCCGAGTTAATATACAATGATGCCAAGAACCGTTTACTTATCTTGAAGGCATAGCTGGTGCTCTCTAGTAATCTACAACCAAAGTCAGAGGTTCTGGATAATTTTGTAGTCAATTAGGAACCAAGAATCTTCTAAAACCCGAAATCCCTATCTAGGCGCTTGGTTCATTTTTCTGTTGGAGTTCATCTTCTGTGCATTGCAGCCTACGTTAGACAGTTGTTGTTCGTCGCAGTCAGTTATATTTATAAAGAGGACAAATGTCAAGGCATTTAACAGGCCACTGACACCAACAACTGCAAGAGCTTCACAGAAATCAAGGGAGTTATTTACTAAAATCTGATTTTTTCTGGCCATGGTTTTAAAGGGGAAAACACACATTTTTCATGGGAAAAAAAACTTGTATTTTTTGAGCTTTATTATACCCAGGGCCGCCATCAGAAACCGCAGGGCCCCATATGAAAAAATGTCCTGGGCCCCCTGGGCTGCGCCCACCACAAGCCCCACCTACAGGTCCACCCCCCACCACACACTAAAAAAAACATTGTTGGCTATGGTTCCTACATGTTAATAAAACAATAAAAAAAATATTGGTGGACAGGGCCCCCCCAATGAAAAAAACATTTGTGGTCAGGGCCCCCCATTAAAAAATATTGGTGGCTAGGACCCCACATAGTGAAAAAAATTGGTGGCCAGGATCCCCCCCACGTTGTCAGAAAATTGGTGGCCAGTGCCCCCCTTAAACGTCCATGTAAAAAAACTTGCCCCCCCCAGAAGTTTAAAAAAAATTTGGTGCCCAGGGCCCCACCACACAACAGGGACCACAAAGGCTTACCTTTAGGGGGGCCCTGCCATGTTACACTTACTTCATTAGAGTGGCCCACCTGCTGTCAGTGAGCTGCCAACTACAGAAGGGAGGAGGGAAGCACAGGTGGCTGCATCTTCTTCCAGTGACAGCATTTTCTTCCCTTATTGGTCACAGAATTTCAAGTCCTGGAAAAGCTGCATGGTGATTGGATGAGCTGGAGGAAAAGTTCAAACCTCAACTATCCAATCCCTGAGCAGCTCAACCGGGACTTAAACTCAGTGACCAATAAGGGCAAGTAATGGACAGAAGATACCTCCCCTTGTGCTCCCGCCCTGCCTTCCTGAAGTCAGCAGCTCTCAGAAAGCAGGGGGCCCGGCTAATCAAGAAAGTGCGGCATGGCCGGGTCCCCCCTTGCCCTCGGGGCCCCCTACAACGCTCCCCCCTGTCCCCCCTTGATGGCTGCCCTGATTATACCCTGATGCTGCTAAAAGACAGAATCCAAAAACACTCCATCTCAAACCTACCAAGGTCATGTAGAAGTCAATGTATCATGATCTGCATTGTGTTTTGTAAAATAATCTGAATAATTTGTGGTTTTTGGGCGATAATCCAAAGTATTCAGAGCTTTTGGTCGTGAAATCGGAAAAATTTTTATGTTTAGAATGTTTTCACGTTTTTATCAAGTCTTTTCCCGCACTGAATTTTTTAAATTATTTTATTGATAAATAAGGTAAAATTGTGGATAGGAGTTGTTTTAAAGGGGTTGTTCACCTTTGAGATAATTTTTTGTCTGATGTAGAGAGTGATATTATGAGATAATTTGTAATTGGTTTTACTTTTTTATTATTGAAGGTTTTTGAGTTATTTCGCTTTTTATTCAGAAGCTCTTCAATTTGCATTTTAAGCAATATGGTAACTAGGGTCCAAATTCCCCTAGCAACCATGCTAGTAACTATGCAATAAATCAATTAGGGTTGGGTAGGGCTACATTTGCCTAGGAGATAATAAATATAATATTTAAAAATACAATGGTTTTACTAATTAAATAGTACTAGTAATATTTTATTTTATACATTTAAATGTATTGCAGTAGTGTTCCTTCTACAATGGAGTGTCTATATATCTATATATATATATATATATATACTGTCAAGGTCACTACAATACTAAGCACTCTACAACATATTTGCTAAACCATGGCTTCTTACTCTACACAGCCCTCACTATCTCAACACCTACCTACCTGTTCTAGACATCTAAAACTCAATCTGTCTAGGCCTCGTTAATTGGTCCACTATCCAGGTTCTCTCTGAACCACCACCACTTTCCAAGTAGGGTAACCTCAGGCTAACCTAAGCACTTAATTATCAGTGATAGAAACTCTGCCGCTATTTATTCCTCTGGGAAATGTCTTTCTTTCAGGCAGACTCATCTTTCCTTATTCTTTTTTCGGAAATTAAACCAAAGGGCGCATATTTTTGAAGATATCTATAGTTTTACCACTTCCCTATACAACTCCCTACATTATAAAATTGTTCCAGTTTCGCTTTGACATTTCGGGGATTATTTATCAAAATCCGATTTTTTCTGATTATTTTATTAAAGAAAGGTCCGGCCAAACTAGAATCCATAATTTGACCGTATTTATTGTTAAAAAAAACACGATTAAATCAGATTGGAGAAAAACTCTTTCAGCGCAGACCACAAAACTAGGGATAGGTGAATTTGACCCATTTCGTTTGCCAAAAATTTGCTGCCGGCAAAATGTCGTCAACGACCTTTTCAGGTCTATTGGCGTCAAAGATTTTTTGATGTGCGTCAAATTTTTTTTGATGTGCGTCTTTTTTTTGTCACATGACGCCATACAAGTCTATGGGCGTCATTTCCGCGGTGAAACAAGGCGAAAAAATTCACCCATCCCTATACAGAACCTTTAAAATAGGATAGGGACCTCTCCCATTGACTTATATACAACCTCAGCAGGTCTGATATGGAGGATTTTTGAATTCTGAATTCCTTAGGGTATAATAAGTCTTGAAAATGTTGAGTTTTTTTCTACTACAAATTTAGATTTTATAGTTAAAAAAAAAAAATTGAATTTGCCAGGTTTTTGCTTTCGGACTTTAATAAATAACCGCTAGATCTAAATGCTAAGATGACAAGTTTACAGATATATAGAAGCATTGGGGTAACAGTCACCCCACTATAGTTCCAGGGTAAAAATAAACACTCACCCCAAATCTCCCCATAACTGACCTTCAGACTGGGTCCCCTTAGCTCATAACAAGGTTACAGATATATAGAAACATTGGGGTGTCACCCTGCTATAGTTCCAGGGGTACCCAGGGTACAAATAAACACTCACCCCAAATCTCCCCCTAACTGGCCTTCAGACTGGGTCCCCTTAGCTCATAACAAGGTTACAGATATATAGAAACATTGGGGTAACAGTCACCCTGCTATAGTTCCAGGGGTACCCAGGGTACAAATAAGCACTCACCCCAAATCTCCCCCTAACTGACCTTCAGACTGGGCCCCCTTAGCTCATAACAAGGTTACAGATATATAGACACATTGGGGTAACAGTCACCCTGCTATAGTTCCAGGGGTACCCAGGGTACAAATAAGCACTCACCCCAAATCTCCCCCTAACTGACCTTCAGACTGGGTCCCCTTAGCTCATAACAAGGTTACAGATATATAGAAACATTGGGGTGTCACCCTGCTATAGTTCCAGGGGTACCCAGGGTACAAATAAGCACTCACCCTAAATCTCCCCCTAACTGACCTTCAGGCTTGGCCCCCTTAGCTCATAACAAGGTTACAGATATATAGAAACATTGGGGTGTCACCTGCTATAGTTCCTGGGGTACCCAGGGCACAGATAAGCACTCACTTCAAATCTCCCCCTAATTGACCTTCAGACTGGGCCCCCTTAGCTCATAACAAGGTTACAGATATATAGAAACATTGGGGTAACAGTCACCCTGCTATAGTTCCAGGGGTACCCAGGGTACAAATAAGCACTCACCCCAAATCTCCCCCTAACTGACCTTCAGACTGGGCCCCATTAGCTCATAACAAGTTTACAAATATATAGAAACATTGGGGTAACAGTCACCCTGCTATTGTTCCAGGGGTACCCAGGGTACAAATAAGCACTCACCCCAAATCTCCCCCTAATTGGTCCATATTTAGCCACCTGCTGCTTTTATCCCCTGTAGGAGATTAGTTACACAGTTTGGTACCCAATGGTTAGAATGCACAATAACTTAATTAATAATAACACAAATTTTATAAAGATATAAATAGTTTCTTCTGGCTGAGTAGAATCATTTCTCCTGGGTTTGGGCACTAGAGCAGAAAGTGGAGTCAGTATGAAAGTACATTGCACCATAAAGTGCAACAAGTGTAACTCTGCATCACTGACTCTAATACAATCCACATCTGGAGTTCCCACTGCATCTCTTCTATTTATCCCAGAGGCAATTGCTTTATTATTCATTTTATTGCACTTTATTGTTTTTTTATGTGACTCTTTTAATGCTGCTTTTTAAATGAAACAGTCTCAAATGTACAGTGCATCGCTGCTATTTCAATAATGAGAATTTTTACCAGTGGCGGGTGTATCCTAAAATATCTTTTGTTTTTATTTCTGCACTCAGTCTGTTCATTATTAATCATTTGCCTTTAATTATTCATTGCACAGACTCACCATTTGTTGCAATGGCATTTAATTCAGCAAATGTAAAAAGATATCACCCATTGCCTTTCATTTGCTCTACGACATCTTATACAAATGATAAATAAATAAAAAAAATCTTTAAACCACCATTGACTTGTACAATGCATTTCCAGGACAGGATTTAGATGGGTGTTAAAGCTTAGCACTGCCACAGAACTTTAACACCTCTTAGCAGAGAATGGAGTTTACTGCTCAAAACAGTCCAACATATTTTACATGTACTGTACACAAAGGTTTTAATAACTAGGAAAAATTAGCAAACTACTGGGGATTGCTCTGGATTCTTCAAGTTCAATGTTTGGTAAATGTACACCATGGTTTTTACATATAAAGCTTTAGTTTGCGTCTCAGTTGAGCCACCAGTCATGAAACTGAATGTTTGTGATATTCCTGTACATATACTGTACGTTGGTAGTGATGGGCGAATTTCTACCGTTTCGCTTTGCCAAAAAATTCGAGAATTTCCAGCGAAATTCGTGAAACTGCAAAAACTTTGTGAAAAATTTGTGAAACTCGAAAATTGATGCCTGCATAAATTTTGGACGTGTCCAGACACGCATCAATTTTGACGCTTGCGTTAAAGTCAATGGGCATCCGAATAGTGTTGATGCGTGGCAATTTTGATGGGAGCAACTTTTTGGACCACGTTCATTCGCCAGTGAATTTTTGCAATTCACCGCAAATTCGCAAATGTATACGCCCATCACTATTGGTAATGACATAATGTAAAAAAATCAACATTTTGGAGCAAATTCATTAAAATTAACGTTTTTAGTTTTGACAAAAAACACCATGGCACATTCAAGTTTATTCTTCAATCAAAGAAAATCTTGATAATCAAAAATAAAATATTAAAGTTTTTTAGATTTTTGAGGGTTTTTTGCAATTTAAAATAAAAATCAAAGAGGAACTTAAAGGTTTATGATTTAACAATCAAAATTTCTCCGAAATGTTATTGAAGAAATTTGCCAGCTACTCAAGTGTCTACAGAAATCTATGGGACTGTGCCTTTTTTAACATTCAAGCTATTTTACTTTTAAAGACTTTTAAAGTATTTAAATATTTACAGACTCAAATGAAGGGAACAATGACACTTTTTACGACTATGTTTTTTTCCTACACATGATTAGGTTTTTCTGATTTGAGTTTGTATGTAAATATTCGATGGGAGGTTTATTGAGAATCGCGTATGGGAAAAAAAATCATATTTCATATTTGATACAATCCATTTAGGGATTTTGGGAGGATATGGAGAAGACTTTGGACTTGGTTTCCATATGGATGCTTTCAGATAATCAGCGAGACTTTATTTAAAATACATTTTAACATAAATATTCTCAAAAACTCAATGTAAACTCGTCACATTTACACCAGAGCCATCAATTTCAAAGAGCCTTCAAAATTTAAAAATTTTCTCAAAATTTTGAACTTTTAAATGAATACACCTCCCATTGACATTCTACATAAGCTTTTCATCTTTCAGCAGCTAACTTTTCTAATTCGAGTTTTTCCGTTTTTCTCTTAAAAATTTCAAAAGTTTGAGTTCAGAAAAATTGATTTTAAAAGTAATCCCTTAATAATTTTATGCGATTGTATCGATTATAACTTGTCTTTCATCTGCATAAAATTTGCTGTCATACTGTTATCATTTGTTTAACATGAAAATCAAATAAAATATTTTCAAAATAAAAAAAAAGAAAAATATTCAGGGCGGAATGTGTGGCAACTGATACAGAGTCCAAGGACAAGGAGCATAAACATCTAAAAGGAGCTTTGAAAGCGTGTGGCTCCCCAGACTGGGCCATTGTCAAAACAGCAGCAACCAAGCACAACAGGAGAACCAAAAGAAATAACCGCCTGGAGACACATAGTAGGCAAAACATAGTCATCCCATATGTAGCTGGAGTGTCGGAGAAACTCAGGAGGATTTTCAAAAAACACCACGTTCCTGTATTTTTCAAACCTAGCAACACACTGAGACAAAAACTGGTACACCCTAAGGATCCATCGCCTAAAGAAAAACAAAGCAATGTGGTATACGGTGTCCGGTGTAGCGAGGAGTGCACAGATCTATACATTGGGGAGACAAAACAACTGCTCACCAAGCGAATGGCTCAGCATAGGAGGGTGAACTCTACAGGGCAAGACTTGGCTGTTTTTCTAAACCTAAAAGACAAGGGACACTCCTTTGAAGATAACAATGTCCAAATCTTGGATAAGGACGAACACTGGTTTGAAAGAGGCGTGAAAGAGGCAATTCATGTCAAGGTGGAGAAACCATACCTGAACAGAGGCGGGTTCTAACATCTGTACCTCGGCCGATTCACACATCATGCAACTCTCACAAGTAACACCTGTCTCTAGGAGTCGCATGACACATTGGATAATCCTATCACAGTAACTACACAGAATCAACACCTCTGTGAGTTTCAGATGTCACCTCTTTGAAGAGTTACAATGTTCCATTGTGATTGGTGGAAGAGTTTATATGCCGAGAACTTCCCACACTTGAAACCAGGGTCGGACTGGCCTGCCGGGGCACCGGGAGGAATCCCGGTGGGCCCCAGCCTTGGTGGGCCCCTTGGACCTATACTTAATGACCTGCGACTGCATTATAAAAATTATTTATTTTGTGTTCAGCGTGCGGTGCGAGATGTAATGGAAGGAAATGGTTTGCCCCTTTCGTATTTGGAATGCAGCATGCAGGCAGCGTGTGGGCCTCACCAAAATCAGAAGTGCACCGCTCCGGTGTTTGGCAGTGGGCCCACGCACCGCCTCCCTTGTCAATAGAAGCCAGGTAGTGTCCATTGATCGTCGCGTCACTTCCGCCCTTCGAGCCTGCCTGCCTGAGACTGCCAGTGCTGCTGTGGGGTTGAAGCCGAGGCTCAGGCTGCTGCTGACTGAGGACGCCGCCGCTGTTGTCACGTGATGTGCGTGTGTGTCATCATTTGCTATTGGCTGCAGGCTGCACGTTAAATGTACGATTGAGGCAGGAGGCAGCCAGCAAACCTGACATGCGCATTTAGGTGCGGATTTTTCGTGCACATTCTGGAACTGGAAGCGACGATCGTAGGTTTGATATCCTCCTCTCATCTTCTTCTTTACAACAGTTCAGCAGGCACCGCACCAGGCAGCATCAGCTTGACAGTGGCACTCCCTGTCCTCCTAATTGGCACTGGCACGTCATATTTAACCAACCAAGGACTGGCTGACTTCACTGGTTCTGAACCCTCCAATTGAACCCCTTGTTGCTGCATCACAGAAGGTACTGACTTTTGGTCTAAGTCTAACTAAACAAAAATAAAAAATAAAAATATTGAAAAATTTCTTAAAATGTTCTGTGTGTCACTGACTTTTACTAGGGTGGGGATGAACAGAAAAAAAGTTGCAAGGGGGTATTATGCCTTTAAGTTAACTTCTACTATGTTATAAAATGGACAATTCTTAGCATCGTTTCAATTGGTCTTCATTTTGTATAATTTTAAAATTATTTGCCTGTTGCTAAGGTAATTTAGACCCTAGCAACTAGATCAGTGCTGAAATTCCAAACTGGAGAGCTGAACAAAATGCTAAGAAATAAAAAAAAACACAAATAATAAAAAAAATGAAGACCAATTGCAAATTGTCTTAGAATATCACTCTCTGGGTCATGCTAACATTTGTATGGGATTCTGTCATAATTTTTATGGTGTAGTTTTTATTTCTAAATAACATTACTTACACTGCAAATACATTACTCTAATATATAAAATGTAATTCCTGAACCAACAAGTTTTTTTTGGAACTGTAATATCATACCTCACAACTGTCCCTTTTTCGGAGGGACAGTCCCTATTTTGACAGCTCAACCCGCAGTCCCTCATTTGTACTGGAAAGTCCCTATTTTCTCTTCCCTGAACAGCCAGAAAAAGAAACAAAGTTTCTAACTTAATTGGCTTTTAGCAGAGAGCCCAGAACAGCAAACAGGTGCAAATAAGATACTTTGTAACAATTTTGAGACAAAAAAAAACTATTTAGATAAGGAGAAATATTTTCAAACTTTCATAACCTGCCAAATTTTGTAAAATGAACATGGTAATTAGGGAGTGTGGCCACAGAAAGGGGTGTGGTCAACAAATTTTGCTGTGCTACGTGTGAAAAAATGTTTTGCCCCTCTTTTTACTTCCAAAATGTTGGGAGGTATGTAATATTAGTGTGTAGATGCATCTCAGATTATTTTGCCTGGGCATGTGCTTTCAGAAAGAGCCAGCACTTTAGGATGGAACTGCTTTCTGGCAGACTGCTGTTTCTCCTACTCAATGTAACTGAAGGGGTCGTAGCAGGATTTTTACTATTGAGTTCTATTCTAACAGGGTTGTGGGGGGGGGGTGTGGGCCCTTGAGTTAAGGTTTCCTGGTGGGCCCCAGGCACCCCAGTCCGACACTGCTTGAAACGTCTTCAATAATTACTCAGCAAGTCCAGCTGTTTATTTTTGAATTACTTGTATTAGATAATCCCATTCAGGTTTTTTGGCATGAAAAACATGACTCACAACAAAAAACTCAATCTTGAATTCGATAGCTTTGTCCGCTTATGTCCTTTCTCATTTTATTTTGTAGCCTCCTGTCATTATTCAGAGCTTCATAAAGAGTTAAAAGTGTCAAACGACTACATGAAGTCCTACCTCCCCCTATGTCTGCCAGAAAGACTATAGATAAGCCAACCAAACAATAGCAGAGTGATGTAAGGTAGAATTCTTGTACATCTTATAAAAATATATAGTATAATCCCCAATGAATATCTAAAGTATACAGTATGTAAATGTTATGACTGAGATATTACGTTGGCCATGGATAAAATTCCACAGAATTTTACATTTACTCGACCTGATATTATTTCCCATAAAAGGACCAATATTTCAAAAACATCTCCGAGTCTCCTATTACGTCATGTTTCTCTTGACCGGTTCCAGCAGTTCCAGAATCAAATACACGTCATGCCAGCAAATTTCCCTCTATCTTTAAAATGAATACCTATTATGTGAAGAAATTAAGGATGAAATGCCAGAAAGATCTTAACCAGAGCTCAATAAATTCAACGGCTGTCGAACTCGTCGATGGTGATAATGCCAACATCCAATTGCACATTCAGGAATAACTTATTGGGCTTAATAAAAGTAAGATATTGTGAACCTTTAAGAATTACAAAAGAAAGAAAATAATTCAACTGAATTTTTTTCAAAATTTGTAAACTCGTGTGACCAGCCTTTCTTAGAAGAAGTCCTGTCCAAAAGACTTTCTGGGTGGGACAAATAAGGAAGATGTTGGAGGGCACTTTTCTTAGCTGCTCTCCTCCCTTTCCAAGGCCCTGCTCTAAGGGAACCTGAACAGTATTGATGTGCGAGCCAGCCTGAAGCCCGCAGAACCCGATTGTTTGGGCCGACTTCCACACGTTGTCTAAAGCGGGGTTCAGGCTGAACTTTAGCCTCCATCTATCACGCCTGCAGCCTTCTACTGCCCCACTTCTGCCTCCATGTGGTCTTTTTTATATTCTCGTACAGGCCCTGCCCACTACCATGACATCACAGCGGGGTGGGCGCCCTGATATGGATAAGATAAGCAATTGAAGTATTATCATCCAAGTTGTGCGTATCAAGAAAATATATATCAATTGTGTAGGAAGTCACCCAAACTGTAGTGGTAACACCCATTCCAAAGTACAAGACAGCAACACCCAGAGTAGCTGCAAGCAGGTATTCGCCTGTGTTTTATTCACAAAATTGTACATAACTCATGTAATAAGCTGAATAAGTTCATTCCCCATAAAATAGAACAGAAATGTTAATAGGGAGTGTGCATGTATAGAAAATCTTCCTATACCTCAGCCACTGATGGTACAAATTCAGCAGTGGCGTAACTAGAGTGTCCCGGGCCCCCCTGCAAAAATCTTTAGAGGAGACCGGCGCACTCCGATCCCCATCCTCCCGCATACTTCCTGTCCAGCCTCCACCCCACCCGTCTCCGCCCATTCCCACTCGACTTGCGTTCCCCTTCCTTACCACAGGTAAGAGAGCGGCTGGGGAGGAGGGTTTTTTTTTTATTAGCTACAATAAAAGAGGAAGCAACCCCTCAGTTTAGGCCCCCCCTCTTCCCTGGGGTTTCCTTCCTCTATAGTTACGCCACTGAAAGTCACCCAGGAAAATTATAAGCAGTTACTTTGGTTACATTAGGGTAACAGTCACCTTCCTATTCCTGGGGTACCCAGGGTACAAATAAACACTCACCCCAAATCTCCCCATATCTGACCTTCCGACTGGGCCCCCTTAGCTCATAACAAGGTTACAGATATATAGAAATATTGGGGTAACAGTCACCTTGCTATAGTTCCAGGGGTACCCAGGGCAGAAATAATCACTCACCCCAAATCTCCCCCTAACTGGCCTTCAGACTGGACCCCTTAGCTCATAACAAGGTTACAGATATATTGAAACATTGGGGTGTCAGCCTGCTATAGTTACAGGGGTAACCAGGGTACAAATAAGCATTCACCCCAAATCTCCCCCTAACTGACCTTCAGACTGGGCCCCCTTAGCTCATAACAAGGTTACAGATATATAGAAACATTGGGGTGTCACCCTGCTATAGTTCCAGGGGTACCAAGGGTACAAATAAGCACTCACCCCAAATCTCCCCCTAACTGACCTTCAGACTGAGCCCCCTTAGCTCATAGTAAGGTTACAGATTTGCAGAAGCATTGGAGTAACAAAACTCCAAACTATTTTTCTGCTCACACTTCACCAAGAGTGGCAGTGTCATAGTTTACACACCTGCATTATATACTGTAAGCTCTTGGGACTAGTGTACTCCTTTTTATTGCATGTAACTGGCATTCAGTGGGGAATGCGGGTGCAGGATAAATACAATGGAACAAAACTAACAACACAATTTCTGTGGGGACTGAATTAGGGAGCCATTAGCAAATAAAGCACTAATTACATTTAGGAACAGAGAATTCTGCTGATGCTTTTGCCCTGATAAAGTGACATTATTAAGTGTAACATTGGGCTCCCGGGAGGCTGTATTGTTCCATCTCAATAATAGAGACAGCGCTTGTGCTGGGAGACTGCACGATGTGCCACACATAATTATAGAGGCAATTTAAAGAGACTGGTTTCTGCGCTTCCACTTATAAATATTTGAATATAACTTAATTATATTCAGAAATAAAGGTTGGGAAGCTGATCATAGTATTGCTATTAACCGCACTGCCTAAACACTGAGTAAACATTCATTTTATCTGCACCATTATAGGGAAGTCATTTGGATCACATTTTAAAATAAATATAAACACAATCTTTTTTAAACTGTGCTACATGCGCTTCTCATTCTAATAACAGTCACTTTTTGGAAAAACACTCATTTTTGTAAAACGTTTATTTTATATAAAGTAATTATAATACTAAGGGGTTTTTTATTATTAAAAGTTCCGTTATTTTAATAATAAAAATTCAACCTAACGGCCATGAAAGACGTGCGGGAAAAGTGTCAACAAAATTGCGCGACAATCAGAATCATGCAACTTTTTAGAATTTTCACTCAAATTCTTTCACAAAACTTTGCCGCTACAAAAAAAGTCTCCAAGACAAATTTGTCGCCAAGACAAAAGAGTCAGCAAAAGAAAAATTGACCATGGACTTTAATGCATTTGGGACAAAAAAAAATGTTGTCGCCTATTGACTCCAATGTGTTTTGCTAATTTCGCAAACTTTTCAGCAGTTTCGAGAATTTTTCAGCGAACCGAAATGGGACAGATTTGCTACTGTATAATAGCTGTTAAATACAATCCAAAATTAAAGGAGAATCCAACCCCCCCCACAAATAAAACCCCCTTCCCAACATAGTCGCCCCTCCCTGCTGAAGGGAAGAAAGAAGACTTGAAGAATATCGAAGAGCCGGAAGATGGCGCCCGTGAGTTCTGCTGTGTTGACTCTGCAACGAGAGGTAATTAAAAGATTAGGGGGACTTGCAGGTGTTATCACCTGTGTGGTTGAGCCGGGAGGGGGTTCTATGTAGGGTAGGGGTTTTTATTAGTGGGGAGTTGAATTTTACTTTAACTAAAATTTTCCTCTTAGAAACAGAATTGCTTCTGCCATGTTCTGTATCATCTGTGCCTGTCACAATTATGTCTCCAGATAACATTTAGTATGTGGAATGCCTTGTAGAACTTGATCCATGGCTCTTTGCCAAATGGCAGGTGCCGAGGCCACGCCAAATACTAATCTGTTGTATCGGTATAGTCCTTTTGGCGTGTTGATTGTAAGGTAGCGTTTGGCATTTTCCACTACCTCCATTTGTAAATAGGTTTGAGCAAGATCAATTTTGCTGAATTTTATTCCACCCGCAAGAGAGGCGAATATATCCTCAATCAAAGGTAAGGGATACTTATCAGACTGTAGAACTGGGTTAATGGAAACTTTAAAATCTCTGAACCATCGCTTTTTATAATAAGCACAATAGGTGCGCCCCAGTCACTCCAAGAGACTTTTGAAATGACTCCATCTTGTTCTAGATGATCCAATTCCGCTTCCACTTTTGGACGAATACTATAAGTCACTAGATGAGCTTTGTGAAATTTGGGCTGTGCATTTTCCTCAAGGCATATATTAGCCTTGATGTGTTTTAAAGTACCCATGCCTTCTTTAAATACTTCTGAGGCTTGAGCTAAAATGGCCTTTAATTGTTCCACTGGTTTGGTGTTCTCAGCAGACACTGAGGGGCTGATTCACTAAGGGTCGAATATCGAGGGTTAATTAACCCTCGATATTCGACTAGGAATTGAAATCCTTCGACTTCGAATATCGAAGTCGAAGGATTTAGCGCAAATACTGCGATCGTACGATCGAAGGATTATTCCTTCGATCGAACGATTAAATCCTTCGAATCGAACGATTCGAAGGATTTTAATCCAACGATCGAAGGAATATCCTTCGATCAAAAAAATTTAGGAAAGCCTATGGGGACCTTCCCCATAGGCTAACATTGACTTCGGTAGCTTTTAGATGGCGAACTAGGGGGTCGAAGTTTTTTTTAAAGAGACAGTACTTCGACTATCGAATGAACGAATAGTCGAACGATTTTTAGTTCGAATCCTTCGATTCAAAGTCGTAGTCGTAGTCGAAGGTCAAAGTAGCCCATTCGATGGTCGAAGTAGCCCAAAAAATACTTCGAAATTCGCAGTTTTTTTACTTCGAATCCTTCACTCGAATTTAGTGAATCGGCCCCTGAATGTAACATTTTTATGGATTTCCAGTCAATGGGTATTTTGTGTAACCACTCCCGGCCCCTTAATGCAGGACCACCTGTCTCCACCACATATAAGTCCAGCTGGCATTTAAAATTGTTGTACTCTACCTCAGCATTTAAAACTCCAAGTGGCGCTATCTTCTGTCCAGTGTATGTTTTTAGTAGCAGTTTTGTTTTTATGAAGAGGTGTGTCTTTAAATATTTTTTTTATATTCCGGGTGTGTTATTATTGAAACAGCAGACCCTGTGTCTAATTCCATCTTGACTGGAATACCAGCTATTTTTGGTGTTAGCCAGATGACAGATCGGTCACCGGTATCTGCATGATAAACATCAATACTTCCAAATACTGTTCCAGTCTCTCTATATATGTAACCCAGTCCTCTATTGAGCTGTCAAATGCTTCCACTTTCCCAATATGTCCAGCCATATTTCCAGATAGCTACAACTCTCTGCAGCTTTTGGTGTCTCACATTTAGCAGATCTTCCTTAAATCTCATCCTCGTCGCCAATCTGTTGTGCCCATGGAATAAAGTGAAACACACAGACAAGTAGCTGCTGGAGTAATCGTGTAAGGCTTAACAGGAAGGAAAGTCCATTACTCAGTAAGATAAAAGTAGCATAGAAAACATAACAGCAGATCCAACGGGAAGCCTTATACATAAGACTCTAGTACTAGAACAGCATCAGCAGATTCAACAGGCACAATTACTTTAACTCATATTTAACAGAATACATTTTTGGTGGCTCCAACTCCAGATACCCAAAATTCACTCTAATGGGAGACAGGGACCTTAGATTGAAAGCTCCACTGGGACAGGCACTGATGTAATGACCTATCACTTCTATAAGTGACTGTGGAATATGTCAATCCAATATATATACCGTTTACAGCAGAATTTTTCACAAGGTTCCACTTCACCATTAATTCAGCTTCAATACAAATACAAAGGGTTTACCACGATGTTACATAGGAGAAATCCCGTGCCATTTCTTGCACAGCTTCCTACATGTGCCCCAAGTGTTCCTTAATCTCCAATCTGATGGGAAAATGCAGAAAAAAAGGAAATGTCTTGGGAAATAACATCCTTAAAGTAAGACAACAGATGTTGCTACAGATGTTTCAGATGCAGTGATATTGCCCGGTGAAGTTCATAGATAGATGATAGATAATAAAAATGGGACCCAAATACACAATCATTTGTTTTAGATTCACAGCATGGTACTTGATGGCAGATGCAATGGGATTTTAGAAAAAGCAAATATTGGGGGGTCACAGTGTGTCAGTCTAAGTGGGACAGACCAAGAGCTACAAGGACATGGTGGGAATGCGAGAAAGAAACATCAGAGTCAAGTGCTTGTCCCCACAGAGACAGGGAAGCAGATGTACTTTCTCAAACTGTTCCCTCTGGGTTTTCCAACAAGATATCCAGGCAAATGGCTAAGAGCCACCTCATAAAGACATAAACAAACATTTCATGACATGATCATTGGGAAAATACTCATGGAAAAAATCTCTTTAACTAAAAGACAGAATAGAGTTTGTTCCTAAATGTAAGGGCTCTGCAGAAATGTACAAAAGAAGGTTCAAAACTTCTGGTTTCCCTTTCAAATAAAACGTGCGCTCATCACCCTTTTCTGGAAAAAACCCTCCAACTGTATTAACCTCCATCCCATCCCTCTCCTCCTTGTAATCCCTAAATTATTTGACCGCTCAAGGGCCTATCTACTAACATTCCAACTAAACCATAACCAAGTCTGAATTTATCTCAATATTTTCTGATAAAAACTCTGATCATATCCACTCAGGTTTTTTACACTTATTTATTATTAAATTTCCCCGAAAACTTGCTTTGCGGGTAAAAATACGTTTTTCATGATTTTTCGCCCGATTTTCACGAATTTCACCCGAAAACTTTGAGGTATTGAACGAAACCCAGCGCACATCAAAAAAATCATTGTGACTTCTCCCATTGACTTATATGCAACCTTGACAGGTCTGAGATGGCCGATTTTCAGATTCAGACTTTTCCATCCTCAGAGTTTAATACATTTCGAAAAATTCGTGATTTTTTAAAAGTCCGATTTTATAACTAAAAAATCATATATTTTTCGTGATTTTTGCATTTGGAGTTTAGTAAATAACCCCCTAAGAGGTTTGCTGCTAGTAATTTTCCAAAAAACTCGAATTTATAGAAGTTTTTGAGGTATTCATATTTTTTCAGATTGCCTTTTTATGTTCTTGCTTTTTAAACTCAGATCCTATAATACAGGGGTCCCCAACCTTTTTTACCCGTGAGCCACATTCAAATGTAAAAAGAGTTGGGGAGCAACACAAGCATGAAAAGACACATTGGGGTGCCAAATAAGGGCTGTGATTGGATATTTGGTAACTCCTATGTGAACTGGCAGCCTACAGGAGACTCTACTTTGGACTATACTTGGGTTTTATGCAATTAAAAATTGCTTCCAAGCCTGGAATTCAAAAATAATCACCTGCTTTGAGAACACTGAGAGCAACATCCAAGGGTAACATGTTGCTCACGAGCTACTGGTTGGGGGTCACTGCTATAATACATTCCAAGGCATTTGTGGTTTTAGAGAAATAGATATTAGTTGTGGTTTCAAAAACCTCGAAAAACACAAAAATGAGAATGTTGATAAACCTGCCCCTAAGTGTAGATCCGACTGGTGTTATTCCTCTCTAGTCATTACTGTTGGACCCTACAATTTCCCAACCCAACATTCCCCTTTAAACTGCCCAATGTCCTGAGCCAAACCACTTCTGATTACTGCTACTCCTGGATCTCTCAGTGACACTGCCCTGTCTTGCTTTTCCCCTCCTGCCTCAAAAATTGCTCTTTTGTGTCTCTCTGTATGTTTGGGATCCTCAAGGCTTTGTCCTACTCCCTTTAGTAGTATCTCAGTATCGTTCTGGCTCCCTTGACAAACAAATCAGTTCATATGGTTAAAATACCACCTCAATACTGATGATCTACATCTCCTTGATTCTGCTCTGCTTTTCATCATTCCTCACATCCAATCAATAATTAACTCCTTTCACTTGCACTGAAGGAATATTTCCAAAATACAATCACCCAAGATTCCACTCCTGGCCTTGCTGCTCTGCTACTCTACCAGGCCCTGCATTGGCTTTTACCACCTTTCAGAATAAAATGGAAACAGATGACCAGGACATTCAAACCTTAACTCTGCTCCATCCTTCATCTCTGAACCAATCCACTTCTTACTCTCCTCTACTTATCTACACCTCATTCCCTCACTCATTACCCCTTCACATACTCAAAATCAAGACTTTGCTGCACCTCTTCACTGGAATTTCCTGCTATAGTCTAAATTTCTCCCAATCACTCTCCCAGGGATTCTGTTATGGGAAAAACATGTATTTTACAAAATACATTAATAGGGCCCCTCCAGCAGAATCCTGCACTGAAATCCATTTTTTCAAAAGACCAAACAGATTTTTTTCTTAATTTTATTGATTTATTTGTATTATTATTTAATTTGATTTTTAATGTTGAGCTAAGCATGTTGTTAGTCTTGCAGGTGCCCTCAGCCATGTAACGTGTTACATAGTTAGTTAGTTGCAACTAATAAAAATAGATTTCTTGTGTCAAGATTAACATTTTAACATTTAAAATTTTAAATGTTAGAAAATGATTAACTGGCAATGTACACAGTGTCATTACTGCACCCTAATTTGCTTGTAGATTGCAAGCTCTTTTTGAGCAGGTCCTTCTTTAGCTCTTGTATCAGTTATTGGTTGTATTTTTATGTGTAATCTCTATGTTGAGTCTATGCACCTATTTATTGTACAGCGCTGAGGAATAGTTGGCAATATATGAATACGTGTTATTAATACTAATAATCCTGTGACATACTCAGCTGCGGGGAAGGACAAATTGTTCTGTTCTTTCTCTGCTGAGGTTTCTAACGCCGAGTGTTTTCAGATGTTAATCCTCTGCTCTAAACTTGTCCACTCGTACAATTTGCTGATCGCTCCAGATTGCTGTATTTACTGGGCAATTTAACACTGAAACAACACCAATCCCTATCCGTGCGGCACAGCAGTTTAAAGAGAATAAAAGGCAGATTTTTAGAAACTCTGATTGTGAAGAATGAAATCCAGTCACATCACCTGGTACCAAACACCAGCGGCAAGAAGAATGTCCGGACCGGCCACTAACACTGTTACAAGAAGTAGAAGGATATGTCCAGTAAATAGAAATCCCATTCTCACAGCTCAATATATTTTGCTCTTGCTGCTCCCAGAGCAGAGGGGATTTGCTGGTTGGTTAATGGAACAACAAGGAACATAAAATCCAACCAATTTTAACCTGTCACAGAATATTGATGTCCAGTCACAAACAACTTACTAAAGCTTAGAGTCCAGTAAGCAGAAAGATTTATTTTCCATCTGAACAGTGGCCACAAATGTGTTTTACTTGAAATGTTACAATTGTGTTGGGAATACTGTACCCCCTACTGTAAATGATAAGGATATTAGAAGTCACTGAGGGGTTGTTCTGTGACCATATAAAGACACAAGGCTGCAGGCTGAGTTATACAGGGAACTCTGAGTATCACTCATGTATTATAAGGGATAATGTACCCCCTACTGTAAATGATAAGGATATTAGAAGTCACTGAGGGGTTGTTCTGTGACCATATAAAGGCACAAGGCTGCAGGGTGGGTTATACAGGGAACTCTGAGTATCACTCATGTATTATAAGGGATAATGTACCCCCTACTGTAAATGATAAGGATATTAGAAGTCACTGAGGGGTTTTTCTGTGACCATATAAAGGCACAAGGCTGCAGGCTGAGTTATACAGGGAACTCTGAGTATCACTCATGTATTATAAGGGATAATGTACCCCCTACTGTAAATGATAAGGATATTAGAAGTCACTGAGGGGTTGTTCTGTGACCATATAAAGGCACAAGGCTGCAGGGTGGGTTATACAGGGAACTCTGAGTATCACTCATATATTATAAGGGATAATGTACCCCCTACTGTAAATGATAAGGATATTAGAAGTCACTGAGGGGTTTTTCTGTGACCATATAAAGGCACAAGGCTGCAGGCTGAGTTATACAGGGAACTCTGAGTATCACTCATGTATTATAAGGGATAATGTACCCCCTACTGTAAATGATAAGGATATTAGAAATCACTGAGGGGTTGTTCTGTGACCATATAAAGACACAAGGCTGCAGGCTGAGTTATACAGGGAACTCTGAGTATCACTCATGTATTATAAGGGATAATGTACCCCCTACTGTAAATGATAAGGATATTAGGAGTCAAAGTATTTGCATGGTCATTTAAATGCATTGGCCACAGATCAAGTGCTTATGCATACCTCCCAACATTTGAAAAAGCAAATATGGGAAAAAACATGGGAATAAATTAGAAACCTTTCTCACATCTTTCCTAAGCAGAAGAACATCAGCCTCTTTCTTTCTCCTGACAACTTCCTTGACTACTTGCTGGTCAGACTGGTGGGAAAATGTGCAGCAGGTGGCGCTGTTGTAACAAAATTCATTCATATTAACAGTACATGTATCCCTTAATATATTTGAATTAAAAAAAAATAATGAACATAAAGTGAAAATATTCTTAGAAAACATTCACTTATTTTAAAGGTTTACTTTATCTTTTAAGGATATTAGAAGTCAGCAATACATTCCATGGCCATATAAAAGCACAAACACTCAGCCTGTATGTGAGGGAGTTTCTTATGGCGTAAGCATAGGAAAGAATTGGAAGTTTTTGGGTTAAACTTGGATTCCATGATTGTTTGGGATATACTGAAAATAAAAATAGCTTTACTTTATGATATTTCTACCCAATATCCAAATATGAATAAAAAGCTGCACCTGGAAACCTGATGAATGACCTGGATCAGTTACCCTCAAGCTTTCATCGCAATACCTTACCCAAATGGCTACTTTTGCCACAGAAAATATTTCCTTTCCATTATTTCCATTGCATATTCCCAGCAGGAGTCATTTACAGAGACCCTGGGAACAAGTGCCCCATAGCTCTCATCTAAAGTGGTTATTCGCCTTTAAATTAACTGTCAGTATGATGTACAGAGTGAAATTCTAAGACAATTTGCATTTGGTTTTCATTTTTTATTATTTGTGGTTTTTGAGTTATTTAGCTTTTTATTCAGCAGCTCTCCAGTTTGTGATTTCAGCCATCTGGTGTCTAGGTTCCAAATCACCCTAGCAACCATGCATTGACTTGAATATGAGGCTGGAATATGAATAGGAGGCCTGAATAGATATACGAGTAAATAAAAAAGTAGTAATAACTATAAATTAGGTAAGCAAGATGCGCCGACAGGAACGATCTTAGGGAGGTCGAAGTGGTAACCCTATCACGTCTCTCAGGCAGCCATTCCACTCCAGTCACGTGGTATTTGAAAGAACACAGCGAAAAGGCACATCGACTGCCGTAGACAGGGAATCCATAGGCCAGGATAATAAAAAGTCAAACTTTATTCAAAAAATGTGGCATAAAAACATATAGCACACAAATGTAAATTGCAGGCAGGGTGAGAGCATGGCTTGACGCGTTTCGTGACTCAAAACTGGTCACTTCCTCAAGAAGCCAATGCGCCTTCTGCCAAGGCCCATATATATGTAGCTTCCCCCCTACTGTTCAGTTAAGGAACTGATGTTAAATGGCCAGTAGTATGCTCATAGGGAGGAGTTATATAATTAAAAGCTACATAAAAAGATACTTAAAAGTGACTGTGTTTTTAAGTATCTTTTTATGAAGCTTTTAATTATATAACTCCTCCCTATGAGCATACTACTGGCCATTTAACATCAGTTCCTTAACTGAACAGTAGGGGGGAAGCTACATATATATGGGCCTTGGCAGAAGGCGCATTGGCTTCTTGAGGAAGTGACCAGTTTTGAGTCACGAAACGCGTCAAGCCATGCTCTCACCCTGCCTGCAATTTACATTTGTGTGCTATATGTTTTTATGCCACATTTTTTGAATAAAGTTTGACTTTTTATTATCCTGGCCTATGGATTCCCTGTCTACGGCAGTCGATGTGCCTTTTCGCTGTGTTCTAATAACTATAAATTGTAGCCTTGCAGAGTATTTGTTTTTCGATGGAGGTCAGTGACCCCCATTTGAAAGCTGGAAAGAGTCAGAAGGAAAAGGCAAATAATTAAAAAAACATACACAGTAAATAATGAAGATCAACTGAAAAGTTGCTTAGAATTAACTATTATTGATGGGCGAAAAAATCTGAAATTTACTATGAAATTTGCGTAACGCCAAAAAAATTTCGAAATGCTTTGAAGCCAGTGGGCGTCAAAATAATTTTCACGTGCGTCAATATTGGCACCTGTAACAATTTTTATACCCGCCCCTATTTTGTCCAAATGCATTAACGTTAATGGCGTCTGAATAACTTTGACGTGCAACAAGTTTTATGCGCGTTTTATGACGCACGCCCAAATTTTTTTGACTCGGCTGTTTTTTAACCTGCGAATTTTCTCCGCAGTTTCACAAAACGCGGAAATGCGCTGCGAATTCGCACCTGCTGAATTTATTCGCCCATCACTATCAGCTATTCTATAACATACCAAAATTTAACTTAAAGGTGAACCACCTCTTTAAAGAGCACTTGCATTTGGGGTCTGCGCCTGATGAATAAATCTGTACAGGTATGTGACCCATTATCTGGAAACCCATTATACAGAAATTTCCCAATTACAGAACAGCCATCTCCCATAGACTCCAGTATAATCAAATAATCCAGATTTTTTCTGTGTACGGTAATAATAAAACAGTAATTGTACTTGATCCCAACTAAGATATAATTAATCCTTATTGGAGGCAAAACCAGCCTATTGGGTTTATTTCATGTTTACATGATTTTCTAGTAGACTTAAGGTATGAAGATCCAAATTACAGAATTCCGTTAAAAATGAAAACCCCAGGTCCCGAACATTCTGGATAACAGGTCCCGTAGCTGCATTAAACATTCCATACAGGATGGAAGATCCAGATTTCTCATAAATTAAAAGTTCTTGTAATATGTGCCTTTTTAGCAAGTTTCCAAAAGTGCAAATGAATGTGATTATAATAACATATGTTTTGTTTTTTTTTGTTATACATATTTTTCCCAGTCTCTTTCGTAGCAGATGGTCAGAGCGAGACGCACACTGACAAGATATGTTAATAGTATTCCAGACCATTAGCGGCATCTGCTTTTATAAGGAATATATAATGGCTAAATGGTGCTGAAAATAGCAGGGACGGTTATTATGGGGAGATGTAGTAAAAAGAGAACTTTAACCCTGAATACTGGACTGGAAAGGATATAACCTTCAGATAATCCATTTCAAGTGCCGCTTTCAGTTTGAGGAGGAAAGGTGATTGGCCCTGGGGCCCCAGACCTAACGCTTGGTTTGTAGCACTTGCGTAAAGGAACAGTAACATCACAAAATTAAAGTTTTAAAGTAATGAAAATATAATGCAGTGTTGCCCTGCATTGGTTAAAATTTGCATTGAGTAAACACTACTATAGTTTATATAAACAAGCTGCTGTGTAGCCATGGGGGCAGCCATTCAAGCACAGGATACACAGTAGATAACAGATAAGTACTACTATAGTTTATATAAACAAGCTGCTGTGTAGCCATGGGGGCAGCCATTCAAGCACAGGATACACAGTAGATAACAGATAAGTACTACTATAGTTTATATAAACAAGCTGCTGTGTAGCCATGGGGGCAGCCATTCAAGCACAGGATACACAGTAGATAACAGATAAGTACTACTATAGTTTATATAAACAAGCTGCTGTGTGGTCATGGGGGCAGCCATTCAAAGGAGAAAAGGCTCAGGTTACACAGCAGATAGCAGATAAGCTCTGTAGAACATAATGGTGTTATCTGTTATCCATTATTTATGCTGTGCCATATAGCCTTTATTCAATTTCCACCTCTGCTACACAGCAGCTTGTTTATATAAACTATAGTAGTACTTATCTGTTATCTACTGTGTATCCTGTGCTTGAATGGCTGTCCCCATGGCTACACAGCAGCTTGTTTATATAAACTATAGTAGTACTTATCTGTTATCTACTGTGTATCCTGTGCTTAAGTGGCTGTGCTCAACACAACTGACTACGACTGCAAGATAACCACTCTGCTCAGTGATAGCAATGAAGGAAAGACCCAACCAGCGGTTACAAGAAAAAGGTAATAGGTTGCCTACAACAACTTGAAAAGGAGAAAGACATTGATCGAGTTTTATACCACCGCCTGTACCCCAGCGAAGCCACACCATGTTTCTATCGACTCCCCAAGATACACAAAGAAGGAGCCCCACTAAGACCCATTGTCAGCAGAATAAATTCAGTGACATACAACATTGCAAAATTTTTGGCTAACATCTTGGCCCCGTTGGTAGGCAATACAGTGCATCATATCCAGAATGCCAAAGAGTTTGTAACCAAGATTCACGGCGTTACACTAGAGGCAGAAGAAACAATGGGATCATATGATGTCACTTCATTGTTCACATGTATACCTACTACAGAGGCTTCATTGGAATTCTCTCAACCGTTTATATCGCTAAGGATTGTTGTACCTGAGTGAGCTGATTGTTCTCCAATACTCAGTCTTGAGCCAAGGCAGTCAGCGCTGTAACCTTATCTCTCCTTTGCTCCTACAGTAGGGGGCCCATTTACTTAGCTCGAGTGAAGGAATAGAATAAAAAAAACTTTGAATTTCGAATGTTTTTTTTGACTACTTTGACCATCGAATTGGCTACTTCGACCTTCGACTACGACTTTGAATCGAACGATTCGAACTAAAAATCGTTTGACTATTCGACCATTCGATAGTCGAAGTACTGTCTCTTTAAAAAAAACTTCGACCCCCTACTTCGCCACCTAAAACCTACCGAGGTGCCATGTTAGCCTATGGGGAAGGTCCCCATAGGCTTTCTATCAATTTTTTGGATCGAAGAAAAATCGTTCGATCGATGGATTAAAATCCTTCGAATCAAACGATTCGAAGGATTTAATCTGTCGATGGAACGATTTTTCGTTCGATCGTTCGATCAAACTATTTGCGGTAAATCCTTCGACTTCGATATTCGAAGTCGAAGGATTTACATTCGGCAGTCGAATATCGAGGGTTAATTAACCCTCGATATTCAACCATATTTAAATCTGCCCCTAGGTGTGTTCATCTAGTATTTTGGGTGCCATGTGGTGTTCCCCATATTTACCACCCGTGGTCTTTATTAGTTGGTCTTTATCAGTTTCTTTATTAAATAATTTACACCCTTTACTTAGCGTTGCAAAAAAATGGTCATCCTTATTGAAAGTTAATATTACCGTATATACTCAAGTATAAGCCGTCCGGAGAATAAGCCGAGGTAACTAATTTTACCTCCAAAAACTGGGAAAGCTTATTGACTCGAGTATAAGCCGAGGGTGAGAAATGCAGCAGCTTCTGGTAAGTTTCAATCAAAAAATTGAGGGTTTCTGCTCCCATTGGAGGTGCCAACGTCTCGTTTTTGGATGTCAGTGACCATTCTTGGACGCCGGGGAATATTCTTGGACGCCGGCGACTATTCTTAGGCGCCAGCAACTATTCTTAGACTCCGGCGACTATTCTTAGATGCCGGCGACCGTTTTTGCGATTGACCCGAGTATAAGCCGAGGTAGAGTTTTTCAGCATATTTTGGGGGCTGAAAAACTCGGCTTATACTCGAGTATATACAGTACTCCAAACCAATTATTATCTTCAATTAGAAACTTTAATAAACACATTGAATGTGAGGGATGGAGGGTCCAACATTTTAGATTGATTCACTTTAGTTAGAGATTGTTTTAGTTGAAGAACTCTGAAGGTATTATAATCCCTTATTGTCCTAAATGTAATATAATAAATAATGCTTCTTTATTTCATTATATGTGGGAATGCCCTTTCATTTCAGCGTTATGGAGGAAAATTGGTCATTGTTTAAATGATAAATTGAACATTGTTTTTAAGTTGTCTCCTGAATTGGCATTACTTGACTCTCAGGCAACTCCTTCTGTTAGTTTTCTTCAAAAGATGAAACATTTTTATAAATATAAACATTTTATTTTCCTGGCCTTTGCTGCTACCCGTAAATCAATTTTTTTGTTTTGGATTCAGGAAAACTTGAAAGTCATCTTGTCTTATCTTAGGTCTTATCTTGGATGAAGCAATACATTTTAGATATCGTAACATGGATTTAAAAAAAAAAAAAAAAAAACTTTTGAAACGTTGGTCTCCCTACTTTAAATTCTTGGAATCTGAGGATAAGGCTATTATTGAAAAGTTTATGTACAGTTCTGCCAGAAATTCTCCTCTTAATACTCATGATAGTTTTAATAAGTAATGGATAACGTGTTAATCTTTCCACTTAAGCTATACTTATTTGTTTTATTAGATTGATGGAGAGGATGTTTTTATTCTTACTTTATTTTTATCTATATTTTGTATTAATATATTTTATGAAGTGTTTTTCTTCACAGACATCATTTGATGTTTATTTTCACTAGTCTGACATGTTAATCTCTTTTACTTTATTCTGTTAACTGGCAAGATTTCACCTGTCAATTTTTGCTGTTCTATTTTGCTCATGCTGTTTATTTGAATATGCTAATAAACACAATTGAAATGAAAGTTGCTTTATGGTTGGCATTATGTGTTATTCTAAGCACTTTTGCAATGTACAGTCATTTTTTTTTTTTTTAATTCCAAGATATTAAAGGGATACTGTCATGGGAACATTTTTTTTTCAAAATGAATCAGTTAATAGTGCTGCCCCAGCAGAATTCTGCACTGAAATCTATTTCTCAAAAGAGCAAACTGATTTTTTTATATTCAATTTTGAAATCTGACATGGGGCTAGACATATTGTCAATTTCCCAGCTGCCCCAAGTCATGTGACTTGTGCTCTGAAAAACTTCAATCACTCTTTACTGCTGTACTGCAAGTTGGAGTGATATCACCCCCCTCCCTTTTCCCCCCAGCAGCCAAACAACAGAACAATGGGAAGGTAACCAGATAACAGCTCTCTAACTGCCTGGTAGATCTAAGAACAACACTCAATAGTAAAAACCCAGGTCCCACTGAGACACATTCAGTTACATTGAGAAGGAAAAACAGCAGCCTGCCAGAAAGCATTTCTCTCCTAAAGTGCAGGCACAAGTCACATGACATGGGGCAGCTGGGAAATTGACAAAATGTCTAGCCCCATGTCAGATTTCAAAATTGAATATAAAAAAAATCTGTTTGCTCTTCTGAGAAATGGATTTCAGTTCAGAATTCTGCTGGAGTAGCACTATTAACTGATTCATTTTTAAAAAAAAAAAATGTTTCCCATGACATTATCCCTTTAAGGGATACATGTCCTATTAATATGAATGAATTTTGTTTGTCAGTTTCTTTTTGGCTTTAGTTTCTAAACCAGTCTGATCACCAAATAGTCAAGGAAGTTGTCAGGAGAAAGAAAGAAGCTGCTCTGATGTTCTTCTGGTTAAGGAAAACATTAGAAACCTTTCTCAAATCTTCCCTCAGCAGAAGAACATCAGAGCAGCCTTTCTACTGGCAACTTCTTTGACTAATCTTGGCTTTTCAGAGAGGGACAACCTGCAAGATCCACATTCTCTACTCGGCTTTACATTCCTTTCTGTCTACAGACACAGGCAGAAATGCTCATTATTGGCAGCACAATATTTTACTTGGACGTTGCGCAGAGAAATGAATAACGTGAACAATTTCAAGTGGTCTCGAATCTTTCAGAGGTTGCTGATTAGAAGTTGTTTTGAATTTCTATCAGCTGAAATACTGGTTTCCATAGATGCAAAACACTCAGCGTTTAGAATCGGGAAGCGAGGAATTAGTGTGATTCATTTGCTAAATCTTCTGCAGCAAAAAAATATGAGAACGTTTCACTCTGGCACTTCTTAAGCGTTTTAAAACATTAACTGTTTTTGTGGAAATAGTTGTGGGCACTGGTGAAGCTGGCCATCCATGTACTCATAAAATTGATCTCTTTGTACCGTGGCTTTGGACTTAAGTACATTTCAGAAAGTAGAATCAATTCCCTCAACTCGTGTTTTAGTTATAAATCAACCCTATGCTCTTAGGATACAAAGGGCACTAGTGAGTAGAAGGGCTTAAGATCATATTCTATCCATTGTTAACTTTTGGTGATTACAAGAGATACAACCAACCAAAATATTATGATGCATGTTTTAATGCCGACCACAGGATGAATCCTGGAGCTACAGTACCTTTGAGGTGGTGGCAACTCCAGGGTTCCCCAATGTCAAGCGGTGCACTTTAATTTCATCAAACAGACTCACAGGGCACACTGGCACTTGCCACCAAATCAGATCCAAAGAGCACCTTTGGACACAAGTCCCTTGATTGAATAGCATCAATTCATGCAATGACTGAGGCAGTTACAGTTGAGGTCCTAATTCAGCCCTTGTGTGTTGGAAAGTAATTGCCATCAAAGTCAAAACTCCCTGTCAACAGCTGATTAGACCACATCTATGTTGGGAAAAGGAAAGGCCAAACTTCCAGAAATAATTATAAGGGTGTATAGTTGTTTCATTGTTCAAATCAGTAGCTGATGTGTCACACACCTTCATAAAATACCTACTTCTGCATTCATGACCTTAAAGGATACCGTCATGGGAAAACATATTTTTTTTCTTCTCAAAACGCATCAGTTAATAGTGCTGCTTCAGCAAAATTCTGCACTGAAACCCATTTTTCAAAAGAGCAAACAGTTTTTTTTGATATTTAATTTTGAAATCTGCCATGGGGCACCTGAGAAACTGACAATATGTCTAATATTGTCAGTTTCCCAGGTGCCCCCAACCAAGTCACTTGTGCTCTAATAAACTTCAGTCACTCTTTACTGCTGTACTGCAAGTTGAATCGATGTCACCACCTCCCCCCCCACCAGCAGCCCATCAGCATAAGAATGGGAAGGTAACCAGATAACAGCTGCCTGGTAGATCTAAGAACAGTCCTCAATAGTAAAAACGTTCAATTCGAAGTCATAGTCGAAGTTCGAAGTAGCCAATTCGATGGTCGAAGTAGCCAAAAAAAACCATTCGAAGTTCAAAGTTTTTTTTATTCTATTCCTTCACTCGAGCAAAGTAAATGTGCCTCGTAGTGATGTCATCAGTTATAAACAGAGCTTAGTGATGTCATTTTTGTCACATGATTTATTAAAACTTGTTGTTATATTATATAAATATAAAATATATGGAAAATATGAGGATATTAGAAGTAACCTATAAATTTCATGACCTGTATAAAAGAACTTGGCCTATGGCCACATGCTTTTATATGGTCATGAAACTTTTATTGACTTTTAATATCCTTATATTTTACTATAGGGGGTACTTTATTCGCTATATCATTTTTAGGTGAAAATACCGCAACAGACATGAATGACCTGAAATTAGATGATATTCCTGCTTTGACCATTTACGAATAAGGCCACAGGGCACGGAGGATGGCATTGAATTATAAGATGTATTTTGTTATAAATGGGGTCCTATGGCAGGAAAATCAGAATTATCTGGCAATTTATAGATGTCTTTAACTTGAAACGATAACTTTATTATCAACTTTGTGTTAAACCCCCTCTCTCTCTCTCTTTGAAGCAGATGCTTAGTCGCTGGGCAGATTGAGATTTGAAAGTGTTGATGGAAATGAGCTGTTAAAAGAGTTTTTTCCTATATAAAAAATAAAAAGTGAAAGTTACAAAAGTATGTTGCTAATCTCCAAAATCTCTGATCTATAATCACAAAACTGAAGAGCTACCAGTTCTCCCTAATTTGCATGTGTTCCTCTACCAATGCTAAACCAACTTGACTGCACCCATCCCTCTCAGATATCTCCAAAGGGGCCCAGAGAAGGAGGAGACATCAGAGGACCTTGACACTGGTTGGGTGACGCCCATGGACTGAGTTTGCTATCCACCAGCTGAATGCATTTTTTGCATGCCCGAGCCTGCTGGACCGCACATTTTAGACAGGTCAATGCATTATTTATAGCCATGCTCCTTTCATTATGATGTCATTATTGTTAGGGACAAGGCTTTATGATGCATTTGCCATACCTCTATTTAAATTTCATATTTCCTTATTTCGATTATGCCTATGATGCCTAAATGCGGCTGTGCAATGAAACGCGTCAGGTGTGGTGGTTTTAAAAGTTTAAATAAAAGCATGACTTAAAGGCATACTGTCATGGGTAAAAAAAATTTTTTCAAAATGAATCAGTTAATAGTTCTGCTCCAGCAGAATTCTGCACTGAAATCCATTTCTCAAAAGAGCGAACAGATTTTTTTATATTCAATTTTGAAATCTGACATGGGGCTAGACATTTTGTCAATTTCCCAGCTGCCCCAAGTCATGTGACTTGTGCTCTGATAAACTTCGATCACTTTTACAGCTGTACTGCAAGTTGAAGTGATATCACCCCCCTCCCTTCCCCCCCCCAGCAGCCAAACAAAAGAACAATGGGAAGGTAACCAGATAGCAGTTCCCTAACACAAGATAACAGCTGCCTGGTAGATCTAAGAACAACACTCAATAGTAAAATCCAGGTCCCACTGAGACACATTCAGTTACATTGAGAAGGAAAAACAGCAGCCTGCCAGAAAGCATTTCTCTCCTAAAGTGCAGGTACAAGTCACATGACCAGGGGCAGCTGGGAAATGGACAAAATGTCTAGCCCCATGTAAGATTTCAAAATTGAATATAAAAAAAATCTGTTTGCTCTTTTGAGAAATAGATTTCAGTGCAGAATTCTGCTGGAGCAGCACTATTAACTGATTCATTTTGAAAAAAAACATTTTTTCCCATGACAGTATCTCTTAAAGGACATCCCGCTAGTCATTTGGTGTGTGAAAGCTGTTTGGAATTTCATGCGCCTTTCATTGTGGAACATGCCAAAGACAGAAGCCTTATTTATCAAGTCAGTGAATAATCGATAAGACAAGTGTAACAATACATCCAACTGTTCAGCACCATAGAAATGTGAAAATATGTTTTATGGTGATTAATATTTTATATTTGTGTATTTTTGTTTGTGCTTCAGGAGTGGGATACGTCTTCCTTTGTCTAATGTGACATATTCAGGTTTTATAGCAAATATCTAGAATATACTTTTTTTTGGTTGGTTTGTTTATGCTGGGAGTTATGTGTTCCGCTCATTACTTTGCCTGGAGTGAAATCTGCTCAAGTGATTGTTTTCCTTCCCTACATGCGCAGCTTTCATATCTCTGCACAGTAATAGCACCCGGGGGGCTTCTGTGGGAGACAAACAGAACTATCATGGGTGTTGCAGTTGTTGCATTTGCACGGGGGGGGGGATAATATTGGTCGTAGAAAAACTGGTCAGGTTTCTTTTTGAGTTATAATTACTTCTTATCATATAAATGGTTCACTCCAGAACATATACAAGAACATTACAGAACTAATAATGTGGATTATAGGTGCCATCATGTAAACTCTGGTATAAATTCAATGGATAATCTCTGAATGTGCAAGATCACAGGGTCATGGGCAGATAATGGGCTCTTTTCTATAAATCATACGTTAGCTCTGACTATCACTCATGTATTATAAGGGATAATGTACCCCCTACTGTAAATGATAAGGATATTAGAAGTCACTGAGGGGTTGTTCTGTGACCATATAAAGGCACAAGGCTGCAGGCTGAGTTATACAGGGAACTCTGAGTATCACTCATGTATTATAAGGGATAATGTACCCCCTACTGTAAATGATAAGGATATTAGAAGTCACTGAGGAGTTGTTCTGTGACCATATAAAGGCACAAGGCTGCAGGCTGAGTTATACAGGGAACTCTGAGTATCACTCATGTATTATAAGGGATAATGTACCCCCTACTGTAAATGATAAGGATATTAGAAGTCACTGAGGGGTTGTTCTGTGACCATATAAAGGCACAAGGCTGCAGGCTGAGTTATACAGGGAACTCTGAGTATCACTCATGTATTATAAGGGATAATGTACCCCCTACTGTAAATGATAAGGATATTAGAAGTCACTGAGGGGTTGTTCTGTGACCATATAAAGGCACAAGGCTGCAGGCTGAGTTGTAAAATCGTGCCTGGCAAAATTATTATCCCATGACTAGTTACTAACTGAAAAATTATCCCCACTCCAAAAGCTCAATAACATATTTATCCAATGTCATAAATCCAACCATCATTTTTTATTTCTATGTCAAACTCTATGCAGGAATATTTTGTAAACATTCCCAAGAGCTGTTTCCTCATTCAAATTGCAATCCCGTTAAATCTATTCACAAGAAACATATTTCAAATCTAATCCGCGCATCACAATATAGGATACAGGTATGGGATCCACTATCCAGAAACCCGTTATCCAGAAAGCTCCGAATTACGGAAAGGCTGCCTCCCATAGACTCCATTATAATCAAATAATCCAAACTTTTAAAAATTATTTCCTTTTTCTGTGTAATAATAAAACAGTCGCTTGTACTTGATCCCAACTAAGATATAA
Source organism: Xenopus laevis (assembly GCF_017654675.1). NCBI lineage: Eukaryota > Metazoa > Chordata > Amphibia > Anura > Pipidae > Xenopus > Xenopus laevis. Next base: position 7,174,836 of record NC_054372.1, on the reverse strand, counting down.
TTAATCCTTATTGGAAGCAAAACCAGCCTATTGGCTTTATTTAATATTTACATGATTTCATAGTAGACTTTAGGTATGAAGATCACAATTAGGGAAAGATCCATTATCTGGAAAACCTCAGGTTCCATACCTGTACAGCAAAATACATCTACAGTATATTCTTTTATTTCTGCAGAAATCAGGCTGTTGTTGAATGCTACTTGACATAAATTCGCCACTTCACTTACGGCCGCCGGTTCTGAAAGGAAATTCTTATTTTACATTTAAGATCATCATTTAAACAAAGGATAAAGCTTTTTCGCTGCATTTGTTTGGGTCCATTAAGCATTTTAATTTCTCTCATCCAGCTGGAGTCTAGCAGAGCAATTTTCTACAGGGTTACATTAAATAAATCTCATTAATGGAGAAACATTGTGAATGACATCAGCAATCTTGTAAAAAAGAAAGGAGTGGGAGCACAGCCGGACTAACTCGTGTTGTTATCGTTCATGGTGCTGCTTCTTTTGGATATTTGGCCAAGTCACCAGTAAAGTTGAAGGAAGAAGCCAATTGCCACCAAATTTTGCAATGGTAAATTATTTATTTAGCCTTATTTAAAGGGATATTGTCATGGGAAAACATGTTTTTTTTAGTGATTGGCCAATCTCTCCTCTTTCGCTTCGGAGAAAAATTTACAAATTTCCAACAAAATTCGTGAAAAGGCGAAAAATACGCGAGAAATCGTGGAAACTGAAGGTTCACAAAAAAATTTGTGAAATTTGTACGTTTTCATGAAATATTTGTGAAATTCGGATGTTTTCACGCAAAATCGAGCTATTCAACCTTTTCACGAACAAAAAACGAGCATTTCCAATGTTTTCACGGAAAAATTGTGGAAATTGGAAATTGCTGCAGGCGAATTTTCACCGGCGAATTTTCGCGAGTGATTCGAGAATTTATTCGCCCATCACTAGTTTTTTTAAAAATGCATCAATTCTGCACTGAAATCCATTTTTTAAAAGTGCAAATGGATATTTTTTTATTTAACTTTGAAATCTGACATGAGGCTAGACATATTGTAAGTTTCCCAGGTGCCCCTAGTCATGTGACTTGTGCTCTGATAAACTTCAATCACTCTTTACTGCTGTACTGCAAGTTGGAGTGATATTACCTCTCTCCCTTCTTCCCCAGCAGCCTAACAACAGAACGATTGGATGATAACAGCTCCCTGGTAGATATAAAAACAGCACTCAATAATAAAAATCTATGTCCCACTGCGACTTCTTCAGTTTCATTAACCTCGGCAGGTCTGAGATGCCAGTTTTTCAGTTTCTGACTTTTTCCATCCTCGGGGTATAATAAATCACGAAAAAAAGTGTGATTATTTTCTATAAAGGTTCCCCTTAATCTTGTTTATTTACTGAGTTTTCCCATATGTGTTGGTGTTCCTACATTTCACAAATGCTTTTTAAATCTCCCAGAAAGTGCAGTTAGTTTATTTTATGTAGAAGTACCGTAATCGTTTTCCCGTTTCAAGCCCCATCATAAACTTCATTAATATGGGAAACAACATTTTTTAAAACATGCACATGCTCGCACCTAAATATATTATAATAGTATCCTATAAATGCCAACATTTGTTTATGAAGTACTTTGGTTCCATGATGTTTCCCTCCATGTCTGCTTGCTGCCCCTAATGACCTAAATGGATTTTGTGGGCTTCTTCCCATTCTCACTTGATTCCCACAGTTATAGAATATACATGGGGTCATTTATAAACACTGGGCAGTAACCCCTGGCAACCAATCAGATGTTTGTTTTCATTGTTCTATATCCCCTGATTATTAAGCATACTGTATTATGCTGGTTACTTATCTGGACACAATAATGTACTTGTGAGTGGAGAAATGAGATCAGTTCTTAAATTGACTACACTGTAGTGTAGACAAACACAAAAGCAACTTTTTCGGGGTACACGCCATAACCAGTATCTGCTTGCACAAAGGTTATTGCTTTAAAATATTTGGAAAATATTGTCATCAAAAACGATTAAAAAAAAACTTTTTTCTAGAATCCCGGCATCCTTGAAAACAAATGGATTTTTAATTGCACTCATTCCCCCCCCTGGCATCATTTTACAAGGTTTTTTTAAAGTAGAAGGAAAGTCCTCTTATATGTGGGGGTGCCAAAAGTTAGGCACCCCCAAGTGATCGCATTTGCTTACCTGACACCCCGGGCCGGTGCTCCTATCAGGAGAAATCTGCACCAGTCCAGGGTTCTTCCAACGAGCACCACAAAGCGATCGACTTCCTTCATCTTCTTTCTTCTCGTGGGTGCGCATGAGCAGTAGAGCGAAAAGCCAAACTTTAACGAAAAAGCCGACTATTTCATTGTACTGTGCATGAGTCTGCCCCGGGAAATTTGAAGAAAGAAGAAACAGGAAAATGATCATTCCGTGGTGCTCGCTGGAAGAATCCCGGGGTTTCAGGTAAGTACATGCGATCACTTGGGGGTGCCTAACTTTTGGCACCACCAAGTAAAAAGTTTATGATCATAGAGGATTAAATTAGTTTTTGTTGCTTTTTTTATTCTAACAATGGAGTGTTTTTTAATAATTTGCCTCCAATGTGTAGAATAAAGTAGAATGTTGAGATTAGGGTTGCCACCCAACCGGTTTTGACCCGGATCGCCCAGTTTTTAGAAGGGCTGTCTGGCTCAAAAGTACCCTCCTAATTTGGAAAACTGGGCAGGATTCTCCACGATTGACTGGGTGATTGGCCAATCAACAGTGGTGTCACTGCTCCTCCCCGTAACATCACCATCCCTGCCCCCTGCCTGGACTTCTCTACACCAAAAGGTGGCAACCCTAGTTGAGATATTCTTTGCTGTGTTGCAATCCATAATATTATTGATTTTGGAAGCGATGTCTGGGTCAAAAGTACCTTCCCAATTTGGAAACTGGGCAGGCTTCCCCTAGATTGACTGGGTGATTGGCCAATTAACAGTTGCATCATCAGCTCCGCTCCAAACCATCACTGCTCTGCCCTGTGACATCACCACCTCACCCCCTGGCCGGACTTCTCTACCCCGAATGGTGACAACCCTAGTTGAGATATTCGTTGCTGTGATGCAATCCATGATGTTATTGATTCTTGCCTAATAGACCAAGTGAGTATATTTCCAGTGAGAAATTGCTAAATATTTATGTCATCTAGAAGGTTACAGGCATATCGGGGCATTGTCCTGGATGGACTTGAGAGGTTTAGTTATAAATATCAATTGGAGAATTATATGTTCAAGAACTACATAATGTCAACAATTGAAGGCCAATAGCTTTTAGGTGGCACCAAGAATTGTAGAAGAGATGAAGAGATGGGTTGTGATTTAAATAAAAATTGAGGGTTTATTGGTGTATTTACATAGACCTTTCTGATAAAGCTTACTTAGTTTAAACCTATCCTTCTCCTTTAAGAAGGATATAAATTATTATTAATATTATTATTAACATGTAGTTATATAGCACCAACATATTTTGCAGCATGTAAAGTAAATGTGTTTATACAACTAAATCACATGAATTACATATGTAGAACATATGGAGTTACATACATCACAACCAATACTGGTACAAAAGAGCTTACAATCTAAAGGGAAGGGAATAAGACACTACCAATTCTAGTAATACAACTAATGATGAATGGTTCACACATGAAGAAATTCAAAAGAGACTAGAACATGTTAAGATTAACAAAGGTCCGGGGCCAGATGGTATTCATCCCAGGGTAATTAGCGAGCTTAGCTCTGTGATTGCCAAACCTCTTTACTTAATTTTTCAGGATTCATTGAGATCTGGTATAGTGCCGAGAGACTGGCGAATTGCTAATGGGGTGCCTCTATTCAAATAAGGATCCCGTTCTCAGCCTCAAAACTATAGGCCAGTTAGTCTGACGTCAGTGGTAGGAAAGCTTTTTGAAGGGTTAATAAAGGATAAGATACTGGACTTCATAGCAAATCATAATACTATGAGTTTGTGCCAGCATGGTTTTATGCGTAATAGATCTTGCCAGACTAACTTAATTTCTTTTTATGAGAAGGTAAGTAGAGACCTCGATTCTGGGATGGCAGTGGATGTGATTTACTTAGACTTTGCTTAAGCATTTGATACAATGCCACACAAAAGGGTACTGGTTAAATTAAGGAATGTTGGCCTGGAACATAGTATTTGTACCTGGATAGAGAACTGGCTAAAAGATAGACTACAAAGAGTGGTGGTAAATGGAACATTTTCTAATTGGACCAGTGTTGTTAGTGGAGTACCGCAGGGCTCTGTACTAGGTCCCTTGCTTTTCAACTTGTTTATTAATGAGCTGGAGGTGGCCATTGAAAGTACTGTTTCTATTTTTGCAGATGATACTAAATTGTGCAGAACTATAGGTTCCATGCAGGATGCTGCCACTTTGCACAGTGATTTGTCTAAACTGGAAAACTGGGCAGCAAACTGGAAAATGAGGTTCAATGTTGATAAATGCAGGTTATGCACTTTGGCAAAAATAATATAAATGCAAGTTCTACACTAAATGGCAGTGTGTTGGGAGTTTCCTTAAATGAGAAGGATCTAGGGGTCTTTGTAGATAACACGTTGTCTAATTCTGGGCAGTGTCATTCTGTGGCTACTAAAGCAAATAAAGTTCTGTCTTGCATAAAAAAGGGCATTAACTCAAGGGATGAAAACATAATTCTGCCTCTTTATAGGTCCCTGGTGAGGCCTCATCTGGAGTATGGGGGCAGTTTTGGACTCCAGTCCTTAAGAGGGATATAAATGAGCTGGAGAGAGTGCAGAGACTAAGTGCAACTAAACTGGTTAGATCGAGGGAAGAGTTAAATTATGAGGGGAGACTGACAAGGTTGGGGTTGTTTTCTCTGGAAAAAAGGCACTTGCGAGGGGACATGATTACACTTTACAAGTACATTAGAGGACATTATAGACAAATGGCAGGGGACCTTTTTACCCATAAAGAGAATCACGTACCAGAGGCCTCCCCTTCAGACTAGAGGAAAAGAAGTTTCATTTAAAGGAACAGAGTAGGGGGTTCATCACAGTCAGGACAGTGAGGTTGGGGAATGCACTGCCGGGTGATGTTGTGATGCTGATTCAGTTAATGACTATAAGAGGGACTTGGATGATTTCTTGGACAGACATAATATCAAAGGCTATTGTGATACTAAACTCTATAGTTAGTATAGGTATGGGTATATAGAATTTAATTAAAAGTAGGGAGGGGTGTGTGTATGGATGCTGGGTTTTCATTTGGAGGGGTTGAACTTGATGGACTTTGTCTTTTTTCAACCCAATTTAACTATGTAACTATGTAACTAGGGGGCCCATTTACTCAGTTCGAGTGAAGGAGTAGAAGAAAAAATACTTCAAATTTGGAATGGTTGGAATATGGCTACTTCGACCATCGAATTGGCTACTTCGACCTTCGACTACTACTACGACTTTGAATCGAACGATTCGAACTAAAAATCCTTCGACTATTCGACCATTCGATAGTCAAAGTACTGTCTCTTTAAAAAATTCTTCTACCCCCTAGTTCGCCACCTAAAACCTACCGAGGCCAATGTTAGAAGGTATCCTACGAGCAATGGATTAAAATCCTTTGAATCGTTCGATTCGAAGGATTTAATCTTCGACGGTATTCGACCCTAGATAAATGTGCCCCAAGGTGTGGGAGTGGGCAAGATCGGAATGAAGTGGGTGAGAGATGTAGTACTGTATGTGATTTGCATTTGGTAGTTAAGGAGTCAGGGTAGATTCTCTAAATAAGTGCATTTTAAGAGTAGTGATGGGCGGATTTGCGCTGTTTCGCTTCGCCGAAAAATTATTTAAAATTAATTAAATTCGCAAAACCCCTGAATATCAAGGTCATAAATTTGAATTTGATTCTGAAAGGTAACGGAAGCCAGTGCAGGGATTGACAGAATGGCGAGGCAGAGGAGGAGCGATTGCTGAGGTGTATGAGCCTCGCAGCAGTGTTCATTATGGACTGGAGAGGTGACAGTCTCTGGAGGGGAAGGCCAATTAAAAGAGAGTTACAGTAGTCTAGACGTGATATGATGAGAGAGTGAATAAGAATTTTGGCAGCATCTTGGGTGATAAATGATGGTATTTTGGATATGTTCCTTAGGTGGAAGTGACATGATTTAATAAGTGACTGGATATGAGGAGTGAATGACAGGGCAGAATCTAGGATAACCCCAAGGCACTGGGCCTGGGGAGAGGGGGTGATAGTGGAATTGTTAACTATGATGGATACTTCCGGGATGTTACTGGTGTTAGTTGGAGGGAAGAGAACCATTTATGTTTTAAGCTGGCCATAGACACAAAATAGAACTGATCGTAAGAATCGAGGATTAGTACAATTTACGGACCGTGTGAGGAGATTCCCAACATTTTCCGGCGTAGATCTGTTGTTTGGTCGATCGGACAGGTTAAAAGATTTCTGTTGGCTGCCGATAATATCTCTGCATGTATTGCTGATCGTACGATATTCAGAGGGAGACTGTCACTAGCTTTGGTCAGACATAACTTTCATACGATTGCTGTCAGGGGCAGAACATCGGCTGATCTGTCCTTTTACTACTTTATTTGATCTGAATGGTTAGTGGCAGGTCGGGAGATGGGGAAGTTCGATCATACGATGATACGTACGATAGGATCTTTGCATCTATGGCCAGCTTTAGAGAGGTTTAATTTGAGGTTTAATTTGAGGTGGAGAGAACGTTTAACTAAACTGGTAAAGGGGATAGAAGATTTTAATTCCGAGGGTAGATTGTCATGGTTGGGGTTGTTTTCTGAGGACATTTTAGACATTAAAAATTTCTATAAACAAAGACCATAAACAAAGACCAATAACCAGAGCCCACCCACCCTTAAGACTAGAGGAACATAACTGTCATTTAAAGTAACACAGGGGGTTCTTCACATTGAGGATAGTGTGGTTTGGGAATGTCCTGCTGGGTTATGCTGGTGATAACAGGTTCTATTAATGCCTTTAACAAGCATAATAGCCAACCTATTGGGATCTTAATATTTACATTTAATTAAGTATTGATATATTCTATATAGGTTATAGTTTACTTGACAACTTTTCTTTTCATTGCTGCATTTTACCATTTCTTTTTGTTTGTTCAGTCAGATAGCTGCCTGCTAATCCCCGTCCCCATGATTTACATATAGAAGAAGAGAAGAGCTGGTATGAAACAGATCAGATGGACAAAGGCTTAGGAAGGAACAACACGGGCAATATAAATGTTCAGAAGCATTATCATACAACTAATACATTAGTAATGGAGATACATTCACAGGCCAACAATATTTGTAATTTAAATTTGCCTAGAGAATTTGCGTGCATGAAAAATATAAAGTAGAATTGTGAGTGACAAGCAAACGGGCCTGGATTTTGCTTAGCGATGTTTATCCAGACTGTTTGTCATATTCCTGCAAATCTTTTAGAAATAATATTATGGGGGTTATTTATTAAATTTCATTTTTTTCTCATTGGCCTTTTTAAGGTGGCAAAACACAATTTTTTGTGTAAATAAAAACGTGATTTTTTTGTTATATATTAAATCCCAACGGTCAGGACTGTATTTAGCCTCAACCCCCGAATCCTTCGCAAAAGATTCGGCTGAATACCGACCTGGATCCGAATCCTAATTTAAATATGATTGTTTTGTGACAAAAAGTCATGTGATTTCCCTCCCCGCCCCTAATTAGCATATGCAAATTACGATTCAGATTTGGTTCAGCCAGGTAGAAGGATTTGGCCGAATCCTGCTGAAAAAGGCTGAATCCTGGCCGAATTCCGAAACAAATCCTGGATTCGGTGCATCCCTACTTAATATAAATACGGCCATGCCAAGTGTGTTAAATCGGAATAAAAAAGTACTCCAACTCAGGGAGATGTTCCGAAGATACCCTGATCTGCGCTGGGTTTTGTGCAATAATCCAAAGATTTAGTGGTTTTCAGGCGTCAAATCCGAAAAATTTGTGCGATTCAAATTTTTTCACGACTTTATTGAGGTTTTTTCCCGCACAACAAATTTTTGGGAAAATGTGTTGATAAATAAGGGGGATAAAAATCTGTGCGGATTTGGTCAGAGTAGTTTTCAGAAAATTCTGAGACATTTTTGGATTTTGATAATTGTGTTTCTAGCAGATCTTTGTTTTGTCCTATAGTTTTAGGAAGTATGTAGAACATCTCTATGAATCTATATTTTACCGTAATCCATCAGTGTTCAGAAAATTATAATAAAATGTGTTAACTGACCTTAAAAGGACAACTTTTAAGAGTTATCTCTTTTTCATATCCCTCTGTTCCTAAATGTGAAGGAACAAACATTATCCCTCTTATAGATTATGATATAATTGGATGCTTACCATTCCAAGGCAATCTTTTAATTAATGGAACGAAACCACTGAAATGAAGTAATTTGTTCTATTCTCTTTAGAAATGTATAATGAAGAAGCCTATAATTTGCCTCTAGTTTTTAGAAAGATTCCTTCTAAATGTCAAGCAATGTGTTTATTGTTAAAGGTTTTCATGGATCAAACATGAAATCATTGGGTTTTGTTACTAACTGAATTATAGTTTTGCTACTTCGTTTGTACCATGTTGACTGGCTTATTGTCTCGAGAGTCAGAAGTAGTGATGAGCGAAAAATTTTCAGCAAAAATGATGCCAATAAGTCTCTAATGGGTGAAAATTTTTGTTGCGCTTCTAAAATATGTGGTCGCCCATAGACTTTGCATTTCGGCTAATTTTCTGAAACAGGTCAGAAGTTAGTCAGAAGTGGTATCATTGAGTTTGATGTGCCTTTAGGAGAAAGTGGATCTTATATTTATGAGTAGCGATGGGCGAATTTGGGGAGTTTCGCTTTGCCGAAAAATTCCCAAATTTCCCGAAAAGCGGTGCCGTTGTCTCATTTTTGAAACAAATTCTTTAGGGAAAATGCAAATTGCAAAATTGCAAAAATGCGAAAATGCAAATTTTCTCAGCGGTTTTGCGTATTTATTCGCCGGCGGCGAATAGCGGGAATTCACAGTGAATTCGCACCTGGCGAATAAATTTGCCGATCACTATTTATGAGTATAGTGTTCCGAGGTAATACTCATGAATGATATACTTGCAACACGAGGCAGGAGTCCCTGTGAAGTCAGAAAATCAGAGAGATGATTTTTTTGGATGTTTTTGGCCAGCATGCCCTGACCACAACCAATTTTGCCAACCAAGGATTCTCACACCCTTATCATTAAGAGACTATTGTTTTTGGAGTATGTGGTGCTGTCCATAATTTGAGAAACGTGTTTTTGGGAATGCTTGAGGATTTGCAGCCTCTCCAAATACAAACGATCAGCTGGAGTGGCTGAATTTTGTATTGTTTAATTTCCTATGCCAACCAAACCCTTGACTCCTCTTTCCTGATGAATAAATCCAGGTGGTTCTTCTTTACTCTCTTGGAACATCGGTTAATGGATAATGATTACTGAACATTATAGCCCATGTTCTAAGCATGCTTGTTATCTTAACCATCCTTATATTTAGCATTGAATTATGGGATTTTACCCTTGGGGTACAATTAATTGTAAGGGAGTAAAAAGTAAGGGAAATTATATAAGTGTATCTGCCAGATGAAATAGTTCATATTTTGCAGATGAGACTAAATTGTGCAGAACTATAGGTTCCATGCAGGATGCTGCCACTTTGCACAGTGATTTGTCTAAACTGGAAAACTGGGCAGCAAACTGGAAAATGAGGTTCAATGTTGATAAATGCAGGTTATGCACTTTGGCAAAAATAATATAAATGCAAGTTATACACTAAATGGCAGGGTGTTGGGAGTTTCCTTAAATGAGAAGGATCTTGGGGTCTTTGTAGATAACAAGTTGTCTAATTCTGGGCAGTGTCATTCGGTGGCTACTAAAGCAAATAAAGTTCTGTCTTGTATAAAAAAGGGCATCAAAGGAGAAGGAAAGCTACAGAAGAAGTTTATTGCCAATAGACGAGCCACAATACTGCAAGATATAAGACTATATTTATTCTGCAGAATGCTTTACCATACCTGAGTAAACAGCTCTAGAAGCTCTCTCTGTTTGTTTAGTATAGCAGCTGCCATATTGACTTAGTGTGACATCACTTCCTGCCTGAGTCTCTCCCTGCTCACTTATAGCTCTGGACTCAGATTACAGCAGGGAGGGAGAGAGGAGCAAACTGAGCATGTTCAAGCCCAAGCCCTGGAGGTTTAAGATGAAAACAGTTAGTCAGATACAGAAGCCCATGAGTACACAATAGAAGGAAAGAAATGTGGTGTTTCTTTTGACAGAGGACTCAGAGCAGCATTACTTTGAGGGTTTACTGGTGTATTTATATAGACCTTTCCGATAAAGCTTACTTACTTTAAGCCTTTCCTTCTCCTTCTCCTTTAACTCAAGGGATGAAACATAATTCTGCCCCTTTATAGGTCCCTGGTGAGGCCTCATCTGGAGTATGGGGGCAGTTTTGGACTCCAGTCCTTAAGAGGGATATAAATGAGCTGGAGAGAGTGCAGAGACTAAGTGCAACTAAACTGGTTAGAGGGAGGGAAGAGTTAAATTATGAGGGGAGACTGTCAAGGTTGGGGTTGTTTTCTCTGGAAAAAAGGCGCTTGTGAGGGGACATGATTAGACTTTACAAGTACATTAGAGGACATTATAGACAAATAGCAGGGGACCTTTTTACCCATAAAGAGAATCACGTACCAGAGGCCTCCCCTTCAGACTAGAGGAAAAGAAGTTTCATTTAAAGGAACAGAGTAGGGGGTTCATCACAGTGAGGACAGTGAGGTTGGGGAATGCACTGCCGGGTGATGATTCAGTTAATGACTATAAGAGGGACTTGAATGATTTTTTGGACAGACATAATATCAAAGGCTATTGTGATACTAAACTCTATAGTTAGTATAGATATGGGTATATAGAATTCATGTGAAAGTAGGCAGGGGTGTGTGTATGGGGCTGGGTTTTCATTTGGAGGGGTTGGACTTCATGGACTTTGTCTTTTTTCAACCCAAATTAACTTTGTAACTATGTGATATACTGTACACTGTCTATATTTGCTTAGCCTTTGGGAGAATCATGATTAAAATGGTGACATTTGCAGCCAGTTTTCAGCTATTTGTACCTGTTTCACCCTGAATATTTGCTGCCTTGTAGAATGAGGCTGGTACAAATCATCTAGAATTTCCATTTTTTTTCAATATCATTTGTAGATTGATCCCAAAATGAAAGGTTAGTTTGCAGACTTTATTAAAATGCATAAAATGATGTCTGATTAGTTTGAATAATGATGTAGCTGAGCGCTGCAATACAAGGATTTCCTCATTACGTTTGTAGCAATTTGTCTAAAATTAATGAAGTGCCAATGCAAATTTGTAATATGTTATTTTTGATATTTTAATCGTTTTTTTGTGCTAGAGCTGAGGCAGCTGGTGACAATATGTTTTTGCATAATTTCAAAATGCGACATTAGAATTCGAAAATATGAGTATAGAAACAATTATTGGAACAATTAATTACATTTGTAAATCTTTAAAACTGATGTAAATTTATAAGACAAATAGTTTCAGAATAGGGGATTATTTACTAAAACTCGACTTTTTCTCCCTATAAAAAAAAAAAATGAGGCCAAACTCCGAAACCCGAAGTTACCAATAATTATTTTTGAAAAAATCAACGCAATAAAGAATCGCAACAAAATCCTGTGATGATTTGAATGGTGCGACTTTTCTGATTTGGGGCTCGAATCGCACAACTTTTTTAAATTGTCATGCGACAATCTTGAATTTGTTGAGTTTTCGAGCAAAAACCAACATCAAACACCCCAAAACACCAGAAGGAAAAAGCATCTTCAAATGGTTAAAGGGACCACTGCCATTAACTTTTACATAAATTTCACAGGTTTTAGCTGCAGTATTTTCAGATTCAATTTTTTTGCTTCTTTGGGACACAACAAATCTGTCTAAAATTCAAGTTTTTTTTTAAAAAAAAAAAAAAACTCGCCCAGAGAAACACTACATTTCATAAATAGACCCCTTGGGGATATTTATTAAAGTCCAGTTTTTTCTGGTCGGACTTTTAAAGGGAAAAACACGATTTTTTCATAGGAAAAAAATTAAATGTTTTGAAATTTATTAAACCACAATTTTTTCCTAGGAAAAAAATTAAATTTCTTGAAATTTATTTAACCCTGATGCCGTTAAAAGTCTGAATAAAAACGTACTCCAACTCAGAGTTCATGTAAAACTCAATGGCAGATGTCCTTGACATTTTGAAGATATTATCAATATTCCGAAGATTTCGCATTTTTGGGCGTCAGATCTGAAAAAGTTAAATTTTCTGCCACAAATCTGAAAAAAACCTACGATTTGGATTTTTTCACAATTTCTTCGAGTCTTTTCCCGCAAAATACATTTTCGTGAATAGAGGGGGAAAGGTCTGTGTGGATTTGGTGGGATTTCTTTCCAGAAAATAGTGAAAAATTTTGCTAAATAATCCCCTTAATGTGTTAAAGGACCTTTAAACCCTACTTCACTTAGTGGTACCAAAATGTAAGGCACTAGTGAAGAGTGAAACTGATCCATTTTGTTTCACCTCAAATTTTGCGAAACCGTGGAAAATTTAACGAAATGCTGATATTTTGCCAAATGCATGTGAGTCAATGGGCCTTTTTCTCCCCAGCGCAGCAGAATACATGGGGGCAAATTGAATAAAGGGCGAATTTTCGCCTTTGAAGGCTCCGCCACGCTTCATGCCACTTCCTCAGATGCAAATTCACTACCACTACTCTAATTCACTAAAATACAAAGTTGCGTCTCTGGAGCTGAATGCTGGCAAAGTTTCGTTAGCGTTAATTTGTCAGCGCGAGCATTTCATAGCAAAGTGTTGCTAGTGTTCATTTCTGCCTAGCGAGTTAATATACACTTATGGTTAGGTCAATTTGAATATGTCATCTATATGTCTTTATTAGAGATGTTGGTGCAAATGCTTGAAGTGGCCACTTATTATTAAATATGTCCAAGGAAGCAAAATAAAGACAAAAGAGATCATCTAAAGTTCTAGACATGAGCCCACCGTAAAACTAATGTGACATGCCCCTCAAGTGGTTGGAAAAACAATGTTAACACAAAAATTTCCAATAGTTACAACTTTTAAAGACAATCCCACTTTAAAATATGAAAAAACGCCAGCATTTTTTTTTACAACTTTTATGACTTTCCGGCATACAGGAGCATGTAGCATCATCTTATCCGTTTGCCAGGTCTAAGCTGGTGAAGGAAACTCTGGCGAAAGAGGTAATGTTATGTAAAATTCGCACTTTAGTGAATTTGTGGAGTAATGATTATTCGCCAGAGCGAAAATTCGTCTGCGATAGGGCGCAAAACTGCTATAGGGACAGTCTCTTTCACTAGTGAATTGTTGTCCACATCTGTTAGTAAATTGTCCCTGCGGATGGGATTTCTGGCGAATTTTCTCTCAGTATGGCCACTTCGCCCCATGGAAGGTGAGAATCTTTATTAGGTTTGTAAACATATTCACAGCTGGTGAAAACATTTGCTCATCCTCAAGGAGAAAACTAAGCACTTCAGCAACACTTTACACTCCTTTTCCCAGTGTCCGTAGTGCCTACTCGCACATGAACAGTAGTAAAATATTGTAAAATGTTACTCTATTGCGCATTTAATAGCCTAAGCCCAAATTAATGATTGTGGGAAGGTAAGTATTGTCTGCACTTCAGTTGTTCCAGCCCGGAAACTAACCTACAGATTTTATTCACTGGTGGGTGCCTGAGATTTCGGTACCATTTATAACAAAATCAACACAACAAAATTACCTTTGCAAACTTTAATGATTTTTGCAGTGGGTAACTATAGAGGAAGCAAACTCCGCAGTCACAGGGGGGCCCAGGGAACAGGGGGGCCTGACTGTGGGGTCTGCTTCCTCTATAGATAATAAAAAAAACCCTCCTCCCCAGCCTCTCTCTTACCTGTGGAGAGGAAGTGAGACACAAGTCGGGGGGAGTGGGCGGAGTCAGGTGGGGTGGAAGCAGGATGTGGGTGGGGCGGGAAGTGGGTGGGAGGATAGGGATTGGAGTGCGTAGGGCGCCCTCTGAAGATTTTTTTTGCAGGGGGGGCCGGCATGCTCTAATTATACCACTGGATTTTTGGTGTATTCTGCCTTCGTATCTGGCCGCAATATATAGCCTGTCTGTCTGTTCAACTGTGCATTTGTCTGCCCCGGGATATTTAAAGAAAGAAGAAGGAAGAGGATGGCTCCATGGTGCTCGTTGGTATAACTCCGGGTCGGTGCAGTTTTCTGCTGATAGGAGCACCGGCCCAGGGTGTTAGGTAAATCAGTACAATCACTCGGGGTGCCTAACATTTGACACCCCCAAGTGCTGCACGCCTTTCCTTCTCCTTTAATGCATTTGGACCAAATAGTCTTGTGTATAAAAATTGATGTGAGTCAAAATTATTTTGACACCCATTGACTTCAATGCGTTTTCCAAATTTTTCGCTAATTTCGTTGTAAATTAGCTCATTTTTCGGCGAAATGACACAGATTTGCCCATCACTAATAGTTAATTGATGTGCGTAGGGCAGAAATTTCAAAAGAAAAATGCTAATTTTTCTCACCAGGTTGATTATTTTCCCTTCACATTCCCCGGGGGATCAGACAAATGATTATTGGATTTTTTCTCTCCAGTCACCGTTTCTCTATAGTTAATTATGTACAAATATCACATGTGCATAATGCATGGCGTAGTGTCAGCACACAGCAAAGCAGGTGTTCATATCCTCATTTTATATACCGTATGGCTATTATTCTGCTTTTGCAAGTCTAAGCAACTTTCCCATATACTGTACTTTGATTACAATTTTCACTGTAAATGTAATTGCTATTAAAGGCCTATCATTTGTTATTCTATGCCAGGGATCCCCAACCTTTTGAACCCGTGAGCAACATTCAGAAGTAAAAGGAGTTGGGGAGCAACACAAGCGAGAAAAATGTTCTTGGGGTGCCAAATAAGTGCTGTGATTGGCCATTTGGCAGCCCCTATGTGGATTATCACCCTACATTGAGGCTCTGTTTGGCAGTGCACCTGGCTTTTATGCAACCAAAACTTGCCTCCAAGCCTAGAAATAAAAAAATAAACACCTGCTTTGAGGCCACCAGGAGCAACATCCAAGGGGTTGGAGAGCAACATGTTGCTCACAAGCTACTGGTTGGGGATCACTGTTCTATGCACTGGTGCTTCTGACTTTTGAGCAAATATAGCAGAAGCACTTGTATTGACTAGAGAAGGGTTATTGTCTGGATTCCCTTTCATTTTCAAAATGGAAATAGGTAATGGTAACCAGCGCCGGATTTCTTTTCCGACCAGGCGACCGCGCGGTCCTAGCGCCCGCCTTCCCAGCGCGCCGGCAAAAAAATACCAGCGCAGCTGGTGTAGTTGAACGGGGACGCGAACGTCCCCATAATGCGGCTGGGTGGCCCCTATTTTTTTGCCGCCCTAGGCCCGGGCCTATGCGGCCTTGCCGCAAATCCGGGCCAGATGGTAACATTTCAGGGGTTATTTTTCAAAGTCCGAATGGATCTCAATATTTTCTGCTACAAACTCCGATCGGGTTTTTTGTGCTTATTTATCATTACATTTTCCTGAAATTTTGCTTTGGGGAAAAAAATCTAATTTTCAAGTTTTTTTGCGATTTTATATCGGATTTTCATGATTTTTATGGATTTTTCACGAAACCCAACGCACATCAAAAAATCATTGGGACTTCTCCCATTGACATACATGCAACCTCGACAGGTCTGAGATGCCGAATTTTCTGATTTGGACTTCGGGGTTTAATACATTCTGAAAAATTCATGATTTTTTAATCCTATTTTATCAATCTTATGTCAGTGACATCATATTCTGTATGCCGGAAAGTTATCAAAATTAGTGATGGGCGAATTTGTCTCGTTTGCTTCGCCACGAAATTTTCGAATTTCCCACGAAATTCACGAAATGGAGAAAAATCTGCAAAACACGAATTTTGATGCCAGCAACAATTCGCTGGCGTCAAAATTGGCACTGGCGTCGAAGTTGACAGCGGTGCCCATTAAAGTCAATGGGCACCCATTAATCGTAGCCAGCGCTGAAACCGTCGCCGGCATCAAAAAAACTTTGACGCTGGTGAATTTTCGATCCAAATTGTCGAATTTATTTGCTGGTGGCAAAACACGGAAATTTGCTGCAAGTTCGCGTCTGGCGAATAAATTTGCTCATTACTAATCAAAATGTTAAAAAAAAAACTTGGCGTTTTTTTCATATTTTAAAGTGGGATTGTCTTTGAAAGTTGTGACAAATTTTGTTAAAACTGTTTTTTAAACATTTGAGGGGCATGCCACATTTGTTTTAGGGGGGCTCATATATAGGACATTAGAGGATCTCTATTGTCTTTTTTTTTGCTTCCTTGGACATGTGTAATAATAAGTGGCCACTTCAAGCATTTGCACCAACATCTCTAATAAAGACATAGATATGATCTATATGTACCCGCCCTATTCAAATTGACCTAAACCTAAAAGTAATAACGAAGTTTTGATAGGCAGAAACTAATGTTAGCGAAAGTTTGCTACGAAAGGCTCGCGCTGACAAATTAACACAAGCGAAACTTCACCAGCATTTGGCTGCAGAGACGCATTTTATTGAATTAGCGAAGTGATAACGAATTTACGCCTGGTAAAGTGGCACGAAGTGTGGCGAAGTCTTCACAGGCGAAAATTTGCCCATAAAGGAAAACTATACCCCCAAAATGAATACTTAAGCAACAGATAGTTTATATGAAATTGAATGACATATAAAAGAATCTTACCAAACTGGAATATATATTTACATAAATATTGCCCTTTTACATCTCTTGCCTTGAACCACCATTTCGTGACTCTATCTGTGCTGCCTCAGAGATCACCTGACCAGAAATACTACAACACTAACTGTAACAGGAAGAGATCACCTGACCAGAAATACTACAACACTAACTGTAACAGGAAGAGATCACCTGACCAGAAATACTGCAGCTCTAACTGTAACAGGAAGAGATCACCTGACTAGAAATACTGCAGTTCTAACTGTAACAGGAAGAGATCACCTGACCAGAAATACTACAGCTCTAACTGTAACAGGAAGAGATCACCTGACCAGAAATACTGCAGCTCTAACTGTAACAGGAAGAGATCACCTGACCAGAAATACTACAACACTAACTGTAACAGGAAGAAGTGAGGAAGCAAAAGGCAGAACTCTGTCTGTTAATTGGCTCATGTGACCTTACATGTGGTTTGCATGTGAGCACAGTGAATCTTACGATCTCAGGGGGCGGCCCTTATTTTTTAAAATGGCAATTTTCTATTTATGATTACCCAATGGCACATACTACTAGAAAAGTATATTATTATGAAAATGGTTTATTTACATGAAGCAGGATTTTACACATGAGCTGTTTTACTGTATCTTTTAATAGAGACCTACATTGTTTGGTGGGTATAGTTTTCCTTTAAGTGAATTTGTCCCAATGAAATGAAATCCTCCTGGTGTTGAGGTTCTTACCTGCAGACACAATCCACACATTGTCTATTTGCCTTCATTTGCATAATTCTGGATATTGTATTTGCACCGAAGAATCGCCAACCCACTTAAATGTCAAAACATTCATTCTGTCTCTCTCACAAGGGAGGATCTTGGCAAGGACAAGCGGATCCAGTTTTATCCCACTGAGCAGAAAAAGCCATTAGTGCCTGACATTGTCGTTAGATGGACATTTTTTTGTCAAATACATTATTGCATCCAATGTCATTGCTTTGCTTTCATATTTAATATCCGTATTACGGTGCTCAAACACATCAGTCTTACACTCTTGCTAAGACAAGACAAATACACGAGGGACCAATTAACTCTCACTTTTTTTTCCACATTCTTTAAAAATATTTATGTAAAACAGACATTTTCCTACCACAAAGTTCAAAGCAGAAAAAAAAACCCATGTGTCATATCTATCGAGCTCTGTGAAGAGAGACAGTAATATTCAACGTAGGACAAGGCTGATATCACATAAGTAACAAATGCCTGGAGATATTCTCTTTTTCCACTTGGAAGACCAGGGAAATGTTCAAACCTCTTAGTCATGAACCACTTTATAATGTGAGCAATTTTTTTTATCTGATTTGTGATAATAGAAACATTTATTCAAGATAAAATTCAAGTGTACAAAGGCATTAAGGGCTAGATTCCCAGATACACTATAATACAAAAGTATTTTAGTCAAAACTATATAGACACTACATCTAAAATGTCACGTCCTTGGTTGGAAGATTTGCTGCTGACTTCCAAACTGTGAGGCAATGTCAGTGCAAGAAAGCAATGCCAAGGAGTAGATTTACTAAGGAGTGAAGTGGCTAGGGCTATTGACCAATTCACTAAGTGTAAGGCCAGACGAGGAGATTCGGGGAGATTTTGTCGCCTGGCGACTTATCGCCACGTCTTTTGCGCGACTATCTCCCCGAACTGCCACAGCATCTTTTCCCCATAGGCTACAGCGCAAAATCGCCTGCGCTAATGCACACGCGGCGATGCGTTTTCAATAGTCGCCCAAAGTTGCCTCAGTGAAGCAACTTTGGGCGACTATTGAAAACGCATCGCCGCGTGTGCATTACCGCAGGTGACTTTTTATTCTAGCCCAGTGATCCCCAACCAGTAGCTCGTGAGTAACATGTTGCTCTCCAACCCCTTGGATGTTGCTCCCAGTGGCCTCAAAGCAGGTGCTTATTTTTTAATTTATGGATTGGAGGCAGATTTTGGTTGCATAAAAACCAGGTGCACTGCACAACAGAGACTTAATGTAGGTTGATAATCCACATAGGGGCTACCAAATAGCCAATCACAGCCCTTATTTGGCACCCCAAGAACATATTTCATGCTAGTGTTGCTCTCCAACTCCTTTTACTTCTGAATGTTGCTCACAGGTTCAAAAGGTTGGGGATCCCTGTTCTAGCCTATGGGGAAAAAACGCTGAGGCAGTTCGGGGAGATAGTCGCGCAAAAGACGTGGCGATAAGTTGCCAGGCGACAAAATCTCCCCAAATCTCCTTGTCTGGCCTTACCCTAACAGGCACCAATTCGCTAGCGAACGGGACCATCACTAGCGTTCATTCGCAATCGACTCTTCGTTTTGTCGAATGATCGTTACTCCGCAAATTCCCTAAAGTGCGGATTTTACTGAACGTTACCACTTTCACCAGAGTTGACTTCTCCACCTTAGACCAGGCGAAGTGCCAAAAAGTAGCCAGATCTTCCTCAATCTTCTGTCACTTACATCATTAACTCTCTTGTCTTTATTAAGGTTCCCTGACTAGGAATTAGAAAAAGTGGTAACTTCAAGGGGCCGATTCACTAACTTCGAGTGAAGGATTCGAAGTAAAAAAAATTCGAATTTCAAAGTTTTTTTTGGGCTACTTCGACCATCGAATGGGCTACTTCGACCTTCGACTACGACTTAGAATCGAAGGATTCGAAGTAAAAATCGTTCGACTATTCGACCATTCGATAGTCGAAGTACTGTCTCTTTAAAAAAAACTTCGACCCCCTAGTTCGCCATCTAAAAGCTACCGAAGTCAATGTTTGCCTATGGGGAAGGTCCCCATAGGCTTGGCTAACTTTTTTTGATCGAAGGATATTCCTTCGATCGTTGGATTTAAATCCTTCGAATCGTTCGATTCGAAGGATTTAATCATTTGATCGTAGGAATTATCCTACAATCGTACTATCTGAGCTAAATCCTTCGACTTCGATATTCGAAGTCGAAGGATTTTAGTTCCTAGTCGAATATCGAGGGTTAATTAACCCTCGATATTCGACCCTAAGTGAATCAGCCCCTAAGCATTTGCACCAACATTTATAATAAAGACGTCCATATAACTTTAAATTACCCGCTGTATGCAAATTGACCTAAGCGCTTTTTCGCTAGGCACAAATGACCGCTAGCACATCTTCACTATGAAAAGCTCGCACTGCCAAAGTAATGCTAGAGAGAAGTTGCCAGCATTCGACACCCGGACGAAATTTCGCATTTTAATGAATGAGCGTATTCGTATCGCATTGGCGATTGGCGAAGTGCGCCCGTTAGTGAATCTACCCCCAATCGTCTGTTGAAATGGCTTTAAGGCTATTGGACTCAGGAGCAGTGGAAACCTGTCCTGTGGAGGCTTATTTATTAATGGTCGAATTTCAGTGGTTTTAGAGGTATTTGAAACCACGACTAAACTCACTTTCTCTAAAATCATGAATGCCATGAATTTTTTTAGAAAATCCAAATTTAAATAAAAAAACCTCTGAGCCAAAGGAGGATGAGCCAAAAAAAAAAAAATATCCCTAAAACCTCTAAACACTTGAGTTTTTCGGACAATTACCAGCCATAAAAAATATGATAATCTCTAAAATTCCAAATTGATTAAAAATGGTCCAATGAGATCCGCATAGCTCCCATGGACTTCTACAGGACCTCAACAACTTTTACCTGACGAAATTTTTGCATTAGAGGTTTTCGTAAATCTCGAATTTTTAGAGCTGGAAAAATAGAGTTACAAATGGCATTTCACCATCTGGCAATGTGAGAGAGAAGTGTGGGTTTGGCAGATGCCAGGAGACCATTAAATGCCTGAATGCATAATGCCGATGATAAAGTTTGGTGCCAGAGAACAATAATCTGGGGGTGTTTTCCATGGTTTGAGCTAAAACCCATTGTTGAGTTGAAAGCAATCCTTAAGGGGCCGATTCACAGAGGGTCGAATATGGAGGGTTAATTAACCCTCGATATTCGACTGGGAATTAAAATCCTTCGACTTCGAATATCGAAGTCGAAGGATTTTTAGCGCAAATAGTGCAATCGAACAATCGAAGGATTATTCCTTTGATCGAACGATAAAATTCTTCGAATCGAACGATTCGAAGGATTTTAATCCACCGATCAAAGGAATATCCTTCGATCAAAAAAACGTAGGAAAGCCTATGGGTAGCTTTTAGATGGCGAACTGGGGGGTCGAAGTTTTTTCTTAAAGAGACAGTACTTCGACTATCGAATGGTCGAATAGTCGAATGATTTTTAGTTCGAATAGTTCGATTCGAAGTCGTAGTCGTAGTTGAAGGTCGTAGTAGCCCATTCGATGGCCGAAGTAGCCCAAAAAAAACTTCAAAATTCGAAGTTTTTTTACTTTGAATCCTTCACGCGAAGTTAGTGAATCGGCCCCCAAGTGTACAGTGACATTATTGACAATTCCAGGCTTTATAATCTGTGGCAAGAAGTTGGGGGAAGGATTTTTCCAGTTTCATAAAAATAATGCCCAATACACAAATGTGCTCCCTACACAATGGGTTTTCTGAGATGAGATTGGAAGAACCTGCCTGGCCTCAACCAAAATTATGTTTTTTGGTATTGGTGGAACTCTTATTGCAAGCCATGTAGAAAAAAAATATATATTTCAACAATGACTTTCCAAAAATATATAGAAAGTATTTTGAGGCTAAATGAGCCATGTCTGTATATAATACACCAGGAAATTGAATAAATGCCAAGAAGCCACAGGAACCTCAATATACCAAATCTTAACCAAATCTTAACCAAATCTTAACCAAATCTTAACCAAATCTTAACCAAATCTTAACCAAATCTTAACCAAATCTTAACCAAATCTTAACCAAATCTTAACCAAATCTGTCTTGATATGATGTAATAAACACACATAGATCTCTTGACATGGGTCATGTAAATGACAAATCTTGGCCTCAAGAGGTTATAGGCCTCCGTCCTGAAAGTTGTCTCTGGTTTCTAAATATACTGTGGGGGAAATTCACTAAAAGCCAAAGTGACTAACGTTAGCGAAAATTCGCCAGCGTGACGTCATTTTGGCACTTCACCGATTTACTATAACAACTCTATTTTATTAAAGGGATCCTGTCATCGGAAAACATGTTTTTTTCAAAATGAATCAGTTAATAGTGCTGCTCCAGCAGAATTCTGCACTGAAATCCATTTCTCAAAAGAGCAAACAGATTTTTTTATATTCAATTTTGAAATCTGACATGGGGCTAGACATTTTGTCAATTTCCCAGCTGCCCCTGGTCATGTGACTTGTGCCTGCACTTTAGGAGAGAAATGATTTCTGGCAGGCTGCTGTTTTTCCTTCTCAATGTAACTGAATGTGTCTCAGTGGGACCTGGATTTTACTATTGAGTGCTGTTCTTAGATCTACCAGGCAGCTGTTATCTTGTGTTAGGGAGCTGCTATCTGGTTACCTTCCCATTGTTCTGTTGTTTGGCTGCTGGGGGGGGAAAAAGGGAGGGGGGTGATATCACTCCAACTTGCAGTACAGCAGTAAAGAGTGATTGAAGTTTATCAGAGCACAAGTCACATGACTTGGGGCAGCTGGGAAATTGACAATATGTCTAGCCCCATGACAGATTTCAAAATTGAATATAAAAAAATCTGTTTGCTCTTTTGAGAAATGGATTTCAGTGCAGAATTCTGCTGGAGCAGCTCTATTTACTGATTCATTTTGAAAAAATGTTTTTTCCCTGACAGTATCCCTTTAAGGTTCCCTGGACTTGTGTAGTGTAATGTATTTGCTGCAACATTCATGTTTAACTTCCCACCATATGCAAATTAGCCAACGCTAGCGCAACTTCGCTTTGCTTGCCAAATTAACATTAGCGAAACTTTGCCATCGTTCTGCGCCCTGGACGCAACTTCGCATTTTAGTGAATTATGGTAGTCCTGGCAAATTTTCACCTGGCTAAGTGTGCCAATGTGAGCGAAGCCGTCGCAGCTGAATTTCCACAGGTTAGTGAATTTGCCCCTGACAATACCTACAGTATATATATATATATATGGTTCCTGAAGACGGCTCATGTAGCTGAGCCGAAACGTTGAATAAACTACACTTATTTTTTCATTTAAGACCTATGCGTGCGGACTGTTTGTTGCTTTGATATTATTGAAGTAATGTTCCAGCACCTAGGCATCCGTTTTGTGTTCTGTGTGCACCGACCTAGCGTTTTTATGTATATATATATATCACTGTGCAAGCATTTGAAACCCAACAATATCTTGAACTAAAATAAAGGGGCTTCAACCCAAAAAGTCTTGTACCATCTACTCTTGTGTTGTTCTATATGTGGGTTTGGCCACACCCCTCCAATAGAATTGTGATCCTGCACCCAAGCCTTGTGTTACACAATTATAACTAATTACAATTGGAGAAAGGAGAACATTGCATTTAATGCGTGACTTGCAATACAAAGCACAATTTTTTTTTCGACTTGTTTACATACAGGATTACTAATCCTCACGGAATTGAAGCCTATATATCCATTTAACCACAAGATATTCACAGAGATGCCTGGAGCTTCAAGGAAACAACGTCTTTATATGATCACAGGCAGTTTGTGACGTAAGTTTGGTTCACTACATGATGAGAAGTGTTTCATCTGAAATACAACATGAAATAAAGAGGATATTTTACAGCTCACATTGGCAAAAATGAAGGGCAGTAAAATTCTGTTAAATCATCTGATATAATGCAGTGGCATAGTGTGAAATTTATAGCATCCCATAATTAATCTTTAAAATAGATTCCATTAATAAATGAAACTGTGTGAGTTGGGAGAGGCTGCTCTTGATTACACTTAATAATACCTGTATAATGGGTTTCTACAGCTTTAAAGAGTGTTGGTTCTTTCACCCTTTCCCCAGCCCTATGCCTGAGACAACATGAAGTGCCCTCGGATGGATGATGGTCTAATGGTAACTTCTTACCACCCATAAGAAAAAAGGTTCAATACCATGGAAGCAGGGGTGTAACTATAGAGCAAGCAGACCCTGCGGCTGCAGGAGGACCCGGGAGGGCCATGAGGCCCGAATTCATATACAGTTTCAATAAATATTGGTAAAACGGGTCAACCTCTAAACATTTTTGGTGTCTGAAAAATAATTTGATGTGGGGCCCAGTAATATCTAGTTATTTGTAGGGATGCACCGAATCCAGGATTCGGTTCGGGATTCGGCCAGGATTCGGCCTTTTTCAGCAGGATTCGGATTCGGCCGAATCCTTCTGCCTGGCCGAACCGAATCTGAATCCTAATTTGCATATGCAAATTAGGGGCGGGAGGGAAATTGCGTGACTTTTTGTCAGAAAACAAGGAAGTAAAAAATGTTTTCCCCGTCCCACCCCTAATTTGCATATGCAAATTAGGGTTCGGATTCGGTTCGGTATTCGGCCGAATCTTTCGTGAAGGATTCGGGGGTTCGGCTGAATCCAAAAAAGTGGATTCGGTGCATCCCTAGTTATTTGCAATGGGCGAAAAATTGGGGATGCGCTGAATCCACTATTTTGGATTCGGCTGAACCCCCGAATCGAATCCTTCTCGAAAGATTCAGCCGAATACCGAATCAAATCCTAATTTGCATATGCAAATTAGGGGTGGGAAGGGGAAAACATTTTTTAATTCCTTGTTTTATGACAAAAAGTCACAAGATTTCCTTCCCCGTCCCTAATTTACATATGCAAATTAGGATTTGGATTCGGTTCGCCCGGGCAGAAGGATTTGGCCTAATCCGAACCGAATCTTAGATTCGGTGCATCCCTAATAAAAATTGTCATGCTTCAAAATTCTTTGGACGCCCATTGACTTTAATGCATTTCGACCAAATAGTCGCGCGTATATAAATATCAATGCTTGCGCCAAGATTGGCGTGCGTCAAAATTATTTTGACGCCCATTGACTTCAATGAGTTTCGCATCAATTCACTACTAGTTCTGCCACTGCATGGAAAAAACAGCAGGCATTTAAAGATCCCACAAATACCATAACGTGGTACTGAACTTCTTCCCACCAACCTATTTCAATCTTTGGTCGCTGATCTCTGGTGTTCCTGGGACCCTATACCCTCATGTAGGGGCATAACTACAGAGGAAGCAGACCCTGCGCCTGCAGGGGGGCCCAGGAGGTATAGGGGGCCTATGAGGCCCTAATTAATGAGAAATATCAATATATATTGGTAAAACAGGACAACCTCTGGAAATGTTGGGGGCCCTATAATTAATTTGCTGTGGGGCCCAGTAGCATCTAGTTACTCCACTGCACTCATGTTCTTCAGAGGAGTAGAATGAATGGAAATGGTCATTTCTAGTTGGGTCCCCACTGCACTGTTGGTGGGGTAGTGGCTTAATTATTCTCTCTGGCTTGAAGTTTTATGTCCACAACTACAAAAGGAACCCCTATGTTCCATGTATTTTAATATATTTCATGGTATTTGTTTGTCATTTTACTATGACTATAATGCCATGACTTTTGCTACCAGTGAATATTTATCCACCAATAAATCAGCTCCGCACAGTAACCTGTTTCTTGTAAGGAGAAGTTCTCATTGATTTATGTTTGCTACTGCCGTGGCTGGAATTAGTAGCTGAGCCTGGAAAGGTCTATACGAGTAAAGTGAATGTGAATGACTGCAGGCAAAGCAAATCCTTCCTTTTAGGACTGATAAAGTGAGTTCATTTGTGAATGGAAAGTGTTGTGGGTCGTATGTTTAGATTGTCTGACAATAGAAGTTGGACTTGTCTCTTGCGAATGGCACATGGCTGACGTTTATTACAAATACGGCATTTAATAACTAGATATATCATTTATAATGGGAAAGAATAAATACAGGAGGGAAAGAAATTCTGCGTATTTGTTGAGTTTATGATGCAGTTTGAGAAGGCAGTGGGCTCCTGGTCTCAGTCTGTTACTGATCCAATTGTGCCGTAGATTTAAAGGGGACCTGTCACCAGACATACATTTCTGTATAAAAAAGTCATTGTCAAATTAAACATGAAATTATTAAAACATCCCTACCTGTTGTAAATGTGTTTAAAAATTCTCAGCTGTCAATCATATATTACCTGCCTTGATGGTTGCAGCGTCGATTCTGCACCTTTCCCTTTCGCCCCTCCAAACACATACCTTCCATCCCCAAATAATACATACACACACCACTGGTTGGGAAAGAGATGGCCGCAGTTGTTTATTTTAACACAGTAATAAGAATAAATAACATGTATAACATTTTTAACCTTTTACTAACCGTTTGTATAACAAACCTTTTACCTTTATCACATAACATTATAATATTATTCCCCCACCCGGGGGGTGGGGAATGGGGGGTGGGGTGGCTGTACCCCAACTGCAAAGGTAGGTTCCTGTTCCATTCTCCTAAGCCCTAAACCGGGCTGCCTACATTCCCATGAGGACCCAGGCCTACCTTGCTACTTCCACTCACTTTGAAATACCCCCTTTTAACTTCCCCTGGGGGTCCTTATAAAGGTACCCTCCGCCAACTGCGACTGAAACCACCCATCTACGGGAGGGAGGGCGGGATGCTGCGTCCTGTCGCCTCCACGTCCCGGCGCCGAATGTAAGTATCCTCTCTTCTCCTACAGGAACCGCAAGCCCAGGGTCCCTCCAGCCAATCACCGCTTACGATAGAAAAAAGGGGCGGGGCCGGCGCACTCCTAAGACCCGTCAAGGCCCTGCTACCCCTACCCGGGTCGTGGGGTCCCATTATGCCTTAGGCCAGTGATCCCCAACCAGTGGCTTTTGAAAAACACGTTGCTCACCAAACCTTTGGATGTTGCTCCCAATGGCCTCAAGGCAGGTGCTTATTTTTGAATTCCAGGCTTGGAGAGAAGTTTTGGTTGCATAAAAACCAGGTGCACTGCCAAACAGAGTCTCCTGTAGTCCTCATAGGGGCTACCAAATGGCAAATCACTGTACTTATTTTGCACCACACAGAAACAGTTTTCATGCTTGTGTTGCTTCCTGACTCTTTTTGCAACTGAATGTGGCTCATGGGTAAAAAAGTTGGCCTAATAACAGTCTTTACAAAATGGCACCTGCCTGCTTGATTGGGAATTCCAAGACTAAAAGAACCAAGATTTAAATAATTTATATAGTGGGAGTTAAGTTTTTGCTTGGCAAATTTTTTTTTTATTTAAAATGATTTAAAAATAGGATTTGGAATTATTTCTGAGGGTGACAGGTCCCCTTTAAAGCGGAGTTGAACCAGTGCACTTACCCACAGCAACCATCTTATAGTAGTCAGATTAAAATGAGTTGCTTATTAGTTATTGGCTAGGTTATTACTCTGTAATTGCCATTTTCTTTTATCTGTTATATAGTGACAGCCTACTGTTCCCGATCAATCACCTACCTGTCAAACTGTATCAACAGCAGAACAAGATGGTGGACAGCTGAGGTTGGTTTCTAAGGGGCCGATTCACTAACTTCGAGTGAAGGATTTGAAGTAAAAAAACTTCGAATTTCGAAGTTTTTTTTGGGCTACTTCGACCATCGAATGGGCTACTTCGACTTTCGACTACGACTACGACATACGAATCGAAGGATTCAAACTAAAAATCGTTCGACTATTTGACCATTCGATAGTCGAAGTACTGACCCCCTAGTTCGCCACCTAAAAGCTACCGAACTCAATGTTAGCCTATGGGGAAGGTCCTAAGTTTTTTTGATCGAAGACTATTCCTTCGATCGTTGGATTAAAATCCTTCGAATCGATTCGAAGGATTTTATCGTTCGATCGAAGGAATTATCCTTCGATCGTTCGATCTAACTATCTGCGCTAAATCCTTCGACTTCAATATTCGGAGTCGAAGGATTTTAATTCCCAGTCGAATATCGAGGGTTAATTAACCCTTGATATTCGACCCTTAGTGAATCGGCCCCTAGGTGTCAATAACATTGGATTGTTTGAAACTGTATGATATGAGTTTCGACCAACTTCCAGTTGATTTGTTTCAGCTTTAAGGTTTGTGCAAATAAGAAATACAGACCACATAGGGGTAAATTTACTAAGCGGTGAAAATTCGCCAGCGATGACTTCGCACCCATCGCAACACTTCGCCAGTCAAAAATTCGCTCTCACTACGCTAGTTTACTAAAATGCGAAGTTGCGTCCAGGGCACCAAACGCTGGCCTAGCGCAACTTCGTTAGAGGTCTTCGCTCAGGCTAATTTGAATACGTCGGCGAATTTAATGTGGAATGGACGTATATGTAGCAAATACATTATGCAGCAAATACATTACATTACACAAATCCAGGGAACCTTAATAAAGACAATAGAGTTGTTATAATGCCCTACACATGAGCCCAGTGTATAGTTAATGTTCCATATGTTAGAAAATATATGGGGGGATCTTGTTACCCAAAAAACATTTTAAGGACTTTTGCAGCCTATCACTTTCCACTAAAAAATATGATGTAAGTGATAGAAGATTGAGGAAGATCTGTGCACTCCAGTGAACTTCGCCTGGTCTGAGCTGGTGAAGGCTAATCTAGTAAACGTTCAGTAAAATCTTAGTGGATTTGCGTCCATTCGCCAGAGCGAAAGTTCACCTGGCGATAGAGTGTGAATCACCGCTAGCGTCTATTTCCTTCGCTAGTGAAGTGACGCCTGCACCTGTTAGTAAATCGGCATAGTCCCTGAAAACGGTAAGTCACTTCGCCCTTTAGTAAATCTGCCCCATATAGTCTCTTATTGAGAGAGATAGAGAAGGTGGGTGGGATATGTTAAAAAACATCCCTCAATACAGGTATAGGCACAGAGCCAAGGGTGAAAATCATTCCTTATCTTGGGTAATAGACAGAGAGCAGTGAGGGGAGAGGTGGAAGCCATTAGTGTATGGTGGAAAGGTAAAGAGCTTTGCTTGGGAGAGGGAGAAAACCACGTAGCTCTAGGGGACAGACAGAGAGAAATGGGCAGTTAGTTTTATGCCAAATGAGCCTGAGATATTCATATTGTACATGCTGAGTGATAAGGGCTAAGCATTAGTGGATTACAGATCTATTGAGATTAGGTTTATATAACTGTAATCCACCAAGACACATTGGGGCCCATTCACTAAGCTCGGGTGAATGAATAGAGGGAAAAAAGCTTGAATTTCGAGTCGTTTTTTGTGCTCCTCGACTATCGAATTGGCGTAAATTCGCCTGAGTAGAATCATTCGAATAGATCGAGCACAAAAACGCTGCGACTATTCGCCCATTCGATAGTCGAAGTACTGTCTCTTTTAAAAATACTTCGACTGTCTACTTCGCCACCTAAAACCTACCAAATTGCTTTAAAAGCCTATGGGAAAGTCCCATAGGCTTGTTTTATACATTCGATTAAAAAGGCATTTGATCGATCATTCGATCGAATGAAAATCCTTTGATCGAATATTCGATCGTGCGCCTATTCGTCTGCCAAATATTCACCCATTCGACTATCCACCAGCGCGTAAATTCGCCCGAATTGCCTATTCGATTCTATTCCCCAGTCGAATTTCGAGGGATTTAACCCCTCGAAATTCGACCCTTGATACATCTGCCCCATTATCTTAAACAAAGAGGGAGAAGAAAGAAAAACATTACAAAGGATGAAAGACAAAAATCATTTTGAAAGATAAGAACGGATACCAGATTTAGGAGACGTTGGGCAGAGAGAAAGTCAATTTTCAGAAGTCAATATGTGACATGATAAGATATTGAATCCAAATTTTTCTAGCATCCTGGGAGATAGATGATCTTATTTTGGAAATATTGTGACATGATGTAGTTATTGATAGAATGTGAGAAGGACATAGCATGATTAATAATAAACCCAAGGCACTGGGAAGATGGGGTGACAACGGAGTAGTTATAGTAATTGACACTTGGGATGTTATGGGTGTTGGGTGGTGAAAGAGACTTATTTTTGTATTAGAGAGGTTTAATATAATGTAGTGTTGACAAGCAAAAATAGACTCACGTTAAGAGATCCGGGTTGAGGTCAGGAGAGGAGATATAGATATAGCTAGAGTTATCCTAAAAGCATCATGTTGGCCTATCATAGTTAATTACTGTCATTTGTCAGTCTTCTTTCCTAGTGATGGCGAGATCTCAACTAGACCTGCACACAGGCTTGACTAATGCTGAGCCACTATGTATCCTTTATGGAAAACTCCATCCATAATAAGCTGCACTGTTTCCATCTATCTACAGCTGGTGTTTCCAGGTAGCAATCGAGTGCCTTCTCTCTTGCTGATTGATAGCTCTATTGAAGGGGTAAAAAAAATAATACTCATCCAATTTCCCCATGAAAAACACAAATTACAGTGGCATTTTAAATAAAATAAGATAAAATGAAAGGACTCACTTATGAAAGCTTCCGCAGTTGGACTCATGCACAAAAATATCATTGAACATATCCATTCAAAGGTGCTTCATGCACTTACAGATAAAATACATGGGAAATGGTGTTGGATCTACAGAAAACATCCTACAAGTCACATGTAGTCTTATGGGTCAAAATATAATGAGCAACACACCTGTCGGATGGGAACGCAACATGCTCCGTCTTCATCCAACGAGATATAATCTGATAGTGTCCGACCAACCTTTTTTTCTCATTGAGATCAATTGAATGTCGGATGTAGATGCATGAACAAACAACACCATCCAACATCTGATCTGATCCAACTTAACATTGTAACTTAGGGTAGGACTACACGGACAATTTTGGAGCGATCCGACGCACTGTGCAAAAACTCAGGCGTCAAATGAGATGCAACATAAAACAAGGTAAGTGAAAGCAATGTCGGGTGAATTCGCAGCGTTAATCCGACGCAACACGACTGATGGATGCAGACGCAGGAAGCCTTATAGGAATCAAATATTGTTGGATCATGCAAAATCTTATTCTGTTGTGTGACAAGATTAGATAAAATCTGACCCACAAAATCTGATGAAAATCACCTGTGTAGTCCCACCTCCTGTTCTAAATTGTGCGCAAATGCAAATATAAACACAGGGAAACGCTGGTGCTACCAACATCTCGAAGGTCGTAGCTCTATGCGTCCCACGACAGGCTTTATCAGTACGCTCACTTAGGGGCCTATTTATTAAGCTGCTGATAACGAAATTCGCCAAAAAAAAAAAAATAACTGTGTAAAAAGCTGTGTAAAATAAATGGCAAATTTATCAAGGTGTGTTTTATTTTACACCATATGAACGCCAGCTTTGCCACCATTATTTTACACTGGTTCAGACCTATATAAGTACATTTCGAAAGAAGTCACAGTCAGCCAGCATACCATTAGGGCCCCCAAATCAGTATAAATATAGATATATATAGATATATATAAAATGTGCCTCCCCTCTGGCTCTTACTGAGTTGCAACTCCCAGAAGAATGTGAATTCCAGATGGAGCAGATAATTCTTTTACATCCAAAGAAATCAAAATAAATCACATTACACTGTATTCAGTCCAGGTGTAGCCAGCAGTCCCAGCTAGATACCCATTACAGACAGACAGAAAGATACACATTACAGACAGACAGAAAGAAACCATATGTGGTATCCAAGCTGGGACTAATATAAAGCCCACTATATGGGTTATATGACAGAGTATCTATAGAAGGCTGGCCAGACTCTCATATACAGGTATGCAATCCTTTTTCTGTGTAATAATAAAACATTAGCTTGTACTTGACCCCAACCAGGTCCAGACTGAGAATCAAAATAGGCCCTGGTATTTCAGGTACACAGAGGCCCAATAAGCCCACATGGAAGCCCAAACAGCCCCCGCCCGCCCACTAAATACTGACTTGCTATGGGACCTTATAGCAGCCCCTCTGGCATTTGCCAGAACCCACAGATTGCCTGATCCCAACTAAGATATAATTAATCCTTATTGGAAGCAAAAACAGCCTATTGGGTTTATTTAATGTTTATATGATTTTCTAGTAGATTTAGGGTATGAAGATTCAAATTATTAGAGTGACGGAGGGGGGGAGAGAGGGGAGAGTGATGGAGGGGAGGGAGGGGAGAGAGGGGAGAGTGATGGAGGGGAGAGAGGGGAGAGTGATGGAGGGGAGAGAGGGGAGAGTGATGGAGGGGAGGGAGGGGAGAGAGGGGAGAGTGATGGAGGGGAGAGAGGGGAGAGTGATGGAGGGGAGAGTGATGGAGGGGAGGGAGGGGAGAGAGGGGAAAGTGATGGAGGGGAGAGAGGGGAGAGTGATGGAGGGGAGGGAGGGGAGAGTGATGGAGGGGAGAGAGGGGAGAGTGATGGAGGGGAGAGAGGGGAGAGTGATGGAGGGGAGAGTGATGGAGAGGAGGGGAGAGCGATGGGAGGGTGACAGGAGGGAGGGAGAACAACGGAGGGGTATATGACAAAGGGAAGGAAGGTGAGTAAGCCTGAGGGGTGCAGACTAGGGGTAGGCAGAAGACAATTTTAGAGGTAGCTGCTCAGCGCCCCCCTATCATTGCGCCCTAGCAGCTACCTCTTCTGCCTACCCCTAGTTCATTCAATAAAGATGGCCACCACTGAAGAATAAGTGTGCTATAGAAAATGCTTATATATTTATGTGTAACTTCTATAGAATACATATACATCTCTGCACAACTCCGCCACTTCTACGATCCTCTGAAGGCTGAAAGGCGGCGACCTCCAGAGAGAGACGGATAAATCCTCTCTAACCATCAAATCTCCCTTCTCACTACCGCTCGGTAAGTGCAAACAGCCCACAGGGCCATTCCTAAATTCCCGCAATATAACACTATCCGAAGCCTTTGTATTTCAGGGCTACAACACCCGCAGAAAGACAACATATATGTCTGCACCCAAGCAATGCATTTGTGAGTAGTTCTTAGTACTCATATTTCAAGTGTATAAGACATACTACACCATATACTGTTTTCTTCGCATTTGGGAAACTACATTTTAGTGGATACCAGTGCACCGAATCCTGCTTAACCAAATCAGTAGGGTTGCCTGGTTTTTTGAAGGGCTACCTGGGTCAAAACTGCCTGCCTGCCTGGTTTTTCAAATTAGGAAAACCGGGCAGGAATGAATATGATTGATGCAGCGATTGGCCAATAGTTGATCGCCACGTCATTGCCCCACCCCTGATATCATGTAACGCCCCAGCGTGAAGTCACTTCCTCGCCCCCTGCCCAGAGTCAGATTGGACAAAAAGTGCCAACCATAGTGATAAGAGAATCCTAATGACATAACAGGGTACTGTGTGGATTATGCTACAGCAGCCATCTTGGGCTGTACCATGTGCCCTGCAGGGGCTTCACTAGAAACCGGAGCAATCCTGCAGTGCAAACTCAGTACAGTTACCACACAACTACCATAGCAGGGGATAATGTAGAGCAGAAATTCACAATTAGAACAGAATATGAAACTGTCTCTTGAATAGAACAGTGCCAGGACTCTTCTTAGCACTCCCATAGATCTTCATGCACTGTAGAGGGACCAGACAATTAAGCTGAATTCACAAGGGGGTTTAGGGAAAGTCCATGACAGAAATACAATCTGGTCAATATTTCCCACTGGTTTAGTCTTTTATATGAAAGAAAAAGATTTAACTTCTGTCAAAAATCATTTCTAACCTGGTTTGGTCCTAATAAACAATAACATTAACACGTCTTTATGTCGCACTCCTGGTAAATGTTGTTGGTACAGCCCAAAGTCTACTCTTCCCATAATTCCTGTCACCTTTAGCAAATCAGAAATATCCTGTGAATATTCGTATCAATAAATGAACTATGTTACATACAGCTAAACCGAATGGCAGTTTGGAAAGGCGAAGATAAGCCGGAACTTTTCTGTAAAGAGCAAACCTCCCAACTGTCCCAGGAAAGTCCCGCTTTTGACTGAACCCACAGTTCTGCGTTTTTACTTGAAAGTCCCGTTTTTCTCTGCACTGAACAGCCAGAAAATGATACAACGTTTCTAACTTAATTGGCTTTTGGCAGAGAGCCCAGAACACCCATCAGGTGCAACTAAGATACGTTGTAACCAGGGCCGGATTTACATAGTGGGCGCCCCTAGGCCCACTGCCGTGGGAAAGGCCACCTAGGCCCGGGCCTAGGGCGGCAGGATCTTAGGGGGGGCGACATGCTGCCCAACCACACCCACATTGGTTCAAAAACACTGGGGTTGCGTTGGAGATGCTTTACATTTCCCGTGCACCAATCCCAATTGCTCCTGTCCCCCTTGAGGGGAAAGGGGAGACGAATGGTAGAGGGCTTAGGGGGCCCACTATGTAAATCCGGCCCTGAGCGACTGTTTTATTATTATAAAGAAAAATGAAATCCTTTTTAAAAAATTTGGATTATTTGGATACAAAGGAGTCTATGGGAGAGGAGCTTTCCGTAAAGTGGAGCTTTCTGGATGACAGATCCCATACTTGTATGCAGGTAATCAGGGCAGCCATCAGGGGGGGACAGGGGGGACAAGTGTCCCGGGCAAAGGCATGAAAGGGGGCCTGGCAGTACTGCAGTTTTGAAAGAGCCGGGCCCCCCTTGAGAGCGCCAAAGCCGTGCGGCCATTTTTGAAGTCCCAGACAGCGGAAGTGCCGAAAAGCCGAAGGACCCTAAGCCACGAAAACAGCCGAAGCTGAAGCCCCGAAGCAGTGAAAAGACCCAAAGTCACGAAAGGAGGCAAAGTTGAAGTCCTGAAGCCACAAGTTCAATTCTACTGAACACCAATTTTTGGGGTTTTTTTTAAATCCCCTGGCCACCAATATATTATTTTAATATTCTAATAGGCCCGTGCCACCAATGTTTTTTTAAAAAATATTTCTTGGGGCCCCAATTTTTTTTAACTTGTAAGGGGGGCCCTGGCGCCAATGTTTTTTTAATAAATATTTTTTGGGGCCTAATTTTTTTTAACTTGTAAGGGGGGCCCTGGCACCAAAG
This sequence comes from Xenopus laevis, assembly GCF_017654675.1. NCBI lineage: Eukaryota > Metazoa > Chordata > Amphibia > Anura > Pipidae > Xenopus > Xenopus laevis. The sequence goes on along the minus strand of NC_054372.1, from coordinate 7,139,937 downwards.
TTTTTCAACAAATGTTTTTTGGGGCCCCAATTTTTTTTTAACTTGTAAGGGGGGCCCTGGAACCAATGTTTTTTTTTAACTTATAAGGGGGCCCTTACCATCAATAGCTTTTTATAACTTGTGTGTGGAGGGGGGTTACTTTTTTAGTGCTGATGTCTGTGTGGTCTTTGGGCGGAGTGGGGCTTGGGCGACATCTTGGGCACTGCCCAGGGGGCCCCAAAAATGTTGTTGTACGGGGCCCGAGATTTCTAATTGCGGACCTGCAGCTTATATCCATATTTATACAGGTATGTGAAATCTGTTACCCAAAAAGGTCCGAATTACAGGAAGGCCATCTGACATAGACTCCATTATAATCAAATAACTTACATTTAAAAAACATTTTTTTTTTCTCTGTAATAAAAAAACAGTACAGGTATGGGATCCGTTATCCAGAAACATGTTATCCAGAAGGCTCCAAATTACAGAAAGGCCATCTCCCATTTTATCCAAATAATCCAAATTTCTAAAAACTATTTCCTTTTTCTGTGTAATAATAAAACAGTAGCTTGTACTTGATCCCAACTGAGATATAATTAATCCTTATTGGAAGGAAAACCAGCCTCTTGGGTTTATTTAATGTTTAAATTATTTTCTAGTAGAATTAAGGTATGAAGATCCAAATTATGGAAAGATACATTATCTGGAAAACCTCAGGTCCTGAGTATTTTGGATTACAGGTCCCATACCTGTACCTTGTACTTGATCATAACTAACATACAGTTCATCCTTACTGGAGGCAAAACAATACTATTGGCTTTATTATTTATATTATTTTAAGTCAACATAAGGTATGAAGATCCAAATTACAGAAATATCCTTTATCCAGAAAACCCATGGTCCAGAGCATTCTGGATAACTGTACTCCATTCTGGGAGCATAATGAGTTGCAGCTTTTAGCGGCAGGTAGTGATGGGCGAATTTCTCCCGTTTCGCTTTGCCGAAAAACTTGTGAATTTCCTGCGAATTCACAAAACTGTGAGTGAGTTGCGTCAATAGGCGCCACAGACTAATCAGTCTGAGAATGGTCATCAATTGCAGTTGGCACAAGCAATGGTGTTCAATGCATCAGACGCAGTGGGTGTAACTACACTGGAATTCTGGGAATCAATCCTGAATGGCGGAGCAGCTTTGCATGGGGAAGTGTTAATATTTTAAAGGAAGTTTACAAATTCATAAGGTTTAATTCTCCTTTTAGAAATTACATTTTCAAATCCCTAATAAAATGTGACTGACGTGCCTTTATGTTATTATAACCTTGAGAAATGTGTTTTCTTTCATTTTCTGTAGTCCCTTTTTAATTCCATATCTAAGGTCAATGTTCTGTTAATTATCACTGAGATCAGGCTTAGCGCCTTCTCGCTGAAATTCAGAATACCCATTAAACCTGTTTTATTATCTGTTCTCACCAATTTTTCACTGCAACAGAGCAGGAGCTGCAGATCTACAACGTTCAGATGATTGTCCTAAAAGGAGGCCATCCTACCGGACCTCTACATCAGACTCCAAAATGTGATTCTATATTCCTGTTCTTTTTGCCACCATGTTTGGCCATCCTATCACTGCCTATCTCCAAGCTGGAGCACAAGCACTGCAAGTCCAACAAGTCAATCAATGTACCCAAAGATGGCAGCCACCAAATATTTCTGAAATCTGCTGATGCGCTTGGAAAGGAGGATGGTCTATGCAGGGGCCTTCTACTTTCCTTCTACAGGTTTTATTCCTCCTTTAAGCAGGATATTATTGATTAAACAAAGCAGACATATTTCAGCTTAGGAAATATTTAGTCCATGGTAAAATGTTCTCTGACATGGGGACAAGACCATATGAAATGTATAGAGAAAAGGAGATCAGATAGTGAGTATTTGGCACAACCGAACTCCATTGTCTCCATCTTTTGGTCTTTGAGTAGAATAGAGTAATATAATTTGATGTATAACAGATTCTCCTTCAAGTGTTGGCAGAATTGATTGCCATTTAGCATATCCTTTATCATATGGAGCAGGAAGGTCAATTATAATAGCTTTATATAGCCTTGAAATCGAGCCATTTTCCTTCAAGAATTCATTCATTCAAAGATGAAGCATAAAGGTATGTTTTAGCAGAAGATGTTGGCTTTTGGCTCAGTACTGGAAAATCCTGGCCAACCGATAGATCATCGAATGACCCAACGCTATGTTTTGGCCTAAACTAAGGGGCTGATTTACTAACAATCTAATTGCGATTTTTTTTTTCCACAAATCTCGGAAAATTTGTGGGTTTTTCTGTATTTCTTAAAAGCTCTAAAAATGTATTAAGTGAAGAAACCACAAATGCCTTTAATACAAAACTTCACCAAGGAAAAGTTGTCAAGGTGAGCTGGGAGGTGCGCTGATCTTATTGGACCATTTTTAATCCAATCAGAGTCTTAGATGTTTTTGGATTTTTTTTCCCGACAAATTTTTTTAAGACCAAGTTTCAAGAATATTGGAAGATTTATGAATCTGTCAACTTATTGGTCAATGTCTAATAACCGTGAATGTTACCGTAGCTATATTTCCATGTTCCCTTTTTTTTCCTGTTAACTATTATGGGAATGTGGACATTATCTAGTTAGCAATATCTTTTCCCTAAAGGAGAACTAAAGCCTAACTAAAGAAGTAGGTAGAAATGTTGTACATGATGTTTTGTGCTTCTGTACCAGCCCAAGGCAACCACAGCCCTTTAGCAGTAAAGATCTGTGTCTCCAAAGATGCCCCAGTAGCTCCCCATCTTCTTTTCTGCTGATTCACTGATTCACACGCTCTGTGCTGCTGTCACTTACTGAGCTTAGGGAGCAACTCACAATATACAGTACACATAGAATAGAAATGTCACAATATAAGGCTGATTAGTAATTAATACACATAATTACTACATGGCAGCACAGAAACCAGTGCAATTAGCATCAGAATTGAATAATCAGCAAACCTGTAGCATCATCTTATATTACAGCCAGGGAAGCTCATTTTCTGCTGGATAATTAGTGACGAGCCCTAAGCTTAGCTTCTCAACAGCCAATCAGAGCCCACTGAGCATGTGAGTGTCACAGACACTTTCCAAGATGGTGACCCCCTGTGACAAGTTTGAAGTCCTGGATCATTGCTGCTATTGACAAGCTCAAACTTTAGCCTCGTGCAATAAGTTCACTATATAAAATATGCCATTTTTAGCCACATTCATTTTTAAGGTTCAGTCCTCCTTTAAATTTTTTCCTATGCTGCGAGTGGATGATATCAATGTGACAAATATACCCAGCTATTTGGCTTGAGACATTGAAACAAAATACAAAAATGTCTGGTATTTGTTTAAATGGGCGTTTTTGAATCTGTCACTTCTCAAGTAATGGCATATTTAATGCTGTCGTCCATTCCCCCAAGGAACGATTGCTGCCATGAGTGCTGGATAGTCTCTTATCAGGTTTTTACATGCCGATGTCCAGATTAAAAGAGAATTGTTTATACATTTTCTGTAATATTTTTCTGGGATAGTGTTGTACAGCAGTGGGGCTGTCCCTCAGGACATTAAACCCCATACAGAAGGCGCTTGCTGAATCATATGCTGGATAAATATTTGAAAGACTCCCTTCTAAAAAAAATAATATATTTCTCACGCTGTGCATTTTTCTGACCTTTATTTTTGCTCTACTTAAAGGGGACCCGTCACCCAAAAAAATTATTCCAAATCCTATTTTATCATGTTAGTCAAGCAAAATAAACTTTAATTACACAATATAAATGATTTGCATCGTGTTTCCTTCAGTCTGGGAATTCATAATTATAACAAGCAGGCAGGAGCCATTTTATTATTACTGTTATTAAGACAAGTCTTGTATCATCTCAGAATCTTGTTTGTGCCCCAGAATGGGGGACCTGATGTCCATCCCCATGTCCTGGTTACACAATTAAATGGTGAAGAGAACGGGGGAATGTGGGGAGAGCAGTGACATGTAGGAAGTGCTGAATGGAAAGTGAAAGTAATTGCCTAAGGCATAGAGGAGGGGCAGACAATATTTGATTGACAGCTGAGATTTTTTAATAAAAAAAATTCTTTAATAAAAAATAGAAATTGGATTTCATGTTTAATTTAAAAAGGATTTTTATTATACAGATTTTTGTGTCTGGGTGACAGGTCCACTTTAAGGAGAAAAAAGAGGAGTTTATTAAAATATTGTTGGTTTCTGTTTTTTTTATACATTTTTTTCTCCCTCAAGGGGAAATTGTTTTACGTTAGACCCTCGACCACCTATTGTATAAGGATAAAGATTAGCAGAGGCACATTGTAAGCAGCAGACCTGTCCTGCTTTATGGCAGCTGAGATTCTAGCTATCTGTATAACAGAACATTCTGTCCCAGTGGCTGCACAGATCTGATCCCCATTGTAAGCAGCAGTCCTGTCCTGCTTTATGGCAGCTGAGATTCTAGCTATCTGTATAACAGAACATTCTGTCCCAGTGGCTGCACAGATCCTATCTGATCCCCATTGTAAGCAGCAGTCCTGTCCTGCTTTATGGCAGCTGAGATTCTAGCTATCTGTATAACAGAGCATTCTGTCCCAGTGGCTGCACAGATCCTATCTGATCCCCATTGTAAGCAGCAGTCCTGTCCTGCTTTATGGCAGCTGAGATTCTAACATTTTATCCAGTGGTGTGTAACTATGGGGGCACACCCCACCCAGATCATGTCACCATTGTAAAATAGCATTTTAGAGTATTTAAAGAGCAGAACTGAAAGAAGTGATTAAAATGTCAGCTTTTGGCCCGTCGACTGTGTTCTTTATGAATTCAAATGTACTTATTTAGAGAAAGAGCAGGAGTTAAATAGGACACCACATTCAAAGTTTTTAATACTTTTTATATGAAATTATATTAAAAACATGAAATTAAAAAAATGTAATAACGTTTTATCCCTGAGCAACAAAGTTTGCAAGTGCCCTCTCACCAAATAATACATATTAATGAGCATTTGCTTTAATCCTTCCTTGTTTGAATCGGAGCAGATAAGACTCGTGTAACACTCGCTGCACCCAGCACAGAATGACATTCACAGAAAACATGCATTTGATTTAATATAATTGCAGCCTTTATAAGCATTTTCCTTTTTTAATGATTTAATAGAAGTCTGTCTTCAAAGGAGACAAAGGGATACAGAATGGCGACACTAATCTTAGGAAATACCTTTAGAATGAAAAGAACAAATGAATGAATGAAGAGTTGGCACAAATCCATTAAATCTAGTGCTGCCATTCTATCCCCATCCCCTGATGCAACTGATGCCGCTTTCTATGATCAATATTTACAGTCGGCAACATTGGCCAACATTCCTTGTAATATCAGCAAGGGCGGAAGCATCGGATACATTCACCTTTTTTTTTTGCCTAATTGCCTCTGAGTCCCTTTATATTATTTATTGGATTCAAGCCTCAGATGTCTTAGAAGTAGGGATGCACCAAATCCAGGATTCAGTTCAGGATTCTTCCAGGATTCGGCCTTTTTCAACAGGATTCAGACTAACCGAATACGAATCCTAATTTGCATATACAAATTAGAGGCGGGGCAGGAAATTATGTCACAAAGCAAGGAAGTAAAAAAGGTTTTCCCCTTCCCACCCCTAATTTGCATATGGGAAGGATTCGGGGGTTTCGGCCGAATCCAAAATAGTGGATTCAGTGCATCCCTACTTCTAACAGGATCCAAAATGGGGAGCTCCTGTGCCAAAAGAGAAGTCCTGTATAATTACTGTTATATTGTTTGAAGACTAACCCTGGTGGTCTAGTGGACCACGGTGATGCTCTCCTTTCCATCACTGGTTCTACTATAGGGTGTTTGCCGCGCACTTACGGGTTTTGGTGTGTCGCAAGCAGCATGACGTCATCTCAATGGCGCAAAATTCTAATATTAATAGGGGCTCTGAGCATAAACTCATTGCCTGTTGTTAGGTCTAACTTGTTAGTATCTGGGTGCGATTCTAGTCTTGTTTGATTCCAGTTTTGATCCTTGCCTGTCTGACTATTTTGAACTCCACCAAATCTGACCCTTGCCTGCCTGATTACTCTGAACTCTGATTATCTTGACCCTTGCCTGCCTGACTATTCTGATTCTACCGGTATTGACCTTTGCCTGCCCGACTATCCTTGAACGCTGCCTGCACCGACCCGGCCTGTCTGACTTTTTTGTCTATTCCAAGAAACTCTGCCTTCTGTCTGAAGACATTTTAACGATCATGCCCCTTTGCAGAACTTTTGCTTGGCTCCTCTCTTATTAAGACCTGGCGGCATCCAATAAGCGGAGGGCTAGTGGTGGGTGAATTTGTCGAAACCGGCGAAAAACGAGCAACTGTGAATTTCGATGCCGGCTACAATTCAACGGACATTAAAGTAAATGAGCTTCCGTTTAATAGTTTGATTGTTTAATTGTCGCCGGCGTCTGAACTATTGCCAGCGTCGGAAATGTCGCCGGCGTCAAAAATATTTGATGCCGGCAAATTTTCGTCTGTAAATTTTCACTGCAAATTCGCAAATTTATCTGCTGGTGGCAAAATGTGGAAATTTGCTGTGAATTCGTGCCTGGCGAATAAATTCGCCCATCGCTACGGGGGGCTCCTCCCAAAGTGAAAGGCGGCTGCTACGGGCAGAAGGGGAGCCAATACCAGGGTGCCTAGCACTTGTTCTGGAGTTTGGGAGCCGGTCATGACATATCGATAATGAAACTTTAGGCTGGTGGAATCAGTTCAGTATTTCAAATATATATTAATTTAAAAAAATTATATAAATTATAAAAATATAATATGTCTAGCCATAAGAAAGCAAAGAATGAGAAAGAAGAAATGAATTCGGCTTTTCCCTCATGCATAGCTGAAACGCGTGTGGGAGAAGTAATTATTGTTCATATCAATTTACGGATTGTGATTGCAGAAAATGTAAATATGTGCAGCAGCAGAATTAATGAGCTGGAACTAATAAGAAATATTATCATGGAGCATTAGTGAGCAAAAAAAACAAATATCTAGTAAAATACTTTCAAAAGGGGTTTAAATCTAAAATGAACAGAATCAGAGAGTCCTGGGAAGGCAACATTTAATGGATGGCCGGGGGGGGGGAGTATGGCTGTTGTTGGGGTGTGGGGGTGTTGGGGTGTATGGCTGTTGTTGGGCTGTTGGGGTGTATGGCTGCTGTGTCACACAACCCATAGCTGCACCTACAAAGGAAGAGGAAGAGCTGGAGCAGAGGTTGGATCACAATCATTTGCTTTCTGCTACCACCATCTATGAAAATACATGATCTCTAGGGATCATTTCCAAATGGTGCGACACTATTAATTGTGTCTGTTTGTTCATCCCGCCCTTTTAAAATTAAATAAATGCAGAATTGTACATTTTGACACACAGGAACCCTTGAGCTACAGTATACCACCCTATGGCTCATTTACAACTAGAGTTGCCACCCTGGTTGTTTGGTTTTGACCTGGTCTTCAACACGGTTGCCTGGGTCAAAATACCTGCCTTGTATTGCAAATTAGGAAAATGGGGCAGGATTCTCCTAGATTGACATATTGATTGGTCTATCGCCATGTCATAACCCTGCACCATAATCAGCTCCTCCCCACAATGTCATCAGCTCCTCCCCACAACATCATCACCTTCTCCCTGTGATGTCACTGGCACCTGCTCTGAAAGATGGCAACCCTAGACAAAATATGCCATATGCCCTCTGTCCATGCGCAATTGAACTTGTGAATGAGGAGGCAATTTCTGGGTTCCCACAGCGGCTGTGTAAATAGATGCAAAGTACTTGCACCCAAAGATTCAGACTATAGATTCTGCCTTTCTCGTTAATCAACATGCACTAAGTGCTTGACCTGTTTCCTCATTGTATATTTACAATTTAATCAGCATTGCTATGGTTATATCAACCATAACCGGTTTCCTTATGCCAAGCACCTCATTTATACCCAAAGAAAACACATTTGTTTACCTTTTTTAATTAGTTGTGGCAAATGACAGCAAGGAACCCAATGTGTTCCACCCATTGTTATATATATTAATCAATCACAGCTAAGGACCACTTGCACCTCCTTATTGAATAGGGCCCAGACTCTACCTCACTTTCCCTCGGCCTAATTCCTGTCTTACATTTAGCATTTTGCATCCCCTTTCCAAGTGTGTTTAGTATTTGAGTGTATTATGTCTCATACCGTTATGGGATCCGTTATCTGGAAACCCATTATATTAATCAAATAATTCAAACATTTAAAAATGATTTCCACTAAAATATAACGGATCCCTTTTGAAGGCAAAACCTACTGGCTTTATTAAGGTGGTTATTTATTAAAGTTGAATGCTAAAAACTCAAAAAAATTCAAGTTTTTTTACTATAAAATCTGAATTTTTAGTGGAAAAAAACCTTCAATTTTTTTGAGATTTATTAAATCCCGAGGCTGCAAAAAGTCAGAATCTGAAAATCTGGCATCTCAGACCTACCGAGGTTGTATATAAGTCAATGGGAGAGGTCCCTATCCTATTTGGAAGTTTTTGTGGTCTGTGCTGGAATTAGCCACAAAATCTGACTATTGGGCTTTTTGGGCAAAAATCCGAAAAATTCAGACTTTTCAGGAAAAAGCCCAAATAAATTGTAAGTTTCGGGAACAAACTACGATTTGGGTTTTCACTCCATTTTATCGAGTTTTTCCCAGATCAGATTAAATCTAGCTTTTTTTTAATAATAAATAAGGTCAAATCGTGGATTCTAGTTTGGTTGGACTTTTTTAAAATAAAATATCAGAAGATATGGATTTTAATAAATAATGTTTAAAAGTTTTTTTTAGATTTAAGATAAGAAGATCTGAATTACAGACAGATCCCTTATCACTTTACTCCAGGTACCAAGCATTCTGGATAACAGGTCCTATACTGGTATAATTTATTTTCACTAAATAATGTAACCCTTTGCTGGTACCTTTGGTTAAGTGGGGTTACACTCTCTCTTTCTGCGGTAAATGATAATCGGTAGTGATGGGTGAATAAATTCGCCTGGCACGAATTTGCGGTGAATTCCCGCATTTTATCGCCGGCAAATAAATTCGTGAATCTCCCACGAAAATTCGCCAGCGTCAATTTCCGATTTTTTTTGTGAAAACGTTCGAATTGCTAGATTTTTTTGTGAAAATGTTCGAATTTCTCGATTTTATAGTGAAAACGATCAAATTGTTCTATTTTTCCGTGAAAACTTTCGAATTTTCAGGAAAACACTCAAATTGCTCGATTTTTTCGTGTAAAGGTTTGAATCGCTTGATTTTATAGTGAGAACATTCGAATTGCTCGATTTTTTCATGAAAACGTTCAGATTGCTCGATTTTTTCGTGAAAACGTTCGAGATTCGCCCATCACTAATAATCGGGCAGCCAGGGCCTATGGGGAGTTTCACCAGGACAAATTAACCACACACTTTGCAGTAAACCAATATAACTTTATATAGCAAAGAAAACAACAACAATATAAAGCTTACCCTAGGTAACCTGTGTGGACTAAACAACCCTTGACACAGTCTTTAAATGCCATAGGCCCACACTCCACTCTGGGTGGAAAAATGCATATTAGCACTGGCAAAGAGCTTTTTCATTACCCCAGGTAGCTATACCTTTTCCAAAGTACCTCTCCCTTTATAACTTTGTAGCTACCCCCTTGTGACAGGTGCACAAACAAGACCTGTCCCCACACTGGGGACTCACACATGGCCAAAGTATCCACAAGCAGGAGACAGAAACAGGGCTCTCATTATGCCTGGAGCTTAAATGCTTATTCAAAGCACAGCACAATGCCATCTCCTCTGGGGCTTCCAGCCAATCAGACACTCCCCTACCTGTAACCAAGTAAAAAAACATAGCAATTGTCTCAAAATTGCACTTTGCTCACTCTGCATTTTAGGTCGTAAATGCCCTTATACACTCTATTAAAAAGACGGTATAACCCCTTGTTGGGTGAATGATCTTAATGAATGTACTTTGTACCTGTTGCTCAAACCATGAAAAATCGAATGGCTTGGAGCTAAACAGGGAAATTGAAGCTACTCCATGTTTGGTCCCTGCAAGGTAGATTATTGTATCAGTATAGAACCCTGCCCTCCACCATTTGTTGTGACTGTTTTGTTAGCAGGACAGTTTAGCATTTAAGCCTTCGAAAGGAGAGTGTTGCATATGTGAATCTTGTCATATACAAACCGAAGTGGTACTTATCATAATTAGCGTTCCATGTATTTAACTTACATCCCCAATTGCCTCATCCTAATGTACTATCACAGGAGCAGCTGTATAACCCACTAATATTCAACGTAATTAAAAAAAAATGATATTCAGTAGAGATGATTTTAACCTTAATTAAATGTAAACGTGGATCACCAGCATGCCCAACCGCATTTAAACGTCCTATTCGCTGCAGAAATATTTGTCATCTTTTTGAGCAACATGACGAGACCTTCCGTGAAGCATTCAGTGTCTGTCTAACAGCGGGACGGATCCTACGGGCAGCAGAGCACAAGGAAGCAAAAGGAACGGGGTGAATACCCTAGCAGTGACTGCTTGCACAATGCTCCCCCATGGAATACAATAGCACATTATAATCCAGGTTTCAGATTGGGGATAAGAGCTCTATGTTCTGCCATGAGGAATTCTAAACTCTTAGGAACAACATGGCACAGGGTACAGATTAGTTCCCAAACCCAATGTACAGTACAGGTATGGGACCTGTTATCCAGAATGCTCAGGACCTGGGATTTTCTGGAAAACGGATCTTTCCATAATTTGGATCTTCATACCTTAAATCTACTAGAAAATCATGTAAACATTAAATAAACCCAATAGGCTGGTTTTGCTTCCAATAACGATTAATTATATCTTAGTTTGGATCAAGTACGCGTTACTGTTTTATTATTACAGAGAAAAAGGAAACCATATGGGAGATGGCCTTTCCGTAATTCAACTTTCTGGATAATGGGTTTCTGGATAACGGATCCCACACCTGTACAATATTTATCTGATATCTCATGTGGTTTCAAAAATGGCAGCAGATCTATTGAGAGCTTTGTGCTGGGTTTTGCCGCCATAATGCCATCTGTGACATACTGACGGGCCAAAATGATGGCAGTGATATTAACAGATTTCTGGTGAGACGGTACAGTTGCCGATTGCATGGTGGTGTATTCATGATGCAAGAGGAAAGTGATCAAGTAATGTAGAGCTTCATCACGTAGTGAGCTCACACTTGCCATCTTGGAGAGAACATGGAAATAGCTCTTATTGGCCTAAAAGAAATGCCTAGGCATAGAGGAGGGGCAGACAATATTTGATATTGGCAGCTCAGATTTTTAAATGAGCTTACAACAGCTATGCATGCTTTAATAAAGAATATAAATTGGATTTCATGTTTAGTTTGGAAAGGACTTTTATTATACAGATTTTGGTACCTGGGTGACAGGTCCAGTTTAAGACTACAACCCTGATGTTGATAATAAGTTAAACATGTTTTGGGATTTGTAGTCCAGCAACAATTGAGTAACATGTGGTTGAGCTGTGGTCCTTACATGTGATTAAATGGCTAGAAACACGTTGAACTCTTCAGCCATTTGGCTCAGTGTATTGAATGAGTGCAGAGAAATACAGTTTTAAAACTCAAACTCAATAGAATATCCTGAGAAATCCTCTGGCATAAGCAGCGCTCCTTCTGTCGATAAAATAAGGATTTCTAATTCATCTAGAATCAACTCATAAATGAACTTCACAGGGGTAAAAAAATTAAAGTAGCCTTCCTGCCCCGAAAAATAACAAATAGAAGAAGAAACATGTTTGATTTTGCATTTGGAAATCCACCCATTAGATCTGAAATGGCCACTTTTTAAAGCCTGTCTGAAGGCAAGACCAAGGCTTTTGATATTTTGAGGGGGTTCATCATAGCGGGGGTTCTGGGAGCAATAGCTCCACTGGGATTTATTCCTAACTAATATTAATAATCTACGATTTAGTGTTGGGTGCGTGGAATGCGTAAGGCTGTGTGTTTATTCATTCCATGCCTGAAATAAAATCTGCAGTTCCTTTACTTTGTGGCATCTACGAGTGCCTGCTGTTTCTTCCATGGCTGAATACTTCCCCCTTGAGCTGAGGTTGATGGCATGAGCAGACCCTACATGTAAACTGGTGAGACTATTAATTTTTCAATACTCAAACTAATATTGGCTTCACTTTAGCTTAATCAAAACATTATATTGAATTGCATTGAACCTTTATAGGAATAATGTTTTTGAACAGGCAATAGTGTTTTATTTGCTATCATATTCTATGTTTCTATAGCCAGGATCAGACTGAAAGTAGAATTTGTTAAAAGATTTTTGTAGGGTTTCTGAAAATATCTTTGTCTCACTTAGTACTTAACTTTATTTATACCAGCTGTGACGATCATTGAGAACATTTGTTGGGCATCAGTCCATGTAAAAGCTACACAGGCAAAATAACCATTTGTAGAATGTCTGTTAGATTGAAATGATCAAGTCAAAACCCTAAAACGTCAACAACAACACGAAAACTTGCCATTGACAGGAAGTTTTGGAACAAGTACATTTCTTCAGCATTCCTGTTTTATGTAAAAATATTATTACCCTTCCAGTCCTGTTTATGAGACTGGACAATGACAATATACTGCCCCTGGTGGAACAGGAAACATAGATGAGGGGGCAGGGCGCAGGATTTATAGAAAAATTATTATGCAAGTATTGTAAATAAATTCATCTCTGAGCCCCTTTTGCAAAGCACATTTTTAGTACTTCAAAGAAGCAGGATTTTAGTGACTTTATTAGCTATGGGTCCATAGGGGGTTCAACAAAACTGCCAAACATTAGCTTGAGCATTCTTACAAGTGGAGCTTGTGGAAGACACTATAAAAGCAGATAAAGGGGAAAATGTGTTACCATGACAGAGCAAAAGACAGAAAGAATGAATTTTTTGAGAAAGAAAAAGCAAAAGTCATGTGAGGTAAGAGCCGAAAAAGAAGGTGAACAGAATAAAGTGGTGGATGCAAGGAAATTTTTAGGGATGAAAGAAAAAAAAGAAAGCAGAGGAAAATGGAAATAATAGTAAATGGATTGGTGAAGAGGGGATAATTAGGAACGGAGAGGAGAACAGTAGGAATGGAGCAGAGGACAAGTAGGAAAGGAGAGGAGACCAGTAGGACAGGAGAGGACCAGTAGGAAAGGAGAGGAGGACCAGAAGGAAAGGAGAGGAGAACAGTAGAAAAGGAGAGGAGGACCAGTTGGAAAGGAGAGGTGACAATTAGAAAAAGGAGAGGAGACAAGTAGGAATGGAGACAAGGACCAGTGGGAAAGGAGAGGAGGGCTGAGAGGAGAGGAGACCAGTAGGAAAGGAGGGCCGGGAGGAGACCAGTAGGAAAGGAGAGGAGGTCCGGGAAGAGACCAGAAGGAAAGGAGAGGAGGGCCGAGAGGAGACTAGTAAAAAAGGAGAGGAGGGCCGGGAGGAGACGTGTAGGAAAGGAGAGGAGGGCCGAGAGGAGACGAGTAGGAAAGGAGAGGAGGGCCTGTAGGAAAGGAAAGGAGGACCAGTAGTACAAGAGGAAACAAAGAGAAAACTGTAGAGCAGAAAAAAAGTGTAAATGTTGAGAAAATAGGAGAGGAGTGGGCAAGAAAGGGATAATAAAGGAGAACATTTGAGAAATGTAGATAGAAGAGAGAATGAGGAGGGAAGATAAGAGAATAGGAGAAGGCAGTAGGTTCTTACTCGTACAAGTGTAGTTGGCAACAGCAACCATTCAGTTCTTTCCTTTAATTTTTTTAACCTGTAGTAGTAAAAAACATATTTATTGGTTAATATTGGCCGCTTCACTTGTGCAGCTGAGCACTTATGTTCCAGAATCAGCCCCACGTGTAATGGTATGTATGTATTACACAATCAAAGTCATTAACCAACATGATGTTGTCCTGGGAATGGTCACATGCAGTTATTGTGGTTGTTGACCAACGGGAAACCATCCAAATATTAAAAATGTGGACAATTTTCTAACACTTGACATTTTGACTTCTGTTCACTAATGCACTATTTGGTATGAAATATAGAACATAACGTCTCAATGGGATTTTTCAAGTGTAAACTCATCACTTAGTGATACCAAAGAGGCACATTTTTGCTCAGTGTTAAAACTTTTTGAAGCTGCTCCAGTGGAGTCTGAAACTACATTTTTCTTTTGGTTTTCCCAGACAGAATATGTGATTAATTCTCCTATAACGCATGCCTTCTGCTTTTCCCATGTGTTTAGATACAGAGTATTTAATGGGGGGATTAAATGTTCAAGTTTTATTTATTTCCAAGTAAGATTGTTTTGGCATGTGTATGGAAGGAGCAAGTAATAGGCATCTGTAGAACTTTATGGTGTAGCCTGATATTATTCTAATCATTTAACACTAATAATGGCAATAGCCTGACTTTAATTAGCTCCGACAGTAGCAATAAGTAAAATAACAGTGGTTATTATTAGTAATAATAGTGGAAATTAATGTATTTGTTAATTTTTCCTAATTAAGAATACATACCCAGCACAGTAGTACCCGGAAAGGGAATTGATTCAATTTATTAGTTATTAGTATTTTTATTTTGTTCAGAACTTTTGGAATTTTACCTTCACTTGCTGTGTTTAGTGCATATGTGTGGGACCCTGGGCCATTGTAACTCAAATACAAGTAGGGGACATTCAGGCACTCAGAAAAAAGGCCACCAAAAATAGTATAATAAAATATCTCCATTGGCCCTACACATTTGGTGCCCCCCTGGGCACTTGATCATGGGCTCCTTCAACCATTGAGCAGATGATTAAGTGCCCTGGGTGGGGCATGAAATGCGTAGGGCCAATGGAGATACTGATTTTTTTTCATGAATCTACAATAAACAATATATATGTTTAATACTATTTTTGCTGACCCTTGTGGAGCTTTTCGGAGTGCCTGGATGTCTACTCATTTTGCCATTTTAACTTAAACCCATTGAGAGTTATTTACTATGTGCAGAGTGCAAAAAATAAGTGCATTACGCCGCATTATTTGCACTTTATGTCCTTTCCAACATTTAGGGAGTGCCAGTGCTAGGTGCAGTCTGCAGCCGAACCTATGAAACAAATGCTTTTTAAAGGGGTGTTCTCTTATGCCCTTTTGTGCTTGCATCTGGGGTCACAGAAACATCTGAGGATGAGGCAAGATAGTTTATTACTACCTCATAGAAACAGTTACATCAATATAGGGTGTCAGGGGCCTATCGGCTTCCAGCGGAGAAGTCCGGACCAAGGAGGAAGCTTCAATGTCAGGGGCCTATCAGCTCCTAGAGGAGAAGTCCGGACCAAGGAGGAAGCTTCAATGTCAGGGCCGAGAAGGAAGTTTCAGGACAAAGTTCAAGTTTGCGGTAACCAAAGGGATCAAGAATAAACGTAGTAGGATACAGGCAATAGTTCAAAAGACTGGTGGCAAAGAATCAGGCTAAGGTGAAAAGTCCAAGAATCAGGACACAAGGAATTTAGGAATACCCAGGAATGCAAAAAAATCCTATAATTGGGCATTGAACCAATGACCTCGGCGTCTTCTTATTCCTTATATGACGTCATTGTGCCGGCGTCAAGGCACCAGCATCTTCCCACGTGGGTCATGGGCACCTCCATCTTGGACGTGACACAACCAGTGTCGGACTGGGATGCCTGGGGGCCACCAGGAAACCTCAATTCAAGGGCCCATCCACTCCCACCCACCCAAATATCAAAATTAAAATTTTATTTTTCTAAAAAATGGGAATGTCGGTAACATACACTTGCTGGTTCAGGAATGACATTTTATATGGTAGAGTGAATTATTTGCAGTGTAAAAAGTGTCATTTAGAAATAAAAACTACATCATAAAAATCATGACAGAATCCCATAAACAGTTACTTTTAGTATGACCCAGAGAGTGATATTGTAAGAAAATTTGCAATTGGTCTTGATTTTATATTATTTGTATTTTTTTTTTTAATCACTTAGCATTTTGTTCAACTCTCCAGTATGGAATTTGGTGCAAGACAGAAGAATCATTCGAAAACTATACAAAATAAAAAATAAAGACCAATTCAAATATTGCTAAGAATTTGTCTATAACATAATACAATTTAAATTAAAGGTGTACTACCCCTTGCAGCTTTTTTTCTGTTCATCCCCACCCTAGTAACAGTGACACAAAGACATTTATAGAATTCTTTAAATCATTTTTTATTTTTGTTTGGTTAGACCAGTACCTGTGCCACCTTCTGTGAAGCTCCAGCAAGGGATTAACAAGAGGCTTTAGAATCAGTGCAGCTGGTAGGTAGGCATGATGTGCCAGTTGTTGGACAGGGAGTTGTGCCACTGCTAAGGCAGCTCTGCTGCAGCTGAACACTGTTTTGATATGCTGGTGCTGCTGAGCTTATGTGAAGATCGACTCTCTACAGGCAACGGATCTGGTCAGTAACAGGCACCACAAATCCAAAATGCGTTCTACCATAGCTTCAGGCAGTCAAGATCCGCACCTAAAAGAGATCCCATATATGTGCCAGATTTACACAAGCTGTATCATTCCTGTTATGCATTCTCTGTCTTTGTGTGGAAATTCTGGGACCCGTCACATCCAAATCTAATAACAATGCCGTTCCTCATTGAACATACGTTACCCATCTGTACTAGTGGAACCAGAAAGCCTAAGCATCACACATTGCAGAGGGATCATTGGGTTCTATGGGGTAACACAGAGGGGAGATTTAGCAATCCCTTCATCACTCCATTATGTTTGTTTATTTGTATCTGTTACAACCAGGGTTGTAACTACAGAGGAAGCAGATCCTGCCGCTGCAGGAGGGCCCAGGAGGTATAGGAGCCCATAAAGCCCTAATTCATATACAATTTTAATAAATATTGGTAAAACAAGACATTTTGGGGACCTGAAAAATAATTTGCTGTAGTGCCCAGTAATATCTAGTTACACTACTGGTTACAACTGGATCAAAAACGTCACTTGCTTATTCAGAAGGAATGAGAACAGTTCATAGTGATGGACGAATTTGCGCCCTTTCGCTTTGCCGAAAAATTTGCGGATTTCGCAAAACGGCGAACAATTCGCGAAACGGCGCCGGCGTCTCGTTTTTAATGACGCCACCCGTTTTTGACACCGGCGCCGTTTTTTTTTACGCCGGCGCCGTTTTTTTTGACGCCGGCGCCCATTCGCGAATTTATTCGCTGGCGACGAATCGCGCAAATTCGGCACAAATTCGCGCCTGGCGAATAAATTCGCCCATCACTACAGGTCAACCAACAGACCATCTCAATACAGCAGCTGGTCTCAGCATCTGACACAAACATTTACCGTATTCTTAATACAAGTCATTTAAATCCTGTCTGAACATAAGCAATTTATTTACTTTAGCATATTGCATTTGCCAGCAAAAGGGATCCTGGGTTAACTGTAACATTATTTATATAGGGATTGTAATGGCATTCGAGTAAGTGCAAGACGGGGGGGGGGACTCATTAATCAAGGCAGACTGTACTGTTGAATTTCCTTAAAGAGAAACAATCATCTGAACAAAATAAACAATCACATTTTTATCCTATTAGATTAGTGTTGAAAACACAATTTATATAATTTTTAAAGGGGACCTGTCACCCTAAGAAATAATTCCAAATTCTTTTCTATCATGTTCGTTGAGCAAAATAAAGTTTATTCGCACTATATTTCTTGCTTAAATTTTGTTTCCTTCAGTCTTAAAATGCACAATCATAGTAAGCAGGCAGGTGCCATTTTGTGACAAGGCAAGTTGTTTATAGTCCCATACTCTTGTGTATGTACCAGAATTGGGGACCTAATGCCCATGCATGGACCATACACAATTATAGAGTGTGAAGGGGGAATGTAAGAAGTGCAGTGACATCTAGGAAGTACTGAATGGAAAGTGAAAGGAAGTGACTGCCCCGCCTCTATGCCTGACGAATAGAAGCGGGGCAGGCAATATATTATTGACAGCTGATATTTTTTAAATGAGTTTATAAAAGGCATGGATGTTTTAAGGAAAAAAGAATTTGGATTTCATGTTTAATTTGAAAAGGACTTTCATTACACAGCTTTTTATGTGTGGGTGACTGGTCCACTTTAAAATTATTTTAAACATATTTTTTTTTCTGGTTTAATTTAGTTAATTTATTTTCTACCATTTTGAGTCACAGGGTTAAAGCTGTCTGTAAAGGTATAATTATGTCTCCTATAATACACATTCAGCTTCTGAGGTATTAAATAAATATAGATTTTACATGGGAGGATAAAGGTTTTGGTTAAAGGTTTTCCAAGCACTTCCTTCTTGGCCAGAGTTACAGCCAGTGTTGGATTGGGGGGTCCAGGACCACTGGGGCTGTCACATCAGGGGCCCACACAATTGCTCTGGCCCCAAACTCACGACCCTCTGCAAACTCCAAAGCTCCCCGCTCCGCCTCTCAACCCTCCTTCATCGTCCTCCCTCCGCACTCTACCAATGTGTACCTGCAATCCTTCTATCAGTCGGGGAGCAGGGATATCAAAATGTCAGGCAAGTACAGGGCCACCATTAGAAATTCAGTCGGGGAGCAGGAATATCAAAATGTCAGGCAAGTACAGGGCCACCATTAGAACATTTTTGGGGGCCCCTGGGCCCCATCCCCACCCCAGATCCCGCCCACTCCCCACAACAAGAGACCACACAGACA
This sequence comes from Xenopus laevis, assembly GCF_017654675.1. Classification (NCBI taxonomy): domain Eukaryota; kingdom Metazoa; phylum Chordata; class Amphibia; order Anura; family Pipidae; genus Xenopus; species Xenopus laevis. Next base: position 7,121,113 of record NC_054372.1, on the reverse strand, counting down.
TCAGCGCTAAAAAATGTAACCCCCCCACACACACAAGTTATAAAAAGCTATTAATGGTCAAGGCCCCCTTATAAGTTAAAAAAAACTGTAGTGCCAGGGCCCCTCCTAACAGATTTTTTTTAAAAAATTGGTGGTAAGGGCCCCCCTACAAGTTAAAAAAAAATAAGCTAGCGTTTGGCATTTTCGTTACTGCGCAAATTTACTAACGAACGCTGGCGTAGTTTCGCTAGTGTTACTTCGCACCCTTACGCCAGGCGAATTTTCGCTAGCGACGTAACTACGCAAATTCACTAACTTGCGCAGTGTACTGAACGCTACCTTTTACGTTAGACTTCTTTCGCGACCTCAGACCTGGCGAAGCGCAATAGAGTAGATAGGGATTGTTTCAAAAAAAGTCAAATTTTCTTCTAAGTCCCAAAAAACGCTGGCGTGTTTTCTACATGATGGGTGATAGGCTGAAAAAGATTGAAAAAATTTTTGGGGCTTCCCTCCTTCCCCCCTACATTTCCTGACTCATGGCAACTTACCTAGACAGTGGGCACATGTGTAGGGCAAAATAACATTTTTATTTGATGTTTTGAAGCTTTTCTAGCCATTTGTAGTGCTGATACGTATTCCTCCATTGAAATTTGAATTTCGCGCCGTATGCAAATTAGCCTTCGCTAGCGTAACTTCGCTTTACATAGCGAATCAACGCTAGCGCAACTTCGCAACCTTACGCTACCCCTGAGCACAACTTCGGATTTTAGTGAATTTGCGGAGCGCTGGCGAAACTACGCCTGGCGAAGTGCGGCGAAGTGTGGTGAAGTGCGGCGAAGTTGCGCCTGGCGCAACTTCGCATCTTAGTGAATTTGCCCCTATGAGAGACCACCTTTCCCTAATTCAGAGCTTTCTGGATAGGTTTCTGGATAACGGATCCCATATCTGCAGTCCATACAGAACGTTCCAATAAGACATTGTCAGTGCAAGAATTCCCATGGATAATTTTAGGACATGTTTTTCAACATCTTGTCTAACCAGGCCAACCCCAGGACCTTCAGTAGATAACCTGTAACTAGGACACAGTATAAGATCCATTTATGTATATGCTCCATTAGATTAGATCTTTATTGTATTTCATTGTCAATATATATATATATATATATATATATATATATATATATATATATATATATATATATATATATATATATATATATACCTAATGTAGACTAGGCACTTTGCTAATGGAGTATAATGTGGGCTTCAAATGGCTATAATTTAAACTAAAAATAATGTTGTTCAGGGACGTAAAAGACTTGGCAGCTGACATATAATAAACCTTGTCAGAATCTTCTTCAGTCAAACACAGTACAGACAACATATACGATTCAAAAGAGATTTGACTTTAAAACTTATGGGGATTTTTTATAAAAGAAAACTTGATGGGATAATGAAAATGACTGTAATTAATCCAAGTTTAATAAAAGCCCCACATTAATCAACTTGTCTCTGGCGTCAGTAACGCAGATGATAAAAAGTTCATTTACACTTCACTTCATTTAGAAGGAAATACTGCTCGGGCTAATTGCACAGTAAGGGTTTTCCAAAAATACTACCACTTTCATTATTGATGTGCTCTTGAAACTCATTTTATAGCTGTGAATGAGTCTTTCAAGAGTTAGCAGGTATGACTGAGTGGCTCGATAAATAGATTTCTCAGTCTGTCTGCATCTAACTTAATAGATAGATAGACAGACAGACCGACAGACTGACAGACCGATAGATAGATAGATAGATAGATAGATAGATAGATAGATAGATAGATAGATAGATAGATAGATAGATAGATAGATAGATAGATAGATAGATAGAAGGACAGATAGATTGATAGATAGATAATGGATAGATAGATAGATAGATAGATAGATAGATAGATAGATAGATAGATAGAAGGACAGATAGATTGATAGATAGATAATGGATAGATAGATAGATAGATAGATAGATAGAGAGATAGAGAGATAGATAGATAGATAGATAGATAGATAGATAGATAGATAGATAGATAGATAGATAGATAGATAGATTGATAGATAGATAATGGATTGATAGATAGATTTATGATAGATAGATAGATAGATAGATAGACAGACAGACAGACAGACAGACAGACAGACAGACAGACAGACAAACAGATGGATAGATAATGGATGAACGGATAGATAGCTAGACATAGATAGATAGATAGATAGAGAGAGAGAGAGAGAGAGAGAGAGAGAGAGAGAGAGAGAGAGAGAGAGAGAGAGAGAGAGAGAGAGAGAGAGAGAGAGATAAATGATAGATAGATAGATAGATAGATAGAGAGAGAGATAGATAGATAGATAGATAGATAGATAGATAGATAGATAAATGATAGATAGATAGATAGATAGATAGATAGATAGATAGATAGATAGATAGATAGATAGATAGATAATGGATTGATAGATATTAATAGATAGATAGATTTATGATAGATAGACAGACAGACAGACAGATAGATAGATAGATAGATAGATAGATAATAGATAGATAGAAAAGGTGATACCTTTATTGGCTAACTAAGATCGTAATTATAGCAAACCTTCCGAACATTTCAGTTCCTTCTTCAAAGCTAATTACAAAGACATATATATATAATATAGATTGTATAGGGAGGTGGGTTATGCAAAGGAATAGATAAGGAATCAATTAGACTTAAGGTGTAAAGCAGATTATAGATTGCAGTACAGGTATGGGACCTGTTATCCAGAATGCTCGGGACCTGGGGATTTCTTGATAGCGGATCTTTCCATAATTTGAATCTTCATACCTTAAGTCTACTAGAAAATCATGTAAACATTCATTTGGTAACTTTTTTTGACGTTTTTCAAATTTTTGGTGAAGTTAAACATGTCAGATTCACCCATCACTAGTAGTGTATTCTACTCTTTTACTTCTCTATCTACTTCCTTTCCTATTTCTCTTTCTTCAGGTTCATGATACAGATTGCAACTTTGTTTAGAAACAGCTCAATCTAGGGGCATCAGGGAATCTATTTTCCCTGTAAGAATTCTCCTTTAGATTTATTTCTTATTGTAAAATATGAAAATATTTTCTCTTTATTCATAGTCTGAATACATTTACATAAGTGTCACATTTATTCATCAGAAAAAAAAAATCAAGGAAATAAAAACAATTTATTCTTTGTTTTGTGCTTTGGCTTTTACTACTAGACTGAACGCCATTCTTCTGAATAAAAGTTGCCCACAAACGATTCCTTTTTAGGAAAAAAAACAGCCTCCTGAAATCTCTATGATTTATCATGAATGAACAGTTTTCATGTGAAAATACTTTTCATGACAGCAACTAATTAGCCATATGGCTGGAAAACAAGCACACGTTAAATAAGATAAATGAACTCCGGCTCTGAGCACCGCTTTTGCTATTTTGGAATTCATATTTTAGCGCGATCGGCAAACACTCCATTTTTTTCCCTTTTTTTTTGAAAGCTAATTAAAATATATTGACTTTGCTTCCAGAAACCGTGTCGCGGAACGAAATATGACAACAAACTTATGGAAACTGAGAAAACAAATAAGTAACAAGAAAAACAAGACGAGTTTCCTGTAAGAATGCTCAATATTCCAAAGCGTTCCATTAGATGAACGAGAAAGAAGCAGGACTACTTGTTCATTTCTGAAAATTAATTTAATTAGCAAAAAGTGGTTTGGAAAGGGAAATGCTTCCTTTGCTGGTTAATGAGAAGGCTGGTGGAGCAGGGAGTTTGCAAGTTAGTGAGGAACTTTCTGGGCAAGAGGTTCTTTAGTAATCAAAGGATTCAACAGAAACAGCTGAAGAAAGGACCTTGTTGCCCTGAAAGTTTGCAATGTTTCCAAAGCTCACTTGATCAATCACTTCGAGTCCTCTTTGTAGTTTCTCTTTGATTGCAGAAAGTTTTATATGAAGATGGATAACGGTGAAAAACAACAAAAAAAAATAAAGTGTGGTGGTTTTAATCAGAATCAATGTTCCCTCAGAAAGGGCAAAAATGATTCCTTCCTAATGTCTGAGTTGTTACTTATGAATAGTGATGGGTGAATATGTCCCATTTCGCTTCGCCGAAAAATTTGTGAATTTCCACGATTGCGTCAATTTTGATACTGGCGTTAAAGTCAATGGGCGTCCGAAGAATGTTGACACATGGCGGGTTTTATGTGAGCGACTTTTCCGAAGGCGTCCAAAATGTTTTAAATTTGCTGATGAATTTTCGCATCGGTTTGATGAATTTATTCGCCGCCAGCAAAACGCAGAAATTCACACATGGCAAATTTATAATGAAATGTGGGCATGTAAAATTTTCAGTGCGACTGAACTGTAGAGGGAGCATCCATAAAAATGTTTGATCAGAAAGGGATCAGAGAAATCCTTCCTCATGTTTTTCTGTCTGTGACATCATCCAGCCTAGTTACAGGCTGGAGAGCCATCCGATTGTCTGGGCCCCCCCAGTGCATCCTTGGGAGAGAGGGAGTGCCTGACTTTAGAGCCATTTGTACAGGGTTTCCAACAGAGCTTAACAGGGGTTGTATGCTGCAATATCCAGCCAGAACCAGTTCTTGTGAGACTAACAAACTGTTGCATCTGTAGAAGTACAGAGAGAGCCCATACTATTCCCTGCCAAGCTGCTAGAGACTCAGGAGGTGCAAGGTGCCACTGGCGATATTGATCCTGCTGCAGAGCTGCCTGTAATCTCCAGTGTGACTGCCTCTTAGATCACCCTGGTGAGTGAGCCACCCAAGGGAGGATATCGGCAAGGATACAAGTGTAGGGCCCCAATTTGAGGACAGGTCTTGTGCATTTACCTGCTACGTGGGAGCAGCTGCTAAGTTCCAAAGGGAGAGATACTTTTGGGAAAGGTAGTGCTACCTGAGGCAAAATTGGAGAGGGTTCAAATGGGGAGTTTTTCCTTCCTCTGGATCAACTAGCAGTTAGGCATTATATAGTACAATTAAGTCAATTAAGCCAGGTGTCATCCACATATCTGAACCAATGACTTGGTGCTGTTCCCTTGAAGGTATTGAGGGCTTTCTTTTCCAATTCTTCCATGTAACGGTTCGCTACTATTGGAGATACAGGTGAACCCACAGCACAGCCATGTTTTTGTCTATAAATGACTTCCTTGTGCTTGAAATAAGTGGTATTAAGGCATAGGTCCTGTAAGGAACAAACTTGTTACGAGCTCAGCTTTGTTTTGCTGCTGAGGATGGTGTATTGTATCAGTAATTCCCTCACTGTTCCAATTGCTTTGGATGTGGGTATGTACATGAATAGAGATGTAATATCACAGGACACCATTATCTCATTGGTCTTCAGTTTAATCTTGTGCACTTTGTTGATATCGTCCATGGAGTTCTGAATGTGGTATACAGTGCTGCCATCTAAGGGTTTAAATGCCAGGGAATTCCCTTTCACTTCAGTTGAACTGAAGAAGCCACTCGGATGAGTGGTGAAACATTTTTAAGAAAAAAATAGTAGTTAGGTAGGTTATGTATAGACATAGAGGGTTGAAATTGATGGATGTGTCAACCTAGCTTCCCATGTTACGTTATGTTAAGGGTTCATTTGGGATTTGGAAGTTGGCAGTAGCTTCAGGGTTCCCACTACTGGCTGCACCAATACATTGCACCTAAAGAATCAGGTACAGAAGCCATTTTGACATTGAGCTCTGGAAAAGATACAATCCCTCAAAATCTTCAAGGCAAATAAATTAATTCAATTTATGAAAAATATGCACATGCAATTGCACATGCTTTAATGACAATTGCAACTATCCTCACAACTGCAATTATGATGGAATTATGGGGAAAATGCTGCATTGTTGGTACAAAAACATGAAATAATTGCCCAAAATATAATCTAGAGATTCATACAGGGCATTCAGTAAAGTCATATCCCTTGGGTAATACTTCAGGGTTATTTAATAAAATCCGAAAATTTCTCATTTTTTCCACTTCAACCAAACCCTCATCCACTTTTTTAGCATATTTATCAATATTTTAACCCAAAAAATATGGTGCAGGAAAATAATCTATAAAATCGTAAAAAAATTCAGATTTTTTTTATCAGATTATCACCTGAAAGACACAAAATACTGTATATGGATTATTGTAGGAAATCCAGTGCAGATCAGCATATCTACCAATTGTAAATGGAACATCTGCCATTGGCTTCTAAAATAACTCGGCAGGTTTGAGATGGAGTACTTTTTTATTTGGCTTTTAGTAAATAAACCCCTCACAGTAAATTCATTAATAACCTGATGGAGAGAGATTGTTAAATAATGTTAGATTTTCCATGTTCCAGAAAACAATATACCAAAAATATTTTTAATCTTCTGTGTTAGTTTTCCAGCAACACTAAATTGCCCAATTAGATAACTTAGTAGTTCATACAATTTCTTATGGAAGTGAGGAGAGCCTACCAGATGCAGATTGCTGCTTCAAGGTGCTTAATTTCAGATGACATATACACAGTGTGTACAGTATGTAGTCTGAAATAAAGCACCTTGCAGCAGAAAATAGACAAGGATATTGAAATAATAATTATAGCAGAATTCTTTCTTTTCCACCCCAGGAACTGTCTTTTTTGGATTTCTTTTTTTCATATAACCCTAGAGATCATTCCTCTGATCCTATGATCATGAAATCATGGTCATGGTCTTGGAGATGGGACTCTATCTGTATGACTTTGTCCCCTAGAGAGCGCTATGGAAGTATCTGAAAAACAAGCCACCCAGACTGTTCTTTAACCTGATATCACCTTCAGTTAAACAACTAAACAGGATGTGGTTAGAACAGGATTCCATATTGTTCTTTTCTTTCTCTACCAGTCATCCCTCACCAAGGCATGTTAGGGCTGAATTCCTGAAGCAAGTCTAGGACAATAGTGTAAGTTGGCTGCTATGGCCAAATGGGCTATGATTCACTATTTACTCACAGAACCTCAGGGATGTATCAAATCACAGTTCTCCGATGACACTTTATACTACAACACAATAAAAAGAAAGTTATTAGCATTTTCTCTGCTGTAAACAAGTTCAGGTTTCATGTGGTCTCTGTTTCATTCAATGGTATAATATCTAATAAAAATCTGACTGGGGATTATAGAGGATTAATATTTGAGGAAATGTATCAGTGGAACAGATTTTTAGTGTTTGTGTGGAACAGGGTGAGAATATTGCAATGTCTAGTGCTGCGCTTATATAAGAGAATGGAAATGCTTAAAAGCAAATCACATGCAGGGTCATCAAAAACTGTTATTCTATGGCCTATTTCTAAAATATAAAAATCTTATCATTGCTTCAAGTCTGTAGATATTGCAGATTTCTAAACTTTTTAGGTAATTTTTATTATGTTATAGAACGGCCAAATCTATGCAGCTTTTCATTTGGACTTCATTTTTAATTTTTTGTAGTTTTTGAATTTTTTACCTTCTGACTGTTTCCAGCTTTTAAATGGGGGGGGGGGTCACTGACCCAATCTAAAAAGCCAATGCTCTGTAAGACTACACATTTATTGTTATTGCTTTGGACCTTTTGCATTGAAGTGGTTAGGGCCGGACTTTTTAATCAAATTTAAAAAAGACCTGATTATCATCCAACCCATTCAGTATTATTGTCTATTATGAAAGGTATTTTAGAACAATTTGATTGACTTCATTTCCACCATTTCCACCAAAGATTTGGAAATTATTTTAAGATTTAATTTTTTTTGTTGTTGCAATTTTACAATAAATTAAATAAAAAAATCTTATTAAATAAAAATGCAATTAAACATGAAATACATGAAATAAAAGAATATGAAAATGAATGTAATTAAATAAAATAAATGCATGCATAAAATGAAAGCTTAACTATCAAAAATGAGGAAAAATACTAAAGTAATGCTTTATAAAGAGGGCTCTTCTTACATGTTTAAAGAAGTATTAAGGACATGTCTGTTTTAAATTCATTAAATAATAGAGGATTTTTATAAAGCATTAACATATTAAATGGGAGATGACAGATAGCTAGATAATAGACAGACAGATATATAGATATATAGATACTGTACATGGATGGCAGATGATAGATAGAAGATGACAGATAGATAATAGAGAGAGAGAGAGAGAGATGATAGATAGATAGATAGATAGATAGATAGATAGATAGATAGATAGATAGATAGATAGAACATTATGCCTATTGTGAGCTTCCGGTAGCATACATATTAAATGGGAGATGACACATAGCTAGATAATAGACAAACATATATATATATATTATTATTTGTATTATTTTTATAAAGCATTAACATATTAAATGGGAGATGACAGATAGATAGATGACAGATAGCTAGATAATAGACAGACAGATATATAGATACTGTACATGGATGGCAGATGATAGATAGAAGATGAGAGAGAGAGAGAGAGAGAGAGAGAGAGAGAGAGAGAGAGAGAGAGAGAGAGAGAGAGAGAGAGAGAGAGAGAGAGAGAGAGAGAGAGAGAGAGAGAGAGAGAGAGATGATAGATAGATAGATAGATAGATAGATAGATGGTAGATGACAAATAGATAAAGGACAGATAAATAATAGACAGAGAGAGAGAGAGAGAGAGAGAGAGAGAGAGAGAGAGAGAGAGAGAGAGAGAGAGAGACAGAACATTATGCCTATTGTGAGCTTCCGGTAGCATACATATTAAATGGGAGATAACACATAGCTAGATAATAGACAAACATATAGATAGATAGATAGATAGATAGATAGATAGACAGACAGACAGACAGACAGACAGACAGACAGACAGACAGACAGACAGACAGACAGACAGATAGATAGATAGATAGATAGATAGATAGATAGATAATAGATAGATAGATAGATAGATAGATAGATAGATAGATAGATAGATAGATAGATAGATAATGGATTGATAGATATTAATATATAGATTGATAGATATTAATATATAGATAGATTTATGATAGATAGACAGACAGACAGACAGACAGATAGATAGATAGATAGATAGATAGATAGATAGATAGATAGATAGATAGATAGATAGATAGATAGATAGATACTGTAGATGGATGGCAGATGACAGATAGATGATATATAGATATATGCGCCCTGTGGAATCAGCTCTGGATATTTATAAGAAATGATGAAATCTCTGTCCCAGTGTCGGCTATAGAATAATCAGTGAGTCATTTCTCTTGGGTCTGTCATTAGTTTTCTGTTGTTCAACAGTGAAATCAATGGCAACAGCAACTGTGTTTTCTGTTTCTTTTCTAATCTTTTGTTCTGGACTTCTGGAAACAAAATATATATATATTGCTGGAATTCTACACTTGTGAATCAGAAATGGGTTTTCACCTGCCATATCCCTGTGTGCTGCTCTCTGTGCCCCACACTTATAAATAACAATCCACAACTGACAGAGAATAGAAGAAACGGTTTCCTATGATTTCTTGTTACAACCGAGTATTGTTTTGTCGCCGGTGGCAGCAGCATTTAGTATTCATGGACTTGTAATCCGAAGTGAGGGGGAAAAGATATCCTTTCAAAAATTGCTGTTTTTAGAGATAATTACGCATGTGTTATAGGCATAGAAACCCTGCCAGTTTTGCTTAGAAGTGATCTATAGCAGTTACATGCTCGGCTTTACTGATTAAAGGGGAAATTACATGCAAAAACTTTATTTAAAAAAAGATATTGAAATCAGCATCAGGCTGTCCCTTGCTATTCCCTCCACTGCTCATCCTGACTACGTAATTAAGTAATGCTGATGTCAGCTCTCCTACAACCAGGACCCCGAGTTGCACTTAAAGGGGTTCTACACCTTTCAGTTAACTTTTAAAGGAGAAGGAAAGGCTAAAATTAAGTAAGGTCTATATAAATACACCAGTAACCCTCAAAGTAATGTTGCTCTGAGGCCTCTGTCAAAAGAAACAGCACATTTCTTTCCTTCTATTGTGTACTCATGGGCTTCTGTATCAGACTTCCTGTTTTCAGCTTAAACCTCCAGGGCTAGGGCTTGAGCATGCTCAGTTTGCTCCTCTCTTCCCCTCCCTCCCTTCTCTGCTGTAATCTGAGCCCAGAGCTATGAGTGAGCAGGGAAACTCAGGCAGGAAGTGATGTCACACCAAGCTAATATGGCAGCTGCTATCCTAAACAATTAGAGAATGCTTCTAGAGCTGGTTACTCAGGTATGGTAAAGCATTCTACAGAATAATTATAGTGGTATAGCTTGTACTATTGTGGTTATTCTATTGGTAATAAACTGCATCCGTAGCTTTCCTTCTCCTTTAAGGATGTTATAGAATGGCTAATTCTAAATAACTTTTCAATTGCCCTTTGTTTTTTCCTTCTCATAGTTTTTTTTTAATTGTTTCCCTTCTTCTTCTGACTCTATCAAGATTTTAAATGATGTCACTAACCACATCTAAAAAAAACCCAAACGCTCTGTAAGGCTACAAATGTATAGTCATTGCTGCTTTTTATTTCTCCTCTTTCTATTCAGGCCTCTCCTATTCATATTCCAGTCTCTTATTCACATCAATACATGGTTGCTAGGGTTATTTGTACCCTGGCAACCAGATGGCTGAAATTGCAAGCTGGAGAGCTGCTGAATAAAATATAAATAACTGAAAAACCACAAATAAAAAATGAAGACCAATTGCAAATTGTCTCAGAATATCCCTCTTTACATCATACTAACAGCTTTAAAGGTGAACAACCTGTTTATTTATTGTGAGGCTTCCCAAAAATCCAATTTCTATACCAACGTCATTAAACCATGAGGGCGGTGACTCTCCTGAGATCGTTAGCATAATTAGAAATAATTAGACGACAAGCGCTGATTATGGTTTATGGTGCAATGTTCGATATGTTTTAATTCATTTTTCATGTTTTGCATTTTCTGAAAAGTAAGAAAAATTAACATTTCCTGTGAAATCGGCTAATTCTGTTAATGTGGCCAATAATGCAGGTGGTGTAATGTGATTAGAACTATAACGAGGACTCCGTAATCAATTCTAATGTGTTTTTTCCTCTCTCCCTACAATGCGTTCATTTGCTTGAGTTCAATAGCAATTAGACGACACGTGACCAGAATGGGGTTTATTTATATATTTATTTATTTTTTATACATCAAAGCATTGTGAGAAAAACAAATCCATTTGGCACAGTCATTTCAATGAATTCTGAAGTCTCGTTCTATTTAATCATCGACTGGACAACTGCTATTATACCTCAAATCACTGTAGTGTTCTCCAAAAGGAATAATATGAGATCATATTGGTGTTGATTTCTGTTGTTTTTAAAATAAATGTTTTTATTTGTGCAAGAAACAATCACTCGTATTATAAGGGATAACGTACCCCCTACTGTAAATTATAACGATATTAGATAAGGATATTAGAGAAGTCCCTGAGGGGTTGTTCTGTGACCATATAAAGACACAAGGCTGCAGGCTGAGTTATACAGGGAACTCTGAGTATCACTCATGTATTATAAGGGATAATGTACCCCCTACTGTAAATGATAAGGATATTAGAAGTCACTGAGGGGTTGTTCTGTGACCATATAAAGGCACAAGGCTGCAGGCTGAGTTATACAGGGAACTCTGAGTATCACTCATGTATTATAAGGGATAATGTACCCCCTACTGTAAATGATAAGGATATTAGAAGTCACTGAGGGGTTGTTCTGTGACCATATAAAGGCACAAGGCTGCAGGCTGAGTTATACAGGGAACTCTGAGTATCACTCATGTATTATAAGGGATAATGTACCCCCTACTGTAAATGATAAGGATATTAGAAGTGACTGAGGGGTTGTTCTGTGACCATATAAAGACACAAGGCTGCAGGCTGAGTTATACAGGGAACTCTGAGTATCACTCATGTATTATAAGGGATAATGTACCCCCTACTGTAAATGATAAGGATATTAGAAGTCACTGAGGGGTTGTTCTGTGACCATATAAAGACACAAGGCTGCAGGCTGAGTTATACAGGGAACTCTGAGTATCACTCATGTATTATAAGGGATAATGTACCCCTACTGTAAATGATAAGGATATTAGAAGTCACTGAGGGGTTGTTCTGTGACCATATAAAGGCACAAGGCTGCAGGGTGAGTTATACAGGGAACTGTGAGTATCACTCATATATTATAAGGGATAATGTACCCCCTACTGTAAATGATAAGGATATTAGAAGTCACTGAGGGGTTGTTCTGTGACCATATAAAGACACAAGGCTGCAGGCTGAGTTATACAGGGAACTCTGAGTATCACTCATGTATTATAAGGGATAATGTACCCCCTACTGTAAATGATAAGGATATTAGAAGTCACTGAGGGGTTGTTCTGTGACCATATAAAGGCACAAGGCTGCAGGCTGAGTTATACAGGGAATTCTGAGTATCACTCATGTATTATAAGGGATAATGTACCCCCTACTGTAAATGATAAGGATATTAGAAGTCTCTGAGGGGTTGTTCTGTGACCATATAAAGGCACAAGGCTGCAGGCTGAGTTATACAGGGAACTCTGAGTATCACTCATGTATTATAAGGGATAATGTACCCCCTACTGTAAATGATAAGGATATTAGAAGTCACTGAGGGGTTGTTCTGTGACCATATAAAGGCACAAGGCTGCAGGCTGAGTTATACAGGGAACTCTGAGTATCACTCATGTATTATAAGGGATAATGTACCCCCTACTGTAAATGATAAGGATATTAGAAGTCACTGAGGGGTTGTTCTGTGACCATATAAAGACACAAGGCTGCAGGCTGAGTTATACAGGGAACTCTGAGTATCACTCATGTATTATAAGGGATAATGTACCCCCTACTGTAAATGATAAGGATATTAGAAGTCACTGAGGGGTTGTTCTGTGACTATATAAAGGCACAAGGCTGCAGGCTGAGTTATACAGGGAACTGTGAGTATCACTCATGTATTATAAGGGATAATGTACCCCCTACTGTAAATGATAAGGATATTAGAAGTCACTGAGGGGTTGTTCTGTGACTATATAAAGGCACAAGGCTGCAGGCTGAGTTATACAGGGAACTGTGAGTATCACTCATGTATTATAAGGGATAATGTACCCCCTACTGTAAATGATAAGGATATTAGAAGTCACATAGGGGGGTTGTTCTGTGACCATATAAAGGCACAAGGCTGCAGGCTGAGTTATACAGGGAACTCTGCGTATCACTCATGTATTATAAGGGATAATGTACCCCCTACTGTAAATGATAAGGATATTAGAAGTCACTGAGGGGTTGTTCTGTGACCATATAAAGGCACAAGGCTGCAGGCTGAGTTATACAGGGAACTCTGAGTATCACTCATGTATTATAAGGGATAATGTACCCCCTACTGTAAATGATAAGGATATTAGAAGTCACTGAGGGGTTGTTCTGTGACCATATAAAGGCACAAGGCTGCAGGCTGAGTTATACAGGGAACTCTGAGTATCACTCATGTATTATAAGGGATAATGTACCCCCTACTGTAAATGATAAGGATATTAGAAGTCACTGAGGGGTTGTTCTGTGACCATATAAAGGCACAAGGCTGCAGGCTGAGTTATACAGGGAACTGTGAGTATCACTCATGTATTATAAGGGATAATGTACCCCCTACTGTAAATGATAAGGATATTAGAAGTCACTTAGGGGTTGTTCTGTGACCATATAAAGACACAAGGCTGCAGGCTGAGTTATACAGGGAACTCTGAGTATCACTCATGTATTATAAGGGATATAGTACCCCCTACTGTAAATGATAAGGATATTAGAAGTCACTGAGAGGTTCATGTAGCATTAGAGCTCTTATAGTACACACATCACCAACATCTCTTTTCTTATTTCATGATTAAGTAATATTTCTCATTGGATGCTGAATCATTTCTATGGATACTAATTAGAGCATACTGCAATTAGAAAAGACACGACAATAGAGTTTAAATGGAACCCACTGTCAGCCTGTAATTTGTGTATTCCCTATACGTAAGTTTGTAAAGTTGTTAAGAATAAGATTCAGGCCTCATGATTAGACATGGATTTGCACCGAATTTCTAATGTGAACATTTGCCTTTTTTTATCCCACGGAACCACCACAAAATTTTCACTATTTTCAAGTAGTATTTTTGCCCTTCGCAATTCTGCTTGGCCCAACAGCCTTATTGTTTGTCTCTCACTCTCATAAAATCATGAAATGAGGGGGCCCAGCATTTGATTTTGATGATTGCTGGACCTCTAATTTCCTGATCTCTGGATTTACTGATGAGGCCACACGTCATAGAGTTGCGTCACCATAGAAAACATATACTGTGTGTCCTTCTGAATTTTCACTTTTCTGCTCCTACGGACTTGCTCGCTTGCGCCCCCTTCTGCCACCACTCAGCCCATTCTGCCACCACTCAGCCCATTCTGCCCCACCACCACCCTGTTGTGCTTTAAAACCCGGTGACTAATATTCAGCTGATAGGGCTTCCTTTTATAAATATAATAGAACATTTAGTACTGAAATAGAAATTCTTCTTTTCCAGGATTCCCAGTGTTTTAAGAAAGTCTGGGACAGCCTGTTCTGTGACACTGATATATTTCCATTGCAGTGGAATGTGTAGCATTTTATATGACATGTTCTTGAGCTTGTGAGCGTCAGCTGACTATACCCTGCTGTCTACATCCAAACGCAAACACTAAAATGTAAGAGACGACACTGAAGAATGTAAGGAATATTATGTAAAAACAACCAAATCTTACAGTTCTTTTGCATTCCGAATCCAGGAACTTGGGATGACAGCTTGTTTATTTCCAGATTTCTACCCAACAAAACTCCCTCCCCACACTTGAGTGAGATTTATGACCAGTAGCTGACAGATTTGGGCACATTAATCCCGTCTCTGTTTCTGCCTTACACTTCCTCTGTGGGGGAATTCACGGTCATGGTATTCAGGAACTTTCATTTGAGGGGAAGAGTTCCAAAATTAGATTAACTCAATTATGCTTTTCAAGAACTGGTCCAAAAGAACACTACAAAGAGAATTCTATTAGTCCTTGTCCTCCAACACGTAGCACGTCCATTGGGGTGGGATAGTCTTAGTAGGTTTCAGACCAGCTTCAGGATAGATAAGAAATACATTATAAGAGACATATTTGTAGATTTGTTATATGTAGTAGAATTAAATCTATAGCGAATGAATGTCTTGAGTAATCATAGAAGACATTTCACTACTCATCCGAGCAGCTTCTTCAGTTCTACAGCCCTTCTCCATGTAGCTGGTCATGACCAGGTTGTACTGCCAAGATTAGGAGGCCACATCATTGTCTCAAGGGGCCACTAGTTGGGTGGGGTTTGGAGGAACAATGAAGAAGCTGACTGAGAGACAGACAGGACAGGTGATTGGCTAATAAGGGAACTTTATTGAAGCCCTGGCAGTTGAAGAAGGCAAAGCAGAAGGTAGGTGATGGTAGACATGAGTTAAACAAGTAGACAAAGTGTTGTCAAACTCAAGTCCAGGGAATGGGTCAATCAGAGCAGGCAGAGATCAATCATGGTCCAGAACAGGCCAAAGTCTTTAACAGAGATAGATGCCATATAACAGAAGCACCTACCAAAGACAGAGTGCCCAGCGGGAAGGTAGACCAACAAAGGGTTCAGTGCAAGATAAGGATTTAATGGGGCAGTGTCTATTGAGAGGTCATTGGAAATGAAATGGGAGCGGTTAGAAAAACCTGGGTCAATACCCAAGAATGCCAATACCAACAGCTTGCCTCTGTAAGACATACTGTAAGTGAAAGTAGAAGGAGAACAACAAAACAGTGGACAATATCTAACATCTTTATTTTGCATGTACAGCAAATCTCTTGAAATTGATCATAAGGACTACAGAGGAAGTATAAGGCAAATTAGCAAGGATAGCAAATATGTTCTTTTTGGATCTTAACTAAACAGTTATAGTATAGATCACCTTCACCTTCTCAGTAGAACAAGCTTCCAAAGAATTCCACAGTGCAAGAAGACCACGAAAAGAATTATGAACCATCTAAAAAGAAATACATTTTAAGCTGGGTTGCCCACAGAAATGTTTATGTAGGCTCTGAGTAATTTTATACCTGCTCCATTTATACACTGTATGCTGCCGTCATAGGCTTTCTAAAAAAGACATATTTTGCATTACATATGGTCAACCTACACTTCAATAGGCACCTATACATTTGAAAAAGCATAAAAGAGGCAATTTATTTTCAAGAACTAGTAGGTTCTAAGTCCTAAGGAAGTTCTGCAGGTATTACAGGCTTTGCCTTCAAGCTGCCTGATTGACAGGAGGTCAACAATGTAAGAGCTGAGTCCAACCTCCAATCCCTCAACACTGGCTTAAGAGAGAGTCTTGATGTAACAGTACGTCGGCTTAATTGCGCCAGCATAAGCCCTGCCATCCCCGCACTGGCTTGTCCTTTTGTTGAATAGACAGTAGAGAATCCCCCTGCAGAAGCAATATCTTCACTCTCCAATAACCAAACGTTATGGCTTCTGTCAAACTGCAAAACTTTGCACATGATGAAATTGGCAGCTTTTATTAACAGTAATAGTCTTAACCCAGTTCTACTCTCAATCGGGTCATTACAAATTCACAAGAGGTCATCAATGAAAATTTGGGGCCACCAATGAGTACCGCAAGGTCGGCTGTATGGCTCCACTTCTCCTGTATCCCAGCACATCTGGGCACATACAGGTTGGGATGGACAATGAATGTGGTGTTGTGGGGCCCATTGTTTCATCACTGATTATCTATCACTGTGGTCATAGGCAAGACCAGCAATTGTCCATATAACTGGTCAAATAGTCCATGACTCCTTGAGCCACTACAAGAAATTATTGCCCTGCAAGACAAGTTACATGCACTGACTGAGCTTAGGGCTCTTTTACAAATGCAAGCACAAGTGCAAAGTGCTAAAACTGATGATAAATGAAGTGCGTATTGTCATTATTTACAAAAGTGGTTTCATCCATACCTGTCATGAGTATGAATATGTCTGCTCTGCTGAATGAATGGCACACGGAATTCCATTGTTCCCTTAGGGGGTTTTGTCCTTATCTCTAACTGCCTTGCACCAAGTTTATTGGACTGGTGCTGGAAATAATGCCAGTTGCGCACAAATGCAGCACAATAAACCGCAGCTGAGCTATCTGACATCTGTTACTATTTTTTATACTCATATTAAATTAGTTGAAAACCACATTTCCACAGCCAGTTTTTATCCTCAGGCAATCATAACACAAATGCCTTCCACCCATTCTTGGGAAATCTTATTACAGATTTATGGTGGAACACAATTTTAAAGGGACATCATCATCAAAAGTAACATTTGGACTGAAAAGAACAGGAATGTGACCCTTGTGCTGCTTTGAGAGTATGAGACCATTAGATAGTGAATCATGTACATTCTATTGTTAAATATGGGATTTTATAAGTCACTGAGGAGTTCTATATACAGTATACAGGTCATGGAACTCCAAGGTGCAATAGTAAAGCGACAAGCGCTCCAGAAGAACACCCCAACTGAAGATAAAAGACCAAACTTTATTTCAAATCTTTAAAACCAACAATATCTGATGCGTTTTGTATCCTTCGATACGTAGTCATAGGGGTTTCCAATTTTTTTCTCGGCCTTTCAAAATGAAAAAAAAACGATTTTTTTTTTTGAGAAAAAAAACTTGAATTTTTTGGGATTTATTAAACCCTGAGGTTGTTAAAAGTCAAAATAAAAAAGTACTCCAACCTCTGCCGAGTTCCTGTAGAAGTCATTGAGAGATGTCCCAAAGATATCCTGATCTGCGCTGGGTTTCCGAAAAAGCTGCGGGATTCTGGCATCAAATCCGAAAAAGTTATGGTATTCAGGTGTCAAATCGTGTGAACCATAATGTAATTTTCACTAGTAATCATTCTTTCAAATTACTGGACCCTTTGTCAGTCATATTCATTAAAGGATAAGTAAACCTTTAAAGTAATTGAATGTAAAATTGATGAGAGTCCTATTCTATGCACTGTTTTAATTTGTATTAATCATTTATTTTGTTTTTATTCCAAGATATTAAGGGATACAAGTACTGTTAATATGAAAGAATTGTGTTACAACATCGCCACCTGCTGGTCAGTTTCCCACCAGTCTGACCAGCAAGTAGTCAAGGAAGTTGTCAGGAGAAAGAAAGAGGCTGCTCTGATGTTCTTCTGCTTAGGAAAGATGTGAGAGGTTCATAAGCAGAAGAACATCAGAGCAGCCTCTTTCAAAAGGGCAGCGAACATGAACTAGGGGTAGCAGTGTCGGACTGGGATCACACCAGAAAACCTTAGACCGTGGGCCCACTTTCCAAACTATTACTCCTCCTCTCCTCACTCAACTTCTTTTTCTTTTATATGTACTTACTCTATTATTCCATTACTTCGCTTTTTTCCATAAATAAATAGAGAATTACCATTAAATAGCCTAAATGATTAGAAGCAAGGGGCCCACTCACACCTGGGCCCACCGGGAGTTTTTCCGGTATCCCAGTGGGCCAGACACTGAGGGCAAGGTATACGACACTTTAACAGGTAAATGCCCAGTGCCCCCCCACACACAACTTTTGTTGCACCCTAGGCAGGTGTATCTTCTGCCAACCCCTAATTCTGGCCCTGCTAATATGGTATCCAACCATGTACCTGTGAATAGTTTGCCATAAATAACACTCGGGGATAACATGCTGGCTAAAGTTTGCGCACATTGTCAAGAATCAAGAGTCAAGAGTGAGTTTATTGTCATTTCATCCATATACGTTTGTACAGTACTCAGTGGAGTGAAACAACGTTCCTCTAGGACCATGGTGCTACACAACACAACATAGATGTACCGGACAACAGGCAAAAAGTGCAAGTGCAAAAATATGCAACTCCAACAAGACAGGACAGCACGGTGCAGGGACAGGAGAAGACAGTGCACACTCAGCAGATGTAATATTTTTTATTATTAACGTGTATTTATATAGCGCCAACATATTGCGTAGCACTGTAAAGTAACTGTGATTATACAACTACATCACATGAATTACATACATAGAATATATGGAGTAATAAACATCACAATCAATACAGGTACAAAGAGGTGAGGAAGGCCCTATGCATAGGCATACAGTCTAAAGGGAAGGGAGTAATACACAAGGTGTGGGAGTGGGCAAGATCGAAGTAAGTGGGTGAGAAATGTGGTGTTGTATGTGGTGTTGCGTTTGGTAGTTAAGCAGAGTGAGGGTAGGCTTCTCGAAAGAAGTGCGTTTTCAGAGATTTTTTTGAAAGCAGAAAGGTTGGGAGAAAGTCGGACAGATCGTGGGAGAGCGTTCCAGAGGAGGGGTGCAGCCCTTCCAAAGTCTTGAATGCGAGCATGTGAGGAGGTAATGAGAGAAGAGTTGAGTAGCAGGTCAGTAGAGGAGCGAAGTAAGCGAGTGGGTGAGTATATAGAGATGAGTTCAGAGATGTAGGGTGGAGCAGAGTTGTGAAGTGCTTTGAAAGTCAGTGTCATTAATTTGAATTTGATTCTGAAAGGTAACGGAAGCCAGTGCAGGGATTGACAGAATGGCGAGGCAGAGGATGAGCGGTTGCTGAGGTGTATGAGCCTCGCAGCAGTGTTCATTATGGACTGGAGAGGTGACAGTCTCTGGAGGGGGAGGCCAATTAAAAGAGAGTTACAGTAGTCTAGACGCGATATGATGAGAGAGTGAATAAGAATTTTGGCAGCGTCTTGGGTGATAAATGATCGTATTTTGGATATGTTCCTTAGGTGGAAGTGACATGATTTAATAAGTGACTGAATATGAGGAGTGAATGACAGGGCAGAATCTAGGATAACCCCAAGGCACCGGGCCTGGGGAGAGGGGGTGATAGTGGAATTGTTAACTATGATGGATACTTCGGGGATGCTACTGGTGTTTCTTGGAGGAAAGAGAACCATTTCAGTTTTAGAGAGGTTTAATTTAAGGTAGCGTTGCGACATCCAGGTAGAGATAGCGGACAGGCAGGAGGAGACGCGAGTTAGGAGTTCTGGGTTGAGATCAGGAGATGAGAGATAGATTTGAGTATCGTCAGCATAGAGGTGGTAGTGGAAACCATACGAATTTATTAATTTGCCAAGGGAGGAAGTATAGAGGGAGAATAGTAATGGTCCCAGGACAGAGCCTTGAGGAACTCCAACAGAAAGAGGTAGGGGAGAAGATGATACTCCATTGTAGGAGACACTGAAGGAACGATTGGTGATGTAAGAAGAGAACCAGGACAGGGCTGTGTCACGAAGGCCAAGCGACTGGAGGGACTGGAGGAGGAGAGGGTGATCTACAGTGTCAAATGCGGCTGAGAGGTCAAGCAGTATTAGTAGTGAGAAATGATTGTTGGCTTTAGCGGTTAAAAGGTCATTAGTTAGTCGAGTCAGGGCAGTTTCTGTGGAGTGTTGTGGCTTAAAACCAGATTGTAGGGGGTCCAGCAGGTTATTGTCAGAGAGGAATGAGGTAAGTCGGTTGTAGACTAGGCGCTCAAGTAGTTTAGAGATGAAAGGTAGCAGAGAGATAGGTCGGAGGTTGTCAAGATTGGAGGGATCAAGAGAGGGTTTTTTCAGAATGGGGGTGACAAGAGCATGTTTTAGTTGAGAAGGAAACAGTCCAGTTGAGAGCGAAAGATTAAATAGGTGAGTTAAGGCTTTGATTAGACAAGGATTGGTATTGCGGAGAAGTTTCGAGGGAATTGGATCAAGCGGGCAGGTGGTAAGGTGAGAAGAGGCCAGAAGCTTTGAGACTTCCTCATCAGTGACAGGGGTGAAGGAGCACAGGAGAGACTGGGCAGTGTGCAGGGAGGGTGGTGGAAGTCTAGGGGGGTTGAGTAGTGTAATGTCCCTTCTGATAGTGTCAATTTTGTTTTTGAAGTGCTCAGCAATATCTTGAGCAGAGACAGATGTGCATGGAGGGGGTGGAGAAGGGGAAAGGAGAGTGTTAAAGGTGGAGAAAAGTTGTGCTGGTTTTTTAGAAAGGGAGTTAATGAGTGAAGTAAAGTATGTTTGTTTGGCTTGGAAGAGGCTGGTGTTAAAGGAGCGCAGGGCGGATTTGTAGCTCCAAAAGTCTGATTCTGAACGGGATTTGCGCCAGCGACGCTCAAGTGCACGTGAGTGTCTTTGGAGCGCTTTTGTATGAGCAGTATGCCAAGGTTGAAGTGGTTTGGGTCGAGAACGTTTAGTTTTTATAGGAGCAGCTCATTTAGGGCAGTGGTGAGAGTACTATAGTAGACAGAGGTAGCCTCATTAGGACATGAGATGGCTGAGATATTAGAGTGAAGAGAGTCAAAGGAAGAAGAGAGATGCGACACGTCTACAGCTTGCAAGTCACGGTAAGTACGTGTTTGGGGAATAGCAGGGGGTGAGGAGGGAGTTAGTGAGAGTTGAAATGTGAGCATATTGTGATCAGAGAGGGGAAATGGGGAGTTAGTAAAATTGGAGGTTGAACAGAGTCTGGTAAATATGAGATCCAGAGCATTACCATTGGATATGTTAAGTAAATAATGCTAAATGTCAGACATGATGGTGTATCATTATAACATGACAGTAGCAAGAACATGATAACATGACAAAGTGCAGATGTGCTCATAGAGAACAATTGTATCCAATGGCCATTCATCCATACAGTGGCATACAGTGTCTGTGTATCGTTGTGGTATATAGTAAGGTCAGATGGAGTGTGTGTGTGAGAGATCTGTCCGGTTCCTGAGTATTCAGGAGCCTTATGGCTTGGGGGAAGAAACAGTCTGGTAGTGAGGGCCCTAATGCTTCGGTACCTTTTTCCAGATGGCAGGAGTGTGAACAGTGAGTGTGAGGGGTGTGTTGGATCAACCACAATGCTGGTGGCTTTACGGATGCAGCGAGTGGTGTAAATGTCAGTGATGGAAGGAAGAGAGTCACTTATGATCTTCTCTGCTGTCTTCACTATCCTCTGTAGGATCTTGCACTCCATGACAGTGCAGTTCTCAGCCCAGACAGTGATACAGCTGCTCAGGATGCTCTCGATAGTCCCTCTGTAGAAGGTTTTGAGTATGGATGGTGGGAGATGGGATTTCCTCAGCTTGTGCAGGAAGTAGAGGCGCAGTTGGGCTTTCTTGGCTAAGTAGCTGGTGTTGAGGGACCGGGTGAGGTTCTCCGCCAGGTGGAAACCAAGGAATTTGGTGCTTTTGATGATCTCTAAATTAGAGCCGTCGATGTACAGTGGCAGGTGGTCACTCCTAGTCTTCCTAAAGTCAACAACCATCTCCTTTGTTTTGTCTACATTGAGACACAGGTTGTTGGCTCTGCACTAGTCTGTTAACCGCTGCACCTCCTCTCTGTATGGTGACTCGTTATTATTGCTGATGAGGCCCACCACGGTCGTGTCATCAACGAACTTTATGATGTGATTTGTACGGTGTGTGGCTGTACAGTTATGCGACAACAGAGTGAACAGTAGAGGACTAAGCACACAGCCTTGAGGGGCTCTGGTGCTCATTGTGGTGGTTCTGGAGATGATGTTTCCAATCCTGACTGACTGAGGTCTATCGGTTAGGAAGTCCACAAACCAACTGCAGAGGTAAGTGTTCAGTCCAAGCAGGCTCAGCTTTTTTATCAGATGCTGAGGAATGATAGTGTTGAATGCTGAAGTGAAGTCTATGAACAGCATTTGAACGTAGGTGTCTTTTTTTGTCCAGATGAGATTGTGCCACATGTTTACAACTGTTTTGGTCCTTTTCATTTTTCCCCACCAAATAAAACAGGCAAACTTATTAATGATGCTCTTGGTTTGACTCATATCGCCTGCTATAAGAGGTGATGAAAAGGTTTTGTCTACTTAATCTATATTCTCCACACAAACATGCCATCGAATATCCCCACTCGAGAAAACAATCCCGCAGGTCTCAAGCTTTCAATATAAACTCATTATCAGTTCTACAAATACATCTAAACCGTTGAAACTGACCGTAGGGAATCCCCTTAAACGCATGCTTAGGATGACATGAATCAGCTCTCAGAAGGGTATTCTCTGCTGTCTCTTTACAATAGATACAAATAAACACCAAATTCCCCCATCTCAAATAGAGCTAAATGCAAAAAGCAGAGATAGTCTCCTTTCTGAAACTGCTAGTAAATCTCAAATTGTATCTATCATCATTTAAAAGTGACACAAAGGTATAAAAAGGTATCAAAAGTATCTTCTGTTCTGTTCCCTGCCAGATACACAGCAGGTCCTCCACAAATCTTTTGCAAAACGTAACATTGTTCAAACTCAAAATATCATTTACAAAAATGTGGGACCCCAAGGTGACATAATATCATGATAATTTGTAGGGTGTACATTATTTATTATCATATGCAAGGTTTTGGTGAGTGACGTGACACAAATGACATCACTAAGCACCAATTATAATTGATGACATCACTAAGAAGCATTGATAAGGATATCAGTTTATCCTTTCATGATATTCATGGCTCTTATGCATTAGATGAAGTCGATTCCATAATATTATAGTTACTCTCAGCACAGAAAATCTGCCAAAACATTTACTTATTCCTGAAGTGTGTAGCACACCCTTGAGTGTACTTTTGCTGTGTATTAAGGCCGTGTGTGACTAGGCTAAAACTGCTTGTAGTGTGCCCCAGACCCCAGTGTACTCGTGCAATTCCCGGTACCTGGTGTAGTTCAAAACAGCAGGATACTCAGTCAGAGAGGCGATTCTTGCAGCAAAATAACTTGTTCATTAAACTGAACAGAGTAGTAGAATACGTTAATATTCCCTCCAGTGGGATAAAGTATTCTCCAGAGCA
Organism: Xenopus laevis; assembly: GCF_017654675.1. Lineage (NCBI taxonomy): Eukaryota > Metazoa > Chordata > Amphibia > Anura > Pipidae > Xenopus > Xenopus laevis. Next base: position 7,097,187 of record NC_054372.1, on the reverse strand, counting down.
GACAATATGCAATACAAATAGCCAGAAGCAATGATTCGCACTTCAAAGAATATTTACCCTCTCGCTAGCTAATATCCCCTCTCAGATGGATGGCACTAGTCTGGGGTCTTGTTTCTTGGCACCCGATTTGGTCCTCACCTTGCCCACTGGTTTACCTGATCTAGTGGTTCATACACCACGGGGTCCTAACCTCCCTCACTATTTCTCCTCGTTGGAGCCACAGCTGCTCTATAGCTACCCTGAGCTTTCTTTCACTCCTAGAGCGACTATCACAGTGACTACTACAGCTGTCTAAACTTAACTTTCAAGGAAACAGAGCTCTGGTGTACAATTACTAAAGGGGAACTGCCTGAGTAAATTAACCCAAATCTCATGGTCCCTACATGTGTTAAAGCTGAAACGAGAGCTGTCAGATCTCATTCTACCCACTCCTTCAATGATTCCTACCTTCCCACGAAATGTGAGTCATTCTATGGCTTCAATTGTGTCTTTTGTACTTTTATCTATTATCAATGAGCCCCACCCCAACACCCTGGGCCACTCTCATGCTGTTGGCCAAGGACCTTTCCCCATGCTCTAATACCAGCCTTGCATTCTTCTCTTCTGTTTCTAAAATATTTAAATATTTTTGATGTTTAACCCCATTAGAAGTTCAGCTTGAATATATAATTATGTAGTTTGGAACTTCAGTGCCTCTGTTTAAACCTCCCCAGCTAATATTTTCTAAACATTTTTTAAATGAGCCACAGGCATCTTAAAGAAGCAGTTGATGAACCTTGTGGGACACCAACTCTGACCCTGAACGTGTAACACTTATCCCTGTTGTAAAGTGTGGCAGTTTAGAGCAGTTCAGTGCATGCAAAGTTGTCCACTCCAATTACAGGGTTAAACACAGAACAAAAATGGGAAGTCTTTAAAATGCTGCTTAATAAATATATTTGTCAGTATATTCCACTTGTAAGCAAGGAACGTCGTTGCAAAGCAAAACATTTTTGGTTCAATAGAAGTGTTGGTGTTGAGGTGGGTAAGAAAAGACGTGCTTTTAAGGCTTTCAAGTTAGCTGGTACAGCCGAAACATTTATAAGGTACAAGGAGGCCAATAAATCATGCAAAGAAGCTATAAGGCAAGCTAAAATTGCTATAGAAAAGGATATTGCAGCAAGCAGTAAAAAAAATCCAAAATTATTTTTTAAATATGTCAATAGTAAAAAAATGAAGCAGGAAGGGGTGGGACCCTTACTATTAGAGGGGGGTCAGCTGGTTGATGAAAACAAAATAAAAGCGCAGATTCTGAACTCGTATTTTTCATCTGTCTACACAAATGAAGAACCAGTAAGTGAAGGTTTCCTTCTTAACACTCCCAATTCTAGTAATACAACTAATGATGCATGGTTCACACATGAAGAAATTCAAAAGAGACTTGAACATGTTAAGATTAACAAAGGTCCAGGGCCAGATGGTATTCATCCCAGGGTAATTAGCGAGCTTAGCTCTGTGATTGCCAAACCTCTTTACTTAATTTTTCAGGATTCATTGAGATCTGGCATAGTGCCGAGAGACTGGCGAATTGCTAATGTGGTGCCTCTATTCAAAAAAGGATCCCGTTCTCAGCCTCAAAACTATAATGCCAGTTAGTCTGACGTCAGTATTAGGAAAGCTTTTCGAAGGGTTAATAAAGGATAAGATACTGGACTTCATAGCAAATCATAATACTATGAGTTTGTGCCAGCATGGTTTTATGCGTAATAGATCTTGCCAGACTAACTTAATTTCTTTTTACGAGAATGTAAGTAGAGACCTCGATTCTGGGATGGCAGTGGATGTGATTTACTTAGACTTTGCTAAAGCATTTGATACAGTGCCACACAAAAGGTTACTGGTTAAATTAAGGAATGTTGGCCTGGAACATAGTATTTGTACCTGGATAGAGAACTGGCTAAAAGATAGACTACAAAGAGTGGTGGTAAATGGAACATTTTCTAATTGGACCAGTGTTGTTAGTGGAGTACCGCAGGGCTCTGTACTAGGTCCCTTGCTTTTCAACTTGTTTATTAATGACCTGGAGGTGGGCATTGAAAGTACTGTTTCTATTTTTGCAGATGATACTAAATTGTGCAGAACTATAGGTTCCATGCAGGATGCTGCCACTTTGCAGAGTGATTTGTTGGGAAACTGGGCAGCAAACTGGAAAATGAGGTTCAATGTTGATAAATGCAGGTTATGCACTTTGGCAAAAATAATATAAATGTAAGTTATACACTAAATGGCAGTGTGTTGGGAGTTTCCTTAAATGAAAAGGATCTAGGGATCTTTGTAGATAACACGTTGTCTAATTCTGGGCAGTGTCATTCTGTGGCTACTAAAGCAAATAAAGTTCTGTCTTGCATAAAAAAGGGCATTAACTCAAGGGATGAAAACATAATTATGTCTCTTTATAGGTCCCTGGTGAGGCCTCATCTGGAGTATGCAGTTCAGTTTTGGACTCCAGTCCTTAAGAGGGATATAAATGAGCTGGAGAGAGTGCAGAGACTAAGTGCAACTAAATTGGTTAGAGGGACGGAAGACTTAAATTATGAGGGTAGACTGTCAAGGTTGGGGTTGTTTTCTCTGGAAAAAAGGCGCTTGCGAGGGGACATGATTAGACTTTACAAGTACATTAGAGGACATTATAGACAAATGGCAGGGGACCTTTTTACCCATAAAGAGAATCACGTACCAGAGGTCTCCCCTTCAGACTAGAGGAAAAGAAGTTTCATTTAAAGGAACAGAGTAGGGGGTTCATCACAGTCAGGACAGTGAGGTTGTGGAATGCACTGCCGGGTGATGATTCAGTTAATGACTATAAGAGGGACTTGGATGATTTCTTGGACAGACATAATATCAAAGGCTATTGTGATACTAAACTCTATAGTTAGTATAGATATGGGTATATAGAATTTAATTAAAAGTAGGGAGGGGTGTGTGTATGGGGCTGGGTTTTCATTTGGAGGGGTTGAACTTGATGGACTTTGTCTTTTTTCAACCCAATTTAACTATGTAACTATGTAACTATGTAACTGGCTTGAGTACTTAAGTAGTGAAGTCACAGCACCATCCAAATATTTGTAATTATAAAAAGCCTTTATTGGAATCCTGGCTCAGATCTCGAACAAACAAATTTTCAGGCCTGCAATAAAGGCTTTTTATAATTACAAAGATCTGGATGGTGCTGTGACTTCACTACTTAAGTAAAATGTGGCAGGATTGCTGACAGTGACAATGACTCACATGGTTTTCAGACTAAATAAATACTTTTTAATATCAAACTCCTCGGTATGTCCATATCTAGTAACTGATAGCACTAAACAATCATAGAGCTTTCCAAAATGTAATCAAAATATCATACATACCAAAAGGACAGAGGTAACTCAGTGCTTCATGGTCATTGAGCTCCTTCCTCCTAACGCATTTCACGCTTCACGTAGGTGTCGCATCGCAGGGTGGTTACCTTTTAATATCCAATAAGGATGAAAAACACAGGACTAAGATACAGGCAATACACACTGCTGCCTTTCTTTAACCCTTTCGCTAGAATCACAACTTGTCCACATACTTGCTTCAGTGTATAATAGTGTAGGATGTGCTATCAGCAAAAAAAGGTATGAGTATTTGGTCTAGAGAAGTCTAGTGCTTAAATCATACCCTATAAGTAGTGATGGGTGAATCTGCTGTGAAACGGCAAAAAAATTTGCAAAACGCATTGAAGTCGATGGGAGTCAAATTAATTTTGACACGCAGCAATGTTGACGTGAACGTCATTTTTTATACGCGCGACTATTTTATCCAAATGCATTAAAGTCAATGGGCTTCCGAAATTTTTTTGATGCGCATCAATTTTGCCGCTCACCAATTTTTTTTTTGTTGTGCCGAATTTTCTCCACCAAATTTTCATCACAGTTTTCGAGAATTTATTTGCCGGTGGCGAAACACGGAAATGTAGACAATGTTTTCAGGTCCGGATTTGTGGAAAGGCCACCAAGGCTCGGGGCTAGGGCAGCAGGATTTTAGGGAGCGGCATGATGCCCGATCACACCCACATTGGAATATGAATAAAAGAGGTTCTAAATAGAAACATGGTAGCCACGCAGAGCAATCGTGTGTTTTCGCTGTAGGGTCAGTGACCCCTATTTGAAAACTGGAAAGACTCAGAAGAGGACGGCAAATAATTCAAAACCTATACAAAATAAAACCAAAGAAGAACAATTCTATAGCCTGAAGGTGAACTGCCCCTTTAGGTTCTATCCCTGTGTCAATTCCCTATATGTTGCTCAAAACACATGGCAGGATAAATGCAGTTAGAGGCAAATTCAAATAAAATACCTCCCAGAACATCTTGCAGGATACAGGTAATAGAAATGTCATATACAATACCCTGCAACAAACAAATGGAAATACAGTGCCAATTTTTATTCATCTGAGAACAAATGGCAGTGTAAATGTGGTACTAACTTCTCCAACCTGTGTGTTGGTTTGGGGAGGTTCAGACGGTGGTTTTATTGCTAGCGTTTTTATCTCTACTGCTAACTTTCCACTTGAGAACAATAGGAAGCAAAATATTGGTAAAAAAAATCTTACATTTATATTTTTTTTATTTCTGTTAATATTCATGTTGAGCTATTGTTTGAGGGCTTCGTTTTTGCTGTATGGTTCCAATGTAAAAAAACAAAAATTAGGATAAACTTGCAAATGATATTGAAATGACCTGCTGCTGAATGACTCCCAATTAATATGATAATGGATATTTTTATGAAAGTGGCTCAGGTTGCATGCCCTGTATGTTTAGGCTGTTATTAATATGCTAATTGGTTTTCTGTTAAATCCACTTTTTCTTTTGTTCTCTCTTCCCTGTTGTGCTTTTTCAGGGAGGCTGGAGATTCCTGTTCTACTCACTAGGAGCTTAGGGAAAGCAGTATCCGTTCTGTGAGACTTTCAGGTAGAGATAGAGGAGGGGACCCTTGCCTGGTCTTGAAAGGTCAAAAAGTAGCATTTTCAGGGCAATGGAAGATATAGTAAGTTTTCGGGACTATGAAGTAGGTCAAGCCCCAAGCATGCCTCATCATCAATTTTGATTCCATTTACCAATCAACATTGTAATCCATTCAATGATGTCAGATTAGATCCCAGAAGCCTATACTTGGTGACACTGCTAAAATATGAAGGCCATGGCACATTTTTGTTGACCACCATGAGTTTTTTTACCCACAATGTAACATTCTGCCCCTGTTTTAGAACATCCTGGAAGGATCTCATTTGCCTGGTTCCTATGCTGACGTGAGACATATAGGGTGATATCCCAGCTGTCTTGTACAATTACTACATGTCCACAATAAAGCAAGAGTATCTGGAAGTGAAAGCAGTGCAACCAACTGAATTACATTTCAAGCCAAATAACAGAACTCCCTCAAGGCCTCCAGCCGAACCGCTATAAAAAGTAAAAGACATAATTGAGCATAGAACCTGCACCTGCCATGGAAGAGTAGTAAAGAACTGGAAGGATCTTCTTTAAAGGTGCTGGATAGATAGTTTTGTTCTAACTAGCAATTGAATAATCACATGCAAACTCTCTATACATTTGGAAGCACTCAAGCTTCTGGTCTGCATTTGATGGTATATAATACACTTGAGCATTTCTAAGAATATTTTGAGTTTGCGTCTGGTTATTCAGTTGCTTTGTCATCCAACTCTGCTCTTTTGGGCTACAATCAGGACTGCTCCTCACGCTATCTAAATGGGGAATATTTTGTTTATTTATTCATTGATGCCTTCTCTGATCAGGCCAGAACAGAGGATTTAAGTTCTACAGCTAACAATGTGATCAAATTTAGCCATGGAGATAACTGTCATCCTTACTGCTACTTACGGGAAGGACTGAGATCCACACCAGTTATTGGCTGACTTTAAACAGATGAAGCATCTACATATCTAAGTTTGTGCTTCTGCTAGAGAATATTCCCATGGAGCTTCTGAGCAAGTGATTGTTGTGTCCTAAACAAGTGTTAAATGGAAACCAGATGACACCATGGATGCCCTCCTTCATTGGATTGCCTCTACAAAGTACACAATACAAGGTTGATGTTCCCTTGAGCTTTAAGACACAATAAAAAGTATAGATATGTGAAAACCACATCCAAACTTGCTTACATCTTTAATTATACAGTTATTTAGTTAATTAGTTATTTATAGTTAATACTATAAAAAAGCCTTCTCTTGTGAGATCTTTTTTGTTTTATCATATTTCATTTCTTTAAATTCTGTCCACATTTTTCAATAAAGTTGTTTTTCTCCTTTTTTATAATAAATGGCTTTGAAAAGATCTATATGCCCAAAAAAAAAAATCTCAGCGAGTCGTTACCAGCAACAGGTAACAACTTTACATGCTGACCTTTGAAAGCGGAGTTAAGTGTTGCATTTATGCAATGTTAGAAGCTTTCAGACTGCCAATAGGCATGTGCAGTAAAATATACGTTTTCTACTTCTCTTCAATAAAGCCATTTGCACAGAAAGATTGAAGTGATACAAATGTACGCGGTTATGATTAAGGCACCCAGCCAAATGCATATAGATGTCTTTTTAATGAGTTGGCTGTGTGCCCAGACCTAACCCGATACCTACTTGTTATGGTTTATCATGTTATTGCTTTGTCTTCCAAGGTTGAGCAACCCAGCTTTCACAAAAGGCGAGACATTAGTGAGATGATTGACAGGCCTGTATATGTGTTCTGCAAAACCCATACATTATAAAAAACAGAGCAAAAAATAAACACCCAAGTTCCTTCAAGATAAATCTCTTTGGAAAGTCGTATCTCCATGTCACATGAAGATATGCAACTGTCTACTTCAGTATGAATGCTACACCTAAAATGCACTGCTCAATTAACCCTGCATGGGTGTGTCACTAGATGCCCCAATTTTCATCCAATAGACAGCATTCGAATATAATAAAACCATCTTTAATGTTTACAGGAGAGCAACATGATGTGATGTTTCGAGTGGCACTCCACTACTCTAGATGCCCCATACAGAATGGTTCATCTTTAGAACCACATGCAGAAACCATATTCCAATACTTGGTTGATTAAATCAAAAAGTGCCTTATCTTATAGTCAAGGCATTTCCAATATGCTACTGCTGAACTATAAATCCTGACAACCAAAAAAGGATGATGGAAGATGCAATCCAACAACTAAAGGGGAATACATCAGATATTACTGTAAATTCAATTTTGTGTACAGCAGGGAGTCCATTATGTTCATAAAAAGCCTTTACTTGTTTTTTTCACCCCTAATATCCCTATAAATGCATTAGGAACAGATGCAGCAAATATTCATATGGTGTGAGAGAACAGGCACTTTGCAGCCATCGGAAAGAATGGAGACACTTCTAGAGATTGGGCTTTCTCCTATAAATGAAAATATTCATCATTAGTCCAATTTACAGCCACCAACAGCTGCATATGCAAATGAATGGGAGATGGTATTTTTACAGCAAGCTACTAACTTACTGCACTCGTGCACAAGGCGTTCTCCACTGTTCTTGCTGATGGCAGTCTTTATTTAGATTCGCTTTTCTCCATTTCATTGGTGGATAATGGACCACTTGGGTTCAAGAGTTTTGAAAGAGGCACTTTAATACCAACAGAACTTGCTGAAAATGGGAGAACAAGTGATCTCAGAAATTGAATTCCACAGATAGCCAGGGGGAAATAAGACCCATTTAACCTCCACTTCTGCGACTACTGCTTAGTCATGCACCATAATCAAACACAGTGTAGTTGGACTGTATATGTTGTCTGTATCCCAGCAATGTTTTCCCAGGGGATCATTTAATTCCAATAACTATCATTTTCTTTTTGATAATCTACAGGTGTAGACAGATATCCCAATTAGCTCAATTGCAGTATGTTATCTCAAATACAGGTATAGGCTCTCTTGTCTGGAATCCTCATATTTAGAATGTCATACGGCATTGTTCTATTCAAGGAAGCAATTCTTTATTTGCAATCAATTTACTTTTCCTCTCATAAAATAAGACAGTAGGGGGTCATTTGCCTAGACCCAAGACTCAAAAGAGCACCCTTATTGTTATTTCAATAGACTATTGTCTGAGATCTGCACCTGGAAAAAAATTTTTAGTTCTAGGTGCACAGCGCATACAGAAACAATATAGTCCTCTCCTTACTGCCTATAATAGTGCCTAGAATATCTTGTACAGAAAATGATCAACCCAGATAATTGGCCTTCTTGTTGGGCTTACAAGGAAAGCACACTCATTGTCCTTATGGCTAGACCATTCCAGTCACTGCTCCATACTCCTCTAGAGCAGTCCCACAGTAGAGACCTTTGTGGAAGCAATTTTTTAAATTGCAGACCGATTCAGACCTGCAAGCCACACCCAGGCCCACAACCCACATTTTACCTGTTTGGACCCGCTACTCCACGTGGTCTGCCACTGCCTTATCTGCAACCTGAGCCACAATCTGATGACCACCATTAAAAAGGAAGTGTTGTTGCTGCAAACTGGAAGTGACATCATCAGAAGTGGGCAGGAGCTGAATTTTTTTTTTAAATGTATAAAGTAGTAAAACTCTCTATAGACCCACAAAACTGAAAACCTACAAACCCACATCTAAATGTCCTACCTGTAACCTGCTGGTTACCCGCTTTTTTGCGGGTAACCTGCTAGGTATCCAACCCATTGCAAGACTCTTCAGTTTGGGCAGTAGAATAACTAGCCAGTACAGGTGCTGGCCATGCAGCTACCCCCCCCCCAAAGTGATCTTCTTGCCAGCTAAGCAGGCGCATGAACAACCAGTGGCCCTGAGGGGGTGGAGGACTCTGGTGCAATTGCACCCCTGCTCCCCTGGTGGTTCTGTCACTGGTTTAGGGACCAAATGACAAATAAATGGTACAGACCAATAAACTGTTGAAAAAGTGTGTAGCTTAACTATTTTTTCAACTAATCTGTATCCATTTCCTTCTCACGGGGTTTCTCAAATATTCTTTAGAGAAACCAAAAAATACATTGTTGACAAAGTGAGCAGCTTAACTATTTTTTTCAACTAATCAATATCCATCTCCTTCTAACAGTGTCACTGCCTGCATCCGATACCAGAACAAATGCCAAGCACCCTGGTCTCGGCTCGGCTTCACCAGTAGTGTGACCACCGTTGGGCTTTGGGAGGAGCCCTCAGCCTACTTGGGTGCCACCTGGACTTAACGAGGGGTGCAAGGCGAGATGTTCTGGCTGGCGAAGGGGCACGGCTGTTAGCAGAGTCTTTTGGGCCGAAGGTCACGGTACAAATGAAGCAGGCAAGAGAATTGTCAGAAAGGCAGAGTCGAGGCAGGCGGATATCAGAATCGTCAGGCAGGCAAGGGTCAAACCGGGTTGTCAATCAAGGGGTTAAGCAGGAAGAGTTGTCGTAGGCAGGCAAGGGTCAGGATACAGAGTTCAGAATAGTCAGGATACAGGCAGGGTCAAACACGGATAAACAGGATACAGAATAACAGGAACAGATGCACTAGGCTCAGAAACCACTTAGAAACAGAGTTCTATCATGGGCACTGGCTGGGAATATGAATAGGCCTTAAATACTTTCAAATTTCGCACCAAAACGTGCGCCAATGCGCGCTGGCGTAATCACGCCAGCGCGCCTGTACCTTTAAGAGGCACGCCGCGCGCGCCCTAAGAAACCAAGATGGCGCCTGCGCTGGAGGCAAGAGAAGGAGCGCCGGGGGGTGGCGGCCGTCCATGCCGCCGCACCACTAGACCACCAGGTATTTTTATTACAAACAGGTTCTTTAAATATTCTTCAGAGAAATCATTCAAAATTCATCCAAAAAAATCTGAATTCATCAATTTCAGATAGGGCAATAAAGAGTGGAAAATTATATAAGAATTGAAGCCTAATTATACAGTATGTGCCTTTTACTAATATGTTCCCTGCAGCTTGACTGGTAGAATTTGCAGCACGTGTTATAAAATGTAAACTCTGCTTTCCATATCTCCAGGGCGAAGAAACAAAGTGTAATCACAGTAATGACACTGATCAGAAGCAAACTGTTAGATATGCTCTTTGGGGGCTTGGATTGATTTAAGTGTTGACAGCAATAAACATTAGTCTAAAAGTCTGTACTGCCAATTTTATTAATACTAAAGTGGTGAGCCAGGAATTTGGCATACGCAGTGGCTATTTATATTTTAAAGTAAATGTGGGTTGAGGCTCATTTTTTATATCTGATTTGAGAAAATTACATAATTCTCAAATAGGAAAAACATTTGAAAGTCATTTGAAAGCACAGCACAGAGGTGGGGTCATTACTGGTAACCAATGTTCCCTCTATTCTTCCTATTATTCTACTCAGTCCAGGGTGTTGCGATGATTTTTTTGTAGAAGACACATAGGATTAATTCCCCTCTTGGCTCATAAAGTCGTGGTTTCCTGTGCCCCAGAGGATAATGGTTTCCCCATTGGTTCAGGGATAAAGTGATTATTTTTTCCTTGTCAATGATATAATAAAAGGAGCACATGGTTCTTTCTCTCTACCTGGACTCCATCCTAGATATAGGAAGATCTGACAGATGGTCTGTGGTAGAGGGAGGCCTGAGTAAAGTAGTACAGGTTCAGCCTAAATTTAGCCAACCCGTCAGGAAAGAAGCCCATTGAATGAGGTGTAGGCAGTAAATTCCATCTAAGCACCTTCTTAGGAGTAGTAGGTTAGATGGAGCAGCTTAGCATGAGCAGCTCATGGCTGGGGGTAGTTCTCCCTGGCTATACCTTGCCTATAGTGTAGGGACACTCACATGGAAAGGGACTAATTAGACTCCCTAAGGGGCTTACACTTGAAGACATCCATTTCTTTACTGGTGACCGCGGGGTCATTTATCAACTGACTAAAAAAAAGCTAATTACTGACTGGTTACTATGGGATATTGCCTAGGTGCAAATTTGTCATTCAGCGTTGATAAATGAGTTCCTATAAATTATCATTAGTTAAAATACAAATACAAGTATACAGGATCAGTGATTAAACCTTTATTATGCTGCTTGTGAGCAATCACTTGCACATACAACTAAAGGGAGAAATTAAAAACATTTACTTAACTTTGTATGCATTTGTCAGTTCAGCATCAATTCAGCACAATTTGGGAGCTCCACCACCACCTTTAGTGAATGACCCTCAATTTCCCAATAATCAAGCGATGATCCAAGTTCCTGACACTTTTTCAGTGTTAAAGCTGCTGACCAAAAGTTGAAACTTTCTTCTATTGTCAAGCTCGAAAGAGATCTCTAACCTCAAATACTGACTTGCACCACATCAATAGCTGAGGAGACCACCAAACACAAATGCTGACCTGTGCAATATTTTCTGAAAAACTTCAGTGCACTTTTTTTACTGTATTTATTAATCAATTTTCTTGAAAAAATCTGAATCATTCAATTTTTTTTCATGCTTGATGCTGAAAACTGCAACTTTTTTGGATTATCGCCCCGAAAACCACTAATTCTTCAGATTATTGAACAAAACCCAGCGCAGATTCTTCCAATTGTAAAAGGAACATCTACCATTGACTTCTACATGACCTCGGCAGGTTTGAGTTGGAGTACTTTTTTATTCAGACTTTTAACACAGTAGAGGTTTAATAAAACCTGCTACAAAAAAAATGGTGTTTTCCCCTTTAAAAGTCTGACCAGAAAAAAATCTGTCTTTAATAAATAACCCTCTTAGATATAACAAATCATAGACCAAATGTATTAATGGTTTATGGGATTTGACACTATTTGACAAAGGGGCCTATTTAAAAGCATTCAAATTTTTTCCCGAATCAAAATTTTTCTCAAAAAATTCATGTTTTTTTAATTTCTCCAAAAAAAAAAAAAAAGATTTCTGAAGTGTGAAAACCACAAAAAAAACTCTGTTACAAACTTCGAAAGCAGTTGAGGTCCTATAGAAGCCTTTAGCCATTTGGATGTTTTCAAAGTTTTCTGATTTTTTTTCACTTATATTTGTCTGAAACATTTAAGAGGTTTTTGTATTTTTTTACTGTAGATCATTGTTCAACTTATTTTTATTCATTTCTGCTTTTTTTTTTTAAATTTTTTTATTACTGCTTTTTATATCTCAATATTTTAGAGAAAATGGGGTTATTCATGGTTTCAAAAACCTCTAAAACCCCTGGTATCTTTGAAAGCCTCACTAGACTTTAGAATTTAGAATGAAGAAAGGATATTGGGTTGCATCTTGACTCTCTCTAAAAGTATAACAACCAATAAAAGATTACAGTTGACCTTTGCTGTGCATGCAGAATAAAGGTCTAACATAAAATCTTTGTACAGGTATGGGGCCTGTTATCCAGAATGTTCGGGACCTGGGGTTTTCCAGATAATGGATCTATACATAATGTGGATCTTCATACCTTAAGTCTACTAGAAAATCATATAAACATGAAATAAACCCAATAAGCTGGTTTTGCCTCCAATAAGGATTAATTGTATCTTAGTTGGGATCAAGTGCAAGCTACTGTTTTATTATTACACAGAAAAAGGAAATCATTTTTAAAAATTTGGATAAAATGAAGTCTATGGGAGACGACCTGTCTGTAATTCGGAGCATTATGGATAATGGGTTTTTCGGATAATATATCCTATACCTGTACACACATTGTTATGCCAGAGGACTATATAAATGTGACATGGAGATTTTGTTTATTAATATCACAAAGGAGAATATTAAAGTCAGGTATTGGTTAAAGCCTACATTAAATATTATAATCCTCCTGTGCTTCAAAATTGAATATATTTTGACGCTTTTGTGAGCAATATGGCTCCGGTTAAAACACATCTACCCAGAAAGAAACCCCCTGAGCTAACATTTACAAAACAAAACATGATATTAATGTTTTATGCATGGAGTTCTATCATATGTAATAACCTTTACTGTGAAAAGTTCATGAAAAAAATATTGTTGCCCGAAGCCTTGGCATTGATTTTATTATTTTTTTCCGTTATGTTCCCATATCACTTCTTGCCACGGATGTTTCTTCTGTGTCCAATTTCCTTAAAGAATCAAATACTCCTATGGAGTTTCACCCCAGAAGTTTAAAAGAAAGAGGTGGTCTGTTTTTGAAAAGATAGTTAAGAGTAGGTAATCACAACGGTTTAAATAAGAAGTGTCAATAAGAGGGTTATTTGCTAAACTCCGAATGCAAAAATTACAAACATTTTGTGGATTTTTTTTTATAAAATTGGACTTTTACAAAATTACGAATTTTTCTGAATTTATTAAACCCTGAGGATGGAAAAGTCAGAATCTGAAAATCCGGCATCTCAGACATGTCTAGGTTGGAGAAGTCCCAATGATTTTTTGATGTGCACTGGGTTTCGTGCAATACCCTGGTGAAAATTCTGAAAAAATCATGAAAATCGGATGAAAGATCTGAAAAAATCATGAAAATCTGAGGAAAAATCTGAAAAAATATTGTGAAAATCAGATTTTTTTGAAGCAAAGCAAATTTTCGGGAAAATGTAATAATAAATAAGTGTAAAAAATCTGAGTGGGTTTGTGTGGAGTTTGTAGCAGAAAATATTGAGATAAATTCGGACTCTAGGGGGCAGATTTATCAAAGGTCGATGTGAATTTTCGAAAGAAAAAATTTCGAATTTCAAGCTATTTTTGTGTATATTGACTAGGGAATAGTCCAAATTCGATTAAAATTTGAAAAAAAAATTAAAAAATTCGAATATAGAAATTTATCATGTACTGTCTCTACTGAAATTCGATTTCGACCATTGACCATCTAAAACCTGCTGAATTGCTGTTTTAGCCTATGGGGGACATCCTAGAACCTATTTGGAGTCAAGTGGTGCATTTTAAAAATTCATCTTTTTTGTTGGGGAAAAACTTTGAATCGAATTCAGCCGAATACGGACCAATTCAATCAAAAGCGGACCTATTCGACCAAAAAAGAAACTTTGACTTAATTTTGGTTGGTCTTTTTGAATTAGAATTTCGAAGTTTTTTTCAATTCGAAAATCGACCCTTGATAAATATGCCCCCAAGTATCGACAATCTTCAGTCGAGTGCTGCCCACCCTGTGTACTCTGAAATACTGTATTTTTTTTTTATATTTCTCTCCCTCCTGTTTCTCGAACTTTTCACTTACATTTCTTTCAGGCTGCCATGGAAGGAGCCATTTTTTTCCAAAAGATTTGAAAGTATAGCAGATCCTTGTACAGTGAATATACTGCAGCTCAAGCTGAAAAACGATTATTTTTTATCTTAAGTCAAAAGGAAGGCAGTGGGAAAAGCCCATGAAATGTGTAATACAATATTGTCTGGTTATGCTGTGCCCTCTCACAATGATCTACTACTGTAAAGGAATGAAATTATATTTTTCGGACAGCTTTTCAATGGTGAGGCTGAATGAGGCATCAGCAAACTCAGTGGGGCTCATTTATAAACTTTGCGCAGGGCAGATTGTTCGCAAAGTGAATATATTTGCCCTGCACTTGGTTATATTTATAAAGCTGAATAAAACAGAATTGCAAATTTTTTTTTCACAATGTGAATGTCTATAGGAGCTTTTTAAATATGTCACAATTCGCAAATTGCGAATCTTTTTGCGCACACTCTGCGACTCAATTACACCACAACTTTGGTGGCAGATAAAATATTCGCAAAAAAAAATCGCAAACTGCAAATTTAAGTTACTGTCAACGCTATTTTCGCGCACAACAACCTCTCACATTGGGTGCGGTCGAGCAAACTCCCATCTCATTTGCGCGCCATTTGCGAAAATTTATTCACACTGCGAATTCGCAAAAAACGGAAAGAGCAGTGCAATATGTTAGCGTTCAGGAAAAACATGCGCAATACAACCATTTGTGAAAGTTATGCGCTGCAAGAACTTTATAAATGTCCCCCAATGTTTCTCTAGTAAAGGGGATGTTCACCTTAATTGTGACTTTTAGGGGGAAATGTAATAAAATTTGCAAAAAACAGTAAAGGGGAAGTTCACCTTCTTTTTGACTTTTGGAGGGAAATGTAATAAAATTTGTGCAAAAATTTGAATTTGGCTTTTATTGCATTGCAAATCTTAATTGTGCGTTGTGAACCTTTAACACCTTTTTGAAGCTGATGTAAACTTTTGGAGCAAACGTAACAATGTTTTTATTAAAGGGGAATGATCGCGAAAATTAAAATTTCATATACGTTTCATCATACTGAAATAAGAAACTTTCTATATAAAATCAATATTCTGTACTGTTTCTGAAATAATCTAATTTATCTTCACTATTCCTCTCTCAGCATCTGTTTCTCTTCATTCTCTCTTCATGCAGCAGTTGGGTGTCAGATATTCACTGACAGTTAGATCCAACATATCTTATAGGGGGGCTCCTTTCCTAGAAGATGTATTAGAGCTCACTCAAATAACTGATTCCAGTACAAACAAAATCCAACAAATTAACTGCCTTTTGCACAAATCCTGCATGTAGAGAGACATGATGAGCCACATTTATCAAGGGTCAAATTTCAAATTCATGAGAGTTTTTTAAAATGTCTCAATTTGATCAATCAAAAAATTATTTTAAATCGAATTTTTCAAAGTCGAATGTACTGACTCGACTTGTAAACTCAAATTGAATTCAAATCAAATTTGACTCAAATTTCAAATACTCGATTCTAGTTTTTTCTCCAAAAAAAACTTGAATGTCAGGAATTCTGCAAACAACTCCAAATTGATCCCTGAATATTTCCCATTGACTTAAACTGCAAAGGTTTTAGGTGGCAAATAGTCGAATTCAAGGTCTTAAAGGGCCAGAGTATGATAAATCTCGAAAATCAAATTACATTTTTTTTTAAAAACTCGAATCAAATTTAAATAACTCAAAAAATAACTAAAAAAAAACCTTGAAAATTATAATTTCGAATGTAGCTGTTCTTTGAAAAAATTCCCAGATTGCAAAAATTTGCTCATCCCTACTTGCCAATATGTATTGCTCATCTCGTAACTGTGTGCCTGTATCAGCGCTGGAAATAAAGTATATTTCTCATAGGAAGTTAAAGAGCTTATTTTGACAAGATAATTAAAAACAATTCGAGCTGGTCGCAAATTTAATCATAATCTTATGAAATGTCCTAGTAATGAAAGTAACAGGATTTAATACTACTGAGCTTTTTTTCTTCTAGAAACAGAACTTTAATCAGACAGGTCTTTTATAAGGTGCAGTCTTTAAATACAATTGAGTAAATTACTATTTGGAAATGGAATATAGATATAAATAATGTATCTTTGGGAAAAAGCTTAAACTCAATTTTTTTTCAGCCCCAACTACTACAAAGGTGAATGATCTGCCAGACAGGGTAAGAACTGTAACCGGCTCACTCCAACGCTCAATAAGAACCGTAGTCTGTATCTTCTCTATTATCAAGTGAAAATGGATTTTCTTTTCATTCTCGTTGCCGCTTGGTCAGTGACACAAAGCTCAGCCACATGTAGTGTTTGTTGAGAGAAAACAAGTTGCCCTTATCTAATTCAGCAAACCGTCCCACACATCCCCTTACTGAGCTGAAAGGCAAAGTACAGGAGGAATTCTTTAATCTGCTTAAAGAACAAGAGGAAAATAATATTTACAGATGTCCTAATCCTTTGAAAGTCTATTTGTATATAAGTATATAAGTCTAATTTGTATCCATAATGATTCATTCATGGCCCAGATTTTTTTTATTCCTTTTAGTATCACTGGGGGTAGAATCCAGTTCTTACCCCTCATTCTAATCACTAACTTCACAGCTGATGTTTCCAAAAATCACTCTTCTGGTCTACTTTTCCCCTAAGTTCATGCAGCCATACTCTTCTGGTGTCACCCTGAGCAGACACCTTTATGCTACAATCTTAGCTATGAGGAAAGACTGGCCAAATTGGGGATGTTCACTCTGGAGAAGAGGCGCTTAAGGGGTGATCTGATAACTATGTATAAATATATAAGGGGATCATATAATAATCTCTCTAATGCTTTATTTACCAGTAGGTCTTTCCAGCTGACACAAGGTCACCCATTCCGATTAGAAGAAAAGAGGTTCCAGCTAAATATTGGGAAGGGGTTTGTTACAGTGAGAGCTGTGAAGATGTGGAATTCTCTCCCTGAATCAGTGGTACAGGCTGATACATTAGATAGGTACAAGGAATGGTCAGATGCTTTATTCACCAGTAGCTCCTCCCAGCAGACAGGAGGGAGCAAATGAGATTAGAGGAGGGAAAGGGGTGTTACAGGGAGAGCTGGGAAGTGAATCAGTGGTACAGGCTGATACATTAGATAGGTACAAGGAAAGTTCGGATGCTTTATTCACCAGTAGCTCCTCCCAGCAGACAGGAGGGAGCCAATGAGATTAGAGGAGGGAAAGGGGTGTTACAGGGAGAGCTGGGAAGTGAATAAGTGGTACAGGCTGATACATTAGATAGGTACAAGGAAGGGTCGGATGCTTTATTCACCAGTAGCTCCTCCCAGCAGACAGGAGGGAGCCAATGAGATTAGAGGAGGGAAAGGGGTGTTACAGGGAGAGCTGGGAAGTGAATCAGGGGTACAGGCTGATACATTAGATAGGTACAAGGAAGGGTTGGATGCTTTATTCACCAGTAGCTCCTCCCAGCAGACAGGAGGGAGCCAATGAGATTAGAGGAGGGAAAGGGGTGTTACAGGGAGAGCTGGGAAGTGAATCAGGGGTGATACATTAGATAGGTATAAGATAGGTATAAGAAGGGGTTGGATGGTGTTTAGCAAGTGAGGGAATACAGGGATATGGGAGATAGCTCATAGTACAAGTTGATCCAGGGACTGGTCCCATTGCCATTTTGGAGTCAAGAAGGAATTTTTCCCCCTCTAAGGCAAATTGGAGAGGCTTCAGATGGGTTTTTTTTTTGCCTTCCTCTGGATCAACTGGCAGATAGGTAGTTAATATAGAAAAAAAAAAAAGGTTAAACTCGATGGACGTGTGTCTTTTTTCAACCTTACTTACTATGTTACTATGTTACTATGTTACTATGTTACAGGAATTCTTCTCCGATGTTCTGCACATGAGCAAACACTACTGAGGCAACAACTTGGCATCGCCACCCACTTCTTCTACCTTTCCTTTTAGAGTAGCTACCAAGGTTGTAGTAAGGCCATTGAGGTCATTTTAGAGATTATAGGGCGAATTCACTAAAGGGCAAATTTTCGCCTTGGAAGGCTTCGCCACACTTCTCGCCACTTCGTCAGGCATTAATTCGCAGAGTCTACGCTAATTCATCATAAGGCAAAGACAAATGCTGATACAGTGAAAACTCGTCAGCGCAAACATTTCATAGCAATCTGTCGCTAGCGTTAATTTCTGATTAGTGAAACTTCGTTAACACACTTACGCTTAGGTCAATGTGAATAGGACGGGTACATATAGGTCATATATATATGTCTTTATTAGAGATATTGGTGCAAATGCTTGAAGTGGCCACTTATTATTACACATGTCTAAGGAAGCAAAATAAAGATAAAAGAGATCTTCTAATGCCCTAGACATGAGCCCACCCTAAAACTAATGTGGCATGCCCCTCAAATGGTTAATTAAAATTTAATTAAAAAAATATATTTAACAGTTACAACTTTTAAGCACAATCCCACTTTAAAATATGAAAATACACCAGTCTTTTGGTTTTTTTAGTGACTTTTCGGCATACAGGATATGATGTCACTGGCACAAAACTTTGTTAGCGATGAACTCTTTCGCCAGTGAATTGTCCTCTACACCTGTTAGTAAATTGCCCAAGTCCCTGCGGATTGTGAGTGAGTGAGAGGAACAAAGACCCAGACCAGGGTTAATCGAAAGAAGAGGCTTGTGCCCAGCACCCCTTTATCACTGAGCCCTAGTCACATGCCACTTCTGCCTACAGGAGGCTACTGGAAGAGTGGACTCACTGGCCAGTGGGCTGGACTAGGGGGTAAGAGATGGGGTAAAATATGGAAGAGGTACTTGCCTAGTTACCCCACTCCCACCTTTGTGCATTAGGCACATGCCACTTGTGCCTACCCCTAGTTACGGCACCGCAGCCGACCACCTTGACTCTCCTGCGCACATATGTGACCATGTTCATGCATTGATGGGGATTCTACAGGAATAGTGGGGTCGCCAGGCAGTGAGAGGACAAGGGTCAGGACTAGGGGGTGTAAGAAAATTACCGGAGTCGCGGCGGCGTGGACGGCCACCACGCCGCCGCGCTCCTTCTCCGTCGGCTTCCGGGTCCTAGTGCGCGCGCGGCGCGCATGCGCATTATTTAAAGGCGCAGGCGCGCTGGCGTAATGACGTCAGCGCGCGATGGCGCGAATTTCAAACGGTATTTAAGCCCATTCATTGGTACTGCTGGTTGCCCGTGATAGGATTTATCCTGTGGTTTTGCCTGAAGCCTTGTGCTGTTTGTTCGTGTTTATTCTGCTAGTTATCCGGTTTTTGACCTCTGCCTGTTTCCTGACGACGCTCCCATCTGAATCCTGACCTGTGCCTGATACCCGACTACTCTATTGCCTGAACCCCTTCTGCTTGATACCCGGTTTTGACCCTTGCCTGCCTGACGATCCTTGCTATCTGCCTGCCTCGACCCAGCCTGTCTGACTATCCTCTCTGCCTCATCCTTGCCTGTAACCTTGATCCTCGGCCCAAAAGACTCTAGATACTTGCCGTGCCCCATTGCCTGCCAGAACTCTAGCCTTGCCCACTCATAAGTCCAGGTGGCACCCCAGTAGGCGGAGGGCCTTCCCGAAGCCCAAAAGTGGTCACACATACTGGTGAAGAGAGCTCTGACCACAGTGCTTGGCTCTAGTTCTGGTATTGGGTGCCGGCCATGACAGGGGGTAAGAGATGGAAGAGGTACTTGCCTAGTGACCCCACATTTCTACATTAGGCACATGCCTCTTCTGCCTACCCCTAGTTCCATCCCTGATTAAAGTATTCGGCTTACTCATCAGGCAGAATATAGATAGAGATAACATTGCCACCCCATGTGGTGTTGAACTGTATATCTCAGTATAGGGCTGCCTATTCAAATCTTTCTGTCCTTTTTAACACATTGAGAAAACTTGACAGAAATCCAATATAATGTGTCTAAATGATGCAATAACCCCATGCTGGCACCATAACTCATCCGACATCATTGTGCCTACCTCTGATGTCATCATGCCCACCCAAACATCAATGCCACGCCCCCAATGCTATCTGTCCAATCACCTTTGTTCGGGTTTATCTACTGGCAAAGGTGGCAACTCTAGCATTCCATGTCATAATAAACCCTATAATCTGGGTTCTTCTTTGCAGATCATATTCAGGCAACTTGTAGCCAATCAGAAGCCAGTCCGATGATCTGACTGGTTCTTGAATAATTTGATTGGCTACAGGATAGATGTATATTTAATGTTATAAGTGGATTTAGGCTACTTGCAGTCATATACCTTTTAATGTTTTAAAGGCAGGAAAAAAGGACAAAAAAAACACAACATATATATATATATATATATATATATATATATCATCATGGGTAGATAGAAGATGATCCTGATTACAAGACAAAAAGGTTTTATAAACTACTTGCAGGGAGTGTGGTTTAAAATGTAATGGTTCAAATAATGAAAACGACAAATGGGAGAGGGTTATTGCTATTAATCAGAAAAGACAAAGAAAATTACATTTATTTTTTCCCCATATGCTGCACGGAATATAGAATATTGCCTATTTCTAGAAAAATAAAAGCAGCAGGAACGTAATGGCTTATCAAATGATCCAAGAGAGACACATTTATTAACAATAAAATTATAAGTGCCCAACAGGCTATTATGTTTTCTACTGAAGCGAATGTATAAGCGCTCCCCAGGTGTTACATTATATAACCAGCAAGGCTGTGAGCTAAGCCAATTAAATGTACAGAAATCTTTGAATATAATGTTTATTATGGTCCACAGAGAAATAACAACAGTGCGAGAAGGCGTCAATTTAGACATTCAATTTATTTCAAACTGCACAAAACTATACAAGAAAAATCTGTAAAAACTATGGCTTGAGGTCTAAGGGGTCTGCTTGATGAAATTCAAGATGTTTACTGCAATTCGAGATAATGCAGTGGAAAACTTGAGTTTCAAACGCAATTTTTTTTTTTACTTGAATTTTTGGAATTTATCAACAGGATGAAAAATCTGCCCACTAGAACCAGGCAAACTCCGCATTAAGGGAGCTATTTGAAAAGCCTTGAATTTTTCTGGTCGAGTTTTAAAAGGGAAAAGATAAAAAAAAAGTCGAAAAAAATGAAATTTGTATTATAAAAATTTTTTTTTTTGAGATTTAATATACACCAAAGCTGCTAAAATTTCAAATCAGAAAAAAACAGTCAAAGTCATGTAAAAGACAATGGCAGATGGTTCCTTTAACAACTGGAACATGTTTGTTACCATTATGGTTGTCAAAAGTTTTGGGCTGTTTGACGCTGGTTTTTGTTTGATAATCTGATAAATGCAGCTTTTCCATTCGATAATCTGAATAATTTGAGTTTTTCCGGGGACAAATATGAAAAGTTGTACGATTCAAATTGTTGCAGGATTTTGCCAAGACATTTCCCAAATGGACAATTTTTGATCCGAAATATTAATAAATTTAGCCAGATTGTGGATGGGAGTTTGGTCAAATTTTTATTATTAAAGTAATGGGAAAATTAAAAACCCTTAAAGCTTGTTTTTAATTTAATCAAATTTAATTCAGTTTTAAGTCTCAAAAAAGATGAAACTCAAAAATGGATAAATTGACAAAGTTTATATAAACTATAGTAGTACTTTGTTCTGTTATCTACTATTTTGTATCTGATACTTTGTATCTAGTACTTTGTATCTGTTATCTACTATGTATCCTGTGCTTGAATGGCTGCCCCCATGGCTACACAGCAGCTTGTTTATATAAACTATAGTAGTACTTATCTGTTATCTACTGTGTATCCTGTGCTTGAATGGCTGCCCCCATGGCTACACAGCAGCTTGTTTATATAAACTATAGTAGTACTTATCTGTTATCTACTGTGTATCCTGTGCTTGAATGGCTGCTAGGGATGTAGCGAACGTCGGAAAAAAAGTTCGCGAACATATTCGCGAACTTGCGCAAAAACGCGAGCGGTTCGCGAACGGTTCGCGAACCCCATAGACTTCAATGGGAAGGCGAACTTTAACATCTAGAAAAGACATTTCTGGCCAGAAAAATGATTTTAAAGTTGTTTAAAGGGTGCAACGACCTGGACAGTGGCATGCCAGAGGGGGATCAAGGGCAAAAATGTATCTGAAAAATCTGCCTGTGTGTGCTTGGAAGAGATAGTGTAGGGGGAGAGCTGTTAGTGATTTCAGGGACAGATGATAGTAAGTTTGCTGGCTAGTAATCTGCTTGATACTGCTCTGTATTGGAGGGACAGAAGTCTGCAGGGATTTGAGGGACATTTTAGCTTAGGTAGCTTTGCTGGCTAGTAATCTACTGTTCTCTTTAAACAACTGCCATACGTTGACCTTGTAGGCATTGTTTGCCCAGTTTTTTTGGACGCAGCCACTGAAGCACAGTTGCCATAAAAAATATGCCATATAAATGCTGAAAATAGTAATTTTTCGCCATACGTTGACCTTGTAGACATTGTTTGCCCAGTTTTTTTGGTTGCAGCCACTGAAGCACAGTTGCCAGAAAAAATATGCCATATAAATGCTGAAAATAGTCATTTTTTGCCATACGTTGACCTTGTAGGCATTGTTTGCCCAGTTTTTTTGGTCGCAGCCACTGAAGCACAGTTGCCAGAAAAAATATGCCATATAAATGCTGAAAATAGTAATTTTTTGCCATATACGTTGAGTCAACGTATGGCAAAAAATGACTATTTTCAGCATTTATATGGCATATTTTTTCTGGCCTCTGTGCTTCAGTGGCTGCGGCCAAAAAAACTGGGCAAACAATGCCTACAAGGTCAACGTATACACTACTACAGCGGTGGATACGGATTACGTAAAATATATTATGGCTGCTTGAAAAAAGTCACTCCGGTGTTTTTTCTGGAGACGGTAATATTATGGATATTTAGACAGAATGTGAACAAGGTCACACAGCTAGATGGCGGGTTGAAGAAAACAGTGTGCAAATAATGCCTACAAGGTCAACGTATACACTACTACAGCGGTGGATACGGATTACGTAAAATATATTATGGCTGCTTGAAAAAAGTCACTCCGGTGTTTTTTCTGGAGACGGTAATATTATGGATATTTAGACAGAATGTGAACAAGGTCACACAGCTAGATGGCGGGTTGAAGAAAACAGTGTGCAAATAATGCCTACAAGGTCAACGTATACACTACTACAGCGGTGGATACGGATTACGTAAAATATATTATGGCTGCTTGAAAAAAGTCACTCCGGTGTTTTTTCTGGAGACGGTAATATTATGGATATTTAGACAGAATGTGAACAAGGTCACACAGCTAGATGGCGGGTTGAAGAAAACAGTGTGCAAATAATGCCTACAAGGTCAACGTATACACTACTACAGCGGTGGATACGGATTACGTAAAATATATGAATGCTGCTTGAAAAAAAGTAACTCAAGTGGTTTTTCTAGAGACGATAATATTATCAATATTTAGACAAAATGTGAACAAGCTCACACAGCTAGATGGCGGGTTGAAGAAAACACTGTGCAAATAATGCCTACAAGGTCAACGTATACACTACTACAGCGGTGGATACGGATTACGTAAAATATATTATGGCTGCTTGAAAAAAGTCACTCCGGTGTTTTTTCTGGAGACGGTAATATTATGGATATTTAGACAGAATGTGAACAAGGTCACACAGCTAGATGGCGGGTTGAAGAAAACAGTGTGCAAATAATGCCTTCAGGGCAAATAATGCCTAAAAGGTCAACTTATACACTACTACAGCGGTAGTAAAATAAAAAAAAGTAAAATAAAAAAAAATGAATATTAAAAAAAAAAAATTAAAGTTGGTGCTGCTGAACTACTAGGAGCAGCAGATTAGCACACCAGTCCCACTCCCCAACACTGCTAGACTAATAGCACTGGGCTCTTATAGTAGTAGTAGTAGTAGTAGTAAAACAACAAAAAAATAAATAAAAGCAGTCCTTACAAGGACTACTGTTATTGCAGCAGTCAGCAGATGAGATCAGAAGCAGGACAGCTGCCCACTGCAGCTACATACAGAGCACTGCAGTAGAAGGTAGATTACTAGCCAGCAAAGCTACCTAAGCTTAAATGTCCCTCAAACCCCTGCAGACTTCTGTCCCTCCAATAACAGAGCAGTATCAAAACGATTACTAGCCAGCAAACTTTCAACTGTCCCTGAAATCACTAACAGGCAGCAGCTCTCTCCCTACACTATCTCTTCAGCACACACAGGCAGAGTGAAAAAACGCTGCAGGGCTTCGGTTTTTATAGGGAAGGGGAGTGGTCCAGGGGAGAGCTTCCTGATTGGCTGCCATGTACCTGCTGGTCTGGGGTGAGAGGGCAAAAAAAAGCGCCAACAATGGCGAACCCAAAATGGCGAACGTCGCGCGACGTTCGCGAACTTCCGGCGAGCGCGAACACCCGATGTTCGCGCGAACAAGTTCGCCGGCGAACAGTTCGCGACATCTCTAATGGCTGCCCCCATGGCTACACAGCAGCTTGTTTATATAAACTATAGTAGTACTTATCTGTTATCTACTGTGTATCCTGTGCTTGAATGGCTGCCCCCATGGCTACACAGCAGGTAAATTTGCCCTGTGGTAGCCCAGTAGGTGTAGAAACCCGGACAATGGGGTGGGCTGGTGACATCAGAAGGAAACCCGTGACATAGGAGGGTGGAGCAGTGATGTCAGGGGAGTGTCTGGTGATGTTAGGGGCATGACTGATGACCAGTGATGAGCAACATTTTTTGCCAAGTTTTGCTACGAAAACGATGCCCATAGGGGTAAATTCACTAAGGCGCGAAGCGCCGAACGCTAGCGTTAATTCACTAGCGTTTGGCATTTTCGCTACTGCGCAAATTCACTAACGAACGCTGGCGTAGTTTCGCTAGTGTTACTTCGCAACCTTACGCCAGGCGAATCTTCGCTAGCGACGAAACTACGCAAATTCACTAACTTGCGCAGTGTACTGAACGCTACCTTTTACGCTAGACTTCCTTCGCCACCTCAGACCTGGCGAAGCGCAATAGAGTAGATAGGGATTGTTTAAAAAAAAGTCAAAAATTTTTCTAAGTCCCAAAAAACGCTGGTGTGTTTTCTACATGATGGCTGATAGGCTGAAAAAGATCGAAAAAATTTTGGGGCTCCCCTTCCTCCCCCCTACATTTCCTGACTCATGGCAACTTACCTATACAGTGGGCACATGTGTAGGGCAAAATAAAATTTTTATTTGCAGATTTGAAGGTTTTCTAGGCATTTGTAGTGCAGATACGTGTTCCTCCATTGAAATTTGAATTTCGCGCCGTATGCAAATTAGCCTTCGCTAGCGCAACTTTGCTTTATATAGCGAAACAACGCTAGCGCAACTCCACAACCTTACGCTACCCCTGTGCGCAACTTCGGATTTTAGTGAATTTGCGAAGCGCTGGCGAAACTACGCCTGACGAAGTGTGGCGAAGTGCGGCGAAGTGCGGCAAAGTTACGCCTGGCGCAACTACGAATCTTAGTGAATTTGCCCCATAGACTCTAATGGGTGGAGAAATTTGTTATGCATCAAAAATTTGTCATGCTATTTGTTGTGCATCAAAAAAATATTTTGTCGCCCAGACTTCAATGCATTTTGGCAAATTTTCACCATTTATCAAATTTTTGGCAAAGTGACTATTAGGGATGTAGCGAACTGTTCGCCGGCGAACTTGTTCGCGCGAACTTCGACCGTTCGCGTCCGCCGAATGTTCGTGAACGTCGCGCGACGTTCGCATTTTGCGTTCGCGTTCGATTCGAATACAAATCGTTCGACCATTCGACCATTCGAATTCCTTCGACCGCTAAAAATCGAACGATTTCCATTCGTTCGAACGATTGTAAGCATTCGATCGAATGAAAAGCATTTGATCGAATGCTTCGATCGTTCGATCGAATGATTAAAATCCTTCGATCGTTCGAATCGAACGATTTTAGCGGGTGTTCGAAGTTCGCGAACTGTTCGCGAACGTTCGCATTTTTTGCCGGCGTTCGCGAACACCAAATCGGCAGTTCGCTACATCCCTAGTGACTATGTGATGACGTTGGGGGCATGGCTATGAGGCCCGCACCGATTGTAAACTTTTGCCTCGTTTTTTTTTAAAACTTTAAAAACCAGGCAGGAACTTTGAACTAGACAACCCCCTAACAAACGGGACAGGAGGAAACCCTATACCCCAGTTTCTCCATGTTGCTGTAGAAGTTGGAGCCGGCTGAGAATAAGACGAGTTCAGCCAGAGCTAAACACAAGCAGTTTTGACATTTATTAAAAAAAACACACATTTCATTTTTTTAATACAACAAAAACTTAAAGCTGAGTTCCCCGGGGGCTCAATTTTATTTGCAATATTTGGCGCTGCCTCCCACAGATCTGATCCTGTCAGACAGAATGAAGCAGATCTCGTTGATTAGCCCTGAATCACAGGCCTCAGGGTTACTCAGCAGATTATTTCATATTCTCTTTGGTGATGACAGGGGTGAGTCTGAGCATTTCTCCCTGTGATATATAATTGTACAAATAAAATCGCACATAAGTTTTCTCTGACAGGCCTTTTTGAACTCTCCAGCTTGTAGTTCTGTCATTGCCAATAAAACATATTGTAAGTTCTGCCTCCCACCGAGAGAGATTACATTTCATATTACATAAACCTTTCTGCTCCTCCGTTTGACAGTAACACTCGCACTTTCCTGTATGAAACTCACATGATTAGTCTGAACAGGAATCAGCCATGAATCAAGAGATTTGCTTGTTTACTCATAAATCATCTAATAAAGTCTCTTTCATCTTCTCTACATCAGACCCCTAACTCAATCCTGTCTTACTAACCCCCCCTCCCCACACACACATATACTCAAGCCTGAAATACTTAAAGGAGAACTATTGCAAAAATAAAAATTATAGATAGGTTTCATCCAGGGCCAGACCGAAGACAGAAGAGGCACCTGCCTAGGGCACAACAATGGGGTGGGGGCTCTGGGCAGGTTCCTATTAAAGCGTCTTCTGCCTACCCCTAGTATATTTTTTACTCCCCTCTGTCACTCTCTCCTCCCGTCCATCACTCTCCCCTCTATCACTCTCCCCTCCTTCACTCTCCCCTGCCCTCTGTCACTCTCTCCTCCCATACATCACTCTCCCCTCCGTCACTCTCCCCTCCTCTCCATCACTCTCTCCTCCTCTCCCCTCCCCTCTGTCACTCTCCCTTTCCCTCTGTCACTCTCCTCTATGTCACTCTCTCCTCCCCTCTGTCACTCTTCCCTTTATCAATCTCCCCTCCCCACGCCCCTCCATCACTCTCCCTCCGCGACTCTCTCCTCCCCTCCATCACTTTCTCCTCCCATCCATCACTCTCTCCTCCCATCCATCACTCTCCCCTCCCCTCCGTCACTCTCCCCTTCGCTCTGCCACTATCTCCTCTTCTCTGTCACTCTCTCCTCCCCTCTGTCACTCTCCCCTTCCCTCTGTCACTCTCCTCTCTGTCACTCTCTCCTCCCATCCATCACTGTCTCCTCCCCTCTGTCACTCTCTAATCCCCTCCATCACTCATCTCCCCTCCGTAACTCTCCCCTCCCCTCCATCACTCTCTCCTCCTCTCCATCACTCTCTAATCCCCTCTGTCACTCTCCCTTTCCCTCTGTCACTCTCCTCTCTGTCACTCTCCCCTCCCCTCTACCACTCTCCCCTTCCCTCCATCACTCTTCCCTCTCCACGGTCAATCTTTCCTCCCCTCCATCACACTCCCATCCCCTCTGTCAATCTCTCATCCCCTCCATCACTCTCCCCTCCATGACTCTCTCCTCCCTCTATCACTTTTTCCTCCCATCCATCACTCTCCTTTCCATCACTCTCCTCTCCGTCACTCTCCCCTCTCCTCCGTCACACTCTCCTTCTCTCTATCACTCTCTCCTCCCCTCCATCACTCTCTCCTCTCTCCCCTCTGTCACTCTCTCCTCCTTTCCATCACTCTCCACTCCCCTCCTTCACTCTCCCCTCCCCTCCGTCACTCTCTCCTCCTCTCCATCACTCTCTCCTCTGACACTCTCTCCTCTGTCACTCCCCCCCCATCACTCTCCCCTCTCCTTCGTCACTCTTTCCTCCTCTCCACCACTCTCTCCTCCCCTCTGTCACTCTCCTCTCCACTCTGTCACTCTCTCCTCCCCTCACCTCTGTCACTCTCTCCTCCCCTCCATCACTCTTCTATATGTCACTCTCCCCTCCTTTCTGATCCAGGTAAGAAATTCAGGGATGTAAAAGTGGTATAAAACACTGCTTAAAAAGTGGCAAAAGGTTTTTTTTTTAAAGACAATGCAACCTGAATTTGTTGGGGGGTCAAAATGTTAAACATATCCCAGGTAGATACGTTCCCCAGGCTGATGATCCTTTTAAAAAAAAAAAATGCTCCGGTCCTGAGAAGTTTCTATTGCACCATCTTAACTTGCCCAGTTGTCCCTCAATTTGGCTTTCTTGTTCAGTAGAGTAAAATCTCCACATGTTACACCACTGTAGCTGGGAAAACAAGGTAAGATCCACTGTAACAGAAACTTCACCAGGTTGATTTGGTGTAGGGAACTAACCTAGTAACTGAGTGTACAGTACTTTAAGCCCCAAGAACCTGTAAAACAGCAGAAGGTAGGTTCCCTCCACCACCCTCTACATCAGTACGTGTGTCCTATTTCAGTCCTTCAAAAAAATTAGGTTGAGAGGTGAAAGAACACTGTCAAGTCATTGACCTCTAAGAGGGACTACTTTAGCCCTGTGTTTGTTTTTAGGAATACATCTCAGGTTCCTAAGAGGTTAACAACTCAGTCCTACATGTAGACCAATCAGTAGCAGTTCTAACAACAGTATCCTATCATTTCATGTCTGGACATGATGCTAATGAAACTCAAGAAGAATATAGGCTTTAGCTTTTCTCCAAAGTTATTGCAAAATGTTGTGGAATCATCCCTTACATGACATTTCCATGCACAGAAAATGTTGGAAAATCACTACCTTTCACTTTAATGATACACCAGTGACCCGATCAATAGATTTTAGACTGTAATGCAACACAACACAAAGTTTCATCATCTCAAAGTTCTACTGATCTTCTGTAGAGGGTGGAAGTATATTTAAAAAGCTTGAATGCTCTTTTGCTTATGCAATAAATACACCCCTTGGATAGAAATAACTCTACAAAACTACAGAGATGGGCCAAGCTGACCGGTCACCCTAGGCAACCCAGCAGAACATGTCACTCAACTCAGTGCACGTACGTTTGTGTGTTTACATGGGCTCAGTTTTAAGGGAACCCAGACTAGGGGTAGGCCGAAGACTCTTCAAAAGAAACCTGCCCATAGCTCCCCTTTGTTGGGCCTTGTTGGGCTCTAGGAAGATGACTCTTCAGCCTACCCCTAATTCCGGCCCTGAAACTGGAAGATTCAGCAATCTATGGCAACAATCTGCATTATTTCACCATAGAAATGCAACCCCCAGTTTACGACAGAGATTCCAAACCCAATGGCTACAGTTAACACAGAAGCTATAAAGTGACGCAAGTCAGACAATTCATCACTCACTGCTGAATTTATTGTACATTTTTAGTACAACGGGCCATTTGCCTTGAAAGGTCATTTGTCTGATAACAAGGTCTAAATTCACTTTACGTCTTGCGTTGTAAGTAATTGAATCTTCTGAATGTTTGTAATGGTGTTTTGTAAATCATGGCCGGCCGACCAGAAGGGCCAATTTTAATTCCTTCTAATATTTTCTCCTGGGATGTGGAGACTACTGATAGTCGTACAATTCGAGTACATTGTCTAATTCTTGTTGCCGTTTAACGATTCAGTTGCAAAATATTAAAGTTTAGTATCATTGAATCAAGTCATGCTGGTCTTTTCATATAACACAAGTCATTCGTTGTATTCATTGTATAAAAAAAAGACTAATTACTTTACTAATGTTACAGGACATCCTCTGCTCTTCTTATAAATCATTTTTCTTCTAAGGCTATAGTAGCTTTACCCCAATATTAGCTATGGAAGAGACCTCACAATGGTGTGGATATACATTGAGGTATAATACATTGTAATCAGTAGTATTTTAAAGAATGGGCACTAGTGGTTCTTATAACTTAACCATAGAAATAATTTATTGAAGAACACAATCCATTAGGGGTTCAATGAAAAATAAAACAATAACCAAGAACATCAGAGAATTGAAATATACTCACAATAAAGACCATTAGCTGGACAATCCCTCCTATATAACAATATAAGAGAAGGGAGGTATCATTCAGTCCACCTAGAGTTTCTCTTGTTTCCTCAGGGGACACCTCCTTAGTAGTGATGGGTGAATTTGTCCCGTTTCACTATGCTGTGGAATTGCGTAACGGGTAGAAAATTCACTAATTTTGATGCCGGCGTCAATTCATGGGCGTCAAAACTGACGTCGCCGTCAATTCTGACACCACATTAAAATTTGACACACATTAAAGTCAATAGGCATCCGTTTAATTGTCAAAAAACTTTTCACCCACAAATTTTCGTGACAATATCGCAAATGTATTTGCAGGCAGCGAAAGGCGGGAATTCACGACTGCCGAATAAATTCACCCATCACTAGTGCTTAGTGGAAAGCCAGGTGGCAATCTATCTAAACCCTATAACCTGTCACTGGTTCTCTGACTAGGCAGCATTGCCCATGGGGATCTAATCCCTTCTATTACTCCTTGGTGGAGCAAAGAGCTACTCATCTAGGTAGACCTAAACACGGCTTTCTCTCCTTGAGAGTCCTGTGACAGGAACTAATTAATACTCATGGAAACCTATTCTCAACTGAGGTTCTACTCCTTCTCTCCTCCTTTGGAAAAGGGGCTGGCAAAGAGCCCTGAGACTGCATGGCTCATTCAATATATTATTATACACTGCCGCCTAGTGGTCCAACTTGGGAAAGCTAGCGTTCATGTTGTGACACAAGAATGTGAGAACTACTTCCTCCATTTAATGCACAATCAATGAGGACACCATTAACCAGTCCCCTACATAATCATGGAAATACTTAGTTTTATTAGTATACCAAATGTAAAGGACTGGATACAAGAGTCCCCATTCTCCAACCAACTGTGCTGCCATAAAGCAGGACAGGATTGCTGCTTACAATGGGGATCAGATAGGATCTGTGCAGCCACTGGGACAGAATGTTCTGTTATATAGATATCTAGAATCTCAGCTGCCATAAAGCAGGACAGGACTGCTGCTTACAATGGGGATCAGATAGGATCTGTGCAGCCACTGGGACAGAATGTTCTGTTATACAGATAGCTAGAATCTCAGCTGCCATAAAGCAGGACAGGACTGCTGCTTACAATGGGGATCAGATAGGATCTGTGCAGCCACTGGGACAGAATGCTCTGTTATACAGATAGCTGGAATCTCAGCTGCCATAAAGCAGGGCAGTACTGCTGCTTACGATAAGTTAGCTGCTTTAAGGGTGTTACACCTCTGTGTAAATGTCTCTTTAACAAAATGTATTTAGAAAATATTTTCAAAGCAAGTCCTACTTGACTAAATATTACACATTGTTTCTGGCACCAATACAAACATATAATTTTTTTTTCTTGAAAATCTTTAAGCTGTTTTGCCCTTTAGCTGAGCCTTTAAGATTTTTTAAGAATGCATCTTAAACTGAATTTAAAGTTAATTAGATTTTTGCGACACTGCAATGGGTTAATAAATGACTTTAGTGCGTCTGTACATTTTGTGCTTAATGAGTGCTCTGTATAGTCGCTCACATACACGGCCCGAACACAAATGAAAAGAATACATTATTGTGTCATATCAGGTTATAAATATAAAAAACACTCTCATAATAACCAAATAACCTTTATGAAAGAGAGAAAATAGAAGAAGCAGAAGCCGTAATTGTCAAGGTTGCAGCTCTGAACCCTTTGAGATATTAACTCATTATTTAAGAGTGTTTCTAATTATCCCATCAAGGCAGGGAAGTATTGATTTCTGGAGCAAAACTTTGCTCCTTTGAAGAAGAAGCCAAAGTGAATTTAAGGGGCAGATTTATCAAGGGTCGAAGTGAATTCGAGGGAATTTTCGAATAGGATGCTATGACTTCGACTTCGAATTCGATTCGAAGTAAAATTGTTCAAGTACTGTCCAAGAAGACCAATACTTGGCCAAAGTTTTTTGAAGTCGAAAGTAAAAATTGTATGCTTGTACGATAAAATCGCTCGAATCGTTCAATTCGAAGGATTCAATTGTTCGATCAAATGATTTTACTTCGACCGCAGAAAGCCCAAATTCTATGAAAAAAGTTCGAATTCGATATTCGATGGTCGAAAGTATTTTTTACTTCGAAATTCAACCCTTGATAAATCTGCCCCCAAACATATATAAGCTGTATTTAATGGCATAAATATGATTTATGTTGTCTTTTTTCTAATAATAAGGTGTCACTAAATCAATAGGAAAATATCATTCTCTGCACTGGTGGTTCAGACTGTTGATTAACAGACCTGTCTTTGATGGGGAACTAAGACTTTTGCAACATTGTTTAAAAAGGAACAACCAGGAGTTAAGCCAGTGCTGCTTTCAATAGCAATTTGTTTTGCAAATAACTTTAAAAACACTGACAATTTTTAATAAATGTATATTGGAAAGTTGCTTAGAATTAGGCTTTCCTTTGGTAGGCAAATTTTTATTTTGGGGTTGACTTGCCCTTAAGGGTCAGGGCACACGCTCAGATTTGGGGACATTAGTCCTCTTCTTCAGGGCGACTTATCTCCCCAAATTGCCTCCCGCCTGCTAGAATGTAAACCGCAGACGGGATGAAACTCAGAGCGTTTTGTTTTCTGAAGTCGTCTGAAGTTTCCTCGTGAGGCAACGTCTGGCGACTTCGGAAAATGAATCAATCTGAGCGCCATCCTGCCAGTGATTTACATTCTAGCCGGTGGGAGGTGTTCGATCGAACGATTTTACTTCGTTCATACAATTTTACTTTGATCGTACGATGGCCAAATTCGGTGAAAAATACTTCTACTTCGATATTCTAAGGCGAAGTATTTCAATTTGTGGGTTGTATTTCGAAGTATTTATCACTTCCAAATGTGACCCTTGATAAATTTGCCCCTTAAAGTTACAGATGCTTACCACTTGAAAATGCATTACTTCTAATTATGGGCAGATTTATCAAAGGTCGAAAGTGAATTTTCGAATAAAAAAACTTTGAATATCGAAGTAATTTTTGGGTACTTCGACCATCGAATAGGCCAAATTCGACTTTGATTCGAATTAAAAATACTTTGAATATTCGACTATTCGAAAATCGAAGTACTGTCTCTTTAAAAAACTTTTACTTCGACACTTCGCCACCTTAAACCTGCCGAATTGCTTTGTTAGCCTATGGGGACCTCCTAGAACCTATAGCCAACATTTGGCTAAGTTTTTAGAAGTTTTTTTTTTTTTTTTTTGAAAATCGTTCGATCGATCAATGAAATCGTTCGATTCGAACGATTTCTACAATCGATCGAACGATTTTAATTCAATCGAAAACAGCTAAATTTAAACAAAAAAACTTAGACTTGGTTGAATTTCGAAGTTTTTTCACTTTAAAATTCGACCCTTGATAAATCTGCCCCTTAAAGTGAAAATCAGTGGAGAGCTGCACTTCTGTCCTCTGAAATACGCACCCGCCCCGGGGACTATTCTCTCTTTCCCAGTCCCCTAGAGACCCTCTGCACTGTTAAAGGGGTTGTTCAATTTTGAATTAACTTTTTTCCCCTTCCCAAACCTAATTCTCATATGCAAATTGGGGTTCGAATTCCTTTGCAAAATCCACTATTTCTGATTCGGCCGAACCCCTGAATACTTTGCAAAAGATTCGGCTGATTACCGAACCGAATCCGAACCCTAATTTGCATATGCGAATTAGGTTTGGGAAGGGGAAAACATTTTTTACTTCCTTGTTTTCTGTCAAAAAGTCATGCGATTCCCCTCCCCACCCCTAATTTGCATATGCAAATTAGGATTCAGTTCAGCTGGGCACAGGCCCGGATTTGCGGCAAGGCCGCATAGGCCCGGGCCTAGGACGGCAAAAAAATAGGGGCGGAATGCCGCCCAGCCGCACTATGGGGACGCGTGCGTCCCCATTCAATTACAGCAGCTGCGCCGGCGTTTTTTCGCTGGCGCGCTGGGAAGGGGAGGTGAGGTGGGCGCTAGGACCGCGCGCCCGCCTGGTCGGACCGCGCGGCCTAGGGGCGCCCCTCATTGAAATCCGGCGCTGGCTGGGCAGAAGGATTCGGCCGAATCCCGAACCAAATCCTGGATTCGGTGCATCCTTACTTATTATTACTATCCAATAGCTAATTATTATTATCCAATAGCTAATTATTACTATCCAATAGCTTATTATTACTATCCAATAGCTAATCATTACTATCCAATAGCTAATTATTACTATCCAATAGCTTATTATTACTATCCAATAGCTAATTATTACTATCCAATAGCTTATTATTACTATCCAATAGCTAATTATTACTATCCAATAGCTAATTATTACTATCCAATAGCTAATTATTACTATCCAATAGCTAATTATTACTATCCAATAATGTATTATTACTATCCAATAGCTAATCATTACTATCCAATAATTTATTATTACTATCCAATAGCTAATCATTACTATCCAATAGCTAATCATTACTATCCAATAGCTAATTATTACTATCCAATAGCTAATCATTACTATCCAATAACTAATTATTACTATCCAATAGCTAATCCTTACTATCCAATAGCTAATCATTACTATCCAATAACTAATTATTACTATCCAATAGCTAATTATTACTATCCAATAGCTAATTATTACTATCCAATAGCTAGTTATTACTATCCAATAACTAATCATTACTATCCAATAGCTAGTTATTACTATCCAATAACTAATCATTACTATCCAATAGCTAATTATTACTATACAAACAGGACATATCAAGAAGGAGTTGCTGCTGAACTGGCAGAAAATTGCATTTTGTAGGCAACACAGGTGTCTGTGCAGTGACATTTCGTGTCAAAATTAAAGCTGAGTTTTCTCATAAAAACGGTTATTTGAGCAGCAATTTGATTCTCAGTCTCTAACGACTTTCCCCAGTGACTAATGTTCCCTGACTGCCAGACATGGGCGAGTGTGAATGATTTCTAAAGGTTAAAGATGGAAAACTCAACAAATCTTATACACCTTTATTTTTTTTTTGTTCCTTGTGATATTTAATCATTTCTGTTGCACTTTTATATTGTTCATACAGGTATGGGACCTGTTATCCAGAATGCTCGGACCTGGAATTTTTCAGGTTAACAAATCTTTCTGTAATTTGGATCTTCATTAATGATGGGCAAATTTCTCCCGAAAAAATCACGAATTTACTGCGAAATTTGCGAAACGTCAATTTTGGCTCCGGTGTTAATGTCAATGGGCGTCCAAATGGTGTTGAGCGATTTTTCCGATGCATGTCAAATTTTTTTTTTTTTTTGATTTTTTTTATTCACAAAAATTCACCGCAAATTAGCTCCTGGTTTAAGTCTACTAGAAAATCATATAAACCCAATAGGCTGGTTTTGCTTCCAATAAGGATTAATTATATCTTAGTTGGGATCAAGTACAAGCGACTGTTTTATTATTACACAGAAAAAGGAAATCATTTTTAAAAGATTATTTGGATAAAATGGAGTCTATGGCAGACAGTCATCCCGTAATTTAGAGCTTTCTGGATAGTAGGTCTCCAGATGACGGACCTGTACTGTAATGTTACATATTCTGCTAACAAATGATTACATATTATAATATAATACACAAAAGCCATGAATATCTTGTAAATTATATCCTTATAAACGGTGAGTACTGATGTCATCAGTTATAAACAGTGAGTTCTGATGTCATCCGTTATAAACGGTGAGTTCTGATGTCATTTCTGTCACATGACTCACTGAAATTTGTGTATTATAATAAATAAAGTACCCCCAGTTGTAAAATATAAGGATATTAGAAGTTACATCGGAGTTCCATGACCTGTATAAAAACACTCGGCCTTCGGCCTCGTACTTTTATATGGTCATGAAACTCCTCGGTAACTTATAATATCCTTATATTTTACAAGAGGGGCTACTTTATTCACTATATATTGTTTGCATGCCCAATGTGACTCCAAAAAATGATGGTTATATTCTCCAATTAATTTAAAAATTCAATAGTCACAATTACATATTACCCTCTTATTAATTTGCTCCCTCTAAAATGGACGTGTAGTGATGGTTGAATTTATTTAGCAGGCGTGAATCTGCGGCAAATTTGCGCGATTCACTGCTGGCGAATAAATTTGCGAATTTGCCGCCAACAATTTGCTGGCTAAAATTCACCGGCGTCGAGAAAATGTTTTTTGGTCTCTGGCGACGGTTCTATCGCCGGCACCAATTTTGACGATGGCGACGATTAACGGACGACCGTTGACTTTAATGGGAAATTTGCTAATTCGTGGTGAAGCGAAACGGGACAAATTCACCCATCACTAATGACTTGTAAATTTAAGCAGATCATAAAGCTTTAATCTTAATTCCTTAATGAATTTGGAACTTTTATGGTCCTTCCATAGAAAGTTTTTAAACATTTTGTCCTAAAATTCTTTATAACCCAGGGGAGCGAAAATGAAGAAGAAGAATTTATTAAAGCTAAAATTTTTCTAGTCAAGTTGTAAAGGGAAAAAAATAGAATTTTTAGAGAAAAAAAGTTAAATTTTTAGAAATGTATTATACCCCGAAGATGCTAACAATTGGAATCTGTATATACTCCAGCTAAAACCTGTCAAAATCATGGAAATATCAATGGAAGATGATCCCTTTAACCTTTGGAGCATGTTTTATGCCTTCCTGGTTCTCGAAAGTTTTGGGCTGTTTATGCTGGTTTTCGTTCGATAATCCGATTAATTCAAGGTTTTCTGCCAAACTGAATTTTTGGAGCTTCACTCAAGTTTTTTTCGCAATGGTTTTTTGCACCGTTTTTTTTTTGAGAAAAATCATTGATTAAATAAAGGGAATTCACGTTTGGGATTTTTTTTTTTAATAAAGTTAGAAAAAGTTGAATTTTAGTAAATGACCCCCCAAGAATCATCTCATGGAAATATGGAACTTTATAAATGTAATCAATTAAAAATTCTTTACCATTTCCAAAATAATCAAGTTGCTCTTCAGCATCCCCCTCTCAGCAATCTGTCTCTCTACAGGCAGCATATATATATATATATATACAGGTATGTGATCCGTTATCCAAAACCCCATTTTCCAGAAAGTTCTGAATTACGGAAAGGACGTCTCCCCTCTATTTAATCCAAATAATCCAATTTTTTCAAAATGATTTCCTTTTTCTGTGTAATAATAAAACAGTCGCTTGTACTTGATCCCAACTAAGATATAATTAATCCTTATCCTAATCAGAACCAGCCTATTGGATTTATTTAGGGGAAGGTTTATCAAGGGTCGAATTTCGAATTTGAAAAACGTTGAAATTCGAATTCAAAAAGACCAACCGAAATTAAATCAAAGTTTTTTTTTCCGCTGAATAGGTCTGTTTTTGATTGAATTCAAATTGTATGAACCGAAGTAATACAGCATTCAAATCGTACGATTCTACGTTTTTCCCCAAAAAAACTTTGAGTTCACCAATTGACTCCAAATTGGTTCTAGGAGGTCCCCCATAGGCTAAAACAGCAAAATGTTTTTTTTCAAATTTTCGAATTTTTTTCGAATCAAATTTGGACTATTCCCTAGCCGAAGTACACAAAAATCAGCTTGAAATATAAATTTTTTTAATTTGAATTTTCACTTTGACCTTTGATAAATCTGCCCCTAGGGGCACATTCACTAAGCTCGGGTGAATGAATAGAGGGAAAAAAACTCGAATTTCGAGGAGTTTTTTGTGCTCCTCGACTATCGAATTGGCGTAAATTTGCCTGAGTAGAATGATTCAAATAGATAGAGCGAAAAAACGCTGCGACTATTCGCCCATTCGATAGTCAGAGTACTGTCTCTTTTAAAAAGTTTTTTTTTGATCAAATAAAAAGACATTCGATCGATCTTTCGATCGAATGAAAATTCTTTGATCGAATATTCGATCCCTCGACTATTCTCTGGGCGAATATTGGCCCATTCGACTATTCGCCAGCACGTGAATTCGCCCGAATTCCCTATTCGATTCTATTCCCCAGTCGAATTTCAAAGCTACATGTAGAGAGTCAAATAATGAAGTAACTTGATTGTTCTTGACAGTTCTAAAGTTCATATTACATATTCATTATATTTTGCAATAGTTACTATATTTAAAAAGTTTTTATATTCTTGAATTCCTTTTGTTTGCTTTACTTTGGCTTGGGATGAGATTAGGGAAGTCGTGCCAATTTAAATAAATATGGGAATATGGCAGTGAGTACATATATATCTGTAATTTGGTTTTTAGCAGTGGATGCCATGACCTAGGGGCAGATTTATCAAGAGTCGAATTTCAAATTAATCAGAGTTTTTTTTTTTTGAACTCCCATAACTTCGAAATTCGAAGAAAAAAAGACCAACCGAAATGTACTGAGAAAGTTTTTTCTGCGAGTGAATAGATGTTACTTCGATTGTTCGAATCTAAGCAACATCATATTAGATCAAATTTGATTCAAAGTACAGTATTTTCAACAAAAAAAAACTTAGATTTTTCAAAGTCCACCAAT
This sequence comes from Xenopus laevis, assembly GCF_017654675.1. NCBI lineage: Eukaryota > Metazoa > Chordata > Amphibia > Anura > Pipidae > Xenopus > Xenopus laevis. Next base: position 7,058,156 of record NC_054372.1, on the reverse strand, counting down.
TGACTCCGATTAGGTTCTAGGAGGTCCCCCATAGGCTAAAACAGCAATTTGGCAGGTTTTAGATGGCGAATGGTCGAGGTCGAATTTTTAAAGAGACAGTACATGATAAATTTCAATATTCGAATACAGGTATAGGATCCCTTATCCGGAAACCCGATATCCAGAAAGCTCAGAATTACGGAATGGCTGTCTCCCATAGACTCCATTTTATCCAAATAACCAAAATTTTTAAAAATTATTTTCTTTTTCTGTGTAATAATAAAACATTAGCTTGTACTTGGTCCCAACTAAGATATAATTAATCCTTATTTCAAAAAAACAGCCCATTGGGTTTATTTAATCTTTAAATGAATTTCTAATAAACATAAGGCATGAAGACCCAAATTACAGAAAGATCCATTATCTGGAAAACCCCAGGTCCCGGGCATTCTGGATATCAGGTCCCATACCTGTAGTCGTATTTTTTTCAAATTCAAATCGAATTTTGGCCTATCCGATAGTCGAAGTACACAAAAATAGCTCTAAATTCGAATTTTCTATTCGACCCTTGATAAATCTGCCCCCAAATGTTGGCTTTACCCATGAACGTTCCTTAGCATTTGCTGAAACCAAGAAAAGGGATTTGTTTCAGCATCAAGAACCAGCTGAATATGTATTAGAGAAGCTATAACAAGAATAAGCTTTATTTTGGTATTTTAAGGTGAAAAAATATCAGATCACAGCTCTACAGTTTGGCATTTAAACAGCAGGTTAAGAGCCAAAACTGAAAGATAAGTAGCAGTAATAACAATAAAACTCCAGCTTTCTTATTGGGAATCAATCTAAGCAACATGATAGGTCTTTAAATTCAAACTACAAATTCAGCATTATCATCAGTAGCTCATTTTTATCTCACACGCAGCGACTTGAGTGAATGAGGCCTCTGCATGACTATAGGGCAGTGATGGGCGAATTTGTCCCATTTAGCTTCACCGAAAAATGTGCAAATTTCCTGCGAAATGCGAAAAAAAATAGCGAATTTTGCACCCGCATCAATTTTTTTTTATTATTATTATTCAACTTTCTATTCAGGCCTCTCCTATTCATATTCCAGTCTCTTATTAAAATCAATGCATGGTTGCTAGGGAAACTTGGACCCTGGATACCGGCTTAAAATGCAAATTGAAGAGCTGCTGAATAAAAAGCTAAATAACTCAAAAACCTTAAATATTAAGAAATGAAAACCAATTGCAAATTGTCTCAGATTATCACTCTGTACATCATACTGGGGGCACATTTACTATGGGTCGAATTTCGAGGGTTAATTAACCCTCAATATTCGACCATCGAAGTTAAATCCTTAGACGAAGGATTTACCGCAATTAGTTTGATCGAACGATCGAAGGAAAAATCGTTGGATTGAACGAGTAAATCCTTTGAATCGAACAATTCGAAGGATTTTAATCCATCGATCGAACGATTTTCCTTCAATCAGAAATTGCTAGGAAAGCCTATGGGGACCTTCCCATAACATTGGTGCTCGGTAGGTTTTAGGTGGTCGAAGTTTTTTTTAAAGAGACAGTACTTCGACTATCGAATGGTCGAATAGTCGAACGATTTTTAGTTCGATTCGAAGTCGTAGTCGAAGGTCGAAGTAGCCAATTCGATGGTCGAAGTACCCCAAAAAAAACTTCGAAATTCTAAATTTTTTTCATTCGAATCCTTCACTCGAGCTAAGTAAATGTGCCCCTAACAGTTATCTGAAAACCGGTTACCCAAAAAAAGTTCGAGTTAGGTCTTTCGCAGGCAATCAGGCTGAAAAAAAGAAAAGACGCCAGCGTTTTTTGGATTTTGATGCGTTTTCGGCTCACAGAATATAATGTAAGTGACAGAAGATTGAGGAAGATCTGGCTACTTTATTGCACTTCGCCTGGTCTGAGCTGGTGAAGGCAACTCTGGCGAAAGAGGTAACGTTCAGTAAAATCCGCACTTTAGTGAATTTGTGGAGTAACGTCCATTCGCCATATTGAAAAGTTGCCTGGCGATAGAGTGCAAATGACCGCTAGCGTCTGTCTCTTTCGCTAGCGAATTGGCGCCTGTGCCCATTAGTAAATCGCCAATGTCCCTGCGGGCGTTAACACTAGTGAATTGTTGCTAGCGTTAGCCACTTCGCCCTTTAGTAAATCTGCCCCTTAGACTTGCATGACTTTTCTACTCACAGAGGCCGAAATAAAGATCTACCCAGATATTTGAAAAAGTGCGACTTAAATAGCAAGACTTAAATAATATCTCCAACGCCGCAAAAACTTGTACAATCAAATTGCAATTTTGTGTTAGCGTCTTATATTACATTCCGCCATTCGTGTCTTTTATTACACATGGGGGTAAGACTACTACATTTCTGTTGACTTGAATGAAGTATTTAATGGTGTGTGCAACATATCATTGGAAGAAGCCAACTCTACTCTTCTCTATGAGAAACAAACACAGCTCTTCGTGGTGGACATTTGAACCCTACTTACAGATGGAGCAGATATTTACTTGGTGGGGGATCCAGATATTTGGAACCTAATTAATATGGAACAGGAATTTACTTTACATACACACAGACATACTCTTTTCTGCCATTGATATTAATGGTGTGCCGTGCCAGATGCATCAATAAAATGTGCTTCATCTGTAGAACTGAACATTAGAATCCTGGTTGGGAGCCCTGCAGAGATAGATAGTCGCGGGGTCAATTCTAGGGATAATCCATAATGTATAGGTCCTGTGTGGCTATAATGGTCCCATGAGCATTGCCCATTAGCTATGGGCGAATAAATTCGGCAGGCACAAATTTGCGGCAAATTTCGCTAGTGGCGAATAAATTGCTGAAACTACCATGAAAATTCGCCGGCCCATTGACTTTAACACTGTTCTTAAAATTGACGTGAGCGTCAAAATCGACGCGGGCGTCAAAATTCCAGTTTTGCAAAAATCTCGCAAATTTTGCAAGAAATTCACCGATTTTTCGGGACAAGTTCACCCATTACTACTGCCCATTACTCGTGTGCCTTGTCCCATAGGGCTCTGAATGCTGCATTTGGGGTCACCTGCCCAACATTCAAACTAAAGAGCAGTTTTCATAAAACACAGAGAACAAAGCTCTGATAATATTGTTCACATTAAAGATTAAGCAGCGTCTGTACCGGCAGCAGCTGGAGCAGAACCGGTTTTATTGCCTGATTATTTAATATAATACATTTTTACTTTTTTTTTTTGTAGTGTTAATATTTTTTACATGTGGCACAAAGGACGTCTGATCTGTTTTACAAAGAACACGGTGTCCCTGACGTCAGCACAAATCTGAAGCAGAGTAAATCCCTAGATTACAGGTTATTGAAAAATGTTAGTAGATTTTATATAATGTGATTATTCAGGTCGTAGGTCAGAGTCACAACAAAGCCATGAACATCTTTACACATAGGAGTGTGATTATTCATTGCCTATGGACTCAATATTATCGACCAGGGTTTACCACTGACCTGATGTGGCCCTCCAAGGGATATTTATGCCCCCCAGTTTTCTCCATTATTTCAATATAATCTGGCCCTTCATCATGTGATATGGAAAAAGATTTGGGTTACAACGTGTCAGTCATTTAACACTACCAATTAACTTCCATTTGGGATATTAATAAAGTCAGATGGTGAAGTGTTTTGTTTACATAGTGGGCCAGTAGATCGTTGTCTACAGGAAAGCTTTGTTACAGGGTTTGTTACAGTGAGAGCTGTGAAGATGTGGAATTCTCTCCCTGAATCAGTGGTACAGGCTGATACATTAGGTAGGTATAAGGAAGGGTCGGATGATTTATTCACCAGTAGCTCCTCCCAGCAGACAGGAGGGAGCCAATGAGATTAGAGGAGGAAAGGGGTGTTACAGGGAGAGCTGGGAAGCGAATCAGTGGTACAGGCTGATACATTAGATAGGTATAAGGAAGGGTCGGATGCTTTATTCACCAGTAGCTCCTCCCAGCAGACAGGAGGGAGCCAATGAGATTAGAGGAGGGAAAGGGATGTTACAGGGAGAGCTGGGAAGTGAATCAGTGGTACAGGCTGATACATTAGATAGGTATAAGGAAGGGTCGGATTGTTTATTCACCCGTAACTCCTCCCAGCAGACAGGAGGGAGCCAATGAGATTAGAGGAGGGAAAGGGGTGTTACAGGGAGAGCTGGGAAGTGAATCAGGGGTACAGGCTGATACATTAGATAGGTATAAGAAGGGGTTGGATGGTGTTTAGCAAGTGAGGGAATACAGGGATATGGGAGATAGCTCATAGTACAAGTTGATCCAGGGACTGGTCCCATTGCCATTTTGGAGTCAGGAAGGGTTTTCCGCCTTCCTCTGGATCAACTGGCAGTTGATCCAGAGGTTAAAAAAAGTTAAAAGTTTGAACTTGAAGGACGTGTGTCTTTTTTCAACTTAACTTTCGGCAGAAAACTGGATATAAGTCTACTAGACACAGTTCCTTGGAGAGAGAGGAGGACACAACTTGGGCAACCTTGATATAAAGTCTTTACTGTCTTACAATATCTGATACCCGAAACTAGTGATGCGTGACTCTGTCCCATTTCGGTTGGCCGAAAAATTTGTGAAACTGTGAAAATGTTTTCGAAACGCACAAGTCAATGGGCATCAACAGTTTTTTTTTCATGCAACGATTTCTTATCACTCCAAATGCATTAAAGTCAATGGGTGTATTTTTCTCATGGTGACTTTTTTGTCCAAATGCATTTTTCTTGGCAAATTTTTCCATGGCAAATTTTATGCCGCAGTTTCATGAAAAATTCGCACATGGCAAAATGCAGGATTTCGCTGTGAATTCATTGCTGTTAAAAAAAAAATTGCTCGTCGCTACCCCAAACAAAAACCTTCCACAGATCTTTGATGACCCCCAACACACCCACAGTAAAATAGACCCATCCCAATAGAGGAAAGCTTTGTTATTTCAGCAGAAAACTGGAGGTAAGTCTACTAGATATGTGTTACTGCTGCCGTCTTGTTGTACAATATCTGCTGCCTAAAACCTCCCCTACTGCTCTTTGATGCCCCCCAATGCACACAAAGTACAATGGACCCCTGTATAAAGATAACTCTGAGTCCTGGCAACTTGAATGTCATTAATAGCACAATAAACACTTTGAAAAGAGCAATGTTTTATGATCCTTGCCGACTCTATTGCAGAAACCGTCTGTATTGTTGTCCACGGGCAAAAAAGTCATTTGTGCTCATCAGCAGGTATCGCTGCCGCTAGTCTCTCCTGGGTTTCAGGAAATTAAATCTAGATGTATAACTCCTGCTCTGTCTCAGTGTTCGACGGGGTGAAGGATGTGTAAGGGATGTTCCTTTTCAGATTAAGAACAGCAAAAAGGGTCACACTATAAGCAAAGCTAATAGGAAATCAGGGACACACCAAAAAACACCACTTGAGAGCCACCATCATCCAATACTGGTCTTCAGCACCAGAGTGTTACTCATGGATATGCCATGGTGTCACTTAGATGGGCGAATAAATTCGCAAGGCGCGAATTCATGGGCAATTTCCACGTTTCGCCGGTGGTGAATAAATTTGCAAAACTGTTGGGAAAGTTCGTCAGCAAAAAATACGGCGAATCAAAAAAATTTGGGTCAGAATAGTCTCTCCCATTAATATTGTCACACATCAAAATTAGTCGGACGTCCATTGACTTTAATGCATTTGGCCAAAACAGGTGCGCGTATAACAATTTTTGGGGGCGTCGGAATTGACACGCGACAAAATAATTTTGATGTCCATTGACTTCAATGCATTTTTTGTCGTTTCGCGACTTTAGCAGGAAATTCGCAAATTTATCAGCGAAACGGGACAAATTACTAATTGTAAGATATTTGTGGTTTGTACCAAAATTTATGAAGAAAGCAGAGTGAGGAACATCAGGTAACATAGAAACAGTCCCATAAATTAAACAACCAGCCAACCCACAGGCAGATCAGCTACTTAGTCAGAATTGCCTAATGACTTTATGGCAGCCCAGCATATGGATCTTTCACTATTTTAGCTAATCCCAACTCAACGGGTCCCTCTCCTTCGATTTGGCAGTCTCCAGGGCCGGATTTACATAGTGGGCGCCCCTAGACCCACTGCCATTTGTTGCCCCTGTCCCCTCCCATTCATGCAAGTTTTCATCATCACTGGGGAAATTTAATAAATGATTGTATCTCCAGGCCATTCCCAGTGCCTTTGAATCAATGTGGGTGTGGTTAGGCAGCATGCCGCCCCCCAAAATTCTGCTGCCCTAGGCCCGGGCCTTGGTGCCCTTTCTAAATTTTGGTCCTGTGGATCCATTTGAGTGCCAGACAGCCCTGCTCTTTTCTGGTGGGGGTATTGCCAACAGCTGTAGGTTGGTGTGGGCTATAGAGGAGGTTATGAGCCACCAGGGCTGTGTTTTAGCAGTGATGGCAATGTACTAGATACAAACCCGCCAAGCCAGAAATGTGCCTAGACCATTCTCTTGCCTAAATAATTAATATATAATAATATATACACTCTAATGGTAAGGGCACACTCAAAGATTCGGGGAGATTTAGTCGCCTGGCAATTGATTGCCTTCTTCTTCGGGGCGACTAATCTCCCTGAACTGCCTCCCACTAGCTAAGATATTTGTTTGTGTGACTGGTCATGTATAGGGCACTGCGCGAGGCTATAGCTAATGTCGGAGCAGCTCGTACATTTGTATTAAATCAACATCTACAATTCTACAATTTCTACAGTAGTAAATATATTCCCCCTACAGAGCTGAAGTCGTAGCCTGTTCTCCAGCTGGAGAAATAATATTGCTATTAGTAGGGTTTGCCAGGGAGTTTATCTTGGTTTGCACAGAAATGTTTAGAGAGCAGAAATGGCTGTGCACAGAGGTACATCCCAGGTTACGGTGCAAATATCCAACACAGGGTCATATAGAGGAGGCAGACCCTGCAGCTGCAGGGAGGCCCAGGAGGTATAGGGGTCCCATGTGGCCCTAATTCATATAAGATTTCAATAAATATTGGTAAAACAGGTCAACGTCTAGACATCTTGGGGGGCTGAAAAATAATTTTCTGTAGGATCCAGTAATATCTAATTACACCACTGATCCAACATGTGTCCAAGCTCTGGAGCACTTGATGCATGTGCCCCAATATGGCTGCCTGCAATGGAATTCTGGATTATTATTTCCATTTAAGTAGTGGTTACAATGGATATAGTGGCTTCTCAGGGAGTGTGAATGTGTCAGATACCAGCAGAAAGGCCATGGGACCCTTAGGGCAGAGACACAGGCTCAGATTCGGGGGGGAGAGGATTAGTCGTCCAGCGACAAATCTCCTCTTCTTCGGGGCCACTAATCTCCCCAAACTGCCTCCCGCCGGCTTGAATGTAAATCGCCGGTGGGGTGGCACTTGGAGCACTTCGTTTTCCGAAGTCGCCCGAAGTTTCCTCGTGAGGCTGTTTCACCAATGTTTATTGAAATCGTATAAGAATTAGGGCCTCACGGGACCCCTATACCACCTCTGCCTCCTCTATATGACCCTGTGTTGGATATTTGCACCGTAACCTGGGATGTACCTCTGTGCGCAGCCATTTCTGCTCTCTAAACATTTCTTTTTTTTTGTAACTTATATTTTTATTTGTTTTCTCAAAAGAAAAAAAAAAGTACAATCACAGTGAAAGATACACATGCCATAGAGTGGATAAAGTGCAAACATACATTTCTGCAGTATCAATAAGACATAATGAAAGAAGCACCGAACAATATGTGTTGTGCTTTACTCCCCTCACATAATTCCTTCCAAACAGCATGTGACTATAAGGACTAAATTTAAGAGCTTTCCAGCCCAAGTACCAGAGTAAGATTTGTAAAGAACATTCATAACGTAACAGGCACTGTCATGACCATGATGTTTATCAGAAGTAGTGAGTGAAGGCATGAGTGAGAACATTATACACTATTGTTTATAAGTAAGCCAAACAGCAAGGTCAACGCAGTGACCAGGAACAGTAGTAACAAAATAAAATAAAACTAAACGAAGTAAAATAAAGTAAAAGAAAATAAAATAAAATAATAGTCGTAAAATAGTAGTCGTAACATAGTAGTCATAACCATACAGATCATTAACCGTGAAACGGTGGCACCAGTATTATCAATATCAATGTCAATGGGGGCACCTAGAACTACACTATAGTTGGACTGAATCAGTTGAAAGTAGTACCCAGGCTGACCAGACCTTCAGAAAACTGGGAATAGTGTTCTTAATATATGCAATCCTATATTCAAAATCTTTATTACCATCTACTTTCCGATAAATTTCTCGTAGGGAAGGAAGGTTAGGCGTTTTCCATTTAGCTGCAATAGATATTCTAGCGATCGTAAGTACATGATTGAGCAGTTTTTGTTGAGCTGTAGTAATCCCTAAAACCGGTTTGCCCAATAAGAATGTAAGAACATCCTTCTGTACGTTCTCATGCGTGAACCGTCTTACAAGGCCTAAAATGTCATCCCAAAATGGTCGGATCAGTACACAGTCCCAGAATATGTGATGAACATCTCCTGGGGCTTCGCCACATCTCCAACATAAATTAGAAACCCCAGGAAATGTTTTGTGCAACCTCACTGGGGTTAAGTACCAATGCATCAATATTTTATAGATATTCTCCTTCTGCTTGGTACAAGTTACACTACGTTTAGCATTATTCCAGATAGATTCCCAATCTTCCTGGGTAATTTCCACATTTAGTGCCTTGTCCCACTTGACCATATAAGAATGTTTGTGGTCACGGATACCAAAGGGGTCATTAACCATAGCATAAATTTTGGATATTAGTTTCTTTTGGGGAAGGCCTTTAGAAGCTAATTGTTCGAAAGCAGTAGGTAGATTATTCTTAAAATATTGAGCGAACGGTGTCACATAATGCCTAATCTGGAAATACATAAACCAATGCAACTGCGCACTCGGAAGTTTCAATTTAAGATCATCATAGTTAAGCATAGTCTTCAGAGAAGTGTCCAAAACATCCCTGATTTTAAACAGAGAAGTGACCTCCCCAAAGCTATTAAAAGGAGCAGAAATGACTGGGGGAAATAGGGGATTTCCCGAAAGTGCCAATAATGGGGAATAAGGAGAGCATAGTTTAGATTTCAGTTTCGTTCTATTCCAGATTGCTAATGTCACTCTCTAAACATTTCTGTGCAAACCAAGATAAACTCCCTGGCAAACCCTCCTAATAGCAATATTATTTCCCCAGCTGGAGAACAGGCTACGACTTCAGCTCTGTAGGGGGAATATATTTACTAGTGTGAAAACAGATTAATTGTAGGATTGTAGATGTTGATTTAATACAAATGTACGAGCTGCTCCGACATTAGCTATAGCCTCGCGCAGTGCCCTATATATGACCAGTCACACAAACAATATTATCAGAAGAAATATCAGGACATTGAACAGCTGCGCACTCTTTAATATAATGTGTGTTATATGTAACATTTCCTCCCCACTTCTTATCTGCAAAGGGATTAAAGGAAATCTCTTTTCATTTCCCACTTTATCACTACGTTAAAAAAAATAATAATCTCTCGACTATAAAGGCTTCAAATATCAAATTACCAGTCCTCCCCCAGACACTGACTGCACCTGTTTCATACAGGATTCGTATTAATAGTTTATAGTTGTGTGTATTAGCATTGCCATTTTTTTCTTTGGGGAAATTGGGCGGGCTGAGTGATGTTGGGGGGCGGGGCAGTGACATTGGGGGACAGACCGAATGACGTTTGGAGCGGGTGGGTTATGTAGGAGGCAGGACAGATGATTAGTGATGGGCGAATTTGCGGCGAATTCCCATGATTCGCCACCGGCAAATAAATTTGCAAAACCGCCGTGAAAATTCACCGGCGTCCGTTTTTTCGGAAGCTAGCGAAAATGCGCTGGCGTCCAAAAAAACGGATGCCGGCGAATTTTTATGGCAGTTTTGCGAATTTATTCACCTGCAGCAAATCGTGGGAATTTGCGGCGGCATGAAAAAAAAAGGATGCTGGCATAAAAAAAAAAAACGGACGCCGGTATAAAAAACAGACGCGGTTTTGCAAATTTTTCGCCATTTCACGAATTTCGTGAATTGCGAATCACCCCAAATTCGCCCATCACTACAGATGATGTGGGGGGCCGGACTAATGACATGGTGATCAGCGACTGATCAGATATCTGGATTTCCTAATTTGGAAACACTTTTCAACTGGGCAGCCCTTCCAAAAACCAGGCTGTCTGGGTGAAATCCAGACAGGTGGCAACCCTAGTGTGTATATACTTGGAGCCACCAAATCCAGGATTCGGTTCGGGATTTGGCCTTTTTCAGCAGGATTCGGATTTCAGCCGAACCGAATCCTCATTTGCATATGCAAATTAGGGGTGGGGAGGGAAATCGACGTGACTTTTGTCACAAAACAAACAGTAAAACATTTTTCCCCTTCCCACCCCAAATTTGCGCAAGCAAATTAGGTTCCAGATTCGGTTCGGTATTCGGCCGAATCTTTTGCGAAGGATTCGGGGGTTCGGCCGAATCCAAAATAGTAGATTCAGTGCATCCCTAGTATATACCATGTTAAGGATTCATTTTGTGGTGTCACATTTATTTACCATTTGTAGAAAATGATGATGACAATATGGAAAGGGGAAATCCTGTCCCAGCATCACTTTATGCATTTTACACCCCCAGGTACCGCAAGGGGTTCCAATAGTAACCAAAGCAGTGGGATGTTCCTAAAAGCACAAAGCAACTCGGTTAAAGATAACGAATAGTGAGATAAGCCAACCTATTCCATTCCATACGTTTCGCACGTGTGCAGAAAAAAACGAATCGTCCATCTCGCATTCAAAATGCAAAGCAATATGGCGCCCCTCAAATTCAGCTGGGGCAGAATATTTTGAAGAACAAGCCGGGTATGCATTATGTTTTGGATATAACTTAGCAATTAGGGAGAGAAAAGGGACATGTAACAGATGATGAATAGTAAAAAAAAGAGATTACCTTGCCCTTTAACATTCCGTTGTATACACATTACTCCTATGCAGTGTCCATATAGTTTATCATGGTCAGCATGGTTAGCATCACCATATTGTGCATCTGAGTCTAGCAAAGCTATTATTGGGGCATTTAGTTCTGTTTTAACACTACATCTTCTATTTCCACTTCACACAGAGTCCTTTTAGTCTCAGAGACTCTGCAGGCCATACAAATAATAAATGTGGCCTGGCTGCATCACACTCCATTGGTTCAGTTAAGAGTGGGCAGGTAGCAGCTATACCCCAACTTCATGGCACTGCAAACACTATTTCTGACCCTGGTCCCAGGATGGGGAGCTGTGTTTGGTTTTATCTCTCATTTTGGTCCAAGCTTCTACTTTTGGCCCCCTTTCTGTGTCCCCTTCCCTTATAGAAACATTGGGGTAACAGTCACCCTGCTATAGTTCCAGGGGTACCCAGGGTACAAATAGGCACTCACCCCAAATCTCTCCCTAACTGACCTTCAGACTGGGCCCCCTTAGCTCATAACAAGGTTACAGATATATAGAAACATTGGGGTGTCACCCTGCTATAGTTCCAGGGGTACCCAGGGTACAAATAAACACTCACCCCAAATCTCCCCCTAACTGACCTTCAGACTGGGCCCCCTTAGCTCATAACAAGGTTACAGATATATAGAAACATTGGGGTAACAGTCACCCTGCTATAGTTCCAGGGGTACCCAGGGCACAAATAAGCACTCACCCCAAATCTCCCCCTAACTGACCTTCAGACTGGGCCCCCTTAGCTCATAACAAGGTTACAGATATATAGAAACATTGGGGTGTCACCCTGCTATAGTTCCAGGGGTACCCAGGGTACAAATAAACACTCACCCCAAATCTCCCCCTAACTGACCTTCAGACTGGGCCCCCTTAGCTCATAACAAGGTTACAGATATATAGAAACATTGGGGTAACAGTCACCCTGCTACAGTTAGAAAGTGGGGGCAAATCTTTAACCAATTTACATGATAGTTAAATATTGGCTGTATGTGCATAGATTAGAAAGCATTATCATTTGCAGGGTTTCCAATTCAGCCCATTCATAGTGCTTGTTGTGCGCCTCTTGCTTATGGCTCCTTCCACTAAGGAATAAATATTATTAAGAGGATTTATGCCATTTGATTTCTGCAGCAGGTTATGTCTGGACCATAAATTGTGGGATGTGCAATGTTAAGAAACAAAAGATGTAAAAAGAATCAGAGAAAGAACCAGAGGAGAAAAAGGAAAACAATTTGTCTTAATAAAACAAGGGAATCTTTATGATACGACTACAGTTCCAATTGTCAGGCCGGGCTCAGCCGATCCATTTGCAACAGCCGGAGGCGATTTTCAAGGGTAAATGGAGCTCAGATGTACAAAAGGGAAATACAAAACTGTTTATATAGGAAAATATAGCTCCTGGCTGATAATTAGCAGACGTCAGACCTATAACTTTACATTACAGCTGGAGTAAGGGCCATACACTGTACAGTCAGTAAAACAATGATCCTGTCCCTTGCTGCCGACTGTAGGTGACATTCCAACTTGAGAGTAAACTGTCATTTATTACAGCTATAAACCTTTTGCCCAGCTGCCTGGGGGAGAAATCTGCATTCAAGAGGAAGCTAATGAGTATTAATGTGTCTAATGTAGCACATCTGGGTATAAAGATAGTTTGCTGCAAGCCTAACTGGGATGTAACAGCCAATCAGTGGACAGTTCTTGCCCAGAAGAGATAAACATTCAAGAAAGCAGGCAATGACGTATGGATACAGGAAAGGAATTGCTACAGTAAGGGCATTGTTGGATTGGAACCCGTTGTTGAGATAGAACCCGTTACATTGGCAGAGGATTCTTGGTATTTTGGCATGGGTTCACTTTCTGTAGGTGGTCACCATTATGTTAGTCAGCCAATACTGGGCAAACAAGGAAAATACTTTTTCAAGTAAGAAGGAAGAAAATGGATCAGAAAGTGGAGAACCCATCAAAAGAATTTAAGATGAGACAATCAATGAGAAGGGTGAAAATCAAGGGCCCATAGAAGACCCCTGGTCACATAAAACAGCAGTGCTAGGCAAGGTTGTAGAAGCCTTGAGCATGAAAGTGTGTCCAGGTGAAGGAACAGTCAGGAGCAGGAGGACCACAGCTAGAAGAGATGTAGAGGAGCTGATTTCACAGGGGGGTCCTCCTGTGCTTGATTCCCCATAGACTGTTGCTAGTGATCGTTGAGTGCACTGAGGAATGCTCTGCCCAGGTTTGGTCTTCTGGAGTCACAACAGCTAGTGAAAGGGCTTCAAGTGCTATTCAACAAAATGGTTGCAGTGACAATCTCAGATCTAAGTGATTCAATGAAATAATCACAAAGGACTTTGTCAGTGCAACTTTCTATTGGGAATATGTTGATTAGCGATGAGCGAATCTGTTCCATTTCGCTGAAAAACGCCAAAACATTTGCGAAACACAAAAAAGAAGGAAAGTAATTTTATACTCGAGGGTGCCAAAAGTTAAGCACCCCCAAGTGATAATATTTTCTTACCTGACACCATGGGCTGGTGCTCCTTTCAGCAGTAAACTGCACCGGCCCAGGGTTATTCCAGTGAGCACCACGGAGTAATCCTCTTCCTGGATCTCCTTCAGATTACGACTGTGCATGAGCAGTAGAGCGAAAAGCCGACTCAAGAGCTCAACGTTGGGAATTTGAAGAGCGAAGAAGAAGGAAGTGAATATAACCCTGGGCCGGTGCAGTTTTCTGCTGATAGGAGCACCTACCTGGGGTGTCAGGTAAGTAAAAACAATCACATGGAGGTGCCGAACATTTGGCATCTGCAAGTGTAAAATTGCTTTCCTGATATGGGCAACTTTTTTGTTGTGCTGAGTTTTTTTGTATCAAAATATATAATAGTCGACAAGCGACTTTGTTTTCCTACTGGCAAGGGTTTCATTGTGTCAGGAGAACATGAGCACATTCCTCCTTTGTGATCTCTCTATTTCCCAGTGTCCGGGAAGCTGTTCTCTGCATGATAATGAAGCCCCGACGTTGAGCTCTTGAGTCAAGCAGCCAAAATACTGTGTCCAAGCCTGAGTCACACATCCCTGCAGATTTCTATCAGTCTGGCTCCTTTCTGTGCCGCTGAATTATTACAACTCAAGTGATGGGTCTGGTCAAATGAAAATACACTAAAACATAATGGATTTTATTCTGCCCAGGGAGCCTTAGTTATATGTTTTATTTATATGAATAAAAACTGCCATAGTGCTTCTTGCTGGAGTCGTTATATGCACAGGCTTGTGTGAAACAGCGGCCTCTACTGGCCAAATTCTCATATGATATTGTTATTGGCTAATTCTAAGCAAATATTCAACTGTATAAATTAAAGAGGGGCTTCACCTTTGAGTTAACTTTTGATATGTTATTGAATAGCTAATCCTAAGCAACTTTTCAATTGCCCGTCATTTTTAGTGATGGGCGAATAAATTTGGCTGGCGCGAAAATTCGCTGGCATCAAAAAATTTTGGATGCACGTCCGAAAAGTCACTCGACTTTTTAGATGCGCGTCCAAAATTGACGCGGGTGTAAATTTATAAGTTTCACGATTTTTTCACCGTTTCGCGAATTTCGCTCATTTTTCGTCGAAGCGAAACAGGAGAAATTTGCCCATCACTAATCATTTTTAAATTTTTTATTAAATTTTTTAATTATTTGCCTTCTTTTTCTGAACCGTTACAGCTTTCAAATTGGGATCACTGACGCCATCCAAAAAAAAAAAAGAAAAAAGCTTTGTAAGGCTACAAAGATATTGTTATTAGGGATGCACTGAATCCAGGATTCGGTTCAGGATTTTGCCAGGATTTGGCATTTTTTAGCAGGATTCAGATTCAGGTGAATCCATATACCCGGCCAAACCGAATCCGAATTTGCATATGCAAATTGGGGGAGGGAAGGGAAATCACGTGATTTTTTGTCACAAAACAAGGAAGTAAAAAAAAAAATTCCACTTTTTTCCTTTCCCTTCCCTAATTTGCATATGCAAATAAAGGTTTGGATTTAGTTCGGTATTCGGCCAAATCTTTCTCAAAGTATTCGGGGATTCACCTAATCCCAAATAGAGAATTTGCTGCATCCCTAATTGTCATTGCTACTTTTTATTCCTCATCTTTCTATTCAGGCCTCTCCTATTCATATTCCAGTCTCTTATTCAAATCAATGCATGGTTGCTAGGGGAATTTGAAACCTAGCAACCAGGTTACTGAAACTGCAAACTGGAGAGCTGCTGAATAAAAAGATAAATAACCCAAAGGCCGCAAATAATAAAAAATGAAAGCCAACTGCAAATTGTCTCAGAATATCCCTCTCTACGTCACACTAACAGTTAATTTAAAGGTGAAGCTCTTTAATGCACAATAAGATCATTCTGCGAGGCGATAGCATGTTTGATTGCTGCGCCCCCATATCAGAGCGGTGTATTGATCACAAACAGATTAATTAAGCGTATTACGCCAGACTTTATTTGCTCGCTCTGACGCGGTTTTTGTTTTTCCTCCTCTCGGAGGCGTTTAGCGTGATTTCCAAGGGAACAGAAAACAAATCAATTCCTGAAACAATTACCGGCATGCGAGGAAGTGTGTATCATCCGTTCTTACCTTTTGGGAAAAACCCATCTCTGCTGCGCTGTACGTGACAGTTGTCTTGCGAACAGGCAGGGAGGGAATTGGAGTCACTTCTCTATGGCACTGCCAGGGACGTGTATCACTTTCACTGGTTTATTTCACCTGCGAGGAATGGCTTCAGCAGGAACGGACTCTGTATTTGATTTAGGGCAGGCTTGTGCCTAGATTTCACAGTTATTACACATAATACAGGTATGGGATCCGTTATCTGGAAACCCGTTTTCAAGAAAGCTCTGAATAACAGGAAGGCCATATCCCATAGACGCCATTTTATTTAAATAATCCAAATTCTTTATAAAGTGATTTCCTTTTTCTGTGTAATAATAAAACAGTAGCTTGTAGTTAATCCCAACTAAGATATAATTTGTAAGGAATGAATATTGCAAAGTTGCTTAGAATTAGGGATGCACCAAATCCAGGATTCGGTTCGGGATTCAGCAAGGATTCAACCTTTTTCAGCAGGATTTGGATTCGGCCGAAACCTTGTGTCTGACCGTACCGAATCCTAATTTTTTTATGTAAATAAGTGGCAGGTAGGGAAATCACGTGATTTTTCATCACAAAAGAAGATTTTTTTCCACTTTTTCCTTTCCTGCCCATAATTTGCATATGCAAATTAGGATTCGGATTCGGTATTCGGCCTAATCTTTCACAAAGGATTCGGGGATTCGGCCGAATGCCAAATAGTGGATTCGGTGCATCCCTACTTAGAATAATGTTTTCTTTTATTAGGCAAACGTTTATTTAGGGGTTGACTTGCCCTTTAAGGAATGAGTCCCAAGCATTCTGGATAATAGGTCCCATACTGTACAAATTATTCTTACATTACACTATTTATGTTATACCTTACTACCTGTTGTATCCCTGCAGCATGTATCATTTATAAGAGATTTATGGATAACGCATCAACAATGGTTACCGCTCACTAAAGAAATACTAGTAATTGGGGATTAACTATTTGGTGGGGTGTTAGAGCTCAGGGTGCTCTAACACCCCATAGCACAGTATAGAGTTCAACTGTGTGAAAATCAACTACCAGCGGCGGGGCCTATTTATCAAGCTTACCTCCGGTAATTACAATTGCTGACTAGTGATGAGTAAACGCAAACTGGGGCCAAAAAAGGCAGTTGGGTCAATGAACCAATCAGAGTTATACTATGGAATAATTATAGCCAATTATGTGCTCGATATAAAAACTAGAACTATTGATGCAAGAAGACTCTCAAACTGCTGGGGCTACCCACAAATATGGGGGCCCATCGAGGTGGCAACTGAAAAGCAATATGTAAAATGTCCCAAAATGTAAATGGGGACCTAAAATGATTTTGTTGTGGGGTCCAGTAACTTCCAGATATGTGATTCTCCCCACACTGGGTGTGATAATCTCCATTTGAGGGATTGAACTTTGTTTTTTTTTTTTGCAAGTGCCAATTTTTGGAGGTTTATAAAAGAGTAAAAATGCATATTCTCTCTACAGCTTGTAGGAGATGTGTTTAGCTTTACACAGGGAAGGGGCAGACAACAGACTGGCCAATAAAAATCATCCATTGCTCTGATCCCTGCAACTGCCCCCTCACTAATTACAGGAAACAGTTCATTACTCAATCTGACTGCCAACCAGAGACACGTCAGGAATGTAAATGAGCCTGTGCCATAAGTGTCACTCTGTGACTGCCACATTTTTGTTTTGTTGGGGGGGGGGGTATGACTGCAGCTCTCAGGGGGGGGGGGGAAGATACAAAGTAGTTGAGGTTAAAAAAGGAAATTTGTCCTTTAGGTTCAGCGCTTATAAAAACTTGATAATTACTAATCTTAAAATTTTACATTTTAAAATTAAAAAACTCTTTAAATATTTCCCAATTCACTGAAATGGCCAGTTTTTGCCAGTCTATATTCCCTGCTGATAACACATGATACAACAGTCACCCTGATATAGTTCCAGGATACCCAGGGTACAAATAAACACTCACCCCAAATCTCTCCCTAACTGACCTTCAGACTGGGCCCCTTAGCTCATAACAAGGTTACAGATATATAGAAACATTGGGGTGTCACCCTGCTATAGTTCCAGGGGTACCCAGGGTACAAATAAGCACTCACCCCAAATCTCCCCCTAACTGACCTTCAGACTGGGCCCCTTAGCTCATAACAAGGTTACAGATATATAGAAACATTGGGGTGTCACCCTGCTATAGTTCCAGGGGTACCCAGGGTACAAATAAACACTCACCCCAAATCTCCCCCTAACTGACCTTCAGACTTGGCCCCTTAGCTCATAACAAGGTTACAGATATATAGAAACATTGGGGTAACAGTCACCCTGCTATAGTTCCAGGGGTACCCAGGGCACAAATAAACACTCACCCCAAATCTCCCCCTAACTGACCTTCAGACTGGGCCTCTTTAGCTCATAACAAGGTTACAGATATATAGAAACATTGGGGTGTCACCCTGCTATAGTTCCAGGGGTACCCAGGGTACAAATAATCACTCACCCCAAATCTCCCCCTAACTGACCTTCAGACTGGGCCCCCTTAGCTCATAACAAGGTTACAGATATATAGAAACATTGGGGTGTCACCCTGCTATAGTTCCAGGGGTACCCAGGGTACAAATAATCACTCACCCCAAATCTCCCCCTAACTGACCTTCAGATTGGGCCCCATTAGCTCATAACAAGGTTACAGATATATAGAAACATTGGGGTGTCACCCTGCTATAGTTCCAGGGGTACCCAGGGTACAAATAATCACTCACCCCAAATCTCCCCCTAACTGACCTTCAGACTGGGCCCCCTTAGCTCATAACAAGGTTACAGATATATAGAAACATTGGGGTGTCACCCTGCTATAGTTCCAGGGGTACCCAGGGTACAAATAAACACTCACCCCAAATCTCCCCCTAACTGGCCTTCAGACTGGGCCCCCTTAGCTCATAAAAAGGTGACAGATATATAGAAACATTGGGGTGCACATATATCTATTACTATATTAAAATGCAGGGACAGAAGACAGAGGAAGAAGACTCTGTGGTGACAGGGGGCCCCAGGAGTGTAGAGGGCCCAGTATTTCTTGGCAGAATAGGTTACTTTACCAATGTTTTGGGACCCTAAATTGAATATGTTGTGGGGTTTAGTGACAATACCCAACTGTCGTTATTACAAAGTGCCGCTGGTTAATGTAAAAGGCACAGGCATGAAGGTGGGAGCCCTCCTGCCGACATTCTCTAGTCAGTAAATGGACAAAGAACAATTCTATGTCGTTTTTGACATCAATAAACAAAACCGCTGAAATAAAGATCTCAATGCAGAAATAATCCCGGGTGCTGGGATTTTGGGGAATTGTAGGTTCTGCCAGACCAGACAATGACATTTGCGCTGTTGCTAAAAGAAATAAAAACATACAATTAACAGAACGGATTTGATTAGTGATGAGCGAATCTGTCTGAAAATTTTGCAAAACGCATTGAAGTCAATTGGGCTTTTTTAAGCAAGATAATCTTTACACGAGCGGCAATTTTTTTCTCGATGTAAATGCATTAAAGTCAATAGGTGTTTTTTCCTATGGCGACATTTTTGTCCTAACGCATTAGGGTCAGGGCACACGGGCAGATTCAGGGAGATTAGTCGCCCGGCAACAAATCTCCTCTTCTTCGGGCGACTAATTTCCCTGAACAGCCTTCCCGCCGAATAGAATCTGCCTGTGTGCCCTGACCCTTAAGATCAATTGCTATTTTTTCTTATGGGCGTTTTTTCATATGGTGACTTTTTTGTCCTAATACATTAAAGTCAATGGGCGTTTTTTCTTATCAGTGTTTTTTCTTATAGGGACTTTTTTTGTCCTAATGCATTAAAGTCAATGGGTGTTTTTTCTTATGGCGACTTTTTTGTCCTAATACATTAAAGTCAATGGGTGTTTTTTCTTATAGGGACTTTTTTTGTCCTAATACATTAAAGTCAATGGGCGTTTTTTCTTATCAGTGTTTTTTCTTATAGGGACTTTTTTGTCTTAATGCATTAAAGTCAATGGGCGTTTTTTCTTATCAGTGTTTTTTCTTATGGCGACTTTTTTGTCCTAATGCATTAAAGTCAATGGGCGTTTTTTCTTATGGCGATTTTTTTGTCCTAATACATTAAAGTCAATGGGCGTTTTTTCTTATGGGTGTTTTTCTTATAGGGACTTTAATTGATTGGTGGAGTTCATTCATTTCTGTCACTAGACATATGGGATGTATTGTCTGGCAGAGAAAACGCACAACTCGGGCACTGGGCTGAGCCTCTTGTTCCAATAGTGGCACCAACAATATGCAGTATATATGGACCAAGAACGGGTTTGAAATTGGCCAATTGCTGGAGGAGAATACAGGTGGGCTGGGGCTGAGAACACAGACAAGAAAATCACTCTGGATGCCGTGGGCTTAATACACTATAATGGGCTAATTACTTGTCCACTGCAAGAAGCCAATATTTATACCTCATCTCCAGTGATTCCAGCTGCCCCAGTATTTACCAGTATCGCAGGAAAGTCTCTATCTAACGTGGCCTTTAGTAACACTGCTCCTAGCATCTATCTCATTTTGGGCGTGGGTCGGAAAAGTTGCTCGTGTCAAAACCATCACGTGTTTGGACGCCCATTGACTTTAAAGCCGGCATCAAAATTTCCCTGATTTGACGTGGGTGTCAAAATTCGCTTTTCATGAACTTTTTGCTGTTTTTCGCAAATTGTTCCATTATTTCGCAAATTTCTTGGCGAAGTGAAATTTTTAAATCAGACACTTGTCTGATTGGTGTTAACGCAACTCTGCCTCCATACACACAGGGCAGCCCTTGTACCCAGAAAAGCTTGCAATCTACTGCAACCCCTGCTTTAGGTATCAAACAAGATTGTAAGCTCTTCTGTATCAGTGTGTGTTTGATGTATAC
Organism: Xenopus laevis; assembly: GCF_017654675.1. NCBI lineage: Eukaryota > Metazoa > Chordata > Amphibia > Anura > Pipidae > Xenopus > Xenopus laevis. The sequence continues at coordinate 7,037,491 of NC_054372.1, read as the reverse complement.
ACCCAGCTACTGTACAGCGCCACTGATTATGTTGGCACTTCATAGCTAGATCTCACTAGTAATACCTTCCTACCCTCAATATGATTTTACTGTGCTGCAGTTTTTCATGTGAAATGGAATAGAATTGGGTTTAAAGGATAATACTATAAAGGCCCTCAGACCTACAGTATTTAAAGTGGTTGTTCACTTTGGAGTTAATGCGTTATTTATCAAGGTCCGAGTTTATCTCAACATTTTCTGCCAAAAACTCAAAAGATTTATTATTACATTTTCCCGAAAATCTGCTTTGGGGGAAAAAATCAGATTTTCGCAATTTTTTTCTGATTTTTCACCCGAAAAATTTTTGGCCGAAAACTGCGAAATCTTCAGGGATAGCAGGAAACCCAGAACACATCAAAAAATCATTGGGACTCTCCCATTGACTTATGCAACCTCAACAGGTCTGAGATGCCGGATTTTCTGATTCTGACTTTTCCATCCTCGGGGCTTAGTAAATTCGTGATTTTTTAAAAGTCTGATTTTATAAAAAAAAAATCACACATTTTTCGGCCATTCAACGTTTAGTAAATAACCCACTTAGTATGATGTAGAGAGAGACAATTTGCAATTGTTTTTTATTTTTTACTATTTATGGTTTTTGAGTTATTTAGCGTCTTATTCAGCAGCTTTCCAATTTGCAATTTCAGCCATCTGGTTGCTAGAGCCCAAATTCCCCTAGCAACCATGCATTGATTTGAATAAGAGACTGGGATATGAATAGGAGAGGCCTGAATAGAAAGAGGAATGATATAATGTAGCAATAACAATAAATATGTAGCCTTACAGAGCATTTGTTTTTTTAGATTGGGTCCCTCATTCATTTTAAAAAGACCAATTGAAAAGCTTCTTAGAACTGGACATTCTATAACATATTAAACGCTAACTTAAAGGGGAACTATCCCTTAAAGTCAGATTGGCTTCCATACAAGAGAGATCCCAGCCCAACACAAAAGCTTTGATGCTTTCAAGACACATAAGTAGACACTAAGGGGCCGATTCATGAAGCTCGAGTGAAGGATTCGAATTAAAAAAACTTCGAATTTCGAAGTGTTTTTTGGGCTACTTCGACCATCGAATGGGCTACTTTGACCTTCGACTACGACTACGACTACGAATTGAACGATTCGAACTAAAAATCGTTCGAGTATTCGACCATTCGATAGTCGAAGTACTGCCTCTTTAAAAAAAACTTCGACCCCCTACTTCGGCAGCTAAAAGCTACCGAAGTCAATGTTAGCCTATGGGGAAGGTCCCCATAGGCTTGCCTACGTTTTTTTGATCGAAGGATATTCCTTCAATCGTTGGATTAAAATCCTTCGAATCATTCGATTCAAAGGATTTAATCGTTCGATCGAAGGAATAATCCTTAGATCGTTCGATCGTAGGATTTGCGCTAAATCCTTCGACTATTCGAAGTCGAAGGATTTTAGTTCCTAGTCGAATATCGAGGGTTAATTAACCCTCGATATTCGACCCTTCATACATCTGCCCCTAAGGGTTCTTATGGGGGTCAAAGGTGAAAATTGGGAAAGCTCTAAGTAAACAGCCCAAATGTGAACTTTATTATCCTACCGTAACCCAGTCTGATTGACAGCATGTGTAGGCTAGAATGGCAGTTATGGCAGAAAGCTAAAAAAAGGCCTGAGTCAATGTGTTGGCCCCATATAAATAAAAGCTAATAAATATGAGTATAAATAAATCAGAGAATGAATGTTCTATTCCTTGGAACCACCTTGGCAATGTGAATAAGGCAAATATGCTCTTTAATCACAACTTATTTCATCATAGTGGGGTTCATATAGAATTATCCCACTCAGTGCCAGCTTACTGTGCCTTTAAAGGAGAACTAAACCCTAACATTGAATATGTCTGAAATGTCCTATTTTCTATAGTGAACTTATTGCACGAGGCTAAAGTTTGAGCTTGTCAATAGCAGCAATGATCCAGGACTTCAAACTTGTCACAGGGGGTCACCATCTTGGAAAGTGTCTGTGACACTCACATGCTCAGTGGGCTCTGATTGGCTGTTGAGAAGCTAAGCTTAGGGCTCGTCACTAATTATCCAGCAGAAAATGAGCTTCCCTGGCTGTAATATAAGCTGATGCTACAGGTTTGCTGATTATTCAATTCTGATGCTAATTGCACTGGTTTCTGTGCTGCCATGTAGTAATTATGTGTATTAATTACTAATCAGCCTTATATTGTGACATTTCTATTCTATGTGTACTGTATATTGTGAGTGGCTCCCTAAGCTCAGTAAGTGACAGCAGCACAGAGCATGTGAATCAGTGAATCAGCAGAAAAGAAGATGGGGAGCTACTGGGGCATCTTTGGAGACACAGATCTTTACTGCTAAAGGGCTGTGGTTGCCTTGGGCTGGTACAGAAGCACAAAACATCATGTACAACATTTCTACCTACTTCTTTAGTAAGGCTTTACTTCTCCTTTAAGGTTGTTCTGTTGCTGTGGTTTATTGTGTGGAATGAAGCACAGTAGACCCCTGCCCTAATTCTAATTAAACACATTGCTCCCTTAGATATACGGATCTCTATTCCCACTCACCCAACCACCCAGTGATGATGAAGCCAAGCAAAAAGGTTCTGCAGCATTTCCTCCACAAATCTCTGACACAATTCTGCTTTTTAATTGCATTTTTATGAATTCACTGCTCAAAGACTGATTAAAAAAACAATTATTTCCCCTTTATTTCCTGTGTTGTAAAAAAAAATTATTTCACTATATTTTATTTAAAAAAATAAAAGCACATCTTTGTCACTAAATATAAAAGATACCAAGACCCCAGAAATCAAGCTATTTTAGTGTGAAAACTTTGGAACCTCTTTCTCTTACTGTAGGTGACCCCAACTTCTGATACACTTCAGCGTATGAAAGATTTGGGGAGTTATTATGGGTTGGAAAGCCATAGATAAATTTTTACTTTTGCGGGTGTTCTAATTCATTTGGGGTGCAATCAAGTGTCTTTACTTCTGAGACTGCTCTTCTATAGGGCATCATAATGGGTTTACCCCCTGCAGACAACCCCTATGGAAAGGAAGAATGCTGAAGGAAAGGACCTGCACAATTATTTAGGAGAAGGGCTAAAGCAAAGGGTAAGTAACCCTAATAAATCAGCCTCAGCTGCACATGCACCAGGATATCATTACAGGAACACTGGCAGCAGGCTAAATAGGCATCAGATCTTCTAACCTTCCCTCTAAAGATTATCAGAGACCAGTTAAAACGTAATCTTAAAATTCTCTTTGTAGAATTCAACAAAAATAAAAAGGTGTCACTCTGCTGCCCTCTAATGTCAACCCAGAATATTGCAGTAACTATTTTTATCAGCGCAGCAAAGAAAAAGGAGGAGGAGGAGGAGACCTGCCTAAGTGAATGAATTACAGCGAAGAAGCTTCTCTCTCCCATTCATGCTGAGTTTTCCCAAAGCAAATGCAGGGCTGGGAGGTGATGGAAAGTGCTGCTCCATCAGGTTGTCCCCTGCTCTACCTTGAACTCCAGGAGCTCCCCAGGCAGCAGGACAGGCAAGAAGATCCACCATCCACCTAAGAAGGTAGGGGAGGAGTTGCCATTGCAGTTGCTGGAGTAGACAAGTAGCCTCCACATTCCTGAGAAGCACAGAGAGCTTGAAAGTCCCTCCCATGAGCCTCTCTTGGCCTCTTTGAAGGCTGGAGAATGTGCTACCAAGTGGGAGTCAATGATTGCCCAAGCATGGACTTTGCTGAGGGTCTCCCTGGGGAAAAGAAGATAAGAAGGGGTGAAGGAAGGAGCACCCTACAACAAGAATGACTTACTGAGCCCTATTCCATGGAGTATTAACATGACTTTTACAGACCTGACCAATAACAGTTTGGGGAACCACACTGGACACCGCATTAAGGGGGACAATGAGACTGAGGACTATACCAATGAGACCTCCCTAAGCTTGGCCTTGGACCTTCCAGCACTGAGTGTCGGGGTCTTCCTCGCGGTCTTCATAATCTTTGCCATTGAGGGCAACATCATGGTCATCTTGTCTGTGGCTTGCAACAGGCAGTTGCAGACAGTCACCAACTACTTTATCGTCAACCTGGCCATCGCCGATCTCCTGCTGAGCACCACGGTGCTGCCTTTCTCTGCCACCCTGGAGGTGCTGGGCTTCTGGGCTTTTGGAAGGATCTTCTGCGACATTTGGGCAGCGGTTGACGTCCTGTGTTGCACTGCTTCTATCATGAGCCTCTGCGTCATTTCTATAGACAGGTACGTTGGGGTAAAATACTCATTGAAGTACCCCACCATCATGACCGAGAAGAAAGCGGTGGTCATCCTTATCCTGCTTTGGTTGTCCTCTATGGTCATCTCTATTGGACCTCTCCTGGGTTGGAAGGAGCCTCCACCTCCAGATGACAGTAAGTGTAGCATCACCGAGGAGCCAGGATACGCTCTCTTTTCTTCTCTCTTCTCCTTCTATCTGCCCCTCTTGGTCATCCTGGTCATGTACTTTAGAGTCTACATTGTGGCCAGAAGGACAACCAAGAGCCTGGAGGCTGGGGTGAAGAAGGAGAGGAACAAGTCCATGGAGGTGGTGCTCAGGATCCACTGCAGAAGTGTTCTAGAGGAGTCCTGCTCCAGTACCAGGAACAACAAGGGACATACCTTCAGGAGCTCCCTCTCAGTCAGACTCCTCAAATTCTCCAGGGAGAAGAAAGCTGCCAAGACCTTGGCCATCGTAGTTGGGGTGTTCATCCTCTGCTGGCTCCCCTTCTTCTTTATACTACCACTGGGTAAGTCTCTTTATACATCCCCTCCGACTCACTGATAAACTAATACGGCAGGTTCACGATTCCTTTTTGCAAAAGCTTTTAGGGTTATCGTTTAGAATACTTATACACGGACAGCAAACGGCCACCAGGGAATTAAAGGGTAAATATCCCTCATTCTTACATATTTTTAGTGATTTGGAGCTCTAACAAGTGTTTTCATTGCTACATTGTTTATTTAAAGGGATAAGTGTGAGTGTGTGTTGCTGTTCAACAGGTATCACATGTGTACAATATGTCATTGTTGTTGGGTCTGTACTAACCAGGTACTGATGAGGTATCTTTCTTTTACCAGCACATGCAGTTGGTCTTAATTTTACTATTTATTGTTTTACTTGACAATCTACTATGTTATTTTTTGTGTTGTGCAGCCTCCAGTTTGGAAGTGCATATTTAGTTGCTAAGGTCACTGACCATAGCAACCTCACAGCGATTGCCAGTCAGGTAGATTTATTGTATATGGGAAGTTCTGCGTTTATTTCAAAAAGGGCTAATACAAAACCAAATGTAGCCTTAGCTGCATTGTGTTTTCTGGTTGATAGGCAAAGTGACCTTAGCAATAAGCTCGAATTCTCAGATTCTATTTTTTTCTAAAAAAAAAAAAAAAGTTTTAAAAAAAAAATGAAATGTAGTTGATTAAATTATTCTAATGTTGATGGTGGGGGATAAAAATCAGTGAGGGCCACATACACAATGTAGAAGAAAGCATAATGATAACTGTGCCGTTTGGGGGTCACATTGAAATACTTTTAAAAAAAAAATCCCTCAAAACCCAAGTTTCACATGGCTGAACTACACCTCCCAGTTATATCAGGATTTACTTCTGCTCATGGTTTATGGCTGAGCAAATCCACAGATGAAATTTTTCTGAATTTATTGCCCCTGGAGACTGAGAAATATCTGACAAGATTGCGTAGGGGACGACTGGGCAGAGCTATTTACTAATGTGGTGTTGGCTCTGGGCTGGGAGAGGACATGACAGATACACAGTCAATTCCTGGGCTCTATCTGCTCGGTCCCTTGGGAGGATTATCAAAGCCTGAGAGCTAGAGAGTCTCTGTTGTTGGGGTAATTGATTTGTTTAGGTTGGAGGGGTGGATGGGAACACAAACAAGCTCTCAGTGGGTGCAGGCACAAAAGTGGCTCTTTCTCTAGGCAGGGTGCTGCTTGACTTGTTTATTCAGAATAAAGGTCAACTGACCCAAACACTAACATTGCCCTTTTATTGTATAAACAGCAGAGCTCAGGATCCTTCCATCAGCTGATATCTCCTAACGAAATGCAGAGCTGCTGCTACAATTCCCATTTCACACAGACCAGAGCATTGGGCTAATTAAACTGTTCTTGCAGTGTCCTGCAGGGGGAATGATACTAATCGCTCGGCAGATACTGTGTTGTTTGAGAATTGTTACATCAGGGGGGGTTAATCTTGTACAAGCAGGCAGCAACGTATGGGAGCAAGACTAATGATATCGTAGAAATCGTACGATTCTAATTAGGAAAGGTAATTGAAAGAAAGGGTAGTTGATATATTGAGCATCCTTCCAGCAAATGTGGTGATAACGAAATTGTCTGCACATGTGTCATATATGAATGTTCTGATCTAGACATGTAATAGAGAGAATTTCTGGGGTTACTAGTCATATACAAAAGCAGATACTTACACTATAGACAATATGACAGAAGGATGTTGTGAAACAGGCTGGAAATTAGTAAACTGGATCCTATACAGTGTGTACCCCAAATATTAGCTGGATCCCATAAAGTATGTACCCCAAATAGTAGCTGGATCCCATACAGTGTGTACCCCAAATATTAACTGTATCCCATACAGTATGTGCCCCAAATATTAACTGTATCCCATACTGTATGTACCCCAAATATTAGTTGTATCCCATACAGTGTGTACCCCAAATATTAACTGGATCCCATACAGTATGTCCCCTCGAATATTAACTGTATCCCATACTGTATGTACCCCAAATATTAGCTGTATCCCATACAGTGTGTACCCAAAATATTAACTGGATCCCATACAGTATGTACCCCAAATATTAACTGTATCCCATACTGTATGTACCCCAAATATTAACTGTATCCCATACAGTATGTGCCCCAAATATTAACTGTATCCCATACTGTATGTACCCCAAATATTAGTTGTATCCCATACAGTGTGTACCCCGAATATTAACTGTATCCCATACTGTATGTACCCCAAATATTAGCTGGATCCCATACAGTATCTACCCCAAATATTAATTGTATCCCATACAGTATGTGCCCCAAATATTAATTGTATCCCATACAGTATGTACCCCAAATATTAGCTGGATCCCATACAGTATGTACCCCAAATATTAACTGGATCCCAATCCCGTCTTGTGTATCCACTGGACCTACATCTTTCCTGATGACACACTTGCATTTGGTCTATTACAGAACCAGATTCTATTCAAACTGGGAACAGGTCCACCCTTAGCAATAACCTGCACCCAGATCTGGACTGAATTTGAATTGTTGCCCACAGATTGGGTAAATGGGAAGAAACAGGGGGTTCACCCTCCAAAAACAAACTGTTCCTGTATCTGCTGGGAATGTGCTGGTCCCAGAACTGATTTATAGCAGGGAGGCACCGGCAGCCCTTAGATTGGAGTATTTGCCTGGAATATATGGGAGGTAAGTGTTAATTGGATTTGTGTCCATAGCCCAGTCAGTAATGTGATCCTGCAGGTACCAGTGTATTACAGTTATTAGCGTCGCTGGATTTTGGCACCGGCTGCTGTTATTTAATAATTTCCTATTCTGCAACACCTTGGCCTGGGACTTTATTTTCCTTACCTCCTCTCAGCACAAACACTGGGAACAAAAGCAATCGCATTAAATGCAACGTTTTCTCGACCCCTGTTTAGCAATGAAAAGATCATTTAATCATATAACTGCCAATGACAAGCGATCTGTATCACTTTTGCTGAACTACAGCTAGCAGTATGTGCCAGCCAGGGAAATGTAAAGGTTTTTTGTTTTTTGGGGGTTCAGGGCCCTGTAGGTCATGCCCTGCTCCTTAGCACAATAAACACTCACCCCAAATCTCCCCCTAACTGACCTTCAGACTGGGCCCCCTTAGCTCATAACAAGGTTACAGATATATAGAAACATTGGGGTGTCACCCTGCTATAGTTCCAGGGGTACCCAGGGTACAAATAAACACTCACCCCAAATCTTCTCCTAACTGACCTTCAGACTGAGCCCCCTTAGCTCATAACAAGGTTACAGATATATAGAAACATTGGGGTAACAGTCACCCTGCTATAGTTCCAGGGGTACCCAGGGCACAAATAAGCACTCACCCCAAATCTCCCCCTAACTGGCCTTCAGACTGGGCCCCTTAGCTCATAACAAGGTTACAGATATATAGAAACATTGGGGTGTCACCCTGCTATAGTTCCAGGGGTACCCAGGGTACAAATAAACACTCACCCCAAATCTCCCCCTAACTAGGTAATAATGGGGTGCCACACAAGGTACCGTAGCCCCCCTACATTACAGACAGTCACATTTTTCTGTGCAGAACAGAACCAGCAGGAAGATAATACGTTGTTTTCTTTATCTGGAACTGTAAATTGTATCTATGTTCCACCTGCAGTTTATTACAGAATCTCCTGATACCCTGCGACTCCTGAAGTCAGAACATGTAATAGAAATACCTAGTGGGGGGTCGACTCAATTCTGATGTAAAGTAAAAGTAATGTTATTTATTTTCTGGTTTTTTTTGCATAAATCAGCCTTACAATACTCACATTATACACCTATATATATATATATATATATATATATATATATATATATATATATATATATATATATATATATATATATATATATCTTTGTCCATATTTGTTTATATAATATTGTACATTGTTACAGTACAGTTGTAGTAAACAAATGTTTTTATTCTATAGAAAAGGCTATATGCACATTTGCTGGAGTGGGGGAATTGTGCTTAGTACAGGGAATACCTATGCTGCCATAGTTTTATGGGATCTCTCTGTACAGACTATGAGCAAACTTAGGGGACTGTTCCTGCTGAATTGTGCTTAGTACAGGGAATACCTATGCTGCCATAGTTTTATGGGATCTCTCTGTACAGACTATGAGCAAACTTAGGGACTGTTCCTGCTGAATTGTGCTTAGTACAGGGAATACCTATGCTGCCATAGTTTTATGGGATCTCTCTGTACAGACTATGAGCAAACTTAGGGACTGTTCCTGCTGAATTGTGCTTAGTACAGGGAATACCTATACTGCCATAGTTTTATGGGATCTCTCTGTACAGAGTATGAGCAAACTTAGGGACTGTTCCTGCTGAATTGTGCTTAGTACAGGGAATACCTATACTGCCATAGTTTTATGGGATCTCTCTGTACAGAGTATGAGCAAACTTAGGGACTGTTCCTGCTGAATTGTGCTTAGTACAGGGAATACCTATGCTGCCATAGTTTTATGGGATCTTTCTGTACAGACTATGAGCAAACTTAGGGGACTGTTCCTGCTGAATTGTGCTTAGTACAGGGAATACCTATACTGCCATAGTTTTATGGGATCTCTCTGTACAGAGTATGAGCAAACTTAGGGACTGTTCCTGCTGAATTGTGCTTAGTACAGTGAATACCCATGCTGCCATAGTTTTATGGGATCTCTCTGTACAGACTATGAGCAAACTTAGGGACTGTTCCTGCTGAATTGTGCTTAGTACAGGGAATACCTATGCTACCATAGTTTTATGGTATCTCTCTGTACAGACTATGAGCAAACTTAGGGGACTGTTCCTGCTGAATTGTGCTTAGTACAGGGGAATACCTATGCTGTCATAGTTTTATGGGATCTCTCTGTACAGACTATGAGCAAACTTAGGGGACTGTTCCTTCTGAATTGTGCTTAGTACAGGGGAGTTTTATGGGATCTCTCTGTACAGACTATGAGCAAACTTAGGGGCTGTTCCTGCTGAATTGTGCTTAGTACAGGGAATACCTATGCTGCCATAGTTTTATGGGATCTCTCTGTACAGACTATGAGCAAACTTAGGGGCTGCCCCTGGTCTGCCTGTTGTTCTTCCCTGTGACTTCACACAGTCACTTCTATAGAGTAACATAATGGTGTATGTACGTATTTTATAAACAAGTTTATTCATCGCGAGCAAATGGAATCTATTATTACACGTGTTTAACTTTTAGCTTAACCTTGCTTCTACCTAATTATATATATTTGAATGAGAGACTGGAATATGAACAGGGGAGGGTCTAAAAATAAAAAGGAGTAATAACAATAATTTTGTAGCCTAACAGAGCTTTTGTTTTTTAGATGGGGTCAGTGACCCCCATTTGAAAACTGGAAAGAATCAGAAGAAAAAAAACATTAAAAAAAACCATAAAAACATAAAAGTTGCTTAAAACTTTACATTTTATAACATACTTAAAGTTACCTTAAAGGTGAACCATCCCTTTATGTCTGTTAAAAAACATTTAAACATCATATAAACCCAGTGGGATTGTTTTTTCCACCAATAAGGATTAATTATATCTTAGTTGGGATCGAGTACAGGCATAGCATCTGTTATCCAGAAAGTGAATTAGACTCCATTTTATGCAAATTATCCAAATTTTAAAAATGATTTTTCTGTGTAATAATAAAACAGTCGCTTGTACTTGATCCCAACTAAGATATAATTAATCCTTATTGGAAGCAAAACCAGCCTATTGGGTTTATTTCATGTTTATATGATTTTCTATTAGACTTAAGATATGAAGATCCAAATTACAGAAAGATCTGTTATCAGGAAAACCCCAGGTCCTGAGCATTCTGAATAACCGGTAGAAGGTACAGGTATGGAAACAATCCCCTAAGTTTATCATATGTATTCCCCTGTATTAAGCAATGAAACTCGGACCTATTGAATTTTAAGGGCCCATTAAATATGTGTAATAATTATTAGTCCATTAAATGTGTGTCAGTCTTTATGCTGCGATGGTTAAACAGACGGCCGGGTGTAATTGGGAACGTATGTGTGTAGCCCAGTGCATGCAAACATCTGTCTCTGTTCCTGATTGTGTCTTGTTTTAATCAAGGAGGTTTCACAAGATTCTGCTTTTGCTTTGAAATTCCAGTTTGGCTCCCCAATAACTCAAGGCTCTGGGTAATGAACCAGACTGGAGATGATTTGTGCTGCTGCTCAGCCCTGGATTCTCTTTAACTCAGTGCCAAGCTGGCAGTCCCGCATTCTGAAAATGAAAATAAGTCATTAATAATCTTGTAATAGCTCGTATATAATCTGATAAGAATTTGAGGGATTGAAAGGAAAACTGTCATCATTTCATCATCCCATTAATACAGGATTTATTACTTCCCCTTTGTTTTCGGTCACTTGTTCGGTCACAATTTCAGTGTCTGTGTATTTTGTTTATTGTGTCGCAGCCAAACTGATTCTCTTTTCATTAAACTATTGTAAATAGACTGCTGGGGTCCAAGCATTTAAACGTATGGAAATCTGTACAGGTTTACTGTTTGCAGACCCCTATAAAACTGTATATTTCTCTCGAAAGATAGATAGAAAGATAGATAGATAGACAGACAGACAGAAAGATAGATAGATAGATAGATAGATAGATAGATAGATAGATAGATAGATAGATAGATAGATAGATAGATAGATAGATAGATAGATAGATAGATAGATAGAAATACAAAACTCGTCAGAGATGATTAATATCCTTATCATTTACAGTAGGGGGTACATTATCCCTTATAATACATGAGTGATACTCAAAGTTCCCTGTATAACTCAGCCTGCAGCCTTGTGCCTTTATATGGTCACAGAACAACCCCTCAGTAACTTTTAATATCCTTATCATTTACAGTAGGGGGTACATTATCCCTTATAATACATGAGTGATACTCAGAGTTCCCTGTATAACTCAGCCTGCAGCCTTGTGTCTTTATATGGTCACAGAACAACCCCTCAGTGACTTCTAATATCCTTATCATTTACAGTAGGTGTACATTATCCCTTATAATACATGAGTGATACTCAGAGTTCCCTGTATAACTCAGCCTGCAGCCTTGTGTCTTTATATGGTCACAGACCCCTCAGTGACTTCTAATATCCTTATCATTTACAGTAGGGGGTACATTATCCCTTATAATACATGAGTGATACTCAGAGTTCCCTGTATAACTCAGCCTGCAGCCTTGTGCCTTTATATGGTCACAGAACAACCCCTCAGTGACTTCTAATATCCTTATCATTTACAGTAGGGGGTACATTGTCCTCTTTCTATATACTGTAGATATATACACATAAACAAATATATTTCTTGTTAATCAACAATAATTATAAACAGGATGATTCTCTATTTACTCCACACTTTACAGCCTCATTCCAGATTAGAAAAGGTTGAAGGCTCATTCTTCTAATGGACCATCAGATTGTTCCATTGCCATGACAGCAAACTACAGGGATTCAATGCTGACAAATTCTGTAACATGATCCCCTACCCGTTCCTTTGGTATGGTCTGGCTAGTGTAGGAAGTCCATTGTGCCTTTCATAAGAATGGCATTGCCTTGGTACATGTACACATTAGATAATATTAATTAGATATTAGATTGGTTTAACATTTGGGGAAGTTCAACCTCAGCCAGTATAATTTATTGGAGGTCTTTGGGGCAGAGGTAGAGAGAAGTTAGCAGGACAAGGATCTTCATGAGAAGAAGGTGGGGCAACATACAGGCTTCTCCAAACATGTCCTTAGCTTGGGCATCTTTGAGAGTTTGAAAGTCAGGAGCATCGAGGGAAGCAAGCCATTAGGGAGCGATGTGCCTACTACTTGATATAGCAGACAACAAGTATAGGACACCCTTGCTCTACAGTATGTCTTGTTTAGATGATAACTATAGTAGTTAGTGATGGGCGAATTTATTCGCCAGGCGCGAATTCGCGGCGAATTTGCGCGATTCGCGAAACGCCCGCGAAAATTCGCGGCAAAAATTCGCCGCCGTCAAAATTTTTTTTCCGAAAAAACGGACGCCGGCGTCAAAAACGGGCGCCGGCACAAAAAACGGAATTTTTCGCCGTTTTGCAAATTTCACGAATTTTTCAGCGAAGCGAAACAGCGCAAATTCGCCCATCACTAATAGTAGTCCAAAGTGCTTAGTGAGTAGGGTGACTGTACAAATGAGATTCCTATAGTCCACCTGCCTCATGGGTAGAGCTTTAGTAGGATATTCTGCAGTGGGTAACTAGTGGCAGCCACAGTAGAAACTGTTTTGATGTTTGTCTTTATGTACCCGCCGGCCGTTGCAGAACAGAACAATCGGTGACTCTTTCAAGCAGAACATCACAGCTATTGTTTGTTATTTCAAAGAGTACTCTCATTGCCATTGACAAATCATTTTTCTGCTGTTTTAGATAAAAGCAAGACTTGAGATACACCACCAAATACATATAGTCAAACACAAGAGTCCTCTGCACTCAACCCATTATCAATATATTTAAGACAGCGACATTTTGTGCTACTGCTACTGAAAAATGCCTTACCCTTTAAACAACACAGGGATTGTTTGTCCATATATTGCAATATATTTAAGCTGAACAACTACGTCAAAGTCATCCCATATCTGGCCAGTCCTATGCTTAATTTTCATCTGATTCATTAAGATTTCAATTGCTTAATTATACATTCTACAAAGGGACTAAGTTTTACCTGCAACTTACTCGCTGCTTTCAAAGTAAAACTCCCAAACTTGGCTGCCCTTTTATTAGACACCGGTGGGATCACCTGACTATAGCTGGGAAGTGACCAGCTCTATGTTGTAGCTCCCACCCCTCCCAGCTATAGTCAGGTGATCCCACTGGTGTCTAATAAAAGGGCAGCCAAGTTTGGGAGGTTTACTTTGAAAGCAGCTAGTAAGTTGCAGGTAAAACCTAGTCCCTTTGAAAAATGTATAATGAAGCAATAGAATTCTTAATGAATCAGATGAAAATTAAGCGTAGGACTGGCCAGATATGGGATGACTTTGACGTAGTTGGCCAGCTTAAATATATTGTAATATATGGACAAACAATCCCTGTTTTGTTTAAAAGGTAAGGCATTTTTCAGTAGCAGTAGCACAAAATGTCTCTGTCTTAAATATATTGATAATGGGTTGAGTACAGAGGACTCTTGTAGTTGACTATATGTATTTTGTGGTCACACCCTCATTGCACCCCCACCTAATGGTTTTAAAAAATAGTGGTGAGCACAACTTTCCCTTGTTTGTTATAGTTTACACCACCAAATACACATTGTAGGCCTGGGAGGTTACAAAAAGCCAACTGTATCACACATTGTGTGTCAGGCTCTACTTGGGACCTCTCACTAACACTAGACCAGGAGAGCAGCCGGCAAGTTACTATTTCCTTTTCATCAGCCCCTGGTTTAACTGTTTTACCCCAGCAGCCTTATTGGTAGGTTGGGGGTCAGCTCTTCATGGCTGATCATGCCCTTTATAAGAACAGCCCTCCTTATATCCCATCCTTAAACATTAGCTATAGTTGGAACATTGTGTCCAAGTGCCTAGCTCTTGTGTGTTTCTGCTCCAGTCCTCCTGCTCTAGTCCTCCTCGTCACACCCCATACTGACCTGGTTTTATGCCCACATCGTCCTGTTCTGTCCCAGAGTATGTGTCCTAGTCCTCCTACTTGAGTCCTCCTCATCACACCCCATCCTGACCTAGTCCTATACCTGCACTATCCCGTTCTGTCCCAGAGTCTTCACCTTCTCCCTCCCTGGGCGTCCTGTCACTGATCTTCGCCTGCTCATTCCTGTACCATTGTCACCCTTCTTCTGCACTTGTCAGCACTATTGGTGGGCCTTGCCTGAAGAACTCACTCCTTCCCCACCTTCTGCCCCCCTACCTTTCACTTATACTGATATGAGAAGATCAACTCTAGCAAAATATTTACAAAAAGAAGTGTCTCACTCCTTCTAACTCTCCTAAACTCCTAGTTTTAATATTCATAAGATGCTCTTCCTCCTGGATTCGCATTGATTGACCTCTCCTTTGAACATGAGCAGTCCCAACAAGATGTTTAGCGTATATTGATCATCTGTTCGAGAGCAAACCTCTGATTAGTTTCTAGGGGTTACTAGACCTGGAGTACACATGGCTTGTTATTACATTATCCAATAAACGTATATATCCAGCTTGTTGACAAGGATGAGGTTTTGATCTCGGCTATTAGTATTGATTTGTAGAAACATCTTGGGATTGAAATAGTCATTAGTGGTCACTGAGCTTTAATGACAATATCTGGCATAATGATGGATGATATGTGGGCCATATACAGTATATTGCATCTGTTGATAGCTGATGGATGCATTGGGAAGAAGCCAAGTACATTAGAAGTCAATGAGGAGTTCTATGGCCATGAAAAGGTTCTATATATACAGGTCATGGAATTCCAAGGTGAATTTAATATTCTTATATTTTACAATGAGGGAAACATTATTTTTGTTATATCATGCCACAAGTGACATCATGAAGCATAAACTAAACTAAACCAAACATCACTAAACCTTGTTTATAAATACATATGTTACAAGTTATTTACAACCATTATACAATGTACAGAGCTCAGTAAACTGACATATTTCAAAACATTTTATCCACTCTTCTGTCATGTATACTTGGGAACGAATGCCTTCATAATTTATACAACACTGAAGCTGTCCATATATGGTCCAATCAAATCTGCCAACTCAATCCCTTCAGCCCAGGTTGGCAGTTTACTGGGCCATTTGACAAGGACTTCATTGGTGTGATGTTCTCCCAATATGTCATCTTAGTATTGGATCATTTGTTGACCTTGAAAAACAGTGTGAGTCCACCTTAAATTGGTCCATATGCCTGCTAGTAAGCCTTCATCATCCAAAAGTTGTATCAATAACCCACAGTGAGTTCATGTTGACACTGATGATCCGGAAAATTGAGAGCTTGGGGGAAACATCCTTGAGCTTGTTGTGGGTTCATGTGTCAGACCCAAGACTTCTTAGAAGAATGCTCAGCAGGACATTTTTTCCACTGTTCCTTGAAAACATCATAATATTGAATATTATTGCAGAAATATTGTGTTGTTTCCACCTTAAACTCCCCAAGTAAGTGAGTATTTGAAATGTTTATTTAGCACCAGACGAGAAGATCCCAGATAAGACAGTTATGCAGTGTTTATAGTGACTCTACAATTGTTCATCTACTCGCAGATCAGCAGACTATTTATAATGGAATCCATATGTAAATTTTGCCTTTTATATGCACAGATAAGGAATGTGGTGACACTGACTTATGGCCGTGTGCCTATCACATGAGGTTTAGATCACTGCTGCTCAATCATATATAAATATATGGATATATGAATTTAAATAGATTATGCATTACATTTATTGCAGTGCTTCCTTTTCTCCATATTTGCACCTTTTTTTTGAATTTTGACTTGTTATGGAAACCCCTGCCATCCTTGAATCAGGGTCAAAGTGACCTGCCAGATTACTAGTGGATCTCCCAGTGGACCCAAGTCTCTGGCATTTCCCATTGGTTCTACCATAAACGGATATTACCTCTATACCATTTGGCACCGACGTCAGCTAATTGCTTTCTCATGGGCCCTAGGAGCCCCAGTCAAACAGAGCATATATTTCTGGTACAGCCTAGTTCTTTGTTGAGATGTAGGATAATGGTGGAACAATTTTATTGGAAAGAATCATTATTTATATGTGTCTATATCTTTATACAGTGTTGCTTTATACATAGAACTAGCGGCGTAACCAGATATTACTGGGCCCCACAGCAAATTATTTTTCAGGACCCCAAAAATGTTTAGAGGTTGATTTGTTTTATCAATATATATTGAAATTGTATATGAATTTGGACCTCATGGGGCCCCTACAACTGCAGCCACAGAGTCTGTTTCCTCTATGGTTACACCCCTGCATGGAACACTTTGTACAGGTATAGGATCCCTTATCCGGAAACCCGATATCCAGAAAGCTCCGAATTACGGAATGGCTGTCTCCCATAGACTCCATTTTATCCAAATAATCCAAATTTTTAACAATGATTTCCTTTTTCTCTGTAATAATAAAACAGCAGCTTGTACTTGATCCCAACTAAGATATAATTAATCCTTATTGGAAGCAAAACCAGCCTATTGGGTTTATTTAATGTTTAAATGAATTTCTAGTAGACTTAAAGCATGAAGACCCAAATTACTGAAAGATCCGTTATCCAGAAAAGACCAGGTCCCGAGCATTCTGGATAACAGGTCCCATACCTGTACATCCAACCAATACAAGGAGAGCAAACATGTATAAATATATACGGTATCAAATATTTGTGTGGCACAGGCTAAGAGACGACTTATTGACAACTTCTTAAGGGTTAGGCAACACTACTTCTCTATCTTGTCCTACTGTCCCCTACTCTCTCCTTTTTCTCCATGTTTCTTACCTACAGTTGCCGACCTACAGCACAAAGGACAGTCACCCCTATTTAACCCCCCCACACACTCTTTTGATTAGTCTTATGCTGCTATTTAACCAAATTGAGTAGGAGTATTAGGCATCAGCCATCATTTCCTGCTCATAATAATAATAATAATAATACCTTTAAGTCAACAGTGGCAAGCCACTTCACGGCAAGGCATATCAAGCCTTGCTTAGTATAATTATTATATATTTATTTTTAATACATTATTATTTAGTACAATGCCGCTCATTGTGACGTTACTAGAAAACAAACCATTTAGTGCCTTGAGCAATTCCACCAACACACCCACGTTGATACGTGCTATTATCTCTAGCTGCAATACCGGTAATTATACAATTAATCACAGGGATGGATTTGTGCATAAACAAACTGTAAGGGATGTTTGGGGACCAATGACTTTATTAGGGGTGGGGGTGGCGTGAGATTGTTGCAGTTTAATAGAGATGCACTACATGCACCCACATGTGCAAAAGAAACACGTGCAACTAATTACAAAGACAATCAGTTCGGGGGAATAGTTATTGCTGCAAGACCAACACACGCTATACATACCTTCCAGCCATTCCAAGTCTGCGGCTAGCCGCATTTCTCTCGGCGGGCAAATAGGGTAATTATCTGGTCATTTGAGGTCTCGCCAGCCTAAGAATTGTAGGCTTTTAAAGTTTTTGTTTGAAGGTTTTCACCAACCAAACAGATGCAACCAGAAAATGATTGCAAAACAGTTACAAAAAAAAAACTTATCAAGAAAAAACATTTGAAGAAGGGACATAAAATAAAAACTCATATTTGAACAATGGAACAAATTGTCAGAATACGATACTTTTTTTCTCAACCTTTTTACAGAAGAAATAAAATATCACTGTAATTTGGTGACATTTAAATATTTTCTATGGGTAGAGGAAGAACTTTTTTTCTGCAAAACAAGAGGAAAAAGTCCAGTCTCGACCGCACCTTGTTAATTTTATCAGTGTTGTTGAAATACTATTGAAATTATGGGATTTCAGCACTATCTATGTAATAAATAGTGACCGGCAAAGGCTTTCTGCTGGTTACCCCACCTGGGCAAATGTAGTTGGGGTTCATTTAGCTTTATGTAGAGCACGGTGTAATTGCATGTGCAGTGAATCAGCAGAAAAGAAGACGGGGAGCTACTGGGGCATCTTTGGAGACACAGATCTTTACTGCTAAAGGGCTGTGGTTGCCTTGGGCTGGTACAGAAGCACAAAACATCATGTACAACATTTCTACCTACTTCTTTAGTTAGGCTTTAATTCTCCTTTAAGTACGCCAACTCCTCTGCAGAAAGCTGGTGTAGCATTACAGTAGTCTGGGACCTTAAAAATACCTATGTTGATGCCAACCCTAACCAGAATTAAATATTCGAGCTATTGGATTTCCCATCGCCTCCGTTATCTGTCACACTAATTACAGTCAGGCCCCCCAGGCAGATTTAAGCTTTTGCCTCATTGGTTGAACAACGAAGACTTGCATCAGAGCAGTCATTGATATCTGGCGAGCCTGTGTGGCACTGGAAGTTTTTTCAAAAACACGGATATGCTATATTATAGCACTGGCTCTATCATATAATTCATATCATATAAATACAGACAATGGGGGTTTTTAGAACTTCCTCAAAAGTGGATTTATTTGACAGTAACAAGTCTGTATCTCTTTAGTTTTTCCATATTCCTCTCTTTGTATCTGCAACTGCCGCTGTGCAATAAGCATGGGGCTCAATGCAACTGCCCCAATTTTCACCCCACTAACCACTGCTTTGTCTGACAGCTCAGTAAATCAGTGGTTTCTGAGATAGTTCTACATTTGCTGAGCCTAAAATGACCATAAAGACTCTTTTTTTTAAAAGGTGGCAAACCTAGGTGCGAAGTAGCGCTAGAGTAGGTCCACTTCGCTAGCGAATTTACACCACTTCGCCCTTTAGTAAATTTGCCCCATAGTGTCTACCAAACTGCCAATCACAGCCCTTATTTGACATCCCCAGAGACTTTTCCCATGCTTGTGTTGCTCTCCAGCTCTTTTTACATTTGAATGTTGTTCACAGGCTGAGTTCTATCACCCCGTTCATCAGCTGCTCGTGGCATAAGGGATAAATCAGTGGAACTACTGGACAATAAATAAATAAGCTCCAGCAACTGTAAAGTCATGAAATGTGTAACTTTATCATCCCTGGCGTCGGCACAGAGACCACGTACATAACTGTCCCCATTACTTGTGTCTGATTTAACTGATTTAACTGAGCCTTTTGTTTTTATTCTTTGGTATTTACTATCACTTCATGTAATACGAGTCTCTAATATAATGAAAAGAAATGGCACATAAATAATTAGTAGCTCAGAGTAAAACAACTCTGATGTTGTTAAAAGTCCCTTCATCTAAAACCATTGGCCTACTTACAGGGCCGCCATTAGAAATCACGGGGCCCCGTACAACAAAATTTTTGGGGCCCCCTGGGCCCCGCCCACACTGACGACCAAGCTCCGCCCCATATCCCGCCCACATCGCAGTTAAAAGACCACACAGACATCAGCGCTAAAAAAGTAACCCCCCCCCCACACAAGTTGTAAAAAGCTATTGATGGTCAGGGCCCTCTTATAAAAAAAATTGGGGCCCCAAAAAAAAAAAATTAAAATTTTTTTTTTTTAAAAACATTGGTGGCAGTGTGTTAAAAAAAACTTGGGGCCCCAACAAAAAAAATGTAAAAAAAACTAAAAAATAAACAAACATTGGTGGCAGGGGCCCCCTTCTAAGTTAAAAACAAATTGGGGCCCCAAAAAAAAATTTGAAAAAAAATTAATTTTTTTTTGAAAAAAAAAAAAACATTGGCGGCAGGGGCCCCCTTATAAGTTTAAAACAAATTGGGGCCCCAAAAAAAAAATTTGGAGAAAAAAAAATTTTTTTGAAAAAAAAAAATGGTGGCAGGGGCCCCCTTACAAGTTAAAAACAAATTGGGGCCCCAAAAAAAATTTAAAAAAAAAATAATTTTTTTTGAAAAAAAAAAAAAACTGGCGGCAGGGGCCCCCTTACAAGTTAAAAAAATTTGGGGCCAACAAAAAGAAAATTAATTTTTTTTTTAAAAAAAAAAACCCCAAAAAAAAACAATGGTGGCAAGGGGCCCCTTACGAGTTAAAAAAAAAATTGGGGCCCCAAAAACAAAAGTTTTAAAAAAAAGATTGGTGGCAGGGGCCTATAGAATATTAAAATAATACATTGGTGGCCAGGGGATTAAAAAAAAAAAAAACACAAACTGGTGTTCAGTAGAATTGAACTCATGGCTTCAGTACTTCAACTTCGCCTCCTTTCGTGACTTCGGGTCTTTTCACCGCTTCAGGACTTCGGCTTCGGCTGTTTTCGTGACTTCGGGTCTTTGCGCTGCTTCAGGACTTCGGCTTCGGCTGTTTTCGTGACTTCGGGTCTTTTCGGCGCTTCGTGACTTCGGGACTTCGGCTTTTTCCG
This sequence comes from Xenopus laevis, assembly GCF_017654675.1. NCBI lineage: Eukaryota > Metazoa > Chordata > Amphibia > Anura > Pipidae > Xenopus > Xenopus laevis. Next base: position 7,016,590 of record NC_054372.1, on the reverse strand, counting down.
TGACTTCGGGTCTTTTCGTCGCATCGGCTTCGGCTTTTCGGCACTTCCGCATTCGGCACTGAAGAGGCAAGACGTACGGCTCGGGCGCTCGTAAGGGGGGCCCGGATCTTCAAAAAAATGCAGCGCTGCCGGGCCCCCCTTCATGCCCGGGCCCGGTACGCTTGTCCCCCCTGTCCCCCCCTGATGGCGGCCCTGCCTACTTACAACCTAAGGATAGATACACCCAAAATGGCATTTCTGTAATGTAAGGTATCCCAAACCCAGAACTAATGCCAATGACACGGCTCACACTTCCACCTATAGCAGCCGCCTTTTGCTTTTGGTGGAGCCCTCCGCTACTCCAATGCTGCCAGATCCAGGGCTGGGCCAGGGCCGGCCAGGTGCCCTAAGCCCGAGGGGAGAGCGATGGAGGGGAGGGGACCGTGATGGAGAGGAGGGTGACAGGAGGGAGGGGAGAGCGACGGAAGGGTGGGTGAGAGAGGGAAGGAAGTAAGACTAAGGGATGCGAACACGGACTAGGGGTAGGCAGAAGACAATTTTAGAGGTAACTGCCGAGCAGCCCTATCATTGCTCCCTAGGCAGTTGCCTCTTCTGCCTACCCCTAATTCCAGCCCTGGCCAGAACTTAAAGTGAGAAGACCAACAAGAGAGTTCTGGTCAGACTAGGAACCAGGAGTTTAGTGTAGTTGTCTAGATACAGGCCAAGGTCAATGCCAAACAGTGTGGTACAAAATCAGGAACCAGAAGTGTAATCGAGGTCACAGTAGCGTGGTACAAAGTCAGGATCCATTGAATGGTCAGGAACAGGCAGGGGTCGGTACAGGCAGCGAATCAGCAGGAGTCAGGGGCAGGCAAGGGTCAAGAACAGAGATCAGAACTTTAAACGCATTCAGGAACTATTGAAAATAGACCTACTTTGGGCAAGGTAATAAGGGCCTCACTAGACCACCAGGTTCTCTCACAATTTCATGCAAGGCTGAAAATTAGGTGAAAACTCCAACAAAGCCATGGAAAGCAAAACAAAAAGACAGTCCTGACCTTTTATATCATAATTACACAAATAAAAGAAGAATAGGAGGTTATAGCTCTCCTCAAACATATACTTAATACTGTATTACCAACATCATCTTTATTGGCACCTTGTCTACCTGCCCAAGCTGTGACTATACAGTCCCAAATCTGACGGGTACCATGGGCTCCGTCTAAAAAATTTGTCCCATTTGTGTCTATTTGTGTTTAGAAACTGACCATGTTTGGAGAGAACACAATGTTGAGTTATGTTTATAAGAACATGTTTATGTATCCGTTGTGTTGTGTTTGGATGGAAGGCCAAGCTTACCCAAGGGACAGACTGATGAGCAACTCGGAACCCAACAGTTAGCGAGTGACCCCCTCCCGGGGACAAAGGCGGCCTAAGAATACGCAAGAAAGTGAGCAGAAAACATTTATTTGATATTTTGTAGTCCATTTCCACAAGTCTGAAATACCGTCATTACTAGAACCGAAAGCATCTTCTTCGTGAGCTTGAAAGAAATATATATTTAGACGGGCTATTTTACCCCAAAGTTTACTTTACGGGGAGGCAAATTGGTGTGTGAATGAGCTTTTGCAGCTGTTGATTTCTAAATTGAGAGATTCACAGATAAGTATTCTGACATCCTCGTCTAAACTCTCAGAGCCACTAGAAAATGTTATGTCCATCACAAAATAGTTCTACCCCATGTTCAACCAGTGTAGGGAGAGATGATAATGTATTTAGGGGCAGGACCATAGATTAGGATCAGCCAGGCAGAATGTGAGTAATAGTTTTATATAAACCAGTGATCCCCAACCAGTAACTCAGGAGCAACATGTTACCAACCCCTTGGCTGTTGTTCCCAGTGGCCTCAAAGCAGGTGATTATTTTTGAATTCCAGGCTTGGAGGCAAGTTTTGGTTGTATGATAACAGTTGTACTGCCAAATAGAGCCTCCTGTAGGCTGCCAGTCCATATAGGGGCTACCAAATAGCCAATCACAGCTCTTATTTGACATCCCCAGGGACTTTTTGCATGCTTGTGTTGCTCCTCAACTCTTTTTACATTTCAGAGTGGCTCACTGGAGAAGAAGGTTGGGGACCCCTGATATAAGGCTTGGATCACAATGTGGGCACTGGAAAGCTGTAGACAGACAATGGGCAGGTTTCAAGGTGGTTCCTAGAACATGGCGGCTGAAACCTGGGAATGATCACCAGTATTTCACCTTGATCAGTGCCTACAGCAGGATTACATGGTGTATGTGGTGTTCTAACAAAGCCATAGTGACCTTATTGCCATTCGGTCAATGATTTACACACACATATAAGTGTAAGTTAAGGGCTGGGGCTTAAAAGCTCCCTGATATCTCATTAGAGCCTCTGAGTTAAGGGTAAGTGCACAATTGTGTTACTACTCCCTCACTAGGAACTTGATTTTAAATACACTACATACTAGAATGTTAATGGATAGTGTAGAACTGACATACAACGAGGGGCCTTGACGTGGCACGTGAGCTTACATATTTTGGCCAAAGTGTGGTGCGCTGGTAAATATTTTACTCTAAAAGCCGCCTCCAGCCCCTCAAACCTTTGTGAAGCCGACCCTCCGACACTGCTAACGGATCTTCTGTGGTTGTTTCAGTGACGCTGGGATGGGGGCGGAGCAATCCTTCCATAGGCTGAAGTCCTGTTTGCATTTGTAATTAGCCTATGGAAGGATAGCTCCGCCCCAGCCCAGCGTCACTGAAACAACTCAGAAGATCCACTAGCAGTGTCGGCTTAATGAAGGTTCGTGGGGCTGGGGGTGGAGGAAAATATTTGGCGTGCAACACCCCCTTGATATGGACACCTTCCTATGATTTTTATAGGAACGTGTCGTTTTCACATTCCCCACAATTCCACTCAGAAGTCTTGCGGAAAAAAAGCCAAGTCGAAAACAATTTACATGCAGAATGCAGCCGTACTGCCTGTCAATACGCAACGCAATTACATCACCAGCATACAACGCTGTAAATACGTATATGCGAAATCCATCTCGCGAGAGTTTGGCTGCCATGTTGAAAAAAGTGTATTTCCAAACCTGTGGATCCCATAGAATTCAATAATATGGAGTTTCCTTGGCGTATTCTTACACACACCAATATTATCATATGAAACTCATTTTCATAAATTTCCGTACAATATTCGGTGCGTGTATGGGGGAAGATGAGACGACCAATATCGGCAGAAGACTTGAATATCAGTCGGCTTGTCGATCAGCCCCAGGGCCGCCATCAGGGGGGGACAGGGGGGAGAGTTGTAGGGGGCCCTGAGGGTAAGGGGGGCCCGGCCACACCACATTTACTTGATTAGCCTGGCCCCCCATCATTCTGAGAGCTGTTGACTTCGGGAAGGCATGGACGTTTAAGGGGCCCTGGCCACAAATTTTCTTATAATGTGGGGGGGGGGGCTGGCATCAATTTTGTCCACCAATTTTTTTTTCTCTAACCACCAATATTTTAAAATGGGGGGCCCCTGGCCACAAATGTTTTTTATGGGGGGCCTGACCACCAATAGGGGGCCCAGGAAATTTTGTCGTATGGGGCCCTGCGATTTCTGATGGCGGTCCTGATCAGCCCAGCTGGAAAATTTTGATCTGGAGTCTTTGAAGGCATCTGAGCATCGGCCATTGTTAGTGCTGAATCATCAGACACAGGTAGAATTCTATTGTTTCTATATGTCTATCTGACCATTCAGCTCTACACGTGTTTATTGAAACAAACGATCTTTCCTGGAAAAAATTTTTTCCAAGAAAGATCGTAATTGTTACGTCTATGGCCACCTTAACATAGTAAGTTAGGTTGAAAAAAGACACACGCCCATCAAGTTCAACCTTTTAACTTTTTTTAACCTGCCTAACTGCCAGTTGGTCCAGAGGAAGGCAAAAAAAAAAACATTTGAAGCCTCTCCAAATCCTTCCTGACTCCAAAATCAGACCAGTCCCTGGATCAACTTGTACTATTAGCTATCTCCCCTATCCCTGTATTCCCTCACTTGCTAAACACCATCCAACCCCTTCTTATACCTATCTAATGTATCAGCCTGTACCCCTGATTCACTTCCCAGCTCTCCCTGTAACACCCCTTTCCCTCCTCTAATCTCATTGGCTCCCTCCTGTCTGCTGGGAGGAGCTACTGGTGAATAAAGCATCCGATCCTTCCTTGTACCTATCTAATGTATCAGCCTGTACCACTGATTCACTTCCCAGCTCTCCCTGTAACACCCCTTTCCCACCTCTAATCTCATTGGCTCCCTCCTGTCTGCTGGGAGGAGCTACTGGTGAATAAAGCATCTGACCCTTCCTTATACCTATCTAATGTATCAGCCTGTACCACTGATTCAGGGAGACAATTCCACATCTTCACAGCTCTCACTGTAACAAACCCCTTCCCAATATTTAGGCGGAACCTCTTTTCTTCTAATCGGAATGGGTGACCTTGTGTCAGCTGGAAAGACCTACTGGTAAATAAAGCATTAGAGAGATTATTATATGATCCCCTTATATATTTATACATAGTTACACATATCAGCTTTTCTCCAATCCATAGGCACCATACCAGATGAAAGAGAATCTGAGAAAATCAGAAATAGGGGCTGGTCTAAAACTGAACTAAGCTCTCTTAGAACCCGGGGGTGTATGCCATCAGGCCCTGGAGCCTTGTTTACATTAATTTTTATTAAAGCTTCATGAATCATATCCTGAGTCAGCCACTGACTAGATTGAGCTGAGCCATTAGTGCAGCTATAAAGTGAGCCTGGGAACTCAGACTCCTCTATTGTATACACTGAAGAAAAGAACTGACTTAAGCAATGACTTGTATGAGGGTAGGGCAACTACCCTACACTCCGCATCAGCAACATGCTGTACTTGATATTTTTAAGGCACAGCAGGAAAGATGAGGGCCACAAAAAAAATCAAAAAAAGAAAGAACACAGCAGACAAAAGCCTATCATTTTATTCAAGCTGTCAGCTTAATGAAATAGAAACCTTCTCTTTTATGGCTTATCTTCAAAGGAAATAGCTACTAAAAATATGGAATACAATGGAATGTTCTAAATGGTATAGAAAGGAAAAGAGATTGGGGGCGGGGGGATGACAGGCAGCGCTTGCACAGTAACGGACACTTCATTAAGAAGATAAAGATTCAGCCATGAGCCTTTGGTGTAGGATCCAGGGACCCTTTGCTTAATTCTGGGGAGGATAATGTTCCTTCCAGCTTAGTGCAGGCCGGAACACGAGATGTGCAATCAGTGACCAGATCTGTATTGGTCTATTATCAGGGCCTAAGAAAGTATTGGAATAGTAATTTCCCAGTATTCCAAAACTAAATCAAAGTCTGTTGTGATATAAAACAGTGACAGCAGCTGCACTCCGTTGTTCATCAGGAACAGCCCCATAATTGAGCCCCCGGTCAGTACAGAGAGATCCCATAAAACTATGGCAGCATAGGTATTCCCCTGTACTAAGCACAATTCAGCAGAAACAGTCCCTAAGTTTGCTCATAGTCTGTACAGAGAGATCCCATAAAACTATGGCAGCATAGGTATTCCCTGTAATAAGCACAATTCAGCAGGAACACCCCCTAAGTTTGCTCATAGTCTGTACAGAGAGATCCCATAAAACTATGGCAGCATAGGTATTCCCCTGTACTAAGCACAATTCAGCAGGAACAGTCTCCTATGTTTGCTCATAGTCTGTACAGAGAGATCCCATAAAACTATGCAGCATAGGTATTCCCCTGTACTAAGCACAATTCAGCAGGAACAGTCCCCTAAGTTTGCTCATAGTCTGTACAGAGAGATCCCATAAAACTATGGTACATAGGTATTCCCTGTACTAAGCACAATTCAGCAGGAACAGTCCCCTAAGTTTGCTCATAGTCTGTACAGAGAGATCCCATAAAACTATGGCAGCATAGGTATCCCCTGTACTAAGCACAATTCAGCAGGAACAGTCCCTAAGTTTGCTCATAGTCTGTACAGAGAGATCCCATAAAACTATGGCAGCATAGGTATCCCCTGTACTAAGCACAATTCAGCAGGAACAGTCCCCTAAGTTTGTATTAAGGTAAAGTCTGTACAAAGGTATGAAAAATAATTATACCAGCATAGGAATATTCTAGTAAAAAGCACTACTAACATAAAAGTGTATTGTATCCCTTAAATATAACAAATATAATTTTTTTTCCTTTTTTTTTGGTTGTTGTGCAAAACGGCAGTATTCTTTTCTTTTTCTTTTCTGTTTTATTGGAGTGAATTGTTACACAGTGTTTGGTTCCCCCTATCACAGTAAAAGGAAAGTGTTGATAACAAGGATATTATTCCATTCCGCTAATAAATCAGCCCGAGGCTGTTGGCGAGCGGCTGCAGTTCATACGGGAGACTAAAGGCAAAGCATATTGTAAGTGGAGATACAGTGTTTGTGTAACATATAATATCAGTAGCTTTGTTGCTATTCTGCGCTGTTACTGGTAACAATGAAAGAAGGGGGGATAGGAAAAGGGGGTACAGATCACTTACTGGGACTCAATAGCAATATGTGTTTACTTCCCCAAACTAAGGATTAGGGGGGTCTCCCTATTTTATGACTTTTTAGTTGACACAAAAGCTTTAGTCATTGGCTAATAACCGCCGCTAATGAGAAGCTGATCATTCTTAGTAAAATCAGTGCATTTAGATGAGTTGCCATTTCTCTGCTGAGTTTAATTAGTTTTGCCTAATTGGCCTAATCAATAGAATTATTAACATGTATTTATATAACGCCAACATATTGCGTATCGCTGAGTGTTCAATAAGTACAAACTGTGCATTTCTTTTCAGTGGGACACTATGATACTTTGCCTTTGAATTCGCCAAAATTAAGGGTAAGGGCAGATTCAGGGAGTTGCCCCGGCAACAAACCGTTTCCCGAAGTCGCCCAAAGTTTCCACTTTGGGCAACTTCGGAAAACGAAGCGACGCGAGTGCCATCCCGCTGTCGATTTTTCATTCTAGCCGGCAGGAAGGTAGGGGAAGGCAGTTCGGGGAGATTGTCGCCCCGAAGAAGAGGAGATTTGTTGCCAGGGCGACTAATCTCTCTGAATCTGCCCGTGTGCCCTGACCCTAAAATGTGACAGTGGTGGGTAAATAGAGGGGATCAGACCACACAGCTGGGGGGTTCCAGTAGAGGGTTTGGCAAGGACTTGCGATAATGTTTCTATAAACAATTTTTTTTATAATACACATGTCATAAATAAAGCGCACAACATATCCTGTGTCATTAGTGATGTCATTAGTTATCATTGGTGCTTGCTGGTGTCACATGACTCACTATAAGGAATAATTTATCCCTTCTGTGTAATAAAGGCATTAAAAGTTACCTGTAAGATACATAATCTTTTACCTTTATACAGTCATATGGTTCATTATCCAGAAAGCTCCGAAAAATGGAAAGGCCGTCTGTCATAAACTTTATTTCATCCAAATCATCCAATTTTTTCAAAATGATTTCCTTTTCTGTGTAATAATAAAACAGTAGCTTGTACTTGATCCCAACTAAGATATAATGAATCCTTATTGGAGGCAAAATCAATTATAATCAGTGCTCAATGATGTCATCAGTTATAATCAGTGTTCAGTGATGTCATCAGTTATAATCAGTGCTCAGTGATGTCATCAGTTATAATCAGTGCTCAGTGATGTCATCAGTTTTAATCAGTGCTCAGTGATGTCATCAGTTATAATCAGTGCTCGGTGATGTCATCAGTTATAATCAGTGCTCAGTGATGTCATCAGTTATAATCAGTGTTCAGTGATGTCATCAGTTATAATCAGTGCTCAGTGATGTCATTAGTTATAATCAGTGCTCTGTGATGCTATTTCTGTGACATTGTAAAATATGAGGATATTGGATGTCACCTTGTTGATCCATGACTTAGTGCCATCGGCCATTGTTTTTTGTTTTTAATATGGCTATAGAACTCCTCGGCGACTTATAACATCCTTATATTTTACAATAGGTGGTATATTAGTATATATATTATTATTGTTTTGTTTGTTTGATTAAAAGCTTTGCAGGTTGGCGTTTATCCCTCGAACAGGAGAGGCTTCTTTGTATTATCTTTGCTGCATGTGTCCCTCCTTCCCTTGTGTTGTTTGGAATAAGAAAGGGACGTGTTGACTTATCACAGGGCTCCCTTGGCTGTGAGTGAGAATACATGGGCTATAACATCTGCTGTGGGTGCCAATAAAGGTCAGGGTGCCATGCTGCTTAGATTAGAGCTTTCAGCAGCCGCACAATGCTTTGATCATGAGCTGTAGCTGTGCTTTCTCCATCTGTTGCTCTTATGAGTCTCTTCAGCACATGCTTAAATGATTAACCGTTCTGTCCCATGCCGCGTTGCATGCCGTGTGTCCCATGCCGTGTGTCCCATGCCGTGTGTCCCATGATGTGTGTCCCATGCCGTGTGTCCCATGCCATGTCCCCTATGCCGTGTGTCCTATGCCGTGTCCCCTATGCCGTGTGTCCCATGCCATGTGTCCCATGACATGTGTCCCATGCCGTGTCCCATGCCGTGTGTCCCACGCCGTGTCTCATGCCGTGTGTCCCATGCCGTGTGTCCCATGCCGTGTGTCCCATGCCGTGTGTCCATGCCGTGTGTCCTATATGCCGTGTCCCCTATGCCGTGTGTCCCATGCCATGTGTCCCATGACGTGTGTCCCATGCTGTGTCCCTTGCCGCGTGTCCCATCCCGCGTGTCCCATGCTGTGTGTCCCATTGCGTGTGTTCCATGCTATGTACGAGCCACAGTCCCTGTGTGAGAGAGACAAAAGCCGTGGCCTGAAGAGTGGGTTTCATTGTGTGTTGGCTGAAGATAACGTTATAACGGCACAGCTTCAACAGCAAAGATATAACCTGCTGCTATATCCTAATTCTCCTATACACTGAATTAATTGGGTTGAAAATGCAACTCCTACTGGAAGCAACGTCTGTCTGTCCCTTTCTGTCCTTGTACCATTAGTGGTCAATTCTTTCTCCAGCCAAGACTCCATTTCCCACAGTACCTTGCAGCTTTGCAGGGCTGTTAATGACAGAATGTGCAAGGCATTGTGGGAAATGGAGTTTTGGCTGGAGGAGAGCTGAGTGCTGCAGGATTTAGTGCTGTGGTCTCAAACCAGTGGCTCATGAGTAACATGTTACTCCCCAACCTCTTGGATGTTGCTCTTAGTGACCTCAAAGCAGGTGATTATTTTTCAATTCCAGGCTTGGAGGCAAGTTTTGGTTGTATAAAAACCAGATGCCCTGCAAACAGAGTCTCCTGTAGTCTACAAATCCACATAGGGGCTACGAATTATCCAATCATAGCCCATATAACTTTTTGCTTGTGTTGCTCTTCAACTTCATTTGAATGTGGCTCACTGGTAAAAAAGTTTAGGGAGCCCTGCTTCAGTGCTACGTGTAGCCAGGACCAGCAGATAGTAAGTAAGTAATAGTAAGGAACATATACTGATATCAGTTACAAAATGATCAAAATTTTTAATTTCCTATATAGTAGAAAGTTGTTTAGAATGACATTTTCTTAAATTATGCTAAATTGTCTTTATGTTTTAATATTTTTGTTGGAAATTCTTCTTTACATGCCACCCTTCTTGCAAACCAAGTCAGTAAACAGAGTGTTCCTTGTGATGACAAGGTGTCAAGTTGGGCATCTTTCTCGTGTATCCACCCCACTTACCCCCCCCCGACAATCACCCCTCACGGAGGTCTCTTCCTTGTAGCAAATATAGGGGACCCTCCCAGGGCAAGCCAGATGGGATATTTATTGCTCTGGGGAACACCAATGTGTATGTGCTTTTAAAATTGATCTATTCAATAACTGTCCACTTCTCCTGCTAAGGAATTCTATAACATGCCCTTACAGATATGATTCCCTTCCTTTCCTGATGTTAAAATCTCCTTTCCTCGGGTCTCGGTCAGTAGATGCTTCTCGTCGTGTTCCCTCCATGGCAGCACAAAACCAATTTCTCTGGGCTTTCCTTGCCCTCTATTTCTTTAATTAATTTGGTTTATGTTGAGGTGAATGATGTCCCGGGCCTGTACAATCTAAGCAGTGATTTCTTTTTCATTGAGGGGAGCGCATCCATTATAAAGCTTGCTTATAAATAAGAAGAATGCTCCCTTTAGATAGCCCCTCTGGTTTAGAAGGAATGACAGTCAGGGTGCCATTATTATGAACTTATACAGTTAAGTGTGTTGTACTCATGAACAGCTAATAATATCCTGCATATCTCTCATAAGGGCTCTTATTTAGTGAGACAGGCACTTAGCAGGCAGATATTTAAATACTGTCACTAGCTAGATATAAGCTGCATGTTACATACCACACATGGCAAAGAACTAGGGTTGCCATCTTTTTGGCCAAAACTTACCGGCCAGTATTCAGACAAGTGGGGCAATGACCTAGTGGAGGCATCAGGGGTCAGAAATTGGCAGATCAGAGACAGAAAGTGGGCAGAGCAGGTGCAGGTCAAGATCTGCTGAAAAGTAAGTTCCACTAATGAAAACTTCACAGAAGAGAGGGGAATTACAAATTTGACATGGGTGGTATATTGGTGATACTGTAGCTGATGATTTACTGTCTAGGCCTGGGAATTATTGGCCTGGCGGCAACAGTTCGGGGCCGTTTATCAAAGTCTGAATTTATCTCAATATTATCTGAAAAAAACTCAGACCAAATCAATACACTTTCACTTTTCAGAATTTCCGATTTTTTTTTACGATTTTTGGCAAAAACCCAGATAACTTTGGATTCTTTCACGAAACCCAGCACAGATCGAAAAAATCTTTGGGATTTCTCCCATTGACTTACGTATAAACAACCTCGCCAGGTCTGAGATGCCAGATTTTCGGATTCTTCTGACTTTTTCCATCCTCAGGGTATAATAAAATCCGGAATTTTTTTTTTTTTTAAAAAAAAATTCTTATTTTATACTAAAAAACAATTTTTTTTTGGATTTTCTGGATTCAGTAAATAACCCCATACATGTAACTAACATCTGTCTGATAGTGCTCCTTGCCTTCTCTACAGCCTTTATGTCTCACCTTAATCTGCTCTCTATCATGTGATACTACCAACCCTCCCTGTGACATCATCAATGCATACCTGTGACATCACCCCCACCTTCCCTAGTGGCTGGTATAAAACACCTGCCAAGGTGGCAACCCTACATTGCTTGGGCAGTGACCCCTATTTAGACTCTCTAAATACTTTCCTGCCCACCACCATATTGTATCTTATCTGGAAATCAGTCCTTGATCCCACTTCTGTCCTAGTGGTGCCTTGTTATGCTCAGACAGAAACCCTTCCTCTTTACATTTTCAGAAGAGGGATTAGGAAGGGATGGGAGATATTCCATTGGTTGAGCTGCACCTTAAAATGAAAATGTCAACAATCTCTTCTCTCAGAGCAGGTTAAACTAAAAGGTGTAACAGAAGTAGAGGAATGGCTGAATTTTGAGTGTCTGCCCTACCCTACAAGGTCAATGTAGCCTTTATTGTGTCATCTCTTTTATAGCTACTTAATATAAAAGTATCAACCCCCTTGGAACTAAATCTGGTTGATTTCTTTGAACACGCTCATGATGCACCCAAACTATACCCTGCCAGGTTTTGTTCTTTAGAAATATTGGTGACTCCTGACCATCCAGGAGGGTATGATTATATATAGATTATTATCATTTCTTAAGAAGGGGGTGTGAAAGAATTATGGAAAAAATTATTTTGACTAATCTATCCCTTCCGAGACTTTACATTTTTTGACATTTTCTTATCACAATGAGCTGCAGGTTGGATTGGGTTTTTGTTTTATGGAAATTACATTTCCTACTAGGAGGCTTAAACGGATGAAATGTGGTGTCTTCCTTTCGCAATTCCTCTGGAGAGGATTCTTTTGATTTCTCCGCTCACAATATTTTTAAATTAAAATATAAGCGCAGACTTTCAGCAATTCATAGAATCCATGCACCCGCATGCTTTTCTGTTTGTTATTTTTTCCTATTGAAAAGAAAGGATTCCTCTGTAATATTGAAACACAATAATAGTCACACTAGCTTTCCATTCCCACAGGGAACTCTTTATAATCAGAATCAGATTATGTTTTACCTCGCCGATTTTTAAAGAGAGAAAATGACATTTTACTCTTGAAGTATCTGTTATTGAAACAATTAACTATCATAACAGCAGGACGGGCTGCAAATGTCAAGTGTACTTACAAACATGCTCAGGAGATGCCATTTGCCAAAACAACCTGCGGAATAAACCTGGTGTCTTGAAGACTGATTAGGGATAAAAAAAAAAACAGGATTATGGATTCTCTATGCTGCTAAACAATACAATGAGAAATGTCAAAGGGTCTTATAAAATGTAAAGCTACTTGGTGCTTGGCAGTTATTTCAGAATTTTGTTTTCTACGTTCAAATATGTAACTGTTTTCTTCTGGTTCTGTGCTTCTCAAACTGTAGGGCTTGTGCCCCTGAGGTGGTGGGGTACTCACCCCAAAGGCCGGTTATTGAGAATTGGGGAGAATGGTCATTTGCTCTTCTAGCTACAACTTAAAGCCCAGCTTGAAGGTTGGTTAGGTTGGATCCCCATGAGTGGCTTAGAGCAGTTTCAAGAATGCTTAACCCAAAGGCCAGTTATGGTGAAAATTGGGGAGAATGGCCATCTGCTCTTCCAGCTACACCTGAAAGACCAGCATGAAAGTCAGTTAGGCTGGACCCCCCCATGGGTGGCTTAGAGCAGTTTCAGGAATGCTCAACCCAAAGGCCAGTTATGTTGAGAATGGGGGAGAATGCCATCTGATCTTCTAACTACACCTGAAAGCCAAGCTTGACGGTTGGTTAGGCTGGAACCCCATAGGTGGCCTAGAGCAGGGGCAGGGATGCTCAACCCAAAAGAAAATTATGGTGAGAATCTGGGATAATGGTCATTTGCTCTACTAGCTACACCTGAAAGCCTAGCTTGAAGGTTGGTTAGGCTCAACACAAAGGCCAGTTATGGTGAGAATTGGGAAGAGAGACCATGTTTTTTCCTAGCTACACCTGAAAGCTTGAAGGTCAGGTAAGAAGAGACTTGAGGTCAATATGCATTTGCTGTTCTAGATATTGTTGGATATGGTTAAATCATTGATATATGTGTTTTCCTATATCTGTATCCATTTAAGAGCCAAGAGGGGGGCCCCAACCAAAACTTGGAGCTGCAATGAGGTCCCTGGCCAATAGCTAGACCATCAATGGAGCTTGAAAAAGTTTGACTACCTGCTGGCAATCAGGGGAACCTGAGATCTCTCTGCAGTGGAAGACACTAGGAAACATGGGACGTCATTGCATAGTGCCTACACAATGTGATTTTTCCTTTTACAGAAGAAACATGAAAGGCTACATGGGTTTTTAAATACACTGCAAAGAGTTACTTTGCATGTTAGATACTATTGATTTATGCTTGAAGTCCTATATGTGCCATGTCAGTGTGGGCATCAGGCCTTCATTCATGAAAAGATTACGTAAAAAGAAGGGCAGAAAGGCTCCTGGAACCCAGAGGTAGCAGTCACTACACCATAGCTAATGCTTCTTCACGTCCCGTATCCAAAGTAATGTGAAAGAGACTCCTACACCAAATTATAAGGAGAGAGATACACGAGCTGTTGGTAATAAGTTCCAACCTTCATAAAACCCAAAGTGGGGGTCCTAAAATAAGCAAATATTTCCCAGAGGCTAGAAATCCTTTCGCAAAATATCATTGTATTTACTCAAACATCTACATCCACTCTTTAAGTTTTAAGGGGAAAATCCAGGAAAATATCAAACCAGGGAAATGTATTGTGCATTAAATATGGATGTGACTACAAAGAACAGTGTAAAATTGAGGTCTCTGAGGTCTCTAGAGCTGGTAATAAAGCAGCGTTGCTTTTAACTCTATTACAGTATTTTATAGTTTCCATATAAAGTGCACATAAACGTGATAAGATTTCCATTCCAGGCTGCGTGTGAGCTGCCAGCTGGCTTGCCCTGCGCTCGGAGAAGATTTATGGTGCTGCAGTTTTAGTCTCAGTGGCCTGATATTTCTGTTTTATTTTTGTACAGTGGTACATTCCATACTACTCGACATGTGCTTTTACTCCATGTTATGGACATAAAATACATTTGGGGGAGCAAAAAGAATATGGAAAAAAAATAATTTTTGGTTGATTTGTTGACCCAATGATAATGTTACTGCAAACAATAGTAGAAATTGTAGTGTTAATATATGAGAATGAGTGTTATTTTTAGAAAAAAGGAACTCAACAGATACTTTGCTCGACAGTTAATTGCTTGGCACAATACAAGAATCCCATTATTCCGCTTCATATTAAAATCAGGGAGGGGTTAGTCAAATGAGAGAAAACAAATATTATCTGGCTATAGATAAAAATATATCTGCAGTGTAGGAACCAAAGTGCAGGAAACATGGTGGATCGTGCTCATACTTCAGACCAATAATTGACCCCGGGGTCTTGCCGTAAAGAAAAAGGTTTCTTCTGCAGATACCGCCATTGCTTGTTGGTTATGCATATACTGTACCGGTATATATTAACTCAAGATGCAGGTGAAAGAGCTGATCAATACAACTGTTTATAGTTTAAGGCCTGTTGCACAAGGGACGCATTCTCCACCAAAACTTTTCAGGCACCATCACTTGTCCACTACCTTGTCTTATTATAAACCGTCCCTCTGTTATATTCCCAACGCATAGTGGGCAATAGGGATAATTAAAATCAGTCCATGCCCTGATCCAGCCACACCTAGTTACACCTTGAAATACATCTGACCTACCTGGAATCCCGTCCTGTTTTTGGTCTCCATGATTAAGCACTGCCTGGTGGAAATCAGGAGGAATGCCAACATCTTGCCTTGCTGTACATACTGTTACACACTAACACTTCCAATATAGGGGGTAAAAGGTAGGGATGTAGCGAACGTCGGAAAAAAAGTTCGCGAACATATTCGCGAACTTGCGCAAAAATGCGAGCGGTTCGCGAACGGTTCGCGAACCCCATAGACTTCAATGGGAAGGCGAACTTTAACATCTAGAAAAGACATTTCTGGCCAGAAAAATGATTTTAAAGTTGTTTAAAGGGTGCAACGACCTGGACAGTGGCATGCCAGAGGGGGATCAAGGGCAAAAATGTATCTGAAAAATCTGCCTGTGTGTGCTTGGAAGAGATAGTGTAGGGGGAGAGCTGTTAGTGATTTCAGGGACAGATGATAGTAAGTTTGCTGGCTAGTAATCTGCTGGATACTGCTCTGTATTGGAGGGACAGAAGTCTGCAGGGATTTGAGGGACATTTTAGCTTAGGTAGCTTTGCTGGCTAGTAATCTACTGTTCTCTTTAAACAACTGCCATACGTTGACCTTGTAGGCATTGTTTGCCCAGTTTTTTTGGACGCAGCCACTGAAGCACAGTTGCCAGAAAAAATATGCCATATAAATGCTGAAAATAGTAATTTTTCGCCATACGTTGACCTTGTAGACATTGTTTGCCCAGTTTTTTTGGTTGCAGCCACTGAAGCACAGTTGCCAGAAAAAATATGCCACATAAATGCTGAAAATAGTCATTTTTTGCCATATACGTTGAGTCAACGTATGGCAAAAAATGACTATTTTCAGCATTTATATGGCATATTTTTTCTGGCCTCTGTGCTTCAGTGGCTGCGGCCAAAAAAACTGGGCAAATAATGCCTAAAAGGTCAACTTATACACTACTACAGCGATGGATACGGATTACGTAAAATATATTATGGCTGCTTGAAAAAAGTCACTCCGGTGTTTTTTCTGGAGACGGTAATATTATGGATATTTAGACAGAATGTGAACAAGGTCACACAGCTAGATGGCAGTTGGTTGAATAACACACTGGGCAAAAAATGCCTACAGGGCAAATAATGCCTAAAAGGTCAACTTATACACTACTACAGCGGTAGTAAAATAAAAAAAAGTAAAATAAAAAAAAATGAATATTAAAAAAAAAAATTAAAGTTGGTGCTGCTGAACTACTAGGAGCAGCAGATTAGCACACCAGTCCCACTCCCCAACACTGCTAGACTAATAGCACTGGGCTCTTATAGTAGTAGTAGTAGTAGTAGTAGTAAAACAACAAAAAAATAAATAAAAGCAGTCCTTACAAGGACTACTGTTATTGCAGCAGTCAGCAGATGAGATCAGAAGCAGGACAGCTGCCCACTGCAGCTACATACAGAGCACTGCAGTAGAAGGTAGATTACTAGCCAGCAAAGCTACCTAAGCTTAAATGTCCCTCAAACCCCTGCAGACTTCTGTCCCTCCAATAACAGAGCAGTATCAAAACGATTACTAGCCAGCAAACTTTCAACTGTCCCTGAAATCACTAACAGGCAGCAGCTCTCTCCCTACACTATCTCTTCAGCACACACAGGCAGAGTGAAAAAACGCTGCAGGGCTTCGGTTTTTATAGGGAAGGGGAGTGGTCCAGGGGAGAGCTTCCTGATTGGCTGCCATGTACCTGCTGGTCTGGGGTGAGAGGGCAAAAAAAAGCGCCAACAATGGCGAACCCAAAATGGCGAACGTCGCGCGACGTTCGCGAACTTCCGGCGAGCGCGAACACCCGATGTTCGCGCGAACAAGTTCGCCGGCGAACAGTTCGCGACATCTCTAGTAAAAGGTCCCAAAGGATGGGTCTTGGGGCAGTCCAAGCTTTTAAGCCTCTACAAGACATCTCATTTCACGTCACCCTTAGTGAAAGGAAGAGAAATAACAGAACACATAAAACCAGAGGTCAGACAGTTCATCTAATTGGCCCAGACACATTCATTTCCTCCAATTGGCCGGTTTATAGGCCGTGCCGTGCATCATCCAGCAAAGGGAATATTAACATTGCTAAATGAATGGAATATTTGAAATGAGTCTGACATCTCTTCTGTCACACAAGGCCCCTCAGGAGATACTAGGGTTTTTTTTTTTAGATGAAACTATTGTTTAATATTCCAGCTCGCACAACAATAACCAGCTGACGTCTTTCCTATATTAAACTTGATGCCAGAGATCATGTTACTGTGTAAGCTTGCTCTACAGGAGCAATTTCTACTTTACACTTTGTTTCTGAGCTACTCAACCACAATCTACTGTGCCAAATACTGTGCCAAATACTGTGCCAAATACAATGTTATTTCTTAATTGTAGGGGCAAATACAGGACTTTAGGCGTCCACACACGGGCAGATTTAAGCTGCTGATTCTGCCCCTTCAAACCAATTCTGAAGCTTGTCTGCCCATGTTTGTGGCTCTCTGGTGGGTCGGCCCAAGCAATATCTGGCTAAAAATCAAATAGATGTTAATTGGGCAAGTTTAATTTTTCTGTGATTTCTGGCAACTTAAGTTAAAACTCACAAACATGGTTGCCTTTTTATTGGCCACTGGGATCACCTGACTGTAAGTGTAAAAGGTGGACAAGGGATGACGTAGTTGGGCAACTTGAATGTATTGCAATATATGGACAAAAAAATCCCTGATTTGGTTAATAGTGAGGGCTAGTGATGGGCGAATTTGCGAAAAATTTGTGAATTTTGCGCGAAATTCGCGAAACGGCAAAAAATTGTCAAAACTGCGCCGGCATCTTGTTTTTGACGCCGGCACCCGTTTCTGATGCCGGCGCCCGTTTTTTTTATGCCGGCGGCTGTTTTTTGACGCCGGCAGGCGAAAATTTTTTTTGACGCCGGCGAATTTTTTTCGGCCGAATTTTTGCAGGCGTTTCGCGCCTGGCGAATAAATTTGCCCATCACTGGTGAGGGCATTTTTTTGTCTCCATGGGTTGATTTGCAGACGACCTCTTGTATTTGTCTGTAAATTTCCATTGCCCCAGGGAGAAGAGCATGAGCTCTATGGGCTAAAAAATTGCTCCCCTGGAGCTCATGCATTTAGAAGTTGCATCTGGGGCCAGTGGCCTAACTATAGGATGCTGCCCCCCCCTACAAAGAAATTGGAGGAGCCTGTTGCAAAGATCTGTGCCTACCTGCTCGCTCCATGACCAACCACTCACTTGCTTGTGCCCCCTAATTCCTGCCGGGTAGCTTGAAAGGGGGAAGGATGGGGAGGATTTCACTACCCGTATAGAGGAAATAGACTCCATGGTCTAGCCCCCCACAGGGTCTGCTTCCTCTGTAGTTACACCACTGCCTGGGGCAATCTTCTGTGCTGGCTGGACTACCTGTTTTTGACAGCACTGTATTCAGACATTGTAGATGAATGACATGTCCCCCACAACAACCCCTTTGTTTATGCATCTTACAGACATGCAGGCTAAGGAGCACCAGGGGTAATAAGGCACAGGAGAAAAACTGCAGTTACTGCTTTCCTATTGCAGATGTTACACACAGAGGTCACATTTACTGTGCCCCAGAAACAAGTTGTACTGCTAAGGGCCTATATACTCCTCATCTAGGGATTGTACCACCTCACTGGGACTCAAGGTGCAGGGAAGCCCCATATCTATGTTTGCTCTTCACCTTGTCGCCGATCCTTAAAGGGGATCCCTAAGAAATAATTCCAAATTATTTTTTTTCATGTTAGTTGAGCAAAATAAAACTTACTTACACTTACATTTGTTATTTAAATTGTGTTCCCTTCAGTCTTGGAATAACACAATCACAGCACACAGGCAGGAGCCATTTTGTGCACACTGTTATAAAGACAAGTTGTGTATCACCCCAAAATCTTGTGTACGTGCCCGAATGGGGGAGCTAATGCCCTTACACATTGTCCTACACAATTATAGAGTGTGAGGAGGGAGGGGGAATGTGGGGAGAGCAGTGACATGTAGGAAGTGCTGAATAGAAAGTGAAAGTAATTGACTGCCCCGTCTCAGGCATAGAGGCGGGGCAGGTAATATTTGATTGACAGCTTAGATATTTAAATGCCTTTATAACAGGTAAGGATGCTTTAATGACAAAAAATATTCGGGTTCCACGTTTAATTTGCTAACAGCTTTGTTTTACAACTTTTTATGTGTAGGTGACAGGTCCACTTTAAGGTGCAGAGCTGCAGGCACAACTAAGGTTCTAAGGTGCTAAAACCTGGGTTCACCCATTGGTCTTTTTGCACCAGCTACAAAATATCCAACTGCTCCTGAAAAGTTCTCATGTTTATATATTTTGTCTTGTTTTGGCTTTGGCTGCAGACAGACTTGTAACCACCGTAGCCCCCTCTAAATCCTTTACTCATCGTCCACTGAACTGAACGTTTGCATTTAGAGCCATCAACCTTGTTTATTAGTATGTATATTTCATTTCTCTAATTGATGTGTATTTTCATTCCGCCAGTAATTTTCCCATAGCCGATGTTTCAGGAACAAAAATAAATAAACTGCAGAAATCTCTATGGCGTTCCTGTTCCCAGCCTGGAAAACAAATTAATACAGTCTCCCTGCGAAAGAAAGAACAGCTAAAATATTACTTTTTGCCGCAGCCAATCAAACAAATTGCCCTAAAATAGCAACCTTGTCTACATTAAAGGGCCCCTTGCCTTTTTGTAACTTCACTATTGTGTTTACCTAACAGAAATATATACAATAAACTCATTGCCTTCTCTTTCTGTCCCCATCTGACTTGTGGTTTCAGACTTTAGAAAAACTCCATTGTTGCCGGCTACTGGTTGTATTTCCTTAGTGTCTATGGATCTGCTTCCTATTTCAGACTTTATTAAGGCTTCATTGTTTATTAATAGTCTGGCCAACCTTCCTTAGCTCTTTCTGTAACCCTCTGTAATGTTGTGAACTCAGTGATTAAGTCGGAACATGGTTCGATGGACCAGTAGAATTCATTGTGCTAGTAAAGAATTAGGTTGTGTTGAATCTCATAGGGCCATCTTTATCCAACTGCTGTCACATGAGTACAGCCCAGTGATACTGATTTATTGGGGTTAGTTCTGAATGGTTTATCAAATAAGGTTCAGATGCAATGGGGTCATACATGATAGTGGTCCGAGCATATTGGGATCTTGGCCAAAAATGTCCCACTTTTTAATATTAGTATTGGGAGGTATAAATCTTAAAAAATTAAATAACCAGAGGGTTTTTTTTAGGTAAAAATGTACCACGGACCACGGTGGGTGCAAGTGCACATGCCCCAGACCTTTATATGCTAATAATGACTCCAACTATTTTAAGGGGAACTCGGTTACCCCAGCGTATACCTACCAACGGCTGGCACATACCGGACCAATGTTGTAGAAAACCAGTAGCCATAGATAAAAGTTGAAAAAAAAATTTTGGGGGGGGGAATTGACTCAAAGGCAACTTATCTTAAAGGGGTACTTTTATCTTTTAGTATGATGTAGTGATATTCTTAGCATATATTTGCAGTTGGTCTTTATCTGAAGTGTTTTTAATTATTTAGCATTATGTTCAGCAGTTTGGAATTTCCAATTTATCAAAACAACCAGGAAGGGGCTTGAATGAAAGACATGAATAGGAAGAGGAAAGGCCAGAAGGGATAAAAGATAAATAATACAAAGTAATAATAACAATAAAATTGCATTAAAGTCAATGGGCGTTTTTTCTTATGGCGGCTTTTTTGTCCTAATGCATTAGGGTGGTGGCACACGTGAAGATTTGGGGGAGCTTAGTCGCCCATCGATAAATCTCCTCTTCTTCGGGCGACTAATCTCCCCAAAATGCCTTCCTGCCAGCAAGAATGTGAATCTCCGGCGAGATGTCATGCGGATTGCTTCGTTTTCCGGAGACACCTGAAGTTGCCTCACGAGGAATCTTCGGGCGACTTCAGAAAACCAAAGCGATTTGTATGCCATCCCACCAGTGATTCACATTCTTGCCGGCGGGAAGGCATTTCAGGGAGATTAGTCGCCCGAAGAAGAGGAGATTTGTCATTGGGCGATTAATTTCCCTGTCTGCCACCACCCTTAAAGTCAAATGGCGTTTTTTTCTTATGGCGGACTTTTATCATAATGCATTAAAGTCAATGGGCGATTTTTCTTATGGGCGTTTTATCTCTGCGAGTTTTTCGCCGGTGAATTTTCGCAGCAAATCCATTGCTGGTGAATAAATTCACTCATTGCTAATAATTATGCAACAGTGTCACATCAGGGATCACACAATTACATGAATTCATCTCTAGCCTCGTTGTGCTCATTAGATCGACCAAATTACAGCCAGGCTGCCCAAAAGTCCTACTCAAGGTCAGATCTTCAGCAGATATTTGGAAATTAGAGCAAAGACATCTCATTGGCTCTAAACTTCACCCTTTTTCCAAAGGTTAGTCTTCTCTTTCATCCATTGTGTGATCTCTGCCCTTCACAAAGAACTGTGGTCACATAAAGTGGTCACAATCAGAATGCAACATGGTGGACATGGTGTGAGTTTCATTGGTGGATTGAGCCATCTGTGACATTGTGGTGCTGCCACTCATCTGTATCACTAATAATACACTTATGCACCATCCTGTGGCTTCCGAACTCTCCTTCTTCAATCACCTGGAGCTTCACAGCTTTCATGCTTCCCCTTAACGGCCATACCAATAAGGACCCCGGAGATGTGCAAAAAGAGATCATTTTTACTCAGCCACCAAGAAACTTTAGATCTTAATATCAAAGCAGCAGCGTACCTTCATTGTGCCACCGCCCCTGAACCAAATACTGTTGTTAAAAATATTTTTAATTTATTTTATAATTATTTTTTAAAAATAACATTGTTATGGAATGCAAGTGTCAGCATTTACTGAATTAATAATAATAATTGAATAAGTATTTTACATTTATACAGTAGTAAAATATTTTTAGGGTTGATGAAAATGGGCATGGAACAGTTGATAGGTTTCTCATATGTCCTTTGCTGACAGAGATTAATTTATTAGGAAGCCTTTTCCCTTTGGACTCTTACCCCTGAGTGTTTTGTGTTGAAGACCTATTTTTGGTCGGTGTCCTTCATTTCTCACAATCCCAGTAGGTACAGAGTCATGTTGTGGGCCGGATATAAATATGTTGCAATGGAATTCATCTTAGGACATAAATACTACAAAAGTTCCTATATATAATACATCAGTATCGGACATAGTGCAGAAGAATTGTTTTGACCTCGTTTTGCTACTAAAATGTATGTTCTGGTAGCTACATGAAATCCACGTGACAATGATTCAGGAGACATTTATACAAGTTTATTGTTCTATCCCATACTTTTCTAATAGAATTTTAAAAGAATTTTACAGACTAGCCTGTTCATTTTTAAATTCCCGGTCAAAGATTCAGAGCGAAACTTCATCTTAACCATTAGCATGTGCCTTCCATTTGCCTCCTGTTAATTTACTCCACCATGTTGGGCCTCCCTTTCATTAGAGTAATGGTGTGACATCCTCAGCCGAGGGGAGAAATGGGAAACAGGTGTATTGGTTCCAAGTCCAGATGTGGCAGCCATCACTCAGCCTGTAGATGTTGGGAATGGACTCACTGACCCCACACCAGGCTGTTGGGAGAGAGGAATGTCTGAGGTTGTGAACTCTGAAGTTTTTCAACTTAATCTGCTGTGAACAACTATGGCAATTGGGTGACCAATATCTTTCTGATTACAAATGCAGCTGGTAGAGGTGATGCATCTTAGGACTATGAAGGTAATGCAATTAAAATTGCAAGGTTTGCCCCTTGACTAGCAACCCACAGTGATACCAATGAAGGGGCTTTGGGCACACTGGAAAAACCAAGGGGCAAGAAATATAAAGTAAAATATCTCAGTTTATTGCTTTACAATAAAAAAAGAACATCTCCTGATGGCCCTATGCATTTTGTGCTTCTAGAGCACTTAGTCATGGGCTTAGTTAGAGGCACAAAGCACATAGGGCCATTAGAAGATGTTATTTTTTAATGTAAACCAATAAACTGAGTTATTTTATTTGTGGCCCCATGGTTTTTATAGTGTGGCCAAAGCCCCCTTCATTAGTAATGCTGTTGGTTATTCTGCCCCCCCCCCAAGCTGAGGGTCTGGGGCTGGTGCACTCGGACCATTTTTTCAACTTGGTGAGTTTATCAACATTTAGTGGTTTGTAGCACATTTTTCAATTTGATTATTATATCAACCCAAAGCAACCAATCAGCCCCAGCGACCATCATCTTCTGTTTGGAAGCAAAGCATCTGGTTACTTATAGTTTTTAAACCTGGGGCAAATTTTGCATCTTTGAAACATCAACCCCAATCTTTATTAGGAGAGGAGCTGCCAATCCCAGGTAGATGCAACTAAGCTACCCAAATGTATCTTCCACTGCAAACTACAGCTAGAAGGTGTTGTGATGCTGTATTCCATTATACTGGCATGGGACCTGAGTTTTTCCAGATAATGGATTTTTCCATAATTTGGATCTTCATACCTTAAGTCTACTAGAAAATCATATAAACGATAAATAAACCCAATAGGCTGGTTTTTCTTCCAATAAGGATTAATTATATCTTAGTTGGGATCAAGTACAAGGTTCTGTTTTATTATTACAAAGAAAAACTAAATCATTTTGAAAAATTTGGATTATTTGGATAAAATGGAGTCTATGAGAGACTTATGACTGACATACTTCGGAGCTTTCTGAACAACAAGTTTCTGTTTAACAGATCCCATGATATGTAACATTAATTAAGAGGGTTCAGTCATTGTCATGGGTCAACAATTGCTGCTATACTTGTAGAGGACTGATACATGTGTTACACTTTTTGTTTGCAGGCAGTCCGTTAAAGCTTATAGACAGCTAAATGTGGTCCTAAATTACATTTGGGGTGGGAACCTGTGTGCTCCTGGCAGTTTAAACTGGGATCATTGGGGTAAGGGGATACTTTCTGCTTTTTTGGCTTTTTTTTTTCTTTGTATTACATCTGTACACAAAGGTGTATGTTTAGTAGGGATGCACCGAATCCACTATTTTGGATTCGGCCGAATACCGAACCAAATCCTAATTTGCATATGCAAATTAGGGGTGGGAAGTAGAAAACATTTTTTACTTCCTTGTTTTGTGACAAAAATTCACGCAATTTCCATCCCTGCCCCTAATTTACATATGCAAATTAGGATTCAGTTCGGTCTGGAAAAAGCCCGAATCCTGGCCGAACCCCGAACCGAATCCTGGATTCGGTGAATCCCTAATGGTTAGAGTATGGGCGGAGGTGGGATCTGTAGGAAGTTAGTGTGAAGTTAGTGTGTAATAACTCACTATAGGCGTAAGAGTTAGGATTAGGGTAGTTAGTGAACAGCCTGATGCTCCTATGAGGAAAGCAAAAGGATTAGTATCCTTGGAGTGTCAATCTCAGGATACTGGTACTGGAGTGTACAGAATTAGGGGTAGATATGTTCCAAACTAAGTTCCACTTGGAGGGCCTGATGGCTGATAGTACATGAGACTGAATGTTTTATATCAGCTGTAACAGTCCAGTGTCTCAATAATGACACGGAGTCAACTCACATCTCTCCAGACCCAGGAACGTCGAGGGTGAATACATTGATTTAGATGCAGGAAACGGTTTAGCAGATGTGCATTTGGATAAATTCCATAAGTGCAAATATACATATATACATATATAGAATGCCTTGAAAAAATAAACTGTACATTTAGATGATGGTTCTGTTTGATTATGTTTGTTGCCAAGATTCCCTGGGATTATGTGATTTATTCTAGTGGGGGGGGGCAATGTGTCATCAAGCGTCATTAGGTACAAAATTAAAGAAAATAGAAAATGATAGAATTCAGAATAAAACACACCTGTTTTACCAGTGCAGGTAAAAAAGTACATTATACTTTAAATTACTTTAAAACACTTTAAACTGTTCCTTTAAAGAGAACACAGTCTGAATGATATCTTTATACTTAGGAGGTGCAGTTTCTTAAACATGTTACATTTGAATTGTAACTATTACAGTAGCTGATCTTATTGAGAGAACAATGGTAATGCCTCTAGCACATTGGTGGAACAGTGGTACTGACTAGTGATGGGCGAATTTATTCGCCAGGCGCGAATTTGCGGCAAATTTGCAAAACCGCCGGCATCAAAAACTAGATTCTCCCATAGCTAGTACTGACCTAAAACGATGTCTGAACAGCAGTAATGCCCTCAGGACATTGGTTGAACCATAGAAAAACCCCAGGAGATTGGCTGAACAGTTCCAGCTCCAACACTTGGGGTGTTGGCAACGCCCCCATGTCAGGCTTAACCCTTTGTCTGAGCCAAAATGTGACGAGATGCAACTGGTCTGAAATGGGACTGACCGTTAAGATGTTCAGCTGGTGCAGGGTTCAAGCATAGTTGGTTAATCAGGCCGGGGTCAATGCAGGCAGAATTCAAACGTAGTCCAATAAGCAGAAATCAAAACCAGAATCAATTCAACAGGATAGAAGTCCACAGGAGCAAAGTTTATAACTAAGCACAGAACCATTCCCATTTGGCACCAAACGTAACGACGTCTGCATCCAGCGTCACGTCGATGCGCAAGTTCACGTTAGCGACGTTTAGACGACCGAGTCCGTTTCGCCGCGCGGAGCATGATGACGCACTCACGTCTACATGGCCATACGTCTTTGATGTGCACATCTGCAAATGCGCTGAATCCTTACACCCCAGCATGTGCTGTAAGGGTTTGGGTAGCTGGGATCAGTTTTTCTGGGGTAACACAGCCCGTGGCACAAGCACAACTCATGAGAGTTTAGTCTCTTTTTGGCAGTTTATTGTCACTTGCAGCAGAAATAAACAAAACAAACAATTCAAAATAAAATCCTTGCCATTTATTGGGCTTCTAACGAATACAGGTCAGTTTTCCTCACTAACCAGGAGAAGGCCTACCGCCTGTCTCCCCAAAACTGAGTACATTGAGGAATATACAAAATCCCAAACCCTGTAGTGATTTGAGTCCCCCTCAGTCAACTCACACAGGCAGCTTTTCTGTGTCTTTTCCCAGCCAGGAACTCTCCACTCTGACTTGAGCTGCCTTTTTAATTAACACCTGAGATACCTCAGGACAACTCAAAACACCCGGGCTGGACTTGCACTCTGTTAGGAACCTGGGGCATAAATAAGCTCCGTCCTGGACTTTCCCAGGGCTCCTAGTAGTGACCTCACCACAGTGGCTATTCACTTCATTCAGCTAGTCGCCTATTTTCCATCAATTTTATTCAACACTATAGTCTGCAATCTAGTACACTGGGTCAGCTAGATTCCCTTGGCAATGACTCCACAGATTTGGCTGTTGTAAAGCTGTCAGTATATGGCCAGATATATTTGGGCAGTTTGGCCAATTTCAACCATATAGCCTAGCTAATTGCCTGTGTATGGCAAGTCAGGGGGGCCAGAAGGATCAAGTAGTGACCACAGGTTTATGACTCTTCAAGTGGTATCTGTCCATTTGGCCCATGGGCTGATCCCTTGAGTACCATATGGTTCGTCTCATATATATGCAATATGTTGGCGCTATATAAATACATGTTAATAATAATAATAATATCTTCCTTTTGTCCCAGAAGAACAACTTCTTTCCCTGCCATACTCTAGCCAAGAAAAATGACCTCCACACCTTCACTTGCTCTACTACTTCTGTCTTAGTGAGCCAAACAGTGTCACAATTCACAGCATTTATTCCAGTGGAAAAGTGTGTGATATTAATAGAGTGACATGGAGGGCCATCATGACTATTTAAGGGCAAATTCTAGTTTGCTCCATGTTTACACCCTCCTCTACCTCCACTCCAGCACAAGTCAAACTCATGGCTGTGATAGGTACATATGAGTATCTGAACCGCAGATTAATTGGCCAACTGCATGGTTTTATTCTCTTTTTATTTTTTTGTTACTGTGGCATGGTATTTTTCTATCCCTGATTATATATCCCATCGCTTATATACTGTAGTTTTATACAATTGGATTTATTTACGGTACTTGCATCCAAATTCACTCCTTGGACTAAGTGAGGTACCGTAGTTGCCAATTTTCATTTTCCATATATGGAATATTGTTTTTCACTTGTATTTTTTTTTATATATCTTTCTTATATATTTTTTCTTATATTTTCCTTCAATTTTTCTTTGATTTTACTTTCTGTTCCCTTTAATGTGCATTCTATTCTGTGTATAGATACAAGACACAAGTTGCCTTGTGCTTTTCTTCTTGGTGTTTTCCCATCAGACAAATAAATCTATTGAGTCTCAAGAGAACCAAAGCTGTAAACTCTGTTGTGTTTAACTCTGACACCAGGAAATTGTTCACCAGAGTCTTTTTGTCACTTAGATAATCCAAAACCAGTCCCTTGATAACAGTGTTGTGTGGATGAAAACGCTCCGTGGAGAAAATCCATGTCATCTCCTTCTGTAATGAGTAAGACATGAGTAAACCAGGCAAGACAGGCTGATTTTTTTGTTACTGTATATACAGAACCTTAAACTAAGGGCAATAAAGACATTTCAGTGGGCGAACTGGAAACAAAAAGAAATCTCATCTTGAGAAACGTTTTCCAGTCTTGAAAGTCTTAGGTTGGTGAGTTCTTTCCTGACCCATCTGGTTTGATTGTTAATGATTTAATAATGACAGGTAAGCTTTCATGCTAAATTGACCAAAAAAAACAGGTTTTTCTCCTCATCTCTCAATTGGTAGGATGTTTCATACCTCCCAGTGGTACCAATTAGAAAATTAGCGCTGATCCAGCCAGCAAATTCTCCTCATCCAGTCTTCTACCCATCTTCTATTGATCCCAGTTCCATCAACCAAAACCAACACTGGCCTACCAAACTGGACTAAGAAATAGGGGTTCCTGTGACCTGGCTGTTAGGAGATTTCACCGAGACACTGTCTGATGCTACAAGCACAAAGTTTTATCTCAGAACCTTGGTTAGGGAACCCAGTCTGAAGATCACTTAGGACAGATTTGGGGAAAATACCAGATGTTCCTAGATGCTCCTGGAGGAATATTAGGTTAATAAGGGCAATTTCATGGGGTGAATACTTCTTTGATGATGCAGATATTCCTCGAAAGATGGGTGAAAGGCTGAGCAAATAGTGTAATATGTTTCACGTTACCAGTTAAGGGGGACTTGGCCAAATGTTGGGCATCACTTGAACTTAATAAGTCTGGTAACCACTAGGCTAGGACATTTACACAGGTGTCATGCTAAATATGCCACCATTATCTCGCAGGCACCGCTTGTTACACTATAAACCTATTTACCCCAATCAAGCTAATTAGCCACAGTCAGAATTTCTGCACAGTGAAATAATAAAGAAGTGCTTTTAGCTCAAATGATTACACCTACAAAAAATTGCTTTATGGGATTCAGAAAGTGCACTCAGAGTTTCCAACGTGTTTGGTTTCTCATATTACTAATTATGTTTCGAGAGACAGAGATGGACTAAGCCAATTCGCATGCCACCTCTAATTAATTTTAATGAGATGATGTGTTTTGTCTAACATTGGATAATGCTCAATTCAAAGGCATTTGGATGCTGTGAAACTTGAAATGTCATTATAAAATAACATTTAATTAGAGTAGATTAAAAGTTATAGACAAAAATGCGCCTGTTCTGCATTGTTGAGCCTTTGCCCAGGTTCAAGTGATTCATATGAATGTATTGTTGTAAGGTTTTGTTGGATGCTTGATCGGCCGCGGGAGAGGAGATTTTCCACCAGGCGAAGAAGCACCTTCAGGGCCATAAAGTGTCTCCTCTACAGAACTCAAAGCAATAGGTGGGACCTTATCTTAAAGGTCAGCTTGGGTTAATGCTTATGTACTGTTCTTAATAATTAACTTAAAACTAAAGTGGGATGACTGTTACAATGGTGTGCAAGGCCCGACCTCTTCAGAAATGCCCATATTCCTTTTAATACAGAACACTAATTTGAAAGCTTTTGCTACTGCAGACTGACACTGTTTACCATTTTCGCATAGCTCTGCTGAATGTTCTTCCAGAGCCAAGGTACTAAGCAAAGGGCATCAGCTTGAAGACTAGTTAGACTAAAGTGGGGTTGCTGTTAAAATGGTGTTTTATATTGTAATCTGAGTCCATGAACTTTTTGTATTGCAAAAAAAGGGACTGTCCATTCCCCATCTTGTAGCTTTTCCTACTGCAAACTGAAATTGTTTATTGTTGTAGCATAGCTCTGCCAAATGTTCTAGGTAGCGATGGGTGAATTTGTTTTTGACGCCGGCGTCGGTTTTTTTATGCCGACGCCCGTTTTTTTACGCTGACGCCCGTTTTTTACGCTGACTTCCGTTTTTTACGCTGGCGCCCATTTTTTTGGACGCTGGCGACAAATTTTTTTTTGATGCCGGCGAACTTTTGCCCATCACTAGTTCTAGGGCTTTAGCTCATCTTCATCCTCCTTTTGGCATTGGAACCTACAACCTGCTCCCAAATCTGGCAAATCCTGGCTTTAGGGTGGATTTTGCCAGATTTCGGAGTGGGTTGTGTGCTCCCCATCAGCAAATTATGGATACCAGGAGGCGAAATAGCAAGTCCAGTAACTCTATAAACAGGACAGTGAGGTTGGGGAATGCACTGCCGGGTGATGATTCAGTTAATGACTATAAGAGGGACTTGGATGATTTCTTGGACAGACATAATACAAAGGCTATTGTGATACTAAACTCTACAGTTAGTATAGATATGGGTATATATCATTTATGTGATAGTAGGAAGGGGTGTGTGTATGGGGCTGGGTTTTCATTTGGAGGGGTTGGACTTGATGGACTTTGTCTTTTTTCATAGTTAATTATGTAACTATGTAACTATGTAAGTATGGATTAACCTTCTTTTTGTGTGTATGAGAGTTTGAGAAGAAATATATGGAAATATATAGGAAAGCTGACAGATCTGAGCTCTCTGGCCATCTTTAGAAGTGTTAATGTTGCCCATGCCACTTTCTGTAGAAGATTGCAGCTATACATGTATTTTTTGTACTTATTAAATTAATGTTTTTACCCCAGTAACTTATCAGTCTTTTTTCCTTTCTCGCTCTTACCGCTAAGATAAGTTGCACAGGTTTTGCCTTTATTCTTTTGGATTTTTCCCTGAAGTAATAATCTTAGAGCCATTTTTGCTTCCAAGCTTCTGCTAAGGTTCTTCTGTGAGATCATATCATCCCATCCTACTGTAGTGAGGCCCTCAGGGAGCCAAATGAGATATATAGCCAGGAATAGACTTGCTGCTTCCTGCATTGTACATTTGATACTTCTAAAATCCAGAAAATGAGACTCCATTATGATCACAGTTCCCCAGGTTTTCTCTTAAATAAAATAAAATGTTGGTTTAGCTCACACGTTGCACAGCACAATTTAGATGTTTTCAGTCCCCCCCCAAGTAAGTCCTCATTTGCAGTTCAATATTTATGCTGTCTTAGCTCATCCCTACATTACAGATCTCACTTCATATGGCCTTCAGGCTGGGCCCCCTTAGCTCATAACAAGGTTACAGATATATAGAAACACTGGGGTAACAGTCACCCTGCTATAGTTCCAGGGGTACCCAGGGCAAAAATAAACACTCACCCCAAATCTCCCCCTAACTGGCCTTCAGGCTGGGCCCCCTTAGCTCATAACAAGGTTACAGATATATATCTATAGAAACATTGGGGTAACAGTCATCCCACTATAGTTCTATAGTTCTATATGACTATGACTAGTTCTAATATCCTTATCATTTACAGTAGGGGGTATATTATCCCTTATAATACATGAGTGATACTCAGAGTTCCCTGTATAACTCAGCCTGCAGCCTTGTGCCTTTATATGGTCACAGAACAACCCCTCAGACTTCTAATATCCTTATCATTTACAGTAGGGGGTACATTATCCCTTATAATACATGAGTGATACTCAGAGTTCCCTGTATAACTCAGCCTGCAGCCTTGTGCCTTTATATGGTCACAGAACAACCCCTCAGTGACTTCTAATATCCTTATAATTTACAGTAGGGGGTACATTATCCCTTATAATATATGAGTGATACTCAGAGTTCCCTGTATAACTCATCTTGCAGCCTTGCAGAGGCTAAACTATCCCATAAACATTGTACCTTTAGCTGCCATTCTGTCGCTGCATTGTAAGTTTAAATAGAGAAGCACAAGGTATTTTCTAAATCTTTTTCCCAGTATTCTGGGTGGGTTTCTGTGGTAGGTCATATATACAATAGATTGCAATATTTATTATAGTTATGATGGATAAAAACTACCAGCCAGCATGAGAAATGCACCGGCAGAACTGTAGGTTTTATGCTTATTTAACAGTGCAGGAGATTGCTGACAGATGTGACGATTTGAATGTAGAGAAGAACAAGCCCGATGGGTCACAACAAAGAATATTTGAAGAGTATTCCCAACAGATAAAAGAAATGTTGAAATGACTAAGGAATCCTTACATTTTATCTTGGTGCTGCCCGAGGGCAGAAACTGAGCTCTTCTGAAGTATAATTGGGTTAATTATGGAAATAAACTGTAGCAACACACGTGAGACACAGTATCAGCCATGTGAAGATCAGGGAGGTGCCTATACTCAGGCTATGAGTAAGCTTGCTACTTCTCACTCAAGGTTGGGACACCGGGAAAAAAACGGATGGACCCCTACCTTCATGGGCTACACAGACCCAGTCCAGCTCCCCCGCCTGGACAGTCCCTTCTCCTTCAATCACAGACACAAATTTAAAGATGAGGGAGATAAAAGGTATGGGGTAAGTGGTGTAGGCAGGAAGGGGGTAGACATCGGAATGAGATTCTTGAGTTCAAAAGTAGGGTCTTGACTGCTGGAAGTTGCAGCCCAGTGGGCCCTGGACGCCCCGGTCCAACCCTACTAAGTATTCCATTTAGGACTTTTTTTTCCAGTCCCAAATGTCCACTGGCTAGAACCCCTGGACTACATCACCTGTTGGCATCTGGCAATAGCATTATAACACTACAGGAAAGCTACGGGAGATGATTGAGGTGAGGAATGATTGGGTGGACAGTGCATGCTCTGAAGTAGGTGGTACAACTTTACTTGTTATCCATGCCCCTATTATATGCCAAACACTTTAATGGACTCATTCCTCTTCCAAGCATCTCCACTTGTCATCCCACTGATGTCTTATACAGTAGTTGCATCTAATTTGACCCACTGGATAAATTGAAACCAATGAGTGAGAATTTAGAAGCATTGCAGAAGATCCCCTTGATTTAAATTGCTGACCCTGTTGCTATTTAATTTTTTTATGTACTTTCAGCTTTCACTTACATTTTTTAAAAAAAACTGTTGGAAAAGATGGAAACAACCACAAGTTGTTATTTCTAATCATATAAGTTGATTACTTTGTAATTTGTTCCAAAGTGGGTCAATCAAAGTATCAGGGTTCCACCATATTAATCAATTGTCATTATGGTCAAAACAATAGGTGGCATTAAATCAAATACAATTTAAAGGATGGAGGTAAGAAATAAATCCTCAACAAACTGTATAAGTAAATGTATGCATAGTGCATAGAATACATATATAATGGCTGTGCAGCACCAATGTGCTACAGCTGTACATACCACTGGATAAAGCTCAGATGCCACTGGCCAATAATCTAGACAAGGGCTTGGAATTCCAATAGATTTGTTCTGGTGCCCAGCATAAAACATGTTTAAATAAAAGTAGAATGATTAAGCTCCCAAAGATTGTGTAAAACCTCTTGGGGGAAGGCCACCGATTGCAAAGGTCATTATATGAAAGGAGCCTAAAATAAAACAGATGGCAGTTATCCTAACAAGGGTTAGACTGGATGAAATATGAGATTGGCCCAAAACATTTGAAGTCAGGATGGAGAGAAAATTGAAAGCAGCAGTTCAGCGCAATCATGTCCAAATAAGAACTGGACCACCAGATTTTCTCCAGTCTTTGGTATGGGAGAAGCTTGGGTAGTCTTTGGAATGGGAGAAGCTTGGGTAGTCTTTGATATGGGAGAAGCTTGGATAGTGTTTGGTATGGGAGAAGCTTGGGTAGTCTTTGGTATGGTAGAAGCTTGGGTAGTCTTTGGTATGGGAGAAGCTTGGGTAGTCTTTAGTATTGGAGAAGCTTGGGTAGGGTAGTCTTTGAGGGAAAGACAATCAATGGTGCCTCTACTGCCCTATATCTTTTAGAGTTACGGTCGCTCATGATGCATATGCTCAAAATATTGAACTTGGTGCTCATTTATCAGTCTGGCCTGTGGTGCTAAGCCCAAAAATGGAGATTCATTTCTCAAAAAAACACCATATAGAAGTCAGCTGCCATTTGCCCACCCAGAAAGTCCAGGGCGCCCTCTGTGCCTGCATAAGTCTGGACAACATGCTAATGGGGGGGGCATGAAAGAGAATTCCACCACCACTTCTGTAAGATGTGCACCCTGAAGACTGAGGACTTTGTGCAGGATATCCAAAAAGCTACAGACCTTTGTGTGAAAAATATTGGAACGTAAGAAATCTTGGAAAGACTAAGACTAAAACTTTTGCATTTATGATTTTTTCCACTGTTAGTAAACAAGTCGCCATGTGTCCTTTATGCTTTTGTCTACTTTTGTGTATTGACTCCAAGAAAATAACCTGGCAGTGGAGTCCATGGACCCATGCATTCTCCACACCACCTTACAATAAACCAAGACTATTTGGGGATTATTTGTTGCCTGGAGTAAATACTATATAAATGTTGCACTTCCCTTCCCACAGCATCTGTATGAATGATTCATAAATAGGAGACAGAGACTCAAGATAAAAATAAAGTTGATTTATGGTTTGCCGGTACCAACCAAACCTCTCATGGTATAAAAGCTAGAATTTTTCATTATTATTATACTCTATGTGCACTTATGTTGCATTTGACTTTTTCTGACTTTGGAACTTTGGGTTATTTATCAAGTTGATGTACAGGGAGGCAGAAATGGGCTCAGAGGTAGTTATCTGGTTTATCCGCCCAATAGATACACATTGATATACATTCTGTACCATTTCCCAGTAATTTGATTTGAATCCTTTACTTCTTGTCTTTAAGTTCCCCATACATGGGCCTGTATAGGCTTCAGACAGATTTAATCAGCAGCTTATAGGGCATTAATCAGGCTACATTCAAGCGGACCTCTGAATGGGTGGCCAGCTTTTTGAAGCACAGATCCAATGTAAGCACAGATCTTCATGCCCAGGGCCCAGTATCTGTATGGACTCGCTTCTGTTATATGTTTTACCTTTTCTGCCTTAAAGGAGAACTAAAGCCTAACTAAAGAAGTAGCTAGAAATGTTGTACATTATGTTTTGTACTTCTGCGCCAGCCCAAGGCAACCACAGCCCTTTAGCAGTAAAGATCTGTGTCTCCAAAGATGCCCCAGTAGCTCCCCATCTTCTTTTCTGCTGATTCACTGCACATGCTCTGTGCTGCTGTCACTTACTGAGCTTAGGGACCCACTCACAATATACAGTACACATAGAATAGAAATGTCACAATATAAGGCTGATTAGTAATTAATACACATAATGACTACATGGCAGCACAGAAACCAGTGCAATTAGCATCAGAATTGAATAATCAGCAAACCTGTAGCATCAGCTTATATTACAGCCAGGGAAGCTCATTTTCTGCTGGATAATTAGTGACGAGCCCTAAGCTTAGCTTCTCAACAGCCAATCAGAGCCCACTGAGCATGTGAGTGTCACAGACACTTTCCAAGATGGTGACCCCCTGTGACAAGTTTGAAGTCCTGGATCATTGCATTTTTAGCCACATTAATTTTTAGGGTTTAGTTCTTCCCCTTCAATCCTTCCAGTTAAGTGTCAGGGGAGCTTTCTTTATTATTATTTTGTATCCAGTTAGAAGTAGAAGTGAAGGCCACTTGAGTTCTAGGAGGACCTCTCTGACAAAGTCCTGATGTTCCATCAGGATATTCACAGTGTCTCTGGTTTGCTTTGAACTACTTTGGCTTGTCTCATTGTGACCATGGCCGAAGTTGAGATGATTGATTCCTGTTGGAAAGAGACACAGACGGATTCTGCAGAGAGCGTCCCTGAATTCCTAAGCATATGGGAAATAAGATCCATTTGCTGGCTCCCTCCTCAGATGAATAGAAATAGATCAAATGCTGTATGTACTGTACATGTAGGATTCTTTATTGGCCCTTTTGCTATTCATCTCTTGTGCCCACTTTTCATTGGGCGCTATTACTAATGCAGGGGGACCCACAAACCAGCAGAATTAATTGCGTCCAATAAGGGCTGATCTCATAGCTTATCATATCATTATTATCAGTATTCACTGTTTGAATGGAAAGATTTAAGTTTCCTTTGGTTGTCATTGACAATGCTGCTTATGAGGCCATAGGTTAGCCAATATGCAGACAGGGATTCTGGGATATGACAGTTTGTGTGATAAAGTGTGTTATGCGCCATATATTATATTCTGTCATTGGCTCTGTTTTCATCCAAACGAATCATTAAACAACTGCTCAAATGACTTGAATCAATGACCATAAAGCTGCTCTTAATGGAATCCAAGCTGCTATGGCCAAGGCAGAGCCAGTTGGCCTTCCATCCCTTTTAACCCCATTAGAGAATCCTCAATGTAACAGTATTGTGAGAATACCTGGTGGCCCAATGGGGAGGAGGGGATTCCCGACACCTCCTATTCCGCACGCCTCTTCTCACTTGTGCGCTTTCTGATTTATTTGGTTTGCTGTGTCTGACATCATCACACTTGGCGCGAAATTCAAGTATTTTAAGCCCCCACAACTTAATTCCATTGCCCAACGTAGGTCTATTTCCCGATGAACGTTCAGCATAAGCAGTTGTGGGAGCACTTACTGGTCTCAAACTGTCTCCCATGTGCATCACATCCACTGCGATCCCAGCAGTTACAAGTAGCAGGTACTATAATCAAAAGATGGAGCACCAGAGAAGTTGCAGTCCGTTTAAAAAGTGATGTTTATTCCATCATCATTAAAAGTATTGCATGCCTCTATCATCCCGTGGGCTGCACACTTGATGCATTTCGTGGCTACCTGTCACTTCCTCAGAAGCTAAAGAAGTGGCAGGTAGCCACGAAACGCATCAAGTGTGCAGCCCATAGTATCTATTTTCTGATGGTTCTCGGGTGCACTTCTAGTCTGATTCTTGGACCCTGCTTGTCCCTGACTTCTAATTTGCTGTCTGTACCAACGTTTGCCTGTTACTGACCATTCTTTCGGATCCTGACTTTGTACTGCGTTCCTGGTTTTGACCTCGGTCCATGGCCTTGACTCCTGATTCCGTACAGCACTGCCTATTGACCTTCGGCCCATCCCTCGACTACACTTTCTGTTCCCCATCCTTCCTGTTCTTTTGGCGACTTCGGAAAACGAAGAGCTCTTAGTGCCATCTCACCAGCGATTTAGATTCTAGCTGGCGGGAAGGCTTTTCGGGGAGATTAGTCACCCTAAGAAGAGGCGATTTATCACCAGGCGACTAAATCTCCCCGAATCTTAGACCTGGAGGCATCTGAGTAGCGGAGGGCTCCTCCTGAAGTGCAAGGCAGTGGTTATAGGCAGTGGGATTAGACTTTGACTTGGAGTATTTTCTGTGTTTTGACATACCATAAGTAACAAGTATAAGCACAGAGTGGTGACAATATCAAATGTCTGCCTAAAAGTCAGAATATGGCAGCTGCAGTCATGGGGTAACTGAAGGCAGGGTGGCTTTACTCTGAACTTCTACCTTGCAGGTCAACACAATTGTTTGTACCAAACTCTACTCAACCTGAGAATACTAGTCTTACCTTGCCCCCAAAACCCTTCAGCTGTGACTGGAACAACTGAAACCACCAGGAGCAATAACCCAACCCAAAGTCACTCTGACCATCAGCCAATCGTGGGAAGGTGGGATGTTTCTTCCCAATGCCAATGGACCTGCTAATGTCCAAACCATCTATCAGCTTTCCACCTCCCTAACATGCCCACTCCCTTAACTGTGTTGTCCATGACCCTCCTATCTAGGCCAGAGCCCCTTGTCTCCATCATGCTCATTTGGTGAGTACTGTTCATCTCTAAAATGACACAAGTATTCCAGTCAAGGTTTCACCAAATGGAATGTATAGGGACATTATAGAAAAGCCATACACATTGTCCATGGCTTCATGTTCAGCATAAAATCAAGGTACCCCCAAGACGTAGATGTTCTAAAGAATTAATTAATACGTTGTTTATTTAGACTATTGCTTATGAAAGTAATTTCATGTAATGACATGCCGTATGGTCATTCAGGAGCATAATTGTTTAATGGATATGAGTCTTGTATCAACCACAGCTACTATCTTACTCTCCACCACAACCACCACCAGATATTCTCCGGCTGGCAGTTTGCAGTCTCTAACATGTCACTGTTTGATGAAAGAGTAATAATCAATGTGCTTAAATGTTCTGCCTGCACACGGCCCTAATGTAGTGTATCTGAGACAAAAGCTGCACAACATCGCTGTCGGCGAGATTGTCCACAGGGAGAAATAATAGAATCAATGCGTGTTTATTAATCACTGTCTTGGGAAATTGAGTTTTGTTATTATAAGGTTGTCAAATATGTTACACATTAATCCAATAAAATGGCACTGGGAACGAGGTGCTAAAAATTATGCTGCTTTTGGCAATTGCTGCCACCAAGTGGAGAGTCTCCATGTACAGTCCTCATTTAGATTTCATTATGGATGTCATTATTCAGCAGATAAATCTCTGCCACTTCTGAAATGTTTCAGGTTTCTACATACAGAGGCATCATTTCCAGTGCAGCCACCCATACGAATGCACTTTATATCCCCCTACTGTAAATGATAAGGATATTAGAAGTCACTGAGGGGTTGTTCTGTGACCATATAAAGACACAAGGCTGCAGGCTGAGTTATACAGGGAACTCTGAGTATCACTCATGTATTATAAGAGATAATGTACCCCCTACTGTAAATGATAAGGATATTAGAAGTCACTGAGGGGTTGTTCTGTGACCATATAAAGGCACAAGGCTGCAGGCTGAGTTGTACAGGGAACTCTGAGTATCACTCATGTATTATAAGGGATAATGTACCCCCTACTGTAAATGATAAGGATATTAGAAGTCACTAAGGGGTTGTTCTGTGACCATATAAAGGCACAAGGCTGCAGGCTGAGTTATACAGGGAACTCTGAGTATCACTCATGTATTATAAGGGATAATGTACCCCCTACTGTAAATGATAAGGATATTAGAAGTCACTAAGGGGTTGTTCTGTGACCATATAAAGGCACAAGGCTGCAGGCTGAGTTATACAGGGAACTCTGAGTATCACTCATGTATTATAAGGGATAATGTACCCCCTACTGTAAATGATAAGGATATTAGAAGTCACTGAGGGGTTGTTCTGTGACCATATAAAGGCACAAGGCTGCAGGCTGAGTTATACAGGGAACTCTGAGTATCACTCATGTATTATAAGGGATAATGTACCCCCTACTGTAAATGATAAGGATATTAGAAGTCACTAAGGGGTTGTTCTGTGACCATATAAAGGCACAAGGCTGCAGGCTGAGTTATACAGGGAACTCTGAGTATCGCTCATGTATTATAAGGGATAATGTACCCCCTACTGTAAATGATAAGGATATTAGAAGTCACTGAGGGGTTGTTCTGTGACCATATAAAGGCACAAGGCTGCAGGCTGAGTTATACAGGGAACTCTGAGTATCACTCATGTATTATAAGGGATAATGTACCCCCTACTAAAAATGATAAGGATATTAGAAGTCACTGAGGGCTTGTTTTGTGACCATATAAAGGCACAAGGCTGCAGGCTGAGTTATACAGGGAACTCTGAGTATCACTCATGTATTATAAGGGATAATGTACCCCCTACTGTAAATGATAAGGATATTAGAAGTCACTGAGGGATTGTTCTGTGACCATATAAAGCCACAAGGCTGCAGGCTGAGTTATACAGGGAACTCTGAGTATCACTCATGTATTATAAGGGATAATGTACCCCCTACTGTAAATGATAAGGATATTAGAAGTCACTGAGGGGTTGTTCTGTGACCATATAAAGCCACAAGGCTGCAGGCTGAGTTATACAGGGAACTCTGAGTATCACTCATGTATTATAAGGGATAATGTACCCCCTACTGTAAATGATAAGGATATTAGAAGTCACTGAGGGGTTGTTCTGTGACCATATAAAGGCACAAGGCTGCAGGCTGAGTTATACAGGGAACTCTGAGTATCACTCATGTATTATAAGGAATAATGTACCCCCTACTGTAAATGATAAGGATATTATGGATATTATAGCAAAACTGGCTACAGGATCGGGTACAGAGGGTGGTTGTTAATGGGACATTCTCTACTTGGAGTAAGGTTCTTAGTGGGGTCCCTCAGGGCTCAGTATTGGGTCCACTTTTATTTAACTTGTTCATTAATGACTTAGGGGAGGGTGTTCTAAGTAATGTATCAGTGTTTGCAGATGACACAAAACTATCAGCCCAATTAATTCCATCCAGGATGTGGCACTTGCAACAGGAACTTGACAAACTGGCAATCTGGGCAGCTAAGTGGCAAATGAGATTCAATTTTGATAAACTGATAAATTGATAAATCTATCAGCTTTCCACCTCCCTAACATGCCCACTCCCTTAACTGTGTTCTCCATTACCTTCCTATTGGCTGTAGCAAGCGATGCCAATGCTTTTTTCCAACCTAACTTACTATCCTATGATGTTACTATGTTACAGTATATACAGTATATACATATGTGTGTGTTGTAGATTGTACGTGGCACTAGGGCTGATACCCATGTGGACAATGGAACATTATGCCTACAAATTAAAGAAAATCATCCTACACAATGAATTCACTTTCACCTTCTTGCAGATATAATTCATTTATTAAGACTTGACTGATCAGCACAAAGGACGTGTCGGAAGTGCTGAATTTTTCATTTGAAGCGATTAATCCCTGAGCTGAGACAGAATTTCTGCATATTCTATGATTTAACACTTATCTCATACTCTGTCCCCTTTGTTATAACAACAGGTGTGAGAGGACGGCCAGGACAGAGTATTCCTATCATAGCCACTGTATTCATATAATTGGCAGAGAATACACAGCATAGTCACAGTATTTATAATATCACCAGAATATTCACTATGTATCCACTGTATTCATGAAATAGTCAGAGTATTCTTAGCATAGCCAGCAGAGTAGTTAAAATAAAGCCAAAATACTTTAGAATAGCCAAAATATTCAAGGCATTATTTGAATACTCATATAGGTGTAATATTGATAGGAGAGCGACAGTATTCATAGAAAAGCCATAGCATTTATATGAGAGACACTGTATTCATAGGATAGCCATAGTATTTATAGAAGAGCCACAATATTCATAATATAGCAACAGTATTCATAGGAGAGCTACAGTATCCATATGATAGCCATAGTATTTATATGAGAGACACTGTATTCATAGGATAGCCATAGTATTCATAGAAGAGCCACAATATTCATAATATAGCAACAGTATTCATAGGAGAGCTACAGTATCCATATGATAGCCATAGTATTTATATGAGAGACACTGTATTCATAGGATAGCCATAGTATTCATAGAAGAGCCAGAGTCAGGTGCACTCCAGGCTATTTTGCCGCCTGAGGCAGCATTTTAAAAACAGAAACTGGGCTCTTAAAGTTACAAGGAGCGGCTTTTTGCTGCCCCTTGTAACTTCTGGGGAGATGCCGTCTGAGGCAAGGTACTTACCTTGCCTCATGGCAGAAACGCCCCTGGCCACAGTATTCATAGGATAGATACAGTATTCATAGGATAGATACAGTATTCATAGGATAGATACAGTATTCATAGGATAGGCACAGTATTCATAGGATAGATACAGTATTCATAGGATAGATACAGTATTCATAGGATAGATACAGTATTCATAGGATAGATACAGTATTCATAGGATAGATACAGTATTCATAGGATAGGCACAGTATTCATAGGATAGGCACAGTATTCATAGGATAGGCACAGTATTCATAGGATAGGCACAGTATTCATAGGATAGGCACAGTATTCATAGGATAGATTTACAGTATTCATAGGATAGGCACAGTACTTCATAGGATAGATACAAGTATTCATCGAGGATAGGCGCAGTATTTCATAGGATTAGGCACAGTATTCATAGGATAGATACAGTATTCATAGGAATAGGCAACAGTATTCATAGTGATAGCAGGCACAGTAATTCATAGGATAGGCACATAAGATACATATTCATAGGATAGCACAGTATTCATAGGATAGGCACAAGTATTCATATAGGCACAGTATCATAGGATAGACAGTATTCAAGGATAGACAGTATTCATAGGATAGATACAGTATTCATAGGATAGCACATAATGCACATTATATTCATAGAGATACAGTATTCATAGATAGATACAGTATTCATAGGATAGGTATTCATAGATAGCACAGTATTCATAGATGCACAGTATCATAGATAGCAAGTATTCATAGATAGATTCATAGGTAGATACAGTATTCATAGGATAGGTATTCATGGATAATACAGATACATAGGATAGGCACAGTATTCATAGGAAGCACAATCAAGATAGGCACAGTATTCATAGGATAGATACAGTATTCATTAGGATAGGCACAGTATTCCATAGGATAGATACAGTATTCATAGGATAGGCACAGTATTCATAGGATAGGCACAGTATTCATAGGATAGATACAGTATTCATAGGATAGGCACAGTATTCATAGGATAGGCACAGTATTCATAGGATAGATACAGTATTCATAGGATAGGCACAGTATTCATAGGATATATACAGTATTCATAGGATAGGCACAGTATTCATAGGATAGGCACAGTATTCATAGGATAGGCACAGTATTCATAGGATAGATACAGTATTCATAGGATAGGCACAGTATTCATAGGATAGATACAGTATTCATAGGATAGGCACAGTATTCATAGGATAGATACAGTATTCATAGGATAGATACAGTATTCATAGGATAGATACAGTATTCATAGGAAAAATACAGTATTCATAGGATAGATACAGTATTCATAGGATAGCCACAGCATTCATAGGAGAGCCATAGTATTTATATGAGGGACACTGTATTCATAGAAGAGCCACAGTATTCACAAGAAGGCACAGTACTCATAGGAGAGCCACAGTATTCATAGGATAGATACAGTATTCATAGGAAAAAATACAGTATTCATAGGATAGATACAGTATTCATAGGATAGATACAGTATTCATAGGATAGGCACAGTATTCATAGGATAGGCACAGTATTCATAGGATAGATACAGTATTCATAGGATAGATACAGTATTCATAGGATAGATACAGTATTCATAGGAGAGCCACAGTATTCATAGGATAGATACAGTATTCATAGGATAGCCATAGTATTTATATGAGGGACACTGTATTCATAGAAGAGCCACAGTATTCACAAGAAGGCACAGTACTCATAGGAGAGCCACAGTATTCATAGGATAGATACAGTATTCATAGGATGGGCACAGTATTCATAGGAAAAATACAGTATTCATAGGATAGATACAGTATTCATAGGATAGATACAGTATTCATAGGAGAGCCACAGTATTTATAGGATAGATACAGTATTCATAGGATAGATACAGTATTTATAGGATAGGCACAGTATTCATAGGATAGGCACAGTATTCATAGGATAGATACAGTATTCATAGGATAGGCACAGTATTCATAGGATAGGCACAGTATTCATAGGATAGATACAGTATTCATAGGATAGGCACAGTATTCATAGGATAGATACAGTATTCATAGGATAGGCACAGTATTCATAGGATAGGCACAGTATTCATAGGATAGGCACAGTATTCATAGGATAGATACAGTATTCATAGGATAGGCACAGTATTCATAGGATAGATACAGTATTCATAGGATAGGCACAGTATTCATAGGATAGATACAGTATTCATAGGATAGATACAGTATTCATAGGATAGATACAGTATTCATAGGATAGGCACAGTATTCA
This sequence comes from Xenopus laevis, assembly GCF_017654675.1. Classification (NCBI taxonomy): domain Eukaryota; kingdom Metazoa; phylum Chordata; class Amphibia; order Anura; family Pipidae; genus Xenopus; species Xenopus laevis. The sequence continues at coordinate 6,973,446 of NC_054372.1, read as the reverse complement.
TAGGATAGGCACAGTATTCATAGGATAGGCACAGTATTCATAGGATAGGCACAGTATTCATAGGATAGATACAGTATTCATAGGATAGGCACAGTATTCATAGGATAGATACAGTATTCATAGGATAGGCACAGTATTCATAGGATAGGCACAGTATTCATAGGATAGATACAGTATTCATAGGATAGGCACAGTATTCATAGGATAGGCACAGTATTCATAGGATAGATACAGTATTCATAGGATAGGCACAGTATTCATAGGATATATACAGTATTCATAGGATAGGCACAGTATTCATAGGATAGGCACAGTATTCATAGGATAGGCACAGTATTCATAGGATAGATACAGTATTCATAGGATAGGCACAGTATTCATAGGATAGATACAGTATTCATAGGATAGGCACAGTATTCATAGGATAGATACAGTATTCATAGGATAGATACAGTATTCATAGGATAGATACAGTATTCATAGGAAAAATACAGTATTCATAGGATAGATACAGTATTCATAGGATAGCCACAGCATTCATAGGAGAGCCATAGTATTTATATGAGGGACACTGTATTCATAGAAGAGCCACAGTATTCACAAGAAGGCACAGTACTCATAGGAGAGCCACAGTATTCATAGGATAGATACAGTATTCATAGGAAAAAATACAGTATTCATAGGATAGATACAGTATTCATAGGATAGATACAGTATTCATAGGATAGGCACAGTATTCATAGGATAGGCACAGTATTCATAGGATAGATACAGTATTCATAGGATAGCCATAGTATTTATATGAGGGACACTGTATTCACAGAAGAGCCACAGTATTCACAAGAAGGCACAGTACTCATAGGAGAGCCACAGTATTCATAGGATAGATACAGTATTCATAGGATGGGCACAGTATTCATAGGAAAAATACAGTATTCATAGGATAGATACAGTATTCATAGGATAGATACAGTATTCATAGGAGAGCCACAGTATTTATAGGATAGATACAGTATTCATAGGATAGATACAGTATTTATAGGATAGATACAGTATTCATAGGATAGATACAGTATTCATAGGATAGGCACAGTATTCATAGGATAGATACAGTATTCATAGGATAGATACAGTATTTATAGGATAGATACAGTATTCATAGGAGAGCCACAGTATTTATAGGATAGATACAGTATTCATAGGATAGATACAGTATTCATAGGATAGATACAGTATTCATAGGATAGATACAGTATTCATAGGATAGATACAGTATTTATAGGATAGATACAGTATTCATAGGAGAGCCACAGTATTTATAGGATAGATACAGTATTCATAGGATAGATACAGTATTTATAGGATAGATACAGTATTCATAGGATAGATACAGTATTCATAGGATAGGCACAGTATTCATAGGATAGATACAGTATTCATAGGATAGATACAGTATTTATAGGATAGATACAGTATTCATAGGAGAGCCACAGTATTTATAGGATAGATACAGTATTCATAGGATAGATACAGTATTCATAGGATAGATACAGTATTCATAGGATAGATACAGTATTCATAGGATAGGCACAGTATTCATAGGATAGATACAGTATTCATAGGATAGATACAGTATTCATAGGATAGATACAGTATTTATAGGATAGATACAGTATTCATAGGATAGATACAGTATTCATAGGAGAGCCACAGTATTTATAGGATAGATACAATATTCATAGGATAGATACAGTATTCATAGGATAGATACAGTATTCATAGGAGAGCCACAGTATTTATAGGATAGATACAATATTCATAGGATAGATACAGTATTCATAGGATAGCCATAGTATTCATAGGAGAGCCACAGTATTTATAGGAGAGCCACAGTATTCATAGGATAGATACAGTATTCATAGGATAGATACAGTATTCATAGGATAGATACAGTATTCATAGGATAGATACAGTATTCATAGGAGATCCACAGTATTTATAGGAGAGATACAGCATTAATTGCCTTCCCCTGAGAAAAGCACATGCCTGAGGTTGAATTGGCTTCAGACATCTCAGATACTGCAGAACAAACCTGTGCTCAAAAGGTGACGACCACACAATTAATTTGCGGTACTTGTGTGTAATGAAAACAGATACTATTATATGGTTTCATAGAGCTCTGGTATTCCAGCTCCCATTATGAGGGTTTATCTGCTCGATTAGAGGCAAGAGAGTTAACTGAAGCACCTGGGAGTACTTCTGAGAAAACAGGATTATCTTTTGGATTCGGGGGGGGGGGTGATAAAGGGCAAGTAAGCCCTTAACTTTTATGGAAAGGAAAAGCATTCTGCACATGCCTTCCACTTTGTCAATCCTCCCAGCACAGTGAAACATATAATGACAGGGGTGAAAGAGATCTCTTTTTCTATGAATATGTGTAGGAGCTGCCATACTGCTTCCTTCCATAGGGTCTTATTACAATAAATGTCATATAAATGTATTTATTAGCAACACAGCTCATACTACTTAACATAAAGCGTAAGTTAAAAAAAAATAAACTTTTCTCTTTCTTCTTGCAAGGCTGAGTGAGAGCTCTTTTGCTCAGACCTCGGCTCATTAGAATCCCTTCATGTGATTATAAATAGGCTCATTTGTCTCATACACTTTGAGTATAAGCAAATAATGTATGTAAGGGCCCTTAAAGCCTTTATTATAATAACGAGAGGATCTGAGAGTTCAGGGAAGGGCATGGGTGTAGTTGACCTTAGAAAATGATGGAAACATTCATTAAACCATTATATTCTCAACCTTGTTATGTATATGGGCCTAGGGCAAGAGCGGATTGTCAATGGATCACATATATGCCAGCAGAGCAGAGGTTGAGGCAGTAGGGGTGGCTTTCCATTATATCAAGGCTTTTAGCAGCCTAAATTGCAACAGTACAGCAAAGCAATTAGCTTCCAATATCTAAAGATAACTGCTGACTGGTTGCTATGAGTTACAGGACTAGTGTTGTTTTCAGCTACATTAATGAAGGAGCCCTAGAGCCTAATGTTCCCTTTAGCAATAGAAAAAATGACTCTCAGGAATAATGAACCCCCCATCTTTGCCTCTTATACAGAGAGCTCTGCTCCATCCACATTAATAGAAAGATACAGCCTGAAAGAGCCAGAGTCTCAAATTGACAGATAATGTATGTTTCCAAGAATTGGGCGAGCTCAAAGTCCATTACTCAGGACCAAAGTATATTAAACAAGGAGAGATGCCTTGGGATTCCTCCAGTAATTGCTCTGCTTGTTCTTTTTAACTCACATCAGGGAATTATTCAATTTGCTATTTCATTCGATAACGTGCCATAATGTTGGGTATCAGTTATCAGAAACTTTTCTATTCTCCTATTTGATATATTGTCTTGCCTCTGATTAAAGGAACAGTAAATTCAGGTGTTTTAATGGAATGACAATATAATATACTTTTGCCCTCCACTGGTACAACTGGTGTTTTTGCTTCAGAAAAATTACTTTCATTTACAGAAACAAGCTGCTGTGTAGCCATGGGGGCAGCCATTCAAGCACAGGATACACAGTAGATAACAGATAAGTACTACTATAGTTTATATAAACAAGCTGCTGTGTAGCCATGGGGGCAGCCATTCAAGCACAGGATACACAGTAGATAACAGATAAGTACTACTATAGTTTATATAAAGAAGCTGCTGTGTAGCCATGGGGGCAGCCATTCAAGCACAGGATACACAGTAGATAACAGATAAGTACTACTATAGTTTCTATAAACAAGCTGCTGTGTAGCCATGGGGGCAGCCATTCAAGCACAGGATACACAGTAGATAACAGATAAGTACTACTATAGTTTATATAAATAAGCTGCTGTTTAGCCATGGGGGCAGCCATTCAAGCACAGGATGCACAGTAGATAACAGATAAGTACTACTATAGTGTATATAAACAAGCTGCTGTGTAGCCATGGGGGCAGCCATGCAAGCACAGGATACACAGTAGATAACAGATAAGTACTACTATAGTGTATATAAACAAGCTGCTGTGTAGCCATGGGGGCAGCCATTCAAGCACAGGATACACAGTAGATAACAGATAAGTACTACTATAGTTTATATAAACAAGCTGCTGTGTAGCCATGGGGCAGCCATTCAAGGACAGGATACACAGTAGATAACAGATAAGTACTACTATAGTTTAAATAAACAAGCTGGTGTGTAGCCATGGGGGCAGCCATTCAAGCACAGGATACACAGTAGATAACAGATGAGTACTACTATAGTTTATATAAACAAGCTGCTGTGTAGCCATGGGGGCAGCCATTCAAGCACAGGATACACAGTAGATAACAGATAAGTACTACTATAGTGTATATAAACAAGCTGCTGTGTAGCCATGGGGGCAGCCATTCAAGCACAGGATACACAGTAGATAACAGATAAGTACTACTATAGTTTATATAAACAAGCTGCTGTGTAGCCATGGGGGCAGCCATTCAAGCACAGGATACACAGTAGATAACAGATAAGTACTACTATAGTGTATATAAACAAGCTGCTGTGTAGCCATGGGGGCAGCCATTCAAGCACAGGATACACAGTAGATAACAGATAAGTACTACTATAGTTTATATAAACAAGCTGCTGTGTAGCCATGGGGGCAGCCATTCAAGCACAGGATACACTGTACTATTGTGTATATAAACTAGAGGAGTACTTATCTGTTATCATGTACTGTGGCTACTGTGCTTACTCATAGAAGCCCAGATTGGTCAGTCAGGACAAGATTTGGGGTGACTGTGCAGATTACAGGGGGTAGGAGACGGGGTAGTTACTGTTGACTGGATAAGGGCTGTTGTGTTGGAATGTCTTGGCCCTTCAAACAGGCTATTGATAGTCTATATATTGCATCAAAGATGGCCAAATATCTATCAAAGGAGCAGCAACTTAATACCGAGGCTCCGGTTTAATAGATCGTTTGTTCCTTCATTTTTGGAATGAACGTAACTTTTTGGCATTTAGAAAGAATGAATTCCACTGCGTATAGACCGGCGTTTATAATTGCAGAAACTTTGCACAAAAAAAAAAAAGAAGATATTGAGGCACAAATATTTTACTAGGCTTTGCACGTAACAACAAGTGATAGCCATATGGATTTATAGAGCCCTTTGACACATTCCATTGCTTGCCAAGCTTGAGTGTTTCTTGCCAACTGGATACCCTTGAGACCGGCACATAATAAATGGCATGACTTGGGATAACATCAGTTTACTCAGTCCGTTTTATTAGCATGAAGCATTAAAGTGACATGAGACCCAAATAGATTCAACAGTTAAAAGGGCTATTTGCTGTTCCTTTAAAAGGATAATTTTCAGTTTTAGATGGAAATAATCTCAGCAATTATTTAGTATTTTGTTCCAAATACTTTCCTTTTATTCACCACTTTATTCTCTGACTGTACAGTTGTGCATGTTTTTAGGTTTCTAGGGTCAGTGACCCCCCAACCATGGCAACAAAAAGAGGATACATTGACATAACAGCAGTTTGGAATCAATAACACTTTAATTTTAGACATTTAGCTGTCTACAATTTATCTTTTGAAGTGAGTCTGTATCCTAATGTGATTAAGGTTGAAACTATATCAATTAGATTTTTTTTTCCTGAACCAATTCCCCCGTTTCTTTTTTGGCAAGAGGCTTTATCCACTAAAAGTAAGTAATATGGGCTGTGTGTATCTGGTTGTTTGAACAAAAAGCTCGCATTGTATCGGATTAAATGCTGCCGTTGTTGGAAAGTCCGGAGCTCCGGGGCAGAATTGGACTCCTGTAGAATTTGATGGGTAAATGCTTGGGATGATGGAAAAGAAAAGTCATCAAGTGCCTGGGATTCTCTGAAGGCTTAGAGATTTTATGATGAAATTCTAAGAAAAGTGTAGAGTTGAGGCAGTTGTATGGTAAAAGCACTCCTCCCTAGTAATGCTCATTCACTTAGACAACCTACAGCTCTTGCCTTGCCAGCATTACTATATTCTAATTGAGTACAGGTTTGTCTACCAGCACCATGGCCTCTTGATGTATATAACCATCCATTTTTCTCAGTGGTCTCCAATGTACTTGGGAAGCAGTTCCCATTGACTTCCCCTGTATAATGCACTTGGTGTACCTGAACCTCTTGCTGTACATTGTACTTGAGGCCGCCTTTCATTGTATGTCGTTCTTGGCTGTAGGGCTTACTGCTCCCATTGTATTGTATGATGTAGAGTCCTACCTGGAACCAATTTGTTAAACCCGACCCGCAACCCACATACTTACCTGCTTGGACCCACGACACGCTGACCATCAAGAAACAGGAAGTGCTGTCATTGTAAACCGGAAGTGACATCATTAGAAGTAGGCGTGATCAGAAAAAAGGAGTAAAACAGGAAGTGTTGTCATTGTAAACCGGAAGTGGCATCATTAGAAGTAGGCGTGGTCAGAAAAAAAGGAGTAAAACAGGAAGTGCTGTCATTGTAAACTGGAAGTGGCATCATTAGAAGTAGGCGTGGTCAGAAAAAAAGGAGTAAAACTCGCTATTGAGAAGACCAGCGACCCGACCCGCAAACCAGGAGAACCGCCGACCCGCATCTATACCTGCTCCCCAAATTTCTACCGGCAACCCACAGGGTACCACAGGTTTTTGCAGGTAACCCGTGGGTACCCAAACCGCTGCAGAACTCTAGTATGATGTGTTGCCATTACACATTATGTGCTGGGGATGACAGTTGCATGTCAGTGTATCTTTCCATAACATACTACATGTCAACAGTGGTTCCCAATTCAGAAATGCATCCGTTTACACTTTGCTGGAATTGTAGTAACACGTGCAAAGTTTGCTCCAAGTCTTATAACCCACACACATCTATTAGTGTTCTGCATAAGCTAATACTTTAGGTTGTTAGATACGGTTACTTTAGGTTCTGATGCAATATTTTCCCTTGTGAAGACACATTTAATAAGGGTTGGTTTTTAAAGGATGTATCCTTATTGGTAGGTCTGGGGTAAGTGCAACAGGGATGGGCGAATTTGATCCGTTTCGTTTCGCCAAAAATTCGACGCCGGCGAAATCACGCAGGCGCCCATTAAAGTCTATGGGCGTCAAAAAAATTTCGGCGAAATTATTTTGTCGCGCGTCTTTTTTTTTTTTTTTGACGCACGTCTCCATACAAGTCTATGGGCGTCATTTTTTCAGCAAAACGAGGCGAAAAAATTCGCCCATCCCTTTCTGAATCTATTTTCTGCAGCCATGTTACTGGTATCCCTGTGGTTAATGCAATGCTCTGAATCAATTTTTTTGCAGTGATGTTAGGGATATAGTTAGTTAGAGGCGGAGAAAGGAAAAGTATGACCCATGGTTTTGCACCATCCCACTCTTTTAATCTGAAGTCCAAATAACAGAAAAATAAATAAAACCTAACTTTTATTATTAACCTCTAAAATTAATACCGAACGAAAAGAAACATGTGTTACTATATTAAAAACAAGGTAACTTAAGTTAGATGTGGGTAAACAGTTGTTACTGTGAATCGAAACCCATATAACTATCCATATTTTTGGAAAACCGTCAAATAGCTATCGACTACGTGTCTATATAGCTTCCGTACCTAACCTTGTTTTTAATATAGTAACACATGTTTCTTTTCGTTCGGTATTAATTTTAGAGGTTAATAATAAAAGTTAGGTTTTATTTATTTTTCTGTTATTTGGACTTCAGATTAAAAGAGTGGGATGGTGCAAAACCATGGGTCATACTTTTCCTTTCTCAGCCTCTAACTAACTATATATGATATTTGACCTTGCACACCACCGTTTGGACAAAATCTCTCTCAATGGACGGTGCTACCTACCTTCTTTATTTTGGATGTTAGGGATATGCCTGGTGTTAATGCAATGCTCTGAAATTTTGGCAGTGGTTTTACTGGGATGTCTGGCATTAATAAAGTTCTGCTCTGAATCCATTTTCTGCAGTGATCTGACTGTTCTGTCTGGGTTATTCAGTTCTCTTTATGGATAACAATGATGAAACACAAGTCTTAATATCCACAGAGTCAGTTTGAAGTAATTGGGGGTGGAGTTCCCTTGACAGGATTAAGGGACCCCTCCGGATATGTTTTTCGACAGTGTTTTATTTTGCCATTTAGCCCAGGCCTTCGAAAACCAAGAACAGCCAACGTCAACAGCCACAGGTTTATTTCATGCCGATAACAAGAAGCCGGCACTTATATCACTGGCACGTTATGATAAAACCACTGGAGCCCTGGCATTATCCCTCCATTCATCTTGCCATGTGTTTGCTAATCTGCCCCGCAGGCGAGGGGGAGCCTGGGAAAGAGACCCTGGCAGATAATGTTCTGTATCTACTGACAGTTATTAGCAAACATGACTTTTTCATTGAATTTTTTTTGTAAAATACAGGACTGAGCACACACACTCCTCTAGATATTGCAGCCCAATCTCTATATATTCCAATGCCGAATATCCCAATATCTCATTGCCTGGGGTTGCAGCAAATGTTGCGCTACATACTGTGCATCTGCTGCACTTATGATGGGAGGGGCTGCATTGTGTTATACAGGTATAGGATCCCTTATCCAGAAACCCGATATCCAGAAAGCTCCGAATTACGGAAGGGCTGTCTCCCATAGACTCCATTTTATCCAAATAATCCACATTTTTAAAAATGATTTACCTTTTCTCCGTAATAATAAAACAGTCGCTTGTACTTGATCCCAACTAAGATATCATTAATGCTTATTGGAAGAAAAAACTAGCCTGTTGGGTTTATTTAATGTTTAAATGACTTTCTAGGAGACTTAAGGCACGAAGACAAAATTACGGAAAGATCCGTTATCCGGAAAACCCCAGGTCCCGAGCATTCTGGATAACAGGTCCCATACCTGTATATTCTGCTGCACTTCTGCTCTCATTCTATACAGGGAAGGAAGCACAAGGCACTTCTGCATCTGCAATTTATCATTGTATGTAAAGTCTCCTGTGTTTATCCCCTGCAGCACTATGTAAGCTGGTTTATTAACTCTTTAATATGTTTATAAAACATTCTGATGGTAACGACTCCTAGCTGTTAACCCTTGCATTGCTTCAAGCTTGTATAAAAGCACCTTAAAGGAGAACTAAACCCTAAAAATGATTATGGTTAAAAATGCCATATTTTATATCGTGAACTTCTTGCACGAGGCTAAAGTTTGAGCTTGTCAATAGCAGCAATGATCCAGGACTTCAAACTTGTCACAGGGGGTCACCATCTTGGAAAGTGTCTGTGACACTCACATGCTCAGTGGGCTCTGATTGGCTGTTGAGAAGCTAAGCTTAGGGCTCGTCACTAATTATCCAGCAGAAAATGAGCTTCCCTGGCTGTAATATAAGCTGATGCTACAGGTTTGCTGATTATTCAATTCTGATGCTAATTGCTAATAGTTTCTGTGTTGCCATGTAGTAATTATGCGTATTAATTACTAATCAGCCTTATAGTGTGACATTTCTATTCTATGTGTACTGTATATTGTGAGTAGGTCCCTAAGCTCAGTAAGTGACAGCAGCACAGAGCATGTGCAGTGAATCAGCAGAAAAGAAGATGGGGAGCTACTGGGGCATCTTTGGAGACACAGATCTTTACTGCTAAAGGGCTGTGGTTGCCTTGGGCTGGTACAGAAGCACAAAACATCATGTACAACATTTCTACCTACTTCTTTAATTAGGCTTTAGTTCTCCTTTAATGGCAAGCAAGGCGTTGCTACACGTTTTATCACCTATAGCAACCGATCAGTAGGTAACATTTCCACCTTGTCTATTTAAAAGTGAACTTCTTATTGGTTGTTATGATCCCCTTGCAAAAGCCATGAGAGTGAGTGATTTAAATAAAGGGCAGTATGCAAAGTGCACTTTGTTGTCTCTTATTGCTTTTGAACTGGTGTTAGTAAGTACATTCTAAAATTTACCAAATATTGATTTTTTTTTTTTCCTTTTTTGTCTTCCATTAGGGTCATTTTTCCCTGCTCTGAAGCCTTCAGACTCCGTCTTCAAAGTGATCTTCTGGCTGGGGTACTTCAATAGCTGCGTGAATCCCATAATATACCCGTGTTCAAGCAAAGAGTTCAAGAGGGCGTTCATCCGGATATTACGGTGCCAGTGCCGCAGAAGGAGGCGGCCCATTTGGAGGGTCTACGACCACCAGTGGAGAACCTCCATGACCAGTTCAGGGAGAGGATCCGACAGGGAACATCACCCAAACTTCACAGCCATTAACTCTTCCTTCATTTTCAACCCTGGCAATCACGGGATTGCCAGCAAACGGAAAACCACGGATTTCCGAAGGTGGAAACTCATTTCTCCTTTTCAGAGACCATCCTCTCAGCTGAAGGAAAAAATGAACAGCCTTTCCCACAAAATACGGAGCAGCTCAAACAAGAGCAACTCATCTGCTGCTTACAAGAGCGAGGTGGAGTCCATCTCCATGGCGGTGTCTAATGACCTCACAGAACTGGACTATCAGATGTATGATGTCACAGACTGCTGCGGACTCAGAGAAACAGATATTTAGGTGGAATTTGTGATCATCTTTTATTTCCGTGGTCGGCATAAACCATGGTTATTTGTGTCAGTGAGATAATAGGGCTCATTTGCTAAAGCTCCAGCATAATAATGAGAACTTGTTCGAGGTGTTTTTGTAAATTTTTGCAATGAATGGTGTGACTATAAAATGTTCACCCCATCAATGGAGGTATTAGAGGGGGACTGATTAGGAACAAGCTGGGCCACTATCATTGGTGTGTAGAGGGGTGGATCGTGGCCAGAGTAGATCAGTAGATCATTCTACTTATTGGCAGGAACCTACTAGTGGGCTGATAATTGGTGTCCTCAGTGTAGGAGGGAAAAGAAAAAGAAATCACCGGCACAACAGGATATTTCTAGCAGGGAAACCCTTGCTCGTTTATTTGCAGATGCAACGTTTCGGGGTGTAACCCCTTTGTCAGTGTAGGAGGGCCCTGCTAACATTTTACGTACAATTCCGGCACGATCCAACGTGCTGTGCAAAAACGCAGGCGTCACATCGGATGCGACGGAAATAAGGTAAATAATTCTATTGTCTTATCTTGTCGCATTGTTGATGCGACGAGACACGACTGTCGGATGCAGACGCAGCATGCAACATCGCATCAATGCTGTGACGCGATCCGACAATAGAATTACTTACCTTATTTCCGTCGCATCCGACGCGACGCCTGCGTTTTTGCATGTCCGTCGAGTCCTTGCCTTAGGATCACACTTAAATACAGCTAATTAATCCTCTAAATAAAATGTCCACGTATACTCTAAAAGTTGTTCTAAGTGCTAAGTTCACACCCTACCTGCCACCTTAATACATATGCATTCTGTGGAATACAATCCCCTATAAGCAAAGCGTATTGAAAAGTAGAAATTGCACCCGTGGTGTCTAGTTGTAGTTCCACAAGAGCCCACAATCCGATGTCTTAGTGAGTATAGCAGGTGATCATACTTACAAGAGGTAAGTTAAAGAAAGGCTTTAAGATTGGTAGGTGTCTTGGTTCGCTTATAATCTTCTTCTTTAACTTACCTCTAACAGATCCATCACTTAGGGGCCGATTCACTAACTTCGAGTGAAGGATTCGAAGTAAAAAAACTTCGAATTTCGAAGGTTTTTTTGGGCTACTTCGACCATCGAATGGGCTACTTCGACCTTCGACTACGACTTCGAATCGAAGGATTCGAAGTAAAAATCGTTCGACTATTTGACCATTCGATAGTCAAGTACTGTCTCTTTAAAAAAAACTTCGACCCACTAGTTCGCCATCTAAAAGCTACCGAAGTCAATGTTAGCTTATGGGGAAGGTCCCCATAGGCTTGCCTAACTTTTTTTGATCGAAGGATATTCCTTAGATCGTTGGATTTAAATCCTTCGATATTCGAAGTCGAAGGATTTCAATTCCCAGTCGAATATCGAGGGTTAATTAACCCTCGATATTCGACCCTTAGTGAATCAGCCCCCTACTGTTGTTAATTTGTACCCAAAATGTAACAAACCCGCTGCATTGAAATGTATAGACTCATTACTCAAAGAAGGGGAGCAAGGAACATGGCAAGCGGTGAGGGCAGATGGGACCAAAGTTCAACCAGATCACTTTGAATCCAGGTTGTGGCACAGGTTGTACTTTATTGCATTTAAAGGGGAAATATCGCGAAAACGAAAATTTAATATAAGCTTCCTCCTACTGAAATAAGAAACTTTCTAAATACAATCAAATAAAAATTCTGCATTGTTTCTGCATTATATCTTATAGAGGGGCTCCTTTCCAAGCAGATTTATTAGAACTCGCTCAAATAAACAATTCCAGTTCAAACAAAATCTAACAAAATAACTGCCTTTTGCACAAATCCTGCATGTAGAGAGACACGGGGGCAGATTTATCAAGGGTCAAAGTGAAAATTCCGAATTAAAACATTTGAATTTCGAGCTATTTTTTGTGTACTTTGACCTGGGAATAGTCCGAATTTGATTTGAATTTGAAAACGAAAATCGAAATGTACTATGTTTTTAGAAATTTCGACTTCTTCCATCCGCTATCTAAAAACTGCCGAATTGCTGTTTTAGCCTATGGGGGGACCTCCTAGAACCCACTTGGAGTGAATTGGTGGACTTTGAAAAATCAAAGTATTTTTTAGAAAAAACTTCGAATCTAATTCGATGCTGCTTCGATTCGTACGATTCGAAAACGGCCTATTCACCTGAAAAAAACTATTTTTTTTTTAATACATTTCCGTTGGTCTTTTTTTATTTGAATTGCAAAGGTTTTTTTTTATTCGAAATTCGACCCTTGATAAATCTGCCCCATGATGTCTGATGATTTTAATAGAGTGAGCTCTAATACATCTTCTAGGCAAAAGGAGCCCCCCTATAAGATATATTGGATGTAACTGTCAGTGAATATCTGACACCCAACTGCTGCATGAAGACAGAATGAAGAGAAACAGATGCTGAGAGAGGAATAGTGAATATAAACTTGATTATTTCAGAAACAATGCAGAATATTTAATGGATTGTATTTAGAAAGTTTATTTTTCTGGTACGCTGAAGCGAATATTATATTTTCACATGGCAGGTGCACTTACGCTTGCGTTGGCAAATGGGCCCTAATATGGTTTCTATCGATATTGTGCGGTATTGAGAATGTGATGGAGTTAGTCTGCCATTGTCATACTAGTCTTTTCTTAACTACCCAAAAAAATCCAAATCACCCATATCAAGATAAGTATATGAAGTGTATAAGGGTTGTTATGGGGCCCCTGATGACGGGCTGAGCCCCTATACCCCCCAATATTCTATGACTTGACTGGTTTCTATACCAACATCTGAGACCCGCCAATCAACATCCGGGCTTATATTGTGAATGATGAACGGGCCGGACTTCCATTACTCCGGTCCCTTATTTAATTAATTGTATTGCTAAAGTGGCATTTATTATTATGTTTTCCAACCTGTTGGTCACAGATGTATCATTTTGGGATATGTGTCAGCAGAAAGTACATTTTCTACATATGTATGTCACAAACAACAAAAATGTTACAAAGAAAATTAAATAAATGGTGAAAAAATATTTTGTGAAAAAACTTAAAATTGCTATATGGTTACGTCATTGAATCTCCTTTCGCTTCATGCGCAGTATTCATTTGCGTGAAAGCCATTGATCTAAAGCTCTCCGCTAGTTCTAGGTTGGCCACCCAGTTGGAATTTTACGGGCCTGGACGCTAAAACTAATTGTGCATTTAGTGTAAAGTTATAGTTTTAGACTTTTTTTTGGTTCAAGCCACCCGTTGTCCAGCTATTCAGTCATATCTAAGGCAGCACATTAGTGATGTGTGGGTTGGGCTTTTGCTGACCCGCCCCCAACCTCCCACGCCCGCCCAAGCCCAACTTCCGGGTCTCTTTTATAGACCTGCCCTGCCAGTGACATCACAAAAGGGGCAGGGCGAGAGGCACGCGTCTATAAAAACTCAGTTCGGAAGTCGGAAGCCAGCTTTTGGAAGTTTGCGGGAGGGGAAGGCAGTAAGAAGAGCTCAACCCACACCTACCCGCGACCCAGAAAAGAGCATGCAAAGTCGGCCCAAACCCACCCGCGGATATCGGGTTGGCCCACACATAACTACTAATACTTCCAACACCAAATCTCACTTAAAGGAGAAGCAAACCCAAAAGTTTTTAAAAAAACCCTATCCCCCAACCATACATTGACCCCCCTCCCTCTTCCCACCAGCCCCAGCCAAAGTGTTACCCCTGGCAAAATGTTCCTAACTTTTTACTTACTGCTTGATTCAGATTCTGTCCAGTGGAGGTCACGGGCACCATCTTCTTCTCTTTGGAAATCTTTGGAATGAGACCAGTGGAGCGGCACATTCGCAGTTGGAGCAATGTGCTGTCTCATAGCAACTGCGCATGCGCCGAAACTCATGAAAATTGCCGAAGTGGCGGTCTCATTCCGAAGATTTCCGAAGCGGCTGAAGATCACCCGTGAACTCCGATGCCTGAATCTGCACCAAGGGTTAAGTAAAGACTTCGGGGCATTTGCCCGGGGTAACACTTACTGTAGGCCGGGGGAAAGGGGGGTCAATGTAGGGTAGGGGGGTAGGGTTTTTTTTAATTTTTGGGGCTTCTCCTTTAACCTTCAACCTGTCCTTCCATGAGGGACTAGGAATTTATAAAAAGATACTCCTCAAATTTGATCCCAGTTGGGGAGCCCCATAGGGGGGGAATTCACAAAAGTGTCGGGAACGAAAAAATGTCTTTAAAATGTCATCGAAAGTGTTGTAGCAACAGCCGACAAATTCACAGAGCATTTCTCCGCCAATTTTCCGTCATGTACGACACTTTTGAATTAGTGCCGTTAAAAATGGGCGTGGTTTTTTCGGCGCCACTTTTCTCAACATTTTTATGAATTACTTGTAAACTCGTTTTTTTTACCGACAATTTTTCAGACAGTTTAGGCTCTCCAAAATGAAAATGTCGGTCAAATTGTCTTTTGAAAAGTCTTGGTAAATGTCGTTTGTACGATGAAAAGATATGTAATTTTAGAAAATTGTCGGACTTGTCGGACTTACAAGACATTCATTCCTTTGTGAATTTGCCGTTCGTACGACATTTTACAAATTTGCCGACCGCCACTTCTGGGTTACTTATTTTACGACACTTTTGTGAATTCCCCCCTATGTCTAGAAATTGTTGGTGTAGACTTAAGCTACATACAAGCTGCCAATTCAACAGCAGCTTATTGGCACCCGGTTTGGGGCCCTTGGTAGGCCCTGCTTGATCTTATCCTGCCAAAAAACAGGCAAATCCCATTGGTTGAGGAGTGCATCAGCATGATGATGTTGTACTGTACTGATGGGTCTTCTTAAGACTTAATTAGGACCTGATTTGGCCAATAGTGTTGGGGATGCTTCGAGTCACTTACACAATGTCTGTGCTAAAAAGTCCACATATTGTTAATTCCCAACGAGAGGCACCTATAAAAGTAATAATCCTGCTTAAAATAAATACACTGTATGTTAAACTGATTATGTAGCATTTTTTTTAAACATGTATATAACCCTAATTTGGTTACTGTCTCTTTAAATAGCAGTCCAAAATAGAAGAGGGGAATGGTGGTTAGCACAGCTTTTCCAAATGATATGTGTCCAATTCCTTAATAGTTGCTCTGTGCTGAAACTGCTGCAAAAAATCCAAGTATAGGAAAAGGAAGTGGAACTCCAGCAGTATTACTGCAAACGACTTTTTATTCCAGGCAGTGGTAAATTTTAAGTTTACCACTGCCTGGATTAAAAAGTTGTTTGCAGTAATACTGCTGGAGTTCTTCTTCCTTCTCCTATACTTGGATCTCTTTAAATAGCAACTTACCCTTGTCAATCCAGGGGCCCTGAGTCCCTTTTGCGTATGAAAAGTACCAGGAACTTGGTATTACAGCACAGTGCCTCCACCTAGGGAACACTGAGGAACACACCTCAGGGGGATTCCACTAGGAATAATAAATGTAAGGAACCCTGGTGGTCTAGTGGTTAACGCTTACCCTGGTGGTCCAGTGGCTTACTCATGGGCATGCGGGGGCGCCCGCAACATTCTTCCTTCTTCTTCTAAGTCCGGTTCCCCTATGGCGTACGTGCCGGTGCGCTTCCTGGTTTACGCTCCGGCGTGATGACGTCATCTTGCATTGGCGTGAGATTCAAATCTTTAAAGGGGGAATTCAGTGTCTAGCAAGTTACTCGTTGTTATGTTCAATTAGCTTGTTCCTGGGTGTTATATTCTTAGTGAATCCTATTGTTCTTTTGTGTATTGACCCTTGCCTGCCTGCTTGACTACTCTGACCTCTCCAATCCTGATCTGCCTGCGACTATTCTGATCCTCTCTTATCCTGACCTTTTGCCTGTCCACTGAATATTCTACGCTCTCTTATCCTGATTCCGGCCTGTCTGACAATTCTCTGATTGTGCTGGCATGGCCTGCCTGTTCCTGGTGGTGTTCTTCCTTCACGTATACTGGTGAAACGATCGTGCCCCTTTGCTCGTCCAGAACCGTTAGCTTTGCTCCTCTCTCAATTAAGACTGGGTGGCATCCGATTAGCCGAGGGCTCCTCCCGAGGTGAAAGGCGGCGGTTAAAGGCAGAAGTGAGAGCCGAGACCAGGGAGCTTAGCTTGGGTTCTGGATATAGGGTGCCGAACGTGACAATAAAACTCACACAGTTTGCAAATGAAACAAATATAAACTTTATATAAACTGCAGTAAAACGTGGGACTAATACACCATGCACTCCTACACTGGGGACACGTGGGACACTACCTAAATCACTATTAGGTACTTAACTGTTGCTCCAACACAGTCCTTTTTAATATCAAAGTCCCAATTCTCTGGAAGGGGTTAATAACCACTTTTCCCTTCCCCAGAGCTCTTATTCCCCAGGTAGCGCTTCCATTTCCCAAAAGTACCTCTCCATTTGGAATTTAGCAGCAGCTTCCACGTAGCAGGTATATAAACAAGACCTTTCTTCACTTTAGGGCCCCACGCTTGTATCCATGCCAGTATCCTCCCTTGGATGGCTCACTCACTGGGTGCTCTCAGAGGCAATCACACTGGAGATTACAGGCAACTCTGCAGCAGGTTCAATCTCACCAGTGGCACTTTTGCCTTCTGAGTCTCTAGCGGCTTGGCAGGGGACAGGCTGGGCTCAATCTGTATATCCACAGATAGTCTTACAGCTACTCGTGCTGGCTCTATTCAGCTCTCTGGGAGACCCCCTACATTTGGCTCCAACGTTGGGCACACCCTCTCTCCCAAGCATGCACTGGGGTGCCCAGCCAATCAGATCGCTCTCCAGCCTGTAACTGGGCTGGGTGATTTCACAGCCAGAAAAACAGGGGAAGGATTCTTCTTGTCCCCTACACGTAATTGGATACAAAAAATTGATTTAGGTTGTACACAATGAGAACATGCTATGTGTACACAAACCCCTGTCCGTTCAGCCTGTGAGCCATTGTGTTCAGATGAGCTCCCACAACACACATTTGTTACTCAAGTGTTCCCAGGCACCCCTGTACTATTGCAAAGACCATTGATGCAGGGCTATTACAAAGTGCACAGGCCCTAAGGTGGGACATTTCTTACCCCTTAGAAAAAGCAGACCCCCTCAGTCGCGGGGGGTCTGCTTTCTCTATAACTGTAAAGAAATCCCCCATCCTGACCATTTTCCTGAGAGCAAGCAGAAGGGAGTGGAGCATGTGAGCAGGTTGGTGGGGAGCAAGGGGGGTGCGGTAGGGGTTGACCTATGCACTGGGCCCCTCTGAAGATTTGCTGTGTAGTTACCCCCTTTGCCTGGATCAATAATAAATGACCCCTACTAACTAAAAAAATTGCTGAAGACTTGGTATCATAAGTGATCATGAAGGTTCATTTCTTAACTCATAGTCCTCTCTTCTACTTAGTCCTGCTTCTGGCACCATCCACCAATTTCCACGTTATACAGTGTCAGAAAAGAGGCATAAAATGTCTCCCCCCTCCCTTTTACATCCTTGGTCACCACCTGACATACTTGGGTGGGCCCCCGACCCTCATCGGGGGGCCCCCACCAATCAAGACCTGCCCCCCTGGTTGCCCCATAAGACGAGCTGCTGTGCTGTGGTGGGCAACTGCCTTTGCACACGGCGCATCTTCCACAAATGTGCACAACAGGGCCGGGAGTTTGGAGGTCTGGAGGGAGCCTCAAGGACTGTAAGGGCCCAAAGGCACAGTTGGAATTGCAGACCAAGGAGGAAGCAAATAGTTCAATAGAGTTTGCTGTATCAGAAGGGTTAAGAGAATGGGTAGTCAAAGTACAGGCAAAAAGGGTCAGTCCAGGCTGCAAGGTTCAATATCCAAAAACATATATTATAAGTCACATCCAGGAACTCGATAAGAAGAACCCATATTTGGGCAATGTTTACAATGACCAGGCTCCTTAAATAGGCCTCCTTTGGTGCCAAAATGGGCGTGATGGCGTCATGACACTGGTGTCCATTCCAACACTGGCGTTTATTCTGATGCTGTTGAGTCGTCACAACGCTTCGCACGTCTGACGCTCCAGTGTCAGAACGTGCCACACGAGGAGACCAGGCGCCACCATCTTGGGGAGTGGAACGGAGGAAACGGTAAGTCTCCCTCACAGGGACTGCCTGGAGGGCCCTTCATTTTGCAGCCCTGGTGGGCCTCCTTGGCTCCAGTCTGATCCTGACTATTCCTGATAACAGTAAGGAATGGATGTATCTCTATTCTACATTAGGAGCACTTTATTTATTCATTTTTCCCCTATAATGCAGAGAATATTTGTTTTTTAACTGGGTATAACAGGTATAACTTTTGCAGGGAAATTCAGTTTATTTCATTGTTCTTAGCCTGTTGCCCCAAACATCTCAGTGTTGTGTCTGTACGAGAGGATGACGTGTATCGGTCATTGTTTTCTCACTGTAGTGAAGTTTTTAAGGGAAAACAAGTGTTTGCTTTCCCACCACTATCGAGTGTCATTAAGTAAATCAAGTTTATATTTCATTTAGATATGGTGTTCTATATACTGTGTTGTGTGTTTCTTTGCTGGAGCAGAATTACTAATGAAACAAAGGAGACCTCAAAGTGAAACAGTTACAATCCTACTGACTGAGGAAGGCACAGCCATGAGCCATAATGAAATGAGCGAATAGTCCTCAAAACTGCATAAAACTTAACTGCTGGAAGGTGATGATCTGTATGGACAGAGGAATCAGATTTAGTGTCTAAAGAACAGATTTTAAAATAAAAGGCGGTAGATTTGTTATGCCCCTTGCACACCCGATAAATCTCCTCTTCTTTGGGGCGACTAATCTCCCAGAACTGCCTCCTGCTGGCTATAATCTAAAGCACCAGCAGGATGGCAGATTCATTTTCCGGAGTCACCCGAAGTTTCCTCGTGAGCCATCCCGCCGGTGATTTACATTCTAGCCGGCGGGAGGCAATTCGGGCAGATTAGTCGTCCCAAAGAAGAGGGGATTTATCGCTGGGCGACTAATCTCCCCGAATCTCAGCATGTGTCTCTGCCCTTAGGCTTCTTGGTGGATCAGATTCCAACGTGCATGGAAGCCAAACAACAGATTAAGGGGGTTATTTATCAAAATCCAAACTTTTCTGATGTTTTTAATAAAAAAAGTTCCGACCAAACAAAAATTCTTTATTTATTTATCATTAAAGAAACCAGGAAACAATGAGACATTTCAGCATTTTTTGTGAAATCAGCGGAAAAGCCTGAAATGTTCGGATTATTGTACGAATCCCAGTTGAGACCATAATTTCTTCAAATTGCACATAGGACCTCTGCCATTGACTTCTACAGGACCCCGACAGGATTCGGACTTTTTGCATCCTCGGGGTATAATAAATCTTGAAAAATCTTTTTTTTTTCCCCCACTAAACATTTTGAATACACAGTAAAAAAAAAAAAAACTCTTTTGAGTTTTTACCATTTGGACTTTAATAAAGAAGCCCCTAAAAGTTTGAGGTCACCAACATGCGCTGCACAGGTCTTTATTTGGAATACAGTTACCCACTGAGTTTTAGCTAATGGCAATGATGTGGTTTGGGAGGGGGAGTCATGGAGATCTGTTCTGGAGTCCTAACATTTTTTTAAAGGTGACATTTTTATTGTTTTATAACACATTAAACATAAAACAAAGTATATGCCGTAGATGCAGTTGAGTCATTATAACAGAACTTGGAATTAAATATGTACGTACAGAATCGTTCAGTAATTTGATAGATACACTCAAGATCTAAAATACAGTTCAAACAGTCATATAGTAAGATGTGAATGTTGCCTCTGAAATTCCTATCATCAACATACCGGACAGTAATATCATGTTCTAGATAGAATTAAGGATTTTTGCCTTTTACAGCATAATAAAATTTGCCTTTCATGTTCGGGAGCCCTGACCCCCAAGCACGCTTCCCACCATGGACTCCATATTTTCTCAAATCTTTTCAGTGAGCCTCTGGCTAGTAAGGTGAGTTTAATGAGAGGCAGATTCTGATTCACCAACGTTATCCAGTTTTGCACCGTGGGCGGTTGAGGACCCATCAATGCCATAGCAATTACTTTCTTAGCATAGTACAACAGTGTTCGGTATCTAAGTCTGGCATGGTTAGTGTATATGATTTCATCTATGACTCCTAATATTCACACCTGTGGGGTCAGCAGCTTAGGGAAATTTAATTTATCTGCTAAGACATCCATGACTTCGGTCCAAGACTTGGAGACTGGTGGACAGGACCAAGCCATGTGTAGGAAGTTTGCTCCTTCAGCTCCACACCTATACATCTTGCAGTTGGGTTATTTCCCATGGCTTTTAATCGCACAGGGGTGATATAGAATTGATGAAGCCATTTAAAGTGTACCAGTTTGTCGCGTATAGAGTAGAGATGACTATAACCTTTGTCTGTTGCTTCCTCCCACTCTTCGTCTTCGAGGTCTGCTATATCAGCTAGCCATTTTTGATATGCTGCCGGAGTCCTAACATTTACACTTAATTTCACTCATGTCATGTGCAAGGGTACATCTTATAGTAAGGGAGGGGGTGTTATAAAGTGGAATGTCAAAAGCAAAAAAAACAAAAAAAATTGGAAATTTTAGCATTTCTTCTCAAACTAAACAGCCCAGACCAAAATGACTCCTTTGAACCAAGGGCATTATAGGGGAGCAACTATTTGCAATCGCTATACAGCCTTTAGCCCTTTGTGTTACGATATTTGATTTATGTTGTTTTGCCCGGAAACGATTGAATCCATTACCTATAAAACTTAGTTTACTGTCCTTTAAAAGGGCGCAAAATCAATTTCACATACAGTATGTATCTCCTACAAATGAAATACTATTCTGCAGTATCCTTGGGCTTATTTTTCTAGTGAAACCAAAAAATATCAGTGTTATTACATTCAAGCTTCATCCTTTTAAAAATGATTAGTCGGCCCTGGCTGGGTGCATGTTGCTCCAATGGAATGAAAGGAATTGCTTGAGTCTAAAACGAATGACACTTCGCGTCGAAAGGGAAAAAAACATGTAATTTATTTTTATTTTTTTTTATGAACTTCATAAAACAATTTTAAAATGTTTTAACTTTCCACCATTATCACCAGAATAGAGAAATTGAAATGGAAATATGGAGAGAGCATATTCAGCGCAGTGGAAGTGCAGGAAGTGCAGGTATATAAAGGACATCTTCACCTTGTATAGGGGATAAGAAGTCAGCACTCACCAGCTGGATTCAATGTAGAAAGGTGCAGCAGTTCCCAGCCGAACTTGAGATACAATATTCAAGGCAGTAAAGTTTAAAAAATCTTTATTTAAAAAAGGGCTTATTCTTGGACAGAAATACAGCAAAGTCTCAGGCTAGCAACAGCCTTTCCTCAAGTGTGGGGCCTTGAGACTATGATTACGGGTAACGAAATTAAAGAAAACCAAAAACTTCTGTTCATAAAGTGAATCTGAACAAACTGCACAACTCACACCACAGTGTATAAATCCATAGCACCCAACCTTCTCCCCTCTCACCTACATCACTTAAGGTGGCCATAGACGCACAGATAATATCGTACGAAATAAATTTTCGTACGATATTCTGGTGTGTATGGTGGAAAAAGAGCTGACCGATATTGCCAGTGTCAATCGGGCTGGACGGAAAATTTTGATCGGGTGCCTTTGAAGGGACCCAAACATCGGCCATTGTTAGTGCTGAATCTTCAGATACAGGTAGAATTCTATTGATTCTATGTGTATATCTGACCATTCAGCTTTACACGTGTAAATTGAAATGAACGATCTTTCTTGGAAACATCTTTTCCAAGAAAGATTGTAATTGTTATGTCTATGGCCACCTTTACACACCATTCTCTCCTTATTGTACTCTACATACTTCAGACTCCTCACAGAAACCCAGGGCTAAAGCATCTTCTACTTTCTTCCTCAACATACTCCTGCCATCCTCCAAATCATTCCGAAGACCCTGGATGTTCTCATTCTGGGAGATATAGTTGAGCAGCAGCTGGAGATCCCCATCTGTATGTAAAAACAAGTGCACAGAACTATGAATATTGCCTCAAGCCATTAAAGAACAATTAGGGATGTTGTCCACCCCCATTAAATTAATTCTGGCCAACATCTAAGACCAGTAGTGTTTCAACTTTGCAGACCTTCATTTGTGGACAACACATTGAGGCCACCAAAAAGCCATAGTTTTCGCTTCTACACAGAAGAGTCCTGATGACTCTCACGGGCAATGCCCAAGAGCAAAGGCGACATGGTTAGTTGACATTTTGAATGTCCCTGATTTATATTCTCATTTTGAGAAGGAGCACAACTGTGCAAATAGGAGAAGAGTATATTTTAACACTTGTACTTGTAATTTTTTTTATCAACATACATTTCTACCAGCTTTCACCAAAAAAAATTGTAACCTGCAGCCCTCCCAGGATTTTTACCATTTTCCAACCACTTTTCCCATCTTGGCTGTTGCAAGTGCCCAAATTATGGAACCCTTCCAGTTGGCCAACAAGACCTGCAACTCATGTCAACAGGACAAGCAAATGAAAAACTGCTAAGTGCTAAATGTGGGTATGTTGTAACTCCTACTAGAATTAGGGGCAGTAAAACATTATTGGCACAATCAAGCAGGGCAAGGGTGCATCGGACCAAAGCAGTATAGGGCAGCTTGCAGTTTGTCGTCTTTATAGCTGCACATGATAATATCCAGTCAACTGGTTGACTAATTCACGTTAGTGTTATTGGTAACTGGGTTGCACTGTGACCAATGATGAGAAAAATGGGATTTTCTGTGGTTTGGGATATTGGAGGAGTATACAGAATTTTGCATTTGAAATGCTGCCCGTTGCAAATAAAGCCCCATGCAAGCTAAACCCAAGTTGCAGATCCTTAAGAAGTGTGTTTAGCGAGTGGGCTCAGGAGTCCTTGTGAGCAGGGAATATGGTCATGTGGTTCAAAGGATTGTTACCTGTCCAGCTTTGATCATTGGGTACAACCCGAGAGTAGATATTTAGGCACATGTCCTTCCTTATCATTGAGGCAGGCCCACCACTATTATGGCATCTCCTTCTCAAAATGAGAGTTCATCTGCGTTCTGGGCCTCATAATCCCATAGTGCACATACCAAACCTTTAGTCATCACTCCAAGCTTCTCCTGAACACAATGTAGGAACTGGGCACACTGGATGTAGCCTTCTTCCACCTCCTCACACGCATCTGCAGCAGTTTTAGCGCTACTAACGGTGGTTGTACAGATGGCTGCTCCACGCCCCATCAGCATTTTGCACAAATGAACATTATTACGTGAGGGGTCCACCCATCACAATCTGCTGTGTTCACATCAAAATCAAGCAAGAGTTTGACAATACGGTGGTCTCCTGCACACACGGCATTGTGTAGGTGGGGTTATTCCTTCATCATTAGATCTGCTGAGGTCTTCAACCTCATAATAAATAATACTCTGGACCAAATCAAATTCTCCTTCTAATGAAGCATCAAACAGTAAAGCCAAAGGCTTAAATCTCACTTTGAGCACATGGCCTGACCTATTATCATTGTCTTCTCTTGATTGAGATGTGCCTTATGATTCCACTGCTTCCAGGTTCATTTGAAATAGGAGAACTTGTTATTATCATCTGTTGATATTGGAGGTTCAGGAACAAGAAGAGAAGCCACCACAGGATGTGTGGAAAATGCTTCTTCTACATTTTTATTTGTGTTGGTGTGACCATATTCAGCATCTGCTAAAGTGCTTTGGGAGTTGCTTTGAGGATAAAAAGGTGCAATCTCAATTCCCCCAGCAATTTCTGTATATTGGGTCCTCTTTTGACACTCTGGATATGTTATGAAAACCCCTTTTTTAGGAGGTCTAGATGCATTGGCTAGTTTTTGTCTAGGAGCTTCTGCGCAAGTTCTGCGCCACTTTGATATATCATAGGCGAGTGAACACATTTGATTAGTGAACTTTGTTTGCTTGGACTACGCAGCCATGGAATATTTGCAGACTACTGCTTTCCCACCTCAACATTCAGTTCTTTGTGTGTACTGTGCACCCGAAGCTGCGCTGTTCCAAAGGATGCTCAGTAAGTGACAGCAGCACAGAGCATGTGCAGTGAAATTTTTTTTTACACTTTTTCCTTTTCCGCCCATAATTTGCATATGCAAATTAGGATTTTGATTCAGTTCGGTATTCGGCCGAATCTTTTACAAAGGATTCAGGGATTTAGCTAAATCCCAAATAGTGTATGCGGTGCATCCCTAACCCAAAAATTCAAGGGAATCCATCCAAACCCAGAATAGAAGGGTCCCATGCATCCCTACGCTGTGAAAAATATAAATGAGCCAAAAAATGGCTGTTAAATTTGTTTTCACCAAGGTATGCATCTGAATTCCACTAAACGTGAAGCTACTCATTCTGAAATGTGTGCCCCATTAGTTACATTTCTCCCGTGTGGGTACCAATGGGCTGTTACATGATGAGAAAATACTGCAAGGACTATTTCAGTGAACCCATGAATACTATTTAAAGCTCTGCATTGTCCCCAGACAGTGACAGTTGTGTTCCATGAGGCTGGACTGATAGAAATGCAGAATCGTTGGATTTTCCTCGCGCTCATGTACAGAAATGGGGACAGGACGGCTGCCAGCACTTGAGATGCAAAGCAGATCCTATTTAATGTCTGGGAAAATAAAGGGCTCCTCTGGCAATCTCACAAACCCATGCAAAATGCTAAAGCTTTTCAGGCATCACTTTCCTTTTTTTAGACACTTTAATATTTACATGTGCTTTAGTTTTGCTGGGACTACTCATGTATATTAGCACACACTTACCGTATATACTGTATAAGCTGTCCGGAGTATAAACCGAGGTACATAATTTTACCTCCAAAAACAGGGAAAACTTATTGACTCGAGTATCAGCCTAGGGTGAGAAATGCAGCAGCTTCTGGTAAGTTTCAATCAAAAAATTTAGGGTTTCTGCTCCCATTGGAGGTGCCGGCGTCTCGTTTTTGGACGCCGACGTCCATTCTTGGATGCTGGCGACTATTCTTGGACACCGACGACTATTCTTGGACGCCGGCGACCGTTTTTGCGCTTGACCCGAGTATAAGCCGAGGTAGAGGTTTTTCAGCATATTTTGGGGGCTGAAAAATTCGGCTTACACTCGTGTATATGGTACATTGTGCAGCCCATTAAAGGGCCTTCATTGAAAAAACAAATTAACTTTTAAAACTTATAGCACCGCTTGTTCTGAAATGATGTTAAAAAAATATTCTGGAATGCAAACATCTCATTAGCTTGACTACATTGGTAGAGTGCGGCCATATTATTTGTAGGCATAAAGACTGCAAAAATGCACTCAGTCTCAATGCCAAAAATGTACTTTGTTGCACTGTAGCTGGGAAAACTCTAAAGGGAAAGAATATTATTCCCAGAATTCTCTATGGTTCAGAGAAGATGTTGAGAATAACAAGCACTATGTTCACTGAGGTTGGAATCCCCATTACAGATGAGCTCTAGGAAGTAACTTGGTGCATTTGGGGAGGCCTCAGTGAGAAGAGTTTTCCTATGGTACAGCAAGCCAAAAGGAAGTTGGGGATAATAGGCCTCCATAGTTGAGGTAGAGCTGATGGTGAGTAGCTTTAGGACATTATAGAGTTGGGTAGTTCCCCAGGTCACACTGACCAGATTGAAGAGTCTCCACTTGGTTGGGCTCAGGGATCAAGAGTAAATTCACTTGGACCCAATTGTGAGTATCCCTCGTTGTGTCATTGGGAACTTCATGTGATATTTTGACCGACATATTTGTAATGCAAAGGCATAACCCCTGCTCATCAAGTTATTTCTTCAATAACTATATTGGCTAAGAAATACCGGCAAGCTTCTTTGTGAAAATCAATGTGATGAAAGTTGTAGTTTAGCCTGGAGACCCTTCCTCCAATATGTGTTAATCTTATGTAGCAATGGCAAGCTCTGTGGATTTGCTCCCATCCATATAATTATGTGTAGGAAGGTACACAGGGTTCCCATGGAAATGATACGGGAATTGAATCTGGGCCTCCATGAAAACAGTCTAGCAGAAAGAATCCCAAGGCACACAGGATAATTGCAAGCAAGCTGCCTTGCGTGTTTATTGCGCAGTGCAACGTTTCGGGGTCACGCCCCTTTCTCAAGCATGAAAACAGGACTGGGGCATAAGGATGGAGCCAATCTTCCCTACATTACATATAATATCACATATCAGTGTATGTATAGGGCAACACATTCTAACGATTAATAACATTTCAACAGCACCCCCTAGTGACACAATTATAGAAGCTATTAAATTAATTCTCTACAAACCTTGTATTCCCTTTGACCCTGTATCCAGACTTAGGGGCCGATTCACTAACTTCGAGTGAAGGATTCTAAGCAAAAAAACTTCGAATTTCGAAGTGTTTTTTGGGCTACTTCGACCATCGAATGGGCTACTTCGACCTTCGACTAGGACTTTGAATCGAAGGATTCAAACTAGAAATCGTTCGACCATTCGATAATCGAAGTACTGTCTCTTTAAGAAAAAACTTCGACCCCCTAGTTCGCCATCTAAAAGCTACCAAACTCAATGTTAGCCTATGGGGAAGGTCCCCATAGGCTTTCCTAAGTTTTTTTGATTGAAGGATATTCCTTCGATCGTTGGATTAAAATCCTTTGAATCGTTCGATTCGAAGGATTTAATCGTTCGATCGAAGGAATAATCCTTCGATCTAACTTTTTGCGCTAAAATCCTTCGACTTCGATATTCAAAGTCGAAGGATTTTAATTCCCAGTCGAATATCGAGGGTTGATTCGACCCTTGGTGAATCGGCCCCTTAGTCTAGAAAAACAGGTTCTTTTGGCTGATGACCTTGCCCCCCCCCAAATGTTCTGCAGACGTCCATGTTCCACATTCCCCATTAGTCACACTCTGCCCCCTGCATTACACTCCAATTAGATAAGAAACCAACAAGTTTCCCAGGATTTCTGTAAATATGTTTTAAATAAAAAATAAGGCCATTTTCCTGGTGTAGCTGTGTGTATCAGGCAACAAGTAGCATGAGCAAAGATTACACAATTTCACCAAATGAAGGTGCTATTAGTACTGTGTTAGCGTGTGCCATTATTCTCTTTACCATCAGGTCATATTATTACTGTATAAGTGACTAAAAATAACCGCAATTATGACAGTGACACTTGCAGCAGCCATTTAGGCATAAACGAGGCTGAAAATTTTATGAAAATGCTATTTCTTAATGGGTTCATGGTCCAGAAATATACAATGGATAAGGAATAGTGATGGGCGAATTTGGGGAGTTTCGGCTCGCCAACAAGTTTGCGAAATGGTGCCGGTGTCTTGTTTTTGATGCTGGCCTCCCTTTATGACGCCGGCGTCCGGTTTTTGGACGCCTGCGTCCGTTTTTTGGATGCCGGCACAAATTTGCTGCCGAAAAGGTGCCGGCGTCCAAAAAAACGACGCCGGCATGCATTTTTTTTTTTACGCCAGCGAATTTTCGCAGAGATTTCATGAATTTATTAGCCGGCAGCGAGTCACGGGAATTCGCCACGAATTCGTGCCTGCCGAATAAATTCGCCCATCACTAATAAGGAATGTAAACTGTACGATAACTTCATGGCAGCAACAGCATGAACTACAGTGACCTACGGGTTGACACCCAGTTGTGGGTTTGGGTTGAGATTTGGCCACAATTGCAGGTTAGGGTTGGGTGCGGGTCAGACTGGGGAAGTGCACAACTCTTCAGTTCCCAAAGATTCCATGGGGCAAATTCACTAAGCGCCGAAGCGCCGAACGCTAGCGTTACTTCGCTAGCGTTTGGCATTTTCGTTACTGCGCAAATTCACTAACGAACGCTGGCATAGTTTCGCTAGTGTTACTTCGCACCCTTACGCCTGGCGAAGTTTCGCTAGCGACGTAACTAAGCAAATTCACTAACGTGCGCAGTGTACTGAACGCTACCTTTTACGCTAGACTTCCTTCGACCACCTCAGATCTGGCGAAGCGCAATAGAGTAGATAGGGATTGCTTCAAAAAAAGTCCAAATTTTTTCTAAGTCCCAAAAAACGCTGGCGTGTTTTCTACATTATGAAAATAGGCTGAAAAAGATCGAAAAAATTTTTGGGGCTCCCCTCCTTCCCCCCTACATTTCCTGACTCATGGCAACTTAACTATACAGTGGGCACATGTGTAGGGCAAAATAAACATTTTATTTGATGTTTTGAAGGTTTTCTAGCCATTTGTAGTGCTGATACGTATTCCTCCATTGAAATTTGAATTTGGCGCCGTATGCAAATTAGCCTTCGCTAGCGTAACTTCGCTTTACTTAGCGAATCAACGCTAGCGCAACTTCGCAACCTTACACTACCCCTGAGCGCAACTTCGGATTTTAGTGAATTTGCGAAGCGCTGGTGAAACTACTCCTGGCGAAGTGCGGCGAAGTTACGCCTGGCGCAACTACAAATCTTAGTGAATTTGCCCCCATGTCTCTGAACCAGAGACCCACGCAGTAGTAGCGTACAGAGCAGGAAGACGCAGGTATGGGTTGGGTGCAGGTCCTACATTGGCAACTTTTTGTGGGTCTGGGTGTGGGTTAAGGTTTTGCAGGTTATCCGCACATCACTAGTAGGAACTTCATGCTGGAGAGGGACAAAAACATTAAGGGGGTTATTTACTAAAATCCACATTTTTCTGACTAATTAATAAAAAGAAAAATCCAACCAAACTAGATCTCACGATTGACCCTTCTTAATCATTAAAAAAAACACAAAAAACGCAACTTTTTCGGATTGCTGTGCGAAACATCTAATTTTTTTTTCAGATTTGACACCATAAAAATCAGAATTTTTTGTGAAATCAGTGAAAAAAAAAAAAAAATGTTCAGATTATTGTATGAAACAATAATATCTTCAGATTGCAAATAGGACTTCTGCCATTGACTTCTACAGGACCATGACAGGTTGAAGATATTTTTGGATTCCTACTTTTGGCAGCCTCGGGGTATAATAAAGAGAAATTGTTCAGCTGTGCCAGTTATTTCTATCCTTTGTCTTTAATATGTTTCCTTTGATGCAGAAATTCAGTTTTTAAGGTGGCGAGGTTGCTGTGTTCAGTCATAATTTATTTGTTGCCTACACAAAGTTCCGGTGGCCATTGCCCATTGCTCAGCAGTTCCATTTTGTTCAGCTCTTCCACATCACTCCAGACCAACTACTTTTCTTCCCCCGACCCCTGCTCTCTGCAGGACTTTCCCCCATCATTCCAGACGCCCTTCTCCCATTAATCTCCTATGCAGTGGGTAAACTATCTGCAAAACATGTAGGTTTGGTAGGGGATGCAAAAAACTGTTTTGGCAGAGTTCCTCTATAGGGGATCTATGGGTATTTGGTAGAGCACTATGGGAAATTGTCATATTGCTGTCGCTTTAAAGCATTTTCAAGAAATTTCATGGTTATTTTAAGCCTTTAACATGGCAGAGATTATCCTCCTGCAGAGAAAATCAGCCAAGGTGTTTGTGAGAGCGGCACCTGCTACGTAGAATAACAAGTGGAACAATGTGCTCGTTGGAGTCGCTATTCAAGTAATCATGGAAAGGAGCCCAGAATCTTGCCCCTTTGTTCAGCAGCCTGACGAGATTCTTCTCTTGACCCGCCCTGAAGTTTAGTGCTTGGTTTCTGTTCTACACAAGAATACCAGTATTGGAAATTATGTAACCTGAAAGAACCATCTGTTGGGGTCCCATACTGAAGCCCACTCCCCTTATGTTCAGAGCCCAGGCATTGCCTGTTGTGTCAGGGGAATAATTAGTATATAAATTGTGTCTATCGGAGTCGGATGAACCTCAAGTCACTTGCAAATGGATCTTGGAACTTTATAATATGTTGCCATTATGGTGGAGAGCTCAGGATCTGCAAATAGTTTCACTGCAGTAAAAGGCTTAAACCTTGAATACATTATTATCAATGTGCCCATCCTGATTTTGCACACAGTTTGCAAGCTAAATAGCCAATGGGATTTATTTGAATGGCTGATTGGGGTGACATACTTCATTCAACCTTACCTACAGCAGTGATCCCCAACCAGTAGCTCGCGAGCAACATGTTGCTTGCAGGGTCCTGAAAGCAGGTGCTTATTTTTGAATTTCAAGCTTGAAAGCAAGTTTTAATTGCATAAAAACTAAGTATAGTGCCAAGTAGAGCCACTTGTTGGCTGCCTGTCAACATAGGGGCTACCAAATAGCCAATCACAGCCCTTATTTGGCACCCCAGGGACTTTTTCATGTTTGTGTTGCTCCCCAACTCTTTTTACATTTGAATGTGGCTCGCAGGTAAAAAAGGTTGGGGACCACTGCCCTACAGAGTGTGCGGCACACTAGTCCCTTTATGCTCTTGATACATTTGTGTTTCAGAACAAGACAGAAACTCATTTAAGAAGCAGTATAACAACCCTAACCAAGTCAGGCTCCCTGTACAGCAATGGACATGTTAATTACATGAGCTAATCAAGGCGGATGATGGAAATTAATTAAGCAGAGAAAAGAGGGTATTTTTTGAACTGAGCTTCAGTGTGCCCATGGGATTGGTTTGCTTGTTTTTTGTGAATTGTGAATTTAGAATGACCTAGGGGTGCTACAAAGTTCTTCCTCTAGGTGTAGATTAACTTTTTTTTTTAATATGATGGGGTATGGAGTTTTATAAGATTATGAGCCCGCCAGCCCTTAATTTGTGCATTTAAAAAGACAGGGATTGTGAAATTATGATTGGTCTTCATCAGTGATTAGGAGGCAGAGGATAAATAGTCATGAGGCTTAGATCGTTATGGCTGCATGCCAAATACAAATTATACAGTAGGTCCAAACATGACAAAAATCCAGCCATTGGCTCAGATCTATTCATGATAAAACCAGCCACAATCTAACTCAAACGCCGCTCCTTCTCTAGCAAGCTTCCTCCAAAATGTAGTGCTCTCCTGAGTTAGTTGGTATGACATATGCATGTATGATGGAGAACATGAAAGTTGGAAAAATGCGAGAACCCTGAATATTTAGCGGCATCATTTCACTCAAGAGTTTGGAAAGGAGGGAAGTTTTCTTTATGGCAATATTAATGAAAAGTGCAAGCTCCTATTGCAGAAGAGAGAACCGCACAACTGAATCAAGTCTTTGTGTGGCCAACATGCCAGGTATCCAAATATTCGCCCTGCAAGCCAAACAAATAGATACTGTGAGACCTGACAGGGAGCGAGAGTGTTTCTCTTCAAGGGAAATCCTGGGATAAAGTGACCATTAAAAGTACCATTTCCCATAAATCATTATTAATTTATTAATAAAATCAATTATCTCAGTAAAAGTTGATGGCAACTTAGAACTCTACCTTTTTGGAGAAACCAATGAACAAAATGCAAAGGTAATAAAAGGAACGAATATATTCTTTTAGAGAACAACCCCAAAAAATACTTGCTGACCATACTGGAGGGTAAAAACCAATTTAAAGAAAACGAGTGAGGGTATTGTTTAGGGATCGGCAGCCTTGGCTGCTGCAAAAGGTTGAAAAACTACTAATGACTAGGGGGCCAATTCACCAAGCTCGGGTGAAGGATTCGAAGTAAAAAAACTTCGAATTTCGAGTGTTTTTTTGTGCTCCTCGACTATCGAATTGGCGTAAATTCTCCTGAGTAGAATGATTCGAATAGATCGAGCGCAAAAACGCTGCGACTATTCGCCCATTCGATAGTCGAAGTACTGTCTCTTTTAAAAATACTCCGACTGCCTACTTCGCCACCGAAAACCTACCGAATTGCTTTAAAAGCCTATGGGAAAGTCCCATAGGCTTGTTTTCCAAGTTTTTGATCGAATAAAAAGGCATTTGATCGAATTGATTTTTTTGTCTTTTTCATTATATATTGTTTATATTTTCCCATTACCAAAAGTAGAATAAATATACATTCAGCCATATTACCATTAAACAAGTCCAAATGGAAAATAAAAGTGATCCTACTTAAAAAAAATCAGTATTATATAAGTCCTACTGTCATCACAAAGACTTGGGCAAACGGCAGGTCTCTCTCTTCCCTGGTGATCTAACAAATTAATTAAAAATATATGTTTATATGTAAGAATTCTAATTACACATACAGTATTGTATCGGAGGATTTTTAAAATCAATAAGCCCTATTCGTATATATGGTAGTCAAAGAAACCCTGGGCTTTCATCATAACAGAAGTCAATACCTGCCAGCAGATGTTCATTTCAACTGCCAGTTATCAGTTAGATTTGTAGGGTGGCCTTTGTGTTATCACTAGCAAAGAACCAGCATCATTAAAGAATTGGGATTAAATCACCTGAAGGGCGTTATTAATTAAAGTCCAGACTTTTAAAGGGTAAAACCTTTTTTTTTTAAGCTTTATTGAACTCTGATGGTGTTAAAGTCGAAATAAAAAAGTAGTCCAACTCAGACCTGCCGAGGTCCATGTAGAAGTCAATGGCCGATGTCCCGTTGATATTCTAGTCTGCACTGGGTTTCTTGCGATAATAAATGTTGGTGTTTGTGGGCATTGAATCTGAAAAAGTCTGAGGTTTTCGGGTGTCAAATCTGAAAAGGTCACCGTTTTCAGGGACAAATCTGAAAACTTTTTACGATTCGGATTTTTCAAAATTTTATCAAGTTTTTTCCGGCACAAGAAATTTTCTGAAAAATGTTTTAAAAAAAAATAGGGAGAAAAGTCCATGCGAATTTAGTTGGGGTAGTTTTCAAAAATAGTGAGAACCTTTCCGGATTTTGATAACCCCCCCCAAGTGTTTAGCCCCCAAAATGCATTCAGGAGTGCTGTTCCATATACCTATTGCCTTTCTTTACCGGGTTTTTATGGTTAGGGTTGCCACCTGTCCGGGTGAAATGCCTTCCAAACCATTGAAAATAATGACATGGAGATCAGTCAATCGATGATCGCCATGTCATCAGTCCCACCCCTAATGTCATCAGTCCCACCCCTGATGTCATCAGTCCCACCCCTGATGTCATCAGTCCCACCCCTGATGTCATCAGTCCCACCCCTGATGTCACCACCCCGCCCCCAACAGCACCGGTCCTGCCCTCACCCCACCTCTGATGTCACCTGCCTGTTTTCCTGCCCCAGAAAAGGTGGCAACCCTAGATTTGGGATATGGAACAGGTTTGTGCTGGAGTTTTCCATCCTGAACATTACTATTCATAGAGGTGTATTCCATCCCTTCCCTACCTCTAAATTGGACAAGGTTGTCTGTCTTGTACCCGCCAGTGCTGCATTCTGCACATCATTTTCAGTCGGGTTCTAGGTGCAGAGGACAGGCAAGTAAATGCACTTTCAGATGTTGGTTCTTCTACCCCTATATTATACAATACAGGACTTTTGAGTAGTCACCAAATGTCTTCTGCTTTACTGCTAAAACCCTTTAACATCTGCTTTCAGCATTTTCTGCCTACTCTGGTTAACTATTTTATTCCGTGTCTAATTGTTTTCTAATACCCATGAGCTATCCAAAACGTCTTATTAAAATAAATGACTGGTGAATTAGAGGTTGCATTTGCATGGATAACATCCAGGCTTGGCATTGGCTTTACAAAGTCAACGGAACAAACACTGCAGTTAGTTAAAGGTTAATGGAAAACTTGTTGAACTAAATATCACTTCCGGACGCTTTCAGCCTATTCATTCTACTTGGATTGTCACAACAGCAACAGTAACTGGGCTGACGAAACCCCATGGTTTGTGCAAAATGAACCGAAAGAAAGTAAAATAAGCAGTTTGTTTAAAAAAGTGAGTCTTGGAAAATTCCCTGATTAGGCTGAAACTTCTTATCCTTTCTAGGGGGTCACTCCTTAATGGTGGCACACTGGACAGGTCTGGCATCCTTGGTGAATTAAATGAAATTAAGGACCATCAGTGCTGCAAAGAGGCAAGTGATTGGTCTATTTCATACAATATGAGACAAACAGCCTGTCACGGTCGGCACCCAACACCAGAACAAATGCCAAGCACCCTGGTCTCGGCTCGTGCTTCACCTTTAGTGTGACCACCTTTGGCCTCGGGAGGAGCCCTCAGCTACATAGATGCCACCAGGACTTAAACGAGAGGTGCAAGGCTAGAGGTTCTGGACAGGCAGAAGGGGACGACTGTAATAAAGTCTTTTGGGCACAAGGTCAAGGTACAAGGCGTTAGGCAATAGAGTAGTCAGATCAGGCCGGGTCGGGGCAGGCAGAGAATATTCATAGTCAGGCAGGCAAGGGTCAATACCAGATAGTCAATCAAAGGGTTAAGCAGAATCGAAGTCGGTAATCAGGCAAGGGGTCAGGATGCAGAATGTAGAATCGTCAAAAGCCAGGCAGGGGTCAAAACAGGTAATCAGTAGTGATGGGCGAATTTGCCAAAAATTTTGCCAAATAATTTGCAAAACGGCGCTGGCATCTAGTTTTTGCCGCCGGCGTCCGTTTTTGACGGGCGAATTTATTTGTTGGCGGCGAATCGCGCAAATTTGCGGCAAATTCACGCCTGGCGAATAAATTCGCCCATCACAAGTAATTAGAATCAGGTTCAAACAGAATAGCAACAGCTAACAGCACCAGGAAACAAATCCTATAACGGCAATGATGAATTAACTGAGCTCCCTTAAATACCCATTTGAATTTTGCGCCAATGCGCCCGTGTGCATCATTACGCCAGCGCACCAGCGTCAATAAAGCCCACGAGGCGCAGGCGCTAGCGTCCTAAGTAGCCGCACCACTGGACCACCAGGTAGAATTTTTATTTCACAGCCACTAACTGGCTCCTTAGCTGCCAGTCTTATTGGGTCGATGCCAACATCAATGACCCCTGTGTAATTGACAGGAGCTTTTTCTGTGCAATTTGAGTTCTTCAAGCAGCAAAGTGGACTCTGCTTTCACACTTTCAAATATAATTAACTTCTTTCTATATTATGTGGATATTCCTTCTAAATCTTGGACTACCTAGATGCCACTAAATCATACAATGTTCAATGTTCTTTCTTGTTTCACCAGGATAATAAACCCTGTGTACAAGGTGAGGACAAAGAAGAATGGGTTTGCTGAAAGTTGAAGAACTTGACCGGTCTGCAGAGAGACCCAACCTCAAGCCAAATGATTCTCTGTGGGGTGAATTTAGAGCTGTGAGTCGGACAAGATGCCCAGCAAGGTACCCAGCCTCACTCATGCTCTTTTGGCTGAATGGAAGCAAATCCTACCAACAATATTCCAGGACCTAATGGGAACCTTCCCAGAAGAGAAGCAACTGTTATAGCAAAAAAGGGCAACTTCCTATTTTAATTCTTGTTTTTGGAATGAGATGTTGGTCAGTCATGTGTTCACATACTTTTGTACATGGGTGTATATTTCAGCTTTAATCGCTTTTTACTGAGGGGTGGCTACCCACTGCTTGTTCTCAGGTCTTTAGCATGGGAATGGCTGGAACAAACCTAGAGAAAATCAAATCATTACAATTTTTCCTGAAGCAAAGGGGAAGTTTCTGGTTCTTTTCCTATAAATCTGGAAACAGTGGTATTAACGGAGCACTCAGTTAAGTTGGTCAAACATGCAAAGATCCACTTGTTTCATGAGGTCGCCAAATGAACGGATCTCTCCTCGATAGGCCTATCTTGAGGTGGGTGAAATTGGGGTGATCCGATCGTGAACCCTAGGACACACAGATCAGATCTCAGTGATAGAAATACAGGAGGTCGGAGCAAGGAACACATCATCAATTTCTTTTTAAACCTTTCCGATTCATACATAGCTCATTTTCAGCCTGATATGGATCAGGGAAGCCCGTCGCAGGGCACCATACATGGACCAATCCAACATTATCTGTCCGCAACTTTATCGGCCCATGTATTGCAACCTTTAGTCACATGAAAATGCATTTGCCTGTTGTTTGGGGAGAAACAAGTATCAGGGGCACATGGTTCCTATTAATGAAGGACTAACTAGGGGCTTCTGAAGATGTCTGTATGCCGAATATTCTTCTGGCACCAAGTACAAACTTCCATGAAAAGTTTCATTCCAGCCTTGAGGTCTTCTAAGGCCTGTCCAGAACTGTTCCAGCAATACAAATTCTTTCTCAGAAACTGCACGGACATATCAGGCCAAGCCAGCTGGTCACGGGCCAGGAGATTTATTCAATCCATGGTCACTTGCAAAGTTGCACTTGTTCTACATGACCCTCTGTGTTCCTACTTGTAAAGCTGAAATACACCAAACAACACTGCATAAGCACACTAATCCCCAGTAATTTAAACTGATTAAATTACCCCAAATATATCATGTTCAATACTGAGCTAAAAATGACGAATCTCGTGCCCTTATACGAGCACCTCAGCATTCCATATCTCTATACGTCATCACAAAGGTTCCAGATAACCATATGTGCTTTGTTATATATATTTATTCATAATGATTGGAGGTTAAGGTGGTTCCTGAGAGATCTACCTGGCGGCTGTTCTTTTCCATAAACAAGAGATTTCTTTATTTATTTTTTTTGCATAGATTAGTGATGTCATAGCGACTGGCGCTGCCTATAAGACTAAACATTTCAGCAAAAATACTAGAAGAATTCAAATCATTTCCTAACACTATAGTTTCAATATAATGAATATTAAGTTTAATAAAAATCTGCTCCCCTTTTGTGATGAAGGATTACCATGGTCTGCATATTGCCGTCTCATTTGGACTGCCAAACCCCCATGGGTTGCTTAGTAGTCTACCAAAATACTGGAACAAAGTGGTCTTTTTAATATATTCATTGCTTGACTCAAAAGAGAAGGAAAGTGTTGTTACATTTGGGGGTGCCAAAAGTTAGGCACCTCAAGTGATTATATTTACTTGACACCTCGGGCTGGTGCTTCTATCAGCAGAAACCGGCCCGGGTTTCTTCCACGAGCACCACGGAGCAATCACCCAGGGTATCGGGTAAGTAAATACAATCACTTTGGGGTGCCTAACTTTTGACACTCCCAAGTGTAAGGGTAGAGACACACTTGGAGATTTGGGGAGATTCAGTCACCCGGTGACAAGTCGCCTCTTTTTCTTCAGGTGACTAATCTCCCCGAACTGGTTTACCGCCGGCTAGATTCTAAATTGCCGGCGGGATGGCATTCAGAGCACTTCGTTTTCCGAAGTCACACGAAGTTGCTTCACGAGGAAACTTCAGGCGAATTTGGAAAACGGTGCACTCCAAGTGCCATCCCGCTGGCGATTTAGATTCTAGTTGGCAGGAAGGCATTGCGGGGAGATAAGTCGCCCAAAGAAGAGGCGATTTGTCGCTGGGCGACTAATCTCCCCCCAAATAGCATTGTGTGCCTCTACCCATAATGACATTCCTTCTCCTTTAAAAAACGAGGCAAAATATCCGTACCTTCCACTCATATGACATGATTTGAGGTGAAGTTTAATATTTTGCAGAAATTCCTTCTCATTATCATGTTTCCATATATTTCATCAATTCACTTTCATTAAAGGGACTTGACAATACACTGGGCGCCATTCCCCCATCTATGAAATCTACATGACTTATGTAACAAGACAAAAACATGCTACACTAAGTTAGGAAGTTCCCCCCTTTTTTGTCATGAATTCATTCAATGGGGCTTATGGGTCTCTGGGACTTGAAGTTCCTCTTCTTTCCAGGGAATCTGTGATTTACTATGGAAATCACTATGGAAAGCAGAAGAACTTCAAGTCCCAGAATTCATGACTTCACTATGGAACAATGCGAGGGAAGGGTCGCAGGACTCGGAGCCTAAAGAGGGTTTGAGAATTGGCTCTTGCAAGTCAAATATAGACTCTAATCGTTCAACCTGTGGGATAGGTAAAATAGTGTAAAGTCGTGTAGTGTTTAGGCAACTTTTCCACATACCCCAACTGAATGAGCTCAAGAGGGACATTTTTTTTTCCTTTTAATCTTTTTTTCATGGGAACCTAAATTACAATTGGAACTAAGTTTTGTGACCCATAATAACTGATTTAGAATTAATTAATTTAATTATTGTAATATAGCAGAACGTTTTGCTTTCATAAATGGGTTAAGAATCACTGCACTATATTCTATATACACTAGTCATATATAAGATGAAATTGGCTTTTAAGGATGGCAATAGAGGATTATTTATTAAAATCTCACTCTATTTTCTGAAAACCACTCCGATCAAACCCGAACAAACTATTTATCAATACATTTTCATGAAAATTTCTTATGCAGGAAAAGACTCAATAAAATCGTGAAAAAAAATCAGAATCGCATGATTTTTCTGGATTTGTCGCAGAAAATGGCGACTTTTTAGGATTTGACATCCAAAACCTGCGACTTTTTCAAATTCGACGCGCAAAACTACGAAATCTTCGTATTATTGAATGAAACCCAATGCAGATCAGGATATCTTTAAACTGTCAACGGGATATCTGCCATTGACTTCTACGTGACCTCCGCAGGTCTGAGTTGGAGTACTTTTTCATTCTGACTTTTAACACCATTGGGTTTTAATAAATCTCGAAAAATTCAAGTTTTTTAACTAGGAAAAATGTGTGTTTTTCCCTTTAAAAGTCCAACCAGAACAAATCTGCCTTTAATAAATAACCCCCTATAATTTGAACTATAGGTGTGGGACCTGTTATCCAGAATACTCGGGACCTGGGGTTTTCCGGATAACAGATCTTTACATAATTTGGATCTCGATACCTTAAGTCTAGTAGAAAATCATGTAAACATTAAGGGGCAGATTTATGAAGGGTCGAATTTCGAAGTAATGGGAGTTTTTTTTTAAACCCCGAAAACTTCGAAATCCTAATAAAAAAATACCAACCAAAATTTATTAAAAAAATAGACTTTTTTTTGCAGGTGAATAGCCTGTATTCAATTGTTGAATCAAAGTATTTTCAAAAAACACTTACATTTTTCAAAGTCCACCAATTGACTCCAAA
Organism: Xenopus laevis; assembly: GCF_017654675.1. Classification (NCBI taxonomy): domain Eukaryota; kingdom Metazoa; phylum Chordata; class Amphibia; order Anura; family Pipidae; genus Xenopus; species Xenopus laevis. Next base: position 6,933,789 of record NC_054372.1, on the reverse strand, counting down.
TAGGTTCTAGGAGGTCCCCATAGGCTAAAACAGCAATTTGGAAGAATTAAAAAAAACAGTACATGATAAATTTCAATATTCTAATTTTTTTCGAATTGGAATCAAATTTGGAAGTACACAAAAATAGCTCGAAATTAGAATTTTTACTTTGAATTTTTTAATTTGACCCTTGATTAATCTGCCCCTAAATAAACCCAATAGGCTGGTTTTGCTTCCAATAAGGATAAATTATATCTTAAGGTGGCCATACACGGGCCGATAAAAGCTGCCGACAGACCGAGTCGGCAGCTTATTGGCCCGTGTATGGGGGCCCCCGACGGGCTTCCCCGATCGAGATCTGGCCGAAAGCCGGCCAGATCTCGATCGGATGGGATTAAAAATCCCGTCGGATCGCGGCCTCATCTGTTTGTTGATGCGGTCCCGCGATCCGACCGCCCGTTTGGCGAACGCTAGGATCCGATCGTTGGGCCCTAGGGCCCACGATCGGATTAGCCCAATATTGCCCACCTCAAGGTGGGCATATCGGAGGGAGATCCGCTCGTTTGGCGACATCGCCAAACGAGCGGATCTATCCGTGTATGGCCACCTTTAGTTGGGATCAAGTACAAGCGACTGTTTTATTATTACACAGAAAAAGGAAATCGTTTTTAAAACTGTGAATTCTTTGATAAAAATGGCGTCTGCGGAAGATGGCGTTGCTACAATTCGGAGATTTTTTGGATATCGTGTTTCCAGATAATGGATCCCATACCTGTATTTACAACAAGTCAACTGTTTATAATTCCCTATGTGGTTCTTTTCCACCAGTGACTCAAATCTGACCATTTTCTTCCTCATTTCATAGCATTTTTTTTGTACTCCGGGGACCTAAGCAATGACTTTATCTCTTTAACACCGCTATGAGAAAAGGACATTTATTTATGGAAAGGCAATTATGGGGATGCAGCGAGAAGGAGGGAGCAAATACTCCATCTCTTACAATAGTGTCACAAAACAAAATGCCTTTTAATAGTACATAAAGGCCGTTGATCATGACGTTATGTATTAAATGTACTTTTCAGCACGAAATACAGTGATTCTTTCTGGCAAACACAGGGCTCCGTCGCAGAATAATGCTCGCTCTGCAGGCTTTTAATTAATCTGAAAATAGAGGATTATTTTTATATATTTTCGAGTCAGCAATAAAACATTTAGTGGCGGAGCACAGGCAAGGCAACTCGATTCTTCTTTAAAGTACATTTTTAATTGGCTTTCACCAAGCACTTTAATTCTCTTCCCTTCTCCGGCTAATTTCTTGGCGGCACAAACTCACAGAGCGAGTATTTATTTTCATCCTTTTATAGGAATAGTGTGGGAAGTAAACAGAGTAGAACAATTACACCCTTGGGGACGAGGCAGTGCACTGGCAAATCCACTGAAAGTTTCACTTTAATTCTATTATCTGTTAGTCGTGTTCGCTTAGAGATTAACGTCGGACTTTACATAGAGGCAGAATTTCAGTTCATCTGTTGGATTTACACAATGCCAACCCTTTCTGTTTGGATATTTCAGTCATTACTGAGTGGCCATAGAAATATGCCTCAAATCATCTCGTAGGAAAAGGAAAAAGAATTGGTTTGACTACAAATTTACAAGGGAGCGAATATAAATTCCGCGGGCGGTTTGTTTACGTTAGGAAATAGTTTTGGAAGAGGAACAGAAGATGATCAGGGTAAAGGTTTAACCATTGCAAGGGAAACTGAATGGGTTTCAGCAAAAATGTCGGCCATACACAAGCAGATCTGATCAAGGAGATGGGGCCAAAGTGGGCCCCATAGAAACCCCACAGTGACCCATAGGGAAAGGAACAATCATTTGGGAAAGGCCCTGTAGGAGGCCATTGTCAATCTGATTTTATCAATTGCAGTTACTTCTCTAATTTGCTCCAGCAGAAAAAATGATTTGCTTTGGACAAAGGTCCATTTATACTCCTGTTTCCTTCCACACCAAGGGGCAGATTCACTAACTGTCGAATTTTTGCCATCGTCAGCTTCGCACCCATCGCACCACTTCACCAGATGCAAATTCGCTACTAATACAGTGGCGTAACTACCAGGGGAGCAGGGGGTGCAGCTGGACCAGGGTCCGCACCCCCGCAGGCCCCCCCAGCAGATCATACGTGCTGCAGCTGGCTGGAGTCTTCTGCAGCCGCAAAGAAAATGAGCACGGATGAGGGTGGGGGGGGCGGCTGCACGGCCTGCCCCCACCTAGTTCCGTTACTGTACGAATAGGCTTATTCACTAAAATGTGAAGTTTTGTCTAGGGTGTTGAACGCCCTAACTTTGCTATCATTACTTTGGCTGTGCGAGCATTTCATAGGGAAAATGCGCTAGCGTTCATTTGTGCCTTGCGGAACTTCACTAGTGATCTTCCGCTCAGGTCCTTTTGCATACGGCAAGTAATTTAAAGTTGTATGGACGTCTTTATTATAAATGCTGCTGCAAATGGTTTAAGTTACCGGTTTATATTAGACATGTCCAGGGAACCTTAAGACAAGAGAGTTAATATAATGCCCCACACATGAGCCCAGTGTAAAATGAATGTTACATGTGTTATAAATTGTGTTGAGAAAACCGCTTACCCAGAAAAGTAAGTTAGGACTTTTGCAGCCAATCCCGCTTAAAAAAGGAAAAGTCACCAAAAACACAGGATATGATGTAAGTGACAGAAGATTGAAGAAGATCTCGTTGATTTTTAGCACTTCGACTGGTCTGAGGTGGAGAAGGCAACTCTGGCAAAAGACGTAATGTAAAGTAGTGAATTTGCAGAGTAACGTCCATTCGCTGGAGCAAAAAGTCGCCTGGCATAGTGTACGAATGCTAGCGACGATCTTTTCCCCAAGGGAATTGGTGCCTGTGCCTGTTAGTAAATTGGCAATGTCCCTACGGGTGCTCATGCTAACTCCTTAGTAAATCTGCCCCCAAGAGTTCATTAATCCAATACACGTCACTTTTTCATAGTCTTTACTCATTGTGTTGATTGAGCAATACCTAACATTGTGGTCAGATTACTAAAGCCACTTCAGCTACAATTCCCTGACTATTACATTACGACGTAACCCCTCGGATGCCAGAATGCCTGAATAACAGTGACAGAGTTATAGACGCCACTGCGAGGCTTTAATTCCCAAATGACATTTTCTGAGATCAGTTGTCATGATCAGCGTGTGTATAATGCGATTTGCACCACAATCATCCCCTCCCCCTTCTTGTATAATGGAAGTCTGCACAGGACCCGCAGCCCTTCTGGGGATTTCATAAATCATATTCAGTGCTGGGTCTGACAAACCAGAAAATATTTATTTGTAAGAGCATAATAAGCAGGTGGAAAATCTCCCCGAGTCTAAGGAATTCAAATCAAATCTTTATTGAACTGGGAATAGGGAGAAAACCTGTTTTAAGGTAAATATAATAATATTTACTAAATGAAACAAGTGGATTTGGGTCCTATTTGGCCACGTCTGTCTGATCCAATCGTTGGCCCTGAAGCTAATGGACGAGTCATACATTGGGGCTGGTGGAGGCCAATCAGACGAGGACTACATAAAACCTGAATGATTTTTCAGGCCAACTCATTCTGAAATGAGCTTTTATTTTATTTTCTTATCTTAGGGATATTGCTGTAATGGCCATGGCCACGGGGAGATTTGTCACCCGCAAGAAATTTGGGCTACTGTGGGCGACAAATCTCTCCCGAAAATGCTTCTCCATCGGCAATAATTTAATTTGTCAGTGTTAAAAACGTATGCGTCGCATATCAGGAGTTTCCTCACGCAGCAACTTTGGACGACCTTAGAAAAGCCAAGTGATGCACAGGTTTTGCCACAGGCGAAAAGCAAAAACAAGTTCTAAGTAGGTAAATCGGGTAGGGATGACATTTAGGGGCATATTTATCAAGGGTCGAATTTCGAATTGAAAAAACGTTGATATTCCAATTCAAAAAGACCAACCGAAATTAAGTCGAAGTTTTTTTTTTTGGTCGAATAGGTCAGTTTTCGATCGAATAGGTCCGCATTCGGCCGAATTAGAATCGTACTAATCGAAGGAATATCGCATTCGATCGAATTCGATTCGAAGTTATCCCAAAAAAAAAACTTTGATTTTTCAAAGTCCACCAATTGTCTCTAGGAGGTCCCCCATAGGCTAAAACAGCAATTCGGCAGGTTTTAGATGGCGAATAGTCGAAGTTGAATTTTTAAAGGGACAATACATGATAAATTTCAATATTCTAATTCTTTTCTAATTCAAATCGAATTTGGACTATTCCCCTGTCGAAGTACACAAAAAGTAGCTCAAACTTCGAATTGTTTTCATTCGAAAAATTCACTTTGACCTTTGATAAATCTGCCCCTTAGGGGGTTATTTACTAAAAGTGATTTTTTTTTTTCCCGTTTTTTAATCAAAACCAACTCAACCTAACTTCCATCCATGGGGTAGATTTACTAAAGGAAGAAGTGGCTTCCCGCAAGGGACATTGCCAATTCGCTAGCGAAAGAGACAGTCACTAGCGGTCAGTCAAGCTCTGGCGAGTGGATGTTATTTATGCAAAATTCACTAAAATGCGGATCTTACTGAACGTTATCTCTTTCGCCAGATTTGCCTTTGCGGCTCAGACCAGGAGAAGTGCACTGGAGTGAATAGATCTTCCTCAATCTTCTGTCACTTACATCATATTCTTGATGGAGTGTTTTTTTGGGGTAACCGGGTTCCCCCCCTAACATATGGAACATAAACTATAGAGTGGGCTCATGTGCAGGGCAATATAACAACTCTATTGTCTTTATTAATGTTCCCTGTGCTTGTGTAATGTAATGTATTTGCTGCAACATATAACATAAAGATGTTCATTCAACTTTAAATTTCACGCCGTATGCAAATTAACCTGAGCGCAAGATCTCTAGCGAATTTGCGTTAGGCAGAAATGAACGCTAGCGCATCTTTGCTTTGATTTGTTCGCATTGCTGAAGTAACGCTAGTGAAAATTCACCAGTGTCTGGTGCCCAGTAAATTAGCGTTGTCTGAGCGAATTGGAGTTGCGATGGGTGCGAAGTGGACGCTGACAAATTTTCGCCGGTTAGTAAATCTGCCCCCATGAATTTAGTTAATTTCTAAAGAAATCAGGTCCGGAAAAAGCTCAAATATAAATCTTGCAGCAATTCGAATCGTGCGACTTTTAGCAGCTTCAGGGCATATATGATCTCAAAAAATTAGAGTTTTTTTTCGCTAAAAAAACTTGACTCGAAAAAATCAAGTTTTAATAAATAACCGCCTGCGTTCAACTTTGTAAAGGCAATCAAACCAATGGCATAGCTTCTACATATGTTATAAATTAACTATTATACCCATTGTGTAATCACTTGTTGGAAAATATTATTTTTGATTCATTTTTATACAAACGCAATGTGCACAGGTTCTACTTTGAAGTCCTGTTAAAGAGGTTTTTCGCCTTTGACTTAACTTTTTGGGGGTTATTTATCAAAATCTGTTCTCACTATTTTCTGAAAACTACTCCAAGCAAATCCGCACAGACTTTTCCCCCTATTTATCAATACATTTTCACAAATTTTTCTTGCGCAGAGAAAGTCACTATATATTCATTAAAAAAAATTGAATTTTACCATTTTTTTTCAGATTTTGCGCCCGAAAGCTATGATATTTGCTTAAAACCGCCCAAAAGCTTTGATTTTTTTTGTAAAATCCCCCGAAAGCCATGATTTCTTCAGAAACCCAGCGCAACTCAGAAAATCTTTTAATCGTTAATGGGACATCTGCCATTGACTTTTACATGTTCTCGGCAGGTCTGAGTTGATTAACTTTTTTCATCTGACTTTTAACACCATCGGGCTTCCTGAAAAAATTGAGGATTTTCCCCTTTAAAAGTGAGAGTAGAAAAATTCAGAGCTCAATAAATAACCCCCTTAGTAGGATATAGAGAGGGATATTCTGAGACAATTTGCAATTGGTTTTCATTTTTTATTATTTGTGGTTTTTGACTTATTTAGCTTTTTATTTAACACCTCTCTAATTTGCAATTTCAGAAATCTGGTTGTTAGGGTCTAGATTACCTTAGCAACCATGCCCTGATTTGAATATGAATAGGAGAGGCCTTAATAAAAAGATGAGTTATAATAAGTAGCAATAACTATATATATGTAGCCTTACAGAGAATTTGTGTTTTAGGCGGGGTCAGTGACCCCCATTAGAAAGCTGGAAAGAGAAGAAGAAAGAAGAAGGCAAATAATTGAAAAACTATAAAAAAAAAATAATATGCTTACAATAGGCCAATCTATAACATACTTAAAAGTTGTGAGAGGTGAATCTCCCCTTTAAAGGAGAAATAAACCTTAAAAATGAATGTGGCTAAAAATGTCCTATTTTCTATAGTGAACTTATTGCACGAGGCTAAAGTTTGAGCTTGTCAATAGCAGCAATGATCCAGGACTTCAAACTTGTCACAGGGGGTCACCATCTTGGAAAGTGTCTGTGACACTCACATGCTCAGTGGGCTCTGATTGGCTGTTGAGAAGCTAAGCTTAGGGCTCGTCACTAATTATCCAGCAGAAAATGAGCTTCCCTGGCTGTAATATAAGCTGATGCTACAGGTTTGCTGATTATTCAATTCTGATGCTAATTGCACTGGTTTCTGTGCTGCCATGTAGTAATTATGTGTATTAATTACTAATCAGCCTTATATTGTGACATTTCTATTCTATGTGTACTGTATATTGTGAGTGGGTCCCTAAGCTCAGTAAGTGACAGCAGCACAGAGCATGTGCAGTGAATCAGTAGAAAAGAAGATGGGGAGCTACTGGGGCATCTTTGGAGACACAGATCTTTACTGCTAAAGGGCTGTGGTTGCCTTGGGCTGGTACAGAAGCACAAAAAATCATGTACAACATTTCTACCTACTTCTTTAGTTAGGCTTTAGTTCTCCTTTAAATTCCTGGTATATCTTCATTTCCACCTAAGAAACTTTTCCAAATGTATCACTAATGGTAAACTAAAGGCAAGAAAGAGTTAATTACATTACTGACTATAGAAAAAGAGGATAATCCCCCCTAACAAGGTTTGAAAATTTGAATAAATGTGTTGACACCAATATGTCGTGTTCCCAGTCCTCCATCGGATCAATGGTGATTTTTAGTGATGGGCGAATTTCTGCCGTTTCGTTTGACCAAAAATTTCACGCAAAATTCACTAAATTCCAAAACGTCGAAAAATTAACAGAAAAATTGGGAAATCGGAACGTTCGTGAAAAAATTGTGAATATGTGACATTTTCATGAAAAAATAGTGAAATTCTGACATTTTCACGAATAATCAAAAATTGATGCCGGCGAATTTTCGCAGGAGATTCGTGAATTTATTCGCTGCCGTCGAAATGTAGAAATTCACCGCAAATTCGTGCCAGGCGAATTTATTCCCCATCACTAATGATTTCTGTTTCTGGAATTTGTCTATGTTCTGGCAGTGCAGTGACCTTATATCTCAAATAAAGATTAGGCCATTGTGTCCTTTGAATATATTCAACTCAGTGGGATAAATTTAAGTGAACTTTTAAAATGATGCAGAATAAGATATTCTGGGACAATTTGCAATTTGTTTTCATTATTTATTATGTGAAGTTTTTGGGTTATTTGGCTTGTTATTCAGCAGCTCTCCAGTCTGTTTGCTAGGGTCCAAATTGCCCTAGCAACTATGCACTGATTTGACTGAGACTGCGATATGAATACGTTTAGGACCTGAAAAGAAAGATGAGTAAGTAATAAAAGTAGCAGTGAATGTGTAGCCTTTACAGAGCATTTGTTTTTCAGATGGGGTCGGTGACCCCTTTTTGAAAGTTTGAAAGAGTCAGAAGAAGGCAAATAATTAAACAACAGTGAAAAATAAATAATGACGACCAATTGAAGAGTTGCTTAGAGTTGGCCATTCTATAAAATACTAAAATTTAACTTAAAGGTGAACCCATACCTCCCAAAATTTTGGAAATAAAAAGAGGGACAAAAAAGTCGCTGCGTGAAGCGCAGCAAATTTTTCTGACCACACCTATTTTTGTGGACACACCCCTTAATTACCATGTTCATTTTACAAAATTTGACAGGTTATGAAAGTTTGAACATATTTCTGTGTTTTTTTCCAGTTATTACAGTTTTTCTAATGAAGGTGAATTGCCCTTTTAGCTGTGAGTCTAACTTCTCCCAAGAGACCTGTTATGTTACATTGTTACCGTTACTTATTTGCTTATCTCAAAATTGTTACAAAAGTATCTTATCTGCAGCTGTGGCTGTTCTGGGCTCTCTGCCAAAAGCCAATTAAGTTCTGGGTGTTCAGTGCAAAGAAAAGCTGTGACTTTCCATTACAAATGAAGGACTGTGGGTTGAGCTGTCAAAAGAGGGACTCTCCCTCTGAAAACGGGACAGTTGGGAGGTATGGGTGAACCACCCCTTTAAAGGAGAAGGAAAGGATATAAGTAAGGTTTATCAGAAAGGTCTATATAAATACACTAGTAAATTCTTAAAGTAATGCTGCTCTGAGTCCTCTGTCAAAAGAAACACCACATTTCTTTCCTTCTATTGTGTACTCATGGGCTTCTGTATCAGACTTCCTGTTTTCAGCTTAAACCTCCTTGCCCTGGGCTTGAGCATGCTCAGTTTGCTCCTCTCCCCCTCACTTTTCCCTCCTCCTCTCCCTGTTGTAATCTGAGCCCAGAGCTATAAGTGAGCAGAGAGAGACTCAAGCTGGAGGTTATGTCACACCAAGCTAATATGGCAGCTGATATCCCAAACAAAAAGAGAGTTTTTCTAGAGCTGTTTACTCAGGTATGGTAAAGCATTCTACAGAATAAATATAGCATTCTAGCTTGCATTATTGTAGTTAATCTATTGGCAATAAAATGCCTCAGTAGCTTTCATTCTCCTTCAATTCAGTGGGGTTGGCACACTGGATGGGCCTGAAGTAGTAACCAAAAAGCTAATTTGACTGTGATTCGAATAATAAATGTATTTGCTTGACTGCATACACCAAGCTTGAAGGTCAGTTATGTTAAGATTTGGGACGCTGTCCTAGATATTTTAGAAAATATGGCTGAATGGCTTATACGCCACTTTATCACTTTATCTAGAAATTTGCTATGGACAAAGGGTTGCCTTAACCGAAAGTTTGACCTCCAAGGATCAGTTTGACCTTTGATGCATTTGTTGATGAGCAACTAAATATCCCAAACTTTACATCTAGAATCTGATGTACTTTAGTCATTGGCTTGCTCTACGTATACATAGGAACATGGTTTTGTGTTTGGCTGCCATGTTGAAGTTCATACATCTACTCATCTACATCAAGTTCATACCACTACTCATCTATATCAAGTTCATACCACTACTCATCTACATCAAGTCATACATCTACTCATTTACATCAAGTTCATACCACTACTCATCTACATCAAGTCATACATCTACTCATCTACATCAAGTTCATACATCTACTCATCTACATCAAGTTTATACCACTACTCATCTACATCAAGTTTATACATCTACTCATCTACATCAAGTTCATACATCTACTCATCTACATCAAGTTCATACATCTACTCATCTACATCAAGTTCATACATCTACTCATCTACATCAAGTTCATACATCTACTCATCTACATAAAGTTCATACCACTACTCATCTACATCAAGTTCATACCACTACTCATCTACATCAAGTTCATACATCTATTCATCTACATTAAATTCATACCACTACTCATCTACATCAACTTCATACCACTACTCATTTACATCAAGTTCATACATCTACTCATCTACATCAAGTTCATACATCTACTCATCTACATCAAGTTCATACCACTACTCATCTACATCAACTTCATACCACTACTCATTTACATCAAGTTCATACCACTACTCATCTACATCAAGTTCATACCACTACTCATCTACATCAAGTTCATACATCTACTCATCTACATCAAGTTCATACCACTACTCATCTACATCAACTTCATACCACTACTCATTTACATCAAGTTCATACATCTACTCATCTACATCAAGTTCATACATCTACTCATCTACATCAAGTTCATACCACTACTCATCTACATCAACTTCATACCACTACTCATTTACATCAAGTTCATACACTACTCATCACATCAAGTTCATACCACTACTCATCTACATCAAGTTCATCTACTCATCTACATCAAGTTCATACCACTACTCATCTACATCAACTTCATACCACTACTCATTTACATCAAGTTCATACATCTACTCATCTACATAAAGTTCATAACACTAGTCATCTACATCAAGTTCATACATCTACTCATCTACATCAAGTTCATACATCTACTCATCTACATCAACTTCATACCACTACTCATTTAGTTCATACACTACTCATCTACATCAATTCATACCACTACTCATCTACATCACTCATACACTTTCATACCACTACTCATCTACATCAAGTTCATACCACTACTCATCTACATCAAGTTCATACATCTACTCATCTACATCAAGTTCATACCACTACTCATCTACATCAACTTCATACCACTACTCATTTACATCAAGTTCATACCACTACTCATCTACATCAAGTTCATACCACTACTCATCTACATCAAGTTCATACATCTATTCATCTACATCAAGTTCATACATCTACTCATATACATTCTGTAGAATTTATTTTAACCTTAATTTCTCTTTGTTATAGTCCAACAACCATTAGCTCCCTGGTCAGGTTTTTCTGTGGCTTGCATTAATGCAGCTTTTATGAGTTTATTCCACATTTTGCATTCTGTTAAGGAAACATGCCTCATACTTGCGCTGCTCCCTGCTAAATCTTCCTGGTTTATAAAGTGATAGGTTGTATTTTTCCTTTGTATGCAATGTCAGGAATAACACAGTGCCAGTATAAATCAAACCTGCTGTCATTTCACCCATCACTGATATCATTCTTCACAGAAAGTGCAGTAAAACGATGGAATTTTCTGCCGGTGAAAGTTATGTTGGCGGAAACATTAAAAAACAATAAAAATGTTTAGAAACATTTTTGGATAGGTTGTTTATTCTAGGAGAATGGGATTTATTTAAACACAAGTAAAATCTAGTTCCTTGAGATTGTTGGGATGGAATTAAAAGAAAAGTAAACCTTTAAAATAAGTGAATATAAAATGGATGAGGGGGCTATTCTAAGCACTTTTGTAATTTACATTTGTTATTTTTTTTTCTTTAAATTCAAGGATATTAAGGGATTCATGTACTGTTAATATGAATGAATTTTGTTACAACAGCGCCACCTCAAGTCCTCAAACCTCTGCCTTCGTATGGTCCTCTGTCTCTGTATGGTCCTCTGTCTTTGTATGGTCATCTGTCTCTGTACATCTGTCTTTGTATGGTCCTCTGTCTTTGTTTGGCTCTCTGTCTCTGTATGGCCCTCTGTCATTGTATGATCCTCTGTCTTTGTATTAACCTCAACCCTTTGTATGGCTCTCTCTCTCTCTCTCTCTCCATGGTCCTCTGTCTTTGTATCGTCCTCAAACCCTTGTATGGCCCTCTGCCTTTGTATGGTCCTCAAACCCTTGTATGATCCTCTGACTCTGTATGTCCCTCTGTCTTTGCATGGTCCTCTGTCTTTGCATTGTTTTCTTTCTCTGTATGAGCCTCTGTCTCTGAATGGTTCTCTTTCTTTGTATGGTCATCTGTCTCTGTACATCTGTCTTTGTATGGTCCTCTGTCTTTGTTTGGCTCTCTGTCTCTGTATGGCCCTCTGTCATTGTATGGTCCTCTGTCTTTGTATGGTCCTGTGTCTCTGTATGGTCCTCTGTCATTGTATGGTCCTCTGTCATTGTATTGTCCTCAAACCTTTGTATGGTCCTCTGTCTTTGTATGGTCTTCTGTCTCTGTATGGCCCTCTGTCTCTGTATGGTCTTCTGTCTCTGTATGGTCCTCTGTCTTTGTATGTTACTCAAACCTTTGAATCGTTCTCTATCTTTGTATGGTCCTCTGTCTCTGAATGGCCCTCTGTCTTTGTATGGTCCTTAAACTTTTGTATGGTCCTCTGTCTCTGTATGGCCCTCTGTCTTTGTATGGTCCCCTGTCTTTGTATGTTCCTCAAACCTTTGTATCGTCCTATATCTTTGTATGGTCCTCTGTTTCTGTATGGTCCTCTGACTTTGTATGGTCCTCAAACCTTTGTATGGTCCTCTGTCTCTGTATGGTCCTCTGTCTCTGTATGGTCCTCTGTCTTTGTATGGTCCTCTGTCTTTGTATGACCCTCTGTCTCTGTATGGTCCTCTGTCTTTATATGATCCTCAAACATTTGCATGGTTCTCTGTCTCTGTATGGGCCTCTGTCTTTACATGGTCCTCTGTCTCTGTATGGTCCTTTGTCTTTGCATGGTCCTTTGTCTATCTATGATCTTCTGTCTTTTTATGGTCCTCTTTCTTTACATTGGCATCTGTTTTGTGTGATCTTTTGTGTTTGTATGGTCCTCTGTCTTTACATTGTCCTCTGTCTTTCTATGATCTTCTGTCTTTGTATGGTCCTCTGTCTTTGTAATGAGTGTCCAGTGTATCCACCCATATTACCATCTGTGTGCCTCAACAGTAGATCCTGAACCTCTGATGGTGACTGTATATATGAGGTGCCTGTCTTCACTGTAAATTAGTCAGCTTCCCTGAATATATGTGTCCTACATGATGAACTATAGGTTTGGGGCTGGTTGGTGGAAACCCAGAGAATACAGGTCAGGAGATTGATGAAGACCCAGAGCAAAGCAATTATACATGATGGATGATTTAATAGATTAGACAATGACAACAAAGAGAAGAAAGAGGCAAAACCCTAATGTTTTTTAACCAACCAATGGTAGAAGCAGGTAACAGGCAAGACATCAAGGAGGAGGCAAACAATAACAAGTCCATTTGGCAGGCAAGAGGTCAGAACAGGCGGCAATCAATAACAAGCTCACATTACAGGCCAAAACCAGAAAACCATAACTAAAATTCCCCATTTTATTAAATGAACAAGGCTAGGTAGTATAAGCAAGGCTTTGGGCACCACACATGAATAAATGTCTTGCAGAGAATATAATATATAGATAGTAGCAACTTTCATTTGCAAAACTCATGTATTCCACTTAGATTTTTTTCCCTGGATCAGTACAAAGAGGGTTCGTAAAAGATTAAACGAGGCTTTTTCAGCATCAGCTACAAAGAAAGTTAAAGTAAATGAAAGTTTTAGCAAGGAACATCCAGACTAAATCCGTACACTTGTTGGCACCAGAGTCCTGTAATGCCATTGATTTCCCTGTCAGACTTTTTTTTTTACTTTATTTTATTTTGAAAATGTTTTACCCTGTCAGACTTAATGATTGTAGGTTGGCACACAGGCCTCAGGGCTATGCAGTCAGCTTGGGTGAATTTATTCACCAAACGTCAATTTGCCCAAAACTCATTGCAATTGATTTCACCCTGAGTCTCTGTGAGGGGGGAAAGTAAAACTCCCAGCCACCTTCATCTCTTCTAAATTGTTTGAGGTTTTTGATACTGTAGCTCTTATTATTGTCCAACTTACACAACAAAACACCCTTCAAAATTGACTTTATTTAACCTGAAGTTGCTGATTTCAGGAAGGAACATTGGAAATAGATTTTGATGTATCAATATGTTTTGTGATTGGGTTAGTTGTCCATAGCAGGCATTAGGTACAGAATGATGAATGGAAATTAGCTTGAGGGTTAAGAAACTGGGCCAGGGGATTCCAAAATCAGAAGCCTCTCAAGCAGTTATTGAGGGAACTGAGTGAAACAGTAGGTTCCGTGACATTAAGAAGTTAAGTACCCCCCTGTGAGATGGGTGCTACCCTGTGGGGTGTAGGTATATGCACAGGGTGTTATTTCCAGGATATGGTGGTGGCAGGTGAACTTATGATGGACTCTGTGGGATGATCCAGGCTGTGGCCCATTTACCCCTTAATAAGCCAACCAATATCAGTAGGTGTGTATTCAACATGGATGTTCTGAGCTACTTATTTACTGCAAAAAACTATGTAAACACTTAATATTGCCTTTCTTATTTTGTATTAGGGCATATGGTTCCAGTTCTCATGTTCAACCCCTCATTTAACTTACAGGTTCTACCCAGGGTATAGTCCTCTATTAATAAGGACCACCTGGAGTAGTAGAGGGAGCAAGTTCTAAATAGATTTGTGGGGGGCTGTTCTTAATATACAATACATAGTTTAGCACCTTCAGCAGCTTTGGGTAACACTGATATAGGGGCAAATTTTCTTAGCTCCGAAGTTGCACCAGCGATGGCTTCGCTCACTTCGCAACACTTCGCCAGGGCAGCGCAAATTCACTAAAATCCGAAGTTGCGTCCAGGGAGCCGAAAGGTAGTGAAGTTGCGCTAGCGTTAATTCGACAAGCAAAGCGAAGTTCCGATAGCGATGCCTAATTTGCATACAGCGCCAAGTTAAAGTACAATGGACGTATATGCTGCAGCAACTACATTACACTACACAAGCCTGGGAAACCTTCATAAAATAAAATGTTGTTATATTGCCCTACACATGTGCCCAGTGTATAGTTTATGTGTCATATGTTAGGAAATGTAGGGGGGGAAAAGGGTACCCCAAAACAAAAATTACAATCTTTTTCAGCTTATCACCCTGAAAAAAGAAAAAGACGCCAGTGTTTTTTGGGACCTTGAAAACTATTTTTAGAGAAACTCCTATCTACTCTGTTGCACTTCGCCTGGTCTGAGCTGGCGAAGGCAAGTCTGGCGCAAGAGGTAACGTTCAGTAAAATCCGCAACTTAGTGAATTAGCGTAGTTACGTCCCTTTGCCACAGCGCAACTTCGCCTGGCATAAGGGTGCGAAGTACCGATAGAGTCTGTTTACTTCGCTAGCAAACTTACGCCAGGGACCGTTAGTAAATTGGCGAAATGCCAAAATGACGTCACGCTGGCAAATTTTCGCTATCGTTAGTGACTTCGCCCTTTAGTAAATTTGCCCCATAGAGTCATTGCCGCCATCTTGCACTATTTACACCTACCATCTCTCTTCCTACCATCATCATCATTTATTTATATAGCGCCGACAAGATACGCAGTGCTTTACCTTAGTTATAACAAACAGGGAATAAATGGAGGATAACAAACAAGGGTTACAGAGTACAATACAAATTAGAGTTTACAAAGTAAAGGTTAGGGTACAATTGGACATTAGGATTATATAAACATTTTGTCATTTTTGATACAGCAATGATTAATTAAGGTACATCAAATAAGCCTCTTTAAACAGATGGGTCTTTAAGGAGCACTTGAAAGTTTGGAAAGAAGGAGAAAGTCTGACAGCTTGTGGCAGAGAGTTCCAGAGAAAAGCAGAAGCCTGAGAGAAGTCTTGTAGATGAGAATGGGCAGAATCAGAGGAAAAGTGAGGCGAAGATCAGAAGCAGAGCGTAGGTTTCGTGAAGGAGTGTATTTGGAGATTAGAGATGAAATATAGGGAGGGGTTTCATTATTAAGGGCCTTGAATGTGAGTGTAAGTAATTTGAATTTGATTCTAGAGGAGAAGAACCTTTCATGTGCAGAATACCCCTCTGTCTACCAATAGTCCCAGTTTGTAGCTCCTAAAGCCAGTTACGCTGCTATTTTCTGGGGCACAGACAGTGCACCCCAATCCCAGTGCTCCCAGCTAGGACCAACATTCTTCAGGATAGAGCTTTATATTTATAATAAATTGGATGAAAATAAATGTACCTTACTGACTGTTTATATATATATTTGATGTAATAAATGTCACTTGGGTAGGATTCTAAATCAGCCTTTATTTGATGCACAGGAGCAGATTTTAGAAGTTATTTAGTATAATAAACCAATAAACCAGTGCATATATGAAGGCAGAGGCGATGGCTGTTAAAACATCCAAATAGATTTATATCCCTGTTCTGTGCTACTTCTTTGCGATTTTTGTATTCCACATGAGCAATGGCACCTTTGCCCTTTAAACCTATAAGGGGAAAAATCTATGTGAGATCAAGCCTCGGTGAGAAGACTTGACCTTTTTTCTTTAAAAAGATGCTCATAAACTTCTCATAAGTCAGGTTTAAGCATAGGTTTGGAATGAGTGGTTTCAATCGTCCGCCCATGCCAGTGTGCCAGTGGATATTCATGCCTCCCCACTTCAGTATGGGCAATTGTATGTGGCAGCAGGTGGGGATCCCCAGCTATCCCTATCCATAAGCATAGGAAGTGCTGCAGGGTAGGGAGATAATCTGAGACGTAACTATAGAGGAAGCAGATCCTGCAGCTGCAGGGGGTCCCAGGAGGCATAGGGGGGCGAATGAGGCTCAAAAAATGAGCAATTTCAATATTTATCAAAGGGCAGTCTCTGGGTATGTTGGGGGTCCTAAAATTATTGTGCTGTGGGTAGGGTTGCCACCTTTTATAAAAAAATTACCAGCTGCCGGGGGCGGGGCCTCAAAGGGGTGGGATGTGATGTCAAAGGGGGCGGGATGTGACGTCAAAAGGGGCGGGGCCACGCCACGGATGCTAGAAGAGACAAAAGAAAAGGTAAGTTTACAGGGGATTGGGGGCGGGCCGAGGGGGTCTTTTTAAGGGTATTACAAATTTACCGGCAGTTACATTGCCGGTAAATTTGTAATACCCGCCCCGGCCTTGGCAGGTATTTTACCGGTGCCAACCCTAGCTGTGGGGCCCAGTAACATATAGTTACACCACTGAAGATAATGCTAAGGATACACTTGCTGCTCTTTATAGAAGTGAAGGAGAGTCAGGTAGGAAGTAGCTGCTATTCATGTGGTCAATATGTCTTCCAGAAGTCTTTTGGAGCCACCAGAACAT
This sequence comes from Xenopus laevis, assembly GCF_017654675.1. Taxonomy (NCBI): domain Eukaryota; kingdom Metazoa; phylum Chordata; class Amphibia; order Anura; family Pipidae; genus Xenopus; species Xenopus laevis. The sequence goes on along the minus strand of NC_054372.1, from coordinate 6,916,852 downwards.
TCTATATAGTTAGCCCTCAACTAAAAGTCAGAGATGGACACTTCAGTAGAGATGGGGGTACTGAACTTTTGTACTTCTCCCACTTAGCAAAGGCAAGTCATGGTGCCAAGTCCAACATGACAGTTTGCTCTACTCGGAGGAGAAAAGTCTTGGTGGGGTCATTTAAGGATAGTTGCTGTCAACTTGGAACCTGAGTTTTCGGAAGGGGTTTTTTACAGTGAGAGCTGTGAAGATGTGGAATTCTCTCCCTGAATCAGTGGTACAGACTGATACATTAGATAGGTACAAGGAAGGGTCAGATGCTTTATTCACCAGTAGCTCCTCCCAGCAGACAGGAGGGAGCCAATGAGATTAGAGGAGGGAAAGGGGTGTTACAGGGAGAGCTGGGAAGTGAATCAGGGGTACAGGCTGATACATTAGATAGCTTTAAGAAGGGGTTGGATGGCTTTTTAGCAAGTGAGGGAATACAGGGATATGGGAAATAGCTCATAGTACAAGTTGATCCAGGGACTGGTCCGATTGCCATTTTGGAGTCAGGAAGGAATTTTTCCCCCTCTGAGGCAAATTGGAGAGGCTTCAGATGGGTTTTTTGCCTTCCTCTGGATCAACTGGCAGATAGGTAGTTAATAAACAAAAAAAAAAAAGGTTGAACTCGATGGACATGTGTCTTTTTTCAACCTTACTTACTTACTATGTTACTATGTTACTATGAGTTAATTATGGATCTCCAGCTAAATCTCAGACTAACATTCTAAGTCATTTTGTCCAACAGTTCTATCATTAGTCCATGCTGCAATCAGTTTGTTGGAAGAGGAAACCCCTAGCTGTCACCTTGTCTCTCTTTTTCTCTTTCTTTTGACCTTTTTGATTTCTGCCTGGTACAACCAATTGTCTATTGAAACTAAAGCTTATGAAATACCATAATGGGAATATGTACATCCATTTCTATACTGGGCAGCCTTGTCTCATAGGGGCAAATTCACTACCCTCCGAAAATTCGCCAGCTACAGCTTCGCTCACATCGCAACACTTCACCAGGCGAAATTTCACTAGGACAACGTTAATTTACTAAAATACAAAGTTGCATCCAGGGCGCTGAACTATGGCGAATTTTCGCTAACGTTAATTCGGCAAGCAAAGCTAACTTGCGCTATTGTTGGCTAATTTGCATATGGGGGGAAGTTAAAGTTCAATGGACGTATATGTTGCAGCAAATACATTACATTATTTTACATAAAATAAAATAAAGTTGTTAATTGCCCTACACATGAGCCCAGTGTATAGTTTATGTGTTAGGAAATGTAGGGGGGAATCCTGGTACCCTAAAAAAAATGTACGCTCTTTTGCAGCCTATCACCCTGAAAAACTGAAAAGTCGCCAGTTTTTTGGGAAAATTTTTAATTTTTTTGGAGGAAGTCCTATATACTCTATTGCGCTTTGCCTGGTCTGACGCAAGAGGTTACGGTCAGTAAAATCTGCATCTTAGTGAATTTGCGTAGTTACGTCCATTCGCCAGAGCGAAAATTTGTCTGGCGTTAGAGTGTGAAGTAGCGCTAGAGTCTATCTCCTTCACTAGCGAATTTTTACCAGCTTTAGTCACTTTGACCTTTAGTGAATTTGCTCCATAAAATCCCAACATACATACAGTTCAGCAGGAACAGACCTCTACGTTGCTCATGGCGTCTTCGGAGAGTAACCAGTATCAGATCCGTTTCCCCAAATTCCTTAGCTTTGTAGAACAACTTGGAATTGTGTATATTAATAGCATGACAGCAAATTGAAGATAATACAGAGAATGCTTTAGACTTTTAGATTTCAGCCTTCCCGTTGTAACTTCAGAGATAAGTTCATTAGCATAAGAACGGGGGCTGCCGATCCAGAACAAGAAACAAGATGTGACATTTTCATAAAATATTGTATAAACTCCGCTTCAAACACGGCGGCTAAAATGAATAAATCCTTCATTTACGGGAAACCTTATTTTTATCTCTGAAACACAAAGTAGCTGCTCATGAATTCGTTCTGCTGTTATCTCAATGTACAAGAGAAACCTATGAGTAAAAGGCATTTGATTTCATTATAACTGCTGTGGATTATTACTTGTCACATGAAACCTATTGCTTCTGACACGGGACTTTATCTACTGATTGTCCCATGTTCTCCTTTACTGATTCTCAGTCTCTCAGTCTCTCCTCCTTGTTCCATGTGCCAATCACCCACCCATGTCCCATTCTTTACTCCTTTATATGCCCCAGCTCTTTGGATTAACACCACTGTTGTGGAATGCTTGGTAAACTGTGCCATGAAATGCTGGGGCCACAGTGTGGTATGAACTGGTGCTGGGGTCACAATGTTGTGGAATTCTGTACATAGTAGCCCAATGCTGATTCTACAGTGTCAAAAACCTGTCTGGGCATTCTACATCAATAGCTGCTGGGAGTCAATGAATTGCTGGGGCCACTGTGCCAAAGGGGGTCGCAGAGTTGCTCTACGCTGACAGTTGACATTGAGCCCTATAATATTATTGTGTCACTGACACACTTTCCGAGTCGCATGGGAAAAAATTAAGTTTGAACGGTCTGCGCTGGAATGGGCATCACATTCAAAGCTTAGCAAATAACTTGGCTAAGATCCTTCTGTGCCACAACTTTCAATTCTCTTTGTCAAATGTTTAAGGGGTTTTGTGGTCAAAATCACTTGGTTTTGACCACGAAACGCGTCACGCGTGTATCTGTTTGTGCGCTCCATGATTTTAAATAATATTCAATAAAGTGCTGATTTTAGCCCTGCGAGCGCTCCGTGTTTAAGTCATTCAAATGTTAAAGGGAACAGTAAAACCGAAAAATTAAAGTGTCCAAAAACAATGAAAATATTATGTAGTGTTGTGTTGCAGTAAAACTGGTGTGTTTGCTTCAGAAACGCTACTATAGTTTATATAAACAAGCTGCTGTGTAGCCATGGGGGCAGCCATTCAAGCACAGGATACACAGTAGATAACAGATAAGTACTACTATAGTTTATATAAACAAGCTGCTGTGTGGCCATGGGGGCAGTCATTCAAGCACAGGATACACAGTAGATAACAGATAAGTACTACTATAGTTTATAGAAACAAGCTGCTGTGTGGCCATGGGGGCAGCCATTCAAGCACAGGATACACAGTAGATAACAGATAACTACTACTATAGTTTATATAAACAAGCTGCTGTGTGGCCATGGGGGCAGCCATTCAAGCACAGGATACACAGTAGATAACAGATAAGTACTACTATAGTTTATATAAACAAGCTGCTGTGTGGCCATGGGGGCAGTCATTCAAGCACAGGATACACAGTAGATAACAGATAAGTACTACTATAGTTTATAGAAACAAGCTGCTGTGTGGCCATGGGGGCAGCCATTCAAGCACAGGATACACAGTAGATAACAGATAAGTACTACTATAGTTTATATAAATAAGCTGCTGTGTAGCCATGGGGGCAGCCATTCAAGCACAGGATACACAGTAGATAACAGATAAGTACTACTATAGTTTATATAAACAAGCTGCTGTGTAGCCATGGGGGCAGCCATTCAAGCACAGGATACACAGTAGATAACAGATAAGTACTACTATAGTTTATATAAACAAGCTGCTGTGTGGCCATGGGGGCAGTCATTCAAGCACAGGATACACAGTAGATAACAGATAAGTACTACTATAGTTTATAGAAACAAGCTGCTGTGTGGCCATGGGGGCAGCCATTCAAGCACAGGATACACAGTAGATAACAGATAACTACTACTATAGTTTATATAAACAAGCTGCTGTGTGGCCATGGGGGCAGCCATTCAAGCACAGGATACACAGTAGATAACAGATAAGTACTACTATAGTTTATATAAACAAGCTGCTGTGTGGCCATGGGGGCAGTCATTCAAGCACAGGATACACAGTAGATAACAGATAAGTACTACTATAGTTTATAGAAACAAGCTGCTGTGTGGCCATGGGGGCAGCCATTCAAGCACAGGATACACAGTAGATAACAGATAAGTACTACTATAGTTTATATAAATAAGCTGCTGTGTAGCCATGGGGGCAGCCATTCAAGCACAGGATACACAGTAGATAACAGATAAGTACTACTATAGTTTATATAAACAGCTGCTGTGTAGCCATGGGGGCAGCCATTCAAGCACAGGATACACAGTAGATAACAGATAAGTACTACTATAGTTTATATAAATAAGCTGCTGTGTAGCCATGGGGGCAGCCATTCAAGCACAGGATACACAGTAGATAACAGATAAGTACTACTATAGTTTATATAAATAAGCTGCTGTGTGGCCATGGGGGCAGCCATTCAAGCACAGGATACACAGTAGATAACAGATAAGTACTACTATAGTTTATATAAACAAGCTGCTGTGTAGCCATGGGGGCAGCCATTCAAGCATAGGATACACAGTAGATAACAGATAAGTATACTATAGTTTATATAAACAAGCTGCTGTGTAGCCATGGGGCAGCCATTCAAGCACAGGATACACAGTAGATAACAGATAAGTACTACTATAGTTTATATAAACAAGCTGCTGTGTGGCCATGGGGGCAGTCATTCAAGCACAGGATACACAGTAGATAACAGATAAGTACTACTATAGTTTATATAAACAAGCTGCTGTGTAGCCATGGGGGCAGCCATTCAAGCACAGGATACACAGTAGATAACAGATAAGTACTACTATAGTTTATATAAACAAGCTGCTGTGTGGCCATGGGGGCAGTCATTCAAGCACAGGATACACAGTAGATAACAGATAAGTACTACTATAGTTTATAGAAACAAGCTGCTGTGTGGCCATGGGGGCAGCCATTCAAGCACAGGATACACAGTAGATAACAGATAAGTACTACTATAGTTTATATAAACAAGCTGCTGTGTGGCCATGGGGGCAGCCATTCAAGCACAGGATACACAGTAGATAACAGATAAGTACTACTATAGTTTATATAAACAAGCTGCTGTGTGGCCATGGGGGCAGTCATTCAAGCACAGGATACACAGTAGATAACAGATAAGTACTACTATAGTTTATAGAAACAAGCTGCTGTGTGGCCATGGGGGCAGCCATTCAAGCACAGGATACACAGTAGATAACAGATAAGTACTACTATAGTTTATATAAACAAGCTGCTGTGTAGCCATGGGGGCAGCCATTCAAGCACAGGATACACAGTAGATAACAGATAAGTACTACTATAGTTTATATAAATAAGCTGCTGTGTAGCCATGGGGGCAGCCATTCAAGCACAGGATACACAGTAGATAACAGATAAGTACTACTATAGTTTATATAAATAAGCTGCTGTGTGGCCATGGGGGCAGCCATTCAAGCACAGGATACACAGTAGATAACAGATAAGTACTACTATAGTTTATATAAACAAGCTGCTGTGTAGCCATGGGGGCAGCCATTCAAGCACAGGATACACAGTAGATAACAGATAAGTACTACTATAGTTGATATAAACAAGCTGCTGTGTAGCCATGGGGGCAGCCATTCAAGCACAGGATACACAGTAGATAACAGATAAGTACTACTATAGTTTATAGAAACAAGCTGCCTGTGTGGCCATGGGGGCAGCCATTCCAAGCACAGGATACACAGTAGATAACAGATAAGTACTAATTATAGTTTATATAAATAAGCTGCTGTGTAGCCATGGGGGCAGCCATTCAAGCACAGGATACACAGTAGATAACAGATAAGTACTACTATAGTTTATATAACAAGCTGCTGTGTAGCCATGGGGGCAGCCATTCAAGCACAGGATACAACAGTAGATAACAGATAAGTACTACTATAGTTTATATAAATAAGCTGCTGTGTAGGCCATGGGGCCAGCCATTCAAGCCACAGGATACACAGTAGATAACAGATAAGCTACTACTATAGTTTATATAAACAAGCTGCTTGTGTAGCCATGGGGGCAGCCATTCAAGCATAGTATACACAGTAGATAACAGATAAGTACTACTATAGTTTATATAAACAAGCTGCTGTGTAGCAATGGGGGCAGCCATTTCAAGCACAGGATACACAGTAGATAACAGATAAGTACTACTATAGTTTACATAAACAAGCTGCTGTGTAGCAATGGGGGCAGCCATTCAAGCACAGGATACACAGTAGATAACAGATAAGTACTACTATAGTTTATATAAACAAGCTACTGTGGTAGCCATGGGGGCAGCCATTCAAGCACAGGATACACAGTAGATAACAGATAAGTACTACTATAGTTGATATAAACAAGCTGGCTGTAGCCATGGGGGCAGCCATTCAAGCACAGATACACAGTAGATAACAGATAAGTACTACTATAGTTTATATAAACAAGCTGCTGTGTAGCCATGGGGCGCCATTCAAGCACAGATACACGTAGATAACAGATAAGTACTACTATAGTTTATATAAACAAGCTGCTGTGTAGCCATGGGGGCAGCCATTCAAGCACAGGATACACGGTAGATAACAGATAAGTACTACTATAGTTTATATAAACAAGCTGGTGTGTAGCCATGGGGCGCAGCCCATTCAAGCACAGCATACACAGTAGATAACAGCATAAGTACATACTATAAGTTTATATAAACAAGCTGGTGTTGTAGCCATGCGGGCAGCCATTCAAAGCACAGGATACACAGTAGATATCAGAAAGTACTACTATAGCTTTATATAAAAGCTGTAAGTGTGTAGCCCATTGGGGGCAGCCATTCAAGCCACAGGATTACAAGCTAGCATAACAGAATACAGTACTACTATAGTTTATAGAACAAGCCTGCTAGTGGGCCAATGGCGGCAGCCATTCAAGCACAGGATACACAGTAGCAAACAGCATAAGTACAAAATACTATAGGTTGATATAACAAGCTAGCTGCTGTAGCCATGGGCCGCGCCAGCCCATTCAGCCGACAGGAACACAGAAGCATAACAGATAAGGACTACTATAAGTTTATATAAACAAGCAGTGCCTGCTGGCTCTAGCAATGCGGGGCAGCCATTCAAGCACAGGATAACAACAGTACTGCATACAGATAGTACTACTATTAAGTTACGATAAACAAGCTGCCGTGTAAGCCATAGGGCGCAGCCAATTCCAAGCAGCGATAGCCACAGTAGATAACAGCATAAGTACTACTACTAGTTTATATAAACAAGCTACTAGCCCTGTAGCCTATGGGCGGCAGCCACTTCAAGCCCAACACGATACACCAGTTAGATAACAGATAAGCCTACTACTAGAGTTATAAAACAACGCGTGCTGTAGTAGCCATGGGGGTAGCCATTCAAGCACAGCGATACACATAGATAACAGATAAGTACTACTATAGTTTATATAAACAAGCTACTGCTTAAGCCATGGGCGGCAGCCATTCAAGCACAGGATACACAGAGGATAACAGATAAGTTACTACTATAAGTTGCATATAAACAAGCCTGCCTGTGTAGCCATGCGGGGGCAGCCATTCAAGCACAGGATACACAGTAGATAACAGATAAAGTACTACATAGTTAATATAAAACAAGCTGACTGTGTAGGCCATGGGGGCAGCCATTCAAGCACAGGATACACAGTAGATAACAGATAAGTACTACTATAGTTTTATATAAACAAGCTGCTGTGTAGCCATGGGGGCAGCCATTCAAGCACAGGATACACAGTAGATAACAGATAAGTACTACTATAGTTTATATAAACAAGCTGCTGTGTAGGCCATGGGGGCAGCCATTCAAGCACAGGATACACAGTAGATAACAGATAAGTACTACTATAGTTTATATAAACAAGCTGCTGTGTAGCCATGGGGGCAGCCATTCAAGCACAGGATACACAGTAAGATAACAGATAAGCTACTACTATAGTTTATATAACAAGCTGCTGTGTAGCCATGCGCGGTAGCCATTCAGCACATGGCAATACACCAGTAGATAACACGATAGTACTACTTAGTTTATTATAAACAAGCCTGCACCTGTGTAGCCAATGCGGCAGCCATTCAAGCACAGGATACACAGCTAGATAACAGACAAGCACTCACTATAGTTGCATAATAAACAAGCTGCCTGTGCTAGCCCATGGGGGCCAGCCATTCAAGGCACAGGCAATACACAGTAGATAACAGATAATACTACTTAGCTTTAATAAACAAGCTGCCTGTAGATAGCCATGGGGCCAGCCATTCAAGCACAGCGATACACAGTAAATAAAGCATACAGTACTACGACTAGTTTATTGAGAAACAAGCTGCCTGTGTGGCCATGGGGGCAGCCATCAAGCACAGGATACACAGCTAGATAAACAGATAAGTACTACTATAGGTTATGATAAATAAGCCTGCTGTTGTAGCCATTGCGCGGGCAGCCATTCAAGCCACAGGAATACACAGCTAGATAACAGATAAGTACTACGTATAGTTTATATAAACTAAGCTGCCCTGGTAACCATGCGTGGGCAGCCATTCAAGCCAACAGGTATACACAGCTTAGATAACAGATAAGTTACTACTATAGTTATATAAACCAGCCTGCGTGTGCATGGGGCAGCCATTCCAAGCAGATGGATATACACAGAGATAAACAGCATAAAGCCTACTACGTTATAGTTTATTGATAAATAAGCTGCGTGTGTAGCCATGCGGGCAGCCTTTCAAGCACAGCGATACACAGTAGCCATAAACAGATAAGTACTACTAATAGTTATATATAAACAAGCTGCCTGTGTAGCCATGGCGGCAGCCCCTATTTCAAGCACAGCGATACACAGTAGATAACAGATAAGTACTACTATAGTTTAGTATTAAACAAGCTGCTGTTGTAGCCATGGGGCCGGTAGCCATTTCAAGCACAGCTGATACACAGTAGAAGATAACAGATAAGTACTACTTATAGTGGTTATATAAACAAGCTTATGTGTAGCCATCGGGGCAGCCATTCAAGCACAGGATACACAGTAGATAACAGATAAGCTACTACTATAGTTGATAATAAACAAGCTGCTGGTGTGTAGCACATGGGCGCGCAGCCATTCAAGCACAGGATACACAGTACGATAACAGATAAGTTACTACTATAAGTTTATATAAACAAGCTGCTGTAGCTAGCCATAGGCGGCAGCCATTTACATAGCCCACAGATACACAGCTAAATAACAGATAAGTACTACTATCAGTTTAATAAAACAACGCTGCTGTGTGGCCATGGTGGGCCAGCCATTCAAGCAGCAGGCATACACAGTAGATAACAGATAGAGCTACTACTATAGATTTATATAAATAAGCTGCTGTGTAAGCCATGGGGCCAAGCCATTTCAAGCACAGGATACACTAGTTAGAAACAGCAAAGTACTACTATAGCTTTATATAAACAAGCTGCTGCTGTAGCCATGCTGCGGCAGCCATCACCACAGCCATACACAGTAGATAAAAACAGCATAAGTACTACTATAGATTTATATAAAACAGCTGCCTGTGCTAACCATGGGGCAGCCACTTCAAGCACAGGATACACAGTAGATAACAGATAAAGCTACTACTAAAGCTTTATATAAACAAGGCTGCTGTGTAGCCATGGCGGGCAGCCATTCAAGCACAGGATACACAGTAGATAACAGATGAGTACTACTATAGTTTATATAAAAACAAGCTAGGCTTTGTAGTCATGGGGGCAGCCATTCAAGCCACAGGCGTACAACAGGTAGATAACAGATAAGTACTACTATAGTTTATAATAACCAATGCTGCTGTGTAGCCATGGGCCGGCAGCCCATCAAGCACAAAGGCATACACAGCTAGATAACAGAATAGTACTACTATAGTTTTATATAAACAAAGACTGCTGGTAGCCTATGGGGGGCAGCCATTTCAAGCACAGGATAACAGTATAGCATAACAGATAAGTACTACTATAGTTTATAGAAAACAACTGCTGTTTGTGCCATGGGGGCAGCCATTCCTAAGCCCCACAGCGATACACAGTAGATAACAGATAAGCTACTGACTATAGTTGATAATAAACAAGCTGCTGTGTAGCATGTAGGGCAGCCATTCTAAGCACAGGATAACACAGTAGATACAGATAAGCTACTACTATAGTTGATATATAACAAGCGCTGTGTAGCCATGCGCGGCAGCATTCAAGCACAGGCATACACAGTAGATACAGATAAGTACTACTATATTATAGCAAACAAGCTGCTGTGTTAGGCCATGGGGGCACCGCCATCAAGCACAGGCATACACAGCTAGCAAATAACAGATAAGCTACTACTTATAGTTTATAATAAAAGCCTGCTATGTGTAGCCATGGGCGGCAGCCATTCAAGCACAGGATACACAGTACGATACAGCATAAGTACTAACTATGTAGTTTATATAAACAAGCTGCCTGTGACCATGGCAGCCATTCAGCACAGATACACAGTAGATAACAGCATAAGTTACTACTATAGTTTATATAAACAAGCTGCCTGCTGTTAGCAATCGGCGCAGGCACCATTCAAGCCAAGGATACACAGTAAGATAACAGATAATACTACATAGTTTACATTAAACAAGCTGCTTGCTAGCAATGGGGCGGCCAGCCATTCAAGCACAGGCATACACAGTACATAACAGATCAAGCTTCTACTTGTATACTTTATTATAAACAAGCTGCTGTGCTAGTCCATGGAGGTAGCCATTCAAGCCACAGGCATACACAGTAGATAACAGATAAGTTACTACTATAGAGTTATATAAACAAGCTACTGTGTAGCCATTGGGGGCAGCCATTCAAGCACAGGATTACACAGTAGATAACAGATAAGTACTACTATAGTTGAAAAACAAGGTCTGCTGTGTAGCCATGGGGCAGCCATTCAAGCCACAGGGATACACAGTGATAACAGATAAGTACTACTATTAGTTTAATATAAAACAAAGCTGCTGTGTTAGCCATGGGGGCAGCCATTCAAGCACAGGTATACACAGTAGATAACAGACATAAGCTACTACTATAGTTTATATAAACAAGCTGCTGTGTTGTAGCCATGGGGGCGCCATTAAGCACAGGATACACAGTGAGATAACAGATAAGTACACTATAGTGTATATAAACAAAGCTGCTGTGTAAGGCAATGGGGGCAAGCCATTCAAGCACAGGATACACAGTAGATACAGATAAGTACTACTATAGGTTTAACATTAACAAGCTGCATGTGTAGCAATGGGGGAGCCATTCAAGACAGGATACACAGTAGATAACAGATAAGACTACTATTAGTTATATAAACAGCTGCTTGGAGCCATGGGGTAGCCATTCAAGCACAGGATACACAGTAGATAACAGATAAGTACTACTATAGTTTATATAAACAAGCTACGTGTAGCCATGGCGGCAGCCATTCAAGCACAGGATACACTGGTAAGATTAACAGATTAAGTACTACTATAGTTTATATAAACAGCTGCCTGTGTAGCCATGGGGCAGCCATTCAAGCCACAGGATACACAGTAGATAACAGATAAGTACTTACTATAGTTTATATAAACAAGCTGCTGTGTAGCCATGGGGGGCAGCCATTCAAGCACAGGATACACAGTAGAAACAGATAAGGTTACTACTATATTTATATAAACAAGCTGCTTGTAGCCATGGGGGCCAGCCATCAACCCACAGGATACCACAGTAGATAAACAGATAAGTACTACTATAGTTATATAAAACAAGCTGCTGTTTGTAAGCCATGGGGGCAGCAATTCAAGCACAAGATACACGGTAGATAACAGATAGTACTACTATAGTTTATATATAAAACAAGCTGCGTGTGTAACCATGGGGTCCCAGCCATTTCAAGCACAGGATACACCGGTAGATAACAGATTAGTTACTACCCTATAGTTTACTAAAACAGTTGCAGTTGTAGCAATTGGGGGCAGCCATTCAAGCACAGGATACACAGTTAGATAACAGATAAAGTACTTACTATAGTTTATATAAACAAGCTGCTGTGTAGCCATGGGGTAGCCATATCAAGCACAGATACACAGTAGATAACAGATAAGTACTACTATAGTTTATATAAACAAGCTGCTGTGTAGCCCATGGGGGCAGCCATTCAAAGCACAGATACACAGTAGTAACAGCATAAGTACGTACTATAGTTTGATATAAACAAGCTGCTGTGTAGCCATGGGGGCAGCCATTCAAGCCACAGGATTACACAGTAGATAAAAGATAAGTACTACTATAGTTTATATAAACAAAAGCTGCTGTTGTAGCCGATGGGGGCCAAGCCATTCAAGCACAGGAATACACAGTAGATAACAGATAAGTACTACTATCAGTTTATATAAATAAGCTGCTGTGTAGCCATGGGGGAGCCATTCAAGCACAGATACACAGTAGGATAAACAGATAATACTACTATAGTTTATATAAACAAGCTGCCTGTGTAGCCATGGGGGCAGCCTATTCAAGCATTAGTATTACCACAGTAGATAACAGAAAGTACTTACATATAGTTTATATAAACAAGCTGCTGTGTAGGCAATGGGGGCAGCCATTCAAGCACAGGATACACAGTAGATAACAGGATAAGTACTACTATAGTACATAACCAAGCTGCTGTGTAGCAATGGGGGCAAGCCATTCAAGCACAGGATTACACAGTACGATAACAGATAAGTACTTACTATAGTTTATATAAACAAGCTACTGTGTAGCCAGGGGGCAGCCATTCAAGCACAGGATACACAGTAGATAAAGATAAGTACTTACTATAGTTGATATAAACAAGCTGCTGTGTAGCCATGGGGCAGCCATTCAGCACAGGTTACACAGTAGATAACAGATAAGTACTACTATTAGTTTTATATTAAACAAGCTGCTGTGTAGCCATAGGGGCAGCCATTCAAGCACAGGATACACGATAGATAAACAGATAAGTACTACTAATAATTTATATAAACAAGCTGCTGTGTAGCCATGGGGCAGCCATTCAAGACAGGATAACACGTAGATAACAGATATACTACTATATTTATATAAACAAGTGGTGTGATAGCCATGGGTGGCAGCCATCAAGCACAGGGATACACAGTAGAAACAGATAATACTACTTAGTTATATAAACAGCTGGTGTGTAAGCCATGGGGGCCAGCCATTCAAGCAAGATAACACAGTAAGATATCAGAGTAAGTACTTACTATAGTTTATTAAACAAGCTGGTGTGTAGCCATGGGGGCAGCCATTCAAGCACAGGATTACACAGTAGATAACCATGATAAGTACTACATATAGTTTATAGAAACAAGCTGCTGTGTGGCCATGGGTGCAGCCATCAACAGCACGGATACACAGTAGAAACAGAATAATACTACTAATAAGTGATATAAACAAGCTGCTAGTGAGCCATGGGGGCAGCCATTTCAAGCACAGGATACACAGTAGATAACAAGATAAGTACTACTATAGTTTATATAAACAAAGCTGCTGTGTAGCAATGGGCAGCATTCAAGCCACCAGGATTTACACAGTAGATAACAGATAAAAGTACTACTAATTTACAATAAACAAGCTGCTGTGTAGCCATTTGGGGGCAGCCATTCAAGCACAGGATACACAGTAGATAACAGATTAAGTTACTACTAAGTTGATATAAACAAGCTACTGTGTAGCCATGGGGGCAGCCATTCGAGCAAGGCATACACAGATAGAAACAGATAAGTACTACTATAGTTTATATAAACAAAGCTGCTGTGTTAAGCCAGGGGTAAGCCATTCAAGCACAGGCATACACAGGTAGATACAGATAAAAGTACTACTAAGTTTATATAACCAAAGCTACTTGTGTAGCCATGGGGGCAGGCCATCAAGCACAGGAACACAGTGAGTACAGATAAAGTACTACTATAGTGATATAAACAAGCTGCCTGTGTAGCCATTGGGCAGCCATTCAAGACAGGATACACAGTAAGATAACAGATAAGTACTACTATAGTTTAGTATAAACAAGCTGCTGTGTAGCCATGGGGGCAGCCATTCAAGCACAGGATACACAGTAGATAACAGATAAGTACTACTATAGTTTATAGAAACAAGCTGCTGTGTGGCCATGGGGGCAGCCATTCAAGCACAGGATACACAGTAGATAAACAGATAAGTACTACTATAGTTTATATAAATAAGCTGCTGTGTAGCCATGGGGGGCAGCCATTCAAGCACAGGATACACAGTAGATAACAGATAAGTACTACTATAGTTTATATAAACAAGCTGCTGTGTAGCCATGGGGGCAGCCATTCAAGCACAGGATACAACAGTAGATAACAGATAGTACTACTATAGTTTATATAAACAAGCTGCTGTGTAGCCATGTGGGGTAGCCATTCAACACAGGATACACAGTAGATAACAGATAAGTACTACTATAGTTATATAAACAAGCTGCTGTGTAGCCATGGGGGCAGCCATTCAAGCACAGGATACACAGTAGATAACAGACAAGTACTACTATAGTTGTATATAAACAAGCTGCTGTGTAGCCATGGGGCAGCCATTCAAGCACAGGATACACAGTAGATAACAGATAAGTACTACTATAGTTTATATAAACAAGCTGCTGTGTAGCCATGGGGGCAGCCATTCAAGCACAGGATACACAGTAGATAACAGATAAGTACTACTATAGTTTATATAAACAAGCTGCTGTGTAGCCATGGGGGCAGCCATTCAAGCACAGGATACACAGTAGATAACAGATAAGTACTACTATAGTTTATATAAACAAGCTGCTGTGTAGCCATGGGGGCAGCCATTCAAGCACAGGATACACAGTAGATAACAGATAAGTACTACTATAGTTTATATAAACAAGCTGCTGTGTAAGCCATGGGGGCAGCCATTCAAGCACAGGATACACAGTAGATAACAGATAAGTACTACTATAGTTTATATAAACAAGCTGCTGTGTGGCCATGGGGGCAGCCATTCAAGCACAGGATACACAGTAGATAACAGATAAGTACTACTATAGTTTATATAAACAAGCTGCTGTGTAGCCATGGGGGCAGCCATTCAAGCACAGGATACCACAGTAGATAACAGATAAGTACTACTATAGTTTATATAAACAAGCTGCTGTGTAGCAATGGGGGCAGCCATTCAAGCACAGGATACACAGTAGATAACAGATAAGTACTACTATAGTTTACATAAACAAGCTGCTGTGTAGCCATGGGGGCAGCCATTCAAGCACAGGATACACAGTAGATAACAGATAAGTACTACTATAGTTTATATAAACAAGCTACTGTGTAGCCATGGGGGCAGCCATTCAAGCACAGGATACACAGTAGATAACAGATAAGTACTACTATAGTTGATATAAACAAGCTGCTGTGTAGCCATGGGGCAGCCATTCAAGCACAGGATACACAGTAGATAACAGATAAGTACTACTATAGTTTATATAAACAAGCTGCTGTGTAGCCATGGGGGCAGCCATTCAAGCACAGGATACACAGTAGATAACAGATAAGTACTTAAAAACAAGTGCTTGTGTGGCCATGGGGGGCAGCCCATCAAGCAGAGGATACACAGTAATAACAGATAAAGTACTACTATAGTTTATATAAATAAGCTGCTGTGTAGCCATGGGGGCAGCCATTCAAGCCACAGGAACACAGTTAGAGAACAGATAAGCTACTACCCATAGTTTATATAAACAAGCTGCTGTGTAAGCCAGGGTGGCAGGCCATTCAAGCACAGGATACACAGTAGATAACAGATAAGTACTACTATAGTTTATATAACAAGCTGCTGTGTAACCATGGGGGCAGCATTCAAGCACAGGATACACAGTAGATAACAGATAAGTACTACTATAGTTTATATAAACAAGTGCTGTGTAGCCATGGGGCCAGCCATTCAAGCACCAGGATACACAGTTAGCATAACAAGATGAGTACTAGCTACTATAAGTTTTATATAAACAAAGCTGCTGTGAGTCATGGGAGCACCATTCAAGCACAGCGGTACACAGTTAGTTCAGACAGGATACACAGTAGATAAAGATAAGTAGCTACTAATAGTTATATACAAGCTGGTGTGTAGCATGGGGCAGCCTTCACAGCAGATACAAGTAGATAACAGAAAAGTACTACTATAGTTATATCAACAAGCTTGGTTGTGTTAGCCATGGGGGCAGCCATTCAAAGCACAGGATACACAGTAGATAAACAGATAAGTTACTACTATAGTTTATTAGAAACAAGCCTGCTGTGTGGCCATAGGGGGCAGCCATTCAAGCACAGGATACACAGTAGATAACAGATAAGTACTTACTATAGTTGATATAAACAAGCTGCTGTGTAGCCATGGGGGCAGCCATTCAAGCACAGGATACACAGTAGATAACAGATAAGTAACTACTATAGTTTTATAGAAACAAGCTGCTGTGTGGCCATGGGGGCAGCCATTCAAGCACAGGATACACAGTAGATAACAGATAAGTACTACTATAGTTTATATAAATAAGCTGCTGTGTAGCCATGGGGGCAGCCATTCAAGCACAGGATACACAGTAGATAACAGATAAGTACTACTATAGTTATATAAACAAGCTGCTGTGTAGCCATGGGGGCAGCCATTCAAGCACAGGATACACAGTAGATAACAGATAAGTACTACTATAGTTTATATAAACAAGCTGCTGTGTAGCAATGGGGGCAGCCATTCAAGCACAGGATACACAGTAGATAACAGATAAGTACTACTATAGTTTACATAAACAAGCTGCTGTGTAGCAATGGGGGCAGCCATTCAAGCACAGGATACACAGTAGATAACAGATAAGTACTACTATAGTTTATATAAACAAGCTGCTGTGTAGCCATGGGGGTAGCCATTCAAGCACAGGATACACAGTAGATAACAGATAAGTACTACTATAGTTTATATAAAACAAGCTACTGTGTAGCCATGGGGGCAGCCATTCAAGCACAGGATACACAGTAGATAACAGATAAGTACTACTATAGTTGATATAAACAAGCTGCTGTGTAGCCATGGGGGCAGCCATTCAAGCACAGGATACACAGTAGATAACAGATAAGTACTACTATAGTTTATATAAACAAGCTGCTGTGTAGCCATGGGGGCAGCCATTCAAGCACAGGATACACAGTAGATAACAGATAAGTACTACTATAGTTTATATAAACAAGCTGCTGTGTAGCCATGGGGGCAGCCATTCAAGCACAGGATACACAGTAGATAACAGATAAGTACTACTATAGTTTATATAAACAAGCTGCTGTGTAGCAATGGGGGCAGCCATTCAAGCACAGGATACACAGTAGATAACAGATAAGTACTACTATAGTTTACATAAACAAGCTGCTGTGTAGCAATGGGGGCAGCCATTCAAGCACAGGATACACAGTAGATAACAGATAAGTACTACTATAGTTTATATAAACAAGCTGCTGTTAGCCATGGGGGTAGCCATTCAAGCACAGGATACACAGTAGATAACAGATAAGTACTACTATAGTTTATATAAACAAGCTACTGTGTAGCCATGGGGGCAGCCATTCAAGCACAGGATACACAGTAGATAACAGATAAGTACTACTATAGTTGATATAAACAAGCTGCTGTGTAGCCATGGGGCAGCCATTCAAGCACAGGATACACAGTAGATAACAGATAAGTACTACTATAGTTTATATAAACAAGCTGCTGTGTAGCCATGGGGGCAGCCATTCAAGCACAGGATACACAGTAGATAACAGATAAGTACTACTATAGTTTATATAAACAAGCTGCTGTGTAGCCATGGGGGCAGCCATTCAAGCACAGGATACACAGTAGATAACAGATAAGTACTACTATAGTTTATATAAACAAGCTGCTGTGTAGCCATGGGGGCAGCCATTCAAGCACAAGATACACGGTAGATAACAGATAAGTACTACTATAGTTTATATAAACAAGCTGGTGTGTAGCCATGGGGGCAGCCATTCAAGCACAGGATACACGGTAGATAACAGATAAGTACTACTATAGTTTACATAAACAAGCTGCTGTGTAGCAATGGGGGCAGCCATTCAAGCACAGGATACACAGTAGATAACAGATAAGTACTACTATAGTTTATATAAACAAGCTGCTGTGTAGCCATGGGGGTAGCCATTCAAGCACAGGATACACAGTAGATAACAGATAAGTACTACTATAGTTTATATAAACAAGCTGCTGTGTAGCCATGGGGGGCAGCCATTCAAGCACAGGATACACAGTAGATAACAGATAAGTACTACTATAGTTGATATAAACAAGCTGCTGTGTAGCCATGGGGGCAGCCATTCAAGCACAGGATACACAGTAGATAACAGATAAGTACTACTATAGTTTATATAAACAAGCTGCTGTGTAGCCATGGGGGCAGCCATTCAAGCACAGGATACACAGTAGATAACAGATAAGTACTACTATAGTTTATATAAACAAGCTGCTGTGTAGCCATGGGGGCAGCCATTCAAGCACAGGATACACAGTAGATAACAGATAAGTACTACTATAGTTTATATAAACAAGCTGCTGTGTAGCCATGGGGGCAGCCATTCAAGCACAGGATACACGGTAGATAACAGATAAGTACTACTATAGTTTATATAAACAAGCTGCTGTTGTAGCCATGGGGGCAGCCATTCAAGCACAGGATACACGGTAGATAACAGATAAGTACTACTATAGTTTATATAAACAAGCTGGTGTGTAGCCATGGGGGCAGCCATTCAAGCACAGGATACACAGTAGATAACAGATAAGTACTACTATAGTTTATATAAACAAGCTGGTGTGTAGCCATGGGGGCAGCCATTCAAGCACAGGATACACAGTAGATATCAGATAAGTACTACTATAGTTTATATAAACAAGCTGCTGTGTAGCCATGGGGGCAGCCATTCAAGCACAGGATACACAGTAGATAACAGATAAGTACTACTATAGTTTAAATAAACAAGCTGGTGTGTAGCCATGGGGGCAGACATTCAAGCACAGGATACACAGTAGATAACAGATGAGTACTACTATAGTTTATATAAACAAGCTGCTGTGTAGCCATGGGGGCAGCCATTCAAGCACAGGATACACAGTAGATAACAGATAAGTACTACTATAGTTTATATAAACAAGCTGCTGTGTAGCCATGGGGGCAGCCATTCAAGCACAGGATACACAGTAGATAACAGATAAGTACTACTATAGTTTATATAAACAAGCTGCTGTGTAGCCATGGGGGCAGCCATTCAAGCACAGGATACACAGCAGATAACAGATAAGCTCTGTAGTATATAATGTGATTCTTCATGACATATCTGTTATCTAATGTTTGTCCTGTGCTTGAATGGTTGCCCTCGTGGCTTGTTTATATAAACTATAGTAGAGTTTCTGAAGCAAACACACCAGTTTTACCAGTGCAACACAACACTACATTATATTGACTTTCCTTTAAAACACTTAAAACTAATTTTTTGGGGTTACTGTTCCTTTAACTAAATATGGTCAGAAATATTTAAAATATTTGCTGTGAAGCCAATTTCCATTCCTCTGACGGCTGATTAGATCTATATAAAGCTAAACGTATAAGTGGGTGTGGCATTAAAAACCAGACACGGTTAAAATGTGCTGAGGCAGCAAAGGGCCCAAGTCCACATTATCTGCCCCGGCCACAATGCAACATTCCCAGATATATTGAGCTGCTATTGTAGATGCAAAAAATAGGATTAAGTTGGGTAAATAACTGACAAACATGAGCAGCAAATGCCTTACTTATACACCCTTTAATTGCCTCTATAGGTGCAGGTATTTAGTATTGAGTTCCTCATTGGCCGTATGCCTCATGCACTCAACAGCAAACTGGCAGACAAAACTACTAGCACTAGTAAGCTCTTTGTAAATGATATTTTAATGGATCTATTTCCGCACCCGTAAATAATCCTTCCCATTTCTTATAACTCTTTTTTTCTTTCTCTGTTTCAAGATATCTGCTTCATTTTCTCATGACCCTGGTGCCGTATCCCCAAACGATACAAATGGACATCTGGTTTTGCCTATTTTTAGTTTACTAAACAATGGAGACAGAACACGTGGACATACAAGGCCTGTGGTGCATTTGTTCTGCAGCAGCGCCTGAACCTGGTCAGGATTCTGATTGGGCAGACGCAGGACATTAAATTCTTGATCAGAGGCCTTGGGGCAAATTCACTAAGATTCGTAGTTGCGCCAGGCGTAACTTCGCCGCACTTCGCCACACTTCGCCAGGCGTAGTTTCGCCTGCGCTTCGCAAATTCACTAAAATCCGAAGTTGCGCTCAGGGGTAGCGTAAGGTTGCGAAGTTGCGCCAGCGTTGATTGGCTAAGCGAAGCGAAGTTATGCTAGCGATGGTTAATTTGCATACGGCGCCAAATTCAAATTTCAATGGAGGAATATGTACAATCACTACAAATGCCTGGGAAACCTTCAAAACATCAAATAAAAATGTTATTTTGCCCTACACATGTGCCCACTGTCTAGGTAAGTTGCCATGAGTCAGGAAATGTAGGGGGGAAGGAGGGGAGCCCCAAAAAATTTTTCGATCTTTTTCAGCCTATCACCCATAATATTGAAAACGCCAGCGTTTTTTGGGACTAAGAAAAAATTTGAACCCTTTTTTGAAGCAATCCCTATCTACTCTATTGCGCTTCACCTGGTCTGAGGTGGCGAAGGAAGTCTAGCGTAAAAGGTAGCGTTCAGTACACTGCGCGCATTAGCGAATTTGCGTAGTTACGTCCGTAGCGAAAATTTGCCAGGCGTAAGGGTGGCGAATTTACGCCAGAGTTCGTTAGTGAATTTGCGAAGTAACGAAAATGCCCAATGCTAGCGAATTGACGCTTGCGTTCGGCGCTTCGGCGCTTAGTGAATTTGCCCCTTTGTGTCTGTAGTAGGGAGCAGAAGAAAGAGGCTTCCAAAGGACAAGGAGAGACTCTTTAATTGGGGGATGGCACTTTGTTAGGTGCCATATATCTTATTGCCATAGCCTAGTAATGCACTGGAGCTGAATGGATGTTCTCTATGTGGAGTTTGCTTTCTGCTCTACATTGTGCCAGGGAGGGACAAAGCTCTGCTATAAGATCACAGGTGCAAAGTTCCATTAAAAGTATCTGTATCTCTTTAAGATGAATATACTGGTATTTTCCCTAAATGAATTACTCACATACATGTGTTCAGCTTTCCATCAATTATCTTCCCCTCCATAATTTGCTGCTAAATATCAAAGTCACAAGTGATAGATGCACCGTCTCCTGCGGATAAGCCTGTACATTAGACCAATTTAATAAACAATTGAATGTACATTACAGTAGGATGAATGGGAATGGGTTCCAGTTCTGGAATCACAATAGGAGCACAGACGCCTGCACTTCAGGAGAGAAATGCTTTCTGGCAGGCTGCTGTTTTTCCTTCTCAATGTAACTGAATGTGTCTCAGTGGGACATGGGTTTTTACTATTGAGTGTTGTTCTTAGATCTACCAGGCAGCTGTTATCTTGTGTTAGGGAGCTGTTATCTGGTTACCTTCCCATTGTTATGTTGTTTGGCTGCTGGGGGGGGAAAGGGAGGGGGTGATATCACTCCAACTTGCAGTACAGCAGTAAAGAGTGATTGAAGTTTATCAGAGCACAAGTCACATGACTTGGGGCAGCTGGGAAATTGACAAAATGTCTAGCCCCATGTCAGATTTCAAAATTGAATATAAATAAATCTGTTTGCTCTTTTGAGAAATGGATTTCAGTGCAGAATTCTGCTGGAGCAGCACTATTAACTGATTCATTTTGAAAAAAAAAATTCCCATGACAGTATCCCTTTAAGCTACAGGAGAGCTGTAGTTAAAAGAAGGTGTGGAGTAACACCTCAAGGCTTCTTCCTCCGGAGATCTCCTGGAGCTGGAGGAGGGTGAGGAGCCATGTGAGGACCTTCTTGAGTTAAGGAAAGTGCCTGTGTGTCGCTGGGATTGAGAGAGATTCCCTGCTGACCTGTGTTTGAGAGAGAGAGAGAGAGAGAGAGAGAGAGAGAGAGAGAGAGAGAGAGAGAGAGAGCTCTAAAGGACTGGAGAGGAAAAGAGAAACCCCTCCGAGGAGACAAGTGTGTCTTGAGTTTGCCCAGAGAGGATTCTGGGATTTGCAGTCCACCAAAAGACAGTGAGGGCTAAGGAAACTGTAAATTACAGTTAACACCAGTGAGGGTGTGAATTGGGACTGTTAATGCTAATGTTAAGCTAATGTTATCCCCAATGTGAAGCCAGTAGGCTGAAGATTTGTGTCAAATAAAAGTCAGCAAAAGCTGCATTTAACCTTAAAGGTGGTGTCAGTCTCCATTCTCTGTGCTGAAAACTGTGCCGGGGCCTTGGGTGTCACTACCTGAAGCTCACACTATAAATTCCTGCACTGTCTGCTGAATCCCAGGGCAGCGTGCCTTTTATGCAATAAGATACAGACATAAGGTATATCAAGATACAAGACCTCACCCCAGTCTTGTGGAGGTGCCACTTTCATTATTAGGAATGTCATTATCTGCCATTGATATCAGTAGGGGTTTGACTCACAGCGGGGCTATTGGGTTACAATGGGCTGTGATGAGCAGCCATCAAAGAGCCCATTTCTCTCTCTGTAAGAAACCTATTTAACACATTGTATAAGTGAATATATCATCCCCTGAGACAAGTAAGAAATCAGCTGCTTCTCGTCTGGTGGCCATTGACCTTGTGTATTTAGAAAAATGACTTTAAAAGTTTAAAGAAAGACGTTCAAGAGCTCAAAGAGTTGGTTGCAGACAAGAAATGGTCTTTTAGACATTCTTAGTTACTTAAGGAACTGCCATGGATTTTACCTAAGTAGTGTTTTTATATTCTTGTATACCATTATCTGTTGTACAAAGAACAGAATACATATAATACACTATAATCAAAATACAAAATTCAATGGCAAAAGGTATGAAGATTATAAGAGTTGTCTGACTGAGCACTTTTTCTCCAGCCACCCCTGTCATTATCCCAACACTGCCACCACCCCTTTACACCCATCGCTACCCTCCAGCTGTGGACTGGGAGTCAAAATAGGCCCTGGCATTTCAAGAACACAGAGGCCCAAATAGTCTTCCACCAGCCCACTAAATACTGACTGTCTATGGAACCTTACAGCAGCCCCTCTGGCAGGGTCGGACTGGGGGGTCCGGGGCCCACCGGGACTGGTGTCCAGGGCCACCCTCTGGCCCCCGCTACCTACTTGTTAGGCGAATCCTTGCTCGGCGCCCAGGCGGCGCATCGCGCATGCGCAAACGGCGCGCATGCGCAAACGGAAACGGCGCTCGGCGCGCATGCGCAAACGGCGCTGCTATGCGCCGAAATTTTTTTTATTATTTTTTTAAAAACTGTTTGGGAGAGGGGGCCAGTCCGACACTGCCCTCTGGTGTTTGCCAGAATCCACAGATTGCCAGTCTGGAACTGCCTCCCTATAAATAAGGCCCATATGCCTGGTTTATAGTCAATTGATTACAGAAGGACTGGGATTTTGTATTACTAATGTCCGTATATGAAGAGGTTTCTATGAAATGTCCGTTGCTCTCCCACCCTGGTGTAAAATGACGGGATTCAGGACGAGTTCCTTTAAGAAATAGGTACATATAGCACTAGATGTTTTGATTAATAAAGAGATATTATCAGAGCCCCGCCATATGCTATTTATTAAAATACCAAACCAATTGGCCCAGACATTAAGTAAGATCTATAGCTTAGCCAGGAAAGCCCAAATGTATTTCTCTCTTAGAATTTTACATATAGGGCAAATTCTCTCCTAATCTCAGCAAAGGAGAATTTAATTGCCATTATATTGCAGCTTAGTTCCCAGCCATCCATTGGCAGCACCCTTTAGTCAGTGGGGAACTTGGTGCTTAAAGGGATACTGTCATGGGAAAAAAAAAAAATTCAGAGTGAATCAGTTAATAGTGCTGCTCCAGCAGAATTCTGCACTGAAATCCATTTCTCAAAAGAGCAAACAGATTTTTTTATATTCAATTTTGAAATCTGACATGGGGATAGACATTTTGTCAATTTCCCAGCTGCCCCAAGTCATGTGACTTGTGCTCTGATAAACTTCAATCACTCTTTACTGCTGTACTGCAAGTTAGAGTGATATCACCCCCTCCCTTTTTTCCCCCAGCAGCCAAACAAAAGAACAATGGGAAGGTAACCAGATAGCAGCTCCCTAACACAAGATAACAGCTGCCTGGTAGATCTAAGAACAGCACTCAATAGTAAAATCCAGGTCCCACTGAGACACATTCAGTTACATTGAGAAGGAAAAACAGCAGCCTGCCAGAAAGCATTTCTCTCCTAAAGTGCAGGCACAAGTCACATGACCGGGGGCAGCTGGGAAATTGACAATATGTCTAGCCCCATGTCAGATTTCAAAATCGAATATAAAAAAATCTGTTTGTTCTTTTGAGAAATGGATTTCAGTGCAGAATTCTGCTGGAGTAGCACTATTAACTGATGCATTTTGAAAAAAACATGTTTTCCAATGACAGTATCCCTTTAAGAGCATTCCATGTGTCCATAGACAAATCCCCATAAGTCTTCTGCTCTTAGACCTTAAGCCTTTTTCTATATCATCTTGGAGGTGCTGCACCCATCAGCTAAGCACATTCTCAGCGCTACATGTTGTAGCAGAATAAGGAGACCTGTCTAATGTGCAGGTGCCATCTTGGTTTTCTTCAAGAACATGGTTAATGGTTTCTCCAAAACCAAAAAGGTGTCTGAACCAAACGCCTTGGCCCAACTGATCACTTACAAGTATCAGATACCTGCCCCAGCCTTCCTAAACACCATGCCCAATTGGAAGCTCATCCCCTTTCCAGCTGTTGATGTCGCTCCCAAGTTTACAGCTCCCAAGACCCCGTTTGGCCCATATTTTTTAACTGCACCCTTCTGCGCAACAACACAATGGGAGGGTCAGTGTTGACCTTTTTTCATGAGCCATAAAAGTTGAAATAACCGTAGTGTTGCACATTGCTTTATGTATCAGCGGTGTGACTGTTTTACTGAGGCCTGGGAAAAAATGTTTCACGTTTTCTTGTTAAAGAAACCAGTCGGCATTTGCTGTGTTCTGTAATGTAACAATGACTTGGTATTAAGGAAGTTTAGAAATCTGTACGTTAATTACTTTCTGGGGGGAAACGATGCAGCATTGACACTTGATGGTATTGATTTTGCTTCGGAAAAATTAATATCACCTTGAAAAAAACCAAATACCAGAAAAGCATAGCAAGATTTACAATCCATAATGCTCTAGATTTACTATTATTAGCAGCAGGTGCAGAGGAATTACCAGAATCCATCAGCCCGATGGAAGCGAAACAAACACTGGTGAATAATGATTGGTCTTGTGGAGAATTAAGTAGGGCTGAGTAAGGGATTGTAGAACACATGTTACTTTTTATAAAGGTGCATATTCTGTTGAGAAGAGTTAGTCAAAGTTATTAGAGAGTCCAGGAATTAGGGCGATTACATCCTCCCAGCAGGGGCAGAATCAATACTTCTGGGAGGGTAGGGTTGCCAATAATGACCCTGCTGAGGGGACTCTCCATAACAATGATCCAATGGCTAGTGCTTCTGACATTTCACTGTAATTGGCTGTATTCTTATATTTCAAAATAAGACCTAAACACTTACTCCACTTAATGAGTAGAGATGTCGCGAACTGTTCGCCGGCGAACTTGTTCGCGCGAACATCGGGTGTTCGCGCTCGCCGGAAGTTCGCGAACGTCGCGCGACGTTCGCCATTTTGGGTTCGCCATTGTTGGCGCTTTTTTTTGCCCTCTCACCCCAGACCAGCAGGTACATGGCAGCCAATCAGGAAGCTCTCCCCTGGACCACTCCCCTTCCCTATAAAAACCGAAGCCCTGCAGCGTTTTTTCACTCTGCCTGTGTGTGCTGAAGAGATAGTGTAGGGAGAGAGCTGCTGCCTGTTAGTGATTTCAGGGACAGTTGAAAGTTTGCTGGCTAGTAATCGTTTTGATACTGCTCTGTTATTGGAGGGACAGAAGTCTGCAGGGGTTTGAGGGACATTTAAGCTTAGGTAGCTTTGCTGGCTAGTAATCTACCTTCTACTGCAGTGCTCTGTATGTAGCTGCAGTGGGCAGCTGTCCTGCTTCTGATCTCATCTGCTGACTGCTGCAATAACAGTAGTCCTTGTAAGGA
This sequence comes from Xenopus laevis, assembly GCF_017654675.1. Classification (NCBI taxonomy): domain Eukaryota; kingdom Metazoa; phylum Chordata; class Amphibia; order Anura; family Pipidae; genus Xenopus; species Xenopus laevis. The sequence goes on along the minus strand of NC_054372.1, from coordinate 6,890,524 downwards.
CTGCTTTTATTTATTTTTTTGTTGTTTTACTACTACTACTACTACTACTACTATAAGAGCCCAGTGCTATTAGTCTAGCAGTGTTGGGGAGTGGGACTGGTGTGCTAATCTGCTGCTCCTAGTAGTTCAGCAGCACCAACTTTAATTTTTTTTTTTTAATATTCATTTTTTTTTATTTTACTTTTTTTTATTTTACTACCGCTGTAGTAGTGTATAAGTTGACCTTTTAGGCATTATTTGCCCTGTAGGCATTATTTGCACACTGTTTTCTTCAACCCGCCATCGAGCTGTGTGACCTTGTTCACATTCTGTCTAAATATCCATAATATTACCGTCTCCAGAAAAAACACCGGAGTCACTTTTTCAAGCAGCCATAATATATTTTACGTAATCCGTATCCACCGCTGTAGTAGTGTATACGTTGGCCTTGTAGGCATTATTTGCACCACTGTTTTCTTCAACCCGCCATCGAGCTGTGTGACCTTGTTCCCATTCTGTCTAAATATCCATAATATTACCGTCTCCAGAAAAAACACCGGAGTCACTTTTTCAAGCAGCATTCATATATTTTACGTAATCCGTATCCACCGCTGTAGTAGTGTATACGTTGGCCTTGTAGGCATTATTTGCACACTGTTTTCTTCAACCCGCCATCGAGCTGTGTGACCTTGTTCCCATTCTGTCTAAATATCCATAATATTACCGTCTCCAGAAAAAACACCGGAGTCACTTTTTTCAAGCAGCATTCATATATTTTACGTAATCCGTATCCACCGCTGTAGTAGTGTATACGTTGGCCTTGTAGGCATTATTTGCACACTGTTTTCTTCAACCCGCCATCGAGCTGTGTGACCTTGTTCCCATTCTGTCTAAATATCCATAATATTACCGTCTCCAGAAAAAACACCGGAGTCACTTTTTTCAAGCAGCATTCATATATTTTACGTAATCCGTATCCACCGCTGTAGTAGTGTATACGTTGGCCTTGTAGGCATTATTTGCACAGTGTTTTCTTCAACCCGCCATCGAGCTGTGTGAGCTTGTTCACATTTTGTCTAAATATTGATAATATTATCGTCTCTAGAAAAACCACTTGAGTTACTTTTTTTCAAGCAGCATTCATATATTTTACGTAATCCGTATCCACCGCTGTAGTAGTGTATACGTTGACCTTGTAGGCATTATTTGCACACTGTTTTCTTCAACCCGCCATCGAGCTGTGTGACCTTGTTCACATTTTGTCTAAATATTGATAATATTATCGTCTCTAGAAAAACCACTTGAGTTACTTTTTTTCAAGCAGCATTCATATATTTTACGTAATCCGTATCCACCGCTGTAGTAGTGTATACGTTGACTTTGTAGGCATTATTTGCACAGTGTTTTCTTCAACCCGCCATCTAGCTGTGTGTATTATCGTTTCCAGAAAAACCAACTGAGTTTTTGTTGTTGTTGTTGTTTTTTTAAAAATAATGCCAGGCAAAGGCAGGCCGCCACGCAGAGGCCGTGCTAGGGGCCGTGCTGCTATGCAATCCTGTGGCCCTAGCAAATTTCCCAGTTTTAAAAAGCCAATGACCCTGAACTCCCAAAATGCTGAAGAGGTAGTTGACTGGCTTACACAGCACACCCCATCCTCTACCGTTTCTAACTTTACCACAACATCCTCCTCATCCTCCACTGCTATGGCCACCCCACGTAACACTTCCTCCACCACCGGTGCCCCTTCTTCACTGGGGTCAGAGGAGTTATTTTCCAATGAGTTTCTTGAACTGAGTAATGCGCAACCATTATTGCCAGAAGAAGATGAAGGAGATGAGGACCTTACACCAGATTTAATTCTGGCAGAGAACACGATAGAGATGGACATAATGAGTGATGAGGAGGAGGTCCCCGCTGCTGCTTCCTTCTGTGATGTGTCAGAAGAAATTGATGCATCTGAGGAGAATGATGATGAGGAGATTGATGTTTTGTGGTGCCTAGTAGAAGAGAGCAAGAGGAGGGTAGTTCAGATGGAGAGACGGAGAGTCAGAGAGGCAGTAGGAGAATAAGACTTAGAAGAAGCAGGGAGGACAGCCCGCAGGGATCAGCAGGGCAACAACATGTATCGGCACCTGTGTTCAGCCGGCCAACGCACCCGCCATTGCCGCCAATACCGCCAACTCCGCCAACTTCTACTGTTACCGCCAGATCGCACACTTCCAAAAAGTCAGCAGTGTGGGATTTTTTTAATGTGTGTGCCTCTGACAAAAGCATTGTAATTTGCAATGAGTGCAGTCAGAAACTGAGCCTTGGTAAGCCCAACAGCCACATAGGTACAACTTCTATGCGAAGGCACATGAGCGGCAAGCACAAAGCACTTTGGGAGCAACACCTCAAAGGCAACAGGCAAACTAAAAGCCACACTCCTTCTGGTCCAGCATCTTACTGCTCTACCTCTGCTCTCCTTGACCCGTCTGAACCACCCTCCACTCCGCCTTCCACCTTGACCACCTGTTCCCATTCCCAGTCATCTGCCACCAGCCAAGTTTCTGTGAAGGCCATGTTTGAGCGTAAGAAGCCAATGTCTGACTGTCACCCCCTTGCCCGGCGTCTGACAGCTGGCTTGTCTGCACTCTTAGCCCGCCAGCTTTTACCATACCAGCTGGTGGACTCTGAGGCCTTCCGCAAATTTGTAGCAATTGGGACACCGCAGTGGAAGGTACCCAGCCGCAATTTTTTTTCTAAAAAGGGAATACCACACCTGTACCAACATGTGCAGAGCCAAGTTACCGCATCTCTGTCACTTAGTGTTGGGCCAAAGGTCCATATGACTACTGACGCATGGTCCTCCAAGCATGGTCAGGGCAGGTATGTCACCTACACTGCCCACTGGGTGAACTTGGTAATGGCTGGGAAGCAGGGAATGGGTAGCTCAACAACAACAGTGGAGTTGGTGTCACCGCCACGGATTGCACGCGGTTCTGCCACCACCTCTACTCCTCCATCGCTCTCTACCTCGTCTTCTTCTTCTTCTTACTCTGCTGCTGGGTCCTCCTTCTCCTCCTCCACACCTGTGCACCCCCAGCTCCCCCTAGGCTATTCGACGTGCCAGGTACGCCGTTGTCACGCTGTCTTGGGGATGACGTGCCTGGAAAGCAAAAACCATACCGGATCTGTACTCCTGTCATCTCTGCAGTCACAGGCCGATCGGTGGCTGACCCCACACCAACTGCAGATCGGAAAAGTGGTGTGTGACAATGGAAGCAATCTGTTGGCAGCGTTGAGACTAGGCAATTTAACACATGTGCCCTGCATGGCACATGTGTTAAATTTAATAGTCCAACGTTTTGTCTCCAAGTACCCAGGATTCCAGGACGTTCTCACCCAGTCCAGAAAGGTGTCGGCCCATTTCAGACGTTCCTACACAGCCATGGCACGCCTTGCTGACATTCAGCAGCGCTACAACATGCCAGTCAGGCGTTTGATTTCTGACAGCCAGACTCGCTGGAATTCAACGCTCCTTATGTTGGAACGTCTGCTGCAACAACAAAGGGCCGTCAACGAGTACCTTTTTGAACTGGGTGGTAGGACTGGATCTGCACAGCTGGGGATTTTTTTCCCCCGTTACTGGGTGCTTATGCGCGATGCCTGCAGGCTCATGCGACCTTTTGAAGAGGTGACAAATATGGTCAGTCGCACCGAAGGCACCATCAGCGACCTAATACCCTTCGCTTTCTTCCTGGAGCGTGCCGTGCGACGAGTGACAGATGAGGCTGTAGACCAGCGTGACGAGGAGCTGGAAGCGCACGATTTCTGGTCGGAATCACCAGAACGAACCCAGGCACCTGCTGCAACGCAGGGAGAGGTGCCAGAAGTGGAGTCAGAGGAGGAAGGTGGCTTTGTGGAGGAGGAGGAGGAGGACCAACAGGAGCAGGCTTCCCAGGGGGCTAGTGGTGACCTTTTGGGGACCCCTGGTCTTGTACGTGGCTGGGGGAGGAGACCGTGGATGATGCAGTCCTTGATAATGAGGAAGCGGAGATGGATAGCTCTGCATCCAACCTTGTGAGAATGGGGTCTTTCATGCTGTCATGCCTGTTGAAGGACCCCCGTATCAAGAGGCTTAAGGAGAAGGACCTGTACTGGGTCGCAACGCTACTAGACCCTCGGTACAAGCATAAAGTGTCAGAAATGTTACCAACATACCACAAGTCCGAAAAGATGCGGCATTTACAAACCAGCCTGCAAAACATGTTGTACAATGCTTTTAAGGGTGATGTCACTTCAGGAACTCATCAACATTCCAGGGGCAGAGGTGCCAGTAATCCTGCCACGAGCACACCTGCAAGGACAAAGCCCTTTGGCCAGTCTGTAACGTCAGACATGCAAATGTTTTTCTGTCCAAGGCAGCGCCACAACCCTTCTGGATCCACCCTCAAAGAACGCTTCGACCGGCAGGTAGCGGACTACCTGGCATTAACTGCAGATATCGACACTCTGAGGAGCGATGAACCCCTGGACTACTGGGTGCGCAGGCTTGATCTGTGGCCAGAGCTGTCACAATTTGCCATGAACCTCTTGTCTTGCCCAGCCTCAAGTGTGCTCTCAGAAAGGACCTTCAGTGCAGCAGGAGGGATTGTAACTGAGAAGAGAACTCGCCTAGGTCACAAAAGTGTCGATTACCTGACCTTTATTAAAATGAATGAGGGGTGGATCTCGGAGGGTTACTGCACGCCGGAAGACTTGTTCTGACTTCTATGCAGCTGTCCTTCTCTTCAAGCTTCATGACTCCACACACAGCTGTCCTTTAGCGTCCTCCTCCTCCCTCCGCCACCGTTACAAACTAGGGTGCAAACCCTACTGGTTTAATTTTTTATGGCCTCTGTGCTTCAGTGGCTGCAACCAAAAAACTGGGCAAACAATGTCTACAAGGTCAACGTATGGCAAAAAATGACTATTTTCAGCATTTATATGGCATATTTTTTCTGGCAACTGTGCTTCAGTGGCTGCGTCCAAAAAAATGCATATTTTCTGCATTTATATGGCATAATTTTTCTGGCAACTGTGCTTCAGTGGCTGCGACCAAAAAAATGCATATTTTCTGCATTTATATGGCATAATTTTTCTGGCCTCTGTGCTTCAGTGGCTGCAACCAAAAAAATTTATATTTTCAGCATTTATATGGCATAATTTTTCTGGCCTCTGTGCTTCAGTGGCTGCAACCAAAAAAATTTATATTTTCAGCATTTATATGGCATAATTTTTCTGGCAACTGTGCTTCAGTGGCTGCGACCAAAAAAATTACTATTTTCAGCATTTATATGGCATATTTTTTCTGGCCTCTGTGCTTCAGTGGCTGCGGCCAAAAAAACTGGGCAAACAATGCTACAAGGTCAACGACGTTGACCTTGTAGGCATTGTTTGCCCAGTTTTTTTGGCCGCAGCCACTGAAGCACAGAGGCCAGAAAAAATATGCCATATAAATGCTGAAAATAGTAATTTTTTGCCATACGTTGACTCAACGTATATGGCAAAAAATGACTATTTTCAGCATTTATATGGCATATTTTTTCTGGCAACTGTGCTTCAGTGGCTGCGACCAAAAAAATGCATATTTTCTGCATATATATGGCATAATTTTTCTGGCCTCTGTGCTTCAGTGGCTGCAACCAAAAAAATTTATATTTTCAGCATTTATATGGCATAATTTTTCTGGCAACTGTGCTTCAGTGGCTGCGACCAAAAAAATGCATATTTTCTGCATTTATATGGCATAATTTTTCTGGCCTCTGTGCTTCAGTGGCTGCAACCAAAAAAATTTATATTTTCAGCATTTATATGGCATAATTTTTCTGGCAACTGTGCTTCAGTGGCTGCGTCCAAAAAAACTGGGCAAACAATGTCTACAAGGTCAACGTATGGCGAAAAATTACTATTTTCAGCATTTATATGGCATATTTTTTCTGGCAACTGTGCTTCAGTGGCTGCGTCCAAAAAAACTGGGCAAACAATGCCTACAAGGTCAACGTATGGCAGTTGTTTAAAGAGAACAGTAGATTACTAGCCAGCAAAGCTACCTAAGCTAAAATGTCCCTCAAATCCCTGCAGACTTCTGTCCCTCCAATACAGAGCAGTATCAAGCAGATTACTAGCCAGCAAGCTTACTATCATCTGTCCCTGAAATCACTAACAGCTCTCCCCCTACACTATCTCTTCCAAGCACACACAGGCAGATTTTTCAGATACATTTTTGCCCTTGATCCCCCTCTGGCATGCCACTGTCCAGGTCGTTGCACCCTTTAAACAACTTTAAAATCATTTTTCTGGCCAGAAATGTCTTTTCTAGATGTTAAAGTTCGCCTTCCCATTGAAGTCTATGGGGTTCGCGAACCGTTCGCGAACCGCTCGCATTTTTGCGCAAGTTCGCGAATATGTTCGCGAACTTTTTTTCCGACGTTCGCTACATCCCTATTAATGAGTCATATAGTTGAAGAGAAGTCAATGCAATTAATACGAGTTTATTCAGCATGCATAACTGGGTGCTATACAGATTCAAGAATCAACCACTGGCCGGGACTCTCCCTTCAATGCTGGTTGCAATGGCAGCCAAAACGCATGAACTGCTGACTCCCAAAGTGTCATCCTCTATATCAGGCACGGACAACCATTAGACCTTTATTTGTAAGTGAAATGCTGTGATTTATAGCTCGGTTACACCCATGTACAGCCATTGGTTGGAAGGAAGTCATATATAACATTTTGCAGAGTTTGAATCCGGTTTAGTAACAAATGAGTAGTGATGGGTGAATTTATTCGCCAGTCGCGAATTCGCGGTGAATTCCCAAACTGCAGTAAAAATTCGCCGGCATCAAAAACGGATGGCTGGTGCCGTTTCGGGAATTATTCGCGGGAAATTCGCAAAATTTTCTGCGAAAACGCACCAAATTCGCCCATCACTACAAATGAGACGTCTGCTGCCTGTGGTGCTACTTACTAATTGGCTACTATGGCTTGCTAGTCTTGGGGTTGTTATTACTTTACCCCTTTTGAGTTTAAGATCTCCTTTGTGGTTGAGAAGTCCGTCCTTTCAGTTTGTGACAAGGTAACAGATAAAAAAAGAATTGTTCTAACAGTTGATCTGCCATTCTTGTAGCAGGATTCCGAACCCCCCCCCCCCGAACCTCCACCAAAAATGACCGTCAGACTGGGTCTAAAGGATTCCCAGAGAGAGGCCAAACCCCACTTTAGGGACGTGTCTACTGGAGAATGCAGCCTTGCTCTTCAATGAAGGTGGTCATGTTCATACCATCAAATCCCTTATTCAAGGAATAGGAATATTCTAGAACATGACCATACATTTCAAACAGCAAATACATCAAGGCTAGACTTGGCTCAAGTTGAGTTTTTATGGCATAGTGTGCAACCTTTTTATTTATTACACTCGGGCTACTGATCTGACCTAAAATCTCTTGTGAATAAAGGTACCAACAAAGGGGTAGGTATTGGGCACCATTTTTATGTTTTTTTAATATAATGGCAGCCCATATGACTTATTGGAATGAGAAGATCCCTCAACTTGATCATATAGGGCAAACATTTTTGTTGATTGAGGAGAATGTTGCAACCCCACACCATGTCCTCTTAAACACTGGTGAAAAGGCGAAGACATTAAAAAAGCAGCAATTTGGATACTCACTGTTCTTGGACGTGAAGATGAAAGCTTTGGAGACTGGTCTTCGTATAAAGGAAAGAGCCGACAACAAGTTGCCCAAAGCAAGAGGATGATCAGATATCAACCTTGTTCTCCTCTTCCAAAAAACATCAGGTTTCACATTAACACAGATTCATAACTGGCTTCAAATAAATGTAGAGGAAGAGACTGAAGAATTACAGTATAAAGGACTCCCTATGAGTTCTCTCCCACCATTCCTTGTTCTTTCATTCGGTGCTAATTAATAGGGAAGACTAACAGGCAGCCTTTATTTACTTGCTATTGATCTAAAGAAGAGAAGTTACTGTACCTTTGTTCCCACAATTGTTACTTGGGTGAACTGTGTATGAATAAACTCAATAAATATTAGCTAGCGAGAGCATCTCATCTGCCGATCTGTACAAGATGAGGAGTAATGATCTTCGGCTGGCTGAACGGCTTTGTACATGGGATGTGTTTAATTAAAATCAGATAACATTGCCACATATTATTCCTAGTGTGGTAGAAGGAGGCCATCAATGTAAGTGTTGTATCCTTTGGAACCTGTAGACACAAGGAAGTTAATATCACTTTGTGCCTTTAGATGATTAATTTGCATAAGCATATGATTAAAGACAACTATACCCTCATTTTCTCTTCCCTTCAGATTAAGAAATTGATGCATTATCTGCCTGGCTTCTGAAAAGGTATCAATCTTCCCCTGTAGTTGCAATTGTGCCAGCCTAGCTCACTGCAACCTTCCATCCAGTCTCCTGTCTCTAGCAGGTCTATTTACTGGTTTCCTTCTTTTTTTATGTTTGTATTACTCAAGAGTGGTCTTTGTATCAAGGTCTTTTTAACAGATGCTAATAGTTGTTAGCTTGTCTCCAGCTTGGGTATGCTTCTATCTGCATGGTCCGTGCCACTGTTGAAGGTGATGTTGCCATGGCCTACTTTACACTTTATTTTGCCTTGCTTCCAAATAATGTTACTCTAGATCTTGCCTTGGGACTTGTTGTACTTGGTTGTGGGTAAAACTAGTCTATTGTTTTAGTCTTAAATATAGTTCTTCTTCATCTTTCCCCAGTTTTGGTTACTTTTATTTAGTCTTATCGCAGTCTTAACTAACGTTTCACTTGCTCTTGCCTCATTCTTGGTCTTCCTCTTGCCCTGGTTCTGAGTGCTGCAGTTCTTGCGCTTTTCTAAGGTTTGGGTACTGTTTCACTCGGTCTTATCAAAGTCTTGCTTAATGCTGTGCTTGGGATTATCCTAGTCGTGGGTACTGTTGCATTTGGTCTTATTAAAGTCTTGCTTAATGTTGAGCTTGGCCTTATCATAGTTTTGGGTAATGTTTCACTTGGTCTTATTAAAGCTTTGCCTAATGTTGAGCTTGGTCGCATCCCTTATCATAGTCTTGGGTACTGTTTCACTTGATTTTACCAATGTCTTACTTAATGTTGAGCTTGTTCTTATCCTAGTCTTGGGCACTGTTTTAATTGGTCTTATTAAAGCTTTGCCTAATGTTGAGCTTGGTCTTATATCTTATCATAGTCTTGGGTACTGTTTCACTTGATTTTACCAATGTCTTACTTAATTTTGAGCTTGTTCTTATCCTAGTCTTGGGTACTGTTGCACTTGGTCTTGGCCATTGTTAAATGTTGTCTTGCTTCATTACTGAGTGCTGTTGCACTTGGACTTAGCATGGTCTTGGCATTGATGCACTTTGTCTTGTCTCATTCTTAGGTATTTGGTCTTATCTTGGTTTTTCATATTGTTGCATGTGGCCATTAGTCTTGGGGACTACTACGCTTGGCCTTTGGAATTGTTGCACTTGATCTTCTTACCTCAGTTTCATGTTTTATTTCATTTGGTGATGCTTTAGTCTTGGCTACTGCTTGAAGATGCCTGTGTATGATTTAGCAATCACAGTTAAAGAGATAAAAAAAAAAGTCTTAGGCTGAAGCAGACTAAAAATATGGGTTGAGCTTTTAAAATATGTAATAATAAATATATCTTTAATAAGGCAAATAATTAAGATAAAACGTGTGTAAAATATGGAGGTAATAATGTGATGGCTGTGCTCGTCGCCATATCCAGGCAATAAGCCAGCCCCACTAAAAGGTTATGTCACATTTTAAATTAATTTTAGTCTTCATTCTTGAATTTGCAGTGGTATTATTTCCTTGAATCAATCTGACTGCACTACAATATAAGCAATCAGTATTTAACTCAATACTTGGAACTCTGGTGCGCGACTCAGTCTACTGTAATGGAGCAATTACTATAAAACTCCAACGTTCTCAGTAAACGAGCCCCGGAACATTAAGCAGCACTTATATGGAATCAGTAAATGAACCGTACTTTCTCTAGGAAAAAGGGAACAGGGAGGAGAACGTTGAGAAGAACAGGGAGAAGAACATTGCAATGTGGGTATGCTGTTTGTGACTGGCAAATAAGTTCAGGTTCCTTTGACGGTCATTGGGTGCTGTTCATTCTAAAAACTTTGAGTTGTCACTGTTGCAATTTTTCACTATCGCGTCCCTCCCCCCATTGTCCTACAGTCTCCAAAATGCGTATTGCCACCATCTTTCCTTACTTACTTACTGAGAACGAAAAGGAGTAGAACCCCTCTCTATCTAGTCATCCACCAATTATTTATAACACATTGATTGATATGCAGCAATATTTGTATTAATCAACTGTTCAGCTTCCAATGATTGTGAATAAATTAAATAAATAGTTTGGATTAAAGATCTGTGATTCGTTATTACGTGATGGTGTTAACCACCAGAAACTGATTACCCAATTAAGTGCTATGTGCAGTTAATTAACAATTCATCAATTGCTTAATTCTAAAATAAATAATTCAGTGATTAATTTAAAGTGCTAGTGACGATTTTATTCAAAATTCTGGACTTCGTTGACCAGAATTAATTAAAAGTGCCTGCACATTTAAAAAGTAATAGATTAAGTAACGAAAGGATACCACAAACTAATTAAAAAAGGTTTGCTAAATTCATTAGCCCAAAATTGCTGCTAGATGATTACTGTTAGTCTTAAAAGGCCCCCATACAATAGTGAATTATAATGGGTTTACACCCCTCAGCCGAGGCTGATGGGTGTTTGAAAATGAATAGGTTACAAATTATTAATCATAAAAGTCCAATCCGAGACCAGCATTGAAAGATAAAGAAATAAAATGAAAATTGATAGAAGTGGAGAAGTCCCAAGATGTAACTGCCTACAATTTTTTTAAATTCTGGGACCCCACAAGGGGAGATAGTAGTTCACTGGAGACTGTAGTCTCAAGACTACCTTGCTAGTGTTTTGTCTGAAGAGCTAATCTTCCCTAAAAAAAACTACAAATCCCACAGTGCCATGTGAATTCAGAACAGGAAATGAAAAGAAAAAACCAATGTGGTCTCAAAATTCCAAGTACAGGATAATAAGTTTAAAACAAGCAAAGCGCTCAAAAGCAATTATAAGAACGCTTAAAAAGTGGGCCAACACGTGTTTCGCCCTCCTGGCTTTGTCAAGTCAAAATCTGTGTTGGGGCACTTTTGTGTGCTCTATATAGGACGGGCCCCTTTAAACTTGCCCTGCCTCCATCAGATGCCTAAAAGAGGATATAATGCATGGTAACCTGATCACCATCTCATGGAGCACTTAAAAGATAAGTAAACCTTTAAAATAACCTTTAAAAATAAGTGAATGTAAAACTGATGAGGGGGCTGTTCTAAGCACTTTTGTAATTTACATTCATTATTTATTTTGTTTTTATTCCCAAGATATTGTACATGACGGCGCCGATTCACTAACTTCGAGTGAAGGATTCAAAGTAAAAAAACGTCGAATTTTTGTGCTCCTCGACTATCGAATTGGTGTAAATTCGCCTGAGTAGAATGATTCGAATAGATCGAGCGCAAAAACGATGCGACTATTCGCCATTCAATAGTCGAAGTACTGGATCGAGCGCAAAGACGCTGCGACTATTCGCCCATTCGATAGTCGAAGTACTGTCTCTTTTAAAAATACTTCGACTGCCTACTTCGCCACCTAAAACCTACCGAATTGCTTTAAAAGCCTATGGGAAAGTCCCATAGGCTTGTTTTCCAAGTTTTTGATCGAATAAAAAGGCATTCGATCGAATGAAAATCCTTTGAGCGAATATTCGATCGAGTGCCTATTCGCCAGCGCGTAAATTCGCCCAAATTGCCTATTCGATTCTATTCGATTCTATTCCCCAGTCGAATTTCGAGGGATTTAACCCCTCGAAATTCTACCCTTGATGAATTTGCCCCGTACTGTTAATATGAATGAATTGTGTTACAACAGCGCCACCTGCTGGTCAGTTTCCCACCAGTCTGACCACCAAGTAGTCAAGGAAGTTGTCAGGAGAAAGAAAGAGGCTGCTCTGATGTTCTTCTGTTAGGGAAAAAAAATTGAAACCTTGCTCAATATCTTGGGAATAAAAACATAATAAATAATGAAGGTACTTAGAATAGCACCTTCATCCATTTTACATTCACTTATTTTAAAGGTTTACTTATCCTTTAAGAGCAAAAATAGTTATCCATTTTCTTTTTGCTGTTTGAGATCAACTCTATCCAGTGGACTCTCTGGCATTATAGGAGCATTTACTCGAAAATTCCTGGGTTGGTTTGGTAAATCCATCCAGTAGAAGCCTATGGGAATATTGTGTCTTTTGAGAAGAATGTTCACATCAAAATCCAGCAACATGTAGTGTATGTTTAACATTATTGGTCTAGCTCCAACCACTCATGCTGTGAGTCACCGACACATTTCCTTTATTCCAATTGGCTGATTTCAGCATGGAGTTTGTTAGCGTTCTACTACTGAACACCATGGTAGGTTTGCTGTAATCGAGAAAAAAAAAGTTGAGAAATCAATTTAATTTACATTGTTTTTTTATCTTAAAACAAACTATAAGAAATTATTAGGTATTCACTACAGCCGGGCAAGTGACAGTTCCCCTTTAATAAAATCTTTGCTAATGATTGTATGATAAACAAAGATGCAACGAGTGTTTCCCAAGTGTAACATTCATGCACAATAATAATGTCGGATAATAATTAATTGGCCACGTGGAAATTATTCCGCTGCAACTGTTTGATCTGGGCTGGATTTGAACCAGCGTCTGGGAATAGAGTTTTTTTGGCTAATAAATAGGAATATCTATTCCATTTAAACAGGTAGTCGGCTCTTCTCCAGCGCCCACAATGTAATGCAGGTTCTTAGATTACCAGACCTGAGAATAAGGAGATTAACAGAAGAATGCAAGGCATTATGGGAGCTGGTTTCTGCTACTTTGATTCAGTAGTCAGGCAGGCAATGGAGAGAACAGCACAGGACAGACGTTTAGCCTCACTATCGTCTCAGCTTTGTGGCTTTGCTTTGGAGAAAGGTAAAATAGAAAGGAAAATTATATTATTTTTGTTATTCCCATCTGTAACACATACCTCCCAACTGTCCCTTTTTCGGAGGGAAAGTCCCTCTTTTGACAGCTCAACCCTCAGTCCCTCATTTGTACTGGAAAGTCCCTATTTTCTCTGCACTGAACAGCCAGAAAAAGAAACAAAGTTTCTCACTTAATTGGCTTTTAGCAGAGAGCCCAGAACAGCTAACAGGTGCAAATAAGATACTTTGTAACAATTTTGAGACACAAAAACACAGTTTAGATAAGGAGAAATATTTTCAAACTTTCATAACCTGCCAAATTTTGTAAAACAAACATGGCAATTAGGGGGTGTGGCCACAGGAAGGGGTGTGGTCAAAAAAATTGCTGCGCTACGTGCAGGAAAAAAAATTTTTGTCCCTCTTTTTACTTCCAAAATGTTGGGAGGTATGGTAACATACTAACAGTGTTCGGCGCTGAGGGCAACTTTCAGTAAAACCCGTGACTAAGCAGATCTTGATCACGTGTCGGGCCACAGGGATATAGCTCTATATACTTCAGGTATGAGACCTGTTATCCAGAATCAGGTTTGCTGATAACGGATCTTTCTGTAATTTGGGTCTTCATACCTTAAGTCCACTAGAAAATCATATAAACAATAAATAAAGCCAATAGGCTGGTTTTGCTTCCAATAAGGATTAAGTATATCTTAGTTGGGATCAAGTACAAGTTACTGTTTTATTATTACAGGTATGGGACCTGTTATCCAGAATGGGGTTTCTGGATAATGGATCTTTCTGTAATTTGGATCTTCATACCTTAAGTCTACTAGAAAATCATATAAACATGAAATAAACCCAATAGGCTGGTTTTGCCTCCAATAAGGATTAATTATATCTTAGTTGGGATCAAGTACAAGCGACTGTTTTATGATTACACAGAAAAAGGAAATAGTTTTTTAAATTAGATTTATTTAATATCACTTCAACTTGCAGTACAGCAGTAAAGAGTGACTGAAGTTTATCAGAGCACAAGTCACATGACTGGGGGCACCTGGGAAACTGACAATATGTCTAACCCCATGTCGCCTTTCAAAATTAAATAAAATTAAAAATCCCTTTGCTCTTTTGAAAAACGGATTTCAGTGCAGAAGTCTGATAGAGCACCATTATTAACTGTGTTTTGAAAAAAACATGGTTTCTCGTTACATTATCCCTTTAATTCTACTAGAAAATCCAACAAATAAACCCAATAGGCTGGTTTTGCCTCCAATAAGGATTAATTATATGTTAGTTGGGATCAAGTACAAGTTACTGTTTTATTATTATAGAGAAAAAGGAAATCATTTTTATAAATTAGATTTATTTGGATAACATTGAGTCTATAGGAAACAGCCTTTCTGTAATTTGGAGCTTTCTGGATAATAGATCCCATATCTGTATATGTCTTTCAACCAATGAATCTGTTAGATATTATGGGAAGGAGAAAGGTTGTATTGTTACCTTCACGTATAAAGGGCAGATATCTCTTACAGTCGCTGCTGTTTGTGCAGAAGAACCTGGGGGGGGGTCGCTGACACAGCAGTAAATATGACCAGGAAGGGGGGGTCACGAGGAGCAGCTGCTGCACTTCCCTTGTTTATGTTGTGGCTGGTACCACTAGTGAGCTGCGTGACTGACACCTGATCAGAGACCTCTGCAGGTTACAGCAAACAAATTTATATTAAAGGAGAACTAAAGCCTAACTAAAGAAGTAGGTAGAAATGCTGTACATGATGTTTTGTGCTTCTGTACCAGCCCAAGGCAACCACAGCCCTTTAGCAGTAAAGATCTGTGTCTCCAAAGATGCCCCAGTAGCTCCCCATCTTCTTTTCTGCTGATTCACTGCACATGCTCTGTGCTGCTGTCACTTACTGAGCTTAGGGACCCACTCACAATATACAGTACACATAGAATAGAAATGTCACAATATAAGGCTGATTAGTAATTAATACACATAATTACTACATGGCAGCACAGAAACCAGTGCAATTAGCATCAGAATTGAATAATCAGCAAACCTGTAGCATCAGCTTATATTACAGCCAGGGAAGCTCATTTTCTGCTGGATAATTAGTGACGAGCCCTAAGCTTAGCTTCTCAACAGCCAATCAGAGCCCACTGAGCATGTGAGTGTCACAGACACTTTCCAAGATGGTGACCCCCTGTGACAAGTTTGAAGTCCTGGATCATTGCTGCTATTGACAAGCTCAAACTTTAGCCTCGTGCAATAAGTTCACTATATAAAATAGGACATTTTTAGCTATATTTGTTTTTATAGTTTAGTTCTCCTTTAAAGGCACAAATTCAGCACTGGCATACATTTAATAAGGGAATAAGACTTTTAAAGGGGTGGTTCACCTTTAAGTTAACTGAAGTTACTTAAAGTATTTAATATAATGGCTAAACAACTTTTCAAGTGGCCTTCACTTTTTCTTATTTATAGTTTTTGAATTATTTGCCTTCTTCTTCTGACTTCTTTAGTCTCTTATTCAAATTTAGTGTAATTTGACAGTTCAACCAACCGTCCCGCATTGTTACTGAAATGTCCCGAATTACTCTTTGCACTCCTGCACTGAACAGCCAGAAAAACATACAAAGTTTCTAAAACTTAATTGACTTTTGGCAGAGAGACCAGAATATGTGGCAGTTGCACTTAGATACTTTTGTAACAATTTAAGATAAGCAAAGAAACAATTGTAAAAATTTAAGATAAGCAGGTCTCTTGGGGAAACTGTGACTCGTAGATTAAAAGGCAATTCACCTTTATTAGCAAAACTGTAATAACACATAAACCACAGAAATGTGTTCAAACTTTCAAAACCTGCCAAATTTTGTTAAACGAACCTGGGAATTACACAAAAATGGGCGTCATCAAAAACGAGTGGCAAATCTTTTTGTCCCTTTTTCTATTACCAAAATGTTGGGAGGTGTGCCTTTAAGTTAACTTTTAGTATGATGTAGAGATTTGCAATTGGTTTTCATTTTGTATCATTTGTGTATTTCAGTTATTAAGGCTTTTTATTCAGCAGATCTCCAGTTTGCGGTTTCAGCCATCTAGTTGCTAGTGTCCAAATTCCCCTAGCAACCATCCACTTATTTGAATAAGAGACTGGAATATGAATAGGAGAGGCCTGAATAGAAAGAAAAGTAATAAAAAGCAGCAATAACAATAAATGTGTAGCCTTACAGAGCATTTGTTTTTTAGATGGGGTCAGTGACCCCCGTTTGAATGTTGGCAAGAATCACAGAAAGAAGGCAAATAATTCAAAAACGATAAAAAATGAAGACCAATTCAAAAGTTGCTTACATTTGGCCATTCTATAACATACTAGAAATGAACAGGTACTTGGGTCCAAACTATGGATGCACCGAATCCACAATTTGGGATTCGGCCGAATCCTTGGTGAAAGATTCGGACGAGTACCAAATCCTAATTTTCATATGCAAATTAGGGGCATAAAAGGAAAAAGTGGAAAAAAATCTTCTTTTATGGTGAAAAGTCACCTGATTTCCCTACCAGCCCCTAATTTACATATGCAAATTAGGATTCGGGTTCAGCTAGGCACAAGGATTCGGCCGAATCTGAATCCTGCTGAAAAAGGTCAAATCCTGAACCTAAATCCTGGATTCAGTGCATCCCTGGTCCAAACCGGCACAAGAGCTTCCCTCAACTTTCAGCCAGAGTATGGAAAATGCCTTTGACCCAACTTGTCAGAGTAAAGATCTGCCCCGGGGAGTCCGCACTGTTTATCAGCCCTTCATTCTTTCATTGCACCTCCCCAAAACTACATTGTTTTTCACCTGTTTTTATTTGCACTTTGGTTGCAGCCTGTTTATACAATAACAATGAATTTCCCATGATACACTGCAAAGTATTTGCCTCGTGGCTAGTGAAGTCCTCTACAGTCAGATGAGATGTTACCTGCCATGTACGTTGGATCGGCTCCCTAACAACTCCCTGCAGCCTGGAGGATACCCCCCCCATTGAGTATTAATAACCCACTCTCATATCTCATATCTACACGTCATGACTATACCTTCTATATACTTTTTATTCCCCAAGGATACAGTTTCAAAAGAAAATAGTGAATCTGATGCAGTTCTGGAACCATGAGAATAAATGAGAAAAGAAGGGAGCACTTTCCCTTGAATACACAGCTAGGAAAGCAATTGTAATAATGATCTCTGTTGCCGGAGTCAGATCCAGGCCCCCTACTAGTTGTGCCGGGTACTGGTGGGACACTGGGGTCTGTGCTTTGCGGGGGTCAGCAGTATAATTACAGAGGAAGCAGACCCTGCAGCTGTGGGGGGTCCAGGAGTTATAGGGGCCTCATATACAATTTCAATAAAGACGGGTAAAACAAGTCAACCTCTAAACCTTTGGACATTCTGGGGGCCTGAAAAAGACTTTTCGCTGCATGTCTTGCACATGAAGTAGTGACGGGGGCGAATTTCTCCCGTTTCGATTTTCCAAAAAATTTTCGGATTTTCAGCGAAATTCGTAAAACAGTGAAAAATTAGCAAAAAATTTATGAAACTTGATAATCGATGGCCGCTTAAATTTTGGACGCACATCCAAAAATTCGCTTGTGTCACTTTTGACGCCAGCGAATTTTTGCTGGTGAATTTTTTCAGGCGTTTCACTAATTTATTCACCGGTGGCGAAACGTGGAAATTCGCTGTGAATTTGCACCATTAGGAACATGAAGTGTTTTTTGGCTGCTTTTAGCCCGTCTCACCCTTACCAGGTTCGGTTCGGTTCTGATGTACAGTCCAGTAATATCTGCTTACACCACTGGCAGGGGTTACACCTTTAAGTATCCCCCTTTATGAAAAAAATATCATGAAACGTATCAATGTGACCCCCTAACAAGACACTCCTGGGGATGGGCAAAAATCTTGGAAATTGAATTTTCAATCATCCTTTTAACTTCAACCAAGGGACGTGGAATAACTCTTGCACCATCAATGTTTCCATGAATCCATTGTGAGCCAAGAAAGTCGTTTCCAAAGATACCAATCATACCCAACAGAACCACCTCAGATCTACTAGTTAGGAGGACTGGTAATGTACTGCAGGAATACCGGGGTCCGTGAAATGTTCTGCCGAACACTGGGGACCATGTAATGAACTGCAGGAACACCAGAGTCCGTGTAATGAACTGCAGGAACACCGGGGACTGTGTAATGAACTGCAGGAACACCGGGGACTGTGTAATGAACTGCAGGAACACCGGGGACTGTGTAATGAACTGCAGGAACACTGAGGTCAATGAAATGAACGGCAGGAACACCAGGGACCGTGTAATGAACTGCAGGAACACCGGGGACCATGTAATGAACTGCAGGAACACCAGAGTCCGTGTAATGAACTGCAGGAACACCGGGGACTGTGTAATGAACTGCAGGAACACCGGGGACTGTGTAATGAACTGCAGGAACACTGAGGTCAATGAAATGAACGGCAGGAACACCAGGGACCGTGTAATGAACTGCAGGAACACCGGGGACCATGTAATGAACTGCAGGAACACCAGGGACCGTGTAATGAACTGCAGGAACACCGGGGACCATGTAATGAACTGCAGGAACACCGGGGACCATGTAATGAACTGCAGGAACACCGGGGACCATGTAATGAACTGCAGGAACACGGGGACCATGTAATGAACTGCAGGAAAATCAGGGACCATGTAATGAACTGCAGGAACACTGGGGTCCATGTAATGAAATACAGGAACACCGGAGACTGTGTCATGAACTGCAGGAACACTGCAGGCCGTGAAATGTTCTGCTGGAACACCGGGGACCATGTAATGAACGGCAGGAACACCGGGCGGGGACCATGTAATAAACTGCATGAACACCAGGGACAGTGTAATGAACTGCAGGAACACCGGGCACTGTGTAATTAACTGCAGGAACACTGGGGACTGTGTAATGAACTGCAGGAACACCGGGGACCATGTAATAAGCTGCAGGAACACTAGGGACCATGTAATGAACTGCAGGAACACTGGGGACTGTGTAATGAACTGCAGGAACACCGGGGACCATGTAATAAGCTGCAGGAACACTAGGGACCATGTAATGAACTGCAGGAACAATGGGCACAATACACAAAAAGCTATTCCATGTGTTTGCTTCATTACATTAGAATCACCTGTTACTGAGCATTTGGAATTGGTTTAGCTGAACTCTGAGGATGAATGGTTTTATGTTGTTTTATTGTTACCTGTTGCTGTCACTAGATGGCAGCATGAGAAAGGCAATTGCTTTACAGGAAGAATCTGTAAGGAGATGATCCTTCAGTGTCAATCAGCAGGGCAGCCCCACACTGGCAATCTGTGAGTTTTGTGGGGTCCTTATGAACAGTTTTTGGCAAGGCCCCTTTGTGCGTGTCTCACCCTGGGCCGGGTGAGTGGCCCCTGAGTGAAAGAAGTGTGGGTGGTAGCACATTTTACACTTGTAATCTAATAAATTGGAAACAACAGTGCCACCTACTGTTCATACCAATGTGTAAAAGAAACGGATCCGCACACACACCGCACACACACCGATTAGTGCAGTCGGGGATTATCCCCTTTTATTCAGCCACCAAACATCAACGTTTCAGGGGGGAACACGGGAACACCCACCCTTCATCAGGATACAATTATTTGTGCAGTCACCCATTTAAACCCAACTTCCCACGCCTTCTTTTCCCATCATGCAATTTGCCATAAAAATTAACCCTTATGTGGGATACAGGAAATTCATCACTAATCGGTGTGTGTGCGGATCCGTTTCTTTTACACATTGGTTGCTAAGGGACCCGGCCGGGTCAACGGAAGGAACGCACCACCAGCTTGCAGGATTGGTGAACTACAGGTGTGCGGTAGGATAATTACATTGTAACCTACTGTTCATACACTGTAAGCTGTACAGTTGGTAGAACATGAAGTTAGTGAGCAGAGAAGAGTCATGTATCATTTATCTGGTCAGTTCTAAGCAGCGCATCATCACCAGGCTAAACTAGCCAAAAGGAAAAGCAGGTGGCAATGTTATCCATTCCTAATTTTGGCAGTGGAAAAATTGTTAATATCTTAAACTAGAAAAAAAATTGTTAATATCTTAAAAACTAGAAAAAAATAATGGAAACCTCAAAAGTGCCCAGCAGAACTCTCTGAGCCATTTTACACGAGGGTTTACATTTCTTTGCATTCAGCCTTCATACATATAATAGGCCCTAGTGGTATTCTGTGACCCGCACACCCATCAATAGCAGATTGAATCAATAGACCAGTGCACTTATTGGCCAATTCATATTTTCGTCCTGCCCAATCAAGAGTCTCTCTTTCCTCTCGGGCTTATGAATACAAGTAGTATGTTATATAGAGATTATCTAGGGATTTCACTGGGAAGGAGAATCTGATTAAATGCACTGAATGCCATTGAATGGAACATCCCTCCAACTATGCTGGACACTGTTATAAATACCTTTTCTTTTTGGGGGCCAATATACAACAAGGGGCTAAACTGCACCAGCGCATTTATATATTGTAACCAATCAGCAATTAATATTGCTCAGTGTAGTAAATGTTACAATACTAATGCACAGATCTGATTGGTTGCTAGGGGTATGTTAGTATATGGGCCCCAAGGAATTCTTCAGAACTGCCTATAAATATGTCTATAAATAGTTCATCGCTGGCAGCAGGAGAAGCCTCTTTCTTAGTTACTGAAATGCCATAATGAAAGGACTCGGTCCAATTATGTGAATAGCCAGTGATCTCTGCCATTTATCTGCTTTATTCCACATGAGTCATTGTGCAATGCTGCCATCTAGTGCTGAAAAGGAGAATACATTCAATTAAAGCTGGTCTGTTATATATGTCTATTTTGAACCAATAAATCACTTTTTGAGCAAATTGCCAGTTTCCAGGGTGTTGCAGTAACTACGTTGTTTGGATCTAAATTTTGACCCTAGGCAGGCTGGGTCGATATACTGAACTGCAACGTAAAATTTGTTTTGCGCAAAGGCATAACTTTTCGCATTGTGAATAGCTGTTCCGTTACCGACTTTGATTACATTACCCCGATTGTGTTTCTGATTTCTCCGTTGCCCCAGGCGCTGGTCCACGTTTGTGATTGAGGTATTACAGTAGGTAGAACAGAGCCCCCTGACTTGGAAGGATTTTCCAAGGCTTGGTCACTATTACCCTGGCCTTGATGGCAGAGCCACCTGTTCGGCTGTAAGAGCAGTTCTGAGTTTTTTGTGCTATGAAGCGATATCTCTTTGCTCTCCTACTGCTAATTCCCATTTTACATGTCTATAAAAACCCTGTGATCTCCACTGAATATGTTTTAACTCATTACTGAGGGGACAGGAGGGGAACGCTGGGGAGAAACATATTCACATATTAATAACATGTAAAGTGACACTATGTTTAATAAAGGAATTCCTTCTGAAAATGTTGCATTAATGTCCTGGTTGTTTAATAAAGAGTGGATGAGTGCAGCAGTCATTTGTCATTTTTATAGTCATCATATCATTTTTATATATACAGGTATGGGACCTGTTATCCAGAATGCTCTGGGACCTGGGGATTTTCAGATAACAGATGTTTCCATAATTTAGATCTTCATACCTTAAGTCTACTAGAAAATCATATAAACATTAAATAAACCCAATAGGCTGGTTTTGCTTCCAATAAGGATTAATTATATCTTAGTTGGGATCAAGTACAAGCGACTGTTTTATTATTACAGAGAAAAGGGAAATTATTTTTAAAAATCTGAATTATTTGATTATAATAGAGTCTATGGGTGAACTTTCGGTACCTAAACCATGATTCAATTACTAGGGATGCACCGAATCCACTATTTTGGATTCGGCCGAATCCCCGAATCCATCTTGGAAGATTCCGCTTCCCCGAATCCTAATTTGCATATGCAAATTAGGGGCGGGAAAGGAAAAAGTGGAAAAAAATTAGTTTGCTTCCTTGTTTTGTAACAAAAAGTTGCGTGAAATCCCACCCTCCGCACAATTTGCAAATGCAAATTAGGATTCGAATTCGGCCGAATCTGAATCCTGCTGAAAAAGGTCGAATCTTGGCCGAATCCCAAACAGAACCCTGGATTCGGTGCATCCCTATCAATTACAGATATTGGGCATGTTATCCACAATGCTCGGGACCGGGGGTTTTCTGGATAACGGATCTTTCCATAATTTGGATCTTCATACTAGAAAATACTAGAAAATCATGGAAACGTGAAATGAACCCAATAGGCTGGTTTTGCCTCCAATAAGGATTAATTATATCTTAGTTGGTATCAAGTACAAGCGACTGTTTTATTATTACACAGAAAAAGGAAATACTTTTTTAAATATTTGGATTATATGGATAACACGGAGTCCAGGGTGTGCTGGTGGGTTACCAATTGTCTATGGGAGACAGCCATTCCTTATTTCGGAACATTCTGGATAACGGTTTCCTGATAACGGATCCCATACCTGTATTTATATGTGTGAGTTACTTGGAAGTGCCACTAGATGGCAGCACATTTCTTGAGTTTTCCAGAAACTCCCTATTTACACTGCAGGCTGGGATTAAACTCAGCAATACAGACTCTTGGGGGGTTATTTACTAAACTTCGAATGCAAAAATCACAAAAAATTTGTGATTTATTTTTATAAAATTGGACTTTTAAAAAAAATCACTCTTTTCTCGGAATTTATTAAGCCCCGAGGATGGAAAAGTCAGAATCTGAAAATCCGGCATCTCAGACCTGTCGAGGTTGCATATAAGTCAATGGGAGAAGTCCCAATGATTTTTGATGTGCGCTGGGGTAAGTTTTCGGGCAAAATTCTGAGTTTTAGGATGAAAAATCCAAAAAAATAATGAAAATCAAATTTTTCGCTGGTTTTTTTTTCAGATTTTTTCCCGCAAATAAAATTTTCCGGAAAGTGTATTAATAAATACGCCCAAAAAACCTGTGCAGATTTGGTCCCGTGCGGAGTTCTTTTCAGAAAATATTGAGATCAATTCTGACTTTCATAAATAACCCCTTGGTGTGTATTGGAACATGTTCAATCCATGGAAAGTGACTCGGCCCAACCCTAATGAGTGTGTTCAATCAATCAATCAATCAATATTACAGTTTTGCTAATGAAAGTGAATTGCCCTTTAAGCTGAAAGTCACAGTTTCCCCAAGAGACCTGCTTTTCTTAAATTGTTACAATTGTTTCTTTGCTTATCTTAAATTGTTACAAATGTATCTAAGTGCACCTGCCACATATTCTAGGCTCTCTGCCAAAAGCCAGTTAAGTTAGAAACTTTGTATCTTTTTCTGGCTGTTCAGTGCAGGAGATCAAAGAAAACTCTGGACATTTCAGTAACAATCCGGGACTGCGGGTTAAGCTGTCAAAATTGGGACTGTCCTGAAAATGCCAAATACCCACATATATGTCACTGTCGACTGACCATACCTCCAAAAATGTTAGAAGAAGAGTAGCGAATAAATTAGCCTGGCACGAATCCGCGACTAATTTCCACATTCCGCCACCAACGAATAAATTCGCAAAACTCCTGCAAAAATTCACCGGCATCAAAACATTTTGGACACACATTCGAAAAGTCGCTTGCGTCAAAATCGACGCGCGTCAACACTGTTTGGACGCCCATTGACTTTAAAACTGCTGTCAAAATTGACGCAGGCGTCAATTTTCGAGTTTAACAAATTTTTCGTGAATTTTTCGCAGTTTCATGAATTTCAATTTGCAAATGTTTCTGCCCAAAGTGAAACGGGAGAAATTCGCCCATCACTAGTTTTGAGTCGCTGGTAGAGAGGCAGTGGGTAAGGACAGCAGGATGGAGGCAGCATGACGGTATCATAAGTAAAGGACAAGTAAAGTAAGGAATCGGTTGGCAGGGGAATTATATGGGAAAGGGGGTAAAACAAATGGCACAATGGGGTAATTCCCTAGTTAATGATCCATCTGGGTTCCTAATAATCACATCAAGGAGAGACAGTAGGGAATCATCACATGAATAATAATTATGGTTCATTTCACGGCCCTCTTTCCATTCCAGCAGCCTGATATATATAATGAACAAGTTTCCTTTTCAAGGCAAAGTTAACCCTGTCTTGTGAATGTAACAGTGAATCTGTGATAATAAGATATTTCCTCTTTATGAAGAAATAGGAAATGAAGAACATTCACGGCTAGAGATTTAATATCTGCACTGGTGCCATTCAGTGCCCCCCAACAGTGCCAAGGTCTGCCCCCCTGTACTTATACCTTTATACAGGGCTCCCCTTTCTCTGCACGCCCTGTACTTTGTACCTTGCACTCAACTGAGCACTACAATATTCAATATAAAGGTCACATTATACAATAATACAATTACACAATAATAAAATTTGACCTAAACCTGTTTTCTCTCCGCCTTCTCTCCTGATCCCAGCACCCTCTGCTTCCAACAATCAGCCTTTTCATGTGTTTTCCCAAACCTCATGTATAATTCAATCCCACAGTCACTGACATCCCCCAGAACCCAAACTCCAGTCCCCACTGTCAGACACAACTCACTCATTCAGATAAGTTATTCCTTAACTATAATATAACTATTAGAGGGGTTGTTCAGCTTTGAGTTAATTTTAATATGATGTAGCGAGGAATATTCGGAGACAATTTGCAATTGGTTTTCATTTTTTATTATTTGTGGTTTTTGAGTTATTTAGCTTTTTATTCAGTTGCTCTTGAGTTTGCAATTTCCACAATCTGGTTGCTAGGGTCCAAATACCCTAGCAACCATGCATTGATTTGAATAAGAGAGTGGAATTTGAATAGGAGAGGCCTGAATAGAAAGACGAGGAATAAAAAGTAACAATAACAATACATTTGTAGCCTTACTGAGCATTTGTTTGTAGATGACCCCTTTTTAAAAGCAAGAGAGTAAGAGAGTAAGAAGAAGGCAAAATAGAAAACCGAACCTGGTTAGGGTGAGATGGGCTAAATAGTTCCAAAACAATAATAAAAAAAAAATAATAAAGACCAACGGAAAAGTTGCTTAGAATTGGCCATTCTATAACATATTTAAAGTTAATAGCTAAAATGCTCTGTCCTACTTGACTCCTGTATGAATGACCTTGTCTATTGTACAACACCCTGTCACATCTTCTACAGGAAATACTCATTTCCTCTTGCTAAAAACTATAACAAGTTATAAAAAGACGCAGCATCCTATTTTGATATTTTCCTACAGAAACACAAAGCTGACTATTTCTTATTGCTTCCTTTTAGCCTTACCATAATATCAGCTCTGCTCCAGGCAAGGCTCCAGTATTAAACCGCAATGGGCAACTCCAGATGCCATAAAGTGGTTCTTCACTGCAGTTCTAGTTTCCAATAGGAGACCTTAAAGGAAACCTCTCAAGTAGACTCTCACCTCTGCCCTCAGTCTAAACACATCCCAAGACTTGTGTGTATCATAGAGTATCATTAGAGTATAGGTTTCTAAATAACCCCTCACTAAATGGTATTCTCTTGGCTCGACCAGGACTCCTCTAGGCCTTCTGACTCCTCTTTGTGGTAGGTTCTTCTAGTCCAGTGATCCCCAACCAGTAGCTCATGAACAACATGTTCACCAAGCCCTTGTATGTTGCTCTCAGTGTCCTCAAAGCAGGTGCTTATTTTTGAATTCCAGGCTTGGAAGCAAGTTTTAATTGCATAAAAAGCATGTATAGTGCCAAGTAGAGCGTCCTGTAGGCTGCTAGTCCAAATAGTCCACATAATAACGTCACTTATTTGGCACCCTAAGGGACTTTTTCATGCTTGTGTTGCTCCCAACTCTTTTTACCTTTGAATGTGGCTCATGGATAAAAAAGGTTGGGGACCTCTGCTCTAGTCCAATGATCCCATACTGTAGGGCTGCCATTGTGGACCACCAGAGCCATGAATAATGTTGGAGCAGCGTGAGGGTAACCTATGAGGAGAATTTCTTGCAGTCCTAGATACCTATAGAACCGTAGATTGGAGGTGAGTTATTGAGGTTTGGGTTGAACATGTATTTGCTATCTAGATAGGGTGGGGTACAGTTTTTAAAGGAATGAGGTGTCAACACTGGTCAAGCTGATTAAACACTGTCTAGTTGGAAACCTTTTGGACTTTCCTTTCTACGGAGCCTTGGTTGCTCTTATCTGCAGATACCTCAACACTCCCCAGATAAAGAGGCAGCTCTGAGCAATGGGCAAGTTCAGGTGCCATAAGGTGGTTCCTCACTGCAGTTCTGGGTTTCCAATAAGAGACCTTAAAGGACACCTCTCAAGTAGACTCTCACCTCTTTCCTCAGTCTAAACACATCCCAAGACTGGTGTGTATCATTGGAGTATAGGTTTCTAAATAACACCTCACTACGTGGTATTCTCTTGGCTTGACTAGGACTCTTCTAGGCCTGCTTACTCAGGCCTCTATCTGGAATAGGTTCCTCTAGTCCAATGATCCCGTACTATAGGGCTGCCCCCCTTGACCACCAGAGCCATGAATAATGTTGGGGCAGCCTTAGAGTGACCTATGAGGAGAATGTTTTGCAGTCCTAGATACTCCTAGAGCCCTAGATTGAGTTGAGGTGAGTTATTGAGGTTTGGGTTGAACTTTATTTGCTTTCCTAGATAGGGTGGGGTCCAGTTTGAAATAATGAGTAATGAGATGTCAACAGTGGTCAGGCTGATAAAATACTGTCTAGTTGGAAACCCTTTGGACTTTTTCTTTCTACAGAACCTTGGTTGCCCTTATCTGCAGATACCTCACCCTCCCTAGATAAAGAGGCAGCTCTGAACCACGTGATTCAGTGCGTGTTTATTGTACCGTCATTCCAGGAAATGGAAACATTTCTAACTAATCGCAAGAGATTTGTATTATATTGTTCTGTTATCAGAGTCTGTGCCGGCATGGAGACTGGGCTGAAGGGAAAGGAGGCTTCGCTACAAAGTTACTGCTTGCCACCCAAAAACAGTTATTTTGCATTGTGGAAGAAACTAATGAAACCTGTATTTGTTTATCACTTTCTCTTCTCTGGTTCTGATGCTTAAAGTAATGTAGCAGAAGTTTGGTGTCGATTTGGCGAAGAGGGCAGGGCTTGTGAATGAATAATATATATCTTTATTAGTTGAACCTTTCTCCTAATTCCATAATCCTTACTAATTGGCATCTCTCCCCACATGCCAAAAAAATGGACGTCTGCCCCCCCTCACTCGATTATATAAGGTTCCTCAAGGGCTGAGAAGAGAAGATCATTGGGCTTCTCCTATACACAATGTGCAACTTTCCTGCATTTTTTTTGCTTTGAAGACTACCATTTGGGTGCAGATTCTATTCCTGAGTGTTCTGTTAATGAAGTCATGGTGAGCTCTAAAACTGTGACATCATTGGGCAATGGTAACATGATTTACATCCTTATGTTATGCAAAGATTTACAGTAAAGGACCTCAGTAAGAAGAGAGAATGGGAAGCGGGGGGTTGCCAAGTTTGGGGCATACAGTGGTTTATTTCGAGGCCAGTGTTGAGCTCCATGTGCTTTTCTATTTGATCTAAGCCAAAGAGAAGACATTACTGACATGGACATTCCATCTATTCTTTGCCAAGCTGCTTCTGATCTCCTTTGTTATGGGAGAAGCTTTGGGAAAGATTAGAGAGTTGCAGTTCCTCGTTCTGTTTCTCGTTCTCCCCACACATCAAAACAACTAGATATCAAAGCTTTTGTTGAAGAATTTTGGGAGGTCCCTCAGGGGAACTCATATTAAAAAGAAAAGAGTCGAATACCATCAGCTCTTGTCGTTGTAGGAGATTTGGGGTTCCAGTTCTTTAACATCTGGTTTTACAATAAAATCTATTTTAGGTCTTTGCGTTTGATGTGGCGACACAAGCGTGAACATGGGAAAAAGGAAACAGTTTTGTCTGAGAGGAGTAAAATATAATTATAAATTGTTTTTGATTGCTCATGTCTTCATTAAGACTCCTATGCCCCAGAGACTGGGGTTGAGACTACAGTATGCAGTCCAAATATCAATCAGGGCTGAAACCATGGGGGTTACTTAAACCTTAAGGTCTCCATAGACGCAAAGATTTTTCTTTGGTGAACGACCGTTTTTACTGCAATCCAACCAATCAAATGAGGTTGGTGGGAATCGAACGATTGTGCATCTTACGATTTTTCGTCCAACATCTGTCAGAAAATCGATCGGCCAGGTTAAAAAATTTTCATCGGTTTCAAGATAATCTTGGTTTCACGATAACTAAAAAATCTTTTAAAAATCTTTACATCTATGGCCAATTTAAGACTAGAAGAGATCAGGTTTGAGGCAAGATCTCAAGATCCAGTGATGGGCTAAGTGGGCTGGAGACCAACTCATGGCCAAAGTCACAGCACGGTTGACTTCAAGAAATAATTGAAACTGTGTTATGTTATGGAAAATACAAAATAGTAGTGAATGCAATGCGTTTTATTATTTAGCACTTGGAATTAGGGATGAGCCAAATCCACTATTTTAGATTCGGCTGAATCCTTTTTGAAAGATTCGGCAAAGTACTGAACCGAATCTGAATCCTAATTTCCATATGTGAATTAGGGGCTGGAAAGGAAAAAGTGAGAAAAAAATGTTTTTACTTCCTTGTTTTATGATGAAGTCACTAGGCTTGGGCGAATTTGACCTGTTTCGCTTCGCCAAAAATTTGCTGGCAGCGAAATGTCGCCGACTAAGTTTTTTTGAAATCATTTTGACACGCATCATTTTTTTTTGACGCACGACATACAAGTCTATGGGCGTCATTTTCGAGGTGAAACAAGGTGAAACAATTTGCCTATCCATAAAAGTCACATGATTTCCCTTCCAGCACCTAATTTAAATATGCATATTAGAATTCAGATTTGGTTCGGTCAGGGACAAGGATTTGGCGAATCCGAATTCTGATGAAAAAGACCGAATCCTGGGCCAAATCCTGGATTTGGTGCAGCCCTACTTGGAATGATAATGGAAGGGACAAGGCTCTACCATCCCTGATGACATCTCTACTGGTTGGCCGTGGAAGCAAGTCCCTATTAGGGATGTAGCGAACGGTTCGCGAACGTCGCAAACCCCATAGACTTCAATGGGAAGGCGAATTTTAAAAGCTAGAAAAGACATTTCTGGCCAGAAAAATGATTTTAAAGTTGTTTAAAGGGTGCAACGACCTGGACAGTGGCATGCCAGAGGGGGATCAAGGGCAAAAATGTATCTGAAAAATACATTGTTGACACAGCGCTGCGTTTTGTGCTGTAAAGGGCAGAAATCACACTACGTCACTCAGGTGATGTTTCTGGACACGGAATGTGAAAAAGCTCACACAGCTAGGTGGCACTTGGTTAAAGACTGGGCAAACAATGCCTGCAAGGGCAACGTATACAGTAGTGGATACGGAATATATTATTGCTGCTGTAAAAACATCACTCAGGTGATGTTTACGGACACGGAATTATTATTGTTATTTAGACAGAATGTGAAAAAGCTCACACAGCTAGGTGGCACTTGCATACCTCCCAACTGTCCCTCTTTTGACCACTCAACCCCCTGTCCCTCTTTTGTACTGGAAAGTCCCTCTTTTCTCTGAACTGAACAGCCAGAAAAAAAAACAGTTTCTAACTTAATTAGCTTTTGGCAGAGAGCTCAGAACAGCTAACAGGTGCAAATAAGATACTTTGTAACAATTTTGACTCTGGTTGGTGCTGGTAGTGGTGAACTACTAGGAGGAGCAGCACACCAGTCCCTCTTTTCTCTGAACTGAACAGCCAGAAAAAAAACAGTTTCTAACTTAATTAGCTTTTGGCAGAGAGCTCAGAACAGCTAACAGGTGCAAATAAGATACTTTGTAACAATTTTGACTCTGGTTGGTGCTGGTAGTGGTGAACTACTAGGAGGAGCAGCACACCAGTCCCACTCCCCAACACAGCTAGACTAATAGCACTGGGCTCTTACAGTAGCAAAGTAAAAAAAACAAAAAAGAAAATAAAAGCAGTCCTTACAAGGACTATTGGGTTACAGGCAGCAGTCAGCAGATGAGAGATCAGAAGCAGTGCCCACAGCAGCTACATACAGAGCACTGCAGTAGAAGGTAGATTACTAGCCAGCAAAGCTAACTAACCTAAACTCACTGTCCCTCAAATCCCTGCAGAGTTCTGTCCCTCCAATACAGAGCAGTATCAAGTAGATTACTAGCCAGCAAACTTACTATCAACTGTCCCTCAAATCACTAAACAGCTCTCTCCCTACACTAGCTCTTCCAAGCACACACAGGCAGAATGAAAAAACGCTGCAGGGCTTCAGTTTATATATGGAAGGGGAGTGGTCCAGGGGGTGTGGGGGTGGTCCAGGAGGGAGAGCTTCCTGATTGGCTGCCATGTATCTGCTGCTCTGGGGTGAGAGGGCAAAAATAAGCGCCAGCTAAGGCGAACCCAAATTGGCGAACGTCGCGCGACGTTCGCGAACATTCGGCGGACGCGAACGGTCGATGTTCGCGCGAATTAGTTCGCGGGCGAACAGTCCGCGACATCCCTAGTCCCTATTGTCCAAGACTATAACAATATCAACTCTACACAAGGTCAAGACCATCAAATTAGGATCCTGACACTGGTTTTTGGCACCAAGACTGGTCTCCAGTGCAACAGCAAAAGACCAAACTTTAGGTTCCTATTAATAAAACCATTTAATATCTTATAACAATGAGCAAAAAAAGAAACTGTAACAGTCGGCTGCAGCCTTGGCGCATACTCTAGCTGTGATACTTCCCCTTTAAGAATAAAAGCCACTATTTGCATGAGAGTCAATGGGACCAAAGTGAAAAACATTTCAAGTTGTCAGTCACATTGTCACTTGAACAAAGAGCCAGAGAATCTGAATTGTTCCTTGTTTTCTCCTACAGAGTCATGGGGACAAAAAGGCCTTTTATTCCTAAGAAAGGAGGGGTGACGTCCCCTTGCAGTATAGGGGGGACAGATTTACTGCATTAAAATCCAACATCTTTATTAATCTTCCCTCCATCCTTTGCTAATAAAATAGCACATGTCCTGTTCCCTAATTAGTTAAGGTTAATTAATGACTTTGTTTAAAGAAAAGGCCATTGGCAGAGAGGAACTTGTCCAATTATATAGCCCTACATTGCCCACAGTTCAATTCAGCAAGATACAATATAAAAGATTCCCAGTTGCTGCAAAACTACAATTCCCAGCATGCCTATGGAACCAGAAATGTGTAGTTGTAGTCCTTTTATACTGATACACTTCTAGTCTGTTTTGTTTTGTATTTTCCAGTACATGGCTGGCCCCCAGGGAAAGCGCCTATGAAAAACAATGAGTAGATTTCCTTATATTTATTTGGCTGGAGGCAGATGCTGAGCAGGTTCCCAGACGGATAATAGGATTTTCCACTGCTGGATTAAAACACAGGCAAAAAGTAAATGAGTCTATACAGACCAATTGTTTACACTTTATAGGTTCCTCTTGAGCTTTCATAGTTTATGTAAGAGATTTCCCATATTAGCAGTGGGATAATAGTCTCTGGGAAGGGAGTGTGACTGTGGGATAGCAGGTATAGTAGGGAGAGATGGTGCCTATAGTAACAGTGGATAATAGTCTCTGGGAAGGGAGTGTGACTGTGGGATAGCAGCTATAGTAGGGAGAGATGTTGTCTATAGTAACAGTGGATAATAGTCTCTGGGAAGGGAGTGTGACTGTGGGATAGCAGGTATAGTAGGGAGAGAGATGGTGCCTATAGTAACAGTGGGATGATAGTCTCTGGGAAGGGAGTGTGACTGTGGGATAGCAGGTATAGTAGGGAGAGATGGTGTCTATAGTAACAGTGGATAATAGTCTCTGGGAAGGGAGTGTGACTGTGGGATAGCAGGTATAGTAGGGAGAGATGGTGCCTATAGTAACAGTGGATAATAGTCTCTGGGAAGGGAGTGTGACTGTGGAAAAGCAGGTATAGTAGGGAGAGATGGTGTCTATAGTAACAGTGGATAATAGTCTCTGGGAAGGGAATGTGACTGTGGGATAGCAGGTATAGTAGGGAGAGATGGTGTCTATAGTAACAGTGGATAATAGTCTCTGGGAAGGGAGTGTGACTGTGGGATAGCAGGTATAGTAGGGAGAGATGGTGCTATAGTAACAGTGGATAATAGTCTCTGGGAAGGGAGTGTGACTGTGGGATAGCAGGTATAGTAGGGAGAGATGGTGCCTATAGTAACAGTGGGTAATAGTCTCTGGGAAGGGAGTGTGACTGTGGGATAGCAGGTATAGTAGGGAGAGATGGTGTCTATAGTAACAGTGGGATAATAGTCTCTGGGAAGGGAGTGTGACTGTGGGATAGCAGGTATAGTAGGGAGAGATGGTGCCTATAGTAACAGTGGGTAATAGTCTCTGGGAAGGGAGTGTGACTGTGGGATAGCAGGTATAGTAGGGAGAGATGGTGCCTATAGTAACAGTGGATAATAGTCTCTGGGAAGGGAGTGTGACTGTGGGATAGCAGGTATAGTAGGGAGAGATGGTGCCTATAGTAACAGTGGATAATAGTCTCTGGGAAGGGAGTGTGACTGTGGGATAGCAGGTATAGTAGGGAGAGATGGTGTCTATAGTAACAGTGGATAATAGTCTCTGGGAAGGGAGTGTGACTGTGGGATAGCAGGTATAGTAGAGAGAGATGGTGTCTATAGTAACAGTGGATAATAGTCTCTGGGAAGGGAGTGTGACTGTGGGATAGCAGGTATAGTAGGGAGAGATGGTGTCTATAGTAACAGTGGGATAATAGTCTCTGGGAAGGGAGTGTGACTGTGGGATAGCAGGTATAGTAGGGAGAGATGGTGCCTATAGTAACAGTGGATAATAGTCTCTGGGAAGGGAGTGTGACTGTGGGATAGCAGGTATAGTAGAGAGAGATGGTGTCTATAGTAACAGTGGATAATAGTCTCTGGGAAGGGAGTGTGACTGTGGGATAGCAGGTATAGTAGGGAGAGATGGTGTCTATAGTAACAGTGGGATAATAGTCTCTGGGAAGGGAGTGGCTAGGAAGAAAGAGGCTGCTCTGATGTTCTTCTGCTTAGGAATAAAATTAGAAACCTTTCTCACATCTTTCCTAAGCAGAAGAACATCAGAGCAGCCTCTTTCTTTCTCCTGACAACTTCCTTGACTACTTGCTGGTCAGACTGGTGGGAAACTGCCCAGCAGGTGGCGCTGTTGTAATAAAATTCATTCATATTAACAGTACATGTATCCCTTAATATCTTGGAATAAAAACAAAATAAATAATTAATGTAAATTGCAAAAGTGCTTAGAATAGCCCCCTCATCAGTTTTACATTCACTTTTTTTAAAGGTTTACTTATCCTTTAAGAGGAAATCTCTTTGTGCAGTTGTAAAACCGAACTAAATAATAAGTGCATAAAAAAAAGACAAAGACAGAATATGAAGTGTAACAATTACAAGATATATGTAAGGGAGGTGCAAACAAAAGGCAACACAAGAGTAATGGCAGGAGCAGCCAGGGAGCCTTAGTGCAAATCAGGGAATGTTTGGCCCCTGGATGGAGAGAAAGATGTAACAGGAGGGGCCGATTCTTCCAGCCTGAACAACAGAATCTTCCTTGTTTTTAAAGGGCATGTAAAGGCAAAAAAATAAAATCCCACTTTTACTTTCTTTAATGAAAAAGAAACCTATCTCCAATATACTTTAATAAAAAAGTGTACCGTTTTTATAAGAAACCTGACTGTATGCAGTGAATTCTCCCTTCATTTACTGCTGTGGATAGGAATTGTCAGACGGTCCCTAACTGCACTGCAGGGAAACAATCATACTTATGAACAGCAGGGGGAGCCCTCGCCTTACTTCCCAGCCATGCAGAACTCAAGCAGCTTCGTTTATGACAATCCCTAAGCAGCCCAGGCCACACTGAGCATGTGCACTTAGTCTTGGTCTTGCAAAGATGTTTAACAAAGTTACAAGATGGTGACCCCCTGTAGCCAACTTTGAAAGCATAAATCATTTGTTTGATTAGGCTTGTGGTGCAGTAAGTTCGTATTTATGTTTAGTATACAAAATACAGCATTTCTAGTCTTATTCTATTTTACACTTTACATGCCCTTTAATGTCAATTACAGAAACGTTTAGGCAAATAACGCGGCACCACTCAGAGCCAGGGAAGCAGCAATCACACAAGGGTTCTGGTTTGACCTCCTCCAACAGCAGATTGTATAGAGCAGTGTAGTTAGTTGTAGTTGGACAACAGCTCACGTATCGATATAATAAAGCCAATAATAAGAAATGGCTGCTCATTTGCACACCCCAAATCCGCACGGACCCCCCCCCAACAAACAGCCGCACAAGTGACTGTAGAACTGGAGTGGAGCTTTTATTGTTTATATAAAAGTTACATTCAGAGGACAATACAATAAACAAGACTTGTACACAGGAGACGCCATACTGCACATAACAATACATATCCCCCCCCCCTTTATTTCTTCATAAGCCTGCCCCTTACCCACCGTTAGATCATTCCCATCTATTGCATCACTGGCACTGTGACATCACAAGGAAGTTTTTATCATCAAAATTACATTTAAATAACAGATTCATAAAAGAAATGGGTTAAAGCTCTACAGCAACTTCGACCAATCAACTGTAAGCGTTTCCTCGTCAGCAAACATCTGATTGGTCGCTACGGTTTAGTAGACCTGATGCAAAGTGGCGCTAGTTGTTACATTACCCCCAGAATTAATTTGAACCCCTCCTTGTGCAACAACAGCGACAGTTTAATAGTGAAACCGTATATAATGTAGGTTGGAAATGTAATGATGACAGGGAAGGGTTAATATCTAAACCAGTTTATAGAATTTAATTATAGTTTTGATTCCATAAACATTTTTTTTTTTTTTTTTTTTTAATACAGGTATGGGACCGGTTATCCAGAATGCTCGGGACCTGGGGTTTTCCAGATAATGAATCTTTCCCTTATTTGGATCCTCATACCTTAAAGAGATTCTGTCATGATTTTTATTTCTAAATTACACTGCAAATAATTCACTTTACAATATAAAAGGTCATTCCTGACCCAGCAAGTGTGCTTATCTCTACCAGGGAGCAGTTATCTGGTTAACTCACAGTGCTACGCAATATGCGCTATATGAATACATGTTAATAATAATAATACCTTCCCGTTGTTCGGCTGCTGGGGAGAAAAGAGAGGGGGTGATATCACTCAAAGCAGCAGTAAAGAGAGACTGAAGTTTATCAGAGCACAAGTCACATGACTGAGGGCACTTAGGAAACAGACAGTATGTCTAGAAAATCATGTAAACATTAAATAAACCCAATAGGCTGGTTTTGCTTCCAATAAGGATTAATTATATCTTAGTTGGGATCAAGTACAAGTTACAGTTTTATTATTACACAGAAAAAGGAAAATAGTTTTTAAAAATGTTTGATTTTTTTGGCTAAAATGGAGTTTATGGGAGACGACCCTCCTGTAATTCAGAGGTTTCTGGATAACGGATCCCATACCTGTAATATGATTGCCCCTTGTCTAGTAACCCACAGAAACCAAAACCAATCTGCAGTTACTCTTCTCATGGTCACATTTGATTGGCTGCTTGGATTTCTACACTGTCAACTTTGCACAACTCCCGGGGAGCTGCGTTATCACATGTCACTGCCTTTGACTACAGTATATGGAGACTACATACAGTACCGGCCAAGTGGGCCACCACAAAGGCACCTGTCTGTATCTCACATAAAAATGAGCCACCAGACCCTACAACCAGAATATCCAGCAGTGGATCAGATTACAATAGTCATCTATGAATTGCTAGTCTGTTACTGCACTGGTGCAAACTCACCCAGGATTTGTAAATAAGCCCCAGTGATGCAGCTTAACAAAGAACATTCAATGGGGTGGTTCACCTTGAGATGAACTTTTAGGATTTTAAACAGTAACAGAGTTGGTTGCTAGACGAGAACATTTGGATGGAAGTTTACATTGAAAGAGGCAGAGAGTCAGTGACTCAAGCAGTGGGCGGGACTAGAACATTCGGATGGCAGTTTACATGGTAAGGGGCAGAGAGTTAATGACTCAAGCAGTGGGCAGGACTAGAACATTCAGATGGCAGTTTACATGGTAAGGGGCAGAGAGTTAGTGACTCAAGCAGTGGGCAGGACTAGAACATTCAGATGGCAGTTTTCATGGCAAGAGGCAGAGAGTCAGTGACTCAAGCAGTGGGCGGGACTAGAACACTCAGATGGCAGCTTACAAAACAAAAGAAGGGAGTGTAAACCAGTCAGCTACAACAAAAGAAGCCTACTAGCAGAATAAATGTAAACATCAAATGATTTCCTATGGGGCCCTGTATGGGACACCTCTTTAGGGAAGGTAATATATGGAGAGTATTATTAACCGTTTGGCTACTCCTAACCAACACCCTTCCCCTTCATAGCATTCACAATCAATTTCTCTAAATTCCCAGGCAGTAGAAATCAGTTTATACAATTAAAATAAGCTATTAAAGGGAAAGTGGACATTTACATGACTGATTTGGCCAATCCATGGCAATGCTTCAGCTGATCTCCAATTTGTATATTTTTTTTTTTTTAATTTGCCACTTTCCAACTTGAATATAAACAAGTCACCCCCCAGGGAGCAAAACCAAATGGGACCTGGGTGCGCAGCAGTTTTATTTCTTATATGTTTTTCTTTGCTTCTCACTTCCAAGCAACAGCTTAGTTGTTAGGGTACCTGGGACCCTAGCAACCATTACCAGACAGCAGAATTTTTTTTTTACAAATAATTTAAAGGGGCAGCTACTCCATTAAGACTGGTGAGCAGCAGAGCAATACCACATGCATCAACAAGTGGGGTTACTATGCACATTTCCTTAGAAACATCACATTTTTTCACCCACAGCCTTATAATGAGAAACCCCATGGCAGCCTTTAAAAAACACATTTACCATTAAATACACAGAAACATCAATGTAGAAGTAGAAATTCCAGCTTAGTTATAAGCGCCTGATAAATACAAAATCCAAGATACCAGCCCCAAATTATCCTGTGCCGCAGCTGTTGGCAGGCTTAACGCTACGTGGCAAGATGGCTGTGGGTATTGTTAAAAATATCAGGGCAACACATGGGTTAAATGCTTTAATATCTTGCAGGGGTTTTATACCCATAGACACTGGGACCAGAGCAGAAAACCCAATCAGACAGATTCATTACTGGTCCCGGTGCAAAAAGATCATTTAATACTTGTTGGCTGGCGGTGAAACGCGTGATCAGTCCAAAGATGCAGCCAGGTTTATTTAAAGGGGTGGTTCACTTTAAGTTTTTTTATTAT
Organism: Xenopus laevis; assembly: GCF_017654675.1. Lineage (NCBI taxonomy): Eukaryota > Metazoa > Chordata > Amphibia > Anura > Pipidae > Xenopus > Xenopus laevis. The sequence continues at coordinate 6,853,012 of NC_054372.1, read as the reverse complement.
GTTATATAATGGCTAATTCTAGGTATTTTTTTTTAACTGGACTCCCATTTTTTCTTTAGTTTTTGAATTATTTCCCTTTTTCTTCCGACTCTTTCCAGCTTTCAAATGGGGGGTCACTGACCTCATCTAAAAAAACAAAAACTAAGTTCTCTGTAAGGCTACATGTATTTTTATTGCTACTTTTTATTCCTCATCTTTCTATCCAGTCTCTTTTTCAAATCAATGCACGGTTGCTAGGACCCTAGCAACCAGACGGCTGACATTGCAAACTGGAAAGCTGCTGAATAAAAAGCTAAATAAATGAAAAACCACAAATAAATAATGAAAACCAATTGCAAATTGTCTCAGAATATCCCTCTCTACATCATACTAATAGGTGAACAACCCCTTTAAAGCCATCAGCTGTCCAGCCTTATACCACCTTGCACCACTTACAGGACGGAGCGGTACCACTTTAAAAAAACATGAAAAAAAGGAGAAAAAAAAAAACACAGTATTTGCTGGTGATTATTTCCAATATATGAATCTCTATAAAGAATCAGAGGCTCATCTGACCTGATATGCATTTATTATTATTTGTGTTCTTTTAGCATCCTAGAAGGCACTTACAAGACAGAGAAGAGAGAAGGAGAGGCACCGGTTGTGCGAGTGTTAAAAACATGACAGAGAGAGCACCTTTCCCACGAGCCATACAGTACAGGAAAGGTCAACTGGTGACACTTTTCTTTAAAACGGTCGCGGTTTTTTTTTTTTCTTAAAAAGATAAAAATCTGGACATATTTATTGTTAAAAAAAAAAAAAAAAAAGAAGAAAGACAGAAGGGACAAGTAGACGGACATTAGTGGCAATCCCAAGTTTAGTGGTTGTGAGGCCTCATTTCTGGCGCTGCAGGAGATCTTGGTACATTTCGGACAGACGCTCGGCCTCCCGCTGGCCTGAGAGCAGAGCCCCGTGAGTGGTGGAATAATACTTCCTGTGTGTGGCCTCGCCCGAAAACATCACCTGCAGCGGCTGCGGAGAGGATAAAAGGACATGTAAACGTTACATAACCCAATTAAATCAAATGACTTCACCTTCCCCTTTACTACTGGCTTCTAATGCAGCGTTACCAGCTCTAACGTCCAAAACCAGCCAAAGTCGGCTACAAAACTAGCCAAGAGCCACTTCAAAAGTAGCCAAAAATAGCACAATATGTGCAGTGAAAAAAAGTCTAAAAAATAAAATATAGGTGAAAATATGCCTTTTTGCCCCCCAAGTTTTTCCATGAAGCAAAATGGGACAGATTCGCTCGTCACCAGGAGGGTAACTACAGAGGGGGACACAGGAAGTGTAGGGGTCCCTAATACATATACAATTAATAAATATTAGTACAACAGGTCTAGACATTCTGGTGGCCCCAAAATTGTCTGAAATTGAGGAAAGTCACTGAAAAACGTGAGCATGCTTAAGACTGATGGGAGACTGGGAGTTACCAGATTTTGGGCTCTGTACCCCAAATTCTACACGTCTATCCCATTGCATGCTGGGTATTGTAGTCTTACATTAAACTTGGCAGAGGGCAAATTGTTAAAACAAAACCTATGTTACCCAACCTGTATTGAGAGATGCAGGAGACTGGGGTACAAAGCCCAAAATCTGGTAACTCCAGACTTCTACACACATTAGTCCCATTGCATGCTGAGTAAAGAAGTCTTACAGTAAAGGGGAACTGCACACAAACATAACTTAAAGGGATCCTGTCATCGGAAAACATGTTTTTTTCAAAACACATCAGTTAATAGAGCTACTCCAGCAGAATTCTGCACTGAAATCCATTTCTCAAAAGAGCAAACAGATTTTTTTATATTCAATTCTGAAATCTGACATGGGGCTAGACATATTGTCAACTTCCCAGCTGCCCCTGGTCATGTGACTTGTGCCTGCACTTTAGGAGAGAAATGCTTTCTGGCAGGCTGCTCTTTTTCCTTCTCAATGTAACTGAATGTGTCTCAGTGAGACATGGGTTTTTACTATTGAGTGTTGTTCTTAGATCTACCAGGCAGCTGTTATCTTGTGTTAGGGAACTGCTATCTGGCTACCTTTGCATTGTTCTGTTAGGCTGCTGGGGGGAAAAGGGAGGGGGGTGATATCACTCCAACTTGCAGTACAGCAGTAAAGAGAGACTAAAGTTTATCAGAGCACAAGTCACATGACTTGGGGCAACTGGGAAATTGACAATATGTCTAGCCCCATGTCAGATTTCAAAAAAAAATTGTTTGCTCTTTTGAGAAATGGATTTCAGTGCAGAATTCTGTTGGAGGAGCAGCAATATTAACTGGGATTTTTTTCCCATAACCAGTATCCCTTTAAGCTTTTTGAAAAGTCAAATACAAAAAAGGGGGGGTTGTGGGTGCACAATTAAGGCAAATCTCTAAATATTTAGAGCCCTGTCTAAGTAATTCAAGTAAATATGCAAGTGCATGTAAATTTAAAAAAAAAACAGGGTTTTTTGTTACAAAGTTATGATCATAAAATTGATAAGCCACCATACCACGTCAAGGTAAACCCCACATGGTGGTCCCTAACTTGTTCACCTCTTTGCTTAATAGCATTACTTTGTATGAACATCTCCTGTGCCTTGGTTTCCCCCGCCGACTGCTGATGTGGCTTTTAAGAGGGAGAGACTGCCAAAACCAACGGCCATTTTTAAAAATGTGGTAGGGAGGTGTAGTTGAAAACAAAGTAGAATGATATGTGCAGTTACACGTTGGTGTGTGTGCGAGTATTTGTGAAGAGTGTATTGTTTTTGAAAAGTCAACATAATTTCAAGCAACTTTGCAATATACAATTAAATATGCAGACTTTTCATGATTTTTAATAGTTTGGAACTATTCCCTAAGCCGAACCCCCTGCTCTCCTGCTGATCTATCTGACTACTGTTACTTTGTATCATGTGTCCTCAGCCTGCATCCTCCAAACCCCACAATTCCCTGCACATGTGATGTTAATAAGGAAAGGAACATCCCAGTGCAATGCATTGTGGGTTATGTAGTTCCTGCATGCTGTCTGTAAGCTGTGGAGAAGTTGTTACAATTTCTAACATCAGTGTTTAGCCCCTCCTTCCCTGCCAGGATTTCAAATGATGCAGAAAGAGAAGAACGGTTACACAGCTGGATTTCAGCATAGAGAATGGCATTTATTCAGACTTTTTGAAGAAACTGAGATGGGTATATTAGGGGTTTGTGTTACGTGGCCACTATCAAATGTTGGTTTGGAAGACTGAGTTCCCCTTTAAACTTACATTAAACTTGGCAAATTTTGATACAAAAACTCCATTACCCAACATGCATTCGGAGAGGCAGGCTCGGCACATTAAAGCAAGAAAAAAAAACGTTGTCTGGTTTCCAAAGTACAAACCAGTCAAAGGCCCAAAAAGTAGCCAAAGCTGTACCTTGGCTAGTTTGTACTTTCAAAACCAGCCTGGGCTTTAAATTAGTGGCCCAATTAAGCTGGAAAACCACCAACCCTGTTCTAAGGAGACATAAACCCCTAGTGGTCACTAAGATTATATTGTTATTTAGGGGGCCCAGCCCCCTCCCACTGACAGGGTGAAAGCCTTGTGTAGGACCAGTACTTTGCACTACTATATACAGAAAGCTGAATAGCTGCAACCAGAAGCAAGAAGAGGTGCAGCAGCAGCAGTCTAGATACTTACAGCAGTTTTGGAGCTCTCCGTATAAGGCAGAGGCTTTGCCAGCTTCTCTACATCTGCTCCACTGGAGCCCACTTGAGTGTAGGAATACGACCCAAAGAAATACGGGTTACTGCCCCACGAGGACCTCAGTATCCGCCGAGGCTTTGGAATGTTAGGATTCCCTACATGGGGAAAAAACAAATGTCAGCAAATGGGAGAACAGAGAGAAAACGATTCTGCAGAACTACAACTCCCAGTAACCTTTGGTAGCTCCCTGTAAACAAAAAAAGATTTACTTTGAAACAGTTCTATAAAGATTTACGGGGCAGGGGGCAATAGAAACCAAACAGCTGGGCTACTTCCTTTATGTGCGATTGCCCAAGGACCCCGTGCGTCACCCAAAAACCTTTCACCCATCTGCATTTCCACTTTCACAATCCACTTTGCCGATTGCAGCAAAAATATTCTCCCACTCGGTGACATCACACAAAGTACAGAGACAAGGGGAACTCCCACCCCCCAAAAACCTGTTTTCAGAGTGAAAAATGTATTTGTAAATGACTTGAAAGCAGTTTGTCTCTGCACTGCCGGCTCTAGACTCCTGAAACAATGTAGCCGAGGCCAGTGGACCAACGGATACTTTAATAAATGTAGAATTAAATTTTCATTTGCCAAGGCTGGAGATCCCTTTTAAAGATGCCCAACTTACTGAAGGACAGTCATTATGTCACTCCCATTCTGACCTACACATACCCTTAAAGGAGAACTAAAGCCTAACTAAAGAAGTAGCTAGAAATGTTGTACATGATGTTTTGAGCTTCTGTACCAGCCCAAGGCAACCACAGCCCTTTAGCAGTAAAGATCTGTGTCTCCAAAGATGCCCCAGTAGCTCCCCTTCTTTTCTGCCGATTCCTTTAAAGGAGAACTAACGCCTAAAAATGAATGTGGTTAAAAATGTCATTTTATATAGTGAACTTATTGCAGGAGGCTAAAGTTTGAGCTTGTCAATAGCAGCAATGATCCAGGACTTCAAACTTGTCACAGGGGGTCACCATCTTGGAAAGTGTCTGTGACACTCACATGCTCAGTGGGCTCTGATTGGCTGTTGAGAAGCTAAGCTTAGGGCTCGTCACTAATTATCCAGCAGAAAATGAGCTTCCCTGGCTGTAATATAAGCTGATGCTACAGGTTTGCTGATTATTCAATTCTGATGCTAATTGCACTGGTTTCTGTGCTGCCATGTAGTAATTATGTGTATTAATTACTAATCAGCCTTATATTGTGACATTTCTATTCTATGTGTACTGTATATTGTGAGTGGCTCCCTAAGCTCAGTAAGTGACAGCAGCACAGAGCATGTGAATCAGTGAATCAGCAGAAAAGAAGATGGGGAGCTACTGGGGCATCTTTGGACACACAGATCTTTACTGCTAAAGGACTGTGGTTGCCTTGGGCTGGTACAGAAGCACAAAACATCATGTACAACATTTCTACCTACTTAAGTTTAACTTTACTTGTCCTTTAAGAACTGCCTAGTCAGCATGTAAGTATCCGGAGCTGCCATGTCGAGTTACACAGGTCACAGACTTCACAAGGAGACTTAACCGTTTATAACAGGCTTATTTTCCTATATACTGGTGTATTCTGTACAGGCAAACGTATTGTCCGAGGGTCAGAATGAGTATAACAAAGGGTTACACAAGCTGCCTATAACAGAGCCTTTAGTCGCCAGGTTTTCCCAGAGCTTTGAGGCTTTCACACAAAAATTGCAGCAATCAACGTAGGGGAGTGAAAAGTGCAAAAAGAAAGAATAATCTGGAGAGTGAAAAACGTGCAATTTAAAATTTCACTAAGGCTGTGAGCTGGAAGAAGCAACTAGGTTAGACTGCCTTTGTTTTGTACTTTCTACTGCTGAAATAAGACCTTTAAAAAAGGTTCCATAATGGATATGACCAGCCCCACCATTAGCACCGTGTCTGCACTGCCTCCCCTCTCCCAAATACTCTATAAAGCTACAAATATATTGTTATTGCAACTTTTATTACTCCTTTTTCTATTGAAACCCTCTCCTATTCTAGTCTCCTTTTCGAATCAATTTATGGTTGCTATGGTAATTCAGACGCTAGCAACCAGATTAACGAAATTCCAAACTGGAGATATGCTGAATAAAAATCTAACAGCCTAAAAACAATGCAAGAATTGCAAATAGTCTCATGATATCATCATACTAAATGCAGATTTAAAGGCGTTGTTCCCCTTTGAATAAACTTTTAGTATCGTGTAGTGAGGGATATTCAGAGATAATTTGCAATTGATTTTCATTTGTGGTTTGAGTTATTTAGCTTTCTATTCAGCAGCTCTGCGGTTTACATTTTCATCAGTCTGGTTGCTAGGGACCAATTTACCCTAGCAACTATGCACTGATTTGAATAAAAGACTGGGATATGAAATTCAGACGCTAGCAACCAGATTGCTGAAATTCCAAACTGGAGAGATGCTGAATAAAAATCTAACAGCCTAAAAACAATGAAAGAATCGCAAATAGTCTCATGATATCAATCTACATCATACTAAATGCAAATTTAAAGGCGTTGTTCCCCTTTGAATAAACTTTTAGTATCAGGTAGTGAGGGATATTCAGAGATAATTTGCAATTGGTTTTCATTTTTGATTATTTGTGGTTTTTGAGTTTTTTAGCTTTCTATTCAGCAGCTCTGCGGTTTACATTTTCATCAGTCTGGTTGCTAGGGTCCAATTTACTCTAGCAACCATGCACTGATTTGAATAAAAGACTGGAATATGAATAGGAGAGGCCTGAATAGAAAGACGAGGATTAAAAATGAGCAAAAATACATTTGGATGGCTTTTTAGCAAGTGAGGGAATACAGGGATATGGGAGATAGCTCATAGTACAAGTTGATCCAGGGACTGGTCCCATTGCCATTTGGGAGCCAGGAAGGAATTTTTTCCCCCTCTGAGGCAAATTGGAGAGACTTCAGATGGGGTTTTTTGCCTTCCTCTGGATCAACTGACAGGCAGGTTAAAAAAAATAAATAAAAAACTTTAAAAAGGTTGAACTTGATGGACGTGTGTCTTTTTTCAACCTAACTTACTATGTAAATTTGTAGCCTTAACAGAGCATTTGTTTTTAGATGGGGTCAGTGACCCCCATTTGAAAGCTGGAAAGAATCAGAGGAAGGCAAATAATTCCAAAAGAGTAAATTGAAAAGTTGCTTAGAATTGGCCATTCTATAACATAATAAAAGTTAACGTAACTTCGGAGAGCAGATTGTGCCCAGTGAGACCAACCTGTAAATTTGCGCAGGAGCTCCGTGCAGGTTTCGGCGACAGTCTCATCATCATATTTCTCCATAATCAGAGCCTCCTCCCCACAAATCCAGCCACTGAGCACGTAACCGTATCTCTCCGGGGGGTAGAGGACATCAAAGCTGCAGATCTTCTTGTACCACATCTCCTCGGGATACGTCAGGCTCTCGCTCTCGGCCTCATCCTCCCACACAAACTGGAGGCTGTTACACTCGGGGCTCCAGAAAGGCTCCTCGAACTCCAGGAAGATCTTGTCGGTGGTGCTGATGCCCAGTTTTTCGATGGCCGTTACCTTTTCTTCCGGGAGACTGGGGTGAAACAGAGTCTCGTGGAACTTCTTCATGACGCCCAGAGAGGCAGTGACAATGACGTGATCAGCCGCGATGAACTCGTAATCTTCACATTCCACAAAGACGGGGAAACCCTTGTCCTCCACTTGGTCGTTGTTGTGGTCGGCGACCTGGTCGATCTGTTTCCTTACGGAGCGGTTCCAGTGGACGCATTTCACGGGCTTGCGCAGCTGGATCAACGAAGCAGGGACAGAAGAGGAAAGGATCTCCACTATCCGAATGAATCCGCAAGGGATAACGTGATGGGCGCCAGGAATTTCCGTCCATTCGCCGAACTCACTGAGCGACACCTCGTCCATACTGTGCGAACTGCTCTCACAACTTTCAACCTTACGGAGAGGGAAAAAAATCTAATTCAAAACGAGGCAGATTAAAACCATAAAGATTAAAGGGATTCAGTCATGATTTTTATGTTTTAGTTTTTATTTCTCAATTACACTGCAAATAATTCACTCTTCAATATAAAATGTCATTCCTGAACCAGCAAGTGTATTTAGTTGTAATATTGGTGTGTAGGTGCATCTCAGGTCATTTTGCCTGGTCATGTGCTTTCAGAAAGAGCCAACACTTTAGGATGGAACTGCTTTCTGGCAGGCTGTTGTTTCTCCTACTTAATGTAACTGAATGTGTCTCAGTGGGACCTGGATTTTACTATTGAGTGTTGTGCTTAGATCTACCAGGGAGTGGTTATCTTGTGTTAGGAGCTGCTATCTGGTTACCTTCCCATTGTTCTGTTGTTTGGCTGCTGGGGGGGAAAGGGAGGGGGGTGATATCACTCCAACTTGCAGTACAGCAGTAAAGAGTGACTGAAGTTTATCAGAGCACAAGTCACATGAGTGGGGGCAGCTGGGAAACTGACAATATGTCTAGCCCCATGTCAGATTTCAAAATGTTTGCTCTTTTGAAAAATGGATTTTATATGGCACAGGATAAATAGTGTATAAAATATATCAAATTACAGAGCTCTGCTATCTACTGTGTAACCTGAGCCTTTTCTCCTTTGAATGGCTGCCCCCGTGGCTACACAGCAGCTTGTTTATATAAACTATAGTAGTACTTATCTGTTATCTACTGTGTATCCTGTGCTTGAATGGCTGCCCCCGTGGCTACACAGCAGCTTGTTTATATAAACTATAGTAGTACTTATCTGTTATCTACTGTGTATCCTGTGCTTGAATGGCTGCCCCCATGGCTACACAGTAGCTTGTTTATATAAACTATAGTAGTACTTATCTGTTATCTACTGTGTATCCTGTGCTTGAATGGCTGCCCCCATGGCTACACAGCAGCTTGTTTATATAAACTATAGTAGTACTTATCTGTTATCTACTGTGTATCCTGTGCTTGAATGGCTGCCCCCATGGCTACAGAGCAGCTTGTTTATATAAACTACAGTAGTTTTACCAGTGCAGGGCAACCCAACATTATATTTGTATTACTTTAAACGGGACCCGTCGCCCCCCAAAAATGTTTTCAAAATCCTATACATTAGTCAAGCAAAATGAACTTTAATTACACTGTATAAATTATTTGAATCTTGTTTCCTTCTGAGTGGAAACTCAATTATAACAAACAGGCAGGAGCCATATTGAGGACACTTATTAAGACAAGTCTTGTATCATCTCAGAATCTTGTTTGTGCACCAGAATGGGGGACCTGATGTCCATCCCCATGTCCTGGTTACACAATTAAATGGTGAAGAGATTGGGGGAATGTGGGGAGAGCAGTGACATGTAGGAAGTGCTGAATGGAAAGTGAAAGGAATTGTCTGCCCAGCCGCTATGCTTTAATTTTTTGATGTGACTGTTCCTTTAAGGCTTAAATAATACATATGATGGCAAGGCGGCAGTCGGCAAGCCAAAACCTTCCAATCAACACAGCAGGGATTTTCATATCTTCCCTAAACACACACAAGTGCTTTCACGTGAAATTGAATGGAAATAATCAGCTTTCAGGGCTTTTTTACAGAATGAGCTGGGAAACAAAAATAAAAGACAAAATGCTGCTAATCTAAAATCACCCCAAAACTAGCCTTTCTTGTCTTTTATTTACAGGGAAGGATTCACCTTTAAGGGTTAGTTCACACAAGGAGATTCGGGGAGATTGTCGCCTGGCGACTAATCGCCTCGTCTTTTGAGCGACAATCTCCCTGAACTGCTTGTTTTCCCATATGCTATAATAAAAAGTCGCCTGCGCTAATGCACACGCGGCAATGTGTTTTCCATAGTCGCCCAAAGTTGCCTCGCTGAGGCAACTTCGGGCTACTATAGAAAACGCATCTCCACGTGTGCTTTAGCGCTGGCGACTTTTCGGGAGATTGTCGCTAAGAAGACGAGGAGATTAGTCGCCAAGCAACCAAATCTCCCCAAAACGCCCAGTGCGGCCTTACCTTAAAAGGATAAAATCCCAGTATAAAGCCAATAAGTTTATAATCTCACCAGAACTACGTGGGACCTACAGCTCAAGGTAGAAATCTCCAAACAAAAACTAAAAAAAGTCAGGTACTTACACATCACACAGACAGGCTTGTAGAAAAGAAAGGAGAACTTTATTTTAGGCCTCACAGTAAATTAATACATAGCCTTATGCGTTTCACACTTGGTCATAGGCTTAGGATTTGCCTTTCCAAACCGGATGTAACAACCCTTAATTTTAATCATAACCAAACAATCACCAATAACACCGTATAAGAACCAATCGGTGCCAATCGGGAGGGGGGGCAGCACTGACCTTTAAAAACTGCTGAACCATAGCCAGCTTGAGCTTCTTCGTGTTCTCCGAATCGTCGGGATCCTCCTTGATGCGTTTCCGCACGACGTCACGCGTAAAAACTCCAACGCTGTTCTGACTTTCAGCATTGACCGGCTTCCCGTTCTGAAAGAATTCCTGAGTCAGGTTATAGACCTGCGGAGAGATCAGAGAGATTTAGGTACAGGGCCTGGAATTTAACATCAAGGAACGGGTTTATCTTCACACAGAGGCAAAGAAACCTCCAAATATAGAATAACAAAAACATAATAAAGAATTGGCTCATGTGACTTTTGGATAGTGAGGAGTTCCCCTTTAAAGAAGAACTATGAGGGTGCTAGAGAACAATAAGCCAATTGGAGGAGGAGGAGACCCTTTACTACACTTAAAGAACTGTCCTGAATACCGATGCAAAGATCTGATCCTTTACAAGAGGTTCGGCCAAATACCGTACCAAATCCGAATCCTAACTTACATATGCGAATTAGGGATGGGAAGGGGAAGACTATTTGTACTTCCTTGTTTTGTGATCAAAACACCACATTTCTTTCCTTCTATTGTGTACTCATGGGCTTCTGTATCCAGGGCTAGGGCTTGAGCATGCTCAGTTTGTTTTTCTCCACCCTCCTCACCTCCCTGCTGTAATCAGAGCCCTGAGCTAGGAGTGAGAAGGGAGAGACTCAGGGAGGAAGTGATGTCACAACAAGCTAATATGGCAGCTGCTATCCTAAACAAACAGATCTTCTACAGCCGTTAACTCGGGTATGGTAAAGCATTCCGCAGAATAAATATAGTGTTATAGCTTGTACTATTGTGGCTAATCTATTGGCAATAAACTGCTTCTGTAGCTTTACTTCTCCTTTAAGGGGCCCTTGAGGATTGAAATGTTCCCTAATTAATGCATCAAAGAGATGTTCCCCCTTCTCCATTGTAGCCGCTGATCCCTGACCAACGAGAAGCTGATTGACTGCTGAATGTGAGGGGGCGCTCGGGAATACTCCTTTATTTTGTTGCAAAACATTTGGCTCATTACGTTATTCAATCAGCTCTCGGAGGCCACGTCAGTCAGGTTCAGCTCCCAGGGGAAATTCAAGCGGAAAGACTGGTATTTCATTCCCAACGTTGGGGTTGTACAATCCTGACGCACGGCACTGCCACTCAATACCAATTCAACCCCCACCCAGAACCTATATTTTCAGTTTTAATAATTTTTTGCCAAGACTATAGTAATTGAGGCATATTTACCCTTTGAAATTTTGGATTCACAGGCTTATTAGAGGCACCCACCTCGTTATATACATCACTGAATTCTTCAACCAGATCTTTCGGGATCCTGTGGCCGCCGTTGGTGAGGTAGTGAGCCACTCCATTCTTGGAGTAGAGGCTAATGCGGCCGACGCTTCGCTCCCCGTCCGTAGTTTCCTCCAACAAACCATTGTCTTCTGCTAGATGGTAGATGGGGTTGCCGTCGGAACCATGGATCCAGGTCGCTCCCAGTTCAAACGTGGCGTTTTCTGAGAGGGAGAGAAAGGAGATAAGACAGGAAGCTCTGGCCAATTTCTTAGCCTATAAATTTCTTATATGCTCCATTCTGTGAACCAAGCCATAAGTAGCTGCACATCAGAGCTGATTAGATACATTCCCATATACAGGTCTTTGCACCCTGCCCCAATAGTAAATGAGGGGATTGTTCCTGCTGAATTGTGCTTAGTACAGGGAATACCTATGCTGCCATAGTTTTATGGGATCTCTCTGTACAGACTATGAGCAAACTTAGGGACTGTTCCTGCTGAATTGTGCTTAGTACAGAGGAATACCTATGCTGCTATAGTTTTATGGGATCTCTCTCTACAGACTATGAGCAAACTTAGGGGGCTGTTCCTGCTGAATTGTGCTTAGTACAGGGAATACCTATACTGCCATAGTTTTATGGGATCTCTCTGTACAGGCTATGAGCAAACTTAGGGGACTGTTCCTGCTGAATTGTGCTTAGTACAGGGAATACCTATGCTGCCATAGTTTTATGGGATCTCTCTGTACAGACTATGAGCAAACTTAGGGACTGTTCCTGCTGAATTGTGCTTAGTACAGAGGAATACCTATGCTGCTATAGTTTTATGGGATCTCTCTGTACAGACTATGAGCAAACTTAGGGGGCTGTTCCTGCTGAATTGTGCTTAGTACAGGTAATACCTATACTGCCATAGTTTTATGGGATCTCTCTGTACAGACCTTTTTGTAAGTGGATAACACAACAGGAGGGCTACAGAAGGACATTTGGCAGTTGGGGGTGCACTCACCAAGTTTAATACTTTGGACTCTGCCTCCGATTCGGTCAGACGCCTCAAGGATCGTCACATCCGTGAAGCCCTTTTCCAGGAGGGTTTTTGCAGCAGACAGGCCAGCGAGCCCAGCCCCAATAATCACTATTCGAGGTTGCCGGTGTCTCCGTGAGCCGCTACTAAGAGGATCATCAGTGCCGTCTGAAGATATTTCACAACTTTGCATGCCGTCCAAGCTCTCTCTTTGCGATACCCTGGATGGGAGAGACCATACGGCTTACTGTGTGCAACAGGTCTGAAAGGAATAACTGAGACGACTATCATTTCCCTTTTACCCCACCGCACGTAGGTATCAAGGGTGACACCCTGTAACCAAAACCTACACACACAAAAGTACTGCTATTGCACCAAGTTCAGCAGGAGCAGCCCCCTAACTTTGTTGAAAGCAAAAAAAAGTTACCCATTGTGACATTACCCTTAAAAGGCTTTCGGTCATGATTTTTATGGTGTCGTTTTTATATCTAAATGACACTGTTTACACTGCAAATAATTCACTGTACAATATAAAATGTCATTCCTGAACCAACAAGTGTATTTAGTTGTAATATTGGTGTGTAGGTGCATCTCAGCTCATTTTGCCTGGTCATGTGATTTCAGAAAGAGCCAGCACTTTAGGATGGAACTGCTTTCTGGCAGGCTGTTGTTTCTCCTACTCAATGTAACTGAATGAGTCTCAGTGGGACCTGGATTTTACTATTGAGTGTTGTTCTTAGATCTACCAGGCAGCTGTTATCTTGTGTTAGGGAGCTGCTATCTGGTTACCTTCCCATTGTTCTGTTAGGCTGCTGGGGGGGAAAGGGAGGGGGTGATATCACTCCAACTTGCAGTAAAGAGTGACTGAAGTTTATCAGAGCACAAGTCACATGACCAGGGGCAGCTGGGAAACTGACAATATGTCTAGCCCCATGTCAGATTTCAAAACTAAATATAAAAAAATCTGTTTGCTCTTTTGAGAAATGTATTTCAGTGCAGAATTCTGCTGGAAAAGCTCTATTAACTGATGTGTTTTGAAAGAAACATGTTTTCCCCATGACAGTAAGTAACCTACAGGAGTCAGGCAGGGTGACAGATAAATCTGATATCACAGGAGCTTAGGTGGTTAAAGGTGGATATGCAGGTAAATTGCCATTGCACGGTAACTACATAGTTAAAGGAAATAACTCCCCCGCACACACACACCCAGCAAAAGCAACAAGGGGTTAGCCGAGGGCACATGCTACACAACCCACACTAATGTACTGCAGTCACAGCACAGAGTAACAAACAATGAGTAAGAGTGTAACAAAGAGTAACAAAGAGTATCAAAGAGTATCAAAGAGTATCAAAGAGTATCAAAGAGTATCAAAGAGTATCAAAGAGTATCAAAGAGCCCTGACTCAGTGAAGTAACAGCACTGTATGGGGCAAAAAAAGGCTCCCATTTAGGGATGGGCGAATTTGACCCATTTAGTTTCGCCAAAAATTCGCCCCCCGCAAAATGTCGCAGACGCCCATTAAAATCTATGGCCGTCAAAAATGTTGTCGTGCGGCGAAATTGTTTTGATGAGCGTCTTTTTTTTTGATGCATGCCGCCATACAAGTCTATGGGCGTCATTTTTTGGCAAAACGAATCGAAAAATAACCCCATCCCTACTCCCGTTCACTGTAACATAAATAATTCCAGTTTGCCTTTAATTCCAGGGGTTTAAGCCTTAAAGGGATACAGTCATTAAAGTTTGTCTAAAATTCTCTGCAGGATCATACCATTAGCCCCCCCACCCTCAAGACATCATTAGGTGACCCCAAAGAGCCAGACATGTGATCTCAGAGAGACATTTCATTAGTCAATTAGAGATATCCGAACCTCTCTATGTCATAGCATCTATTGAATAAACTTGTTGGCAGCCCTCCTGCACTTCCAGCAGCTGCACAGAACTGATGCCAAGCTGAGGAGGACATGATGATGTCATACAACTGCCCTCAGTCCCCCAGCCAATCACAGCCTCACCTGCTTCCCAAGCGCATTGTATAGGTACAGAGCCAACACAAGGTTGCTACTCAATCTACCCACACACAAGCCTTCCATGCAATCTGCTCAGTTTCTATCAAATTGACTCCAACCAATGCCCACTGTGATTGGCTACACTGAAAAGATCCACCACTGATAGAAATCAACATACAGACCAACTGCAAGCTTACCACAATGTACCCAAAGTACTCATTCTGGCTGCCATCCGGGAGCACTTGCCAGATGTGTATAGTTGTAGTTCAGCTAGAGGTACCAACTAATAGTCCTTTAAGAGTTATGATCATATGAAAGGGTTAAAACACACAAACCCCTCCCCCTGCACCAAGGAACAAAAGTGCCACATCAGCACCAATGTATTAGTCATAGAAACTGGCCACGAGTGAGCAAATATCTGAAGAATTCGGAAATGGGGAGGAGGGCCCCACCTGGAATGAGGTCAGGCAGAGAAACGTCATTTTGAGTCCCACCTTAAAAGTCTAATAAAAGTGTATTTCACACAAGTGAACTCCCCTCTCCCATAATGATGTCATCCAATTGTGAAATACATTTCCCAGCATCCTCTGCTAGACCGTTGCAGAGAAGGGACCGTTGCAGAGAAGGGAGATCAGTGTGACGCTGGGGGTCTGTAACACAAGGTGGATAAAAGGAGCCCAAAGAAATTTCGTATAAACCAAGGGGTACAGACATCATAGTGTGACATCATAATGATGATACAAGCCAGCCAATAAATGCAGGATATGTAGGTACCACATACTCTGTGATAAAGGGGCAGACACGAGTATCTCACACCCAGCGAGCGTGCAGCACCCCAGGCTTAGGTTGTCTCCCCAGTGACCAACTGCAGGAGAGAAGAATAAGAGTGGCAGGACCATGGGGAGGAGAGCAGCCCCCCAGTGATACAATGAAATCAAGTAGCGCTGGCACAGCCACGAATCACTCCCAATATCCCAATGTGTGAGAGGGGAGGCAGCAGATACAGAGAGAGATAGACAGATCTATAGAGACATACACAGGAGAGAGAGAGAGAGAGAGAGAGAGAGAGAGAGAGAGAGAGAGAGAGAGAGAGAGAGAGAGAGAGACAGATAATATATATATATTATAGAGAGATACATATAGAGAGATAGAGAGGTACAGATACACACATAGATAATTTATATATTATAGAGAGATAGAGATACAATACAGAGATAGATAGATAGATAGATAGATAGATAGATAGATAGATAGATAGATAGATAGATAGAGAGGTACAGACACATTTAGATATATAAATAGAAATACAGAGAGATAGAGAGGTACAGAAACACACAGATATATGGATATAGTATAGAGATACACAGAGATACAGAGAGCTGCAGTTGGACTATGGAGGTGTCAGTGCTCAGGAGAGGCCGGGGTTGCACAATCAGACAGACTACAGAGAGGGCACACTCACACTCAGTGACATCACAGTGTTACACACAGGAGGGGGCGGGGCACACACAGACAATACCAAGGACAATACCTTCCTCCTAGCGACCTCGCGGCTTTCTGCTCCCCGGCTCTGCCTCTCTCTCTCGCTTGTGCTTCTCTCTCGCTCTGAGTCCCGCACTGATCCGCTACAAGTGCGCGCAGCCGGCGCTCGTCTGTTTATCAGCCTCTGGCCCGGACCCTCCCACTATAGACACGCCCCCGGCTTCCCCCGCCCCTGCCTTGCTCCGCCTCCTGTATCAGCCCGCCCCTTGCACCTTGGCACCTGCCTTACCCTCCGCCCCTTTCCTGCCTTTCCCTCCGCCCCTTTCCTGCCTTTCCCTCCGCCCCTTTCCCGCCTCTCACTAGTGACAAGCGCCTGCGGAATCTTCTTTGTCCCAGAGACCAGTCAGACCGGGGAGGAGACAGTGTCGGACTCATTAGTTACACTGGGCCCGGGTGTGAGCGGCGCTTCTAGACATTATTTCATTGTCATTCCCTGTTTTTAGGGCTGCTTCGTCTGTAAAGTAACTTGTGTTCTGTAATGGCTGGTTCTCAGCAACTTTTCAATTGGCCTTCATTATTTATTTATTATTATTATATATAGATTTAGAATTGTTTTACAACCTTCTTCTGACTCTTTCCAGCTTTTAAATGGGGGTCACTGACCCGTCTAATAAACAAATGCTCTGTAAGGCTTCACATTTATTGTTACTGTTTATTCCTCCTCTTTCTACTCAGGCCTCTCCTCTTAATATTCCAGTCTCTTATTCACATCAGTGCATGGTTGCTAGGGGAATGTGGACCCTAGCAACCATATTACTGACATTGCAAACTGGAGAGCTGCTGAATAAAAAGCTAAATAAGTCAAAAACCACAAATAATAAAAAATGAAAACCAACTGCAAATTGTCTCAGAATATCCCTCTCTACTAGTGATGTGTGTGAATTTCTCCACCCTAACTGGCCTGCTCCCTACCCACATCCGACCCGGGTACACTGCTCCCCTTTATTTATAGACCCGCCCCGCAGTGACATCAAAAAAGGGGCGGGGCAGGCCGAAGTCTATAAAATCCAGTACCGGAAGCCGGCAGTGCTAGGTCGCGGGCGGGGAGAGCATTTTGTCCAGGGGTCGGCCAGGACATCACTACTCTCTACATCCTACTAACAGTTAATCACTACTCTCTACATCCTACTAACAGTTAATCACTACATTCTACTAGCAGTTAATCACTACACTCTACATCCTACTAGCAGTTAATCACTACTCTCTACATCTTACTAGCAGTTAATCACTACTCTCTACATCCTACTAACAGTTAATCACTACTCTCTACATCTTACTAACAGTTAATCACTACTCTCTACATCCTACTAACAGTTAATCACTACTCTCTACATCCTACTAACAGTTAATCACTACATTCTACTAGCAGTTAATCACTACACTCTACATCCTACTAGCAGTTAATCACTACTCTCTACATCCTACTAACAGTTAATCACTACTCTCTACATCCTACTAACAGTTAATCACTACTCTCTACAACCGACTAACAGTTAATCACTACACTCTACATCCTACTAACAGTTAATCACTACTCTCTACATCCTACTAACAGTTAATCACTACTCTCTACATCCTACTAACAGTTAAGGTGAACAACCCCTTTAATGGGAAAAAATGCTTAAAGGGGTTGTTCACCTCTGAATTAACTGTTAGTATGATTGTAGAGAGTAGTGATTAACTGTTAGTAGGATGTAGAGAGTAGTGATTAACTGTTAGTAGGATGTAGAGAGTAGTGATTAACTGTTAGTAGGAAGTAGAGACTAGTGATTAACTGTTAGTAGGGTGTAGAGAGTAGTGATTAACTGTTAGTAGGATGTAGAGAGTAGTGATTAACTGTTAGTAGGATGTAGAGAGTAGTGATTAACTGCTAGTAGGAGGTAGAGAGGGATATTCTGAGACACTTTGTAATTGGTTTTCATTTTTTATTATTTGTGGTTTTTATTCAGCAGCTTTTCAGTTTAAATGTTAAGCAATCTGGTCGCTCGGGCCCTAATTCCCCTAATTAGAAACACTCACACAGTGGGGCAGACAGTGTCCCCGCACATAAAAACCACAGAATTACGTTCAAACTTTCACAACCTGCCAAATTTTGTAAAATGAACATGGTAATTAGGGGGCGTGGTCACACAAATGGGCGTGGTCACACAATGTTGCCACTTGTATTAGATGAGCCTGGGTGTATGTGGCACTGTCTCTGCACTGATCACTGAGTAGCCCTGCAGTGCTTATATTCCGCTGTATGAATTTGGTCACATGGGATGGGGTCATTATAAATGGGGTTTTTTATATAAATATTTTTGGCAGAATGTATTTGGTGCAATGAGAGATGAAGTGGACACCCTGCCTCCCCTCTGCCTTTTTTATAAGCTCCTCCTTTCTCCTGCCTTAGTCCCTCCCACAAGCAGTAGGGCTGCACCAACTCCTGTATCAGTGAGGGGACTACAGGCGCACGTCCCACCTCCCCCAGATGGATGTTTTTGTTTATAGTCTGTGCCACCTCTTCCCCTCACTGCTCCTCTCCTGGGGAATTCACTATCGCACACTTTGCTTGGTGTGTCCATGGATCTGGAAATGTTTGCACAGCTGGTTCTGACTCTTGAAACAGTGTAGCCGAAGCAAGTTGCCCTGCAGCCACTACATTGATCCCAGAATGCCTTGCACACTTCTTCACAGATCTGTAATTCACACTACTTTCTTTCAGCAGTCAGAACCAGCAGTACAAACCATAAAAACCGCTAGATACTGCTCTCAGTAACAATAACATTTACAAATAATCCTCGTAACCTGGACGTTCCTGCCTGTTTTTTGGCAGCAGCAGATTTTACTCCCACAGTCCCACCTGTCACAATAAAATAAAGGACACAATAAAATCTGTAAATACGGCAGCTCCAACCGACTCCAGCCGCATCTCTTCTGATAAAATGTTGCACCCACATCTGGAGCACCTTGTTTTTGGCCACGAGGTGGGGGTTGTTGTTAGTGAGCAAGTACATGCTGTTCTCCGCTGTTATGATTCCAGGCATTGGAGAAGAGCTTACAATCAGCATTCTGAGTCCTCCATGGATAATATTCCCAGGAATGATACAGTAACAGTTACTCTGTTGCGTTGTTTCAAGAGTTTCAAATAAATTAAAACTGTTGGCAATGATGGTATATTGGTTGGTTTGGGGTGAAGTTCCCCTTAAATGCCATCCCGCTATAATGACAGGTTGGGGCGCAGTTAAAGGGGGCGGCATCCCACAGATAAAGATAAGATCTTTCCCAGTAGCTATAAATCCATAGGATCTGTAAGAACCAAAGCAAAAGGCCATGTGAGGGGGGGGGGGCAATCACACCTGTGAGATTATGGTTCAAATTCTTGTTGATTTGAGCAGTGCTAAACAAAAAAAAACCCAAAACCCTTAATTTACGTATAGCCTGTACAGAAACATCCCATAAAACTATGGCAGCATAGGTATTCCCTGTACTAAGCACAATTCAGCAGGAACAGCCCCTAAGTTTGCTCATAGTCTGTACAGAGAGATCCCATAAAACTATGGCAGCATAGGTATTCCCTGTACTAAGCACAATTCAGGAGGAACAGTCCCTAAGTTTGCTCATAGTCTGTACAGAGAGATCCCATAAAACTATGGCAGCATAGGTATTCCCTGTACTAAGCACAATTCAGCAGGAACAGTCCCCTAAGTTTGCTCATAGTCTGTACAGAGAGATCCCATAAAACTATGGCAGCATAGGTATCCCCTGTACTAAGCACAATTCAGCAGGAACAGTCCCTAAGTTTGCTCATTGTCTGTACAGAGAGATCCCATAAAACTATGGCAGCATAGTTATTCCCTGTACTAAGCACAATTCAGTAGGAACAGTCCCTAAGTTTGCTCATAGTCTGTACAGAGAGATCCCATAAAACTATGGCAGCATAGGTATTCCCTGTACTAAGCACAATTCAGCAGGAACAGTCCCCTAAGTTTGCTCATAGTCTGTACAGAGAGATCCCATAAAACTATGGCAGCATAGGTATTCCTCTGTACTAAGCACAATTCAGCAGGAACAGTCCCCTAAGTTTGCTCATAGTCTGTACAGAGAGATACCATAAAACTATGGCAGCATAGGTATTCCTCTGTACTAAGCACAATTCAGCAGGAACAGTCCCCTAAGTTTGCTCATAGTCTGTACAGAGAGATCCCATAAAACTATGGCAGCATAGGTATTCCCTGTACTAAGCACAATTCAGCAAGAACAGCCTCAAAGTTTGCTCATAGTCTGTACAGAGAGATCCCATAAAACTATGGCAGCATAGGTATTCCTCTGTACTAAGCACAATTCAGCAGGAACAGTCCCCTAAGTTTGCTCATAGTCTGTACAGAGAGATACCATAAAACTATGGCAGCATAGGTATTCCCTGTACTAAGCACAATTCAGCAGGAACAGTCCCTAAGTTTGCTCATAGTCTGTACAGAGAGATCCCATAAAACTATGGCAGCATAGGTATTCCCCTGTACTTAGCACAATTCAGCAGGAACAGTCCCTAAGTTTGTTCATTGTCTGTACAGAGAGATCCCATAAAACTATGGCAGCATAGGTATTCCCTGTACTAAGCACAATTCAGCAAGAACAGCCTCAAAGTTTGCTCATAGTCTGTACAGAGAGATCCCATAAAACTATGACAGCATAGGTAATCCCTGTACTAAGCACAATTCAGCAGGAACAGTCCCCTAAGTTTGCTCACAGTCTGTACAGAGAGATCCCATAAAACTATGGCCGCATAGGTATTCCCTGTACTAAGCACAATTCAGCAGGAACAGTCCCCTAAGTTTGCTCATAGTCTGTACAGAGAGATCCCATAAAACTATGGCCGCATAGGTATTCCCTGTACTAAGCACAATTCAGCAGGAGCAGTCCCATAAGGAGCAGTAAAAACTGCTCCGGCACTGGCTGCAAAATGTGAGTGCTAAATGATTCCCTTATGACAAGATTAGAATTGCCCTTGTTGCTACAGTCACATATTATTACTGGGAGGAAACACTACATGACGGATGAATATTATACATTGTATAAAAGATAGAGAGGATAATGCCCTGCGTGTGTCTCATCTCTAATGGATACTCCATTCTGTGATTTTATTTCTGACTGTCCCACAGGACCTGCTTTTATTCCCTCTAGAGAGGCTCCTCCTGTACAAACACTGCACTCTCTGAACTGTCTCTGAACTAGAATTCTCTCTTGTGTAATGAGGAATCTCTGACATTTAAACCATTCTAAGGCTCCACACAACACTCTCAACCCACACACTGTACAAGACTTTACTGTCTTTCTTCCTTCATTCCACTACAACTTTATGTTTTCTACGCTACAGGGGGGCAAATTATTAGGAAAACCAGTCCTGATCCCCAGTGCCCATACGCTTTCCTATTAATGAAAGAAGACCCCCACCAACAATGCTCCCCTATCAAATGCACAGGTTTCCCAATAGAGTAGGAACAACTTGATATATTGATGGAATGTTTGCTCAATAGCTTTCCATGTCCTGCATCTGCCCATGCCCTGCGCTTTATTTTCTTCTTTCCCATTTTGAAGAGGGATATTTTGGGAAACATCTAGGGGCAGATATATCAAGGGTCACATTGAAAATTCCAAATCAAATTTTTGAGTTTGTTTATGGTCAAAACTGTCAAATTCAACTAGGGAGTTATTCAAATTCAAGTTTTTCATCGTTTTTTGAGATTTATCATACTCTTGCCCTTTAAGAACTCAAATTCGACTATTCGCCACCTAAAACCTGCCAAATTGCTGTTTAAATCAATGGAAGACGTCCAGGGATCAAGTTGTTTGCAGCCTTCCTGACATTCTAGTTTGTTTTTTTTTCAGAGAAAAAACTCGAACCAAAATTTTAAAATTCGAATCGAATTTCAATTTGATTCAAGTTTTTGAGTCAATCCTATTCATCCAAGTTTGAAAACCCTGATGAAGGTTAAAGTATAGAACCGAATTTAAATTATTTTAGCTGAAGTAAAACAGTTGCTTTTATTATTTCAATTAACAGTGAAATGCTGAATAACAGTGGAATGTTATAGAACGACCAGATTAGAAATTATGTGGAAGTCTGTTCGCTGAGATATATTGTCAAATACAAATACATATGGGGGCACATTTACTTAGGGTTGAATATCGAGGGTTAATTAACCCTTGATATTCGACTGTCGAAGTTAAATCCTTCAAATATCGAAGTCGAAGGATTTACCGCAAATTTTTTGTTTTAATCCATCGATGGAACGATTTTTCTTCGACCAGAAATTTGTTAGAAAGCCTATGGGGACCTTCCCCATAGGCCAACATTGAGGTTCAGTAGGTTTTACTTGGCGAAGTAGGGGGTCGAAGTTTTTTTTAAAGAGACAGTACTTCGACTATCGAATGGTCGAATAGTCGAACGATTTTTAGTTCGAATCATCGATTCGAACTCGTAGTCGAAGTAGCCAATTCGATGGTTGAAGTAGCCAAAAAAAACGTTCGAAATTCGAAGTATTTTTTCGTCTATTCCTTCACTCGAGCTAAGTAAATGTGCCCCATGGTTTCAAATACAAATACAAGAGGACTCTTGTATTTGTATATATATATATAGAGAGAGAGAGAGAGAGAGAGAGAGAGAGAGAGAGAGAGAGAGAGAGAGAGAGAGAGAGAGAGAGATAGATCATTTATCTATCTATGAATCATCTATCTATCTATCTATCAATCTAGGATCTATCAATCTGTCATTTATCAATGAGTTATATTCTAACCCATGAGATAAGCACATAGCAATGTGCAGTTTGCCTCTGATTCCTTTGAAAAGTGTTTAGTTCTAATTAATATGGGTAAAACATTTGGTTAAAGTGTAAACACCACCCCTTGTAGTCAGTTACTTGGGGCCTTTTATGTTGAAAACCCCCTGTTTCGTACAGTCTGTAGCTAAGCATGATGGGACTTGTTGTTCTAAAGCTACTGAAGGGCTTTGGTTGGTTGTGCCATGGTGCCAGGTTCTACCAACAACGGCCAATAAATCTCTTTATAGAATATGATCCAGCAGTTACTATGAGGCTTAGGAGAGCAGCCGCCCAATGATGTTTTATCAGCGGCATCACAAGAAACAGAATCTGCCTCTGTGTTTAATGGATCACTCAACTGACTCTCCAATGCACATTAGCTAATAGGAATCATTTCCAGAAGAAACTAGTTGCTGGAAAAGCCAATTACTTTACTATAATTAATTGACTTCTTTACACTCAGCACTTGGCACTAGGTAATGACCATATACAGGCTGCAGGCTGAGTTATACAGGGAACTCTGAGTATCACTCATGTATTATAAGGGGTAATGTACCCCCTACTGTAAATGATAAGGATATTAGAAGTCACTGGGGGTTGTTCTGTGACCATATATAGGCACAAGGCTGCAGGCTGAGTTATACAGGGAACTCTGAGTATCACTCATGTATTATAAGGGATAATGTACCCCCTACTGTAAATGATAAGGATATTAGAAGTCACTAAGGGGTTGTTCTGTGACCATATAAAGGCACAAGGCTGCAGGCTGAGTTATACAGGGAACTCTGAGTATCACTCATGTATTATAAGGGATAATGTACCCCCTACTGTAAATGATAAGGATATTAGAAGTCACTGGGGGTTGTTCTGTGACCATATATAGGCACAAGGCTGCAGGCTGAGTTATACAGGGAACTCTGAGTATCACTCATGTATTATAAGGGATAATGTACCCCCTACTGTAAATGATAAGGATATTAGAAGTCACTGAGGGGTTGTTCTGTGACCATATAAAGACACAAGGCTGCAGGCTGAGTTATACAGGGAACTCTGAGTATCACTCATGTATTATAAGGGATAATGTACCCCCTACTGTAAATGATAAGGATATTAGAAGTCACTGAGGGGTTGTTCTGTGACCATATAAAGGCACAAGGCTGCAGGCTGAGTTATACAGGGAACTCTGAGTATCACTCATGTATTATAAGGGATAATGTACCCCCTACTGTAAATGATAAGGATATTAGAAGTCACTGAGGGGTTGTTCTGTGACCATATAAAGGCACAAGGCTGCAGGCTGAGTTATACAGGGAACTCTGAGTATCAGTCATGTATTATAAGGATAATGTACCCCCTACTGTAAATGATAAGGATATTAGAAGTCACTGAGGGGTTGTTCTGTGACCATATAAAGACACAAGGCTACAGGCTGAGTTATACAGGGAACTCTGAGTATCACTCATGTATTATAAGGGATAATGTACCCCCTACTGTAAATGATAAGGATATTAGAAGTCACTGAGGGGTTGTCCTGTGACCATATAAAGACACAAGGCTGCAGGCTGAGTTATACAGGGAACTCTGAGTATCACTCATGTATTATAAGGGATAATGTACCCCCTACTGTAAATGATAAGGATATTAGAAGTCACTGAGGGGTTGTCCTGTGACCATATAAAGACACAAGGCTGCAGGCTGAGGTTACAATTAACTTAATAAAATCGGTATTTATTTTGTTTTATTTTTTTATGTTTTTTGTAGAATAAAGTAAGTAACTTTGTTGTTCCTCCTGTTAGCCACATGATTGCAGCTGTCAGTTGAGGAATTATAAATTGCCCTTCTCTAACCTCTATTATTCTGTTTTGTTGAGACACTGAAAGACAAAAGAATGAGGAAGATACTAAATAATATGAGAATATAATAATAAGAAAGATACAGACAGGGAAAAGGATACAATAATCCCTCACCCTCAGCCAGGAATCTTTCTCTTTTTAAAGATAGAAATGAACAATAACTGTGATTAAAGGGGCATGTTCTGAACTGTATATTAACTTTTTGTTATAGGTGAACCTATTCTAAGTAACATCTCAGCTGTTTTTTTTTAATTATTAGCCTTGCTATTCTGTGTATTTCAGTCCTACGGCTGGAACTGCTACCTGGTTGTCCCCGGCAACTAATTAAAAACAAAAAAGAACAGATCAACTACTAGGGTTTGTTTTTATTGTCATATTTAAATGCTTATCTTTCATGTCTGTCCCTCTCCTCCTGATCTCATTCTGTAGGGGTTCGGGGTTGCTAGGGTAATGAAGCCCACCCCTAGTAACTAAATAGCGTTGAAATTCTAAAGAAAAAAAAATGAAACATCTCAAAAGCCAAAAAAGACTCCGGAGACTGTTGAGGTCTTGTGGTCAAAAGCGTATGAGCGTACACTTTAGGAAGAGCTAGAGACAAGCAGTTTAAAGGGATACTGTCATGGGAAAAATACATTTTTATTTTCAAAACACATCAGTTAATAGAGCTGCTCATGCAGGATTCTGCACTGAAATCTGTTTCTCAAAAGAGCAATTTATATTTATATATTAACATATATTTATATTTAATTTTAAAATCTGACATGGGGCTAGAAATATTGTCGGTTTTCCAGCTGCCCCCAGTCATGTGACTTGTGCTCTGATAAACTTCAGTCACTCTTTACTGCTGTACTGCAAGTTGGAGTGATATCACCCCCTCCCTTTCCCCCCAGCAGCCTAACAACAGAACAATGGGAAGGTAACCAGATAACAGCTCCGTAACACAAGATAACAGCTGCCTGGTAGATCTAAGAACAACACTCAATAGTAAAATCCAGGTCCCACTGAGACACATTCAGTTACATTGAGTAGGAGAAACAACAGCCTGCCAGAAAGCAGTTCCATCCTAAAGTGCTGGCTCTTTCTGAAATCACATGACCAGGCAAAATGACCTGAGATGCACCTACACACCAATATTACAACTAAATACACTTGCTGCTTCAGGAATGACATTTTATATTGTACAGTGAATTATTTGCAGTGTAAACAGTGTCATTTAGAAATAAAAACTACACCATAAAATCATGTCAGAATCCCTGTAAGCATTGGTCACAGACAGGGTCTAGCCTTGATGTGGGCAGATATTTGTGGGGGCAGGCTGCCCGTACTAAAAAGAGTTAAGTGTTAATTTGGGCGGCCACTCCAGCTTCCTGCAAAGAATTAAGGCCAGCTTTTTTATTATTCCTACCCAACACCTCCTAATCAAGAAGCGTTAGGAAAAGGCAAACAGGGTGTTAGCCCCCCACTAACCCCCCTGGATGAGAAGAATGTAGATAAAAACGGAAAAAAAAAAATTTCTTGTTAGGAATGGTTCTGCCCAACCTGTACCCACTTGTTTTTCGTCTATTCAAGGAGCACGTGTATCCTGACTTGAATGGTACTGAATGGGCCACTTCTGTTGGAAAGTGTTGCTGCAGTCCCATCACAGAACCAGTAAGAACAAGGGGAACTGAAACCCATGTATATATATATGTATATATACTCAAGGTCACTAACAAACAGTAGGATCCAATGAATCTGAACTGTCACATGGGAACCAGTTAACATGTGACTCCATGAAGAGGAATAGAATAGGGGTGAAGAGGATGAAGAGGATGAAGAGGAATAGGGGTGCAGCAACTCTGACACATGAATATTGTGGTTTGCTCTTCAGTGCAAGATTCCATATTGATATAAATCCAAAGGGCAATGGGCTGACAAACTCATAAAAAGGAAAGAAAGGGTATTAGTGCTATTTAGACTGTGGGTGAATAGAGTGCTATCCAGGAGGCTTAAATGGCAGAATGTAGAGTCCTGCATCGGGTCGGGTACCTGCGGGTAACCACAGAAAACCTGCAAGGTTTTGGGGAAAAATTTCTGATTGTGCAGGTAGTCCGAGGGTAACCTGTCTCAGTAGTCGACTAAGTTGCAGGACTGGGCCCTCCTACCATCCCCTGAGCTTGTGGTAAGATTTTTTGCCCTACCTAATGTTATACAAAATCTTCTGTATAGTAGGGTCTCTTAGTAGTACAATGGTTACTCACCACATCAAGGAAGTGGCTCAGGTGCACCGCCCTGGGCCCTCAGCAAAAGGGGCGGATAAACCGAAATCTCGAATAGAAGCAGGCACTCAAGGGCAAAAACTTCCACCAGGCAGATGTTCCATACGTGAAAAAGTTTATTGTGTCAAAACAGCCTGACGCGTTTCGTGTTCCAAACACTTAATCATAGGCCTATGATTAAGTGGAATAGGCTAACTTGTGACATCTCTTCTGGCTGAAAGCGGCCACTGGGTCAGGAGGTAAGTGAGCTATTCGATGGCAGGTAGCGGGTCTGGGTAGCAGAGCATAGTGGGTGGCGGGCACAGGTGTGCCCAATCTGATCCACACAGGACTAGAAGGTGTCTATGGACATTCTCATTCATCCAGGCCATAATATACAGTGTCTAGTAGAGATAAATCTAAAGCAACTGGACTTTGTCTTCATTTTATTGAAAACATTTCACCTCTCATCTGAGCAGCTTCTTCACTTCAAGTGGTAGGAATATTCATGGTGGCAGTATCCAAACTGAAGAGGGCAGTTTAAAGACCCAACAGGTCTAAAGTCTAAAGAGCCACCAAGTCTAAAGACCCACCAAGTCTAATGTCTAAAGACCCACCAAGTGTAAAGTTGAAAGACCCGCCAAGTATAAAGTTGAAAGACCCACCAGGTCTAAAGTCGAAAGACCCACAAAGTCTAAAGTCAGAAGACCAACCAAGTCTAAAGTTGAAAGACCCACCAAGTCTAAAGTCGAAAGACCCACCAGGTCTAAAGTCGAAAGACCCACAAAGTCTAAAGTCAAAAGACCCACCAAGTTAAGTGTCCTAGTATAATCCCATGTCGAAAAGGCATCTGAAAATAAGGGAAGTGCCTTAATTGGTCCATATGGTCACAGGCAGCTGCCGTCCAAAAGTGAGTGGCTCTGTTATATTTCCTACAGTTGGGCCTGTACGTATGGTTTTATCCCTACAAAGCTTATTCCTTCCATAGGGATTATCTGTATGTGTATCAGTTGGGAGTTTTCTGACCCCACGGGACCCCAACCTAAACTCACGGTTGAATTTCAACTTAAAGGGGTGGTTCAACTTTAAGGTAAGAATGGCAAAATGTTTTAGAATGTGCAATTCCCAGCAACTTTGCAACTGGTCATCATTATTTAGATGTTATAGTTGTTTGAGTAATTTGCCTTGCTCTTTTGTCTACCCCAGCAACCAGTTTGCTGAAATTACAGACTGGAGAGCTGCTGAATTAAAGGATAAATAACTCAAAAACCACAAATGATAAAAAATGAAAAGCAACTGTCAGTTCTGATGTCTCAGGAAGGCAGTTTATCACAAGGCACCAAATCCACAGGGGTAGAATGAAATGATTGTTTGCAGTGGAATTCAGTGACACGGCAAACAAATTGTGTGACTCGGCTCAAATCCCACCGCACTCACGAGTCCTGCGCTAATTCCAGCAGTCGCGGCTAAGAAGGGATTTTGAAGCCTACAAGGAAAAGAAAAGCAATCTGTTGTTTTTGTTTTTAAGCAGAAGTGATTAAGCGCACGCAGAGCTCCTTTAGTTCAAATGACTTGGCCGCCCAATGGTTTTGGCTGCGGCTGCTGTTAATCAGCTGGAAAGTATTTACGACAATCCATGAAAGAGACAACAAGGACAGATGCTGCAACACCTCTTTGTCGACCACTGGTGTAACCACTTCTTTTGTGCATCTTTCATTATTGCCTTGCGGTGCCAAAACTGATGCCAATTTCTATCACCACCCCGAGAGTTCTGAAACCCCTAAACTGTATTCTTTAGGCACATCTCACTATTAATAAATAAATAGCCCCAATAGTGTTATGGGCTTATTACACTTGTCTTTATTCAGCCACACTGTGATCATATTCTCTCTCTCTCACGTATTCCCTTCTGTACTTTGCTTTTGAAGCTACTGAAAGAAATGCCCCTTTGTTTGCCGTGCCTACAGGGCAGTGTTTGGCACCGAAGCAAAAACTTTGTGTGGGTTTTTTTTAATGTGCATCAAACACAAATTCCATTTTGTTCTGCATGTCGGATACTTTGCCAGCACTTTGTATTCATGGTTCTTTCAAAACAACTTGTGTGATACTAATAATAAAACATAAATATAGCTTGTTTATATAAACTATAGTAGTACTTATCTGTTATCTACTGTGTATCCTGTGCTTGAATGGCTGCCCCCGTGGCTACACAGCAGCTTGTTTATATAAACTATAGTAGTACTTATCTGTTATCTACTGTGTATCCTGTGCTTGAATGGCTGCCCCCATGGCTACACAGCAGCTTGTTTATATAAACTATAGGAGTACTTATCTGTTATCTACTGTGTATCCTGTGCTTGAATGGCTGCCCCCATGGCTACACAGCAGCTTGTTTATATAAACTATAGTAGTACTCATCTGTTATCTACTGTGTATCCTTTGCTTGAATGGCTGCCCCCTGTCTACACAGCAGCTTCTTTATATAAACTATAGTAGTACTTATCTGTTATCTACTGTGTATCCTGTGCTTGAATGGCTGCCCCCATGGCTACATAGAAGCTTGTTTATATAAACTATAGTAGTACTTATCTGTTATCTACTGTGTATCCTGTGCTTGAATGGCTGCCCCCATGGCTACACAGCAGCTTGTTTATATAAACTATAGTAGTACTCATCTGTTATCTACTGTGTATCCTGTGCTTTAATGGCTGCCCCCATGGCTACACAACAGGTTGTTTATATAAACTATAGTAGTACTTATATGTTATCTACTGTGTATCCTGTGCTTGAATGGCTGCCCCCATGGCTACACAGCAGCTTGTTTATATAAACTATAGTAGTACTTATCTGTTATCTACTGTGTATCCTGTGCTTGAATGGCTGCCCCATGGCTACACAGCAGCTTGTTTATATAAACTATAGTAGTACTTATCTGTTATCTACTGTGTATCCTGTGCTTGAATGGCTGCCCCCATGGCTACACAGCAGCTTGTTTATATAAACTATAGTAGTACTTATCTGTTATCTACTGTGTATCCTGTGCTTGAATGGCTGCCCCCATGGCTACATAGAAGCTTGTTTATATAAACCATAGTAGTACTTATCTGTTATCTACTGTGTATCCTGTGCTTGAATGGCTGCCCCCATGGCTATACAGCAGCTTGTTTATATAAACTATAGTAGTACTTATCTGTTATCTACTGTGTATCCTGTGCTTGAATGGCTCCCCCCATGGCTACACAGCAGCTTGTTTATATAAACTATAGTAGTACTTATCTGTTATCTACTGTGTATCCTGTGCTTGAATGGCTGCCCCCATGGCTATACAGCAGCTTGTTTATATAAACTATAGTAGTACTTATCTGTTATCTACTGTGTATCCTGTGCTTGAATGGCTGCCCCCATGGCTACACAGCAGCTTGTTTATATAAACTATAGTCGAGTTTCTGAAGCAAACACACCTGTTTTATCAGTGAAGGACAAAACTATTATATTATACATTATACATTATATTGTCATTCCTTTAAAACTGTTTAATTTTTTGCTGTTACCATTCCTTTAATTGCACATTGAGTTCCATTGGGGACAATGATTTACTAATGTGGCAAGAGGTTCTATAGAATGAGAGACTCAACACATTGTCTCAAGGGACTCAACTAGGAATTCAGTGACGTTTGAATTTTGTACTTATTTTTATTTATCAGTAAGGGCTGATTTTCTGCAGTAGCGCAAAACCTTGTGCACCCCCTTACGTCTATTTCAGCACAATTAGCCAGGAGTTTATTCGTTGATTGTGAAGTGATTGCTGCTCACCTTCTTTCCTATTGACGTTTATGTCATTTCAGGAGATCTTGTCCCTTCCAAAGGAGAAAGCTGACACATGTTCTTTCACGGAGGAAGAAAGAGAGCGCATTGTGCAATCAGCTGTTTCACAAGTACTGGACTTCGTGGGGTACAAGGTCCCGCAGACAAGACGCAACGTTTGGAGGAGTTGAGTAAGAGAAGTTTAAAGGGCACCTGTTGGGCAATAATATTATCCCCAACCAAAGGTGAGGGCTTATAAAGCCTGCACTCCAATTGGGGGTAACAATAGTTTTTTTTTTTTTAAATTGCCCCACCAGTGCTAGGAGCTCCTGGAGCAATCGGGCATGTCAATCAGAGCACATACATATAATGAGGAAATAGCTGCATTTTTAGCATGTTTCTCATTATTCACATGCGTGTGCCCCAACATGGACGCTCATACCGGGGGCTCCTTACCCATGCGAGTGGCCTAGTGCTGGCAGGAGGCAATTTTTAAAAAACAATAACTACTGTTACTCTCAACCAGAGTGTGGGCTCTATTAGGCAGCACCTTTGGTTGGGGATAATATTTTTGCCCAACAGGTGCCCTTTAACACTAAGTTTACATCATACTGCTTTAACTGAATATGCACGGGTCCAGGAAATAAAAAAACAGCCAGTTTTACTTAGATATTTAACAAATATTAATATACCACTGTTACTATAATCACCACCATTGGTCATAATGTGCCCCTTAACTGAAAACATTTGGGCAGCTTTGAGCTCAGTGGGGTAACTATAGAGCAGGCAGGGGGGGCCCAGGGAACAGGGGGTCCAGACTGTGGGGTCTGCTTCCTCTATAGCTAATAGAAACCCCCCTTGTCCCCAGCCGCTCTCTCTTACCTGAGGCGAGGAAGGGGGATGATGCAAGTTGGGGCAGGAGTAGGCGGAGTTGGGGTTGGGTGTGGGTGGAGTCGGGACAGGGTGTGGGCGAGTCAAAGGTGGGACAAGAAGTGGGCCCATCTGAAGATTTTTTTGCAGGGGGGCCCAGCTAGAGTTGCCACCTGTCTGTATTTGACCAGGACAACCCCTATTTATGGGAGGGCTGTCGGGGTCAAAACTGCCTGCCTGGTTTTCCTAATTTGGATAGGTTAGGACAGAATTCCCTAACATTGACTCATCATAATTCCGCCCACTGACACGCCCATGCAATGGCACTGTCCCGCCCACAACGTCATCATCCAATCCTGTGACATCATTGGCCTGCCCAGAGTTCCCAACACGGAAAGGTGGCGAACCCAATGCCCGGCGCACTCTCGTTACACCACTGTTTTTAGCTGCAGAACTAATTTGTTAAAAAATAAAAAAAAAGCACCAGGGAGAAGACACAAGAAAAAAAATCAGTGCCAAAAAAAAAATAAATGACATTTTGTGGGAGATGAAATATGATTGGTTTTCTTGAAAATAAATAAAATTTCCATCTTGACCTTTGATATATGAGCATGAACTAAGTGTTTCCCAGCTTTAATACATTTCTTTTCATGTAAAGATGACATTGAAGCATTTTATAATACTGGGTGCCATGTGCTTTGTATGGTTCATTCTCATTTTCAACACAATGTCCTTGGCACACGTGGGGTAGGTTGGCTATTGTTGTCTATTCATTATTCATGGCTCATTGCTACGTAGTGCCTATATTCACACACATCACCGCGCAGTTTAAAATGATTACACAGCTTTTTGCAGAGCATTTTATCCCAGCTTGACTCATTATAAGTCCCATGAGGATTCCGCCTGGTTGGAGCAGCCTGGAAGTCGTCGCCGCAGCACAACAGTAAAGGAAATAAAATCAGATTTAATAACCTCGTACTCGATTTGCTTGAAGCCTCCTTCCTTAATGTGAATTTATGTGCTGCCATTTATTACTCTGTGCCTGGGATGTAGGGGCCTGTAGGAATTTAACACCTTTCAATGGCAAACAAGCGGCAGTGCGTGAAAGGAAAGTGGTTGTAGCCGTGCCAGAAAGGACAGGAGCTGAGTAACAGTTTTACTCAGCCAAGGCAAGAGGAAAACTGGGGAGAGTCATAAAGATATTTCACTTGATCTACTCATATGATCATAGTCATCATAGGTCATAGTATGGACCTACACTCGGCCATAAAGAAAGTCTCAAGATAAGCCACTTCCTAATATGTGATTTGTAATAAAATTGTATTTTACATTTGAAGTAAAGAGAGAATTGATTCCACATGTAGAGCTTGTGTCCATCCAGAAAGGGCCAATGAGGTCCCCACCCGAAGGGAATTTTTAAACTAATCCTGATCTATAGTTGATGGGGCAGACCATTTCTTTAGCTCTATACAGGGTCCAATGACCTACTAAATCTGGAGGGGGCCAGCTGTAGTATATATTTTCTATGTACAATATATATCAATGAAGTCTAACCTGTAGCCCTAAAGCCAACTACCAGTATCCCACTGAAAACTAAAGGCCTTTTTGAGTTCTGGACTTATCAGTACCTACCCCCTTAGTTGAGGAAGTCCTGGGCATATGTCCAGCTTCAGTTTTGGGGCACTTACCATCTACCTGAACTATCACCATCTACCCCCTTGAATTTTGAACTCCTGACAGAACTCTTAGTTCTACCCACTTAGTTCTAAGACTCTCAGCATCTACCCACTTAGTTATGGAACTGTTGGTATCTACCCACTTAGTTCTAAGACTCTCAGCATCTACCCACTTAGTTATAGGCTGTTGGCATTTAACCACTTTGTTTTGGAACTCTCTACATTTACCCACTTAGTTCTAGGACTCTCAGCGTCTACCCACTTAGTTCTGGGGCTGTTGCCATCTACCCACTTAGTTCTGGGACTCTCAGCCTCTACTCACTTTGTTATGGGGCTGTTGGCATCTACCCACTTTGTTTTAGAACTCTATGCATTTACCCACTTAGTTCTAAGACTCTTAGCATATACCCACTTTGTTCTGGGACTGTTGGCGTCTTCTCACTTAATTCGGAGACTGTGGACATCTTCCCACTTAGTTCTGGAACTGTTGGCATCTACCCACTTAGTTCTAAGACTCTCAGCATCTACCCACTTAGTTCTGGGACTCTCAGCATCTACTCACTTTGTTCTGGGACTGTTGGCATCTACCCATTTAGTTATGGGGCTGTTGGCATCTACCCACTTTGTTTTGGAACGCTCTACATTCTAAAACTCTCTGCATCTACCCACTTTGTTCTGGGACTGTTGGCTTCTTCCCACTTAGTTCTGGGACTCTTGAAATGTACCCACTTAGTTCTAAGACTCTCAGCATCTACCCACTTAGTTATGGGGCTGTTGGCACCTACCCACTTTGGAACTCTCTGCATTTTCCCACTTAGTTCTAAGACTCTCAGCATCAACCCAATTTGTTCTGGGAATCTTGGCATCTACCCACTTTGTTCTGGAATTTTCTGCAGCTATTTTAATTCAAGAAAGCTTTGCATCTACCCACTTAGTTCTGAAACTCTTAGGCATCGATCCCCTTGAAATTAGAACTCTCTGCAGCTACCCTGCTTAGTTCAATCTTGGTATCACTCCCCTTAGTGCCAAGTTTCTGTTAAAAAAAACATATAAAATGAACATTTCAGGCTCAACCATATTGATATACTGAACAACTAATGGCACCCGCTGGAGAGGCCACTGTACAGCTATGCCGGGGCTTCACGTGAATCTCTGAGGCAATACAGTAAATAACAGAATTGTGCAGACAAAAGCTTCTGTTCACGACCCTGAATTTTACATGGAAACTAAATGCACAATATCTTAACTTCTTGAACAGCAGGACTATTGAGTGTTTCTAAATTAAATACAAGTTATATTTAGAATTGTTTTTTTTTGTCATGTTCAGCTAATGCTGGGGTAGGAATGTAACTGGGGGATATATATATAGGGAAAGCCAACACTGTGTTTTATATTAATATCACTTTGGGGTAATTCTGCAGTTAATGTCCTTCTGTAGTACAGGAGCTTCTACTCCTATCTTTCTGCAGATATTGTATATGTATTCATCCATTACACTGAGAGTCAATGTCACTGGTTAATGTCACACCCATAGCAACCAATCAGCATTAAGCTTTCCCTGCTTAAGTGTGGACAGCATTACAAAAGCAAATATCCTACTGGTTGCTAATAGTAACTGGGGGGGTCAAACGTTGTCCTTAAAGGAGAAGGAAAGCTACCAAGTCAGTTTATTGCGAATAGATTAGCTACAATAGTGCAAGCTAGGATGCTATATTTATTCTGCAGAATGCTTTACCATACCAGTAAACAGCTCTAGAAGTTCTCTCTGTTTGTTTAGGATAGCAGATGCCATATTAGCTTGGTGTGACATTACTTCCTGTCTGAGTCTCTCCCTGCTCACTCATAGCACTGGGCTCAGATTACAGCAGGAAGGGGAGGAGGATGAGAGGAGCAATCTGAGCATGCTCAAGCCCTAGCCGTGGAGGTTTAAGCTGAAAACAGTTAGTCTGATACAGAAGCCCATGAGTACACAATAGAGGAAAGAAATGTGGTGTTTCTTTTGACAGAGGACTCAGAGCAGCATTACTTTGAGGGTTAACTGGTGTATTTATATAGACCTTTCTGATAAATCGTACTTACTTTTAACCTTCTTTCCTTCTCCTTTAATGACCACATAACACATGACCTAATGATCTGATTGGCTAGGGGAGGTTATTGACCATTCTACAGGGTGGTGCAACAAGATAAGTTCTAGGAACCCATAGTAACCATTAAGATTATTTTTGTATCATGCTGCCTGCTGATTGGTTGCTATGGGTTACTAGACCTATAAGTCATGATATACCTATCAGCAAAATATAGTACAGGTGCGCTGAATATTGTAGATGGACAGATATAGACTGACATCAACCTGTGCCCAATCACAATGGGTCCCTGTGCTTTCCCCAGCCAGTAGCAAGCTCTGAAGGAAAACGAGTCCTCTCTCCAGCTCTCACAATAACAGACAAAGGAGCCAATGTGCTGCAGCCAAGATAGAATTATCCCTGGCACAAGCTTCCCATGGCACACTGTCCGCTCTCAGCTCTTTTATACATTCTAACAGGATAGGCACATGCCAGAAAATTAGGTTGTTCTGTTGGGAGTGGAGAACTAACTGTTCAGTAGCGCAGGGTGGGGAGAGTTAAAATACCATCAGCAAAATGGTCCGCACTTTCCCTTTAAACTGTATAGTGGATCCTGCCCAGCTGAGCTGCTCCCTTCTTGGAAAGGAAAGTCACTAAATGAGAACTCTCTGCAGCTTCTCTCTTTCTATATACTGCGCACCAGGGTACAAGTAATTGCTGTGCAAAGCAGAATCTGTCCGGCTGTTTGTATTCTCCGCACTGCTGGTTGTGATTCATGAAACAATGTAGCCAGCTGAGATAATGATACCAATGGCAGTGACAATGGGCACTCTGAAAGCAAATACGGTTTTATATTTGTAATGATCTTGACCTAAATATTTAATTTTTCCTTTTAAAAGGTCACATCGGCCGAAGGGAAGCGATTCCCATTGTGCCCAGGATTGAGATGATGAATGAACAGGCATTTGTTTGATATTTTAGGACTATTTACCAAAATAGAAAAAAAATGCTAATGTGATTTGTCTCCTTTTTAAACATTCTGATTTGTCTTTTTATCTAGGACTTTGCTGTGATTTCGGGGGAATATTTGTAGATAATCCGATGAAAAGAGAATCATGTCAGAAGTCGGAACAATTTTCCTAGGAGATCGTGTGGCTGATGTACATGATAAAACTTTAGGCAGCCCCTCTGTATAAAATAAAGGCAAGGCATTTAGAGCTTCAGTGGGAGGCAATCAAATTGATTAAAGGAACAGTAACACCAAAAAATGTAAGTGTTTTAAAGTAATGAAAATATCATGTACTGTTGCCCTGCACTGGTAAAACTGATGTGTTTGCTTCAGAAACACTACTATAGTTTATATAAATAAGCTGCTGTGTAGCCATGGGGGCAGCCATTCAAGCACAGGAGACACAGTAGATAACAGATAAGTACTACTATAGTTTATATAAACAAGCTGCTGTGTAGCCATGGGGGCAGCCATTCAAGCACAGGATACACAGTAGATAACAGATAAGTACTACTATAGTTTATATAAACAAGCTGCTGTGTAGCCATGGGGGCAGCCATTCAAGCACAGGATACACAGTAGATAACAGATAAGTACTACTATAGTTTATATAAACAAGCTGCTGTGTAGCCATGGGGGCAGCCATTCAAGCACAGGATACACAGTAGATAACAGATAAGTACTACTATAGTTTATATAAACAAGCTGCTGTGTAGCCATGGGGGCAGCCATTCAAGCACAGGATACACAGTAGATAACAGATAAGTACTACTATAGTTTATATAAACAAGCTGCTGTGTAGCCATGGGGGCAGCCATTCAAGCACCGAATACACAGTAGATAACAGATAAGTACTACTATAGTTTATATAAACAAGCTGCTGTGTAGCCATGGGGGCAGCCATTCAAGCACAGGATACACAGTAGATAACAGATAAGTACTACTATAGTTTATATAAACAAGCTTAAGACTATATGCTTAAGACTATATTAGAAATGCTGGGCAACTGGTATTGGCCATGACTGGAAGAACAGGTCACTATGACTGTGAGAAAGAGTTTATTGTTAAAGGGATACTGTCATGGGAAAACACGTTTTTTCAAAACACATGAGTTAATAGTGCTGCTCCAGCAGAATTCTGCACTTAAATCGGTTTCTCAAAAGAGCAAACACATTTTTTTATATTTAATTTTGAAATCTGACATGGGGCTAGACATATTGTCGGTTTCCCAGCTGCCTCCAGTCATGTGACTTGTGCTCTGATAAACTTCAGTCACTTTTTACTGCTGTACTGCAAGTTGAAGTCATATCATCCCCTCCCTTCCCCCCCCCCAGCAGCCTAAAAAGATATATTTGTTGGTTCAAGAATACAATTTTTAAATGACAGTTCTAAATATATGCAATGTAAACAGTGTAATAAGAAATTAAAAATAAACCATAAAAATCACAACAGAATTCCATATAAAGAACGCTTGGCCAGAGACACAGCGAGGCGGATACCCAACTCTACTGGCTGGAATGGATCCCTACTCAAGAGTAGTTACACGTGTCTTGATGGTCATGAGTCAATGATGATTAATTGACCGAGGCTGTTAGTATTTAGAGGAGGACTTGGTGATGTGGCATATTTTATATAAGTACACAGGATATGTGAAAAGATGACGATGATGATGATGAAGATGAAGATGTAGAGATCAAGCCATTGAGGCAGGATACACAATCTTAGGGTTATAAGAAGCAAACTCTTTCTAGAAGAGCAACATCATGAAGAACAAGGCAAGGAATTGTCTCATACAAAGATGGCGCATTGGGAACCACTGGGTGTGGCAGAAAAAAAAGCCTTTCCCTTGGGGCATCACTGTTATAAGCAGCAACAACAGGGCATGAATCAGGCTGGATACAATGGGTCCACTCACTGACAAGACTAATAATTACACCACCCTAAGTCTATTGCATCTGATACATCTTATGGGTATTTGGATATTTACCCTGAACACTGGAATAGATAGGGTTTCACTGAGTATTTGCTCCAATTTCTTTGGGTGCTGATCTGTGGGGTTGGGTCAGTATTTGCTCCATTCACTATAGGAGCTGCCCTACTGACTAATCCATACACATTGGACTCAAGGATGCTCCTTGTCCTGTTATCTGACTATACAAACCTTGGATACACAATAGACATCACAGTAAAAGGCACATTCGCTAAAAATGTGTTATTCAAAATATTTTTATTATTTGAGCAGTTTGGAGGCCGACAACTTTGTATCTCTGCGCTGTTCGCGGCCGCATCACATGAAGGACATCTTTTCTAGACAGATGCCGGATCAAGCAGTTCTTAAAGGGATACTGACGTTTCTGCATTCAGATGCAATAAAGTAGCAAACACCGAAGCGCATTCTGCCAGCAGAGGTCACTGTTCCACTGAAGTCTAAGAAGAGAAGCCACTTCTAGGACTAAATGAGAATAAGAACAGAAGAATAAGAGACAAATTAGAAGATAATAAAGACTGAAAGTGCCAATATGGAAAATTGCGTATATGTAAGGTTTAATTTTCCCTTTAATTTGTAGAGAAGAATAAGAAGATAATAAAGACTGTAAGGGCAGTAAAATTGTCAATATGGACATTCTCCAGGAGAATAGATGGAAATTGTCATTTGGAGCCTGTTTTCATTCCAATATGGTGACCCAGGTCTATCACTGACCATCCAAAGCTCAGTCTATGCGTCTGTTTTATGCTGAAGGATTTATATTCATAATTTTTTTATTTGAGAACTGTCAGTAGGTGCCTTAAAATAGAAGGGAACAATTCCTATTAAAAAAAATTGGAGACTGACTCACCCATCAGCCTGTCAGGTTTTTTTAATTGAGAACTGTCAGCATGTGCCTTTAAATGGAAGGGAACAATTTCTTTTAAATAAATGGTTCAACCTAAGGGAGATTGAATCAGCCTGTTAAGTTCTGGGGTTGTTTAGGTACCAACGGGGGTCCTACAAACAGAGGCATAGAATAAACATACAAATAAGCATAAATATACATACGCTGCATGAACAACCCCCTAAATTCCCTTTAAAGACCCAAATCTCCCTAGATTATTATAATATTGTAAATCAACATGAACACCCGGGATGTTATTGGTGTGACCTCTAGTGGCCGGTTCATGTAATAAAGGGGTTGTTCACCTTTAAATTAACTGTTAGTATGACGTAGGTAGGGATAATCGGAGACAATTTGCAATTGGTTTTAATTTTTTATTATTTGTGGTTTTTGAGTTATTTAGCTTTTTATTCAGCAGCTCTGATTGTTAGGGTCGTAAATACCCTAGCAACCATGCATTGATTTGAACAAAGGAGTGAAATTTGAATAGGGAATTGTAAATATCAGCAACCTGCAGCCTTTCTGCAGAGAAGACCTTTAGGTCTCTTACACACGGGCGGTTTTACCTGTGCTCCCCTGCGTTGCGCATTCTTTTGTTCAGCCACAGGGGAGCGCAGGGTCGGACTGTCCGACAACCCCCCCCACTGCGCGTGTGCGCAAGCGTGCACTCGTGCGCATATGTCACAGCGCGAGTACTCAAGCTGCCCCAACCCCCCCTTAACTCATTGGCTCACCAGCACTGTAGTATATTCTCTCCCAGGCCAGCGAAAGCGAGTGCAGCCAGGATTCACCGCACCGCAGTATGGCAGCTCCCTATCTGACGCTCGCTCCTCCCCCATGTGAAGGAAACTGGCCGTGACATCATCATCAGGCACACTGTCGCACAGCAAACACATGATGCGCACAACTACGGAGCGGAGCACAGCACGCAGAGTCAGGAAGCATCTTTGCGAGTTGGGTACTAGCCAAACAGCCCAGTAGGGGTAGTAGCGCCGAAAAAAAAAAATAGATTAGAGTGTGGTCATAGGGCCCACAAGGACTGGGGCCCACTGGGATTTTTCCCGGTGTCCCGGTGGGCCAGTCCGACACTGGGGGAGCGCAGGAGTAGAAGCACTCAATTATTGTGAAGGGGACTGTACTCACACAGACGCATGTAAGTGCCAATCGCAGGGGAGACGCAGCATGTTGCATTTCACCTGCCTTAGTGCATACATGCGTCTGTGTGAGTACAGCCCCCTTCACAATAATTGACTGTGTCTACTCCTGCGCTCCTTGCGGCTGAACGGAAGAAATCGCAACGCAGGGGAGCGCAGGTAAAACCGCCCGTGTGTAAGAACCCTTAAAATATCCATATTTTTGCATTTTCAGGTGTCACCCCATTGTGATGATATATATTCCTTTAATGTGATCCTCACAGTGAAACACCATCAATCCTTTAAGCAAATAAACCTGATCACTTACCACAATGACACACACAACTGTTCCCGGCTGCGTTGCACAACTATGCGTCATCAGCCGGGTGTGTAAATAACGAGCCTTGTTATTTCTGGGGAAAGTGAGTCAGTACTGGGAACATGGGTGATATATATTAAATGAATCAAATATATATTTAATAGACAAATATTAGGGGAGAACAGACAGGCTGATATCAAGTTCCACTTTAATATCTCCACCTTTATGGGATGTTGTTTATCCCGTGTACATTTTGTCAACAAAAAGTACATCTGTGAATAGTATTTTCTGCAGGATAAATTAGAACATAGATATTGTGTCACACAATGCATGTAAGTCATGCTTAACTCATGTGCAGGAATGGGATCTGTTATACAGAGTTTCCAGATAAGGGATCTTTCGGTAATTTGGATCTTCATACCTTAAGTCTACTAGAAAATCATATAAACATGAAATAAAGCCAATAGGCTGGTTTTGCTTCCAATAAGGATTAATTATATCTTAGTTGGGATCAAGTATAAGGAACTGTTTTATTATTACACAGAAAAAGGAAATCATTTTTATAAAAAGGGAATATTTGTTTATAATGGTGTCTATGGGACATGGACTTCCCGTAATTCTGAGCTTTCTGGATAACGGGTTTCCAGATAACAGATCCCACACCTGCATTCTGTTTTGCGCAAGAATAATTTTATCCATACAGCATTATTTTTGTCAGAATTTCAAGCACCAATTATTATATATTTACCTATAGCTACTTTTTTTTTACTACTGCAAGTGTTGTGTTCCCCAGAGGCCTAACTTAGTTTCCACACCAGTCAGTTTTTTGTCTCATTGCAATTGTGCCGAATGATTGTGGAGGGGACTGATAAATGTTTTCCCAATTTATATTGGCATCCCCTAAGGATTGGTCACAACAGAGTTACCAGGTCTAATTTTCAAAACCAGCTACAAAACCAGCCCAAAACTAGCCGAGAGGCACTTCAAAAGTAGCCAAAAATAGCACAATATGTGCAGTGAAAAAAAAAAGTCTAAAAAATAAATGAATGTATGTGAAAATATGCCTTTTTCAAACTTTTTCCAAAGTACAAACCAGCCAAAGACCCAACCCTAAATCTGTACCTTGGCTAGTTTGTACTTTTAAACTAGTGGGCTTTTAACTAGTAGCCCAATTTGGCTGGAAAACTGCCAACCTGATAAACCTAGGTCACAAAAGGGACCCTTTGTCTATGGAAGAGATAATTTCCCACTTCCTGGGTCACACCCCTGGCTTTCTCAGGTTTGGCCACAAGGTGGCAGCATGCTGTAATATAAAAGGGAAAGCCATAGACTTCTTGGGGCTTTTTGCCAGATGCTTTACTCAAGGACTCACCAAAGGGGAGAGGGTCCCACGTGGAACCATCATTATTTGGGACTAGTAAGGGGTATCTAGGTCCTGTAATAGTTTCTGTAGGAGAGCCAGACAGATATAGGGCTACATATATTGAGCAGCTCTTGGCTCCACCTTAGCGTATAGAAGAGATTAGATTCTCAAGGGCATTGTGGCCTAGCCAGGGAACCAGTGAAAGGTTATAGGGACTAGCTAGACTCCCAACTAGGTTCCACATAAGAGGTGTCCCCAGAGGAAACAGAAGAAACTCTGGGAGAACAAACTTATGATATTCCCTCTCAAGTGTTACAGAAGAAAAGGCTCTACAATTTATTATTATTTATTGTGACTATTGCTCCATGAGTGTTATCTGTACAATTGCTTTTCTCCTTGTTATAATGAAGCAATTCTGGTTGATTGTTCAAGACCTACTGGTGCCCAAGAATTGTGTATGTACTCCATACAATTGTAGTTCCACAACACCCACCCTGCCTCCTTCTTGCAAGTATTCACCCACAAGAATCATGGGTCTCATCCAGAGCATCTACTGGGGTAAAGCTACTAGCTTGCGTAATGGTAGCGTTCATTTTACTATAGGCTTGTAACTGATGCACAGCTGATAAATGTAAGCAGTGTGCCCTAAACATCTCATATATATATAT
The DNA here is from genome assembly GCF_017654675.1 of Xenopus laevis. Classification (NCBI taxonomy): domain Eukaryota; kingdom Metazoa; phylum Chordata; class Amphibia; order Anura; family Pipidae; genus Xenopus; species Xenopus laevis. Next base: position 6,810,382 of record NC_054372.1, on the reverse strand, counting down.
ATATATATATATATATATATATATATATATATATATATATAAAGCAGCCATTGATATTTATGTAGATTTGCCAAGAATTTAATTTTCGTCGTCAAATGTTCATGACAAAATGTCGGTATTTTCAATCTTGAGCTTTCATTACTGTAGGGCATTTCACACTGTGCAGTTCCACTATGTGCTGAAGACTGCTATTAGGACCGGGAGATATATATGCGGAATATGTAAATAAGTTTTTAAAAATCCCAAGAAGAGCAGCACAACTTTATTTCCCAGCTAGTGGGGAGGTGTAGTTCATCCTTTGATAAATACACCCTGTAGTCTGGCAAAACCTGGAGCTTCACAGGTTGAACATTCAAAGCCATGATTGTCTAAAATGTTACTCTTGGAACGCTCTAACGAATGTCTGTAATCTGAATTTAAATATCATAATTCACAAACACACACACACAGCCACAAGTGTGGTCCTTAGTTGTAGTTTACCAACAACTCCCAATTTTCCAAGTGAACTACAGACTGATTTATAGATTTAAGGGGAATTATCACAAAAATGTGATATATATGTAAATATATATATACTTTGCTCCAACTGATAGCTTTATCCCAATTTGTGCTCCTGATGAGATCTTAATTCTCAGGGAATAAGCTCTCGCAACGTTGGGGAGGCAGGGTGTAGTATAACTGTAATAGTTAAAAATGGGTGTCAGTGGTTCTTCAACACTTAACCATAGAACAGATTTATTGAAGGACAAAATAATCCACGTAGGAGTTCAATCAGAGATAAGCAGGAACATAGAACAACAGTGGACAGGCATATTCTCACAAGTAACACTGGTCAGTATAAGTCCCCACAGGAACAATAGCATAAAAAGTTAAAAAGGTACATCCAGCTTTCAGCCTTTTCCCTAAACATAGCGAACTCTAACGCTTATAAAGCAGCTGACTGCTGAAGGACCACAAGATTCAGTCAGCCTCAACAACTGGGAGTAACTTTATGAAAAGGCTGTTGATACTGTGGGGCAATCTATTGCTGAAATGCAAAGAAACCAGTTAAAGACACCATTGATTGTTTTTAAATGTAAGTGGAATATTTTGTGGAAACCTGTACTTCCCGTAGGGTTGCCACCTGCCACAGATTTTCACCCGGATAGCCCAGTATTTGGAAGGGCTGCCCAGATTTGAGCTCCTTGAAATGTGGCAACCCTAATCTGCCCATAGGTGACCCGGCCTGCATATGAAATTACAGGTCACGTGAACATTTTCGGGGATGGGACCTGGGCCCAAACATTATGGGGGAAAATATGATGATTGCTTACTAAAATGCACTTTGCTCACAGCACCTGCAGATCTAAATTTTTGCTAAAATCAGATGGTCCAGGAGTGGGCTGTACTGTGGAAATATGGAAGAGAGATCTGCTGCCCTAGAAGTACAGAAAAAGCACACCCTGTTCCTTGCCAAACTGCTAGAGACTCAAGAGGTGAAAGGTGTCACTGTTGAGATTGATCCTGCTGCAGAGCTGCCTGTAATCTCCAGTGTCTGTCTCTGAGAGCACCCCAGTGAGTGAGACACCCAAGGAAAGATACTGGCAAGGATACAAGTGTGGGCCCCTGTGTGAGGACAGGTCTTGTTTGTGCATCTGCCATGTGGGAGCATCTACTTAGTTCCAAAGGGAGAGGTACTTTGGTGATAGGTAGTGCTACCTGGTGTGTAAGAGCTCTTGGTAAGGAACATTGTATTTAAACTTAAATGTGTGGTCATTAACCCCTTCCAGTGTGATTTGGACTGTGATTATAAAAGTGTCAGTTAGGCAGTCAGTGGAATATCTGCTAGAGAGTTAGATAGGTTCCCAGTGTAGGAGTGTTCTATATTAGATTGCGAATTTCTTTCTTTTACAATTTGTATCTAAAGATATACTGGGTTACTGAAAACTCTGGTTTATTTTCCTAGTGGAATTCCCCTATTCCTCAGTGTCCACGAGGTGGAGGCACTGTGCTATTAATCTCAGTTCCCGTATTTTTCAGGTCTGTCTGATGGCACTAAAGTAAGTGAGTGTACCAGCAAAGGGTTACAGAAAAATGAGGGAAAAGTAATAGAAGTTAACGTGGAATTGAATATATGAGTAAGTATATGACAGAGAGGGCTATGAGAGAAGGAGAGACTGCCATAAGAGAGCTGTCTCATTAGGGTTGTCATTCTGAGAGAGCCAGGTCTGTTATGGCAAGGAGCTGAAGAGACTTAGAGCAGAAAATATTATGAATGAAAGTGGATTTGTTAGTAACAGAAACGCACAGGAGGAGGGGAGAGTGGGAATTTGAAAATTTGGAAAGGTAACCGGCATTTGTGGGTTTGGACAGAGGGACCCATTACACTGGCGGTGGCAGATAAGGCAGGAACCCGGAGAGATATCGCCTGCAGCAACTAACAGTAGATGAGAGCAGGTGGGAGAAAGACTTAAACTTCCTATGACTATATGAAGTAGGGATGCACCGAATCCAGGATTAGGTTCGGAATTCAGCCAGGATTTGGCCTTTTTCAGCAGGATTCGGTAGAATCCTTCTGCCCAGCCGAACTGAATCCTAATTTGCATATGCAAATTAGGGGTGGGAGGGCAATCACACAACTTTTTGTCAGAAAACAAGGAAGTAAAAAATGTTTTCCCCTTCCCACGCCTAATTTGCATATGCAAATTAGGGTTTGGATTCAGTTCGGTATTCGGCCAAATCTTTCACGAAGGATTCAGGGGTTCAGCAGAATCCAAAATAGTGGATTTGGAGCATCCCTAATATGAAGTAGCAGTTGGAGATGCTATAAAAGGCTATTTAATGTATAGGAGCAGCCGTGTTTAGAATGGAGCAGAGATGGAGATATTATGAGTGGGGACACTAAATTAAGCCACTCCCATTACCAAAAGGCCACACCTCCATCTTGTTTCTTGCCATGGAAAGGGAGGCCCCGGGGAAGAGATAAAGACCCAGCAGTGGATATGTAGCTCAGACTAATCTGCAGGATGAGGAAAGCAGCTACACAACTCCTTTGTACAAATCAAATAGAAAACAAATATAATATTTATTATTATTATTATTATAAGAATTATTATTAATAATAATATTTCTATTTAGAAAACCCACAGGGGGAAGTAAATGAAGGTAAACTTGCCCTTTAATTACAAATCCCTCACCAGCCGCCTGTCATTGCCTGGATTGCGCTTTCTTCGTATCAGACCCTAATTCCCAGCGGCTGAGAATGTAATGAGCCTAATACTTCTGATTAATTAGACATCCCCATCAGTGTATTCATATTGTATCTGTAGCCTTAACCAGCGCATATATAATATGAATTCAAAGAAACCTTTGTGTTTCTAACGTGAGGATAAAGGAAGATTAGACTGGAAACTTTTCTGCTGTTGTGTTCTGAGGAGGGATTACTCGGGGCTCACTTACCTGCTTAAGCCTCTGTATTACTAGCGGGAGAGACAAGGAAAAGCTGCACCTCCCAAGACATATTTTTCACATAGGAGTTAGTCAATTGGAGGGGAAAAATTAAACTGTTAACTCAGGTCATCCCACACAGACTACTCATTCCACTGTGCCTTCACCATAAAGTTACAGTTCCCTACTATACCTGCTACTATAGGCACCATTTCTCCCTACTATACCTGCTATCCCACAATCACACTCCCTTCCCAGAGACTATTATCCACTGTTACTATAGGCACCATCTCTCCCTACTATACCTGCTATCCCACAGTCACACTCCCTTCCCAGAGACTATTATCCACTGTTACTATAGACACCATCTCTCCCTACTATACCTGCTATCCCACAGTCACACTCCCTTCCCAGAGACTATTATCCACTGTTACTATAGACACCATCTCTCGCTACTATACCTGCTATCCCACAATCACACTCCCTTCCCAGAGACTATTATCCCACTGTTACTATAGACACCATCTCTCCCTACTATACCTGCTATCCCACAGTCACATTCCCTTCCCAGAGACTATTATCCACTGTTACTATAGGCACCATCTCTCCCTACTATACCTGCTATCCCACAGTCACACTCCCTTCCCAGAGACTATTATCCCACTGTTACTATAGACACCATCTCTCCCTACTATACCTGCTATCCCACAATCACACTCCCTTCCCAGAGACTATTATCCACTGTTACTATAGGCACCATCTCTCCCTACTATACCTGCTATCCCACAGTCACACTCCCTTCCCAGAGACTATTATCCACTGTTACTATAGGCACCATCTCTCCCTACTATACCTGCTATCCCACAGTCACACTCCCTTCCCAGAGACTATTATCTCACTGCTACTATAGGCACCATCTCTCCCTACTATACCTGCTATCCCACAGTCACACTCCCTTCCCAGAGACTATTATCCCACTGTTACTATAGACACCATCTCTCCCTACTATACCTGCTATCCCACAATCACACTCCCTTCCCAGAGACTATTATCCACTGTTACTATAGACACCATCTCTCCCTACTATACCTGCTATCCCACAATCACACTCCCTTTCCAGAGACTATTATCCCACTGTTACTATAGACACCATCTCTCCCTACTATACCTGCTATCCCACAGTCACACTCCCTTCCCAGAGACTATTATCCACTGTTACTATAGACACCATCTCTCCCTACTATACCTGCTATCCCACAGTCACACTCCCTTCCCAGAGACTATTATCCACTGTTACTATAGACACCATCTCTCCCTACTATACCTGCTATCCCACAGTCACACTCCCTTCCCAGAGACTATTATCCACTGTTACTATAGACACCATCTCTCCCTACTATACCTGCTATCCCACAGTCACACTCCCTTCCCAGAGACTATTATCCACTGTTACTATAGACACCATCTCTCCCTACTATACCTGCTATCCCACAGTCACACTCCCTTCCCAGAGACTATTATCCCACTGTTACTATAGACACCATCTCTCCCTACTATACCTGCTATCCCACAGTCACACTCCCTTCCCAGAGACTATTATCCCACTGTTACTATAGACACCATCTCTCCCTACTATACCTGCTATCCCACAGTCACACTCCCTTCCCAGAGACTATTATCCACTGTTACTATAGGCACCATCTCTCCCTACTATACCTGCTATCCCACAGTCACACTCCCTTCCCAGAGACTATTATACACTGTTACTATAGGCACTTACTCTCACTTCTATATCAGAAGAACCCAGTAGGTGTGTCCCTCTCTGTTTTTAGGTTTGGCTGTAGCTTTGAACATCAGAGACTGTGTAAGACAAGATGCATCTCACATTAAATTGAATGAGACATACACCCTGGGGATATTACGTAGTTATAGGCTGACAAGTCGCTGATGGAGCTAAACTTGATGGAAGGAAAGTTTTACGTGCAGTATATTAGTAATCACATCTTGGATCAAAAACAAGGTTTTAATCAAACCAAATAAATTAGATTAGAGAACCTGCTGTTTTTGCAGATGAATAATTATTGATAATAATGAGTAATAGAGTCTCCCGAGTGCATGGACCAAACCATAAAGCTCGTGTGTGGGAGGAAATTAAAGGGCAAGTTCATCCAGGACGAACATCTGGCAGCTCCTTTGTTCTGAAACGTAAATTAATTGAGATTGGTAACATCAATGGGCGCAATGTGTTCTGTTGGGAAATAATTGAATTTATGGTTTTATTAATGGCTGCAATTAAGCTATTTTCTGTGTCATTATATTCAGCAAATTAAGTATTTTCTATTTGCAGTTTTGTCTGTTAGACTTTATCATGGTCAGATTCAATTTGCTCATGTGACATTTACTCTGTTCAATTGCTGGTGGTTTAACTCAGAGGAACAATTCAGCATTTACTCCTTGGCATCTCCTTGTGCCAGTGTTACCATTAAGGGCACTGTTTGTAGACTTACCAACTGGATATCTATGGATTTAGGCAGCTGGTTCAGCTTAAACCTTGGGCAGTACAACCCTAATATTATTTATGGATATTAAAACCTTGGATCTTAAAGTTCATTGCCAAAACAATTATGAAAACCTCTGCTATCCTGATATATTAAAGTCCATCTTGTCCTTTCACCAGGTAGATCCCATTCACTGGATCTCCATAGTTCATACCATTCTATGGGGCAAAACTCCTGCCATTTATACAACCAGGAGGTCCCCTTATCTTGCCTGGCACATGGGTCCCCATACAGCTCCACCTTCTAATACTCAAAGGATCCTCCAAGGAGTACAGGGACTTAATGTGACTCATGTTCTCCTGGAGTAACCAAAAAGGCCATCCAAAAAGGAGGTGCTGCAGCAGCATGTAGACCATGAGCCAAGATCCATGCCTTCAATCAATTCTGAAGTTGCCTACCCTAAGTTTACCCACAAATAAATTGTATCGTAGTTGGGTTACCATTCCATTGACAATGCCCAGCATGCCAGTAGATTCCATATAAAGGGAAAGCCAATTCATAGACACTGGTCAGTAAAGTTCAACTTGAGGTCCCACAGGTTTCATTACTTGAGAGATTTGGCATGTAGGTTATTTCATGGCTTGGATCGTGGATGTAATGATGCAAATGATATAATTAAGCTCTCGAATGCTACAGAATTTCACAAGGCTCCTCGCTGAATCACCAAACTCCATTATTTCCTAATGAAAGTCGTACGTCAATAGCCTCAGCCCCGCTGAACTTTGCTCTTTGGCTTTGCAAGATAATGGTGCTAATTAGAATATCCTAATTGTCCCCAGACTTCATTAACAGAAAATATTTTCGAGCCGGATAAAAGTCTAGAAGCAAGAGCCGGAGCGTGAGATGGCATAAATACTCATTCATTCATTAGACTGGATGTTTAAAGAGCCAATAACCATTAATCACCCTGTGCATTGAATGACGGAGACACAAATTCTGGCACTGCTATGGGGACCGGTAAGGCCAAACTATTTCCCCAAGATTCTTCCATTCCTGACTGCACCCAAGGGTCCCACAGCAACCCATGCATGCAGGGCCACCATCAGAAATTTTTTTTGGCCCCCAAGCCTCACCCCAGATTCCACCCACCCCACAGTAAAAAGGCCACAAAGACAGGCTTTGGGTCTTTTTGCAGCTTCAGGACTTCAACTTTGGGTCTTTGTGTGGCTTCAGGTCTTTTTGTGGCTTCAGGACTTCAACTTTGGCTCTTTTTGTGTCCTGGGTCTTTTCTCAGCTTCAGCTTTGTTGGCAGTTTGGGGTCTTCAGCACAGTCAGGAGTTTGGATCTTCGGCACAGTCAAGGGTGGCTCGGTTAATTTGAAAAGGGCAGCACAGTCCAACACTTCCTACTATTAAAGGCAATTTATCTGAGCATTGCATAAAGGTGGCAATGGCAGGGGGTGAGGATATTGGGCCTAAAGGAACCAGGGTGCTCTGTGCTTCACTCCTGGACCTGTTTGTGCCCCTGCACTTCTACCCCAAAAATACATGACTCCTGGGGTATTTAACTGGTTCTCGTACTCGATGGAGAGAAGTTTAGAGGCCCAGGCCTGCAGCCCACACACACATTCCCTTAACAAAAGAACAAGTCACTTGTGAATTCCGAGGCGTTTGGGTTCTCAATGTCCCTGGCACCGGCACCTCCAATCACAGGGACTGGTTGTGTCCAGACAAAGGCTCCTGTTTATCATTCCTTGTAGAGCGGAGCAGCCTCGGCACAATGGGCCGGCTATAGTCCTCCTCCTAATTGCCACTGTGCTCAGCTGTATTCTTTACTGCCCCATATAATAGCAATTTAATAGCCATTTAATGAGAGGACAGAGCCAAACGGGCAATGTTACTAAGTCTCTGTAAGACGAGCCGGGAGATTGCCTGGATATTGTGAATTGAATTCCTGGTTTTTGACTCCTGCCTTGACCCATTGCCTGATTCTCGACCTCGTCTTGTCTTATCCTGCCGGACTTTTTCTTTTACACGCACTTATTCCTTGTTGGTTCCCGCAGCAGAAAGCCTGGGGTCCCAAAAGGGGGTCGTGAACACCGGGGTCGGGGAACACCGGAATCCACAGGTGTGCGTGAGAGTCTACCCATCACCATCCAAGGTTTTGGGGCCCCCTGGGAAGGAAGTCCCTGCTTTCTTTGTAGCACACAGTGGAAACATTTTTTTGTGTTTAGGGAAAAAGAGCGGCACAGAAAGGCCCAATAAAACTAAAACTATGATGTCTGATCTGCACATGCAATAAAGCTTTGTAGGAAGCAGAAATGTTTATTTTATTGTAATGTGTTTGTTATGGATCTTCTGCGCCTGCCATGTTTTATCCATTATCTAAACAAAGCCCAGACCATTGTATTAAATGGAGCCTTAAATAATATGTACATTATAAATTAACCCCCTAAGTGATTTTCCATTGGTTTTGAATCCCAACTGGTAGTGAAGCTTCTGGGTTGTGTCTTTTCTACAAGGGCCACTACCAGGAGTTGGGGGTAACCAATAGCTGGGGGGACTGTTACCAACATTAAGCAGTGGTTCTTTCACCTGCCCCCCTTCCAAAAAAGGTTTTATAACTCACTGCACACAAAGTACTGACCTATAGGAGGCAGGGAAAGTGATAGGCTATGGGTTAAATGCAGGAAAGTGATTGGTTGCTGCCACCTAGTGACCATTTCCCATATTGCATAATAGTTGCTATTGGTTTACTTGTCCGTTTGGGCTATTTCAGTACCTGCAGTGGAGTCAGTGAGAAGTGATGTAACTCGATGTTACTGGGAATCGCAACAAATTATATGGAGTGGTTTTGGAGTTGCCAAAAAATTAGCTAATTGCCAATTGGTTGCCATCCCAACTAAAAATAAGATTCATTTCCTGCCTGACATTTCTCAGGTGTAATACAGGTATAGAAAAGAAATGATGTGCGTACCAGTGCTATTCAGCTCAAGGCAGACCCAATGTGGCCCTCCAGCTGATTTTACATAACCACCATAACTGACACTTTGAAATGCCAATTTTATTATAATCTGGCCTGCACTCATATGTAGTATAGCTAAAGGGGTGGGTCACCTTTAAGTTAACTTTTAATACGATATTGAATGGGCACGGAATGGAATGTTTATGGGGTGAACATTCCCTTTAACACTGTTAAAAACTGGAGACAGGGGAGCAGCCCTGGTGTGGACAACAGTGACACCTAGTGGTGAAGGTTTACAATTACAGTAACCGTAAAAGGGTTTTTCACTTTGGAGTTAACTGTTTAAGTATTATGTAGAGAGTGATATTCGGAGAATTTGCAATTGTTTTTTACTTTTTATTATTTGTGTTTTTTGCGTTATTTAGCTTTTTATTCAGCAGCTCTCCGGTTTGCAATTTCAGCTGTCTGGTTGCTAGGATCCAAATTACCGTAGCAACCTATGGACCGAGTTGGGGCTGAGTTGAGACTGGGATATGAATAGCAGAGGGCCTGAATAGAAAGAGGAGTAATAACAAATAGCAATAGTAATAAATATGTAGCCTTATAAGGGTCAGACTGGGCCAATAAAAAAGCACCGTGGACCCCGCCAGCCCAGACACGCTTCCTGCCACTCTCCCAGACCCGGTCGTTGCCCTAGTGGGATGGGGGGCCAGTGGGTGGTATGGGGGGCCCCTGAGGCAGCGGTCTGACACTGAGCCTTACAGAGCATTTGTTTCTTGAAATGGGTCAGTGACCCCCATTTGAAAGCTGCAAAGAGTCTGAAAAGAATGAATGAAGGCCAATAGAAAAGCTGCTTAGAACTGGCCATTCTATAACATACTAAAGGTTAACTTAAAGGTGATCCGCCCCTTTAAAGTTCAGATATTTAATGGAAAAAGCCTGTATTTGTATATCCAATATTTGAATGTGTTTCAAAGGACTTAACTGCATAACTGGCTCTTGTACTCACTATAGTTGCTCAGAACCCCAAATGAGAGAAATAGTCCCACACTCTTTCCTTCAACAAAGGTTTAAGCTGTTCTTCCTGAGCAAGAGCGACAATGAGACCTTACAAAGAAAATTATGCCCCTAATAAATAATATAATTAATAAGCTGCTGCTCATCAGAATCATTACCAATATCTGCCTGTAGGTGGCAGTGTCTATCAAGGCATTTTGGCCCCCTGGTGAGTGGATTAATGAGCCTCTTGCTTATGGGGGTGCTGGGAGTTGTAGGGTAACATCTAAATGGGGCAATATGGACCCCAAGCCATTAGCAAAGCAACATTGAAGGCTTGAATGAATACCGTTATAGATCTGCTCAACTACTTGCTGTTAAAATAAATCCAGCATATAACACAGCATGTCAAGCCAGATTCACCTTTAAGCCCAACCTATTCCGCTTTGATTCCAGTGTCTCAGCCTAAACCCCAAAAGAACAGAGACAAGCGACTCCTTCTCAAAATGGAGCTTTATTTACATTTCAAGTCAACGACATGCAAAACGTTTATGTAGATCGCGGTTAGCAAAAAAAACACGTCTTAATCGCAATTAAATATACAAAAATATAGCTTACAAAAACATCCGAGTTTTTCTTAAAAAATATTCTTCTGCTGCAGAATTATTATTTTTTTAGTGTACAAATAGATGTCTGTGAAGCCAATATTATACGGTCCCACAAACAAACAGAGATAAAGGCTTTAAGAGACTAGGCGACGAGGGGTACAGGGGTGTTGGAGAAGACATTCTGACATTTAAGTACTTGTTTGCCAAGGAATAATGAAGATAATGGGAGTGTGCTTTCAGCTGATTAAAGGGGGTTCCAATAAATAGGGGGTGCATAGGCTATGCCTCACACATCCTAGGCCAACAGCAGGGAGGAACCCCTTGAAAAGCCCAAACCAGTGGAAATGAGGTCTGGCCTGAAGGCCAATAGGAGTTAAAGGGGAAACACAAGGGAAGCAAGAAGCAACCGGTTCTAAGGCATCTACCCAGACTTTGGTAATGTTCCATGGAAAAGAATCCCAGCAGCACAGGTTACAAGAGGTACTGCAAGCGACAAAGCCACATATTCCATCTTTCATTCCCAATAACCTCTCAACAACACATCCATAGACGTACGAGAGAAGACGTCAAGCAATAGTTGCCCCGTTTGCTGCTGGAGTGCCACAGGCTGAAGGGGAATTTCAGAAGATAAAAAAAGTAAAGTTGTAACAGTCACAAAACTATAAGCATTCCAAAAATAGTTGAGTAGATATTTTGAGTGTGAGATTCTCTTGAGGCACATGTACACCCCAAACCCCTAAGCATTGGAACCTGACCTGCTCCCGGATTCACTCGGCTCTGGAAAGGAGTGTAAAGTAGTTGGATTCCCAAAGCTTCTGATAAAAGCTACCACCTCCCCAAGTCAAACATCTAAAGCCACGTGAGCATGTCTGTTTGGAAAGGTCTCCCCAGCCAAGAGCTTTTACGCTTGTCAGTTTCTGTTGTTAGGGGTGTTAGAACTCAGCAACAGCATTGAGCTCTAACAACCATCAGAATCCTTAATCCCTAATGTATGGTAACTTCATCTTCCAACCACCGCCTGTTCACCTGGGGCAGAAATAGCAACAACCCAAAAGTAGGCTAAAAAAAAAAAGGCGAAAATTCGAAACTGTACAGAAAAGCTAAACATTGTAAAAGATCTGATTAAGGGCAGCAGCCCCTTCCTACAAATACAGAGTGGAATTTCATTGCAAACTACAGCAACACTCCGCAAGTTAAACTAGAGGACACACTCCCAAACTATTATCACAATGAATAGAACTATGCTGCAAAAGTAGGAGAACCTCAACAGGAGAACTTCAACTGGAGAACCTCAACAGGAGAACTTCAATTGGAGAACTTTAATTGGAGAACTTCAACTGGAGAACCTCAACAGGAGAACTGCAACTGGAGAACCTCAACAGGAGAACTTCAACTGGAGAACCTCAACAGGAGAACTTCAACTGGAGAACTTTAACTGGAGAACTTCAATTGGAGAACTTCAACTGGAGAACCTCAACAGGAGAACTTCAACTGGAGAACCTCAACAGGAGAACTTCAACAGGAGAACCTCAACAGGAGAACCTCAACAGGAGAACTTCAACTGGAGAACTTCAACAGGAGAACCTCAACACACCCAAAGATCAGACATAGCCATTAGGCCAAAATGGAGCGTAAAACCTACAGCAAACTACCAATGTTTCCTAGACTCACAAAGAACACTGCACACCACTGAGGAATGTTACACCAACACTGGCAGACAATATAAGAAGACATGTAAAGAACATTCAAGCAAAGGTCTTCTGAGCTTATTGCTCAAAATATGTTTCTAAGCCCTAACATAATTGGTGTGAAATTGTGATAGCCCTTAAAAACATTTGTGTCAAGAATGATTTGTTGTATGACTGAGCTTCCCATGGCATCAACCTGAATGTAGAGTGTCTAAAAGGATTTGGGATGCCAGAGGAGGAATAATCGCTCAATGGAGTTTAGCCACCGACTTCAGTGTCTCCTTACTGGGGTCTACAAACAAGAAGAACAGAATGTAATGGTGAACAACTTGCGTATAAGTGCAAAAATGCAGTTTCTGATAGAAGTGTGAAAAAGAAATAATAAAAACACAAAATATAACCCTATCTTCAAAAGCAACTGGGCCAAAATCATAACTTTCTTTAGCCATAAATGTAGCACTGGATAGGATAGGCGTAAAAACATTTGGGCATTACTTTAGGTAATAGAATAACAGAGATGGACTCATCACAATAAGTTTGGTAATTTAAAAACAGCTTGAATACTATAATGCGGTGCACAGTTTACTCCAGCCAAGAAGACTTGGTGGAGCTGAAGAACACCACAAATTCTTTAGGACACACCCAACTCTACAAACATACTTACTACCCTATAGAAGGAATTTTCCAAACTCCTTTAACACTTCTTCAAAACTGGGAATGCTTCCCAGAATGAGAATACACTTATCCAGTAAACGTTTCAGACCAGTAACATATTTCAAATTTGAAGGCCAATAGTAAGTAATATTGAAATGCAACTTAACTAGCTTGAAGCTCTTGGCCCTTCAATGTTCAACATGGAGGTAAGCCTCGTTAGAGAGGCTCGGATATTAGGTAGGAGCCAATGTACAGGGCAGAAACACCAGCTCAACACGTCTTACTACTCTTCTGTTCAAGATGGTGCCCACCATGCCCTTACCGAGCAATGCTGTGTTCTTCAGAACTAAATGAGATATCAGTGCCCACCACCCACTAACCGTAAATTGTAAACATTAATGAATATTTGTTTTGCAACCAAAGAATACTTTCAGATGCCAAGGCATTAATACTAATGGGTAGCCCTATGGCTATTAAGTAGGGCTAGATGGTAAACATACTAGGGTAGATCGACCAGTCCAGACCCACCTATCTACTGGTACCTACAGATTTTGTATTTTGTACAATGCTGGTTGTTGAGGGGAGTCAAGGTTGATGTCTCTGCTGTAAGGACTTTCATCCTTCATGAACAGGGGGCAGTAAAATACTGATCACTAACAAGTTATCGGCTTTGGCCACAGGTAGAAATACTTCTACTACCCATTCATAACTAAGTCACTACTATAGTCCCCCTGTGTACAGCAGTTTCAGTAAGACTTGCAATACTTGACACACATTACATGGAGTCTATGGCACAACCGATTTGGCGCCCGATAACTGGATAAGTCAAAACGTAACCCAACTGGATTTCATTAATCAGGATGTAAAATGCAGTTGTCCAAAAACCTTACACTCTTTCCACCCAATGCGACCATATTGTGATTGATCAAACTCAATGCGACCATATTGTGATTGATCAAACTCAATGCGACCATATTGTGATTGACCAAACTCAATGCGACCATATTGTGATTGATCAAACTCAATGTGACCATATTGTGATTGATCAAACTCAATGCGACCATATTGTGATTGATCAAACTCAATGCGACCATATTGTGATTGATCAAACTCAAGAAGAATAGATGTCTGGCTACACAACCCACAAGGTGGCCAGTTGACCTGTTTTGTCATCCGCACTAATGAAATTATCTATATAATCAACGTGAACCGTATGTAGGACCCATTAATTGGCTCGGCAAACAAGATCAATACTGTAAATGATTGAATTACTTCCCTGTTCATTACACTGAAAGACTGAAGAAGAGCTTGGAGTATATAGGAGTATCCTTAGCCAAACACTGGGAGGCCTCTTATTACCCAGAAAACCCTTCATGAAATAGGTCAATACCCCTATCGACAAATACTGACGGGAAATTACATGGTGGCTCTATGTGGTCTCACTGGAGCCTAAAAGCTACTATAGTAATAAAATATTATAAATATCATACCAACACACATGAACCAAATTATTAGATAGGGAAACCGTTATCCTTCTCATCTGTACCTTATAAATGGCTTAGAAACTTTAGCGGTTGAGAAGTTAGCAATGTTGCCAAGGGATTAAACAAAGTTACAGCCTAGAAAAAAACTAATTTAGGGCTTATATTTTTTGTGGGAGGGGAGAGACTAAAAAAACTGCAGCCGTAAGCATCTCATACTCATCAGCGAGTCAATTAAAATAGGAATAGAAAGTGCTCTCAGTTCTACTGGGAAATAAAATTATTGTGCTTCGCATGGTAGTGGTGGAACCTTGCACCGAGGTTTTCAGCTGTAGAGCGGCGCATGGACAAAAAGACAAGGATAATTCAATACCTGGATTTACAGGCTCTGCAACAAACCCTATTTTCAAACCACCGTCTCCAACAAGTAAGTTGACGATCCATTACTGTTGCCAATTTAAAATTAAAGGGATACTGTCATGGGAAAAACATTTTTTTTCAAAACACATCAGTTAATAGTGCTGCTCCAGCAGAATTCTGCACTGAAATCCATTTCTCAAAGGAGCAAACAGATTTTTTTATATTCAATTTTGAAATCTGACATGGGGCTAGACATTTTGTCAATTTCCCAGCTGCCCCTGGTCATGTGACTTGTGCCTGCACTTTAGGAGAGAAATGCTTTCTGGCAGGCTGCTGTTTTTCCTTCTCAATGTAACTGAATGTGTCTCAGTGGGACCTGGATTTTACTATTGAGTGTTGTTCTAAGATCTACCAGGCAGCTGTTATCTTGTGTTAGGGAGCTGCTATCTGGTTACCTTCCCATTGTTCTTTTGTTTGGCTACTGGGGGGGGGAGGGAGGGGGTGATATTACTCCAACTTGCAGTACAGCAGTAAAGAGTGATTGAAGTTTATTAGAGTACAAGTCACATGACTTGGGGCAGCTGGGAAATTGACAAGATGTCTAGCCCCATGTCAGATTTCAAAATTGATTATAACAAAATCTGTTTGCTCTTTTGAGAAATGGATTTCAGTGCAGAATTCTGCTGGAGCAGCACTATTAACTGATTCATTTTGAAAAAAATGTTTTTTCCCATGACAGTATCCCTTTAAGGTTGCCATTCAGTCGCCTTTTGTTGGAGAGTTTTCTGTTGAACCTGATCCAAATGAGAACATTATTGTCTTATTAAGGCTGTGGATTCTGGGCAGACCCGGGATGTTGAGTCCATGGCTCTGTGTTTGTTTTGATGTCAAGCTCCCAGTGTCCTTAGCTATCCACGGGTGATCGGAAAAGCAACATGTCTGACACCCCTACCGTAGATTTTACATGAATTTTCTGCATTGGGTTGCCATCGGATGTTGATGCAGAGCTGTTTGGTAAATATGCGCCCTCCCTAGAATATAAAGTTTCCAGTTTCTGGCCTCTATACCGAATGCAATGAGATGGTCGCTGTAGAATCAAGCAGGTTGCATAGTGTATGGAGTCTACTATTTCCTTCTTCTTTTTTGCCTTCAAATATCTGCGAAAAATAACCCATTTACATAATTTTTTGGGGATTTCCCTTGTGGCACAGCGAAGCTTCCAGTCAAAAAGTGAGAAACAGAAGAAAAACAAGGAGAATCAGTGACAAATGTCTCAGTTCAAATGTGGTAAAGTGCTCTTCAAAGGCCAATACTGCTGCTCCATCATACGTCGCTCTTCCTTCAGCTGGCGTCAAAAGTGCTTTGGCTGCTCTAGAGTCCAACACATCTGAGCTCAAGCGCCTCACAGGGACTTAGTGTTGGAGACGGCCGGGAGATCTGTGGCTCTGCCCGTAGGGGACCCTGGAGGGTGTTGACTGAGAGCTATACAATGTTCTCTGCCCCGGGAAGGGGCCCTTGAGGGGGGCCGTGTTCCTGGTTATTGTGCAGCTGTGCCAGCTGGAGGACAGGCACGTTGCACAGAGGACAGACTTTTCGCACCTCCAGCCATTTGATGAGGCACCTAAGAGAGGACAGGGGATTAGAAGAAACAAATAAACTTGCTGGGAACTCTCTAGAATATTCCATGCAGGTATGAGACAGGAAGACTTTGAGGTCTATCCTACAGACATACAGTTCCTAATGGAAAAGAATGATGCACTGGGGACAGGGTTACGGGTCGGAAGGGCAGAAAGGGGTTGGGGAAAGGGAGGACCCTAAGGGCCTGGGTGGATTTTCATTAAGCCTTGGGGAGGCTACAGTCACTTTATATCAAAAGAGGGGGCAGGATTCGAGAGCAGCAGACAAGTGTCTCGTGTTAGACAGAACACAAAAGAAAAGATACACGCGTACTTTCTATGAAAGGCATGCTTGCACGGGCATATTCCCAATTCATCTTTGGGTTTAAATTCCTCCAAACACACTGCACAGATCTGAGAGGTAAGAAAAGAAATGTCAGCAGAGTCTAAAACAGAACAACGATACACAAACATGTACAAGATGGAAATAGTCACTATATATGTCCCAGAGCAACAGAACTGAAGCAATGAATATGGATAATGATATGAACTCATATATAAATACAAGATCGGAAAGGGTCTTCAGCCTTGTGCCTTTATATGGTCACAGAACAACCCCTCAGTGACTTCTAATATCCTTATCATTTACAGTAGGGGGTACATTATCCCTTATAATACATGAGTGATACTCAGAGTTCCCTGTATAACTCAGCCTGCAGCCTTGTGCCTTTATATGGTCACAGAACAACCCCTCAGTGACTTCTAATATCCTTATCATTTACAGTAGGGGGTACATTATCCCTTATAATACATGAGTGATACTCAGAGTTCCCTGTATAACTCAGCCTGCAGCCTTGTGCCTTTATATGGTCACAGAACAACCCCTCAGTGACTTCTAATATCCTTATCATTTACAGTAGGGGGTACATTATCCCTTATAATACATGAGTGATACTCAGAGTTCCCTGTATAACTCAGTCTGCAGCCTTGTGCCTTTATATGGTCACAGAACAACCCCTCAGTGACTTCTAATATCCTTATCATTTACAGTAGGGGGTACATTATCCCTTATAATACATGAGTGATACTCAGAGTTCCCTGTATAACTCAGCCTGCAGCCTTGTGCCTTTATATGGTCACAGAACAACCCCTCAGTGACCTCTAATATCCTTATCATTTACAGTAGGGGGTACATTATCCCTTATAATACATGAGTGATACTCAGAGTTCCCTGTATAACTCAGCCTGCAGCCTTGTGCCTTTATATGGTCACAGAACAACCCCTCAGTGACCTCTAATATCCTTATCATTTACAGTAGGGGGTACATTATCCCTTATAATACATGAGTGATACTCAGAGTTCCCTGTATAACTCAGTCTGCAGCCTTGTGCCTTTATATGGTCACAGAACAACCCCTCAGGTACATTTTGCATATACAGAAGATCCCTTGCTCCAGCAATATGGGGGAGCCCAGAGATGGGATTGTGCATTATTACAGATGTAGTTGTGTAGGGTGCCTATATGAATGGATATATATATATATAAAGAGGCACCTAAACAAAGGCCCATTTCTCCATGAGACAAAGATTTGTTGGAAAATAATGATATGTTGCTGTAAAAAACAACAAAAAGTTTACAAAGTAACTTTCAGCATGGCGGGGGCTGGGCAGTGATTAAGACCAAGGGAACATTATTGAAGGAAAGGTTGAATAAGCGGCACAGCGAGGGGGTATTATATGAGTGAAATTCCAAGAGAATAAAAGCTGCAGTACATATGGACAAACCATAGGGGGAAGTTTCCCTTGTTACTCTTGTTCCGGCAATATAACATTTGTATTGATGTTCTGTTGCCTTTTGTTATTGCGTCAGACCATTGCCTGCTGTTATATATATATAAAGGCTACATCTCTTTTTCTCCCTATAACAACCTGCACGGGGCACAATATGGTCACACTCAGCCCTGGGACATCTCACATTGCTCTGCTCAGTCATATGAACATGGTGCCACATAGGGCTGGAATAACAAATCTGCCTCGGGTATTGGCTGACCCCCGGACGTCAGGTTTTCTAGAAGGACCAGTCTGACAATGACCAGAGCTGCTGCAGAACATCTTTAATACATTATGCAAAGTGAGCCCGTTGATTTCATTTCTGTAGGACATAGGAGCCAAGTACATCGACCTGGATTTTACCTTCTCTTATTAGAACTGAATCTGTACATTTTGCCTTTATTAAAAAACAACAAAAAAAACGGCAGTCACGACTGAGTCTCCCGACCCGGGGGATCAAGCACTTAAAGGGATACTGTCATGGGGAAATTTTTTTTTTTCAAAATGAATCAGTTAATAGTGCTGCTCCAGTAGAATTCTGCACTGAAATCCATTTCTCAAAAGAGCAAACAGATTTTTTTATATTCAATTTTGAAATCTGACATGGGGCTAGACATATCATCAGTTTCCCAGCTGCCTCCAGTCATGTGATTTGTGCTTTGAAAAACTTCAATCACTCTTTACTGCTGTACTGCAAGTTGGACTGATATCACCCCCTCCCTTTTCCCCCCCCAGCAGCCAAACAAAAGAACAATGGGAAGGTAACCAGATAACAGCTCCCTAACACAAGATAACAACTGCCTGGTAGATCTAAGAACAAAAAAAAAATAGTAAAAACCCATGTCCCACTGAGACACATTCAGTTACATTGAGAAGGAAAAACAGCAGCCTGCCAGAAAGCATTTCTCTCCTAAAGTGCAGGCACAAGTCACATGACCAGGGGCAGCTGGGAAATTGACATAATGTCTAGCCCCATGTCAGATTTCAAAATTGAATATAAAAAAATCTGTTTGCTCTTTTGAGAAATGGATTTCAGTGCAGAATTCTGCAGGAGTAGCACTATTAACTGATGCGTTTTGAAAAAAAACATGTTTTCCAATGACAGGATCCCTTTAATCTTAAAGGGCAAAAAAAAAGATTAAAGGGTCACAATACCTTTTAATTTGTCTAGTGAACATATTAAGAGCTGAAAATATCATTAATGCCCTCTTGCTTTAATTCCCTTAAAGTCTAAGCAGGTGCTGCTGGCTCATTGTGCAGTTTCATCTTTCCTAAAGTGCCATTGTCTCAGACTGGCTGTCCTCAGCTTTCCTCATCACCTCCCAATTCAGCTCGTACCCCACTATAGTAAGAGCAGTTCTGCAGGAACAGCCCCCTAATCTGAACCCCGGTCACAAAGCATGGAAGTAAATAAATAACACTCACTCACCTCATACAGATTCCACTCTTTTACTTTTTCTTTTAAAATCACCTGAGAAAGAAAACAAACATTAAAATGACCAGAAGGGGGCGCTGTTGTAACACTTTATTCATATTAAAATTACGCCTGTCCCTTATTATCTGGGAATTAAAAAAATAATAATAAATGAACATAAATTACATAAGTGCTTAGAATAGCACTCTCGTCAATTTTACACACACTTATTATAAACGTTTACTTATCCTTTAAGAAAACAATAACATTCGAATACAACTGTATTATTCAGTGGTTAAGTATCGGGTAACTTACATTGTTTTTTCATCAATGAATGTTACATTTGGAGCTAATTTGGAGTAATTACTGAAAGCAACGTGATGAAACATAAGTACCACCTACTGGTTAAAGTGCTGCATTGCGGCTGAACGTTAAACGCATTATGGCAGTTTCTGTGACCATTAGGGTTGCCGTCCAGCTGGCGGGGAAAAGGGGGTGGGGCAATGATGTTGAGAGCAGAGGCGGGGCTATGATGTAAATTGGAAGTGGATAGGCTGGAGGATTTAGCAAATCCTAGGACAGGACAAAAATGTATTTAGCATTTATAGCATTTATTCCCGGGCCAGTCTCACCTGCTTGTAAGCATAAAGTTCTTTTCTTGCCTGGTGCCTTAGTCTAGAAAAAAGGAGAGAAGAAACAGATATATTATTATTCTTATTATTTTTCTTATTATTATATCCCAACAGCTCCATTGTCAAACTGGCCCGACCCAGGCTCTAGAAGGTGCCCCTGAGACGTCTTATTCCATATAGAACCTCTATACCAATCACCTCCACCTAATTATTATGTGTGTGGCCCCTGGACGTCAGGTTTTCTAGAAGGACCAGTCTGACAATGACCAGAGCTGCTGCAGAACATCTTTAGTACATTATGCAAAGTGAGCCCGTTGATTTCATTTCTGTAGGACATAGGAGCCAAGTACATCAACCTGGATTTTACCTTCTCTCAATAGAACTGAATCCGTACATTTTGCCTTTATTAAAAAACAACCAAAAAACGACAGTCACGACCTGGGGGATCAAGCACTTTTCTCGTCCTGGTGGCGACATGTAAAATTGCGTTGTTTTCTGTGACTTAAACATTTTATATACTGTATATAAATAGCAAAGCAAAATAAAGAACCAAGAATTTGGCCTTTTGCATGTACAACATTTATATTATATATTGGGTTTTGCACTTTTCTACCTGTTTATTGCTCCTCTTGTCAATCTAAAATGTAACATGCACTTGGCTGACCCAGGCCAGTGACCCCAGCAACCAGGACCCCTAGCAACCAGCAACCATTTGTGATTCCAATGCCCTGTCAGATGCCTTCAGAATGATCTACTGCTGCCTAACTCCCAGTATTCCTAACAAATATTTCATCAAATACAGCATTATCTAGCCTTATTCTTCTTGAGGTTTAAGTTGTCCTTTAATCTACAAGGTAAAAGTCAGAGATACGGGGCGGAGCAGGGAGTCAGTAATGCAAACAGTAGGCTGGGCTTATAGGAGGTGGGGCAGGAAGACTGCCTGCTGATTGGTTGCTACAGGTAACTAGACCTGTAGCAAACTTTGAACAATTTATTACATAAACCCATCTGATTGCAGTTTACAGAAGAAGAGGCAGGACTAGAACTCTACTGCATAAACAATGTGCAAATGTGCACCTGTGCAGTAACCTATAGCAACCAGTCATTCACCCAACTGAAAGTGGTGTTTGGAATAATAGCAGTGACCCCTTCTGAAGTCAACATACTGGGGAGGAGAAGGAAGTCTGTGACTCAAGCAGTGGGCGGAACTAGAACACAGATGGCAGTTTACAGGAAACGGGTGTTAATATTTGAAATCAGCATTTGTTATCCCTTTGCTTCCTGAATTCACCAATCCATTCTAGTGTTGAATTCTCTCTTAAACAAGTTGTCATGGCACCGGGCACAGGCACTGTACTCCGCTGGCATCTCTCAAACCTGATAATACCAAATGTATCGATTAACGCGCCACAGTAATTACTCTCCGGTGTTGCAGGAAATCTCACCCTATAAATGGGTCGGCTAATTAGCCCCTTTTTGATAACAAGCGCCAGAAAGAATAAAATAACCTTAATATGCACCTTGCAGCACCTTTCAGATTGGCACGGCACATTATCCGGCAGTCGCTATGCCAACGGAACATTTAGAGAAAAGAACGCTTCTTACATTTATCTCCAGGCTAAGTACCCTTAATGTCGTGGAGCTCACAGACACAAATCGGTAGCAGCACATTCTAGAAGAAAAAACCTCGGTAAAAGTCTCACATTTTAGCAGCAGATTTTTGGCTCAGACGGATGCAGCGTGTGTGTGTGTTGGGCTGGAGCAGGATATCTAGGGATATTTGAACATTAATATCCACCTTTATCATCCACTCAGCTTTGAGATATTTCATGTCTTGTTACTTGTACTTCCTCAGTGAGCTCTCACACAAGCCTAGCACTCACACACACAAACGCTTAGTCATTTCAGGTACTTCCACTTCCTGTATTTGTTCATAGCCATCAGATGATCAGCGAGCAAAAATGGCAGCTCACAGTAAAATATGTAAAGGGAAAATATTTATGACATTTATATCCTTATGTGATAAGATTCTGTGATGGGCCAGTTATACAATATAACTAATTGGCTGGTTAAGTTTTTCTTTAAGACACAGTTCCCTTTAAGTGACATAATAATTTATTCCACTTTCAACAAAAAAGGTAACAGTGGTGTGTCTTTCATTTCCCAGGAGTACTGGGGTGTTTTCTGGACAAAGATTTTTAGTGAAGCCGTATTCAGTTGTATGTCATTAAATCAAATGTGCAAAAAGGTGGGTAATTTTGCTAATTTGAATGAATGTAACTGCTCAATACTGATTACTGGCAACACCAAATTGGTTGGATTAGTTCGTTAAGCCTTGAACTGTGTGTCCAATCATGAGAAAATGTATTTAGGGCTCTTACTGACGAGCGGTTGAAGCTGCGCTCCCCTACGTTCCGTTTTTCTGCGTTCAGCCGCAGGGGAGTGCAGGAATAGACGAATTTAGCTTTTTTCAAAGGGGCTCAGTAAGAGGCCTTAAGGTGATCAATTGCAAGTTCTGCTTCTGTTTGACTCTCCTCTGAAGAGTGACAGCATGGGATCCTCAAAGCAACTCTCAAAAGATTTGGAAACGAAGATTGTTCAGTATCATGGTTTAGGGGAAGGCTACAAAAAGCTAAGTCAGAGGTTTAAACTGTCAGTTTCAGCTGTAAGGAATGTAATCAGGAAATGGAAGGCCACAGGCACAGTTGCTGTAAAACCCAGGTCTGACAGGCCAAGAAAAATACAGGAGCGACATATGCAGAGGATTGTGAGAAATGTTACAGACAACCCAAACAACAAGACAATGACCCTAAACACACTTGGAAATCTACAAAGACATTTATGCAGAGGGACAAGTACAATATTCTGGAGTCCCCCGACTTGAATATCATAGAAAATCTATGGGATGATTTGAAGCAGACTGTCCATGCTCGGCAGCCATCACATTTAACTGAACTGGAGAGATTTTGTATGGACGAATGGTCACAAATAGCCACATCCAGAATCCAGACACTCATCAAAGGCTATAGGAGGCGTCTAGAGGCTGTTACATTTGTAACTAAGTATTGATGTAATATCTCTGTTGGGGTGCCCAAATTTATGCACCTGTCTAATTTTGTTATGATGCATATTGTATATTTTCTGTTATTCCAATAACCTTTATGTCACTGCTGAAATACTACTGTTTCCATAAGGCATGTTATATATTAAAAGGAAGTTGCTACTTTGAAAGCTCAGCCAATGATAAAGAAAACTCCAAAGAATTAAGAGGGGTTCACAAACTTTTCATATGACTGTATTGTCTGTATATATATATATATATATATATATATATATATATATATATATATATATATATATATATATATATATATATATATATATATATATATATATATATATATAGAGAGAGAGAGTAAGGGACGCACACCCTAAGCAAAAATAAAAATAAAAACTTGGGTGCCAGTCTGGAAAAAATTCGATAAGCAATGCAGGATGACGGCACACCAAGAAGTTACAGCAACACAAACGTTTTGAAGATAAAAAAGGAGGTTTATTGGACTGAACCAATAAAGTCCAATAAACCTCCTTTTTTATCTTCAAAACGTTTGTGTTGCTGTAACTTCTTGGTGTGCCGTCATCCTGCATTGCGTATATATATATATATATATATATATATATATTATATTAAAATAAGCAATGTATCAAAGTCGAACTGCATGGGTGAAATACATATGGCAACTTGTTGCAATTATTTTCTGTAGACTCCAAACATTTCTCCAGGAAAACATTAATATTGGACGTTTGGGCATTTCTGGTTGATGGATAAAACAAAGAGATGCGTCTCTGCATCAAAAACCTTGGCATTGGTGAAACTCCCCGTCAGTCTCCTGGTTTTAAGTTATTAATTGATGAGCCAATCGGTAGCCTGCAAAGAAAACAATGGGACACAGGAGACTGTACACATCATATACAATGAAGCCATGCACAAAATAAAGACAATATATGGATTTTTCCATTAGAATCTGCATATTCCAGGTGCTTTTTTTTCTTTGTAAAAATAAAGGTGAAACTGCATCCAGGCTACCGGCAAAAGAAAGCAAAATCAATGTAGGAGTCATTCTAGCTGTGCACTACAGTTCCCAGCATCCTTAGCTAGATTCAGGCTGAAAAAGCTCCAGTAGCAGCACAGGGTTTCCCATTAAAGTGAGTGGGAGTGGCAATGTGCTTTAGCCCTAGGCCTGCCATCCAGGAAGATGTTTAAGAGGTTCCATTTCAGATTTTCACGCTATTCATTTTAAGGGTAAATTCTAATTAAGGAATTATTATAATCACAATCCTATCCAGGCCCATGTTCTGACTTGTAACTGCAAACGACAATAAAATCCCGTCGCTTTCACAATGTTTATGATGCACACAGGATATCTACTGGGAGCCGCCATATTGCTTCTAAAGTGGCAGCAAAATGTTTCTCTGCGGAAAAATCTTAAACTGCTTCATAGCTTCCACAGACATTCCTTGTATGTATCAGTTTTAAGCACTAGAGGGCAGTGTTGTGCTGCAGTTTTGTTTTTTGTTTTTTTGAGGGATGCACCGAATCCACTTTTTTGGATTCGGCCGAACCCCCGAATCCTTCACGATAGATTCGGCCGAATACCGAACCGAACCCTAATTTGCATATGCAAATTAGGGGTGGGAAGGGGAATTTTTTTTTTACTTTTCTAACAAAATGTCACGCGATTTCCCTCGCCGCCATTAATTTGCATATGCAAATTAGGATTCGGATTCAGTTCGGCCGGGCAGAAAGATTCGGCCGAATCCGAATCCTGCTGAAAAAGGCAGAATCCCGAACTGAATCCTGGATTCGGTGCATCCCTAGTTTTTTTGGAGGGGAGACAATGAATCGTATAATAGACAGGCAGCTCCCACCCATATGTATCAGTGGATATACACTACTACTAAGCTATTCCAATATTCTAGCTTCAATCCTCATTTCTATAAAAAGCGTCACAGAGCTATTAAAGAAGTAGTTAACCTCTACTATTCTAAGGCAATTTGGTCTTCATTTTTTATTTTAGTGGTTATTCTGGTTGCTAGGGTCCAACTTATTCTAGCAACAAGGCACAGGTTTGGTAGTAAGAGTCAGAGCAGGCATATATAGAAAGATAAACAACTGCAAGCATCTCTGTGTCGGGTGTTTTAGTTGCCGAGATCAGTGACTTCAACAAGCACACTGCATTTTAAAGGGGGACTATCACGACAATTTAATATAAGCTTCATCATACTGAAAGAAGAAGTTTTCTAAATACAATCAATTATAAATTCTGTAATATTTCTGAAATAATCAAGTTTATCTTCACTATTCCTCTCTCAGCATCTGTTTCTCTTCATTCTGTCTTCATGCAGCAGTTGGGTGTCAGATATTCACTGACAGTTAGATCCAATATATCTTATAGGGGGGCTCCTTTTGCCTAGAAGATGTATTAGAGCTCACTCTATTAAACTCACCAGACATCATGTCTCTCTACATGCAGAATTTGTGCAAAAGGCAGTTATTTTGTTACATTTTGTTTGTACTGGAATCAGTTATTTGAGTGAGCTCTAATACAGCTGCTAGGAAAGGAAGCCTCCCTATAAGATATAAGGGAATCAGAAGAACTGCCTCAGATGCCTCAGGTGATCAGACGTACTTCATCTTCGCTATAGTTCCCCTTTGAACCTCGATTTAGAAAGGCAAAATCATTCAAAAACCATAAATTATGAACACTAACTGAAACATTGGCAAGAATAGGCTAATCTGCAATACACACACACAAAAAATATAAAATATAAAGGTGAACTTTGCCTTTAAGCATATATTCTGTTTGTACTCAGAGGGTCAGCGCTCACAGAGTTTCAATAACTACAGTTCCAGAGACGTCAGCGTTGGTTGTTGGGGTCAGGATGGCCGGCTAGTGAGTAATAGTGAATATCTGGCAAATAATACCAGTCATAGGGGGTGTGGCAGGGGGCGGGGCTTACCTGATAAGGTAGCAGCAGAAGAGAAGGCTGAGGATGAAGACGAATATCGCCGTACCGAACACCACAACGTAGATGTTGAGAGGCAGGTTCTGAAACCCAATATTAGGCATTCTGAAGCTGTAATGCTGGAAATCTGAGCTCATGGGTGGGCTGGAAAGGAACAGATCAACAACGTGAGGATAACGAATGTACAACTCCAATGAAGTCCTGCAAGTTAATTCACAAGATGCAAAACAATGGGAATCAAGGCCCGTACTATATATATATATATATATCACCAACTGGATCCCAGTTCCCCAGAGGACTTTCCCAACTAAAGCTACGAGATACAAGAAGCCAGTCATTTGCATAATTCTGGGCTCCCCCCGCACTGGTGGTACCTTCCCATATCACAAGCTCTCACCACGCTGGCAATTTTAAAGAAACCCAAGTGGCACCATATTTCCCCCAGTGGGTTTTTAAGGCAGTGGCTTTGAAGGTGTAGTTCATCTTTAATGGGGTGGGTCACCTTCAAACAACTAGTTGTTTTCAGACAGATCACCAGAAATAAAGACTTTTTCCAATGACTTTCTATTTTCTATGTGTCACCGTTTTTCTAATACTGAAGTGTAAAGTGTCATTTTTCATCTTCTACAGCAGCTCTGGAAGGGGGTCGCCGACCCTGTAAACTGTTCTAAATTGATACATTTAGTTGATACATTTCTTATCTTTGTCCCTGCTGAGCAGAATCTCTGGGTTTCATTACAGGCAGCTGTTAGACTTGATACAATAGTTACTGATACTCCAGAGATGCTGCTGAGAAATGGATCAACTCAATGTTGTAAAATTGTAACAACTAATTGTAATAACTAAACATTGTAAAATTGTATCAGTTTAGAGTCTGCACCTGAATTACTGAGCTGCCAGAATCTAACACCAGAGACACAAACACTTACATTTTGGAAAAGTAATATATAGGAAATATAGGAAAGTAATTGAAAAAAGTCTATTTCTGGGGAACAATCTGAAAACATCGGAACTGAAAAATGTGTTTGGAAGGTGAACAAGCCCTTTAAGTTCGATTCGAGGCTTTTCACCCAAAAAAAAATATATATATTTTTTTCAAAATAAAAAAAAACATTTTTTTAAAAGATTTTTTTTTTTTTTTCCAAAAGTCCACCAAATGATTCCAAATTGATTGTAGGAGGTCCCCATAGGCTTCGAATTGAAATTTGGACTATTCCCTAGACGATGTACACAAAAATAACTCGAAATTCGAATTTTTCAATTCGAAAATGTACCTAGACCTTTGATAAATCTGCCCCTAAGTAATTGCTAAGTTTTATTATGGATCTGTCTATCTATTCAGGCCTCTCCTATTCATATTCCAGTCTCCTATTGAAATCACTGCCTAGTTGCTAGGGGAATTTGGACCCTAGCAACCAGATGGCTGAAACTGCAAACTGGAGAGCTACTGGAGAGCTGCTGGATAAAAAGCTAAATAAGTCAAAAACCACAAATAATAAAAAAGGAAAACCAATTGCAAATTGTCTCAGAATATCCCTCTCTACATCATACTAACAGTTAATTTAAAGGCTAACAACCTGTTTAAGGCACTAGTCCAAGATCTTTTCTGGTGCCTGTTGTTAAGACACATTGGCCGCCAAGTTTCCAAGCAACAAGCAGTGAAGGGCGGGATCACTGGGAGACCAAAACAACTCCCCAGGTGTCCGGGGGCCCTCCTGCTGCTCAGCATTTGGCCAATGTTATGATCATTCCCTGGTTCTGTAGCGGATCAATGAAGCTAAATAGATGGATGAATAAAGTGTATTGTAGTATACAATATAGTATTAGTAAGAGAATCAAGAGATTGAGTGAGGGGAGGAGGTCCATGGTCTAAGTTTTTCTGCTGGGCCCCTGGAATTTAAGTCTGACACTATATCATGAAAAACAAGGCAATTTCTCAAGTTTTCAAAGGGGCCCCATAATTTTTCTGTGGGATTTCCCCAAGCTAATGGGAGTTTACAATGGAATAAAACTCATATCCTCATGTCATGTGACTTCAAGGAACAGTAACGTCAAAAAATGAAAGTAAAAATGAAAGGAATGACAATAGTTTATATAAACAAGCTTCTGTGTAGCCATGGGGGCAGCCATTCAAGCACAGGATACACAGTAGATAACAGATAAGTACTACTATAGTTTATATAAACAAGCTGCTGTGTAGCCATGGGGGCAGCCATTCAAGCACAGGATACACAGAAGATAACAGATAAGTACTACTATAGTTTATATAAACAAGCTGCTGTGTAGCCATGGGGGCAGCCATTCAAGCACAGGATACACAGTAGATAACAGATAAGTACTACTATAGTTTATATAAACAAGCTGCTGTGTAGCCATGGGGGCAGCCATTCAAGCACAGGATACACAGTAGATAACAGATAAGTACTACTATAGTTTATATAAACACGCTGCTGTGTAGCCATGGGGGCAGCCATTCAAGCACAGGATACACAGAAGATAACAGATAAGTACTACTATAGTTTATATAAACAAGCTGCTGTGTAGCCATGGGGGCAGCCATTCAAGCACAGGATACACAGTAGATAACAGATAAGTACTACTATAGTTTATATAAACAAGCTGCTGTGTAGCCATGGGGCAGCTATTCAAGCACAGGATACACAGTAGATAACAGATAAGTACTACTATAGTTTATATAAACAAGCTGCTGTGTAGCCATGGGGGCAGCCATTCAAGCACAGGATACACAGTAGATAACAGATAAGTACTACTATAGTTTATATAAACAAGCTGCTGTGTAGCCATGGGGGCAGCCATTCAAGCACAGGATACACAGTAGATAACAGATAAGTACTACTATAGTTTATATAAACAAGCTGCTGTGTAGCCATGGGGGTAGCAAGTATACTAAAGAGCTTATTAGTTATCGGCTGTGTTTCATGTGCTTAAATGGCACCAGTTTTTATAAATCTCTCTGCAACACCCAGATGCACCAAGGACGGGTTAAACAAGCTGAGGACTCCCCTAATCCTTGTCTGGCCAGAACTCTCTCCCACCCAGGAGGCAGGTTGGAAGTCGTTAGTGTAAGCAGTGATCCCCAACCAGTAGCTCGTGAGTAACATGTTACTCTCCAACCCCTTGGATGTTGCTCCTAGTGGACGAAAGCAGGTGCTTATTTTTGAATTCCAAGCTTGGAGGCAAGTTTTAATTGCATAAAAACTAAGTATAGTGAAAAATAGAGTCTCCTGTAGGCTGCCAGTCCACATAGGGGGTACCAAATAGCCAATCACAGCCCTTATTTGGCACCCAAGGGACTTTTTCATGCTTGTGTTGCTCCCCAACTCTTTTACATTCGAATGTGGCTCACAGTTTAAAAAGGTTGGGGACCCCTGGTCTAAAGTGACTTAAACCATTACCCAACTGCTGTTTTTCCCTTGGTTGTAGGTTGGTCTAGTCCTGTACTAATATTATTATTATTAACATAAATTTATATAGCGCCAATATATTTCGTAGCGCTGTAATGTTCTTATGGGGTACAAGCTGTTCTGATTAGCTATAGGTTGGACCAGCCTAATGCCCAGTTGGGTCCAGGCTAATCTCTGATCTTTCCTTATGGTGACAAAAATAATAAAACCAGTAGCTTGTACTTGATCCCAAGGATTCCTGTAAGATCACAGCGACAGGCTTAAAGGGTGTAGACTTGAAAAGAAATAGTCTGTCCAAATTCCAGCAATGGATGCCCAATGGCAGCTCCTGCTTGGGTAGATATGTCATTTAATATCCCTTAGTGCATCCTACACACTATATATACATATATATCTGATATGTGTGCCCGCAATCCCTAAATACCCCACGTCAGCTGCTGTTTGGCTTCTAAAGGAGTCATGAGTTCTGAAATGTCACAAAATCATCGCTTATCTGCGTCCGGCCTGCCCATCCCGCCAGTCTTATCTGCACGGCCAGAAATGTTTATTGTCTGGAAAGCGAAAGTAAAAAAAACATAAACGCGTGAAAGCAAAAGCCGAGTGGGGACATGGGAGATGTTTTCTTATGCAAATCACCAGGGAACTTCTGGGAAATGTATTTATAGAGCTTACAGCTTCCGATAAGAGTCATTTTCATTTTGTAAGCTCCCCTCCACATTCTACAAAAACAACAACAACATCCCTAGAATAAAATTCACATTTGAGGGATATTGCCACTTTCTAGATTCTCTTCTGCATTTCAGATTAATGTTTTTTTCTCTTTTTTGTTTTCATGATGTTAGCAGTTTTACCCTCCTAAAATCATGAGTGTGTTATAGGAGCACCTGCCCTCACTCAGCTCATCGTTACATTAAGTTGCATAGGTGGGCGAGTGTCCCCTTTATCCTACTTAGCCATATAAGTGAGTGTCAGATCAGCAGCTCAGGATAAAACAGAAGGGGATTTTTCACAGCAAAGGGCAAAAAACTGTTTGTAATGTTACATTTTAGCCAACTATCTTTGCACAGGCTTTTGGCCGGCACTGTACAAACATTCCAAACATCGGCAATGATCGGCCGGACTCCACCTCACTGAGGAATCTGCTCCACTTTCCATTGACTCCATTTATGCACTCGGACTGGCCCACCGGGATACTGGGAAAACTCACAGTGGGCCCAGGAGTCAGTGGCCAATCATGTTGATAAACATTTGGCCTATTTCATGGTCATTTCTATGAGAACACAGAGGCTAAATAGATGGAATCATATAGATTATAGTATGTACAGAAAAGAGACTAGGAGAATAGAGGTTGAGTGAGGAGAGGAAGAATAATAGTAAAGAGAGTGGGACCCTGGTCTAAGGATTTTGGGCGGGCCCCTAGTGTCCCAGTCCAACACTGTATGTGCTCCATTTGGATTATATTATATTATTTTATATTTTTATATTAGCCTCCTAACAGTACAATGAGAGCTAGAGTTGGCCTTACACTTATTTTGTTAAAAAAAAAAAAAAAGAAGCTGCCATGTTGCTTACCTCGGCTGAAAAAACCCCACTAGGTGGTGCCGTGATATGGTTGTTAATATTAATAAAGCCATTAGGCATTACCAAAATGATAGTTCTTTAATTAAAAGCAGACTTTCTTTTCCCTATAGGCAGATGCCAGACCATGCAAGCGCATCCCTTTCTATGACTAAAATTCCTTATTCACAGCTTTGCATTAAAAAAAAATTAAATTACAGCCTGATCTAGTCCAGTTACCCACAGCATCCAAGTATTGAGTGCTCAATAACAATAAAAGTTCAAATCTGTGTGTTTTTTTTTTTTAATGTCCCAGTCATGTACTGCCCCACTGGATACAATACAGTCAATCACAAAAAAAAAGCAGCCCAGGAGACTGAGCATGTGCAGTGCCACTGACACCAAGGAGGAGGCGGGGCAAGCTGCAAATGAGCTGCTGTGCTTCTGGGCTTTTAGAGTTAAACTGGCCATACACAGAGAGATCTGCCTCTTTGGTAAGGTCACCGAATGAGCGGATCTCTCCCTGATATGCCAACCTTAACGGTGGGCGATATTGGGCTGATCCGATCGTGGGCCCTGTGGCCCAACGATCGGATTACAATGAGCAGAATATGGGTGATTGGATCAATGACAGCATCAACGAACCATTGCGATCCTTGATCAGATGGGATTTTTGAACCTGCTCGATCATTAAGGGAAGCCAGACGGGGACCTTAAGCATTATTTCTAGCGAACGCCTTGCTGCCTTTAAAAGAGAACTAAAGCCTAACTAAAGAAGTAGGTAGAAATGTTGTACATGATGTTTTGTGCTTCTGTACCAGCCCAAGGCAACCACAGCCCTTTAGCAGTAAAGATCTGTGTCTCCAAAGATGCCCCAGTAGCTCCCCATCTTCTTTTCTGCTGATTCACTGCACATGCTCTGTGCTGCTGTCACTTACTGAGCTTAGGGAGCCACTCACAATATACAGTACACATAGAATAGAAATGTCACAATATAAGGCTGATTAGTAATTAATACACATAATTACTACATGGCAGCACAGAAACCAGTGCAATTAGCATCAGAATTGAATAATCAGCAAACCTGTAGCATCAGCTTATATTACAGCCAGGGAAGCTCATTTTCTGCTGGATAATTAGTGACGAGCCCTAAGCTTAGCTTCTCAACAGCCAATCAGAGCCCACTGAGCATGTGAGTGTCACAGACAATTTCCAAGATGGTGACCCCTGTGACAAGTTTGAAGTCCTGGATCATTGCTGCTATTGACAAGCTCAAACTTTAGCCTCGTGCAATAAGTTCACTATATAAAATAGGACATTTTTAGCCACATTAATTTTTAGGCTGTAAAGTACTGAATATAGGCTGTAAAGTACTGAATATATATATATATATATATATATATATATATATATATATGTATGTAATACACAAAAAAAACATGAATATCTTGTAAATGATATCCTTATAAACGGTGAGTTCTGTCGTCATTTCAGTCACATGACTCACGGAAACGTGTGTATTATAATAAATAAAGTACCCCCAGTTGCAAAATATGAGGATATTAGAAGTTACCTCGGAGTTCCATGACCTGTATAAAAACACTCGGCCTTTGGTCATCAAACTCCTCTGTAACTTACAATATCCTTATAATTGACAAGAGGGGGTACTTCATTCACTATATATACTACTGAAACCAGAGTCCTGTTTACTCTAGGGCAGAGATACATAATCTGGATTTAGTTTCTGCCTGATCCACAGTCTCTGCAGTTAATGATTCTATAAAGATTATTGTTGGACAGCCCTGCGGCATCTTTCTCACCCTTTGCTGGGATCCCACATGGAGGGCAAGTTCCAGCCAGAGCTTTTATAACCAGGTACTGACCCAGTAGGACTCCCACACGAATTCATTTATGAATGAACAGCTAGACCAGACGTGCCACAGATGCAAGTACATAGCAACTCAAAGGGCTCACCTGTCACGCTGCAAATCACGGGTCCCGGTGCTGCCACTGAAGCAAGTCTGGGTCACTGGTAGTAAAGCGACTAACTCCTCAGGTGGCCAATCCCCTGGAATTAATGCCGCAGCCCTAAGAACCTCCCGTTTAGGCACGGCAATGGGGAAATCACATACTGAGTCACCGGGCAAGTGTACAGAGCCATAGAGTTATCATTGTTAATAACAGCTCCTGTATCACTAAATCATGTGCAAATAGTAGGGACAGGCGGCTGCTTGTTGTGTCTGTATCACTTTCTGTCTCACTGCTTACTGGGAAATAGAAAGGGAAAGCACTTACAGTAACAGCTCCCGTTATTGTTATTTACTGTCCCTGCGAGGCTTATGGCACGTGGGTCAAACACCAGCTGTTATATGTTATATAGTTATATATAGATAGATCCTTTCTGATCCCCATTGTAAGCAGCAGTCCTGTCCTGCTTTATGGCAGCTGAGATTCTAGCTATCTGTATAACAGAACATTCTGTCCCAGTGGCTGCACAGATCCTATCTGATCCCCATTGTAAGCAGCAGTCCTGTCCTGCTTTATGGCAGCTGAGATTCTAGCTATCTGTATAACAGAACATTCTGTCCCAGTGGCTGCACAGATCCTATCTGATCCCCATTGTAAGCAGCAGTCCTGTCCTGCTTTATGGCTGATATCCTATTATAGCCCCCTATTAGAATGTATGAGGCAGACAGTAACACAGACAAGTGTCCCTCTGAAATGAAGAATGTAATAGTTAAAATAAATGCAGTTCCAGCCGTGACAGTCAGAACACAAGGAGTGAAGTATCTCCCGTTGGGTGTTTAACACAATGAATGTTCCAGAGCAGTTGTTTCCCACTATGAAGGGTTTATTCAGCAGAACAGAAACAGTCGCTTTATCACAGAGATAGAAACAGAAAGGATTGGCCCAGAGCCAGACAAACGTCCACAAAATGGAATTTTTGGCCACCGAGGGGGAACCATAAGGTGACAGGAGCCAACTCAAACACGGCTTCATTACAGCTTCTGGGAAACCGTCCCTTTAACCCTGCCAGTTCCAGTTTGATACACTTCATGCTGCAGCTTTCAGACTTCCAAGACCCATTTTTCTTGGATTGTAACACTGACCTACCAGAGAAACGTGGGCTAGATGTGGCCCTGCACGGCAGGTTTATGGCTCCCAGTACTAGTCAACGGCCTCCAAAGGCTTCTTTGGAAGACAAAAATCGGACCCGCTGCATGGAAAGGGTTACCAGTCTGCTCTGTTGCGAAGTAGGTTGTCCTGAGATCCAGCCCCGGGCCAAGCCAACCGAGGACCCTAGGCGACCCGGCTGGCCACTGTGATCCCCCAACTGAGACTGTGCAAGGGTGAGCAGAGTGGGGGGAAGGGAGGCATGAGAGAGCTCCGAAGGGAAGAGAAGGGAGAGCCAGAGGGAAGGGAGGCAGGAGAGAGCACTGGAGGGGAGGCAGAAGAGAGCGCTGGAGGTGAGGTCCAGAAGGGAGAGAGGCAGGAGAGAGTGCCGGAGGGCAGGGGAGAGCGCTGGAGGGGAGGCAGGAGAGAGAGCAGGAGGGGAGGGAGGCAGGAGAGAACGCTGGAGGCAGAAAAGTGCTCTGGAGGGAAGGGAGGCAGGAAAGAGTGCTAGAGGAGAGGAAGCGCTGAAGGCAGTAGAGAGCTCTGTAGGGGACTCAATAGAGAGCGCTGGAGGGGAGGGAGGCAGAAGAGAGAGCTAGAGGGGAGGGATGCAGGACAGAGCGCCGGAGGGGAGAGAGGCAGGAGGGAACGCTGGAGGCGAGGCAGGAGACAAAGCCATAGGGGAGGCAGGAGAGAGCGCTGAAGGGGAGGGAGAGCCGAGGGAGGGGGGCAGGAGGGAGTGCTGGAGGGGAGGGAGGCAGGAGAGTAGAGGCCACACCCCCAGGCTGGCGCCTTATGACCCAGTTCTATGCAGTGGGGCGGTTCTGTGCAATGGGACATAAGGCTGCTGCATGTGTACATCATCCCTATTCTATAGGAGTATTTAAAAGAAGCCATATGCTAAGTGTCTTGAGTTGCCCTTAAAAGCGAACCTGTTACCCAGACATACAAATCTGTATAATAAAAGTTCTTTTCAAATTAAACATAAAATCCAAGTTCTATTTTTTATTAAAGCATTCATAGCTGTTGTAAGCTCAGTTAAACATCTCAGCTGTCAATCAAATATTGTCTGCCCCTCCTCTATGTCTTAGGCAATTACTTTCACTCTCCATTCAGCACTTCCTACATGTCACTGCTCTCCCCACATTCCCCCGTTCTCTTCACCATGTAATTGTGTAGCCAGGACATGGGGATGGACATCAGGTCCCCCATTCTGGTGCACAAACAAGATTCTGAGATGATACAAGACTTGTCTTAATAACAGTGTCCACAAAATGGCTCCTGCCTGCTTGTTATAATTATGAATTCCCAGACTGAAGATAGCAAGATTCAAATAATTTATACAGTGTAATTAAAGTTCATTTTGATTGACTGATGTGATAAAATAGGATTTGGAATAATTTTTTCGGATGACATGTGCCCTTTAATTAAAAAGCCTATAAAATTGTGCAATGGAGAGGATTGATTTTTGCACTTCTTTCATCTTTCTGAGTGATTGCAGGAAGAGAAGATACAGTGTGAGACTTTTACTCAAAGTTGCCTCACTGCAGGTGAGTAAGGATCATCCTCCAAAGCCACTGATCTCCCCTTAAAGGGATTCTGTTTTGATTTTTATGGTGTAGTTTTTATTTCTAAATTACACTGCAAATAATTCACTGTACAATATAAAATGTCATTCCTGAACCAGCAAGTGTATTTAGTTGTAATATTGGTGTGTAGGTGCATCTCAGCTCATTTTGCCTGGTCATGTGATTTCAGAAAGAGCCAGCACTTTAGGATGGAACTGCTTTCTGGCAGGCTGTTGTTTCTCCTACTCAATGTAACTGAATGTGTCTCAGTGGGACCTGGATTTTACTATTGAGTGTTGTCCTTAGATCTACCAGGGAGCTGTTATCTTGTGTTAGGGAGCTGCTATCTGGTTACCTTCCCATTGTTCTGTTGTTAGGCTGCGGGGGGGGGGGGAAGGGAGGGGGTGATATCACTACAACTTGCAGTACAGCAGTAAAGAGTGACTGAAGTTTATCAGAGCACAAGTCACATGACTGGAGGCAGCTGGGAAACTGACAATCTGTCTAGCACCATGTCAGATTTCAAAATTAAATATAAAATAATCTGTTAGCTCTTTTGAGAAAAGGATTTCAGTGCAGAATTCTGCCGGAGCAGCACTATTAACTGAGACATTTTGAAAAAAAATCTTTTTTTCCCCATGACAGTATCCCTTTAACTAGCCACTGCAGGAGAATAACGTGTTAAAAAAAAAAAAAAACAACTTTATTATATGGACACTGTTGATTTTAAAAGAAACAGCCAAAATGTATCTTTAAAACAAGCGCTCCTTGAGTTTCCTACAATTCCATTCTCTTTTAGACAGTTTCCTTTCAAACAACACTTCCCCTTTAAATGCAAAATCCAAAAATGCAAAAATTACTTTTTTTTTTTTCTTTTAACATCTTTATGAGTATCCATCCCTTACTCACGTCCTAATGGAATTTTCCAGTCCGTGTCAGAGTTTATTCCCATGGAGAGAAAAGGGGAGGCAGAACTGGCTTGGGCCCATTGGGTTCTCAGTGAATGAGGATTCTTTATGTGAGTGTAACAGAAATCTTGGCTCTTTCTGACTGTTCTATAAACAAGGGAAGGTGCCAGCGCTTTCCAGGGCCCAAAACCCATGACGGGTCTCAGGCTCGGGTTTCTTCTTTTCATACAGCCGCCTTCCTGTTACAGTCAAACTACAACTCTCACCAACCTCCGAGCGTCCACGGAGCACGTGCAGCGGCACTGAATTTATAATTAGGCAGGAGGGGGTTAATAAACGCCAGCCTCATGTTACCTTTTAGCAAGATCTGTTATTGTCTCTGAGCCGGGAGCTAGAATGCCATTAAGCACACAGGCTAACACCCCATTCAGCAATTAAATTGCTCCCAAGAAGGCGACTCCAAGAACCTGTCACCAGTACAAATAATCCCAGTGTTGCCTCATGGATATTCTGCATTTAAATCAGTAACTCTGTAGCCGCTTTAATCCCAGCAAAACGGGGGGAAAAAAAGTACTAAACTGGCCACACACAGTCAGACATGATTGTATCAGACAGGATAGGGGGTGAATCTATTAATTAATAGGGAATGGCTTAGAAAGTAGGCTTCCTATTGGATAGAATGTGGGAAATGAAACTCATTTTTTTAAAGGGACACTGTCATGGGAAAACATGTTTTTTGAACGCACCAGTTAATAGTGCTGCTGAAGCAGACTTATGCACTGAAATCCAATTCCCAAAAAGAGCAAATAGATTTTATTTTATATTTATTTGAAACCTGACATGGGGCTAGACATATGGTCAGTTTTCCAGCTGCCCCAGTTACGTGACTTGTGCCTGCACTTTAGGATGGAACTACTTTCTGGCAGGCTGTTATTTCTCCTACTTAAAGGGATCCTGTCAACGGAAAACATGTTTTTTCCAAAACACATCAGTTAATAGTGCTGCTCCAGCAGAATTCTGCACTGAAATCCATTTCTCAAAAGAGCAAACACATTTTTTTATATTCAATTTTGAATTCTGACATGGGGCTAGACATATTGTCAATTTCCCAGCTGCCCCTGGTCATGTGACTTGTGCCTGCACTTTAGGAGAGAAATGCTTTCTGGCAGGCTGCTGTTTTTCCTTCTCAGTGTAACTGAATGTGTCTCAGTGGGACATGGGTTTTTACTATTGAGTGTTGTTCTTAGATCTACCAGGCAGCTGTTATCTTGTGTTAGGGAGCTGCTATCTGGTTACCTTCCCATTGTTCTTTTGTTTGGCTACTGGGGGGGGGGGGAAGGAAGGGGGTGATATCACTCCAACTTGCAGTACAGCAGTAAAGAGTGATTGAAGTTTATCAGGGCACAAGTCACATGACTTGGGGCAGCTGGGAAATTGACACTATGTCTAGTCCCATGTCAGATTTCAAAATTGAATATAAAAAAATCTGTTTGCTCTTTTGAGAAATGGATTTCAGTGCAGAATTCTGCCGGAGCAGCATTATTAACTGATGTGTCCCATGACAGTATCCCTTGAAATATTAAATCTGTATCTCCCATGACTTGGACCTCAGTGGGAATTTATTAAGGATAAAGCATCTTTCTGTGCAGGCGCCTCCAGTTCTACATGAAGGATTTGCTACTTGCACAAGCACAGAGACTGAATGTATAGGGAAGAGCGGCCCGTGGGATTGCACTTTAAGGAATGTCTCTGAGTGGGAAGTATGACGGAGATGCAGCGACTGTAAATCAGCCCAAAAACCACATAAGATTCCAAGTAGTCCTTACAATCCTTGCACTGCTCTACCCCACCCAGCATAATGCAGTCTTATAGTTATACCCCAAATATTAGCATCAGGGACCTTGCAGCCGCCCCTCCATGTATGCACTAAAACAACTGCAGATGTTAATGACGACACATCCCAGCACCCCCCCCCCCAACCAAAGCTGCTAATTGTGGCACCAAACGTCAGCCATTACTGGTGGAATAGTGGCCAAAGCATCGGGCAATTCTTTCCTCAGTAACTAGGGAGTCTGGCACAGTGTCAGGGCACGGAGAAGAAGAGTGGGGTGTAAATAATCAGCAACTGCCTCATGTACAGACACAGAGATACTTCTCAAGGTCAGCAGTGTTTGGCTGCCGCACAGACAGAAGGTCTCCCGCATACGGACAGACTTACAGACACCCTTGTACTGTCCTGCACCCTTCTCTGCACAATAAATGCAAGTAAGCAGCAGTCCTGTCCTGCTTTATGGCAGCTGAGATTCTAGCTATCTGTATAACAGAGCATTCTGTCCCAGTGGCTGCACAGTTCCTATCTGATCCCCATTGTAAGCAGTCCTGTCCTGCTTTATGGCAGCTGAGATTCTAGCTATCTGTATAACAGAACATTCTGTCCCAGTGGCTGCACAGATCCTATCTGATCCCCATTGTAAGCAGCAGTCCTGCCCTGCTTTATGGCAGCTGAGATTCTAGCTATCTGTATAACAGAACATTCTGTCCCAGTGGCTGCACAGTTCCTATCTGATCCCCAATCAGGAAGGACGTGCGTGTGAGGAGCTCCTGAGTTACAGAGCTTACCCCAGGCCCAGCAAGGGTCTGGGGGTGCAGTTTACACTTTCTTTTGGACTTTATTATTTACCTACAACTTGGAAATGGAGAGAAGGATGTCAGCTCGTGTTAAAAGTGGAACAAAGACTTTAGGTGTTGGGAAAAAAGTCCCAAAAGAAACCATAAAGAAAGTCTTTTGCAAAAGCAAGAAAACTTCATGTGAAGTGGTGTGTAATGAAGAAAACAGTGAAGAATTGATGGAAGTAACACAGTCAGCAGAAGTGTCTGAACAAACAGCCAATATGGAGGATTTGCCTGGTGCAAGCTCCCCATGTGAAATGCCCATGGAGAAAGCAGTGGATTCCAGCAGCCCCCAAAGTGTTTCAGAAGTGCGCAGATGTGGTGCAAGTACCCTTTTGGAGTGTTCCCTCAGTAACGCAGAGGTGGGCGACAGTGAAGTATCTGAGGCCCAGACAGAAGGAGGGAGCTCCGGTGCTAGTGCTGAGGAAAAGGACAAGATGGCGTCCGCAAGCAGCAGCAGTGAGGCTTCAGGTGAGACTCTGAGAACTGCAGCTCCAGCACATTGTTACACCAACAACACTGAGACAAACACTGTGGAGGAAGTGACTAGCAGGGAGGCAAGCGTGAAGGATAGTCCTGCTAAACATATGGCAAGGCTTGAGGCGCTGTGTGGCCAGCTTGCTGTGGCAGTGGCAGAGGGGGCGCTGGATGGCACAGAGGAGACCAGGACTGGGCACGGGTGAGTGGAGCACTGGCTAATGACTCTTCTAATGTGACTAGTAGTGGACACACTGTTAATACCTTACACATCATTGAATCACTCAGAGCTATGGAACTGTTAAGTAACAGGAGAAATACTTTGGAAAAAAACATTGAGAGGGAACTTTCAAATGTTAAATCTGCTAAGGGACATTTCAGAGCTCAAGGCATCAGGAAACTGGCAGAAATGAATAAAGAACTGGAGGAGGTGGTGGAAAATATGGAGGCTTTGTTATTAGTGATTAAACCATGGGAGGAGGTGTATAAAAACAAGGAACGGTTTAAACAAATGTCCAGTGGAGGGAAAAAGACCTTTGAATCCTCTTATTTGGATTTTGTGCTGAATGAAGGTGGGGGGGGAATAAGATGATAATGGTGCAAATAATTTGTCTGAAACAAATGGAAAAGAAAGGAATGAAAATGTTTTGTTTAACAACAAGGAATGTGCAGTCTCTGAAGGGAATGTAAATGAGGTGGAGGGGGAGGGGGAGACACAAGCTGCTGAGAATGAAGCAACTAGTGCTTTACCTGAGGAAACAACACAACAATTTGCTCAAAATGGAGTTGATCCTGAACAAGGTAAACAGGATAGTAGGTCTTTCTGGGAGAAAAGGAAATTTTTTGCAAGGCAGGAGGAATCTTTTCATGATGGGCTCACTTTCAAAAGGAGAAATGTGGTTAAAATCAAATGGGAGGGAGAAAAGGAGAAATCACCAGGTAGCCGCTATGTGTGTAAAAACTTAATCAAACAATCAATGGGATTTACTACTGCAGATGTTTTTGCTTTTGTAAATGTGTCAGAT
Organism: Xenopus laevis; assembly: GCF_017654675.1. Taxonomy (NCBI): domain Eukaryota; kingdom Metazoa; phylum Chordata; class Amphibia; order Anura; family Pipidae; genus Xenopus; species Xenopus laevis. Next base: position 6,769,444 of record NC_054372.1, on the reverse strand, counting down.
ATTGATTTTGAAATAAGTTTCAAGTTGTCCCAAGGTTTAGACAGATTTTGGAATTTATATCAAGATAAAAAGACATCCTCAGCATGGGAAGGCTTCAGGGCGAGTCCAGTCTCAAAACCAGAAGTAAAAACAGTAACAATCTTTTTTAAGAATGAGTCTGTCCCTCCTGCTGATGTGTTAGTCTGGTTAAAGAGACAATGCAATGTTTTGACGCCTTTAAAACCTGTATATAATGAGGAAGGATTTTGGGTGGTGGGTTGGAAGGCTCAAGTGAGGCTAAATGTGCAAAACAACATGACACAGCATCTCCCAAATTCATTTTTTATAGGCAGAGAAAGGGGTGTTTGCTTTTATCCAGGGCAGCCCCGTCAATGTTATAAGTGTGGATCAAGGAGGCATTTGGCGGGAGACTGTACAATAAAGATGTGCACATTGTGTGGGGCCCAGGGACATGTCAACAAAGACTGCGAGAATGTGAGGTGTAACCTGTGTGCAGAACTGGGTCATACACACCGTGATTGTCCTAATGCCTGGCACAATATTGTTAAACTTTGCCCAAGAATAGAGGAGGAAATATTTCAGGAAGATGTAACAGAAGAAAGGCGGGAGGAGGAAGGGAACAATGAGGTTGCCCCCTGTCAAAGTAAAGAAAACCAAAAGGCAGAAAGTACTGTTACATCAGTGCAGGGAAGGGGGGATGACTGGAAGGTGGCAGGAAAAAAGGCAGGAAAAAAAGCAGGTAAAATGATCTTAGAAAGTGAAATCAAAACTTCAAACAGATTTGAATTGCCCTCAGGAAAGTCATGGGGGGATTTGGCAGAGGAGGAAGAGGAATTGAGAAGGATTGGTGAAGAGAAAAAAAGGGATGAAGGGAACAAAAAGGAGGTAAAAAAGAGAGTCAAGGAAAGGTCAATTAAAAAGAATGTGGTACCCCCCAGCAGTGGTTTGGGCAAAAGAAAGAAAGATTCTGTATTAGAATCTGAGGGTCCATCAAATGTGGAAATAGGAATTGTGGAGGAGCAAGGGAAGAAAAGGAAAGGAAGGATAGATAGTGAGGAAGAGTGGGAGTCCATTGATGAGGAGGATCTCCTGGTGGAGGGGGAGTCGTTGGGGGGCATGGGGAAACCCCAGTATAAAAGACATGCAGAACACAATCCTGTGAGAACAACTAACTCTCCAAGATGCCTGAACAAATAATTAAATTTAGTACTATAAATGTGTGTAGTATTAAAAATGTTAAAAAAAGACGGGAAGTGTTTAGTAACTTGGAGAAAGAAGAAAATTACATTTATTTTTTGCAAGAAACAAGACTAACCAATAAGATAGAGATTTTTAATGCAAAAAGGGACTGGCAGTTGGGTCCATCATTTTGGTCCATAGCAGAGGAAACAGCAGGGGGGGTGGGAATTCTTTTTAAGGGATTCTCAGACATTAAGGTTAAGAGATTTTTAGAGCTTAAAGTGGGTAGATGTATTTTACTAGATGTAAATATAAAAGGAGAAAGTTACAGACTTATAAATATTTATGCCCCTCATGCAGTGATAGAAAGAAAAGATCTGTTAGAAGAAATAAAACAATACTTGTGTGTTTCTAGCCAAGTCATTTGGGCTGGTGATTTTAACCAGACCTTAAATCCAGGAGATAGAACTGGGAGATATAACAAATATGAAGGTGCTTTCTTGTTAGGTATAATTAAGCAGGCGGGTTATATTGATGTGGCTACTTGTGGAGGGAGGAAAGCAGTACATACATACTTTTGCTCCAATAGAAGTAGTCGTATTGATATGATATTTGTAAAGGAAGGGGAGGTCTTCTCTGATGTGAAGGAATCATCAGTAGATTTCTCAGATCATTTAATGTTATCCTTTACAGTGGGAACATCAGATCTTCCCAAGAGAGGCAAAGGACTGTGGAGGCTGGGAATTGGGTCTCTTAAAGAAGCAGCAGAGGATGGCTCTTTTAAGGTGTTTTTTGAAGCCTTGTGGTCAAAATTCTTTTTCTTTGATTCTGTGGTACACTGGTGGGAGGAAGCAAAAAAAGAAATCCGAACTTTCTTCACAAAACTATCTGTTAAACGGGAGGGTTTAAGATCTAAAACATACCAGTCTCTGAGGAAGAAGTTGGAAACCTTAATTTCGGCCGGGGTGGTGGGGGAAAAAATTGCCCGGTTGAAATATCTGATTAGACAGCATCAGTACAGTCGCAAGGACTCTATGATTCTGGAGAGAGATTTTGGGGCAAAAAACTCCCCTGATCCTTTTCAGAATTGTAGAGAGACCTTTAAGAAAAAGCAGGTGACTGGCCTTATTGACTCCGAGGGAGTTATACAGAAATCCAGGGAGGGTATCCTCGGGGTTGTAAGGTTGTACTATGCTGATCTGTTCAGAAGTAAAACTTTGGAGAGGGAAAGGACTGAAAACTTTTTAAAGGCGACCCCAGGACCTGATACAGTAAATTTGGACTTTTCCCCATTGACAGCAAATATTGAGGAGGAAGAGGTGGCGGGTGCGATTGATAAAATGCACAACAAGAAAGCTCCAGGGCCTGATGGGCTAACAGCAGAGTTTTATAAGACCTTTAAATCGCTGTTAGTCCCGGTGTTAGTTAAGATCTTTAATGAATGTTTGGAGGGGGGTATGCCTGAGTCAATGAGGTGTTCTTCTTTAATTTTGCTGTCAAAGGGGAAGGATGATGAGAAGGTTGAGAACTGGAGGCCAATTGCCCTTCTCAATTCTGACAGAAAGATTCTGGCGCGGATTCTTTTTTCACGTTTGATTTTGTTTTCTGGCACTTTATTATCGTCCTGTCAGTTCTGCACGGTGAAGGGGCGGAGCATCTTTGGGGCCCTCCTTACTTTAAGGGAAGCCTTGGAGTCATGCAAAGCTCATGGGTGGGGAAAATACCTGTTGTCTTTGGATCAAACTAAAGCTTTTGATAAGGTTAACCATGACTATCTATGGGCTGTTTTGTCTAAATACGGCATCCCAGGCAAATTCATTAGTTGGTTAAGGATTTTGTATGAAGGGGCAAAAAGCTTCCCACTGATTAATGGCTGGCAAGGTGAAACCTTTGATGTTGGGGCCGGGGTGCGGCAGGGCTGCCCTCTGAGTCCTCTTCTCTATGTATTTGCTCTGGATCCCTTCCTGAGGATGCTGGAGGAGAAGGGCATGGAGGGGGTCTGTGTGCCTGGCGGGCAGCCACTCAGGTTTGTAGCCTACGCGGATGATGTGTCAGTGGTCATTTCTAAGCAGGCGGAGGTTGAGGTGATCACTGATTGTATCAGAAGCTACTCAAGGGCCTCTGGATCCTCAGTTAATCATGAAAAGTCGGAAGCTTATTGGACTCTAGGAGGGGAACCGGATTTTCAGGCCGGAAATTTCCCAGTGGCCCCAGAGCAGGTTAAAATCTTGGGAGTAAAATTTGGAAGGGATGATAATAGCAGATTAAATTGGGAAGAGAAAGTGGATGCTGGTTTGGCAAAAGTTCAGCGTTGGAGATCTTGGAAGCTGACCTATAGAGAAAGGGTTAATCTGATCAAGACCTTTTTGATCCCATTGTTTCTTTTTGTTGCTTATGTGTTTCCCTTGCCAGAATCTCTCTATGCTCGGGTTTACAGTTTGTTTTTCCAGATGCTCTGGGGGAGTAGGCTGAACCCGGTAAAAAGAGGGGTAACATTCCTACAGAAGAAAGAGGGAGGTCTAGGGATGGTTTGTCCAATTGCCTTCTTTGGCACCATTTTTCTTAAATTCAATTTTGGGAATCTGGGTCAAAGGACGTGTTCTCTGTGGGAAAACTGTGTCAGATCCTGGGTTTCGCCTTTTATCAGAGACTGGGTGGAGGGCGGTAGAGTGAAGGGGGTCCGGATCAGGGGAGGAGGTTTTCCGCAACATATTGCGTTAGGTTTAAAATTGTTGAAAAAGTGGGGTTTAGGTTTCAATGATATTGAAAACTTATCAAGAAAACAGTTGTATGAACAAGTGCTTAGCTCCTTTTTTGTTGTCTCTTTGAGTCCAAAAGATTGCCCTGTAAAAGTCATGGGGGAATGCATTAAGTTTTTGAATGGAAAAAGACTCCCAGAAAAAATGTTTGATAACGCATGGTTGGCCCTACAAGGGAAGTTATTTGTTAGGGGAAATTTAAGTTATCTAAGTGCAGTAAATAGTTTATGCCCCTGGGACTGTGGAAAAGAAGAAACAGTAGATCATTTCTTATTAGAATGTTCAGTCTCAAAAGCCCTTTATGATCAAGTTTTAACAACTTTGGGAATCAATAATTTCTGTAGAAACACTTACGGGGAAAGAGCCTATGGAATTGTAACTAATGACCATCCTCTGGATAAAGAGACCCTCTTTGTTATTTTCTCAGTTGTTCGATATTTCTTATGGATGAGGAGATGTGGTAAAACTTTTGGGAGAGAAGAAGGATCTATAGATTTGACAACCAAAAAGATTTTGAAAGAATTATACCTGATAAAATTGAAAGAAATAAATATCAATAAAGAAAACAATAAATTGTGGAGGGGGGTAGATTTTTCATGGGAAAAAACTATGGATTTTTGAATATGTATCTGTTGTATGTTTTGATTTGTTTGTTATGACATTTTGATTTTGTTTATTGTTATTGTTCATATTTTTAATAAAAATCCCTATCTGATCCCCATTGTAAGCAGCAGTCCTGTCCTGCTTTATGGCAGCTGAGATTCTAGCTATCTGTATAACAGAACATTCTGTCCCAGTGGCTGCACAGATCCTATCTGATCCCCATTGTAAGCAGCAGTCCTGTCCTGCTTTATGGCAGCTGAGATTCTAGCTATCTGTATAACAGAACATTCTGTCCCAGTGGCTGCACAGATCCTATCTGATCCCCATTGTAAGCAGCAGTCCTGTCCTGCTTTATGGTAAAGATGTATCTATACACCAGATCACTGAGGGACAGTGTCGATCTTATGAGAAATGCATAATAAGATAGAAATTAAAATGAGAAAGTGAAAAGTATCCCTTTAACAGAGGCAGATAAAGGCTTTTTGTGCTCTTTCAATGCGCCTAATCACTCCCAGCTGCTCTATTTAACAGACAATTCCCAGCATCAAAAACAGGGGGAAAAAAAACAAAGGACAGAAAATTGGGCTCATTAGATGCAAGTAACCAGCTTCGAAAAAGGAACGGCATTTGCATGGAAATGATTGGTGAAACCATAAATGGAATATATGTGATGGATGCTAATTAAGCAATTATGCCAACCCCACGTGGGCCACTCATAAAAGACTTGTTCTCATTCAGGGGCTGCGGTGTCTCTAAATGGGCTGATTCGTGCACCATAGTAGAATTACAATTCCCGGCACCCTGGGCCGCTGCTCACTGGGAGTTGACGTTTTAGCCCCATCTAGAATATGCCGTACAGTTTTGGTCTCCATCACTCAAACAGGACATTATTGTATTAGAGAGGGGACAGAGAAGGGCAACTAAGCTGGTAAAGGGAAAATCTTAGCTATGAGGAAAGACTGGCCAAATTGGGGATGTTCACTCTGGAGAAGAGGCGCTTAAGGGGAGATATGATAACTATGTATAAATATATAAGGGGATCATATAATAATCTCTCTAATGCTTTATTTACCAGTAGGTCTTTCCAGCTGACACAAGGTCACCCATTCTGATTAGAAGAAAAGAGGTTCCAGCTAAATATTGGGAAGGGGTTTGTTACAGTGAGAGCTGTGAAGATGTGGAATTGTCTCCCTGAATCAGCGGTACAGGCTGATACATTAGATAGGTACAAGGAAGGGTCGGATGCTTTATTCACCAGTAGCTCCTCCCAGCAGACAGGAGGGAGCCAATGAGATTAGAGGAGGGAAAGGGGTGTTACAGGGAGAGCTGGGAAGTGAATCAGGGGTACAGGCTGATACATTAGATAGGTATAAGGAAGGGTTGGATGCTTTATTCACCAGTAGCTCCTCCCAGCAGACAGGAGGGAGCCAATGAGATTAGAGGAGGGAAAGGGGTGTTACAGGGAGAGCTGGGAAGTGAATCAGTGGTACAGGCTGATACATTAGATAGGTATAAGAAGGGGTTGGATGCTTTATTCACCAGTAGCTCCTCCCAGCAGACAGGAGGGAGCCAATGAGATTAGAGGAGGGAAAGGGGTGTTACAGGGAGAGCTGGGAAGTGAATCAGGGGTACAGGCTGATACATTAGATAGGTATAAGAAGGGGTTGGATGGTGTTTAGCAAGTGAGGGAATACAGGGATATGGGAGATAGCTCATAGTCCAAGTTGATCCAGGGACTGGTCCCATTGCCATTTTGAGTCAGGAAGGAATTTTTCCCCCTCTGAGGCAAATTGGAGAGGCTTCAGATGGGGTTTTTGCCTTCCTCTGGATCAACTGGCAGTTAGGCAGGTTATAATAGAGATAAAAGGTTGAACTTGATGGACGTGTGTCTTTTTTCAACCTACCTTACTATGTTACTATGTATTGGTGCCCCCTTAGAAGCGGCCATGTTGGATTCCAAACTCAACAATGACGCATGGGCCTCAATGTCACGAGTACAGTGGGGATCCCCAATATAGCTGCAGCCAAACCCCACGACTCTGGGCTGAGAGCCTACAGCATGGGCAATGTGGTGCAAAGAGAGGCCCATACACCTTTAGTTATCCCACAGTTCAACGTGCAATGAGTAAGAGGTAACCCAAAAACAGACATGTATGTAGTATGATTACAAAGCATATGAGCTGTATATGGAGAGATACTCACTTTGTAAGCCGGTAAAAGAACATATTACACGGACGATCCGGGTCTGCTGCCGAGCCCCCTTCTTTCTGCGCAAGAGACGTCTCACTGGCCCATAAGATCTCCCGTCTCACTCTGCATGTAACATGTATGACCGGTCCGTGTTATATTTCACACGATCTCAACTATGGGGGAGAATGAAACAAGACGTGGAAGTGCAAAAGAATAAACTGTGGGTGAACTACACTTTCTGGGGCTCATATCCCAACTAATTAACTAAACCAACGATTGATTTTATATAATCAGCTTGGGTTTTCAAGGAATCCGTTAAAAATGAAAAAAAACCAATGTCATTAAAAACAATACCTTTTAGTCCATATCTATATTTAAAGGGCTTTAAATGAACTGTTAGTATGATGTAGAGAGGGATACTCTGAGACAATTTGCTATTGGTTTTCATTTTTTTATTATTTGTGGCTTTCGAGTTATTTAGCTTTTTATTCAGCAGTTCTCCAGTTTGCAGTTTGAGCCATCTGGTTGCTAGGATCGAAATACCCCTAGCAACCATGCATTGATTTGAATAAGAGATTGAATAGGAGAGGCCTGAATAGAAAGATGAGTAATACAAAGTAGCAATAACAATACATAGTCTTACAGAGCATTTTTTTTTTTTAGATGGGGTCAGTGACCCCCATTTGAAAGCTGGAAAGAGTCGGAAGAAGAAAGCAAATAATTGAAAAACTATAAAAAAAAATAAATTATGAAGACCAATTGAAAAGATGCTCAGAACTGACCATTCTATAACCTACTAAAAGTTAATTTAGAGATTAAGCACCCCTTTAATACATTCCAGCTCACTGAAACATCCACAGGAACCAGGTGACACTAGAGAAGTTGTACTGACCCAACTCAACCCAAGGACCAATGACAAGGGGACAATAAAGAGGAAGGGAGATCCTTTAACATGAGACAAGAATAAGACCAGGCTTTGGGTTTTTCTTTTCCAGCAAATATTTGTGAAGGCAACACTGAGGCACCTCTTGAACTTAAAGGAGAAGGAAAGGTTAAAACTAAGTAAACTTTATCAGAAAGGTCCATACAAATCCACTAGTGATGGGCGAATTTATTCGGCAGACACGAATTTGTGACGAATTTGCCTGTTTCGCCGCCAGCTAATAAATTTTCCAAATTGCTGCGAAAATTCAGCATCTCTGAAAAAATATTGGAGCCCATTTTGACGCCAGAGAATTGTCGCAGGCGTCAAAATCGCTGTTTCGCAAATTTTTCACCAGTTTCGAAATTCGTGGCGAAATGGGACAAATTCACCCATCACTTAAATACACCAGTTAACCCTCAAAGTAATGCTGCTCTGAGTCCTCTGTCAAAAGAAACACCACATTTCTTTCCTTCTATTGTGTACTCATGGGCTTCTGTATCAGACTAACTGTTTTCAGCTTAAACCTCCAGGGCTAGGGCTTGAGCATGCTCAGTTTGTTCCTCTCTCCCTCTTCTCTGCTGTAATCTGAGCCCAGAGCTATGACTGAGCAGGGACAGACTCAGGCAGGAAGTGATGTCATAGCAAGCTAATATGGCAGCTGCTATCCTAAACAAATAGAGAAAGTGCCTAGAGCCATTTACTCAATAAACTGCCTTGGTAGTTTTACCACTCCTTTAAAGGTGCAAATAGCTATGGGTAAAGGTGGAAAGGCATTGATCAAGCAGTGATGGTCACTAAGTGGTTACATACACTGAACAGTAATTGGCACCTGTTGGCTAAATATATTATCCCCAACCAAAGGTGCGGGCTAATAGAACCTAATTGCCCCAACCAGCGATAAGCCACCTGCAACAGTAGGGAGCCGCGGCTACGAGTTCTATGTTAGTCAGAGTGCATGGGGGGACCATCAAAGTGCAATTTATGGCAAGTTCACAAGCAAAAGGTCAAGGGTCAATGGCACAGGAATTCCTGTGACTTTCCAGTTGTCTAAAAAGGAAATCTACCTAAATGGATAGTCCTGCTTCACAATACTTACTACTAATATATATAACATGATTGCTGCTGTCTGTAAGAAGATTTGGTCACACCACCCCTCAGTGACTTCTAATATCCTTATCATTTACAGTAGGGGGTACATTATCCCTTATAATACATGAGTGATACTCAGAGTTCCCTGTATAACTCAGCCTGCAGCCTTGTGTCTTTATATGGTCACAGAACTCCTCAGTGACTTCTAATATCCTTATCATTTACAGTAGGGGGTACATTATCCCTTATAATACATGAGTGATACTCAGAGTTCCCTGTATAACTCAGCCTGCAGCCTTGTGTCTTTATATGGTCACAGAACAACCCCTCAGTGACTAATATCCTTATCATTTACAATAGGGGGTACACTATCCTGTATTAAAAAGTCAAGGAACCTCCACATTTCACTGTAATGATTTGACCTTGGCAAGTGGAATGAGCAGTGATTTGCAGATGAGACTGTAGGAGATTAGATTTATCTTTCCCAACATCTAATCTGCTGTACAGAGGGGCTCAGTATAATTTGAATTAATTGTTCCGTGAGGGGGGGGGGAGATGCATAAACAATGACAAACGAAAGTAAAGTGGACAATTTAATACTATGGCATTTTAGGAAGATTGGACAACACTGACACCCCCGGCCCTATTGTGGTTGGTGGGTAATCGAATATTAATTGCAGGATGGGGATAATGACCGGCGCCGATCTTTACTGACGTTAATGTTAACGGACTCCAAAAACACAACTGTCTGATTTTGGAGAATACAAGATCAATTCTTCTAAAAAATGACAATTACAGGTTAAAGGACAAGGCAAGCAAATTAATTTTGCCCCCCCCCCCCCGTATAGAATTGGACAGTGAAAGCATCAGTAAAAGAACAACCTCACAGACTCACAAATTCAAAATAAACAGAAAAAGTGATCAGAAGAGCCCAAAGTTGACATTATTTCCAGGGGGAACGAGGTTTATTCCCCTTTCTTAGTCCTGGGCCCAGTTATGCGCACAGACCTGTATATGTTACACTGTGTTCTTCCACATACAAGCCACACACCACTAAGTGCCACATACAAGCCACGCACCACTAAGTGCCACATACAAGCCACACACCACCAAGTGCCACATACAAGCCACGCACCACATACAAGCAACACTAAGTGCCACATATAAGTCACACACCACTAAGTGCCACATCTCTTAACAAGTAACCAAACAAGTTGTCAATCCTGTCTCCGTAGCTAAGCCTAATCTATACAAACTGCTAATCACGAACTTGCAACAAACTAGGGTGAAATGTAAATAGAAACATTTCCCCATGTTATTGCCAATAAACCAGTTCAGATAACGATTGTTACAATGTTGCTAAAACGTAACCTTTAATTAGAGTTGCAGTAAAACAAGTTGCCCATAAACACACTCACTGCTCTTTAAATTCAGACTAGTGCAGGACCTTGTCCTTAATAAAACAGAATTAAAAACAGCATAAAGTGGATCGGTGGAAGCTCTTATGGATAGTGAAATGTATTATTTAACTGCCAGTACACGGCTGCTAGTTACATTAAAGTCAGTAACATACAATGTCTGTTCTCTCCCTTCCTATGTTCCCACACGCACCAAACCTGCCTATCTACGTGGGGAAGCACTGGGCGCTTCTCTCACCACCATCCACCTATGCTGCCGCCACTAAGTGCCACATACAAAGCAACTCACCACTAAGTGCCACATACAAGCAATGCACCACTAAGTGCCACATACAAGCCACGCACCACTAAGTGCCACATACAAGCCACGCACCACTAAGTGCCACAGCCACACATCAGCTTTCCACAACATATCAGTCCATGTAAGAATTAATTTGGGATTACACAGCAAAACATAATTAGAGACTAATTGCCCTTACATAAGAGAACACTGTCTCCCAGCTGCACCTTTATAGGTGCCTTTAGCACTAAATTACACTAATATAAATATGGTTTCCCAAAAACCAGCAGCTTTTGCATCACTTTGCACCATAAACATCAGGCAAAGCTGGATGAGGTTATTTGCCCTTTCAACTGTAGAACAAGGCACTGGCCTAGAAACGGTTTTGAAAAACTGCTTTTCAAATGGAGACTTTTTTGCTGAGCATATTATAACAAAAAGGTGGCGTGGGGTCCCCAAAAAAACTTCCTTACCTAGGGCCCCATTTAGTGTTAACCTGGCTCTGCACTCAGTGGGCACCAGACTTACCAGTTTAGTACCAAAAGCCCCAATCCACTTTTTTTTTTTTTTTTTAAATTGTGAGTCACATTGAGATGTAGAAAGATTTGGGGAGCAACACAAGCATGAAAAAAGGGTCTGTGATTGGCTATTTTGTTGCACCTATGTGGACGGGCAGCCTACAGGAGGGTCTGTTTGACAGTACAACTAAAACTAATACTTTCCTCCAAGCCTGGAATTCAAAAATAATCACCTGCTTTGAGGCCACTGGGAGCAACATCCAAGGAGCTGGTGGGTAACAAGTTGGAGCCACTGGTTGGGGGATCACAGCTCTACGGTAATTAGGGACGCTCCCCGTTAGCACTCAAACACAAAATGAGAGCAAGTATGGGTATTTGGGTATTCGGGTGTGCCGGGCTAAACGTGTTGTGTCCATCTGGAGGCCAGCGGCCAAATGTGGCCTCCAAAGGATTTCAATGGCCTCCAGTCTGCTCAAATGTTCCACACACGTCATTGTAGGACACTATTGTAATATAATCTGGCCCTCAAACATGTTGTTTGAAAAATATTTGGTCCCCTACGTGTATTAGGAAGGATAGGGGAACTCGTCTCGACTGCAAAATAATTTCTTCTTCAGGAATTGTAAAGCTGAGCAGCCTGAGCAGCATCACTGTGTCCCTCCCAATTAGAACTGTAATGGCATAGAGCCCAACATTTTGGAAATAAAAACAGGGACAAAAAAGTTGCCGTGCAATTTTTTGACCATGCCCGTTTTTGTGGCCACACCCCCTAATCACCATGTTCATTTTACAAACTTTGGCAGGTGATAAAAGTTTGAACATATTTCTGTTTTTTTCACTTATTACAGTTTTACTAATGAAGGTGAATTGCCCTTTAAGCTGTGAGTCTAACTTTTTCCCAAGGGACCTGTGACCTTATATTGTTACAATTACTTTATTTGCTTATCTAGATAAATTTGAATTGTTACAAAAGTATCTAATCTTCTGTTATGACTGTTCCAGGCTCTCTGCCAAAAGCCAATTAAGTTAGAAACACTGTTTCTTTTTCTGGGTGTTCAGTGCAGAGAAAAACGGGACTTTCCAGTAAAAATGAGGGACTGCTGGTTGAGGTGTCAAAAGAGAAACTGTCCATCTAAAAACGGGACAGTTGGGAGCTATGTAATGGCAATGTCAGCCGTAAAGCACGGAAGGACTTCAGCGCACCAAACAGGAAGGAAGTACATCCAGTCACATGATTTACAGGAAATAAGTTCCATTCAAATAAAATATTCCCCCTGCAGGTCTCATCATTCCTCATAGAGAGCTGCCCCCTCTCCGACTGCTCGAGAATAAGAGGCTACAGCAACCAGACAAGGAGGGGCCCATCCTCCCAGAATACAAACATCATATTTCTGGCCATGAAGACGGGGTTTGTTGGCGGGAGTAAAGGATTAGTCCTGTCCCTGCTGCGTGATTTATAAACTTACTGAAGCCAAACAAACCAAATTATTCTGAATCAAAGGCGCTCAGCAGGCAGGAACCCCACACCGGCCCAGCAGGGGGCTGGAGGCTTTAAACAGACAGAACCAACAAACTTATCTTAAAGGAGAACTAAACCCTAACAATAAATGTGGCTAAAAATGGCATATTTTATATAGTGAACTTATTGCAGGAGGCTAAAGTTTGAGCTTGTCAATAGCAGCAATGATCCAGGACTTCAAACTTGTCACAGGGGGTCACCATCTTGGAAAGTGTCTGTGACACTCACATGCTCAGTGGGCTCTGATTGGCTGTTGAGAAGCTAAGCTTAGGGCTCGTCACTAATTATCCAGCAGAAAATGAGCTTCCCTGGCTGTAATATAAGCTGATGCTACAGGTTTGCTGATTATTAAATTCTGATGCTAATTGCACTGGTATCTGTGCTGCCATGTAGTAATTATGTGTATTAATTACTAATTAGCCTTATATTGTGACATTTCTATTCTATGTGTACTGTATATTGTGAGTGGGTCCCTAAGCTCAGTAAGTGACAGCAGGACAGATCATGTGCAGTGAATCAGCAGAAAAGAAGATGGGGAGCTACTGGGGCATCTTTGGAGACACAGATCTTTACTGCTAAAGGGCTGTGGTTGCCTTGGGCTGGTACAGAAGCACAAAACATCATGTACAACATTTCTACCTACTTCTTTAGTTAGGCTTTAGTTCTCCTTTAACAGACTGCCAAACGGAACCAACCTTACCGAGACTTCGCTCTCCGTCACTCACGTGAATGGGGTCCACATCATAAGGCCTCAATTTTAAGGTTAGTTAACTTAAATTATGCGCCCAATTGCAACAAGCTGGCCGGTACCTAGCACTCCCTTTAAAGTAATAAAATACAAAGATTTTGTCTTTCCCTTTAACAATGAGGAAGCATACAACTTGCCCTTTAACTTAAAACAATTACATTTATGCATCTTAAGTCTTTAAAGGGGTTGTTCACCTTTAAATTAACTGTTAGTATAATGTAGAGAGGGATATTCTGAGACAATTTACAGTTGGTTTTAATTTTTTATTATTTGTGGCTTTTGAGACATTTTGCTTTTTATTCAGCAGCTCTCCAGTTTGCAATTTCAGCCATCTGGTTGCTAAGGTCCAAATTGCCCTAGCAACCATGCCCTATTTGAATAAGAGACTGGAATATGAATAGGAGAGGCCTGAATAGAAAGAGGAGTAATAAAAAGTAGCAATAACAATAGCCTTTCAGAGCATTTGTTGTTTAAATGGGGTCAGTGACCCCCCATTTGAAAGCTGAAGAGAGTCAGATGAAGAAGGCAATTCATTCAAAAACTATAAAAAAAAATAAATTTGCCATTCTATAACATACTAAAAGTTAACTTAAAAGGTGAACCACCCCTTTAAGGGGAAAAATAAATACGTTTCAACTGCAGTTCTTTCTTCTCACCCCAAAAAAATGATGCTTGGTATCTCCCACTGGAACTCTCCTCATATACAAACTGCACAGAATCAGCACGGAGCTCTGCATTGGCCGAGCAGGCGGGGGGGGGGGGGGGAATCTTCCAGCACTTTTCCCTGCATTGTTAGCCCACGTGCCAAACCAGAATTTTC